>NC_084484.1:78668116-79970616 GCF_030035675.1 Rhineura floridana
ATATTTGGATTTCATATTTTAGGTCTTTCATTACCTCCATACCTCATCTCATACTAAAAACAGATATATGAATTACCCTGGGACTGGTGAGCGGAAGGGAAGCACACTCTTGCTTCTGCCACTAACATGGGGACCCAGGGCCACTGGGAGGCTGCACCCTCTACCTCCTACCTGCCAGAAATAACGTCAAGGCAAGGGGAAGACTAAGTTGGCTCCAAATTTCAATCAGAGAAGGAGAAGCTGCAGGGGTCACGCTTCCCCCACTCCCTGCTAGAAAGAAGAACAAGGGGAAAGCACACTCTGGTCCAACCATTGGCCAAATGAGTAAGAGACACTGACTGCTATTCAAGCAACAATAGTATTACTGCACAGAAGTTGAGAGAAAGCTGCTTGAGCCTACACACTCCACAGACCCTACCCCAAAACATACAAACAGACATCCCAGCTATCAGGGTTGTCAGCAAACAGACCCCACTTTTGATGTACAGAAGGCATGGGTCAACACATGTAACAGAAGTCCAGCATTACTGTAAAAGGGCCATGCATAAGTGGAGTATAGAGTTTTGACTTGGCAGGAGAATAGGTTGCATGGGTGTAAATATGATTAAAGCAGTGGCCGTTTTAGCTGGAGTATAGCATTTGTCTATAAGCTTCTCATCCAGACTTGGGTACTCAAAGCAAGTTACTCTTCCTAGAATGACACTGCTTTAAAGCAAAGTATCAAGATAGGTATATTTCAGTTACTTCGAATAGAGAACTGCCATGGATAAGAAGCACTGTGATTATCAACCCCATCCAGAAACAAACAGAAATCTCACTTCAGCACCTATTTATTAATTCCCACTTACTTACACCAGGCAGTTATCCCCACTTCAATGGTAAAGATGGCAATGCAATCTTTGCCACCCAATTCAAAGCAGAGATGTATATTTCAAACATTTCTTACCACTTTCCTTAGACATCAGAATCTTAATTATTCCCATTAATCCAGATCAAAGTGCACAACTGTTATTGAAGTATTGCTTTCCCACTAAAAAGATCTCTAACATTTTATTTTATATGGAAAAATTGAAATAGGACCGAAGTAAATTTAGAACATAATGATGCAACATATTCGATGTGCAATCACATAAAGAACATAAGAAAAGCTCATGGAGTATATGTTTACACTAACTTCTCTGTTCTACATTTATTTTAGTAACATATAATTTTGCTACTCACAAGGGACACCCAGCAAGCATAAGCTACATATAGCAGATCTTTAATTTGTATTTATTCGATTTAGCTAGTAAATCAGACTACTGAAAGACCTATTGTGAAAGGGGATTCATTATAGCAGGTCATTTCTCCAGCAGGATGACAGTAATAAAATGACACATTATCAAAGACTGTTTAGCCCTCTGGCCTGCATATAATTAAATATTAGTTTAACTCTAAAATACACACAAATAGATATATTACATATGTACATTAGTAACCACTGAAAGATGCATTACTGCATTAGGGACAGGTTAAGTAAATGCTAAGTTGTAAAGAATAGAAGTAAAAATAAGTCAATTTAGAATGGGTTGCACCACTACAAAATATTATCTATAAATATAGATGTTTCAATGCAAGATAAATTAAGTGGTAGTATAGTTACTAGTGTAGTAATTCAGCATTTCAAATATGTAACTAAACAGGACGAAAAACACAAATCACTGATAAATTAATGCAAGTTACAATACAAAAAAGACTGCAAATTTATGTAACCTGCAGTATGAGTGGGGCCCTACTGTATCTTGTAACTTCTCTAGTAAAAGATGTATGCAAAAAAGCTATGGAGGTCAAAGTTCATACTAACATTAATGGAAAATGCAAAAATTATTTTGTAGATACATGCATTTTTAGTATTTTTCTGAACTTTATATTAAGAATACACATATTACAGAAAGTAATACTATCTTCATAAGCTTCTGCAGTGTTACATCCAAATGCAGCCAATGAAAGGAACAAAATTCTTCACTATGGGTTTAAATTCTGTCTAGCTAATTCAGAAGCAAACCATTGGATCCATTGGTAATTCACATTCTAGTACCTCTTTAACTCTATAACCATCACCCAGGAAACTCAAATGTCTCACAATGCTATCATATAGGCATGAAATTTGTTTTACAGTTTCAACATTTTACATGAGCATATAGGGTTTTTTTCATTTTAGAGTTTAAATATTACTATAGCATAACTTTGTACAACTCCTTCTTCGTTATGCAGCTCAAGAAAACAAGGTCCCACCTCATAGCAGCTAACTGTCTGCATAACTTATAACACCACCACCTCTCTATCGCCATGACCAGTACTTTCCAACAGCCAGTCTCAATAAATGGCAAAGTAGTGTTCAGAAAAGGGCTGATTCTCACTTCATAACATTATATACTACAATTTGACTTTTTTCAACACTCTGATATTATAAGCAAATATTATAGCTATGATTAAATATTTAAAAGGTAAAAAACGTAACATAATTAGAACTTTGTAGAATAAAATAATGCACATTTTCCTTAATGATCTAACTAGCCATGAATCTACCAGTTTATTCTGATAAACGAGGTGGCTCTCCATTAATGTATCTTATTTTTTCCTACACACATCGATTTTTGATACAGGTCATGCATTCCAAGTGTTTGGGGGGGGGACTTAATTTCGTATGCCGCCCTGGGCTCCTACTAAGAGAAAGGGAGGGATAGAAATCTAATAAATAAATAAATAAATAAACAGACTACTGGGGCCTGAACTGGCAGTGACTGACCAGGAATGAGACCTTGGGTTCATAGCCAATAGCTCGATGAAGATGTTGACCCAGTGTGCGGCAGCTCAGAAAAAGGTGAATTCCATGCTATCCCTCCTCAAAAAGGATATTGTTTAGCATTGTAAAGGGTTCAGGAAAGGGCAACCAAAATGATCAAGGGGATGGAGTAAGCTCCCTATGAGGAAAGGTTACAACGTTTGGGGTTTCTTAGTTTAGAGAAAAGGTGTGTAAGGAGGGGGCAACTGAATGTTGGAAGATTGAGAAGCAAAGGAAGTACCTCTTCACCCTGCACATTTTAAAACTATAAAATTCACTCCCATAAGAGACACCGATGGCCATCAACTTGGATGGCTTTAGACAAAATTATGGAGAACAAGCCTGACAATAGCTGCTACCTCTGATGATTATGTGCTATTTCCACTGTCAGAGGCAGTATGCTTCTGAACACCAATTGCTGGAAACCAGAGGAAGGGAGAGTGCTGTTGCGCTCAGGTCCTGCTTGTGTGCTTCCCATAAACATCTGGTTGGCCATTGTGAGAAGAGGCTGCTGGACTAAATGGTCCACTGGCCTGATTCAGCAGCCTGTTCTTATGTTCTTAATCGACTCCAGTTGCCACTGAAAACAGGACTTTGAGAGACATACAAAGGACATTGAAATTAATCTCACTGAATCAAATGAATCTGATTATATTTAAGTCTAGGCACACAGAATGCTAGAGGCTTCTGGATCCCAATAATGTTTCAAACAAATATTATTCCTAATAATCATAAACAATCATTGTGAGCATTCCCAAGCAATACTACTATTTGTTTAATTATTAGTTAGATTATACTACATTTCTAATTATTTTATATCAAGGCCAAAGATGCACTCTATGTGTCCATTCCAATGTAGCAATCCCCACATGGAGACTACCAAAAGCTTTTTCCATGTAGCAGTACACCACATTACATTTGAAACTGTTACAAGCATACTGGCTCCACAGCATATAGCATTTCTATACCAGGGTCAGCCACATCAGGGATGTGTGGAGTTGGCACAGATATCTGGATAAGCAGATACTGGGGAGGGGCAATTCCCAATTAGAAACAAAGATAGCTGGGTTAGTGACAGGCGTGCAGACCACATGGTGACTTGCCTGCCTAGTGAGAAGATTGCAGATGTCACCCATCATCTAGAGATCCTGCTGGGAAGCAGTCAGTGGTCACGGTACTTCCTGGTGCCAGTGACATGGGCAAATGTAGTTGTGCTCCAACTTCCATCAGCCCCAGTTAGCACAGACAATGGTCAGCAATTATGCGAACTGTAGTCCAGCAACATCTGGTGGGTACCAAGTTGGCTACCCTGATGTATGGGTATTTTATATGCCAATGCTAGAAGCGTCTACGCCAAGATGGGATAGCTGGGGTGCTTGGCTTTAAAGGAAAGCAAAGATATAATGGGCATAATGGAAACCTGGTGGAACAGAGAGAACCAGTGGGACATGGTTATCTCTGGATATATACTCTACGTGGCAAGTGCTACATTAAAATGAACACTTGGCGTGCATCTTTAGCCTTTCAAAAACAAAAGGACAGCAAGGAGTACACTGGAGGTGGTTTTTCACTTTATATTAAAAGGGACATGGATAAAATCTCAAAAAGGGTGAACGCCCCCAGAGAATCACTGTGGGAGGCAATACCAGGCCCCAAAAGCAATTAACATGGTTTCTGCAAAGGTGAGGCCTGTCTCACTAATCTTTTAGAGTACTTTGGGTGTGTTACTAAGCATGTAACGGGGTGCTGGATAGTGGTATCCAGTAGACATTGTGTACTTGGACTTTCAAAATGCTTTTAATAAAGTGCTTCAGCAAAAACTCCTGAGTAAATTTAGCAGTCATGGAATAAGATGATAGATTCTCTTATGGATCAGCAACTGGTAGATTAGGAATAAATGGATAGCTCTCCCAATAAAAAGAAGAAATCCCCCAAGGATCTGTATTGGTACCAGTGCTTTTTAACTTGCTAGTAGACTATCTTAAGTTAGGAGTGAGCAAAGAACTAGCCAAGTTTGCTGATGACATCAAATTAGTCAAGATGATAAAAACCCGCAAGCTCTAAAGCAGCGATTCCCAACGTGGGTGGTAGCGCCCCTCTGGGGGTCGTTACAGCCTTTCAGGGGGGCATTGGCATGACTACAAACTTTAGGGGGGGTGTTTGGGTTCATTAGGGGGGCGATGACATTTGGCAGTCTGATGCGACAGTTGAAGCATTTAAGTTTAATTTTATTTAATACATAAATCATTAATTTTTAAACTGTTTTGTCCCCAGTTAGAATGTATTTAATAGTCTCAATTCATGGAAATAACACTATAAATAGTGTGTGCTCTTTAGTAAAGAAATTCTGAATAGCGGCCAGTGTCATATCAAGGAATGGGGATATTAGCCACGCCCCGGCACTAGGTAATGTTCCGATGCTGTCTTGAGGGATGTTGGAACCGATCACGAGAGAGTGTTTGATAAGCTTGGGTGTATTGGTGGAGGGCACATTCTTCCAACGGATGAGTGCCGTGTGCAAATGGGTGACGCAGGCAGACAGTTATTCGCTGGTTTTCTTCAGGAATAGGAAACACTCGCTACTCGTTGTTTCTGTGATGCTTACTTTTCTATAACTATGTATGTATATTAATAAATCATACTAAGAATTCAATGTGTAATCTAAGTGCAATAAAAAGGCATGATAAAAACGATCAGTAATAATCACTGAAAATACCTTTTATGCATTACTCATATTTTAAGGGAAGAATAGGAAGCATTGGTTATACTTAATCTGAGAGGGGCGCTGGGCACAAAAAGATTTTGCAAAGGGGTGTTGGGTCAAAAAAGGTTGGGTAACGCTGCGGATCTCTCCTAACTGGGTGAATGGGCAGAACATGGCAAATATGGTTGAATGTAAGTAAGCAAGTGTGAGGTGATCCACCTTGGAGCAAAAACCCTAACTTCATATATACACACTTAAGGAGTCCAAACTAGCACTGACGGACCAGGAAAGATATCTAGGGATTGTGGTAGGTAACGCAGTGAAAATGTCAACCCAGTGCACAGCAGTTATGAAAAAGCAAATTCCACCTTAGAGATAATTAGGAAAGGAATTGAAAATAAAACTGCATACCATATACACCATTATACAAATCTATGGTGTGAATATACTTTGAATACTGTGGAGAATTCTGGTCAGTGCATCTCAAAAAGGATATTTTAGAGCTGAAAAACATGCAGAAAAAGGGCAACCCAAGTATTCAAGAAGCTGGAGTAGCTTTCCTATAAAGAACATTTGGGGCTTTTTAGTTTTGAACAAAAGAGTTAGGGAGGACACGATAGAGGCAAATAAAATTAAGCATGGTGTGGTGAAAGTGGATAGAGTGATGTTTTTCTCCATCTCTGGTAACACTAAAACCTGAGGTCATCCAATAAAGTGGAATGTTGGAAGAATGACAAAGGAAGTACTTATTCACACATTTTGTATTTAAAGGCTTTAAGAAAGGATCAGACAAGTTCATGGATGGCAAAACTATCCATGCCTATGAGCCATGATAGATATATTCTACCTTCACCGTCGAAAGAGAATGCCTCTGAACACCAGCTGCTGGAGATCATGATTGTGAGAGTGCTGTAGTGCTTATGGACCTCCCAAAGGCATCTAGCTAGCGACTGTGAGAACAGAACACTGGTCTAGAAGGATCTTTGGTTTGATCCAGCAGGGCTACTCTTATGTTCTTAGATGCTGCACATAACAAGCACCACACACATTATAGGTGTATTTCAAACATTATGCTTAGCCCCTGGAATGAAATCTAGACGTACTTTTTGGAGGTCTCCATAGTGGAACTGTTATATGTCAACAGGCTGTCAAGATATGTGATCTGTAGACAAGCGATTAAAAAGTGTGATTGCTATTACATCTCTGAGGCAAAGCTGAGAACAGCTAAGTACAAAGTATGTTAAAGTGTTATAAACAGAAATAGTATTGCTCTACTTATCTATCTAAGCAGAAAGAACAAAATACTTCAGGTTGGGATGTAACAAGTCTAGAAACTGGGTAACTGGCACATGACTACAACACTTTATTACTACCAAGAAAAGGAATGAATTGATAAAATATCAGAGAGATTTTCTCAGAAATATGCCCTAAAAGTAACGTATGGAGCTAGATTATTGAAGCTTAATCAAACCACAAGAATGCTGCGTTGACTAGATAAAGAACATTGCCAGATGGATCACAAGAACTGGAGGGAAAATGTGGAGACAGATGCCTACCAATTCCTACACTGGTGCCTTTCTTACAGCAGAAGCAGGATACGAGGACTTCCCCTTTTAAAGCATGAAGAAAAAAAAGCTCTCAAGAGCAAACTATTTGTCCTGCCCAGTTAAGACCTGCGTGTGGAGGAAGTTGAGCATCCGGTCAAAAAGAGTGAGAATGGAGGAAGAGACACTAGCCAAGAAAGTAACCAAACACCATCAAAGAGAACAAAAGCAGCAAAGTCATTCAACCAGGCACACTCTACCACTGACAGCAACCCATTCCCCTTCATAATCACCCGACTCAGATGCTCTTAGCTCCAGAAAAAAAATCATATCTGGGCTGGTCCCCACAAAAAGGAGAGAAGGAAAATGATTACTGGAGAATTCCAGGGCTTTACACTTTTTAACTCCTCCTCCAACAAAATTCAGAACAGCAGCAGCATAAAGACTGGCAGATGTACATGGGAAAGTCCCTTTGCTTCCTCCCTCCTCTGACTTTATTCACCCACTGGCCTTCATTTGACCTGCAGTCACAGAGCAACTCAAGGCTCTCGCCCCTCCACTTCACTTGACCATTGTAGCTAGCAAAGAATTAAGGAGGCTATTTGAAATTAGCTTGAAAGTAATCCACAGCATTAAAGGTGGGTAAGCACATCCAGCACACGGGGGGGGGGGAGAGAAGAAAATAGGTGCTCCCACACCCAGGAGTTTATCTATCCCCAAAAAGGAGACCACACTATACACCTTTCAAGGAAGACAGAGGTGAACTGTACCCTCTCCGTTCGTTATGTCATAGATTCCCTTTATTCTCCTTGCCATTGAAATGTCCTGCCAACAGAAGAAATTTGTTCTCAGAACTAGCCGGGTTGGGGGACAATGTCAAGATAACACCTTGTGCTCTGAAATAGTCACGCCAAACCAGCTGCCCATCCCATTCCGCACCACCACCACCCCAGCATTCAGTTGCTAAAACGGATTAGAATCCTGTAGTCCACGTACACAGAGAAGGGTGGGCTTCGGAAACGCACCCCTTTGTCAATCTTTAATCCACTGCGAATGAAAGCGGACAGGACTGAAGTCGAAAGAGCGTTATAGGGCAATACTCTAGCCCGATTTAAATAATCTCAAGTACTTGGGCGAAAGGGAGATAGTTGGTAGCAAAATGGGTTGAAAAGTGGGCCACCCCCCAAAAAAGATGATCATCCAGGCAGACAAGGCGAGCCGGCGATCCTTCAACGCTTTCTCCCTGTCTCATCCCAAAGGGAGCCTCTCCTCCCAGGACATTGTAAAGAAAGACTAAAGGGGATGGGAAGAAAGGAAAGAGGAAACCCGTCTCTGTTCTGTACGAGAGACGAGGCGGAAACAGAGCCGTGATGTTCCTCTATTGAGGACAAGGTTTTTAGCTTCTCTCTTCCCCCGCCAACAGTGCCCTCCATCCTTTCTGGAGGGGGTCCTACAGCCGACACTCTACAGAGCTCCCGCACCGGAGAGGCACACGCGCTCCTCCCGCTCACACGCCGCGCTCAGGTTGCCTACCTCGGCGCTGCTACTGCTCTCAGCCGCGTTCTCTACAGCCATTTTCTGCCAGGGGTCCGCCAGCTGGGCTAACGGCATCTTTTCTCTTTAACTTCGAGTCCCCCCTGCTGCCGCCGCCTGATCCTCCTCAGAGCACCGCTAAGGGTCAGAGTCAGGATTTTCCTTTTTCCTCTTCCTCCCCCCCCCCCGATAAGGGGAGGAGACTGTCGGGACGCTTCCCCCACTAGAAAGGAAGGACGAGGCAAGGCTGCCCACGCGGGCGCGGAAAGGAATTCAGCCAGAAGCTTGGCGCCGCTGCCAGGCAGATCCAACCTCAGCGCCTGACTCGTCCAGCAGGGCTATTACTGCTGCCCCCACCGCTACTCACTCCTCTTCCGCTCTAAACATGGCGGCCCCCAAGACGTACCTGCCTGTCAAACCGGGGCTGGTGGCGTCATCCCCGAGGGCGGGACTAGCCCAGCCAATCAGCGGCAGCCCCAGGTAGTAAAAGGACGGAGTCACGGGTGCGGTGGGGGATGAGGGCAGTTCTGGTCTGGGTGTGAGTGACTGGTAGGCGTGGGAGCGAAAGGCAGGCAGGCTGGGGACTCCGGATACGTGACGAGTTTTTCTTTTCTGGTCACAGCCACTTGAGCGAGGTGCGGGAGACAGAGTGTACTCTGCAGGCACGGGGACAGCCTTTCTGCCTGTCGCTACTACTACTACCAATCACATCGCTTGCACTCTGCCGAATGTTATAGTGTATAAGCGATGAAGTGATCTGGCACAAGTGCTATAATGCCACCCACACAGTTATGACGGCAACGCATTTAAGAATCTTTCTGAGATAATCCGCCGGAAGTAATTAGCTGTGTACCTACACGTCTAACTACACTTGCGTTTGCATAAAATCTTCATAAAACAGTATTTTGGCTTTTTAAAAATGCTTTGTTAGACCTGGCCTTTGCACTCCGAAGTTTATATTAGATTGGAAAAGCCCTGCAGCACTTCAAAGGAATCCCAAGTACGTGTAACACAGCCTTGTTTATACATATTCATATCCAGTTAGCCTTAACTCTTCTCTTGGATTCCCTCCCTTTGTAGTTTATCCACTGATGAAAATAATATGGTAGGCATTGATTGGTCTGTTTTGCTTATTTTAAACTGTAAAGACCCATGTTCGTTTGGACTGCTTTAAATAATTGTTTTTGTTTCGAATTAAGTATACTTTCAATGTGCATTTTTAGGGTGTTTCCATACTGTCGCTATTATCTAGTGGGGTTCAGTCACATACGGGCAAATTTAGGTTTCACAACAGTGCAGAATGCACGGGTATGATAATGCTTTGAAGTTTCCCTAATACCCGCTTTGCTATGTAGGTATCTGGCTTTATCCAGTCTAGGCTGCTGCCATTGTGTTGTATTCAACTCAGTTCTACTCAGAGTAGATCCACTGAAATGAATGAACCTTGGGTAATTAATTAATGAGTAGGGCTTGCATTGAATGCTACCAGTTTGACTCTTGGAACATTATCATGAAGGAAGAGGATTCTTCCATTGCTTGATGAGTTTTAGGGTTCACTGCTGTTTTCTGACATGCGAAATAGCATCTGAGAATGGACAGGCGTTTTATTTATTTGCCTATACCTAGTCTCTGGTCACAGGAGCATATTGGCTCCAATGTGTATATTATAAAAGAAAAGGCAGTTATTGCATATATTGCACATATTCTCCAAGACCAGTATTAAGCATTACATTTTTGCTAAGGAATTATTTCATCAAATATTTCTAAGTTATTGTGACTCATTGCCCTTTTTATGCAAACAGTTGCAATAAATGCTCATCTGTATTATTCTTTGCAAACAGAAGGACCTTATTACTGTGTTAGTATCAAAATCGTTTATAAAATTCATGTATTATTTTTCCATAAGATTTCAGGGGTAGGATTTAAGCCATCATATTTGTACTTGTTGCTCTAAACCTGTTGACTTAATTGTAGTGATCACAAACCCACTTATCTGGAACTAATCTCAATTGAAATCAGTTTTATTTCCAAATATATGACCATGAGTGTTACGCTGCAGTATTTACATCAGTAAGGACATATTATATCTGTTCTTCTAGTGGTTTTACTTCAATTGATCTCAAAGTGACCAAGCTTCGTAAATAAAATATAAAGGAAATTTAAAAAAACTGAAATCCCCAGGTGGGCAATACTTTCATTTGGACCAATGAAAACAACACAACATAGAGAACAAGCTTTCAAATTCTCCAGAACTCTTCATCAGGATGGATATTACACAGATCAGGGGGGTTATTTCCATCCCTGTTTCTTCCTCCTACTTCGTAGAACATCTGTCATGATAAAAATTCTGCAGAACTCAAAAGCTTGCTCACTATGGTAGAACATTTTGGTTGTCCAAATGAAGATATTGTCCAGTAATGAATTTTGGAACCTTTATATAAAGTGCAAGAATGCTCCTTTGAGGAATTAGTGGTGGAGGCAAGGGCTGTAGGAGGATGTAGTCTTATGACATAACTGTACATGTTATTTTCCACAGCATACATTATTTGTCTATACATAGTTGGTCATTAGTGATGATAAATATGAGGATGCTCACATGTGATATCATATGTGCAATCAGCATGATCATTTTAGCATGTGGGTAGCTTCCTATGTTCTTGGCTTCCTGAAGTGTAATTGGCATTCACCAGGAATTTAGAGTTCCTGCCAGAGTGTTCTGATGTAATATTGAGAATGTGGATGTGGGCAGGACTATTGTAGCCTCAACAAACGGGAGTTCTAACAAAGTGCATTTGAATAAACAAGGATGTTCCACTCCTATTTTTGATTTTGGAAGAGGCCCAAAGTCACACTCTTAAATTGCTTAGGGCCACAATCCTAAATATGCTTAAGATTTACTTTTAACTAAACCTGTATAGGATTGCACTGTAAAGCACCTCAGAAGGCATAGCTTTTCTATCTGTATAGTCTTCTTCCTGAGTGCAAAAATGGTATGTGTATGTCTGTATCTCTATCGATATATGTATATAATCTTCAGATAAAGGAAATCCTAACATTCTAGAAGGCATGTGACAGCAATAATATTTATTTTATTACATTTATATCCTGTCTTCCCTCCATGGAACTCAAGATAGTGTACATCTGGAAGGTCTCTGGTTTTTCACTTTCCATCACCTCACCTGGCATAGCCAATGGCTGGGAATGATAGGAGTTATAGTCCAACAACATTTGGAGGGCTACAGATTCCTTATCCCTGGCATACATGGGTCTTCCCCACCCCTTTTCATAATTGCAACAATTTGTGAGGTAGGTTAGGCTGAGAAACAGAGATTGGCCCAAGGTTACCCCGTGACTTTCATAGCTGACTGTAGATTTGGTTTCCCTAGTCTTAGCCTTACACTCTAACCTCTATCCCATATTATTGTTGTGTGTCTCCCCAATCACCGAGCGGTGAGATCTCAGGGGTCCCTGTGCTCATCCAGGGTTTGGTTTCCTTTGGGAAGAAGGTCAGCGGTGATGGCGGTGTCTTTATGAAATATGGTTTATTTATTTACACACATTCCAACCTGAGCTTAGGATGGAGGGGTTCAAGGCATCAGCAGTCCAATATCCAGCTTTTCCATCTGGGTTGCAGGAAGCATCCTAAAGCCATGGTGCAGAGGGATAGCCTCTTTGCCTGCCTGCAGCCCCAGCCATTCTGAAGACACAACTAAAAACACTCAAAGCACAAACGTCTGCTAGCAGCCGGGGGGGGGGGGAGGCTCTCCTGAAGAGTTTTAATGACAAAAAGATCTTCCTGGACCATTTTACCAGTTGCTGGGCAACTGACAGACCCATTATCCTACCTGGCCACTTTATTTGTTTAACAAAAGAAATTCATCTGGCCAGCAGCGCCAGCCCCAAGGCACAGGATTCCAAATCAGAGGCTGGAAAGGGGACCCACAGGAATCATCCATTCCAACCCCCATCCTCATAACACTATCAAGAGTGAGGATGAAGTAGATTGGGCCTCACGCCAAGCCCTGATCTCTTCCGAACTCCACTGGCCATTTTGACAACTGGGTGGGACCGCCCACCTCTGACACCTGATGTTACAATGGCATCAGGTGAAGCATTTTCCTTTGCTTCTGTGGTTTTGTGGTACAGGGGTTTGTGGACACTAATGATCTCTCAGCGGCTTTCGATACCATCGACCATGGTATCCTTCTGGGGAGACTGGCTGAGTTGGGAGTGGGAGGTACTGCATGGCAGTGGTTCCGCTCCTACTTGGCAGGTCATCTCCAGAAGGTGGTGCTTGGGGAACATTGCTCAGCACCCTGGATTCTCCAGTATGGGGTTCCACAGGGGTCAGTTCTGTCCCCCATGCTGTTCAACATCTACATGAAACCGTTGGGTTCGGTCATACGGAACTTTGGAGTGCGTTGCCATCAGTATGCTGATGACACGCAGCTCTATTTCTCCTTTTCATCTTCTTCAGGTGAGGCTGTCAATGTGCTGAACCGGTGCCTGGCTGCGACAATGGACTAGATGAGGGCTAATAAACTGAGGCTCAATCCAGACAAGACTGAGATGTGGCTAGTGGGTGGTTCTTCTGACCAGATGGTGGATGTCCAACCTGTCCTGGATGGGGTTGCACTCCCCCTGAAGGAGCAGGTTCATCGCTTGGGGGTTCTCCTAGAACCATCTCTGTCACTTAAGGCTCAGGTAGCCTTGGTGGCACAGAGTGCCTTCTACCAACTTCGGTTGGTGGCCTAGCTGCGCCTCTATCTGGACAGGGATAACCTGGCTTCAGTTGTCCATGCTCTGGTAACCTCCAAGTTAGATTACTGCAATGCACTCTATGTGGGGCTGCCTTTGAAGACGGTTCGGCTGTGGGGCGGTATACAAACACATTCAATCAATCAATCAATCAATCAATAATCAGCTGATCTAAGGCACCTCAAACCCCATTTTGTTTGTGGGCATGATTTGAAATCAAACCATGTGGGCAAAGGTCTGCACTGATATGATGTATAGTGTAAGGCCTTGTGGATCAGAATTTCCCCACTGCTGCTTGAGAAATCAAATGGGTTGCATAGGTATAATTAAACGGGGTTCTGAAATAGTATAAGGGACAGTATAGCCAGTATGCTACAGTATTTGGTTTTATTCACTTGTTATCTTTTGAACATTTCTTGCATTGTTATTAGCACAGCATGCTGAGCACATGATGATCCCTTTTATTCTGTGTGTTTTTAAAATGGAGTGGGAAATGTGTGGCCCTCCCCATGTTGCTTTGCAACAACTGCAACATCCCTCACAACTGGCCATGCTAACTATGGCTGATCGGAGTTGGAATCCAACAATATCCAAAGGGCCACGTGTTTTCTACCCCCCTTTTAAAAATAATAATAATAATAATGACTGTTGACAATTACTGCAGAACTGTAAACATCTGCAAGACTTGCACTCAAGTGTTAAATTGATCTGCTTCTTGACCTGAGAGCACCCTGCTTCTAATTATTAGCTTGGAGAGTAAATAAGAAGTCACAGTGACAGGAAGCATCCCTTTAAAGACATGAATCATTGTCACATTTAGGCTGAGATGTTGTTTGTCACTGATGAACCTACCATGTGCAACAGCCTCCCCTCAGAAATTAGGCATGCATCAACCTTATTGGATTTTCGGTGCATCTTGAAGACTCACCTTCATTCAAGACTTCCTCAACCAATGGTAATTGGTCTGACTCATAACATCAGCACTATTGTGTCAGAATTATTAAGTTATTGGATAGTTGTTTTTTTGTAGTATGTTTTATTTCATTGTAAACTGTTTTAGATATTTGTAATATAAAGCAGTACAGAACTGTTTTTAAATAAATAAATGTACAAACTCAAATACATCAGAAGCCACAAAAGAAGCCATTTTGTGGCCAGCAGGCCTGTATGCATATATAGCATTATCCATGCTAGAGAGGTCTTCATGTTGTCCTATTTAAAACGTGTAGCAATTAAACCTTTGAAAACATATCCTTACTGTTGATGAATGGTGGATAGCGGAAGGAGAGGCCAGCAGTCATAGATTCTGCACTTCCAAGAGTCTTCAGGATGTATAATGAGTTACTATCACTGGTATTTATATAGGGCTGCCTTTCCTTTGATGACTGGACACTTCAGTTGATTCAGAATGCAGGAGATACATGTAAGCCCTATTCAGTTGTTCTCCACACAATCATAATTGCTTGAAGAAATAGATCTGGGCTGGGCCCCATGTTGAGGGAATGTCTAAGTGGGGAAGCCTGCTGTTTACATAGTCTCTCCTTGTGATTTTATCCTTGTCTTATTATACAGCCACGAGAGTGGCTGTATACTACAGCCAGTGTGGATTTTTCACATTCCACCATGTTAAATTGAAAATACCCCCATGCCATTCTGAAGCTTCCCATAAACTCATTTCAAAACAAAACCTTACAAAACTTATAGTCTTGAACTCAAATGCTTGCTTAACAACCCTCTAAATTTTCAGTCAGAGAGTCAGAGAATAGAGAGTTCAGAGTCTAATAAGAGAGAGGAAAACCCCAGATCTCTTTTGGACTTTTTTCTCTGAGTTCTCATAATCTGTTGAAATTCATGAAAACACACAGAGTACCTGAAATCCTATTACTGACCTTGCCCCATACTCTGACCTTCATCTTCTGCAGTTTAAAAATTTAAAAAATGCCTGGCTGATATTTAATTAATTTAAGAAATTTAGCATTGAACTCAATGATAGTATCAGGTATGCTCAGTAAGAACCAACTGTCAGTGTTCTAAGAGCCAGACTCACAGCTGCTGGGCTTCCCTAATCAGGGGGCCACACTCACACCAGACTTTGATTTCATAGAATCATAGAGTTGGAAGGGGCCTTGTAGGCCATCGAGTCCAACCCCCTGCTCACAACAGGAAATCCACAGCTAGAGCATCTCCCGCAGATAGCTGTCCAGCCTCTGCTTGAAGACATCCAGCGAAGGGGATCCCACCACCTCCCTAGGCAGTTGGTTCCATGGCGAACTGCCCTTACTGTCAAGAAGTTCCTTCTAATGTCCAATCTGAATCTATGCTCCTGCAACTTAAAACCATTAGACCTAGTCCTACCCTCTGGGGCAGCAGAGAACAAATCTGTACCCTCCTCTATGTAACAGCCCTTCAGGTACTTAAAGAGTGCAATCATGTCACCCCTCAGCCTTCTCTTCACCAGACTGAACATGCCAAGTTCCTTCAACCTTTCCTCATAAGACTTGTTCTCCATACCGGCTATCATCCTTGTCGCCCTCTTCTGAACCTGCTCTAACTTGTCTATTTCTTTCTTAAAATGAGGCGCCCAGAACTGAACGCAGTATTCCAGATGAGGCCTGACTAATGCAGAATATAGTGGGACTATTACTTCCCTCGACCTGGAAACTATAGCTCTGTTTATGCAGCCCAAAACCGCATTTGCCTTTTTTGCCGCAGCATCACACTGCTGGGTCATGTTCAACTTGCGATCCACTACAATTCCAAGGTCCTTCTCACACACACTACTGCTAAGCCGGGTATTTCCCATCCTGTACCCGTGCATTTTGTTTTTGTGGCCTAAATGCAAAATCCTGCATTTGTCTTTATTGAATGTCATTTTATTAATTTCAGCCCAATTTTCTAGTCTATCCAGGTCCATTTGGATTTTATTCCTGTCTTCCATTGTGTTAGCTATCCCTCCCAGTTTCGTATCATCCGCAAACTTCATAAGGCTTCCCTCCACCCCATCATCTAAGTCATTGATAAAAATATTGAAGAGTATCGGCCCCAGGACAGAACCCTGTGGCACTCCACTCGAAACCTCCTTCCAGTCCGAAGCAGAGCCACCGATGACCACTCTTTGAGTACGGTTTTCCAACCAGTTGTGAATCCATCTGACAGTATTTCCATCTAATCCGCATTTGACCAGTTTGCTAATCAAAAGGTCGTGGGGGACTTTGTCAAACGCTTTGCTGAAATCTAGATAGATGACATCTACAGCATTTCCACCATCTACTAAGCTAGTGACCCGATCAAAAAAAGAGATGAGATTAGTCTGATAGGATTTTTTCTTGATGAACCCATGCTGGCTCCTACTAATCACAGCATTGTCATCTAGATAGTTGCCAATGGACTCTTTTATTATCTGTTCTAATATCTTTCCTGGTATTGAAGTCAGACTGACCAGCCTGTAATTCCCCGGATCTTCTTTTTTACCCTTTCTAAAGAGCGGGACGACGTTTGCCCGTCTCCAATCCTCCGGCACCTCTCCCGTTCTCCAGGATTTCTCAAAGATGATGGCAAGAGGTTCCGAGAGTACATCAGCAAGTTCCTTCAATACTCTGGGATGCAGTTCATCAGGCCCTGGAAATTTGAACTCATTTAGGTTAACTAGGTATTTCCTGACTATCTCAATAATCAATCTTGAACTGCAATCCCAACCCCTTACTGAGATTGCTACCGATGTAAGGTTGCACACTGTTCCCTTTTTGGGAGAAAACGAAGGCAAAATAGGCATTAAGCAGTTCTGCCTTTTCCTTGTTATCTGTCAACATTTTGCCATCCTCACTGAGCAGCAGTCCCACCGTTTCCTTGGTTTTTCTCTTGCTTCGAACATACCTGAAAAACCCCTTTTTGTTGTTCCGCGCTTCCCTCACCAGCCTCAGCTCATTCTGGGTTTTAGCTTTCCTTACGCTATTCCTGCAAGCCCGAGCCGCTCGTCAGTACTCTTCCTTGGTTTATACATGCTCTTTATACATGCTCTTTTTTACTTTTACCTCCTCCACCAGTCTTCCGTGTAGCAACATTGGCTTTTTCCGATGTCTTCCGTTTTTCTTCCCCTTTGGAATTGTTTGCGATTGCGCTTTTTGTAATACGTTCTTCATGAACTCCCACGCTTCGTGGGCTCCTTTTTTCTTTAGTCTATCTAGCCACGGGATCCTACCCATCATTTCCCTGAGCTTGCTAAAATCGGCTTTCCTGAAATCCAAGGTCCATATTTGACTATATTCTTCTTTGGTTCCCCAGAATCACGAATTCCAGCATTACGTGGTCACTTTCCCCCAAGGTACCGACCGCTTTAATTCCCGTGACCAATTCGTCCCTGTTAGTTAAGATCAGGTCCAGGATTGCCGATCCCCTTGTTCCTTCTTCTACTTTTTGAAAGAGGAAATTATCAGCAAGGCCCATCAGGAATTTGTTGGAGACTTTGTGCTTCACAGAGTTTGTCTCCCAGCAGATATCCGGGTAGTTGAAGTCCCCCATCACTACTACCTTCTTGCCTCCTTGAGATTTCAGAGATTTGTTTGAGAAAGGCCTCGTCTACCACCTCTTCTTGGCCAGGGGGTCTGTAGTAGACTCCTACTACCATGTCGGTTTTATTTGTTTCTCCATTTATTTTTACCCAAATGGTCTCTACCGGACCACTTTGTTCGCTCTCTTGGATTTCCATAGAGGTGTATTTGTCTTTGACGTATAACGCTACTCCCCCTCCTTTTCTGTTGCTTCTATTCTTTCTGTAGAGTTTATATCCTTGAATGGCTATATTCCAATCATGGGAGTCATCCCACCAAGTCTCTGTTATCCCTATGAAGTCATATTTGCCTTGATGCACTAAGACTTCAAGCTCCTCTTGCTTGTTTCCCAAGCTCCGCGCGTTGGTATATAGACACCAGAAGTCTCTTTTGTCCTGATTGGATTCCTCCGTTAATATACCGTGAGCTTTGCTGTGCATCCCTTTCTCTCTCCCAGTGTCTCCTGTACCCTTCAAATCCTTGCGTTTACAACCCGTTGTCTTTGGATCGGTATTTAAGCTATCATCTCCATCCCCCAGAGGCTTTAGTTTAAAGCCCTCTTGATGAGTTTTGCCATACTTCTGCCCAAGAGATCCTTCCCAGTCCTCGTGAGGTGCAGCCCATCTCTTGCCAACAGTCCCCCCTCCAAGAAGCTTAGACCATGGTCCCAGAATCCAAACCTCTCCCGTCGACACCATCTGCGTAACCAGTTGTTGACCTGCAGTATCTTCCCTTCCCTTTGTAGTCCTCTATCCTTCACGGGAAGAATTGACGAGAAGACCACCTGCGCCCCAAAATCCTTGACCTTCCTACCCAGAGCCTCATAGTCTGAGGTGATCTGTTCCAAGGTGTTTCTGGCCATGTCATTCGTGCCCACATGAATGAGGAGAAAGGGGTACCTATCTTGGTTCCCAATGAGCCTCGGCAGGTTGTCAGTAATGTCCCGGATGCGTGCCCCAGGGAGACAAGAGACTTCCCGATTCATTTTATCCGGCTGGCATACCGGTGCCTCTACCCCCCTGAGCAATGAGTCTCCAACCACCAGCACCCTCCTCTTTTTGCCGCGAGCGGTGGTTGCATCAGCTTCCTTCTTCTGGGGTGTGGAGTCTTCCTTTGCAGCCAGTGACTCTTGATGCAGGTGAGTTTGTTGAGGCTCTTCAGGGGTGCTGTCTGCCGAGAGACGCTGAAAGCAATTTGTTAGTTGCGGCATTTCACTTAAGACAGTCATGGCTTCCCCCAAATAATCCTGGGAAGTGTAGTTTGTGAAGGGTGCTGAGAGGAGACTTCTATTCCACTGACAGAGCTCCAGTGGCCAGAGTGGTTTAACAGTCAGCCACTCTGATTGAAGCTCTGTGAGGGGAACAGGGCATCTCCTAGTAACTCTCAGGACTCTTGACTAACTACACTTCCCAGGATTCTTTGAGAGAAGACATGACTGTCCAAAGTGAAATAAAGGCCTGGTGTGAATGTGGCCAGGGACCACTTTGGTTTAAATTGGGGGGGGAGGCTACATGTGCCTGCTGTAGAATAAAAAGGCGGGGGAAATGCTGAAAAGCAATGATACTGTACAAAAAAAAATTGTTTTGGAAAGGAAAGGGGCTTCCCCTCTGCCCAGTGCCCACCCATCCAATCTCCTCCCCCTCCTCCTACCCTCTCTGCCCCTCCCCCGGATCAGTGTTGGACTTTGACCTGGGAGACCAGGGTTCAAATCCTCACACAGCCATGAAGCTCACTGTGTGACCTTGGGCCAGTCACTGCCTCTCAGCCTCAGAGGAAGGCAATGGTAAACCACCTCTGAATACCATTTACCATGAAAACCCTATTCATAGGGCCGCCATAAGTCGGGATCAACTTGAAGGCAGTCCATTTCCATTTTCAAACATGACTGCACAGAAATAAATCCCATTGAATTCAAAACGTATTCAAATGATCAAACCCACCCTTCTCCCTCCTATCCACTCCCTCTTGCCCCTTCCTTTGCCCCTCCCTCCCCCTCCCTTCCAATCCCCTCATCCTCCCCCTCCCCTTCATCCTCCCCCTCCCCTTCATCCTCCCCCTCCCCTTCATCCTCCCCCCTCCAGTTCGTCCTCCCCACGGTCAGTTTTACCTAAGCATGATTGCATGGGAGGAAAGCATGCAAATGATCAAACCTGCCCTCCCCACCCTCTTCCTTTGCCCCCTTCCAATCCACTCCTTCCCCCCCTCCTCCTCCTCCCCCCCATGGTCAGTTTTACCTATCCTAACCATAACTGCATAGGAGTAAATCCCATTGAACTCAATAAGCATGCAAATTATCAGACCTGCCTTTCTCCTCCTTCCCCTCTCCTCTCCCTTCTTCTTCCCCTCGTCCTCCGCTGATTTCTGCAAAGCAGTGGAAATGGAAACAAGCGCTGCTGCTCAAGGGTTAAAAAGGCGCAATTCCCCCACTAGCACGGCCCCCCCACTAAGCGCGGGGCCCAATTGGTCCAGTCGGTATTTTGCCGTACCTGAGGCTGATGACAAATTGAGGCAGACCCATAGTAGTCATAGAGGCCATGAATTTTCAATCTAGCCTACTAATAACAGCCTCAACATGAATGTTGAAGTCCCCTTGAACAATCAACCTGGGGCTCTTCAACACCACACTTGAGACCGACATTGGGCAGAAGGGTGGGTGGTACACTGGCAGCATGCATAGTCTGTATCACTGGCCCAACACCAGATGCAGGGCCTCAAAGCCCACTCCTGAGTAGAGAGAACTCCTGGCAAGGCAGATGGGATCCCTGTGGATCATAGTAACTCACCTCCTCCCAGCTCTCCAGCCTGGATTGATGCTGCAGTAAATACCCAGGTGGGCAAAGCTGAGTGATATCCACTACATCCAGCTCACCCTCTTGGTAATACACATCTGACTGTTGTTGTTAAAATTTGTATCCGACCCTTCCTCCCAAAAGGAGCTCACTTGATCATGGATGAATATGGTTTTATGACAAATCGAGCTGTAACTCAATAATAGCAGCACCAGACCAGGCCCACTAGTAGCTGAGCTGTCAGATGTCTGAGAGATGGATGGAGACATACAAGGAAAGAGAGTGTGCACACATCTATATCTCTTTCTCTAGATGTCTCTACGATGTCCCTGCTCTTTCTTTTAATGACAATACTAGGCCTTTACCTCAGCAAGCAACATCTTCCATCACATACTAAGTAACACTGCCACCTTTACTTCAGGTCCAATACTTGCTCTCTTTAAGATATAAGGACGTGTATTAATCTTATTATTTCACCAGTGTTACTTTCCCTCAGTAATTGAGCAATAGGCATGAGATAATGAAGATAACAGTGGATTTATTATTCAGAGCTTGGAAAAGTTACTTTTTTGAACTACAACTCCCATCAGCCCAGTCCAGTGACCATGCTGGCTGGGTCTGATGGGAGTTGTAGTTGAAAAAAAGTAACTTTTCCAAGCTCTGTTATTATTTCACATTTGAAAGGTATTACACAATAAGAAGCCACTTTGTTCTCCTCCAGCTCATATAGTCAAGTTCCTAGGTTTTACTAATTATATTAACTACTAATGATTCCCTCTTACATTCATACTCCATCTGTCCTAGACCCCACTCAAATACTAGACCCTGTGTCTTTTTATCTAACTCTTCAACCACCACAGATCTAACTGAACCTGGCTCCTACTCCTAACTGTTTCTTCTCACCCCTCAAACACCACTTACCTCTAAACATATCACATGTCTCCTCCTTCCCATTCTCCTAGCCAATCACCACCCATATTCAAATACTCACTCCCTGTCACTCCTTTTACTCACTCTCATGCACTACTTACCATGAATAATATATATAAAAACAAGTGACATCACAGTCTCATCTTACCCGATGCTTTAATTCTTACCTCTGACATAGGAGCAACTCTATTGATCTCCCTTTGCTGTCATTGTCCAAATATATTTTGGAATGCTCATTCAACCATCCTCAACACCACTACTCACTCCTCATCCAACCATCCAACCACAGTCATGCACAATCAATCATATATCTACACTAACGATTTGCCAGCTTATATCCATCCAATGGATATCTATATAAACTGGACAGTAGCTGCTAGAGCTGTGCATAAACCCCAATTTGTGGCTCTGATGTAAATACAGACCAGGCCCAATCCGGTCAGGACAGATTCAGACCCGATCCAGATCTAGATCACAATCTGTATATTACATTGCAAAACCAAAATGGCCATAACATCCTTGTTTTTTAACCTAGAGACATGGAATTTGGAGACATGATCCCTGCTGTATAAGGGCATAAACCTGCCAAGCTGCAGGTGGGTAGCTCCAGGGGATGTCATGTTAACCACCTTTAAAGTTTGCTTTTTCCAAAAAATAATTTTATTTTTTAAAATAGACTGTGAGTGCTCTGTCATGCCATACTCCTGTGTTACCTTGTTCCATCCTTCATTTTTCCCCAAGAAAGTTAAAAAAACATCCCTGTCATATAGAGAGCAAATTTCCAGTAGCAGTAAAAAAACAACAACACTATTTAATATTAATAATATTTACTGTGGTTAGCAATAATAGTAATAATTCTGAACTTAGAATGCTGGCAATAATAATAATGTGTAACCATACAAGCTGCCTACGTATTGCTGTTGTGGGTAGCAACATAAATAATAATAATAATACTCAATTCAGAAAACTGTGGGTTAATATGCCCACAAGATTTAATGATAATTATTAGCAATCAGAATTGAATAAAAAAACTTTTTTAAAAAAATATATAAATAAGGATGGGACTTGGATTGATTTGGAAAGAACAGAAAACACACAGACTGAACAAATGCCACCCAACCCCCACCAAACATTTCTAAGAGAAGTTACAAAAGATGTCTGCATTTTCAGACTTCGTCCCTTCCAATGACTATGATTAGAGAGTGTTGGGTGGGGTGATAACATTCTAGCCTTCCTCCCTGTCTCCCCACCCTGGTGTTCTCCATTATGGTGTTGTAGTTGCTCCACTTCATAAGACAGCCTGCCTGAGTTCATTAGAGACTGTTATGAGTTACAGATCTGTACAAATCTCTTCAAATTTATTTGGGACCAACCAATCTGCTCTATAGAGATCTGTAGGTGATTTAATCCAATTTGGACAGGATACAAATAGGCCCCAATTGGCCCTCTTTGGTTTGTGATTTGTACAAATACAGTGCACATTCTTAATAACTGCTATCCAGAGCTTGGAAAAGTTACTTTTTTTGAACTACAACTCCCATCAGCCCCAGCCAGCATGTGCTGGCTGGGGCTGATGGGGGTTGTAGTTCAAAAAAGTAACTTTTCCAAGCTCTGCTGCTATCTAACATCTTTACCCACCAACCTAAATAGAGGAAACAGAGGTGTAGCATCCCCACTCTTCATATGATTCAGTTGTCACCTCATCCCCCTCATCAGATGTTAGATCTGATGACTAGGGAGCAGGCAGTTTGCATTCCAATCAGGCTGCAGGGCAAGGTTCAAATATCCCAGCCCACCCTGGTACTGTGCCTACTTAAAAACATTTTTAATGTGCTGCTAAAATAAAAAAGGGTGGTAGTGAATCAGTGGCAGGGCTTAACCATCCCTGCATTGGGAGGGCATCAGGTTGGCATAGGTTGCAATAGGCTACAGGGAGCAATGAGCGTACTGAACTGGTCTACATTGGTTGTTATTTTATGTCTCTACAATTGTCTTTTCCACTCAGGTAATGAGCACATGCATACATTCATACATACATGGTACATAAAACATAATACCAGGAATGATAGAATTGAGTCCTCATTCACCATTGTGTTCCTCAGTGTTAACCAGCTACAAAGCTAGTAATGCAGGATGAACTCTGAAACAAGCAGAGTCATATTTATTGACATGGCATTCACCTGCGGTTATAAGCAAATAACATCCTGTCTGTAGTTCTTACATCCTGAGCAGTGATATTGAATACAATAAAATGTAGCCTTGCATCAGGATATGTGGCTTCAATACAGGCCTTTATTATTTATTTTGTTCATGAGAAGAACTGGGAATGCTTTTTTTATAGTACAGAGTTTGATTATCTTTGTAAAACAGAGATTAAAAAACATTTGAATTGCTCTCTGAAAGTGAGGGCTGCAGGGTGGTTTCATTGTGTCTTGGTCCCAAGGGCAATTTACATTACTTTATCTGGGTTTTCTGTTAACCTTAACTAAGCTTCTCATCTTGTTTTTCTTTTGGATAGGAAAAACATTTACTCTATGCCTTTAGGGCACCTTTACTCATATAAAATGCAACTATGCTACTTTTCTTTTTCTAAATCAGTTAGAGTACCACTACTGTAGTACACTCTCCACAACCATTCATGTTTATGTTGTTGTACTATACTGCCTTTCATCATACTCGAAGGACTATCTCCTCATATATGATCCCACCCATCCACTAAGGCCAGCTGAAGGCACCCATTTGTGCATCTCACTTCCATCTGAGCTGTGGCTAGTGAAAACACCAGCTGAAAATTGTAATGGGAATGGCTTAAAATATGCATATAATGTGCTGAAATTATTTACATATACTTAGATTTGCTTAACATCTGGTATAGCACAGTGGGGAGGAGAGCCTGGCTGGGAGTCCAGTGTCTGTGAGTTCAAATCCCCGCTCATGTCTCCTGGGTGTAAAGAGCCAGCTAAAGATCACCCCCACAGTGAGTGGCTCAGGGGTTACGTGCCCTGCCACCTGTGCAGCCCCGGGCAAGCTGCATAGTCCCAAGGAGCCCAGTTGCCCCCCAGTTGGCAGTTGCAGACAAGGAAAGGGCTGGCTTGTGTAGCTGCGGCAAGCTGAGCAGGCCCTAGCCAGCTGGGGAGGACTAGCCTCAGAGGGAGGCAATGGTAAATCCCTCTGAATACCACTTACCATGAAAACCCTATTCATAGGGTAGCCATAAGTTGGGATCGAATTGAAGGCAGTCCATTTCCATTTTCAGATTTGCTTAGAAAATGTTTAAGAATTATTGAAATAGTGTATAAAGTCTGCTGTATGTATAAGAGCCAAATAGTAAAACAGGAGTAGTTTGAAACTGCCCCCTTTTTTCCTTCTCCTCCTGACTACAGTTGTAATTTCCCTGAGAAACAACTGGAATAGACAAAGCATTATTTTCTCATGAAGATAACACGTCGGGGCCGCCAGCCAGTGTGCATGTAAACAGTCAATTTGAAGTAAGAGGAAATCTTTATATGGTGAGGTTAAGCTGACTAGTTGAGAACAAAAAACTCACCAAGAGCATCTGATGCGAGCCTGATGAGAAGTAGCAAAGAGCAGATCAGACCATGGGAACACGCCTTCCCTTAGAAAAGAAAGTGTATAAAAAGCCAGATTTTGTAGCACTCAGGGCCCCTCAGTTCTGCTAGAGTGGGGGATCGAAGAAAGCAGGAGAGAACCATCAATCTATTCCATCCATAACATCTGATGGGTGGTGTATCATGACATGTATTTCTATGTACTTTGTACTTTGGCTCTGTGATATGACTTAGAGTTTATTTCAGTACTTCAACTATTGTAATTTGTTTTAACTAAGATATGCCTTCAGAGTCTTATACTTTGATGGATATCCAGCAATTTATTTTATGCTGATATATATATTTCTATTTTTCTGTTTTCTGTTTCTGCAGTGATGACAAAGGGCACCTAGAATTTTATTAGTTGTAGTGTGCAATATATGAATAAATAGCTTATATTATAAAGACTGTTCTGCTGTCTGAAGGCTGACTCCCAAATAGAAAATTTCTGGTACCTCCCAAGACTCAAGAATTATTGAGTGGGTTCTTCTCTATTCTTCTCCTACACTAGATGACTGCTATTGATAACCTGTGAGCTTAGGTGACCTAATGTTCGACATACAAGGACTCTGTGTAGACACACAGGAAGGCAGAAAGCAAGAACCCTTGACCCTATGCATTCACTGGCAAGGGGGCTAATCTTGCCAGTAACAAAATGTTTTTGTTTCAGCAGGCCTATAGCCTGTTCCCTGTTGAATATTGGTGTGTTATGAATTCTGCCCAAGTCATGCCATCCGTACCTTTGGTTAGGGCAGTGGCGTACCAAGGGCGGGGTGGTGGGGACAAACCGCCCCAGGTGCCAGAAATAAGGGGGTGCATCCGGCTCGGACTCCTGCGTCTGACCTCTCTCGCTGCCAAGGGGGAGCGCTTCTGGAGGAGCACCCCCACCCCGCCAGGGCTGCTGTCCTAAGGCGAGGCGGCTGGGTGTGGAGAGTCCATGGGGCAGAGAGGAAAGCGCCCGGTGCGCACGCACCCCCTTGGGCATCTAGCTGCCGGCCGAGGCCTGCGCTCCTGGGTCTTTCTCTCCCTCTCTCTCTGGAGAAGGGAGGCTGGGAGCCGTGCTTCAGGGGGGCCCCTATCCCTGCCTTCCAGGATCCCCTCGGAAAGAGGCAGCCGGGCGAGGACGCTTTCTCTGCGGGTTGGAGGAGCCCAGCAGGCAGGAGAGTCAGCAGGTCTGGTGGTGCTTGGCGGAGCAGAAGTGATGCCCTCGGCGCTCTCCTCGCCCTGCGTCGCCCTTTCCTTCCTGCACGTTGCACTGGGCGCAAGACAGCGTGCAGGGATTCCCCTCCCTGCCGCGAATGACGAAGGATCCTGCAGCGCCTGCAAGCCGCGCGCGTCTGGCTTGGCACCTGCTTCCCCAGAGGCCGCTTCACCAGATGCATGAGGCGCCTTCCTCAGCCAGCAGGTATACGTAGAGTACAGGAAGCTGCCTGACACCCAGTCCGGGCGCTGGTCTATCTAGTTCAATATTACCTGCACTGACTGGCAGCGGCTCACCAGCATCCCAGACAGGGCTCTCTCACTGCCCCACCTGGAAATGTGGGGACTGAAGGTGGGACCGCCCTTCCCCTGCACAGGAGATGCTCTGCCTTTCCCAGGGGTGCCCCTTCCCAGATGGTCTGCCATTGCGCTAAGGGTGCTCCTGATGGACACAAGGAGCTGTCTTGGCCTGAGTCGGACCATCGGGCATTCCAGCTCAGTATTGCTCACACAGGCTGGGGCAGCTGCCCAGGGTTTCACGCAGAGCTTGGAAAAGTTACTTTTTTGAACTACAACTCCCATCAGCCCCAGCCAGCTTGGCCACTGGATTGGGCTGATGGGAGTTGTAGTTCAAAAAAGTAACTTTTCCAAGCTCTGGGGATCTCTCCCGGCCCTAACAGGAGATGGCAGGGATTGAGCCTGGGGCCTTCTGCATGCAAAGCAGGTGTCCTGCCACTGAGCAACCACCCTTCCCCCCCCCATGGTGTACACATTTCTTTTCCCTTTGCACTCTTATGTACATGTACCTGCTGACTCAGGGTAACATTGATGAAGTGGACTCCAGTCCATAAAAGCTTATCCCCCTCAAAAAATCTGGAGATTTTTAGGGTCCCACAAGGCTCTAGATTGCTTTTGCTGAACAGACTCACGGTTACCCCTTTGGAAGACTTTAACATTGTAACCAGAGTAGCTTGTATAGTCAGGAAAGGCTCCTGAGGGACAGCCATTTGCACCCCAGGCAAAAAGAGCCGCTGTGCCAGCCTGACACTTTTTGTGCTTGGAGGACAGGCCTGGGGGCGGGGGCGGGGCAGAAGAGAGGGAACCCCGCAGATGGGGAATGTTTTTGCCCCATCTTGATTCCCTGTCCTAGGTATGGCAAACCTTTGACAGCCCTCCAGAGGCTGCTCAACTGCAACTCACATCAGCCCCATCATTTCCCTTGCTGCAAATTCCTTTGGAAAAATCTATTCCTTCTCTCATAATGGTCCACTCTTTAGCAGAGCTTGGAAAAGTTACTTTCCTGAACTACAACTCCCATCAGCCCAATCCAGTGGCCATGCTGGCTGGGGCTGATGCATGTTTGTAGTTCAAAAAAGTAACTTTTCCAAGCTCTGCTCTTTAGAGAGCCTCTCTTCCTGTTAGGGTGGTGGGGAGAAATCATTTATATAGTGACTAAACATAGCAATGCGTATCTGTTGTATGATGAATCCCCCCTTCACTCTGAGTTCTTGATTGATTGATGGCAAGCTTCCCCCCCTCTCATCTCTTTAAGTGGTAGTTGGTACTACACATTCATGTGTTTAAACAGTAGATTCGAAATAAACAATGATAGCACATTGTAAAGACAAAGAAACAGAACTTGAGTTACTTCAATTCTGTCATTCTCTATGACCGCCTGGAGTTTTTATTTGTGTTTAAAAAGTAAAACAGTGCAAACTGCGAGGTGTAATATTTTTGTTTGGTAAGTGCAAATTTTAGTTCATACATGAAATATTTTACTGAATTTGAATATTATCTTTAAAACTGAAATTTATTCTTCTTTTTTAATTGTTAATTGTTTGTTTTAAAACTAAAGAACAAATCAAGAAAATAAAACATTGTATCAGCGGTACGATTTAGTACTTAGCTAAACTGTACCTTTTGCAGATGTTTCGGTTTTATTAAAATTCACTTATTAGTTACTGGACAATGATTTACATAAAGTATTATTATATCAGACTGCAACCAAAGGATCAAAGTTCAAACTGTTAGGTAGATATAAAAACTACTGAATAAATGGTTGTGCTTTTTTCTGCAGGAACTTGGAGGAAGTTTTTGTCGCATAGAGGAGGGGGGTGTTAAAAAATTATCCGCCCCGGGTGTCAAACACGCTAGGTACACCACTGGGTTAGGGAAATAGCAGATTCATGAATCAGGATGTTTATTTAATGAGAGCTGGTAGAAAATACAGAAATCTCTCTGGAATGTTCTCAATGCAGAAAGCCATCAGTTTGGAGACAGTGAACCCCCCAACAACTAAAAGGGGACATGTATTTCAGGATAACAACAGAAACAGTTTTTGAGACAGAAAGTCTGAGAGGAGGGCCCTATCATTAGGCAGAGTGAGGTAGCTGTCTTAGGCAGCAGATGCTGAGGAAGAGAGGCCAGCTTTGTTTTGTATATGGGCTAGCATACCTATGAAGTCCAAATGATCCTAGTTGCTTTGCTTAGCATTCACACATCAGGTAGCTTTCCTTAAAAATAGCACGTTGAAATTTAATTAGGTTGGGTGGAAGATTTGGGACTGTTCACCTTCAGCCAACACTGTCTTGTCTATCTGTCTGTCTCTCTCTCTCTCGCCCCCTATTTCTCCCTCTCTCAACTGCAATTCTAAACTGTTTCTCTGTCCCTCCCAATAGCTGGAGGATGTAACTTCCTAAACTCTGATGCATATTGCATCCAAAAAGTTAGGGGAAACTTCCTAGCTATCTGGATAACATATTTTATTACCTGCCATTAACATAATTTTGACCAGTCATCCTGGATTATTACCAATCTGTCAATTTAAAAGAGGATGGTCCCCCAGCATGTGAGATAACATGTATGGATTACATGTTATAGCTGGAGAAACAAACTATTCTGAACTCTTTATTTAAAATAGAAATAAGTAAATTTGTCTTGATGATTACTGGAGAATATTTGGCATCTGAAAAGTTTTGTTGTTTAGAGAAACCGGAGAAGACTGTAAGAAAGACTTCATATTTTTAAAACAAGGACAAGGAGTCATAGTATTATACAGCCACAAGAGTGGCAGTATACTGTAACCAGCATGGATTTTTCACATTCCACAATGTTAAATTGAAAACACCCCCATGCCATTCTGATGCTTCCCATAAGCTCACTTCAAAACAAAACCTTACAAAACTTATAGTCCTGAACTCAGAAATGCTTGCTTAACAACCCTCTAAATTTTCATGGCAATACACAAAACAGTCAGAGAGAATTAAAAGTATTTTTTTAAAAAATGCCTGGTTCATTTTTAATTAATTTAAGAAATTTAGCATTGAACTTAATGATAAGGCCGGGCATACTCAGTAAGAATCAACTGTCAGTGTTCTAAAAGCCAGACTCACAGCTGTTGGGCTTGGCTAATCAGGGGCTTGGCTAATCAGACCCACACCAGACCTTTATTTCACTTAAGACAGTCATGGCTTCCCCCAAAGAATCCTGGAAAGTGTAGTTTGTGAAGGGTGCTGAGAGGAGACTCCTATTCCACTAACAGAGCTCTAGTGGCCATACTGGTTTAACAGTCAGCCACTCTGATTGAAGCTCTGTGAGGGGAACAGGGCATCTCCTAGCAACTCTCAGCACCCTTCAGTAACTACACTTCCCAGGATTCTTTGGGAGAAGCCATGACTATTTAAAGTGAAATAAAGGTCTGCTGTGGATGTGGGTAATGAGAGCTTTGGTTTAAATTTGGGTGGGAGGCTACATGTGCCTACTGTAGAATAAAAAGGTGGGGGAAACCCTGACAAAGAATGATACTGTTCACAATGTTTTCCTTTTGGAAAGGAAAGGGGCTTCCCCTCTGCCCAGTGCCCACCCACCCAAACTCCTCCCCTCCCCCTTCCTCCCTCCCCCTTCCCTTCCTGTTCTCCTCCACCCCTCCCCCAGGTCAGTTTCACTTATCCTAAGCATGATTGCACGGAAGTAAATCCCATTGAATTAGATCAAACCTGCCCTCCCTTCCTCCTCCCTCCTATCCCTTTTTCCTTGCCCCTTCCCTTCCCCTTCTTTCATCCATCCCTTCCCCTCCCCCATCCCCCTCCAGTCCCCTCCTTCTCCGTCTCTCCTCCTCCGCCATGGTCAGTTTTACCTATCCTAAGCATGATTGCATGGGAGTAAATCCCATTCAACTCAATAAGCATGCAAATGATCAAACCTGCCCTCCCCTTCTCCTCCCTTTTGCTCCTTCCTTCACCCCCTTCCAATCTCCTCCATCCCCTCCCCTTTCCTTTGCTCCCCTCTTCCCCTTCTTCCTTCCATCTACTCTCCCCTCCTGCATGGTCAGTTTTACCTATCCTAACCATGACTGCATGGAAGTAAATCCCATTGAACTCAATAAGCATGCAAATGATCAGACCTGCCTTTCTCCTCATTCCCCTCTTCTCTCCCTTCTTCCTCCCCTCTTCCTTCTTTCTCCTTCCCTGCCCACTCCCCCCAGCCTCCCTCCTCCCCGCATGGTCAATCTTACCTATCCAAAGGATGACTGCACAGGAGTAAATCCCATTGAACTAAAAAAAAACATGCATATGATCAAACCTGCCCTCCTCCTCCCCTCCCCATCCCCTGTTGTTAGTTTTACCTATGCTGAGCATGATTGCAGAAGGGTAAATCCCACTGAACTCAATAAGCATGCAAATGATCAATCCATTCTCAGCAAACTTGCACAGGATCCCATTTTTCACCTGGATTAAAAAGCAGAGAAATTCACTAGTTGTCATGGCCCCGTCAGAGAACTCATCAGACGAGGATGACTCGGGAGTAACAGCAGCAGACCCAGAAGCAGCAGACCCAGAAGGAGAAATGGAGCAAACTCCTGAGAACCCAGCTCCTTCTCCCCCTCAGCTGCAGAGCACCCCAGACACAGCTGAAGCCCTTCAGCCAGACGCAGTCAGTGAACAGGATACTCCCCCCTCACCTGCAGAACGTAGACAACAGAAGGTCAGGCAGAAGAGGGGCAGGCCTGTCCACTTAAGGCCAAAACGCTGATGACTCACACCTGCTGACAAACCTGCTCCTTAAAAGTCAAACCTTGATTTCAGCTTGTTGCTGACTACAACATCAGGCGTGACCACTGTGTGTCTTCCTATCCCCTGAACCTTGACTTGGACTGATCTCTCGGCAAACGAGACCCGGACCTTCACTGATGTCTCTTCTGGATTTCTGGCTTGGCACGTAAGCTTTGAACGGCCTCTGCCCTTACCTTGCTTCCTCCTTGCTAGCCTGGCAGATTTATAGCCAAGCTGCCGGCTGAGGACTTACGGCCTGGCAATTACCAAGGAATCTCCAGCCCTGCTTGCACCCCCACCGACACTGCTATCTCAGTGAAGAGCTGGCACTAATAGGCAAACAACAGTGTGTTTTAAGAAAGTAGCTATAGCCACAGATATTTCTATCAAAGTTTAAAAAAGTAGGGAAATTGGGCAGCTATAGTGAAGGCACCAGGGAAGCAGGAGACCTGAACTCCTCTCTGAGCTATTTTACTGCCCTACACTTTTGTCAAAATGCAAACACAATTTGGGTTGGTCTTTCACAGTCCAATCCATTTCCTGTGTAGCTTGGAAGAATTTTGTAATTGCCTCTGAGCATATGGTGAGTGCTGGCAACACCTGCAATCAGCCCAAATAACAGAAACATGTGCTGTGCTGATCTTGTCTTAGCAGGGAGGAAGCAACAATATTATAACAATTGATATAGTTCAGATAGTCACTTTAAATATGTTTGATTTACTGTGCAGTTTTAGTGAAGATTCCTATAATAAATCATTTTATTTTGCTTCTGTTTCTGTGAATATGTGAAGTACAGCAACACTTTGCAACAGTAAAAAAGTCCAAAAACAATTGTGGAATAATGGCACTGACTATTCTGCAGAATAGTTTCCAATGGACATGAGGAATGTCTCAGTTTGCACAAGATAAAACAGTGGGAGGTGAAATATATTCTAGCAAAATTCTAGGTGTGCTCTGTGTTTTTAATTGACCATGCCCACCTTTCCTTAAGTGGAGTAGTTTAAGCATAGCAGGCTGAAAGCATGAATCTTGGGCAGGCCAAATTTGTTATTTCCAACAGCTAGAGTCATTCCTGAAGTAGCAACATATTATAATCTGTCTAATTTTACATCAAACTGCAGTTGCAGATTCAACTGTTAATGCACAGAAATAGAAATAGAGCGTAACCTCCAGTTTGAAACAAAAGGCTGTCTTCACCATCATACGACATTGACCAATAAAAAGGCTTTGAAATTAATAAAAATAAATTTGACACAGATTTCTATGATGAATAATGAGAGAAATATAATTTTCTAGGTTAGATTCTCTGTAGAAACAGTAGTAACACAGAAAAGAAGCAAAGTAAGAAGAACACCAACAAACATCCAAAAATGTAATTCTCCATCTTTGGAGATGGCATGTGTTGCCACCACTCACCATATGTTCAGAGGCACGTTACCAAATTCTTCCAAGCTACACTGGAAATGGATTGGACTGTGAAAGACCAACACACATTGTGTTTGCATTTTTACAGATTTGTAGGGCAGTACAATATCTCAGAGAGGAGGTCAGGTCTCCTTCTCTCCTGCTGCATTCACTATAGCTACCCAATTTCCCTGCTTTTTAAAGTTTGATAGAAATATCTGTGGGCTATAGGTACTTTCTTAAACCGCAAGGTTTTTTGCCTATTAGTGAATCTAATTTATGTATTTATTTATTATTTGATTTATATCCCGCCCTTCCTCCCAGCAGGAGCCCAGGGCTTATGGTACCATAAGCTTTTATGGACTAGAGCCCATTTCATTACATGCATGAAATGTTATCTTTGTTGCAAGATACGCACACACACACACACATTAATGAAAAATAAATGAAAATACTTGGACCAAGAAGCCATTCACTGCAGCCTTAAGAAAAATAATTCTGCAGGCTTTGTAGGGAATAATATTGACATGGGAACAAATTGTTCTTAAATTCTAATTAGCATATTTAACGATGCACCAAAAAGCCAAACAGGAAAAGGTAGATGTAGTTGGTTTGACCTTCTGGTGGACCATTCTGCCAATATTTAATTTCTTGCTACAAGATGGATATGGTGAACCTATTTCACACACCATTTTAGAACAATAATGCCGAGGTGATTTTCCTTTTGCCCTCAACTAATATTTGCAGTAAGAGGAATAAGCTTTCTGATAATGACTCAAACTGCATGTTATTGTGAGGGAATACTAGAATAGGCTTCAAACCATAAAAGCAAATGTCAACCTAAATGTGACGGGCATCTCTTTCACCTTATTCTATTTTCAGCTACACTGAATTTTTTAAAAGAAGTACTCATTTCCGATTACCTTTCCTCCTGGAACTGCTTTTTCTCATGTCATTTTAAAAACTGGACAAGATAACAATGCTTGCCACTAATTACTCCGGCAGGGAAAGAGTACTTAGCGTAGAGGTGACAATGTTCATGAAGCATTTTTGTCTAATAAGTCTTTGTTGTTATTAGATCTAGTGCTAATGGCCCTATATAATGCAAGTTGTAATGGCATTGCATTCTACTAAGAGAGCAGGTTTACCTTAACTGTCTTCATGTAGGTAGTGCACTTGATTGCCATTTTGGGGCATCTGTGCTGGTCATTGCCTAGCGAGCTGATATTATGGGATTTGCATTGGTTGTACAGTAGGCAGAATTCCTTCTCAGTGTGGACAATATTGTCCTCAGTTCAAATCAATGCCACCCACAAAGCTTACTAGATGACCATGGGCTAGTAACTCTTTCAGCCTAACTTTGCTCACAGTGTTGTTGTGGAGAACAAAGCTTGTTGGGAGCATCATGCATGCTTACCCTATGCACCTTGGAGAAAGGATGGGATAAGCATGTAATAAATGTCCTTACAATATTATAAAGTGACATTTGTGAGTGTTTGTAGTACCATTAGCTTCCATTTTTAAAATATTTATAGTTTCATACAAAATGTGCATGTGAAACCTGGGAGCTCTCAACTAGAAATAAAAATTTCCAGAAAACTGAATGCAAAGGCAGCCATAATTACTTAATTACAGCTCTTTTTGTACCCAACAGGTCCCATACAAATATTTGTGGCCCCTGACCACATATGCATTTAAAGGTGTAACCCGTTGTTTCAAGAATCTGACTAAGCATCACAATGTGGATGGTTGTGCATCTAAAACAGGGTGGCGAACCTATAGCCCTCCAGATGTTGTTGGACCCCAACCCGCATTGGCCTCAGCCAGCATGGCCAATGTCAGGGAAGATGGCAGGTGTGGTCCAGCAACACCACAGGCTCCCCATCCCTGATCTAGAAGTTATTCTTCATTAGCTATGCATCCAGAAACCTGCTTCCACGCATAGATCTCTCTTGCTCAGGGGGATGAAAATATCTCCAGTATTTTTGTGGGTGTTTTGCCAACATTAACTGATGCCAAATAATGTAAATAAATGTTCTGGTGCAGCTAGATGCTGTATCTTCAATGTTTTTGTAATACACACTATTTTGAAACAAGGACCAAACAAAGAAGTGCTGAATACACAAAGAAGATGAACAAAGCAACTCCATATATTTATATAAAAAACAAAAGGCAGCCTGGGGGGGGAGGGGGAGAGAAAATCAACAAGAAATAATAAAGACGATGCAAAAGCAAAATACGTTACAGCTGTGTACTCTTCCTGAGATTGTTTTAATAGATGCCAATTCTTTAGATTCAGTTTATTTTTGTCGTCCCTTAGAAGTTCGGAAATGTTAGATCTATACTTAGCTTGTTATTTCTTACTAAAAATTCACAAATATTAACAGTAGGGATCATACTTATATTTAGAATTTAGACTCAGGCTGAGGCACTTAGGCATCTTTGTGGATCTAAAATATTTTGGGCTGCTGTCCTAAACACCAGGGAGTAAGCCCCAGTGAATACAGTGGAACTTGTTTCTGAGTAAACATGCAGCTGGACTTCAGTATCTGCTTTTCTTCAAGATGTTGAATTTGGCCTATATAGTTATGCCAAATTGGTATTTACATATCCTATAACTTATTTTTGGTGACTTACCTGTTTCCCTTTTTTAGTTTAGTTCTTAGTTATTCTTTTTGAATGATGCATAAAGTATCAAAATTTTGGCAACCAAATCCAGTGTTTGCTGACATACAATATAGATAGAATGGCACATAATATGATGTTGTAGAATGCAAGTGGACATCACAGTGGGTTTGAAACCAGCTTACTTGGGTGGGCTAGTCTTTCAGGTCATGGTGATATAGGGGAAAGGCTTGTGGATGGTAGACAAAAAAACCCAGCAGTCTAATTTACCTGATCTGGAATTATGCTAGTGTAATGTTCATAGATACAATCATTTTGTTTTCCTTTACTCAAACAAAGAACCTATTCTCAAAGGACAAACAAAAATCTGGTGGAAGTTGAGAACTGAGAAAGATTTCAGGATATTGGCCCTGAGAATATTGTAACACAAAGGTTCAGATCAGACAAACCACACTTCCATCACTGGTATTGGTTTGGCACCAACACTAGTCAGTAAATAAGCAGAAGAGGACTCCTGCCGTGCAGTGTGCAAAAGAGGGGGAGGAATCACACATTAAACTGAACAACATACCCTGCTGCCATGATGTAAAACTGAATCATGTCTATATAAAATGGTTTATTTGTTGTTCAGATTCCTGAGAATCCAACAAATATAAGTGGGCTGAGAGAGAAATTCCATTAAATAAAATAATATTCTAGGAAACTATGTCAGTTACTTTGAGATCCACATTCCTTGGAAAGATGCTAAATTGAAAAAGCACTTATCCTACTGTAGAATTTCTACAGTAAAACTTAAAAAGCCAGAAGTATGTATACATAAACACAATTGCATGGCGATTTATTGTAGTTTTACCTTGAAAGTATTTTGGGTCTGGGGTTGATGCGTCATGCTGGATATTGAACATTGCTCTGTAGTGAGAATAGCTTAAGCACTAGAGGTAAATGTTGAGGGACAAATTCTCCTTTTTTTACAACAATACATTCTTAACATTTCTAGATATGAACATGAGATCTTGGTGTTTCAGGAGGGAAAATACCCAAGAGTGTAAAAGTATTAAATCTGGAAAATTGATATTTACCTTCATGTGATTTTTGTGTTCCCATCCTTCTCACTCCTCCTCACTCCTTCCAGGGTGTCTGGGGCTCCTACAACAAAGGACGGGTTATTTGGTGGTCTGAAAATGTACCCAGTCAAATTCTTCTTTGGATGACTTGATGGGGCTTTGACTCAGGTTCTGACTGCTTTTCTTCTGCCAGATTGACTGTGACTATTTGTATATTTTGGTGTATGTTTTATATTGGGTAGGGTTCTTTTTGTTAATGTTTCAGCCTTTACCTGAAGGTGTGATTTGACTTCTTGCATGAATAATCTGAAGTATTTGCCCTGTAAGCACATTGCTTCCAGTGCAAAAGGTACACCGTGGTCTGAACTGTGAAGGCTGATCTATGGATTGCTGGAGAGGACAGATGGACCTGTCATGTAACAAGGGATTGAAGTGGATTACCTTTTATCCTTTTCTATCTCTGTGCCCTTTTTACACTGCAAACAGATACACCATTTTTATTATGGCTTCTCCCAAAGAATTCTGAAAAATGTTGTTCAATGAGGTGCTGAAAATGATCTGTGAGAGATCCATTGCCTGAATTATAGTTTCCATGGTTCCCTTGGAAAAGAGTATGACTATTTAAATTGGGCTAGGATTGTGGTATAGATAACGTCAACAACTGTCCTTGTGATCACTGCAGGGGAAATAAAGATATGATAATGCAGTCTAAGATAGATGAAATATTGTTATTGGTGTAGTATCCTTAGTATGCTTTTCAGTTTACAGACTAAAATAAGCAAATAGGGTTTTAACAGGCTTTTTTGGAAAACTACCCATATGCTGTATGAGCAGTATACAAATTTAACAAACAAATAATGCAGGCCCTTCAACAAAGAAAGAGTTCACAATCCAAATTTCAACAGTGGAAGAGACAAAAATGGAGAAGGATTAGAGGGGCAATGAGGGATGAATGTGAGCAAATACAGTTACATATATGTAGGCTTTTTGTTTAGATTGGGGTAGAATTCCTTCCTCATTGTAGTGAAAAGTGTCTTTGGGTTAGATGCACAGCAAAGAAAGAGTTAAATTTCTCTAGAGGGTATTATACACCCTAGGGGAGCTAGACTGATTTAGTTACTGGAGTTAGTCAGTGTTATGGTGCTGGGTGAGGCCTAGCACAAAACAAGCTCAGATGTTTACTGTTTAAGAATTATTAAATAAAAAAGCTCTATTTTATCCTCAGTCTCATCCTGATCAAGATAACATGGTATCAGAAGTTAAGAAATCCTCATAGTCTCTTCAGAGTAGCAGAGCTCCTGAGACAACTGGAAAAAAAAAAGGAAAGCAATGGCAAAGTTTTCCCCACCAGAGGCCTTTGATTTCATCAGGCCTGCAGCATGGCCAGATTGGAAGCAGAGGTTTTCTAGATACCACATTGCTACAAAACTGAATGAAAAGAAGGAAGAAATTCAGGTATACTCCTTGATTTATGCCATGGGCTAGCAAGCAGAGCAGATTTTTAAATCATTTGAGTTTGCTGCTGCAGAGGACCAGGATGACTCATCATCATCATTTACTACGGTCAATGACCAGCACTATAAAATGTAAAAACAGTAAGACAATAAAACATGTCAGTATTATACAGAGGAGGAAACAAGGGCAGCAGTCTGAAATAATATGGTACTATTGGTGTTAGATTAAGACATCAGTGGCCCATCCAAGATTAACTATTATTGTTATTCACTAATAGGCAAAAAACCTTGCGGTTTAAGAATGTACCTATAGCCCACAGATATTTCTATCAAACTTTAAAAAGCAGGGAAATTGGGTAGCTATAGTGAATGCAGCAGGAGAGAAGGAGACCTGACCTTCTCTCTGAGATATTGTACTGCCCTACAAATCTGTAAAAATGCAAACACAATGTCTGTTGGTCTTTCACAGTCCAATCCATTTCCAGTGTAGCTTGGAAGAATTTGGTAACGTGCCTCTGAACATATGGTGAGTGGTGGCAACACATGCCATCTCCAAAGATGGAGAATTATATTTTTGTATGTTTGTTGGTGTTCTTCTTACTTTGCTTCTTTCCTGTGTTACTAATGTTTCTACAGAGAATCTAAACTAGAAAATTTTATTTCCTTCATTATTCATCCTAGAAATCTGTGTCAAATTTATTTTTATTAATTTCAAAGCCTTTTTATTGGTCAATGTCATATGATGGTGAAGATAGCCTTTTTTGTTTCAAACTGGAGGTTACGCTCTATTTCTATTTTGGGTGCATTAACAGTTGGACCTGAAACTGCAGTTTGTTGTAAGATCAGACTGATTACAATATGCTGCTACTTTAGCAATGACTCTAGTTGTTGGAAAAAAGAGGATGCATGTTTTCAGCCTGCTATGTTTAAACCACTGTATTTACGGCAAGGTGTTCACGATCAATTAAAAACATAGTGCACACCTAGAATTTTGCTAGAATATATTTCACCTCCCACTGTTTTATCTTGTGCAAATTGAGACACTTCTGAGGTCCACTGGAGACTATTTTGCAGAAGTCAGTGCCATTATTCCACAATTATGTTTGGAGTTTTTTTAGTATAAATTTTGCAAAGTGTTGCTGTACTTCACATATTCATAGAAACCAAAGCAAAAGAAAATGATTTCCTATAGGAAACTTCACTAAAATTGCAAAGTAAATCAGACATATTTAAAGTGACCATCTGAACTATATCAACTGTCTTTATTATGTTGCTTCCTCCCGGCTAAAACAAGATCAGCACAGGACATATCTTCTTTCTATTATTTGGGCTGATTACAGGTGTTGCCAGCACTCACCATATGCTCAGAGGCACATGATACCAAATTCTTCCAAGCTACACAGCAAGTGGATTGGACTGTGAAAGACCAACCCAAATTGTGTTTGCATTTTGACAACTTTGTGGGGCAGTCCAATATCTCAGAGAGGAGTTCAGGTCTCCTGCTCCCCTGGTGCATTCACTATAGCTGCCCAATTTCCCTGCTTTTTAAAATTTGGTAGAAATATCTGTGGGCTATAGGTACATTCTTAAACCGCAAGGTTTTTTGCGTATTAGTGAATTCCCCTGCTTTTTAATCCGGGAGGTAAGAAACGGGATCCTGTGCAAGTTTGCTGAGAATGGATTGATCATTTGCATGCTTATTGAGTTAAGTGGGATTTACACACACACACCAGGCAATCATGCTTAGGATAGGTGAAACTGACCACAGGGGATGGGGAAGGGAGGAGGGGGAGGAGGGAGGGGTGGAAAGGCAGAGGGGAGGACTGGGATGGGAGCAGGCAGGAGGGGGAGGGGAGAAGAAGGACAGATGTGGTCGTTTGCATGTTTATTGAGTTCAGTGGGATTTACTCCCGTGCAATCATGCTTAGGATAGGTAAAACTGACTGGTGGGGAGGGATAGAAGGCTGGAGTGGGCAGGGAAGAAGGAAGAGGGGAGGAGAAAGGGAGAGGAAAGGGGAAGGAGGGAAAAGGCAGGTCTGATCATGTGTATGATTATTGAGTTGAATCGGATATACTCCTATGCAAGCATGATTAGGATAGGTAAAACTGACCAGGCTGGGCCTTGCAACCAAGATGTCTTCTGTATCTTTCAAAGTTGGGCAGGGGGAAGGGAGAATTCTACCTTGTGGTTTTTCCCATTACAATGTTGCAAGAACACCTGCACATGGCTGACTTTCTCTTCTCCTAAAGATACAGGATCAGTCTCAGGCCCTGAACCTGGCAACCCTACCTCCCACCCAAATTTAAAACAAAGCTGGCCCTGGCCACATCCACACCAGGCCTCTATTACACTTTGGACAATCATTATTTATTTATCTATTTATTTAGTGTATTTATATACCGCCCCATAGCCGAAGCTCTCTGGGCGGTTTACAATAACTAAAAACATTAAAAACAAATATACAAATTTAAAAACACATCTTTTAAAAACAATTTAAAAGAATTTATCATGGCTTCTCTCAAAGCCATGGCTCAAAGCCAATCATGGCTTCTCTCAAAGAATCCTGGGAAGTGTAGTAAGTGAAGGGTGCTAAAAGTTGCTAGGAGATGCCCTGTTCCCCTCACAGACCTTCAATCAGAGTGGCTGACTGTTAACCATTCTCTCAGGGGAATAGGAGTCTCCTCTCAGCGCCCTTCACAAACTACACTTCCCAGGTTTCTTTGAGGGAAGCCATGACTGTCTCAAGTGAAATCAAGTCTGGTGTGGGTGTGTCCCTCTTATTAGCCAAGCCCAGCAGCTGTGAGGCTTTTAGAACACTGACAGTTGGTCCTTACTGAGCATGCCCCGCGTTATAATAGGCTTCCAGCCAAAATTTCTTAATTAAAAATCAACCAGGCATATTTTTTTAACTTTTAAACTGCAGTAGATGAAGGTCAGAGTATGGGGCAAGGTCAGTATTAGGATTACAGGTACTCTGTGAACATGGCAGATTTTTAATGAATTTCAACAGATCATGAGAACTCGCAGAAAAAAGTAAAAAAGGGCTCTGAGTTTTTTTCTCTCTTTTTAGACTTTGAACTCTCGATTCTCTCTGACTGTTTTGTGTATCGCCATGAAAATTGACAGGGTTGTTAAGCAAGCGTTTCTGAGTTCAGAACTATAAGTTTTGTAAGGTTTTGTTTTGAAATGAGCTTATGAGAAGCCACAGAATGGCATGGGGGGATATTTTCCATTTAACATTGCTGAATGTGAAAAATCCCCGCTGACTATAGTATACAGCCACTCTCGTGGCTGTATAATTTGCCATCATCACTCTCCTGCAGGTAACAGCCAAAGCACAGAATCTTGCCACCTTGGCTGTCATCTGCTGGTTCCTGTCAGAGAGTAAATATTCTAAATAAAATGCATCAGACTTCCCTGGGATTTTTTGGAGAATTGGGTTAATAAGATCGAATCGGGAGTGTCGATAAAAAGGACAATACAACAATACATGTACAACCATTTCCACACTTCCCGTATCACAGGGACAAAAGCGCTCCTGTACTGGCACCTTGCTAAATCTACCTTCTAAAAGTGCAGAAGGTAAGACATTAAGTCTAGCAAGTGTGAAAGCTTTTCTGTGTTTAGGAGTTGACAGATTTCTCATATAATTTGTTGTCATAAACTTTCTCACATAATCTCCATAGTTAGAATAGAGTGCAGCCAAGTTCAAATGGGTTTGTAAATCAATGTCCCTGATTCGCTGGGAGACAGCCTTTTTTGCTTGAACATAGCCTAATGCCATAATGATGGGGATGGAAAACCCCAAGTACGACAATTTCATTGACAATTCTCTTTTCCATCTAGATTGAAAAGTATCTACCAGAGTCAAAGGAGCTAAACCCACTGGGAAGAACATTAGTTTTAGCCAGTTTATCTTATATATCAATGCACGAGCCTCAACAGAAATTTGGCCCACTTCCAGCCGCAGAATTATATTAGGGACACATAGCGGAGTACCTAATATAGCTCTTATAAATTAATAACAATAATAATAAATACTAAAATTTTATTTATGAGTTGCCTATCTGGCCGAATTAACTGCCACTCTAGGCGACGTACATTAATACAATAAAATACAATATACAATCAATGACCATCAATCATCTAAGCACCACTCTACCAATTAATAACAACATTAATAACTAACCCACCCCAGAGATCCCATAGGCCTTCCTGAATAGCCAGGTTTTCAAGGCCCGGCGGAAACCTATTAGGGAGGGGGCATGGCGAAGATCGAAAGGGAGGGAATTCCAGAGGGTGGGGGCCCCAATCGAAAATGCCCTCTCTCTGGTCCGCACCAGTCTCGCTGTTTTAACTGGTGGAACCGAGAGAAGGTCTTGTGTGGCTGATCTCGTCAGGCGGCATAATTGGTGATGCTGGAGACGCTCCTTCAGATAAACTGGGCCGAAACCGTATAGGGCTTTAAAGGTCAACACCAACACCTTGAATTGGGCCCAGTAAACAACTGGTAGCCAGTGTAGATCTACTAACACCGGAGTAATATGATCACGGCGATGGCTATTCATGAGCAACCGAGCTGCCGTATTCTGTATCAGTTGTAATTTCCGGACCGTTTTCAAGGGTAGCCCCACGTAGAGCGCATTGCAGTAGTCTAAGCGAGAGGAGATTTAGTTTGAACAGTCTCAAAAGGAGCAAAATTATCAAAAACACATAGCTGGGAACAGTACAGCATCTGGGCTGTGATCTTAGCAACAAAAACCTGTAGGGCTGCGGGGATATATTGGCCACCTTTGGTGTAATAGAAGGATAGAAGTGCTTTGTACTTCTCTGGGCATTCACAATGGCATTTTTTATTTGAACTTTCCATGAGCCTGTTGAATGAAAGGCTACACCTAAATATCTGTAGAAGGTAACCTGTTCAATTTGATGGTCATTAATCTGCCATCGATGCCTACTCCTCCTCCTATTAAAAATTAGGACCTTAGACTTGTCGTAGTTAATTGTCAGTCGTTCATCTTTGCAGTATGAGGCTAAAGCGCATAAAAGGCGTCTCAGGCCGATTCTTGACAAGGATAGAAGTACCGCATCATCGCGTACAGAAGGATTGACACAGGTCTATTTGCCAACTTGGGAGGATGTGAATTTACCTTTGCTAGGGTTTCGATCAATGAATTGATATAAAAGTTAAACAACGTGGGAGCTAAAATGCATCCCTGTTTCACTCCATTAAAAGTGGGAATGGGATGTGTTAAGTGAACAACACGGTCACATTTAACCCCCAAGCTTGTGTTTTCATAAAGACTATGCATTAATATAAGGAGTCTCCTATCGATGTTTGTGGCCTCAATTTTTCCCCAAAGTTTGTCTCTTGAAATCGAATCAAACGCAGATTTAAAGTCAATAAAAGCTGCGTGAAGCCCCTCCTTCGTTGATAGAGTATATTTTTCCATAAGATGTCGAAGAACAAGTCCTTGATCAATTGTGGAGCAACCCGACCTAACACCGGCCTGCTCGTCACCAAGTGAATTTTCCTGCTCTAGCCAGCTTAGTAGTTTCTCATGCAAATGAGAAGCATATAGCTTGCTAATTATACTTAGCAGGCTAATCGGTCTGTAATTAGCAGGATCTGACCTTTTTCCTTTTTTGTATATTGGAATAATGATGGCAAGCCCCCAGTCCTCTGGAACACATGCTGTATGATCAATACATGTAAATAATGATGCTAGGATAGGGGCCCACCACTCTAAATTTAACTTAAGGAGTTCTGATGGAATATTATCATTCCCTGTTGCTTTACCAGATTTCAATTTAGAAATAAGGCTTCTGACTTCATGGAAGGTGACCAGCAGCCACTCAGGGAAACTACTTATGTCTATCTTTAATGACTGGTGACAGCTTGGTCCTGTTGCGTAGATAGTGCTAAAATACAATTCCCAGGAAGTCACTGGAATATAGCTGTCCATGTTAATTGTTGTTTTTGGATAGCCCCTTGTGACCACACTCCAAAAAGTTGCGGCGGCGTGTGCTCTTGTCGCTTTAATTAAGCTTTGCCAAGCCTCCTTTGTGGCCTGCTTCTTTTTTACTTTAATTAAGGCCTTGTATCTCCTCTTTAACTGGAACCATTCAGGAGGTAGTGCTGACAGATTTTGATCCCTTTATGATTGATATTTCTCAATTATGGATTTTTTCATATCAATGCATTCCCGATTGAACCAGTGTTTAGATTTGCTAATTTCCAATCTTGTTGGAATTTTAGCTTTTAAACAATTATGTAAGGAGGAAATCAGTTCCTGAAACAAAATTATCGCTGCTCTTGGAGAGTCTGCTGTTAACATTGCTTCGCGATGGTATAGGCTGTCTTCTGAGTACAACCACTATGATAGTGTGCCCTATTGTATTTGACCACTTTACACATGTGGTTTTTGACTCTGCCTCAGAGTTCAGCAACAGTTCATAATCTGCGTGAATGTTTTGAGATCCGAGTTTCAAGGATAGAACTATGGGCAAATGCTCACTCTCCATACGTTTGCCCACCTTGCCCACCTTACAACAAGACACTAGGTTTAGTAGATCATATGAAATAATGAAATAATCAATTGTGGAGGCTCCCAACCCTGAAAGGAATGTGAATTCGCCATTAATGTCACCTTCTACACTCCCATTTAATATTACTAGGACCAGTCTGTTAACCATTTGCATTAGACAAAGGCCAGAGTAGTTACAGCCCTTGTCTTTGGACTGTCTAATGGGAACCATATGGGCCTCCTCATGGTTGGGCAGGCATTCATGGAAGAATTTTCCTGGGAGAGGCTCCAGTACTTGCTTACTATGAAGTTAACTGGCAGACCGTAGTGAGTGCTGATGCCAGCAGTTATGGCCCAGGAGGAGTACTACTCCAAAATCATGATGGAGAGTTGAAACCAGTGGCCTATTGTTCAAGAACACTAACAGAAGCTGAGACCCGATACGCTCAAATAGAAAAGGAATGTCTGCCTGCTGTTTGGGCTTATGAAAAATTCTCAAAATATCTCTATGGGGTAGAATCATTTACACTCCGTACAGACCATAAACCCTTGGTACTGCTGATAAATTGCAAAGACCTGGATCGAGTACCAATACGATGTCAGCGACTCCTTTTACTCATGATGAGGTACAATCCTCAAGCAGAATACAGTCCAGACAAGGCAATACTCTTGTTGTAGCAGACACACTGTCAAGAAATCCACTGGGAACTCCAGAGCCTGAAGCAACCCAGTAAGTTGAGGAAATCAAAGTCTATGTAAATCTTTTACAAGGTTCTAAACCAACATCTACCACACTCCTTCAACACATTCAAGCAGCTACCAGCACTGACCTAGACCTTTCAACGGTGCTGAAATTTGTCAGAAATTTGTCATTGTACATGTATGAAGTGACATCTAACCTTAAACATTTATTTGTAGAAAAGGGAAGCCTTACAAAGTTGGAAGGAACAGTCCTATTTGGTGATAGAATTATCAGTCCTGCTACAATGCGACAGGAAATATTGGGAAAACTCCATGAAGGCCATCAGGGAATCACTAAGTGCAGAGAACGTGCTAGAATGGGTGTTTGGTGGCCATGAATAGGACAAGACCTCATGGCAATAATAGTAAACGTTGAGTTTTGCCAGACAAATAAACCTTCACAATGGAAGGAACCTCTCATTACCACTCCATTGCCAGATAGACCATGGAAGAGAGTGGAAGCAGACATCTGTGAGTTACAAGGACAAAATATTTTCTCCAGATACACAGAGATTGCATACATACCTGATTCAACAAGCTCTACTGCAGTGGTTCCCAACCTTTATGAGCACGGGACCCCCTTTATAACCTGAAAAAAAATTGTGACCCCCTCCCCCCAGGGAGGCAGGCTGGCTGACAGGAAGGAAGGGGGAAAGCAGCCTTTCTTTGCAGGCTTGCTTCTTTTTGCTTCACAAGAAGCCCTCTCCTCTCATTCTAAGTAAGGGTGTTGCCAATAGCGGCAGTGCAAGGAGATGGAAATCAGTGATAGTAATCCCCTCTTCTTCCTGGTAGCTCCACCCTCAGCCTCCTTTGGCATCTGCCATGTATTTTATAGGCAGATGCCTGCCCTTAGTGCACTTGAAAGAAGCTCTGGAGCTTCAGAAAATGCCTCCCCTCTTGTTTGGAGCAAGGGGGAGGTGTCATCTGCAGCAGCAGTGGAAAGCAGACAGTGTAGAGGGAGTGAAGACTTTTTTAAAAAAATTAATAAATAATTCATTTCTTTACTGTTCGCAGCACCCTCTGGATTACTTCACGAGCCCCCTGGGGGTCCTGGCCCCCAGGTTGGGAACCACTGCTCTACTGTTATCAGTTGTCTGAAGAATATCTTTGCCAGATGGGGAAGCCCAAATGAACTAGTAACAGATAATGGACTGCAATTTGCAGGTAGTTTGTTCACAGTGAAATATGCTTTTTGTCACATTACAGCCAGTCCCCATTACCCACAAGCCAATGGGGAAGTTGAGAGAGCAGTACAAACAGCAAAGCGAATCTTCTGTCAGGAAGATCCCTTCCTAGCACTGCTAAGCTACACAGCAACACCTATCAATGCAACGAAGTGCAGTCCTGCACAACTGATAATGGGAAGACAATTAAGAACACCAATCCCAACCTACGAAGCAAATTTGTATCCTAAGTGGCCTGATTTGGAAAAAGTCCGTGTCACAGACAACATGGCTAAAAGAAATTACAAATATTACTACGACAGATGTTATGGACAGAAGACACTTCCAAAATTACAACCTGGTTCACAAGACTGAAACTGGAGGACCAGAAAGGACGGTCTGAACCAGCAACAATCCAGAGCCAAAGTCAAACTCCAAGATCTTATGTTGTCACTACCAACAATGGAACATTCTGAAGGAACAGGAAACATCTACAGTTGGTTCCCAAACCACAGCCAATTTCACAACAAAGTGAGAATTCAGAGGCAGAAATACCAGAAGAGAATAATTTATTGCCAGAACAATATCAAAAGACTGAGAACAAAGAACTGACAAATTCTTGTCAGCAAGCATCACCTGCCAAAAACAGCCTATCTCTTGAGAGTCTGAAGAGAGTGACATCCAGAGGAAGAGTAATTTGAAAACCAGAACATTATAGAGACTAAATGTTATTCTACATATTGTTTGCTGATAGAAAAAACCCCACACAAAATAAGAAAAAGAAATGTAGTGAAATGTTTCTTTAGGTTAGATGCACAGCAAAGAAAGAGTTAACTTTCTCTAGAGGGTATTACACATCCTAAGGGGAGCTAGACTGATTTAGTTACTGGAGTTAGTTAGTCAGTGTTGTGGTGCTGGGTGAGGCCTAGCACAGAACAAGCTAAATGTTTTACTGTTTAAGAATTATTAAATAAAGAAGCTCTATTTTAAACTCGGTCTCATCCTGATCAACATAACACTCATCACCAACATTATTTATTTAGTCTGTCTGACTAAACCTCTCTAAAAATGTTCCACTTCGTTAGAATCATTGTTCTTAACTGAGAGTCAAATTGAGTGTAGTGTCTATCACAAGGCATGGCCCTAATTCTCAAAAGGGAAAGAGCCCATTCTTGAAAGGGCTGTAATCAAGGGCTCTCCAATATTTCAAGGAAATACGAGCCTGGTGGCATCATCTTTCACACACTGCACTCTGGATGTAATTACTCTAGATGGAAGCCCTTGCCATAAAAAGTGCAGAGCTGTCCAGATTATGATTCAATGATGCTTTGCTCCAAAACTTCATAATTCTTTCCCCATATAGAATGACGGAATGACACTGAATGAGCAAAATCAGAATTAACCTTCAGTAGAGCCATTTGTGGCCCAAACTCTTTTTGCAAATGGGAGGTGAATCCTGACTTTCATGCCAGTTTTTTTTTTAACATGATGATTAAGTGTGTGAGGAGGGATTCTCCCCTCCTAGCCTTTATTAATTCCTCCCAGATTAGTGCCCAGTCCACTCATTTTGGCTCCTTCAGACATTGTTCAGAGTACTGGGATAGGCTTTCGTGATGGCAGCAGGAGGGAGGCAGCATAGAAGGGGCTGCCTTCCCTGATTTTTCCGATTTTTGTCCCTGTGCTCGTCTGCCCATCTTAAATGTGAAATGGGAACACTTCATGAGGTATTTTTGTACCTGGGAAACAGGACATACCATATGTTTTGAAACTCAGTAATTATTTATTATAACCCAGAGAACACAGAGCAACAATCTCCAACATAAGAGGAGCATAAACAGTGCAACTGAATAATGTCCTGGTTTCTGATTATCTTGGCTAGAATTGTCCTGAACTTTTAGCTGCTTAGAGAACGTAACCTCTTTCTCAGGTCTGACACCCAGAAATGAAAATATTCCCTTCTTTTCTTCTTACATATGCCCTGCCAACCGAGGTCTTCTTAAAGCGGCAGTGCAGTACACAACAGTATGCTTTGCATTTAAAGAGTCTTGGAAAAGGAAGTGGACAACACTGAAAGAAAGCAGCAGTTCCTCTCTTCCCCACTTAGAGTTGTCTTATCATTAGGAAGAAGGTGCTTCCAGACAATCTGTTTGTTGAGCATGCAAGATGATTTGTTTGCAGGGAGATTTGGGTTGAATTCATACAGCATTTTATTACATATTCTGGAAGTTTCCTTACTGTTAATTTTTGTGTTTTATGTGATATTTCACATGACATAAAAGTGACTTCTAGCAGAATGTAGCAGATGCTTAGTGCTCATTTCTGTGTTGTTTCCAGAAAAAATCCATTTGTAACCTTGGAAAACCAGATTATGGGAGTTTTTATTGTAAATTTCCTGTGGTTTTCATGGATGATGCCCCCCACCTCTCATGTAATAAATTTTTGGGTGATATTTTGGCATACTGTGTGGTAAATCATGGGGAAATGGAAGTGCACATGTGCAAAAAGGGTAGGGGAGTGGTGACATGTCCAATGACATTTGCTGTGTCACACTATGCCCACTAGTGTAAATTAAATCCATCATGACATGACAGTGTATCAATAAAAAAGCCACAGTTCCATAACACAACAGGTACTGCTATGAAAAAAGAACATTAGAAATCAGGCTGGAAGTGCTAGCTATATAATCAGTAAGAAAGAAAAAAATGAACCTCCTGCCTGAATGCACCCCAAATGATCTTGACTGTTTAATAAGCATTCATTCTGATTTGTTTGCAGGGACATTAGTTGACATTGCAGCAAAGCAAATGTTATCCCACACTTTCCTGTGCACATACCTTACTGCAAAAAGTCTGACTTTTTAAGAAAGTGGGTTTGTTGAGCAAGAGCACCTTAATTGCGCAACCTGACTGAATCCCGCCCAAAAATAGTGACTGTCTGGAACTGCCCAGAGTGGGGTCGGAAGTGGCGTCAAGGTGTTGGAGGGCAGAGCTGTGTGTGCCATGTGGCCTGGCCTCCATCCCAAAGCTAGCCAGCTGCCTTCAGGTGCTCTGGAAGATGCTGCCCTGTTGCCATTGTTTTTTTCTTTTTCAGTTATATATATATATTACTGATTTGCAAAAGGAAAGGTACACAAAGATGCAGCATAACAGGCTGTCCAAACAACAATAAAAGTCAGGTGCAAACTAATAACACATTGTTACTTTTAACAGAACCAAAGAAAAGGAAAACAAAGACTATTGCTTCATCTGGCACAATATACGGTACTGTTTGCTCATGTAAGTATAAAAGGAGGTGATGCCCTGGAGTCCAAAGTCAAGAATTATTGAGTCTACAAGGAAGGAAGGTGGAGGTGATTGTTTACAGATAGAGATGTGAAGAAAATAAAATCATTCCATATTACATAAAATGAGTTGTCCTGTTGAGATGTTGAAGTATGATTAAGCCACCAGTCTGGCCAGTTTTTTACATTACATGGAAGGGGGGAGTTGGAACTTGTCCATCATCTGAGGTAGCAAAATGCCTTGGACTAAGCCAGACTCCAGCGCAATGGATGCAAGTTGTTTTTCCACCTTGTCTTTGAAGTGAATGTGGTAGGCCTTTCAAGAAGTGGCATGAGCAGCTCTTCCCATGAGACTGTGTCACTCACTTTAAGGCCAGCAAGTGCTTCTCATCTCCCATGCAAGGTGAGGGCTCTCTTGTAGAGGCCACTGCACAATCCTAGAGGCCTGTGTTCTTACTTAACAGCTTTTGCTTCTTCATTTCACAGCCCATCGCTGCCATCTGTTTCCACACCCAGTTGTGAGATTTGGGAGTGGACTAGCTGTTCTAACTGACCCTAACTTCAATTTTCCTTACTAACAACTAACAGATGAAACTACTTAAATGTGCATTAGTAAAAACACTTTCTCAAACTTCCCAGCAGCAGAGGGGTAGGGAAGGCTCTAACTTAGCTGATGTTTACTACACTCAAAGCAGACATTCATGAAAACAGCTGATTGTTAGTTAGGGAAAGGCAAGGGGATGGTGTAGAATATTCACAAAATTGGATATAGTATTGAATTCTGTGATAATCCGCAAGTTCGTCTCATTGTCGAACAGGCTCCCACTCTTTGTGTGTGTTCACAGCTCTTAGCGACACCATAATTAAAAAAAAAATCTGAGAATTACATGATTACTTATGTAATTATTTTTGTAATCTGCTGCTGCTGTATACATTATATAAATATACAGCATTATAAGGAATAAGAGAAAATTACATAATTTTCCAGAAAAAATAAAAAAAAGAGAGAAGTGGGAATTGAGATAACGTGCGAAACACAATTTATAGCGAATAGGAACTGGCAGCCCATTTGACGAATTGAAAAATGGAATGGAATCAGATAGTGAACCCCATCCCTAGTGGCTACAGAGCATAGAAAAAATGAGTTTAAAACTACATACTGCAAAGGAGAATGGGCATTTCGTTCTTGAGGGAATGGAAGGAGAGACTGGCTGTTTGACGACAGATGTTAAAGTTTCCCAGAAGATTTTCACACCCTCATTTTTGCAGCCAGCCAGTGGAAAGAGAAATGGTGCTTCAAAGGTATAAGGTATGTCAGGTGGACACAGCTGAAGGTGGGAGCAGAGTGGAAGGAGAGCAGAGTATGATGAAACAAACTATAGTTACTTTGTTCTGTAGAGCATCTTTTGGCTTAAACTTGTTTGTTCAATAAACCATAGTTTATTGTGACATGAGAACTGGACCATTAGCTTCCTTTTGTGAGAAATCTGAACTATTTTACAAATCAGGAAAATTAGTAAATTATGTTAGCCTATTGTGCCTTAGTGTTTTATGACAACAAACATCGAAGGATGGGACATCTTGCTTAAAGTGAAATAGAATCTTAACCTTTTCCTCTTTTTTCCTTCCTTTTTTTGCACAGCACATCAAAGTTATTGACATCCTTAGGGTGCACAGTGTACTTGGTATTATTAAAAGACAATGAACTCATAATTCTAAAAGGAGAAGGCACACATGTACAACTAACTCACAAAAAAAACTATCAAGACAAGTAAACAAGGAGGAACGAAGCAAAGCAAATAAAACTAGCTATTAGCCATAATAGACTTCATGTTCACAGGACAATTGCCAGATCCTGTGAAAAAGGAACGTGTTCATGAACTTATCTGAGGCATCTGGCCAGCCAATGATGGAGACAAGAAGGCTGAACTGGATGAACCTTTGGTCTGATCCAACAAAGCATGGCAACTCTTGTGTGTGTTGTTTTGAAATGTAAAAAAGTACAACAGAGGTGGTCTGATGCAGACATACCTTCAGGCATTAATTGGTAGCCTCCATTCATTGAGATAAATGAATTTATACAGTAGCCAGACTATATACATCATAAAAGGATATTCTGTTTTCAGTATTCATTGCGATAATCCATAAAGTTTGCATAAAAAGGCAAAATATTTTCTAGGAGACGTAACAAATATTTCTGTAAAACTCAGCACAGTTGGTTATACAGGTACATTGCCAGGAATCTGTTTCAAATCGGCGGCAATCAAGTTACATTTGTTTTTATCCTTCTTGCTGTAGTTCTCAGCATATGTTCTTGGAAATCAATGCGATTAGGGTGAAAGTATATTAATCATGAGTCATGGAGTTCAGCATGAACCAGTTAAACTTTGGATAGCTGAGAAAGGAAAGAATATAAAGCTTTCTTCAATGCCAGTGACACCCCAAGGCTGGGTATTGGTTAACAAAGTCATTCAAAGAAGCAAATGTGGAAATTGTGCTAGTCCTGTGCTTATTATCCACTCACATTCCAGCAGATTAGTGAAACACTCACTTATTTGTCAACTTTAGCCCTTACATGAATGCCACGTGTTCATTAAGATGTCACTCTTTCAGTTTTCATAAACCTAAATATATACAGGGTAGAAACATCCCCACCCCACCCCGGCAGACTCCTGAGCCTTTAATAGAGGAATGGCAGACAGAAATCCAATAGGTGAGCTCTTCACATCATATTGCCTAGTCACTTTCTGCCTGTTGCACATCTGATAAATGCACAAGAGACCCATCGGAAAAAGAAAGGGCAACCTACGTGAGAAAGCAATCCAATGTACTGCACTAATTTACAGTAGGTTGTTGTATTTGATTAAGTCATACTCAGAGATTCACTGAAATAAGTGGACTTAAGATAGTCATAACTAATGTAAATCCACTGGTTTCAATGGGTTTATTTTGTGACAGTTGGATACTACTATTTAATATTGGGTGGAAACATTATTTGAACAATGTATTTCTATATTTCACTTGTACACCACTTCATATTTGAACAGAAATTTCTAAGCAGTTTATATATCCCAACTAAATCTATAACTAGAGAGAGAGAGAACAAATTCCACATTCAGTACTATTACTATTACTGCTACAACTAATTCTACATTTTAAGTAACATAATTAAGGACCAATAAATGTCTCAAAATAAATGTACATAAGTAAATAAGAACCACAAAAACAAAGCATATACAAAACATAAAAATGGAACAATCTCAGTATGGTAGGGCCCCACTCATACAGCGGGTTACGTTCCAGACCCCCGCTGTAAAGCGAAAACCACTGTCAAGTGGAACCCATTGAATAGAATGGCGCACAATGCCCAAAAACTGCCGTAAAAGCGGAACAAGCGCCATATGAGTGGGGCTTTAGTCTAATTGCGTCTAATTGAGACTGCTGTATTAGTGAATCGCTGTAAAGCAGGGCCCGACTGTATATAGATATAGAAAATCTCATAAATATTACCAAAAAGCATCTCCATTTAATAATACAATCATCAAGCAAGTTATCAAACCTCTGCAGCTTATAATAATGTTAACACTCCACATTAAGGCATAAATTAAGTAATAGCACTTCAAATATATTGTGGCTGCCAGTGAGCTACCGCGCTAAGTTCAGGTTGTTTATTTTATTTATTTATTTATTTTATTATACTTGTATACTGTCCCATAGCCGAAGCTCTCTGGGCGGTTTACAGTAACTAAAAACATTAAAACAAATACAATTTAAAACAGATCTTATAAAAACAATTTAAAACACAATTTAAAAAATTAAACAGTATAAAACACATGCTAAGATGCCTGGGAGAAGAGGAAAGTCTTGACCTGGTGCCAAAAAGATAACAATGATGGCGCCAGGCGCACCTCGTCAGAAAAATCATGTTACCTGCCTTCAAGTCAATTATGACTTACGGCGACCCTATGAATCAGTGACCTCCAATAGCATTTGCTTTATAAACCACCCTGTTCAGATTTTGTAAGTTCAGGTCTGTGACTTTCTTTATGGAATCAATCAATCTCTTGTTTCGTCTTCCTCTTTTTCTACTCCCTTCTGTTTTCCCCAGCATGATTGTCTTTTCTAGTGAATCATGTCTTCTCGTGATGTGTCCAAAGTATGATAACCTCAGTTTCATCATTTTAGCTTCTATTCATAGTTCTGGTTTAATTTGTTCTAACACCCAATTATTTGTCTTTTTCGCTGTCCATGGTATGCGCAAAGCTCTCCTCCAACACCACATTTCAAATGAGTTGATTGTTCTCTTATCTACTTTTTCCACTGTCCAACTTTCACATCCATACATAGGAATACCATGGTCTGAATGATCCTGACTTTAGTGTTCAGTGATACATATTTGCATTTGAGGACCTTTTCTAGTTCTCTCATAGATACACTTCCCAGTCCTAGCCTTCTTCTGATTTCTTGACTATTGTCTCCATTTTGGTTAATGACTGTGCCAAGGTCCTTGACAAGTTCCTTGTCCTCATTGTCAACTTTAAAGTTACATAAATCTTATGTTGTCATTACTTTAGTCTTTTTGACATTCAGCTATAGTCCTGCTCTTGTGCTTTCCTCTTTAACTTTCATCAGCATTCGTTTCAAATTATTACTGGTTTCTGCTAGTAGTATGGTATTGTCTGCATATCTTAAATTATTGATATTTCTCCCTCCAATCTCCCTGCATATAGCTTAAACAAATAGGGTGATAAAATACACCCGTTTCACCCTTTCCAATTGGGAACCAATCGGTTTCTCCATATTCTGTCCCTACAGTAGCCTATTGTCCAGAGTATAGGTTGCACATCACAACAATCAGATGCGGTGGCACCCCCATTTATTTTAAAGCATTCCATAGTTTTTCATGATCTACACAATCAAAAGCTTTGTTGTAATCTATAAAGCACAGGGTGATTTTCTTTTGAAATTCCTTGGTCCATTCCATTATCCAACGTATGTTTGTGATATGATCTCTGGTACCTCTTCCCTTTCTAAATCCAGCTTGGACATCTGGCATTTCTTGCTCTATATATGGTAAGAGCCTTTGTTGTAGAATCTTGACCATTATTTTACTTGCATGGGATATTAGGGCAATAGTTCCATAATTACTGCATTCCCTGGGATCCCCTTTCTTTGGAATTGGGATATATATTGAACGCTTCCAGTCCGTGGCCCATTGTATCTTCCATATTTGCTGACAAATTTTTGTCAGAGTTTGGACAGATTCCGTCTCAGTAACTTGCAGCAATGCTATTGGTATGCCCATTGTTGCTTTCATCTTCCTTTTATTTCATCTTGGTCAGTCACTGTGTTCCCCTGTTGATTATTCAACATCCTTACTCTTGCGTTAAATTTCCCTTTAATTTCTCATTTACAATACGGCTGTTGTTCTACCATTTTTGTTGTCCTCTACTATTTCTGTACAATAACTATTGTACTAGTTCTCTTTGTCCCTACATACTAGTTGCTGTATTATTGCATTTAGGGTTCTGACCATGTTTCTAACTCCTTTTGCTTTCCTTCTTTCTTTAATCATTTTAAGAGTTTTGTCAGTCATCCATTGAGGGCTTTATCTCATTTTAACTAGAGGTATTGTCTTTTTGCATTCTTCCCTGATAATGAAAAAATTCATATCTCCCTTTACTCTGGGAAGACTCTTTTACCTCGAAATGGGCCCGTACGTTTACAAATTACCTTGCAAGTATTGGCCTCTCAATTGAACATCTGATGTGCCTCGCTCCAGAGACAGTTAAACATTCTATCCGGACTCGTATCAACGATATGGACTTCCAACGCTCCATAACTGCAGCCACCTCGACCTGCTCTCCTATTCACTTTGGTCTGAGCTTTGTGCCTATGCTCAGTGCCCCTTATCTGGAAACTCTTACGATCCCCAAATATCGTCTAGCCTTTACAAAGGCTAGATTTAACTGTCTTATCTCTGCCTTACTTGAAGGGAGATTTAAACGTATCCCGTCTGCAAACCGATTATGCCTTTGTGGTGTCAGCGCCATAGAAACTCTCTCTCATGTCATCTTTGAGTGCGCCCTATATGACGATATTCGCTCCAAATTCATAACCCCCATCATAAATAAATACCCCTACAAACCGCTTAACTGTTTACTTTTACATCTTTTGTCAGCAGCTAATAAGGATACTATCTTGTCAGTTGCTAAATTTATTTTTGCGGCTCAATCAATTCGGAAGGCATCTATCCTTCCAGAAGCTTCCGCCACCCAACTGTAACTGTTTTCCTTGTTGTTTTATTGTTTTACTGTTTTAACATTAATGCAACTTTGTAACCTTTTATTATAAATGTATGTAGTTTTATTTATAAATGTCTTTTGGTCTATGACCGTATCAATAAAGATTGATTGATTCCCTGATAATGTATCTGACTTCATTCTATAGTCCTTCTGGTTCTCTGTCAACTAAGTTTAAAGCCTCAAATCTGTTCCTTATTTGATCTTTATATTCTTCTGGGATGTTATTTAGATTGTATTTTGGCATTATAATTGCTTTGTAGTTCTTCTTTAGCTTTACTCTGATTTTCGACATTACCAGTTCATGATCTGTACTGCAGTCTGCTCCTAGTCTTGTTTTTGCAGAAAGTATGGAACTTCTCCATCTTCTGCTACCAATTATATAATCAATTTAATTCCTATATTGACCATTTGGTGATGTCCACGTGTACAGCCATCTTTTCAGTTGATCAAAAAATGTGTTTGCAAGAAACAAATTATCGTATATTCCAGCGTATAAGACGACCCCCAACTTTTCCAGTTAAAATATAGAGTTTGGGATATACTCACCGTATAAGACTACCCCTGCTTATGACATGCAGGTACTTAGCAGGAAAACTGTCACTTATAAACTTATAAATATTAATATTTGGATTGTCCAGTTGTTTTGTTTTTGTGCCTAGGAATTACCACCAAAAACTGGGGAAAGATGTGAGAAATCTTTTTTTTAAAAGCAACATTAAATGCCTAGACTCTAGTTTCCAACACTATGGAGTATTGATTGATTGATTAAGAGAATTTATATCCTGCCCTTTTGCTGTTAAAAACAGAGCTCAGCACAGCTTACAAATATAGTAAAAACAATTAAAATACACAATCAGAGAAAAACAAGCCAAAATGTTAGGAAAAGGAGTCTTTCACACCACATACTCAGTTCTAAATACTGTTGCAGCAAGTTTTACAAGTTCCTCCAGTATTCCACTGGTGCAGGCACTCAGACATTCAAAGTACTGTATGTTTCTTAGGTTTTATAAAAGCAGAGCTTTGCTTAACTCAAAATTTCTTCTCCCTTTGATAACCACATCTACACAGGTTCCACCTCCATACTCAAAATGAAACTGAGCCTGGCAGTGTACAACAACCCCACACATACCTTGCTAATTCGATTATCAATGCCAGGATGTCTGTCTTATCGACTACTCTCCTGCTCCCTGGGCATCATGAAAGACCCAGTCCTGGGCTCAGAAAGAAAATAAATATCTGGTCCTCTTCAAAGTATTGAGAAGCCTCTTGTTTTAATTGAAATAATAATTATAAATTCTTGTTCTTATCACTAATGGGAGTTAATTATCTTGCATATGCTGCTGTTGCTTCTATGGCTGTAACGGAGTGAGGTTAAAGATAAGTGAAATGCAAATAGGAAAAAAAAAACAGAAGGCAGTAACACTTTCCTAAATGTAATACCATACCAACCACAACAAGATTCCTATAAGGCAAAAAACTAAGCATCTCACAACCAGTCAGGATTCCTAACCAAAAATATGATAAATGAAGAAATATTTATATAAGCATAACTATCAAATATATTTATTATTTACACAAACTGTAAAGATATTTATAGTGCAATCCTAAATTTATTTATTCAGAAGCAAGTCCCAGCGTATTCAATGGGGCTTACTCAAACAGGGACAGAAATGCAACCTCAAGTGATAAGCAACTTCATTCACACAACCCAAAATTCCGAATCATGCCACTTTACACTGTTTTGCAACTGTTTATACTTGTTTTTATGGTTATTGGATTTTAAATGGCTTTATTTCTTGTTGTGAGCTGCCTTGGTTTCCAACCCTACCTCACAGGGGTGTTGGAAAGACTCCATACACACACGCACACACTGCAGATGTATAAATACATACAGCCCATATAATAGTTTATTGTCAAACCAATTGGTCATTGCAGAAAAATCAGTATTAGTTTTTTAAAAATCAGTATTAGTTTCCTACAGAATAAAAACTGCAATACCTAAGTAAGCCCTGCCTACTGGCTTTAAAATAGGACTGGGGGGGGGGCAGAAAGAGAACACAAACACAATTCTTTTTTACATTCACTCCAAAGTCCCATTGATTTTCAGCACATTCATAATCATGTCTACTCAAAAGTAATTCCTACTGAATTCAATAGGATTTACTCTCGACATATGGGATTAGCACTGTTTTTACCCCCAAAAGCAACTATTGGGAAGGTTTTCAAAACACTGCCCAGGATCTGACTCCTACACACAAGAGGGGGAAAAACTGAAATGTATATACCTACCCAATTTATGAGATTTTCAGATAAACAGGAGGGGAAACCACCATTTTCTGGCCTCGCAATGAGGTTTAGAAGACACTGCCACCAAACAAACACTTCACTGATTGGCTGAAATCCTGAACGGGCAGGGTTAAAGCTACGAAGTGCTATACAGTAGTTTAAAAAAAGATTTAACCGGGGGGGGGTGCCTGACGTTTTTATATATATCTCGAGAACCGCACCACCTAGAAACTTAATTTTTTTTTAAATGAAAGCTGAGAATCCGGGCCACCTAAGGGGCTAGCTGGGCACCGGGTGGCATGCTTAGAATCCGGGTAAAACCCGGCTATCCAGGCAATATGGCAACCCTAATAAGACGACACCCGGCGTATAAGACGACCCCCGACTTTGGAGAAGATTTTCCAGGGTTAAAAAGTCGTCTTATACGCCGGAATATACGGTATTGGCTTCACAGAATTCAAAAAGTCTTTCTCCTGCTTCATTTCTATCTCCTAAGCCCTATTTTTCCACAATTTCAAGTTCTTCTCTGTTCCCTGCTTTTGGATTCCAGTCCCCCATGATTATCAGAACATCTTGTTTTGGTGTGTGATCAATATCCTCCTGTACTTCTGCATAAAATCTCTCCAATTCCTCTTCTCCTCTGTTTGCCGTTGGAGCATAGACTTGGATAATGGTTATGTTAATAGGTTTCAATATACATCCCAATTCCAAGAAAGGGGATCCCAGGGAATAGGATTTATGCCAAGAGTATGATTTTGTCTTTTAAATCTTATCATCCAAGGTGCCAAGGTTTCACAAGGCTGTCACCGAGAATCAGAAAACAGTTCAAAGCAGCTGGCTCAAAAGTGGTGCAGAGTCGGATTTGTCTATTTTTGTCATCCATTTTAGTCCATCAAAGCTGGGCTACTGTTTGCTGAAGTTTGCAATAGTTGGTGGTTCTGGAGGCCTAGTAGGGTCCAGATTAACACCCCTGTGGTAGTAAAATATAATAATGGACTACATTGCTTCCCTTTAATAAGAACTCAGAATGTAGCCCTGCTCCCACTTTTTGTGAAACCCGATGCTAAGGATGATTTCTCAGAAAACCAACCAAGTTCATTGGCTGTTAGTCCCAGGTAAGTGATAGTAAGTTTTCAGCATTCACAAAGGAATAACAATAGTCATTCCCACATATTTTGAAAATATATGGAAGTTACTTGGATCTGTCCCTTGCACATATCAGAGTATAGAAGCACAATATAACAAACTTTTATTTGTTGCATTTTCTGAAAAATTAACACACCACTTGAAAATGCAAAAGAGTAAAGCTGAGCCTGAGGATTTTGCTGCTATATGGTGGCCATTTATTTCTCATAAACTAGATGAACCACATCATGCTCTTGTACCTAAACCCTATGAATTCATTTGGAACTGTTTATAATTAATCTTTTTATGTATTATACAGCCACGAGAGTGGCAGTATACTATAGCCAGCGGGGATTCTTCACATTCTGCAATGTTAAATTGAAAATACCCCCCATGCCATTCTGATGCTTCCCATAAGCATATTTCAAAACAAAACCTTACATAACTTATAGTCCTGAACTCAAAAACGCTTGCTTAACAACCCTGTCAATTTTCATGGCGATACACAAAACAGTCAGAGAGAATCGAGAGTTCAAAGTGTAAAAAGAGAGAGAAAAACCTCAGAGCCCTTTTGGACTTTTTTCTCTGTTCTCATAATCTGTTGAAATTCATTAAAAATCAGCCATGTTCACAGAGTACCTGTAATCCTAATACTGATGTTGCCCCATACTCTGACCTTCATCTGCTGCAGTTTAAAAGTTTAAAAAATGCCTGGCTGATTTTCAATTAATTTAAGAAACTTTGGCTGGGACCCAATGATAACGCAGAGCATGCTCAGTAAGAATCAACTGTCAGAGTTCTAAAAGCCTCACAGCTGCTGGGCTTGGCTAATCGGGGCCACACCCACACCAGACTTTGATTTCATGTGAGACAGTCATGGCTTCCCTCAAAAAATCCTGGGAAGTGTAGTTTGTGAAGGGTGCTAAGAAACTGCTATTCCCCTGAGAGAATGGTTTAACAGTCAGCCACTCTGATTGAAGGTCTGTGAGGGGAACAGGGCGTCTCCTAGCAACTCTCAGCACCCTTCACTAATAACAAATTGAAACTTAACCCAGAAAAAACAGAGGTCATTCTCATTGGTAAAAATCTCCCCCAAGGAGTTGGACATCTGCCTTCACTTGACGGAGCTTTTCTCCCTGTAAAACCTCAAGTCCGTAGTCTGGGTATAATCTTGGACTCAGCCCTAACCTTTGAACCTCAGGTTGCAGCCGTTTCCAGAGCCCCATTTGCAAAACTAAAACTGGTCCATCAACTCCGCCCATTTTTAGGAACATCAGAATTAATGAAAGTAACTCAGGCCTTAGTAACTTCTCGACTGGACTATTGTAATTCCTTATATGTTGGCCTTTCTGCTAGAGTACTCCGCCCGCTTAAGATGGTACAAAGAGCGGCCGCTAGGATGATTACTAAAACTGGCCCTCGGGTTCATACCTCACCTCTTCTCTACCATCTTCACTGGCTCCCTATTGGCTCCAGACACCAGTTTAAGATAGTGGTCCTAACTTTTAAGGCACTTCATGGACTGGCGCCAGCATATTTGGCAAACCGTCTCGTTGAATTTAAAACGCATCGCCCTATGAGATCAATTTCTGAAGGCACTCTTATTATCCCTTCAACTTTTATGATCCGCCAAATGAACACCAGGAGGAAAACCTTCTCAGTCATAGCTCCTACTCTTTGGAATAATTTACCATCTGAGATACGACGTTCCTCGTCTCTCATTGAATTCCATCGGCGGATTACAACATATTTGTTTCAATTAGCTTTTAATGTTTGAATGAAACTGCTGTAGAATGTTTTTTAATATTAATTTACTTATTTGTTTTAGGTTATTATATTATGCTTTTTTGCATTATTTCTGTTTTAATGTTCACCGCTCTGAATTCTGAGTTTTTCTGAACTAGAGCGGTATATAAATCTTTAAAATAAATAAAAATAATACACTTCCCAGGATTCTTTGAGAGAAGCCATGACTGTCCAAAGTGAAATAAAGGCCTGGTGTGGATGTGGCCAGGGAAAGTTTTGGTGTAAATTTGTAGAATAAAAAGGTGGGGGAAAGCCTGAAAAAGAATGATTCTGTTTACAATGTTTTCCTTTTGGAAAGGAAAGGGGCTTCCCTTCCGCCCACCCAATCTCCTCCCCTCCCACTCCCTGCCCCTTCCCTGGGTCAGTGTTGGACTACGACCTGGAAGACCAGGGTTCGAATCCCCACACAGCCATGAAGCTGACTGGGTGACCTTGGGCCAGTCACTGCCTCATAGCCTCAAGAGGAAGGCAATGATGAAATCACCTCTGAATACCGTTTACCATGAAAACCCTATTCAAAGGCAGCAATAGGTGGGGATTGACTTGAAGGCAGTGCATTTTCATTTTCAAACATGATTGCATAGAAATAAATCCCACTGAACTCAAAAAATATGCAAATGATCAAACCCACCCTCCCTCCTCTTTCCTCCTATCCCCTCCTCTTGCTCCTTCCCTCCCCCTTCCTTTGCCCCTCACTCCCAATCCTCTCTTTCCCCTTCCCCTTCCCCCTCCTCCCTTTCCTCCTCCCCATGGTCGGTTTTACCTATCTTAAACATGATTGCATGGAAGTAAATACCATTGAACTCTATAAGCATGCAAATGATTTATTTTATTACATTTCTAGACCGCCCTATAGCAGAAAGCTCTCAGGGCGGTGTACAACAAATAAAATCACAATTAAAATATGAGCAAGTGTGAAAAATATAACATGATAAAAATCCGAAATAGAATTGCCATGAGTTTATAAATTAAAATCCATATTAGGTTTAAAATTAAATTTAAAATGTTTAAAAAGCCTGGGCGAAAAGGTAGGTTTTTACCTGGCGCCGAAAAGATAACAAAGAAGGCGCCAGGCGTATCTCGTCTGGGAGGGTATTCCATAGTTCGGGGGCCACCACCGAGAAGGCCCTAGATCTAGTTGTTGATCTCCGGGCCTCTTTATGAGTTGGGACCCGGAGAAGGGCCTTCGACGTCGAGCGTAGTGAACGGGTAGGTACATAGCGAGAGAGGCGTTCCACCAGGTATTGCGGTCCGATGCCGTTTAGGGCTTTATAGGTAAGAACCAACACTTTGAATCTGGCCCGGAAACATATCGGTAGCCAGTGCAGCTGCGCCAGGACAGGTGTTATATGGTCAAATTTCTTTGTCCCAGTGAGAACTCTGGCCGCAGCATTTTGCACTAGCTGAAGTTTCCGAACCGTCTTCACAGGTAGCCCCACGTAGAGTGCATTACAGTAGTCCAATCTAGAGGTTACCATAGCATGGATAACTGAGGCGAGATTCTCCCTGTCCAGATAGGGTCGTAGTTGGGCTACCAGCCGAAGCTGGTAGAATGCATTCCGTGCCACCGAGGCTACCTGAGCCTCAAGTGACAGGAGCGGATCTAATAAGACCCCCAAACTACGGACCTGCTCCTTTAGGGGGAGTGTAACCCCATCTAGGGCAGGTCGAACGTCAACCATCTGGGCAGAGGGCCCTCCCACCAACAGCATCTCAGTCTTGTTAGGATTGAGTTTCAGTTTATTAGCTCTCATCCAGCACATTATCGCGGCCAGGCAGCGGTCTAGTACATCAACAGCCTCACCTGACGAAGATGAAAAGGAGTAGTAGAGCTGCGTATCATCAGCATATTGCTGGAAACGCACTCCAAAACTCCTGATGACCTCACCCAGCGGCTTCATATAGATATTGAAAAGCATGGGGGACAGAACTGAACCCTGTGGGACTCCATATTGGAGTACCCAGGGACTCGAGTAATGTTCCCCCAGCATCACCTTCTGGAGACGATTCCCGAGATAGGAGCAGAGCCACCGCCAAGCAGTGCCTCCCACTCCTAAATCCGTAAGTCGCTCCAGAAGGATACCATGGTCGATGGTATCAAACGCCACTGAGAGATCAAGGAGAACCAACAGAGTTACACTCCCTCTGTCTTTCTCCCGACAGAGGTCATCATACAGGGCGACCAAGGCCGTTTCTGTACCAAACCCCGGCCGAAAGCCCGATTGAAATGGGTCCAGATAATCAGTTTCATCCAAGAGAGCCTGGAGTTGGCGAGCGACCACATGCTCTAGGACCTTGCCCAGGAATGGAACATTTGCTACCGGCCTATAGTTGTCCAAATTATCAGGGTCCAAGGAGGGTTTTTTTAGGAGCGGTCTCACCACCGCCTGTTTCAGGCAGGATGGGACCACTCCCTCTCGTAAAGAGGCATTAATCACCTCCTTGGCCCAGCCGGCTGTTCCATTCCTGCTACCTTTTATTAGCCATGAGGGGCAAGGATCCAGAGCAGAAGTGGTCGCCCGCACCTGTCCAAGCACCTTGTCCACATCCTCGAGCTGTACCAACTGAAACTCATCCAGTAAAACAGGACAAGACTGTGCTCTGGACACCTCATTAGGATCAACTGCTACAATAATGGAGTCAAGGTCCCGGCGGATGTTCATGATCTTATCACGAAAGTGTCGCGCAAACTCATTACAGCAGGCAATTGATGGTGTTATTGCGTCCTGGGAACCAGAGTGTAAAAGTCCCCGGACAACTTTATAAAGTTCTGCTGGGCGGTTAAGAGATGACTGAATAGAGACAGCAAAGTATTGCTTCTTTGCTGCTCTCACTGCCTTCACATAGAGTTTGGTAGAGACCCTCACAAGTGCATGATTACAGCCGTTGGGAGTTCGCCTCCATTTGCACTCAAGCCGTCTCCTTTCTTGCTTCATCACTCTTAGCTCCGGGGTAAACCAGGGAGCCAATTGAGTTCTGCAACGGAGAGGGCGCACCAGGGCGATCGTGTCAACTGCCCGGGCCATTTCTGTATTCCACAGTGTGGCCAGGGTTTCGACAGGACCGTCAATTCTATCAGCCGGAAAATTCCCTAGAGCCATCAGAAAACCCTCAGCATTCATTAGTCTCTGGGGATGGACCATCTTAATTGGTCCTCCACCCTTGCAGAGGGGAGAAAACAGTGTGAGTCTAAACCTTAATAGGCGGTGATCTGACCATGACAAAGGAATAGATGAAAAATCCCTCACTCTCAGATCACCATCCCCTAATCCAGTGGCAAAAATCAAGTCCAGAGTGTGCCCCGACATATGCGTAGGGCCAGTAACAAATTGAGACAGCCCCATGGCTGTCATGGAGGTCATGAAGTCCTGAGCCACCCCAGACAAAGCGGTCTCGGCATGAATGTTGAGATCCCCCAATACCAAAAGTTTGTGGGATTGCAACAATAAATCCGCGACCACCTCTGTCAGCTCAGTTAGGGAAGCTGTTGGGCAGCAGGGTGGACGGTACACCAACAGTATTCCCAGTCTGTCTCGCTGACCCAACGCAATGTGAAGACACTCCAGACCATTAGCCACCTGGATAGGGTGCCTAACAAGAGGGATGGAACTTCTGTAGACCACAGCGATTCCCCCTCCCCGACCCTCGGATCTACCCAGATGCTGAACCGAGTACCCAGGTGGGCACAGCTGGGAGAGATTAATGCCTCCCAGATCGCTCACCCAGGTCTCGGTAATACATGCCAGATCGGCCGCCTCATCCACAATTAGGTCATGGATGAGAGAGGTTTTATTGTTTACCGATCTGGCATTAAGAAGCAGCAACTGGAGATCCGAGAGTTGGCTGATAGAACTACCAGCAATCCTGTGGGTGTGGGGAGGACCGGAACACGTCACAGCCACCAGTTGTCTGGGGCGAGTTCCCCTTAACTGGCATGTCCTACTCACAGCGCCATACCTCCCATTACCCGTCACTACACTAATAGGGGCCCCCTTTGGTCCTCCCTCCCACAACACTGTCCTCTCGCCCAGGCACATAATAAAAATAAAATAAATAATAAAACTCATGGCATATACACACAATCACACACTCACTCATACAACCCACTCATACATTCAGACAGCACAGCAGCATCCGAGGGGCTTCAGCAACCGGCAGTCCGTAGTAGCTGATGTAATAGGGGCCCAAAAGTGATGGACAGCAGGCAATGGGTCTCCCAAGCCCCCTCAGCCAGCCGGCTTATATATCCCCTCCAAAGAAGGGACAGGTGGAACAGTATCAGGCACAGCTGGCTGAGTACCTGAGGCCTGGTCCTGCAAGGTGCCCACGTGCAGAGCAGAAGCCCAAGAGGGAGAGAGCAAAGATGTTATCCAAGCAGCAGCGCAGCAGCAGCAAAGCAGGCAGATGGCTCTCCCTCCCTGGGCAGTGATGGTCCCCTTCCCCTTGCAGGCAGTGGGTCTCCCAAGCCCCCTCAGCCAGCCAGCTTATATATCCCCTCCAGAGAAGGGACAGGTGGAACAGTATCAGGCACAGCTGGCTGAGTACCTGAGGCCTGGTCCTGCAAGGTGCCCACGTGCAGAGCAGAAGCCCAAGAGGGAGAGAGCAAAGATGTTATCCAAGCAGCAGCGCAGCAGCAGCAAAGCTGGCAGATGGCTCTCCCTCCCTGGGCAGTGATGGTCCTCTTCCCCTTGCAGGCAGTGGGTCTGCAACAGAGTTACAAATGATCAAACCTGCTCTCCCCTCCACCTTCCTTTGCCCTTCTCCAATACGCTCCTTCCCACTCCCACTCCTCCTCCCCCATGGTCAGTGTTTCCTATCCTAACCAAGATTGCACAGGAGTAAATCCCATTGAAAATAAGCATGCAAATGATCAGACCTGCTTTTCCTCTCTCCTCTCCCTTCCTCCTCCCCTGCCCACTCCAGCCCTCCCTCCCTCCCCCGTTCAGTTTTACCTATCCTAAGCATGATTGCACAGGAGTAAATCGCACTGAATTTAATAAACATGCAAATGATCAAACCTATCCTTCTCCTCCCCTCTCCATCCTGCCTCCACCCCTCCCAGTCCTCCCCTCTGCATTTCCTCCCCTCCCTCCTCCTCCTCCTCCCCTCCCCATCCTCTGTGGTCAGTTTCACCTATCCTAAGCATGATTGCAGGTGAGTAAATGCCATTGAACTCAATAAGCATGCAAATGATCCATCCATTCTCAGCAAACCTGGACAGGATCCCATTTCTTACCTCCCGGATTAAAAAGCAGAGAAATTCACTAATAGGCAAAAAACCTTGAGGTTTAAGAACATACCTATAGCCCACAGCTATTTTATCAAACTTTAAAAAGCAGGGAAATTGGGCAGCTATAGTGAATGCACCAGGGGAGCAGGAGACCTGGACTGCCCTACAAATTTCTCAAAATGCAACCACAATTTGGGTTGGTCTTTCACAGTCCAATCCACTTCCTGTGTAGCTTGGAAGAATTTGGTAACGTGCCTCTGAGCATATGGTGAGTGGTGGCAACACCTGCAATCAGCCCAAATAATAGAAAGAAGACATGTGCTGTGCTGATCTTGTTTTAGCCGGGAGGAAGCAACATTAAGACAGTTGATATGGTTCAGATGGTCACTTTGAATATGTCTGATTTCCTTTGCAATTTTAGTGAAGTTTCCTATAGGAAATCATTTTTTGTTTCTATTTCTGTGAATATGTGAAGTACAGCAACACTTTGCAAAATTTATACTAAACAAACTCCAAACATAATTGTGGAATAATGGCACTGACTTCTGCAGAATAATCTCCAGTGGACCTCAGGAGTGTCTCAATTTGCACAAGATAAAATAGTGGGAGGTGAAATATATTCTAGCAAAATGCTACGTGTGCTCTATGTTTTTAATTGACTTGTGCCCACCTTGCCTTAAATGAAGTGGTTTAAACATAGCAGGCTGAAAACATGCATCCTCTTTTTTCCAACAGCTAGAGTCATTGCTGAAGTAGCAACATATTGGAATCAATCTGATTTTTCATCAAACTGCAGGTCCAAATTCCACTGTTAATGCACCCAAAATAGAAATAGAACATAACCTCCAATTTGAAACACAAAAGGCTGTCTTCACCATCATATGACACTGACCAATAAAAAGGCTTTGAAATTAATAAAAATAAATTTGACACAGATTTCTGGGATGAATAAAGAGGGAAATAAAATTTTCTACTGTAGATTCTCTGTAGAAACATTAATAACACAGGAAAGAAGCAAAGTAAAAAGAACACCAACAAACATACAGAAATATAATTATCTTTGGAGATGGCAAGTGTTGCCACCACTCACCATATGGTCAGAGGTACAATATCTCAGAGAGGAGTTCAGGTCTCCTGCTCCCCTGGTGCATTCACTATAGCTGCCCAATTTCCCTGATTTAAAGTTTGATAGAATAGCTGTGGGCTATAGGTATATTCTTAAACCTCAAGGTTTTTTGCCCATTAGTGAATACTCTCTTATTCTCCCATTAATGTGTCATTGGTTTTTTTTAATAATGAGTAGTAATTGCATGCATCTTTGTATATTGGAAAAGCTCCATTAATAAAAATAATTCTGTATTGGTCTGCTGGGTTTAAATTTTGCCTTTGTCCATCCTAGCAATGATTGTTATTATTCTTTTTTGAATATTTTGTATTCAAAATTTCCTAATAAAGTTTATTAAATAAAAAACCCAGAAAGGTCTCTTGTGAGGCAGGGACCAGAATTACAGAGAAAATAATATTTGTTAACAAAGCTGGGCGTTAATGTTAGGTGGTGTGCTAGGTAAAAAGAGTGAATAGAGGCCAAATTGGATAGTATTACCTAGTGGATGGAGGGTATATAACCTCAGAAAGTTAAGCCCCATCTTCAGGTGGTAGAAATCCTTCTCCAATTTTAAGTTCCTACTCATGGAAGGTTGAATTTTGCAGGGTTTATTCTGTTTTTTGCCTACTGCACAAGCAGCTGGCAAACTGCCCACGCCTGAGCTAGTCAAGTAATTTGTCCCATAATAAACTATTATCAGGTCTTTTTTGTAGAAGTACTTACCTCTTGTTTGCTGCCCATGCCAGCCATTTTGTGATGACACCTACAGTACTTTTATCAAGGTCCAAGTACTGGCGCCTCATTTTTTTTACCAGAAATATGGTGACTATTAGTATAAGGTTATGCTATTTGAAAGGAACCAGTATTTATCTTCATTTTCTATTTTTTATCTTATATATTTCTTTTTTAGAAACTGCCTTGCTCCTTATTAAATCCCATATGCTAAACTGCACAAAAAACTATTTCACACTGCACATTTTTTTACATTGCACAAAATATGTTTACCTGCATGTCACATGAAACCCTGGAATTTGGTGTTCTCCAAAACATACAAAAGTATGAGTAGCTGTGTTGATCCATTAAGGCAGGTGTATGGAACCTCAGGCCCAGGGGCCAAATGTGGCTCTCAAAACCTCTCTCTCTGGCTTTCAAGCCTCTACCCACACCGGACTCCCTCACCAGCCACAATGTGTCTTCCCAGACCACACCCCTCACCAGCCCTACTTCACACCCACCTTGAGTGTTTTTGCCAGGCTGTAAGGTGTCCTTGAGCTCTGATAAGACCTTTTGTTTGCCTGGATGGAGAATAGAAAGGGGTGTTTGAGTGTATGTATTATTTATTTATTTATTAGATTTATATCCTGCCCTTTCTCCCAGTAGGAGCCATGGGCGGCAAGAAGAAAGAAGAAGCCTATTCTTCTGAAGTAGTAGAAGTAGAAAGAAGCCTACTCTACAAAGGAAGAATTTATATCTGTTGCTCCTCCCACTTTTCCCTTTGACTTCACCCATCACTGGCATGTGGCCCCTGCAAGACTGCTCAATAGGGAACATGGTCTTGGGCTGAAATATATCCCCTCCCCAACACTAGAATTTTGGCATTGATTATACAGATTTGGCATTAACTATACAGATTTTCAAGCACTTACATTGTAAGTGCTCCAACTAGAAGATGGCTAAGTTCAAATGTGTATGTGTTTGTGTGTGTATGTATGTGTGTATACAGACACCACTATAATTCACTTTTTGTCTCAATTATGGGATGTATATTTGTGTCTCACACTGCATCAATCGATGTATAATGTCAGCAATTTTGGTTTATATGATTAGGTGCTATTTTCCTGGACACTTTAAATTGGCAATGAAACCAGGAAGTGTATCCAAAAGGAAGACCTTTTTGCCCTTCACATTGTAATAGGGTTCTGGCTGTACAATAACAATGCTTATGTGCCTAAAGCTTGATGTATGATTAACTTGGGCCTCCTTTAACAGGGAATTCATTACCACTTGAGATAAGGCATATAACAATATATTATTTCAGATGCATGCTGAATATCTTTTTATTTACCTAAGTCTTCTCTTAATAGACATTCAAATTAATGGCCACTGATCATCTTCTGGTGTTGTATTGGTATTTTAACTGTATTATGTTTGGTGCATATTTTGGTTTTCTGTACACCACTCTAGTATTTTATAATGAATAGTTTATACATCTTTAAAATAAATCTGAAAAATAAACTTATTTGGCAACCAGTTGGCAGCATTCACTCATGTTGCTATGGCTTAACAAATCTAATCCATTTGTCTTCACTTCAGTTGAACAGAACCAATGGGAAACAGAGGCAATTCTGTAGGGGGAAAAGTGAGCAGATTTATTGCATAAATACAGGGGTATAAAATGTTATAGAATTTTGTTGGGTGGGGGGATAGTTGATTTTGAATCATAACTAGCCTTTAGCTTTCAGGAGAACATAATCTAATAACAATATAAAAAAAGGTGCAGTGACTTACATCATGCAGGTTTAATAATTGTCAAAATATCAGGATGTCTTTTCTTTGTAACTGTATTATGATGCCACAAACCCACTTTTCAGTATAAAGTGCATTATGATCTATTTGTCCTGGTACTTTAGGAGCCCTTTAACAAATACTTTCACTCTTTTGAACTTTCATGGAGTGTTGTGCTTCACTATTAAAAAGGTCCCTAATACCACAGCATGCGCATCCACTGCATCATTCTTCTGTAACAGGTGAAAGCTGTGGTATTGAGAAACTAGCAAGGACTTTAATGTGGCTTGTGTGGCCCAAAATGTAATGCACTTAAAGAAATGTTTGGCCATTCCTTCACTAACAGTAGGATCTCACAGCAAACAGCCCCCAGCCTTATTTCATCAATGACCCAGTAATGTTTTCATCAGTGCCCTATATTTCATCAAATATGTCCCAGGAATTTTAGTATGGGAATTCCTATAATCTTGTGATTATAAAAACCTGAAACGACACTGATGGCTACTTCACATGTAACAAAAGTTATGTATTAACACTTCCATTATAATATGTGAAGGAGCTTTGGCACCCAAGATCTGCATGTAAGAACTGTTTCTTAAAAGAAAGTGATTTCTTCACTAATCTCCAAAAAAACTTAAATAAAATAAAGGCAAAGGCAAATAAATAAAGGTAAAGGTTACAGAAGGCTATAGGTTTACTAATCCAAAACAAAACTACTCTGCAGCGCCATCTGGTGATAATTAAAATTAAGTCTTCTGTGTCACCCTAATATAACCCATTTACTGCAGCGAAAACTTAGGCCAGCAGGTGAATGAAATAGATGGTGAAGGGTGTTCCTTCTAAATAAATGCATATGGTTCCTGTGTATGTATAGTAAATATGTGGTACAAGATGAGATTAGTGATAAATATTCATGAACTTATAGCAGAGATACAATACATGTCCCAAACTAAGTCCATTGATGTACTAGGGGCCCAAGAATACTTGTCCCTTACAGACTGGTGTTCAAACTGCTTAACTTAATGCATATTATACAGCCACAAGAGTGGCTGTATTCTATAGCCTGCATGGATTTTTCGCATTCCACATGTTAATTGAAAATACCCACATGCCATTCTGATGCTTCCCATAAGCTCATTTCAAAACAAAACCTTACAAAAGTTATAGTCCTGAACTCAGAAACGCTTGCTTAACAACCCTCTAAATTTTCATGGCAATACACAAAACAGTCAGAGAGAATCGAGAGTTCAAAGTATAAAAAGAAAGAGACAAAAAACAGAGCCCTTTTGGACTTTTTTCTCTCAGAGTTCTCATAATTTGTTCAAATTAATTAAATATCAACCATGTTCACAGAATACTCAATGATAAGGCCAGACATGCTCAGTAAGAACCAACTGTCAGTGTTCTAAAAGTCAGACTCATAGTTGCTGGGCTTGTCTAATCAGGGGGCAACACCCACACCAAACCTTTATTTCACTTTAGACAGTCATGACTTCTTCCAAAGAATCCTGGGAAGTATAGGTAGTGAAGGGTGCTCAGAGTTGCTAAGAGATGCCCTGTTCCCCTCACAGACCTTCAATCAGAGCGGATGACTGTTAAACCATTCTGGCCACTGGAGCTCTGTCAGGGGAATCTCCTCTCAGCACCCTTCACAAACTACACTTCCCAGGATTCTTTGGGGGAAAGCCATGACTGTCTCAAGTGAAATAAAGGTCTGGTGTGGGTGTGGCCCCCTGATTAGACAAGCCCAGCAGCTGGGACTCTGGCTTTTAGAACACTGACAGTTGATTCTTACTCAGCATGCCCGGCCTTATCATTGAGTTCAATGCTAAATTGCTTAAATTAACTAAAAACCAGCCAAGCATTTGTTTGAACTTTTAAACTGCAGACAAAGGTCAGAATATGGGGCAAGGTCAGTAAAAGGATTAAAGGTACTTTGTGAACATGGCTGATTTTTTAATTAATTTCAACAAATTATGAGAACTCTGACAGACAAAAAATTATTTGTTGTATTACATTTAAATCCTGCCCTTCCTCAAATGACAAAACAATTATGTGAGGTAAAGAGGTTTCCAGTTTTTGTTTTTTATAAACCAGAATCCCTAAACTCTATTTTATTTGCAATAATGATATACCACCCAATAACAAAACATTATCTGGTGGTTTACTGAAATATTACCCCTCATGGAGCTACAATTCTCAGCACCCTTAACAAACTACAGTTCCCAGGATTCTTTGGGGGAAGCCATATGGTTTAAATGTATGGTGTGGATATGACCAATTACTGTAATTTAATTAGAAATGCATTGATTCTAGTGGGGAAGACTGTGACCAAGTGACCAGTGTACCTGCTCAATCTGCTGTCCAGGTGCTACTTGTTGATGGGCAACTTCACTAATACGTTATTACTGTATCAAGAGCATCTTGCAGAATACACCCACAATAAACAGCATTCTGGAGGGGCCCTCTGTCTCTACTGCCTCAATCCTTGATTAGTGCCACATGTGCAAAGGACAACATCATGCCCATTTGAGTTCCAGACAGAAACAAAGTCATTGCTTGATCTGTCATGTTCTACAGAAGCCTTAATTATCAATGCATCAATGGTTACAGTGTGGCTTTTGTCTTGTTGCATGGTTTGCAAAATTTCCTGTGGGTTTCTTTTGAACAAATTGTTATTTGTGGTTTGCATTTCTTGTGTATGTTTCCTCTATACTTAAAACAACATTTAAAAACAAACATGTACTCAACAAACTACTACTAATTTGAAAACATATATATTAAGACCCTTTTGATTTATTTATTTTCAAAGGAAACCTGTGAACAATACAAACTTTGTTGTGCATGCAAAGTTGGATTGAACCCAGGTTTAGGATTTTTTGCACACAATTATTTAAAATATTTTTTTCCAATAGCAAAGATAGGTGGTTGAGCACCTTTCAGTTTATGTTTTGAAAAATAATTTTTGTTAAAAAAGCCCCAAACTGCCTGACAGGAGCCTGTGAGGTTATAGAATGTTGATGGCAGCTGAGCCTACAGATAGAAAGAGAGAAGAGGGGTTGGGGCGCAAAGAAACTAGATGTCAGGCAGACTGTATGAGTCTACCAAATGGCATATCTGGCTGATATTAATTTTAGACATGACAGAGGGCAGGAGAAGAGAGGGAATTGTCCTGCTCCAGCTCCTGAAAGCTTATAGTAAAGATCTGATAAAGGGTGGTGGAGTGGGGAGATTAGAATTGTGAGGATTCCGTTCCCCCCCCCATCTGCTGAACTGCATGTCTTTGGTGTCTGTCATATATAATACCCAGTTTGGGGGCTGGCAGTCTTCAAGCACTATATAGCACAGCTGGAAAAGACCTTGGAATTGGGACCATTCCTACAAACTCACTCACTGAGAGGCCTGAACAGTACAAGATCCTGATTTCTTGTCTGTATCCTGACAAGATAATGATTTGACCATAACAAAGGGCTGGCAGTAATGATCATTAATATTCTGATGTAAGAAGAAATAGTTCATTTTGTTGCCCTTATCTCCCATCTTAGAGGTAGACTAGAAGTTAATTAGTACCCTAATTCTTATACAAGCCATGGGGAGGGGTTACAAGGTTTCCTTCTGGGACAAAGTAAAACTATTCCTGGGGTTCAGAAGATCTTTAAGGTTTAACCTCTAGAGCAGTGGTTCCCAACCTTTATGAGCACAGGACCCCCTTTATAAGCTGATTTTTTTTTGTGACCCCTGGCTGCCAGGAAGGAAGGGGGAAAGCAGCCTTTCTTTGCAGGCTTGCTTCTTTTTGCTTCACGAAAAGCCCTCTCCTCTCATTCTAAGTAAGGGCGTTGCCAGTAGGGGCAGTGCAAGGAGATGGAAATCAGTGACAGTAATCCCCTCTTCTTCCTGGTAGCTCCACCCTCAGCCTCCTTTGGCATCTGCCATGTATTTTATAGGCAGATGCCTGCCCTTAGTGCTCCTGAAAGACGCTCTGGCGCTTCAGCAAAAGGAAAAACTTCCTAACTGTTAGAGCCATATGACAATGGAACCAATTACCTAGAGAGGTAGTGGGCTCTCCAACAGTGGAGGCATTCAAGAGACAGCTGGACAGCCATTTGTCGGGAATGCTTTGATTTGGATTCCCCCATTCCCCCCCTCCCCAGCTACAGGCCTTCTTGGAGGAAAGGTGGAATGGATATAAACATAATACTGATAAAAAAGGAATAAACAAAACAAAATATTTCTCTCTAGTCTGCCTGCTCCCAATTTTAAACTGGAGGAGAGGACCCAGATTTGGAATCATAAAATAAGTTTAACCTAAAAATCAAAGAAAAAAGAATCTGGAACACAAACAGGATAGTCAGGCCTACAGACATTGAACTTCATATGTAGGTCTTTGGCAAATCCAATGTGTGGCTGTCTGCTAGGACAAGCTTGCCTGCGTGGGATGTGCAGGCAGGCTTCAATCCATGATCTCATACTACATAAAGACTTTGCACACTGAGTCCTGCTCTAAACCATCCTATTTTTGTGAAAACATTTTATGTTTTCCAAAGTGTTTAATAGTCTTCTTATCCTCACAACAACCTTGTAAAGTAGATTATAGTGCAATTTTAGCAAAACAAAAAATCAGTACTAGCAACTTAAAGACTAACAAATATATCATAGTGTAAGCTTTTGGGTGCTACAGTCCATTTTATCAGATCATTTTTGGTAATCCATGAAAGCTTATGGAATAATATATTTGCTAGCCCCTAAAGTGCTACTTGAGTATTGTTTCATTTCTGGTGCAAGAAAGGGAATCCCAGGGAATGCAGTATTCTCAAACTATTGCCTTAATATCCCATGCAAGTAAAGTAATGCTCAAGATTCTACAACAAAGGCTCTTACCATATATGGACTGAGATATGCCAGATGTCCAAGCTAGATTTAGAAAGTAAAAAGGCACCAGAGATCCTATTGCAAACATATGTTGAATAATGGAACAGACCAAGAAATTTCAGAAGGAAATCACCCTGTCTTTTAAATATTACAGCAAAGCCTTTGATTGTGTAGAATAGATCATGAAAAACGATGGAATGTTTTAAAAGAAATGGGGGTGCCACAGTATCTAATTGTCCTGATACACCACCTACACGCCGCTTTACGCATACCATGGACTGTGAAAAAGACAAATAATTGGGTGTTAGAACAAATTAAACCAGAACTATCACTAGAAGCTAAAATGATGAAACTGAGTTATCATACTTTGGACAGATCATGAGAAGACATGATTCACTAGAAAAGACAATAATACTAGGAAAAACAGAAAGGAGTAGAAAAAGAGGAAGGCCAAACAAGAGATGGATTGATTCCATAAAGGAAGCCACAGACCTGAACTTACAAGATCTGAACAGGGTGGTTCGCGACAGATGCTGTTGGAGGTTGCTGATTCATAGGGTCTCCATAAGTCGTAATCGACTTGAAGGCACGTAACAGACCCCTTTGATTGAAAGGATACCAGAGTAATATATTCAACACTGTATAATATGCCAGTGGCAGAGAAAAGGATTTTAAAGTTAAGTCTCTAGATCTTCTGTTGTGCTTGTTTTTTAAAGGTATAAAGGAGACTCTTGCTAATTCGCTTACTGAGAAGACCATATTCTACCCAGTCAAAGGACAATTAAGGGGTTTAATTATTAGCAGCAGCACCAACTCCTCCTCACAAGCATAGCCTCCTCTCACAGACTTGAGCAGAGGAGACATGATTAGGAACAAATCAAGAAACACACACACAGCATTTTTTAAATCTAAAGAAAAAGAGGAATGCAAAACCTTCATACTTCTCTCAAGCCTAAAAGATACACACACATTTATATTTGCAGTTCCAAACTTACAACACACGAATACACAGAGCATTGTTTAAACCAAAACAAAAAGAATGCAAAACTTCAATATTTCTCACAAACCTAAAGACACACAGTTCTAACAACACACAAATGTGTCCACCGTTGCTCTCCTAACAAATATTAATAAAAAACAAGCTGCTCAAACTAGTAAGCATACCCTTCTCCAGGCTAGCTACAAACAATATGCTTTGAGGTGTGGCCTTCAAGAAAACAGTTCTGAGCATGCTCAGACTGCCCTTCGAGGCAGCACCAGTAGGCTTAGGCTGTAACACACTAATTGCCAGATCAAACCATTTCCATTAGCCACACCTGGAGGGGATAGGATTTATTTGCTGATCAGTTGCGAAATCTCTTTGAAGCTGAATTAAAAATCATGAATGCAAGCTGCTCACACCAGGTCTTACAGTAAAATGGGGTGGGGTTTGATTAGCATCACATGCCTCTGTTTTCAGAAGAGACAGGTGGAGATGCACTGGAACCAGCAGAATAGTGAGTGTGTTTCTACTCCTATACTGAGACTACTGGTTAGTCCTCATAAACAGATGGAGTAAGAGCCTTTTCAGACTAGCCTGGAAAGTTGGCAGCCCCACTACTGAATTTTCACATGTTTTTTCTGCCTAGAGACATATAGGAGAGACCTTGTGCCATAGCTATACTTTTGGATTTGGATTGGCTGAATGCTAGAGATCTGATTGGCCAGAGAACAGTATATTGACAGAAATGTTTGTAGAGCTTCTCTAAATTCAAATAGAAGAATAAAATGTGTGTGGGATAGGAAAGAGTGTGTAACATTGAGTTTTTTGAGGGGAGGGGGATATATTTAAAAACTGCTTGACATTCTCCTTGGGAGGGCTGTGCTCCAATAGCCCCAGTGGACCAGCTTCCATTAACCAGACTTTGAGGGAGACACATAAAGCAGATCAAGCCCTGTCTTGCACTTTGCAGAAGGGTCTGTGTCTGAAACCATGTCCCTTGAGGAGCAGATCATCTTCCCGCTACCCTAGCTGATACTACCTGTTGGATGCAAATCTTCTCTGGATACCCATCTGAATTCAATAAAATTATACATATAAAAGCATCAATACAGCACCGCTAGACAACCTTTAGTGGATCTCTGAAAGTACAGCAAATAAGTCAAAATATGGTTTACATTTTTCTTTCATTCCTCCCTCCAAAAAACGAGCACAACAACAGATCTCTAGAGCAATTCTATAACTAAGAAAAACTGCTGTTGAATTTTCTCCCCAGGAACTGCAAATGCTTTTAGGAAGGTAACAATCCTGCTCTTACTCTCTGAGAGTGGGCAACAAGTTCACGGCACGGCATTGTTGGAATTTTGTGGTCTCTTACTTTAGAGAAATATAGGGTGAACCACTGAAGTCTTAGTTACATACTGGAAGGGCAGGATTAAAATATAAATACATACATAAATCAACCTGGACTGCCAAAACTATACCAGTATGTTGGACAAAAACAGCTTGAGATTTTACTTTAGTTCCTGGTAGATCCAAATTTTGTTGCTGTTTTTCACAAAATGGTAAAGGTACAGGGTCACTTACCACTACTTTTGCCCTAAGATCGGGGTTCCCAAACTGATCTGCAAACTTCATTCAGGTGGTCTGCAACATGTCTGTGGATTTGTGGTTGAAGACAGGGAACAGCACATCTATTACATTAAATATTCATATTAATTTTTAATTGTATTTTTGTTTCTTCTTTTATTTCTTGCATTGTATTTTATTATATTACAATTTGAATTCTATGGAAATTGAACCTGTAATACAATTGTATGAACTTGAAATTGTAATACAATAAAATACAAGAAACAAGAGGCAATAAAAATACAATTAAAAATAATACTGCATCTAGTACAGTAAATTCCAATTGCTACAACAGGCAGAAAAATAATGAAGTGGTCTGCAGAGACCCTCAGCAATTTTCAAGTGGTCCATGGGGGAAAAAAGTTTAGGAACCATTGCCCTAAGTATTATGTAGTAGCTTATCACACTTGTGCACTGCCATTGCATGCAGCAAGGACTATAACAGAGGGTGCTCTGTTTGTACAATAAGGAGAACATTGCATTTCCCCACAGTACAAAATATTGCCTGTTGATATCAATACAATAGAAAATGGATATGTCTGCAATGCAGTGGAAGAACATCTGCTCTATATAGGCTATATGCAACAAATGAGAAACAAAATATGCATTTCTTGTTCAAAAAATGAATTGTAAGTAAAAACCCTCATTCAGATATTCCATTGCTCTGATGACTGGCATCAGCTGCATTTGCTGCTTGTCCAGTGCTAACACTGAATAGCTTGAATTGCATTACTTTTGAATGAAAGGCTCCTATCTCAGATGTCAGAAAGCATTTCTATCACTCAGTGCCTTCAGACACACACTAATTCCTGCTATAAAAATCAGCTTGTCAGGTTTACAATTCTCCATGTTAATATAAAAAGCTGCATGCAAAATGGTTGCAGATAATTATGGGCTATGGAGTTAAACAGTGGTCCCATTTTTCTGGCAATTTCTCTTTGCAATAATCTTTGCATAACAATGAAAGGCTCCTGCAAAACTCTCTATTATTATAGCATGCTATAATAAAGATGGTACTCAGGGGATGTTTAATAGAATCTGAAAAACAAGAGATGAGAACAGCATATTAGAGCATCCTGTTCATCATGTCATTGATTCAAATTGTTCCATGCAGTATTTTTTTCTTGGAGAATGTTCAGTTGAATATGATATAGTAAAGTCATGGGCTCCTGACACTTAATTGAAATATTATGTGTAAATATTTTCTTTCTTAATTTAGTTACACTGTTCTTCACAATAGTTCCATGTAAATGAAGTCAAAGTACTTTCCCTGGTACTTGTACATTCCACTGCCTATGATGGTTCTCCTCCATAAATTCATTTCCAGGAAATATACATTTTATTGTATTTCATTCCCCCTTACCATTGTAAAAGTCCCAGATCTCCTATCTGAAACACACACACACTCAAATCACGCAATTCCAAGTCAAAGCAACACACGCAATCAAATCACACAACACCAAACACAACTGTTTTTAATATTTAATTTTAAATTGTTATAACCTGCCCTGGAACCTGCTGGTGAAGGGTGGGTAATAAATATTTACATTTACATGGAACAACAATAATAATAAATGATGAAGTTAACACATCAGGTAGTTTGGCCCTTAGTTAAGGGGTGTTCATATCTCCAGGCTAAGTCCATAAAATTATACAGCCACAAGAGTGGCTGTATATTATAGTCAGCATGGATTTTTCACATTCCGCAACGTTAAATTGAAAATACCCCCATGCCATTCTGATGCTTCCCTTAAGCTCATTTCAAAACAAAACCTTACAATATTTATAGTCCTGAAATCAGAAACGCTTGCTTATTTTCATGGTGATACATACCACAGTCAGAGAGAATTGAGAGTTTAAAGTGTAAAAAGAGAGAGAGAAACCAGAGCCCTTTTGGACTTTTTTTCTGTCAGAATTCTCATAATTTGTTGAAATTAATTAAAAATCAGCCATGTTCACAGAGTACCTGTAATCCTATTACTGACCTTGCCCCATACTCTGACCTTCATCTTTTGCAGTTTAAAAGTTAAAAAATGCCTTAAAGAAATTTAGATTTTAAATTTAAGAAATTTAGCATTGAATTCAATGATAATGCAAGGCATGCCCAGTAAAAACTAACTGTCAATGTTCTAAAAGCCAGACTCACCGCTGCTGGGCTTGTCTAATCAGGGGGCCACACCCACACCAGACCTTTATTTCACTTTAGACAGTCATGGCTTCTCCCAAAGTATCATGGGAAGTGTAGTTTGTGAAGGGTGCTGAGAGGAGACTCCTATTCCCTTGTCAGAGCTCCAGTGGCCGGACTGGTTTAACAGTCAGCCACTCTGATTGTAGCTCTGTGAGTGGAATAGAGCGTTTCCTGGCAACTCTCAGCACCCTTCACTAACTACACTTACCAGGATTCTTTGGTAGAAGCCATGACTGTGTAAAGTGAAATAAAGGTCTGGTGTGGATGTGGCCAGGGACAGCTTTGGTTTAAATTTGGGTGGGAGGCTACATAGAATAAAAAGGTGGGGAAAACCCTGAAAAAGAATGATACTGTTCACAATGTTTTCCTTTTGGAAGGGAAAGCGGCTTCTCTTCTGCCCAGTGCCCACCCATCCAATCTCCTAGCCTCCCCCTCCCCTCCCCATTCCTTCCTCCCCTTCCCATTCCTGCCCTCCCCTCCCTGTCCCTCTCCCAGGTCAGTTTCACCTATCCTAGCATGATTGCACAGGACTAAATGCCACTGAACTCAAAAAGCATGCAAATGATCAAACCTGCCCTCTCCTCCTTCTCCATATTGCCTCCCTCTTGCCCCTTCCCTCCCCCTTCACGCCACCCTTTCCCTCCCCATCCCCTTCCAATCCCCTCCTTCCCCCTCCCCCTCCTTCCCCCTCCCCCTCCTTCCACTCCCCTCCATCCTCCCTGTCCCATCCCCCATGGTTAATTTTACCTATCGTAAGAATGATTGCAGAGGAGTAAATCCCATTGAACTCAATAAGCATGCAAACAATCAAACCTGCCCTCCCCTCCCCCTCCCTCTCCTTCCCATCACCTCCCTTTTGCCCTTTCCTTCACATCTTCCCTCTCCCACTCCAATTCTCTCCTTCCCCCTCCTTCTGCTCCCCCTCCCCCTTCCTCCTTCCCTCTACCCTCCCCTCCTCCTCCTCCTCTTCCCCATGGTTAATTTTACCTATCCTAGCCATGATTGCATGGGAGTAAATCCCACTGAACTCAATAAGTATGCAAATAATCAGACCTGCCTTTCCCTTCCTTCCCCTCTCCTCTCCCTTCCTCCCCTCTTTCTTTTTCCTCCTCACCTGCCCACTCCAGGCCTTCCTCCCCATGGTCAGTTTTACCTATCCTAAGCATGATTGCAGGGGAGTAAATCTCACTCACCTCAATAAACATGCAAATGATCAAACCTGCCCTCCCCCTCCTGCCTGCTCCCCTCCTCCCCTCCCCTTCCCCTGTGGTCAGTTTCACCTATCCTAAGCATGACTGCAGGGGAGTAAATCCCACTGAACTCAATAAGCATGCAAATGATCAATCCATTCTCAGCAAACTTGCACAGGACCCCATTTCTTACCTCCCAGATTAAAAAGCAAAAAAACCTTGTGGTTTAAGAACGTACCTATAGCCAACAAATATTTCTATCTAAAAAGCAGGGAAATTGGGCAGCTATAGTGAATGCACCTGGGTAGCAGGAGACCTGACCTCCTCTATGAGATATTGTATTGCCCTACAAATTTGTAAAAATGCAAACACCATTTGGGTTGGTCTTTCACAGTCCAATCCACTTCCTGTGTAGCTTGGAAGAATTTGGTAACGTGCCTCTGAGCATATGGTGAGTGGTGGCAACACCTGCAATCAGCCCAAATAACAGAAACAATACATGTGCTGTGCTGGTCTTATTTTAACAGGGAGGAAGCAACAATATTAAAACAGTTGATATTGTTCAGATAGTCACTTTAAATACATTTGATTTACTTTGCAATTTTAGTGAAGTTTCCTATAGTAAATCATTTTATTTAATCTATTAGTGAATCTTATTTGCTGTAATAAGAAATTTTGTGATGAAGCCTGAGGAAACATCAGGAGAAGCAATATAAACAGAACTGAAAAACAGGAAGCCAAATATATTTGAAATTATTTTGTTGTATTAAATATTAATAGCATATCATTTTATTTTATACAAAAAGTAACAATGTACGGATTGGATTTCTGTTATCCCAGTGCTTTTGCACTTACTTTCCAGAACACAGGAAGTAGGGATGGGCCACAAATTTGATTCAATTAGCATTTAAAGGCAAACTTACCTAATTCACACTTTCTGAAACAATATGTGAACCAAAACACAGCCATCCTTCAAACTTCACACTTCACCAAATTTTGAAATGGAGATCTTCAACCAAGTAATGTGTACAAAAATACATATACTAAAGTGTGCCAAAAATGCAATTAATGAAAATAACATACAAAAATACACTAGTGAAAATAACATAGAAAATATTAGTGAAAATAACATACAAAAATGAATTATATTCATGATAATCTGTCATCAGGAGATTTGGGGTGAGATGTGAGCAGTATGCTGATGATACCAAGCTCTATTTCTCTGTAACATCTGAATCGGGAGAGGGCATGCAAGGCCTGGACCGCTGCCTGGACTTGGTGGTGGGCTGGATGAGGGCCAATAAACTGAGTCTGAATCCTAGCAACACGGAGGTGCTGTGGGTTGGTGGTTCCCGAGTTTGGACAATTGGTCAGTTGCCTGCTTTGGATGGGGTCTTACTCCCTCTGAAAGAGCAGGTCCGTCGTCTGGGGGTGCTCCTGGATCCATCTTTGTCGCTAGAGACCCAGGTGACCTCAGTGGCTAGGAGTGCCTTTTACCAGCTTCTACTGATAAGACAGCTGCAGCTGTTTCTGGACTGTTTCTACGCACTGGTAATCTCCAGGCTGGATTACTGTAATGCGCTCTGTGTGGGGCTGCCCTTGAGGTTGGTCTGTAAGCTGCAGCTGGTGCAAAATGCAGTGGCGAGACTGCTCACTTGGGGTAGGGTATCTCCAACATTTCACCCCGCTGCTGAAAGAATTGCACTGGCTGCTCATTTGCTACCAGGCCAAGTTCAAGGTTCTAGTTTTGGCATACAAAGCCCTATACAACTGGGGACCAGGATACCTGAAAGACCATCTTACCCCTAATATGTCCAGTCGATCACTGCGCTCTGCAGGTGAGGGCCTTCTGCAGATACCATCTTATCAGGAGGTTCGTTCTGCACAATATAGGAAACGGACCTTTAGTGCGGCAGCACCTACCCTGTGGAATTCCCTTTCCTTAAATATTAGGCAGGCGCCATCTCTGCTATCTTTTCGGCACCTTTTGAAGACTTTCCTCTTTCAACAAGCCTTTTAAGTTGAGACCTATCCCAGTCTGCGTCTGTGTTAGAATTGCTTTTAATATGTTTTCTTTAATAATATATTTTAACCCTTTTTTTAAAGTTGTTTTTAAAGCTTTTTTCAGAATGTTTTAATGTTGTTTTGTTTTAATATATTTTAAGGTCTTTTTAGGATGTTTTGAAGTGTTTTTAGCATTTCTGTTTGCCGCCCTGGGCTCCTGCTGGGAGGAAGGGCGGGATATAAATCAAATAATAAAGAAACAAACAAACAAACAAACTTGTTTTGAAAAAAATGTATATATTAGGCAAGACTGCACACAAAAATATGTATATTAGGAGAAATTTGCACTAAAATGTTGATGAATTTTCATGAGGCCTTTAAAAATAAATTCCAAACTGATGTGGAAATGTGGAGAACTGAACTTAAAAATGGAAAAATAAGAAATGTGAATGAAGAAAATCACAGATTCACCCATCCCTAACAGGAAGGAAGGAGAATGGTTTTCTCTTACCGAGCAAGTAAGCAGAGTACTGCCTGCATTCTTTCCTTCTAGTTCTAAAAGAAAAGGGGCCAGAGACTTATTTTTTAAAAAAACACAATAAAGGGGCATTGAATATCTCTAAGAGGGCCCAAACTCCACAGCCCTATTATAGCTTCAGGCCTGTCTAAAAATGCTTCTGAAATTTACTCAGCTTCTAGCTTTTCTGGTTGCCTTATCCCTTGGAGCACCATCTTTATTGAATGCTAGTTGGCACAGGCTATTTCAGGGCATGAGATATCCCAACAGAAATTATGTAGTGAAATCAAAGATCCCCATATAACTGAAATAGAAAAATGAAAGGAGGCTACTGCTGCTAGGTAAGCCTTTCTCTGAACAAGGCTATAGTATCATATAAGATTTAACCGCTAGAGATCCAGAACAGTTCTTGAGGGATAACCAATCTGCTATAAAACCTATAATCCTGCAGGTGTTATTTATTTGTAAGATTTCTTACCTGCCCTTCACCCTAAAGTCCAAGGGTAAAAAGTAAAGGTAAAGGTGTTCCCGCACTTGTAGTGCGAGTCGTTTCCGACTCTTAGGGTGATGTCTTGCGACGTTTACTAGGCAGACCGTATATATGGGGTGGGATTGCCAGTTCCTTCCCCGGCCTTTCTTTACCCCCCAGCATATACTGGGTACTCATTTTACCGACCACGGGTGGATGGAAGGCTGAGTGGACCTCGACCCCTTTTACCGGAGATTCGACTTCCTCCTTCCGTTGGAATTGAACTCCGGCCATGAGCAGAGCTTCGGCTGCGTTACTGCCGCTTACCACTCTGCACCATGGAGGGTCTAAAGTCCAAGGGTAGGTTAATATATATATAACCAATATATTAACACCATTATAAGAACAAGAAAACGACATAAAACAGTTTGTACTATCAGAAAAACCAGTAAAACAATTCTTTAAAGAACAGCATGGTGTAAGTTGAACAAAACAGAAACAGTGGGTCCCACAAAAATACCTAAGACTAAAGATGTGAAGGCCCAGGGAAATAACAGAAAAATTAGGGGGGGAAACTTAGGGTTGCCATATTCCAGTTCCACAAATCCAGGCAGGTTAATTTGCATATTATGCAAATTATTTGCATATTATTTGCATATTATGCAAATATTTGCATATTAATATTTGGATTGTCCAGTTGTTTTGTTTTTGTGCCTAGGAATTACCACCAAAAACTGGGGAAAGATGTGAGAAATCTTTTTTTTTAAGCAACATTTTCAGCCTTAAATGCCTAGACTCTAGTTTCCAACACTATGGAGTATTGATTGATTGATTAAGATAATTTATATCCTGCCCTTTTGCTGTTAAAAACAGAGCTCAGCACAGCTTACAAATATAGTAAAAACAATAAAAATACACAATCAATATAAAAACATAATAAAAACACAAAATAGCAACAAACATAAAGTAAGTCAGGGCAGCAGCACGGTTAACCATAACATATACAATATATTTCAGAGATGTGGTGGGTGGAGAAAAACAAGCCAAAATGTTAGGAAGCCACATGTTCAGTTCTAAATACTGTTGCAGCAAGTTTTACAAGTTCCTCCAGTATTCCACTGGTGCAGGCACTCAGACATTCAAAGTATCTGTATGTTTCTTAGGTTTTATAAAAGCAGAGCTTTGCTTAACTCAAAATTTCTCAACCACATCTACACAGTTTCCACCTCCATACTCAAAATGAATCTGGGCCTGGAAGTGTGCAACAACCCCACACATACCTTGCTAATTAGATTACCAATGCCAGGATGTCTGTCTGATCGACTACTCTCCTGCTCCCTGGGCATCATGAAAGACCCAGTCCTGGGCTCAGAAAGAAAATAAATATCTGGTCCTCTTCAAAGTATTGAGAAGCCTCTTGTTTTAATTGAAATAATAATTATAAATTCTTGCTCTTATCACTAATGGGAGTTAATTATCTTGCATATGCTGCTGTTGCTTCTATGGCTGTAACGGAGTGAGGTTAAAGATAAGTGAAATGCAAATAGGAAAAAAAAAACACAGAAGGCAGTAACACTTTCCTAAATGTAATACCATACCAACCACAACAAGATTCCTATAAGGCAAAAAACTAAGCATCTCACAACCAGTCAGGATTCCTAACCAAAAACCAAAAATATGATAAATGAAGAAATATTTATATAAGCATAACTATCAAATATATTTATTTACACAAACTGTAAAGATATTTATAGTGCAATCCTAAGTTTATTTATTCAGAAGCAAGTCCCAGAGTATTCAGTGGGGCTTACTCAAACAGGGACAGAAATGCAACCTCAAGTGATAAGCAACTTCATTCACACAACCCAAAATTCCGAATCATGCCACTTTACGCTGTTTTGCAACTGTTTATACTTGTTTTATGGTCATTGGATTTTAAATGGCTTTATTTCTTGTTGTGAGCTGCATTGGTTTCCAACCCTACCTCACGGGGGTGTTGGAAAGACTCCATACACGCACACGCACACACAGCAGATGTATAAATACATACAGCCCATATAATAGTTTATTGTCAAACCAGTTGGTCATTGCAGAAAAATCAGTATTAGTTTTTTAAAAATCAGTATTACTTTCCTACAGAATAAAAACTGTAATACCTAAGTAAGCCCTGCCTACTTGCTTTAAAATTGGACTGGAGACAGAAAGAGTTAGAACACAAACATAATTCTTTTTTACATTCACTCCAAAGTCCCATTGATTTTCAGCACATTCATAACCATGTCTACTCAAAGTAAGTCCTATTGAATTAAATGGGATTTACTTTGGGCATATGGGATTAGCATTGCTTTTACAAAAAGCAAGTATTGGGAAGGTTTTCAAAACACTGCCCAAGCTCTGACTCCTGCACACAAGAGGAAAAAAACCTGAAATGTATATACTTACCCAATTTATGAGATTTTCAGATAAACAGGGGGGGGTGTTGAAACCACCATTTTGTTTTCTAGACACTGCCTGAGGTCAATGAAACTGAAACACAAACCCTGATTGGCTGCAATGCTGAATGGGCGGGGTTAAAGCTACAAAGTGCTATAGTACAGTACTGTTTAAAGAAAGATTTAACAGTCGAGTGGAGTGGCTGACGTTTTTATGTATATCTCGAGAACCAGACCACCTGGAAACTTAATTTTTTTTAAATTAAAGCTGAGAATCCGGGCCACGTAAGGAGCTAGCCGGGCACCGGGTGGCATGCATAGATTCCGGGTAAAACCCGGCTATCCGGGCAATATGGCAACCCTAGGAAACTTCCCCCTGCTGTTTTTCCCCAAGAGCTTTTTTTTTTCCTGAAAAATTGGATGGACTATCATAGTCTATGATATGTGAAAGGGCATAGAAGCTTGTTTCAATCCGGGCCAACCTTCAGGTTTTAGAAGTCCACGATAAATATGATGACAAATATGAAGAAACAGAAGCAGAAACTGATAGTGATAGCGGAGAAAACGAGACATTAAATTTCATGCAGTATGCACTGATTCTTAGTTTTCTCGCCACTTTTTCTCAGCCCTTTTTATTAAAAGGAGTGTTTTATGCCTGCTTCACACTGTGGTGGACTAGAAGAGTAATAACATCCAGAACTCATAATTTCTTTTTTTCTGTAACATTAATAGTTTCTCCTGTTTTTATTGTTTTTACCGCTCTCATAAACTGCAGGACTGAGAGACGAGGTTCCTTACAGTTCAGAAGCATGTAGCTCCATTTGTAATAAAAATATTCTAAAAAGTAAATTAAATTTGTAATAATTACATGAATAAACTGAAATTTAATTAAACCAAACATGATAATTTAAATGCAAGCCATATTCCTAAAGTTACAAAGTGGCTTTCAAACTGTAAAATTCCCCCCCCCAATATTTCCATTTTTCCTGGGAGAGAAACAATGGGATTTCCCACCCTAAATATGTTACAATCTCTACCTAAGACCGAGGTAAAGAGGTAAGTCTTCAGCATACAGCAGAAGCTGTATAATTGGTCAGTTGCCTGCTTTGAATGGGATCATACTCCCTCTGAAAGAGCAGGTCCATAGCCTGGGGTGCTCCTGGATCCATCTTTGTCGCTAGAGGCCCAGGTGACCTCAGTGGCTAGGAGTGCCTTTTATCAGCTTCGGCTGGTGAGACAGCTGCGGACATTTCTGGACCGGGATAGCCTGACCACTGTTGTCCACGCACTGGTAATCTCCAGGCTGGATTACTGTAATGCGCTCTATGTGGAGCTGCCCTTGAGGTTGGTCCGGAAGCTGCAGCTGGTGCAAAATGCGGCAGCGAGACTGCTCACTGGAGCAGGGTATCGCCAACATGTCACCCCACTGCTGAAAGAATTGCACTGGCTGCCGATTTGCTACCGGGCCAAGTTCAAGGTTCTAGTTTTGGCATACAAAGCCCTATACAGCTCAGGACCAGGATACCTGAAAGACCATCTTACCCCTAATATGCCCAGTTGATCACTGCACTCTGCAGGTGAGGGCCTCCTGCAGATACCATCTTATCAGGAGGTTCATTCTGCACAATATAGGAAATGGACCTTTAGTGAGGCGGCACCTACCCTGTGGAATTCCCTTTCCTTAAATATTAGGCAGGCACCATCTCTGCTATCTTTTCGGTGCCTTTTGAAGACTTTCCTCTTTCAACAAGCCTTTTAAGTTGAGACCTATCCCAGTCTGCATCTGTGTCAGAATTGTTTAATATATTTTTAATAATGTTTTTAACCCTTTTTAAGGTTGCTTTTTTAAATGTTTTTAATGCTGTTTTGTTTTAATGTATTTTAAGATCTGTTTTTATGATGTTTTAAAGTGTTTTAGTGCTTTGTTTGCCACCCTGGGCTCCTGCTGGGAGGAAGGGCAGGATACAAATTAAATAAATAAATAAGCTGAATAATGATGGTACTAGATGCACCTCTGTGAGGAGGGAGTTCCACAATTTGCCACAAAGAAAACTGTCTCTCCACACGTCTGAGGGTGGTGGAACTACCAAGAGAGCCCCCTCTGCTGCTTGTTAACACCGAAGAGGGACTGTAAGCATGGAGCTGGTTTTTCCGATATTTGAGGTATTTTCTGTGTACTTATATAAGTTCGTAGGCTTTACATTTTCATCTTAATTGCTTTCAAAGTAATTACATACCTAAGTGTTTCATGAACCATATTGAAAAACAACCCTCCCTTTCCCCCTTGTTTTACTACCATTAATTTCTAATGGACCTATCAATTTGAATAGAAGAGCTTTTGTCTCTTCCATATTACTTCATTTCATCTGTATCTTCTACCTCAATCATTCAAAAGGTATTAAGGCTTTTACATTTCAGAATGGATACCCAAGAGTGTCACTTCATTATTTCACAATTACACAAAAGATATTTCTGAAATTGTTTTTGGTTATTTTATGACAAACATAACTTAAAAACAGAGATCTATTTGTGAATTGGGTATTTGTGAATTGGACTGATCCATTATAGACAACAAAATGATACATGTGTTAACATGAATTTCATAACAAACCAAATTAGACCATCACAAGAGGTTCCATAACCAGCAGCAATGTGCATTACCTAGAAGGTTAGGAAGTGAAGGACAAACGTACAGTGTAAACTGCGGAAGTTGCCACTATGCTTTATTAAACACTGCCCACAGTTAGGTTAAACTCCAGCCCTGTTCAGGTGTTCTGCATACGAGGGGGAGCAGGGGACGAGTGTGCTAGTTCCACCCATCTGTTGCTGTTCCAATCACCCTCCATGAGCTGGAAGGCAAACTTGTGAAGTGGGCAGAGCCTCCATGAGCATAGGAGGGAGATTGCAGCTGTGTACACATTCCTGTTTACTCTGCATTCAGTGTGCTCTCTCCCACTGCTGGTTTGGGAGTGGTACACACACAACTTTAGCAACAATCCATATGTATCCTGCAGGTATCCTTTTGCTTCATATGAAATACTTCATTTTGATGTTTCTCTCCAAACCATTTTGAGAAAGAATGACATAGTTTTGTTTTAAGCTGGTAATGTATACATAGCCTAGAATGGGAGCGGACTGTGTGCTCATCCTTGTACACCTCTCATGTATTTACTTAATCTTAATGCAGAATGCCTGAAGAAGACTTCTTCTTATACATGATATATGACCCAGTTCTGATATTGAAAGTTCATCTCTATTGAGCCATCTATTGTAGGTTTGACTTTTTTCCCACAGTCCTTGATCTGAGGATGTTTCCAGTGTGAGAAGAGTCCTGCAATCCAACATTTGGTTCCATCAGTGCCTTGGTTTGCTCCATTCAACAGTTTCAAATTTTAGAGGTAAAGAAAAAGCAACATCTCAGCCGTGTTTTTTTCCTTTATATCCTGCACTGATAAATGAAACTTGTAGTACTTGATTATTATTTTTACAGAACCACATTTCTTATACATTTTAGTATCTGTCTTTCATCTTTACTTCCAATTAAGGGTTGTTTGTCAAGTCAATTCAGCTGGAAAGCAATTCCCAAGAGCAGAATTGTGCTTTAGGCTGCTGGCCACAGCCTATAATCTGAACCTAACCATGACTTGCTGCAAAAATGTCTATAGATTGATCATTTTTGTCTTTCAGTATAGATTAAAGCAGTTAAAAAGCAAACTCAAGAAAGTGAAAGATGATTAAACTGCATGGATTTATCATTACTGTTTATTTAAGCTAGTGGGAATGCATGGCACATTTCCCCCTAAGGATTATTTGTTTTAGTGTTGTGATGCATCACCTATCTGCTTCTGAATATTTAAGTGGGACTTTACTTTTGACAGCAAAACTAGCTTTGAAATTTTAATGAGAAGTGGAAATAGAAGACAGAAGGTGCCAGGGCAATTTCTGGTTAATATTATTCTACCATATTCTATTGTAAGCACTGTGTATGGCTATGCAGTTGTTTTGCCACTGGAAGTGAAAACAAAAATTGGCTAGACAATTTGTTTTGGCCCTCAACTGTTTGATGAAGTGCTAATGCAAAAGCTTTTCATGTGTTTCAGGCTAACAGAGAGTGCCAACCATTTTGGGTCCATGCTCCTATTTGGGTATTTGAGAAACTACTGTGGGCATCATGACAAAATGGCTGCCATGGCTAGTCACAAAGGACAAGAAACTTTGTACAAGGCAGCGTTCTGAGCTCCAAATGCCAAACCACATATTTGAGTCCACATAGCCTAATAGAATACCCATTTCACAGACTTGTGAGGCTTAGAGATGAGTAACTTGTCCAAGAAACAGAATACAACGTTGCAATCATATGCACATTTACATGGGGGATGGGAGTTAGTCTCATTGAACTAAATGGAACTTATGCCTGAGTACACCTACATAAGATTATTCTGCATATTCTATCTACCATCAAGATTGCTACAGAAGTGAGCAACTTTACCCTCAAAGTGCTTTACAAACAATTCACAGTGGGCCTACAAAGGGTCTAAAACTCAATTTCATGAAGCTGATGTCAACAGACCCCTGACAATATGAAAAAAGCTCCACTGGATGGCTACTTGAGTATGCAATGGAAGCAAAGAAGTGGGCCTTCTTCGCTGCCCTCACTACCTCACAGTAGACATGATGTTTTTCTCATGCCCAGTCAGCCTCGCAGAACGTCTTCGCCACTTGCGCTGTAGCCGTCATCCAGCCTGTTTCATTGCCCTTAGTTCACTGGTGTACCAAGGTGCAAATTGGGCTCCACAATGCCGGAGAGGGCACTCGGGGGAAACCATGTTAGGAGCCCTCTGCGTCTTGTTGTTCCACAGAACTACTCTATCTACTGGAAACTCCGCTAGGGCATTCAGAAATCCAGTGGATTCCATTTGTCTCTGGGGAAGGATCATCTTAATCTCTCAACCACCCCTGCAGGGGAAGATTAGAGTCGTAAGTCTAAACTTCACCAAAAAGTCTTCTGACCATGACAATGTGGTGACATCCATCCCATCTCCAGACCACCCCTTCTTCCATCTGGAGCAAAAACCAAGTTGAGGATGTGTCCTGCCCTATGCGTTGGACAGGTGACAACTTGAGATGTTCCCATGGTTATCATGGAGGCTATGAAGTCCCAAGCTGAAACACTAGAGGCAACCTCGGCATGAACATTGAAGTCAAAGAGGACTATTGTTCTGGGCTCCTCTCACAGCCAAGACACCTCTGCCAGCTCTGTCAGAGAAGCTGCTGGGCAGCAGGGTGGATGGTACACTCTAGTCTACTGTCTCCTTGGCCCAGTACTAGGTGCAGGCCCTCACAACCAGCTCCAAGACAGAGCTTCCAGCGAAGTTGATGTTGGAGGATCATTGTTTCAACACTGGTGGTCTTTGCTTGTTCCAATATGCTAACGTTAGTCCGCCTATCTTCCCAAGTAATTTGCAGAATTTTCCGGAGGCAGCATTGGTAGAATCTTTCAAGAAGTTGGGAGTGGCATTTATAGATGGTCCATGTTTCACAGACGTACAGTAAGGTTGGTAGTACAATGGCTTTGTAAATAAGCATTCTGGTCTCCCTGCGAATATCCCGATCCTTTAACAGTCTACGCTTCATTCAGGAGAATGCAGTACTCGCAGAGCTCAGACGATGCTTAATTTCAGCATCGATGTCAGCTTTTACAGAGAGATGGTTGCCAAGATAGGAAAAGTGATTGACATTCTCCAGTGTCGCACCATTAAGCTGGATTGATGGTACTACAGAGGGATTGGTTCACACTTGCTGATGAAGCACTTTGGTTTTTTTGATGTTAAGTGAGAGGCCAAGCTTTTCATATGCTTCTGCAAAGACATTTAGGATAGTTGGAAGATTTTACTCTGAATGTGCGAAGACTACATTATCATCGGCATATTGAAGTTCTATGACAGAGGTTGTAATTACCTTACTTTTTGCTTTCAGCCTACTGAGATTAAAAAGCTTTCCATCTGTTCGATATGTGATTTCCACGCCAGTGGGAAGTTTCCCCTCAACAAGGTGTAGAATCATGGCGATAAAAATAGCAAATAAGGTTGGAGCAATGACACATCCCTGTTTGATGCCTGATCCCACTTTGAATGGATCACTTTGAGAGCCATTGTTATCCAAAATTGTTGCCATCATGTTGTCATGGAGGAGTCGCAAAATATTCACAAATTTATCGGGGCATCCAATTTTCAGAAGGATGGTCCAGAGAGCAGTTCGATTCACAGTATCAAAGGCCTTAGTCAGATCAATAAACGCCATATACAGAGGTCGGTTTTGCTCCCTGCATTTTTCTTGAAGCTTTTGTGCAGTGAAGATCATGTCCACTGTCCCCCTGGAAGGGCAGAAACCATTTTGGGATTCAGGGAGGATGTCTTCTGAGATAGGTAGGAGGCGATTTGCGAGGATCCTTGCAAGGATTTTACCTGCAGTAGCTAGAAGAGAGATGCCTCGGTAGTTCCCACAATCTGTTCTATCTCCCTTCTTGAAAAGAGTGATAATTATGGCATCCCTAAAGTCTTCCAGGATCTCCTCCCTCATCCATATTTTTTCGATGAGCTTATGAAGTTGTTGTGTAAGTTCAGGCCCACCTTCTTTAAAGACTTCAGCAGGAATCCCATCAGGTCCACTAGCTTTGTTATTCTTCATTTGATTAATGGCTTTACTGACTTCATCCAAATTAGGGGATACTGCAAGTACATCTCTAATTTGTTGTTGCGGGATTTGCGAGAAGACCTCATCAGCCACAATAGAGTTACGATTAAGGAGGTCATGGTAATGCTCTTTCCAATGCAGTGCAATAGACTCTTTGTCCTTTAGAAGTTTGGTACCATCAAAATGCTCAGGGAGACCTTGAGATGAGATATGAAATTGAGGAAGCATCCAAACTAGGAAATGTGGTAGTAATGGGTGACTTCAACTACTTGGACATAGACTGGCCGCATATGTGTTCCAGTCATGACAAAGAAGCAAAGTTTCTAGTTATTCTAAATGACTATTCCCTAGACCAGTTGGTCATGGAACCGACCAGAGGGACGGCAACCCTGGACTTAATCCTCAGTGGGGACCGGGACCTGGTGCGAGATGTAAGTGTTGTTGAGCCGATTGGAAGCAGTGACCACAGTGCTATTAAATTAAACATACATGTAACTGGCCAATTGCCAAGAAAATCCAACACGGTCACATTTGACTTCAAAAGAGGAAACTTCACAAAAATGAGGGGATTGGTAAAAAGAAAGCTGAAAAACAAAGTCCAGAGGGTCACATCACTCGAAAATGCTTGGAAGTTGTTTAAAAACACTATATTAGAAGCTCAACTGGAGTGCATACTGCAGATCAGAAAAGGTACTGCCAGGGCCAAGAAGATGCCAGCATGGTTAATGAGCAAAGTCAAGGAAGCTCTTAGAGGCAAAAAGTCTTCCTTCAGAAAATGGAAGTCTTGTCCGAATGAAGAAAATAAAAAAGAACACAAATTCTGGTAAAAGAAATGCAAGAAGACAATAAGGGATGCTAAAAAAGAATTTGAGGAGCACATTGCTAAGAACATAAAAACCAACAACAAAAAATTCTATAAATACATTCAAAGCAGGAGACCATCTAGGGAGGCGATTGGACCCTTGGATGATAAGGGAGTCAAAGGTGTACTAAAGAACGATAAGGAGATTGCAGAGAAGCTAAATGAATTCTTTGCATCTGTCTTCACAGTGGAAGATACAGGGCAGATCCCTGAACCTGAACTAACACTTGCAGGAAGGGATTCTGAGGAACTGAGACAAATAGTGGTAACGAGAGAGGAAGTTCTAGGCTTAATGGACAATATAAAAACTGACAAATCACCGGGCCCGGATGGCATCCACCCGAGAGTTCTCAAAGAACTCAAAGGTGAAATTGCTGATCTCCTAACTAAAATATGTAACTTGTTCCTCGGGTCCTCCTCCGTGCCTGAGGACTGGAAAGTGGCAAATGTAACGCCAATCTTCAAAAAGGGGTCCAGAGGGGATCCCGGAAATTACAGGCCAGTTTGCTTAACTTCTGTCCCTGGAAAACTGGTAGAAAGTATTATTAAAGCTAGATTAACTAAGCACATAGAAGAACAAGCCTTGCTGAAGCAGAGCCAGCATGGCTTCTGCAAGGGAAAGTCCTGTCTCAGTAACCTCTTAGAATTCTTTGAGAGTGTCAACAAGCATATAGATAGAGGTGATCCAGTGGACATAGTGTACTTAGACTTTCAAAAAGCGTTTGACAAGGTACCTCACCAAAGACTTCTGAGCAAGCTTAGCAGTCATGGAATAAGAGGAGAGGTCCTCTTGTGGATAAGGAATTGGTTGAGAAGCAGAAAGCAGAGAGTAGGAATAAACAGACAGTTCTCCCAATGGAGGGCTGTAGAAAGTGGAGTCCCTCAAGGATCGGTATTGGGACCTGTACTTTTCAACTTGTTCATTAATGACCTAGAATTAGGAGTGAGCAGTGAAGTGGCCAAGTTTGCTGACGACACTAAATTGTTCAGGGTTGTTAAAACGAAAAGGGATTGCGAAGAGCTCCAAAAAGACCTCTCCAAACTGAGTGAATGGACAGAAAAATGGCAAATGCAATTCAATATAAACAAGTGTAAAATTATGCATATTGGTGCAAAAAATCTGAATTTCACATATACGCTCATGGGGTCTGAACTGGCGGTGACCGACCAGGAGAGAGACCTGGGGGTTGTAGTGGACAGCACAATGAAAATGTTGACCCAGTGTGCGGCACCTGTGAAAAAGGCAAATTCCATGCTAGCGATAATTAGGAAAGGTATTGAAAATAAAACAGCTGATATCATAATGCCGTTGTATAAATCTATGGTGCGGCCGCATTTGGAATACTGTGTACAGTTCTGGTCGCCTCATCTCAAAAAGGATATTCTAGAGTTGGAAAAGGTTCAGAAGAGGGCAACCAGAATGATCAAGGGGATGGAGCGACTCCCTTACTTGGAAAGGTTGCAGCATTTGGGGCTTTTTAGTTTAGAGAAAAGGCGGGTCAGAGGAGACATGATAGAAGTGTATAAAATTATGCATGGCATTGAGAAAGTGGATAGAGAAAAGTTCTCCCTCTCTCATAATACTAGAACTCGTGGACATTCAAAGAAGCTGAATGTTGGAAGATTCAGGACAGACAAAAGGAAGTACTTCTTTACTCAGCGCATAGTTAAACTATGGAATTTGCTCCCACAAGACGCCAGATGGGCAACTAATAAATTGAATAATAAATAATAAATGGCCACCAGCTTGGATGGCTTTAAAAGAAGATTAGACAAATTCATGGAGGACAGGGCTATCGATGGCTACTAGCCATGATGGCTGTGCTGTGCCACCCTAGTCAGAGGCAGCATGCTTCTGAAAACCAGCTGCCGGAAGCCTCAGGAGGGGAGAGTGTTCTTGCACTCGGGTCCTGCTTGCGGGCTTCCCCCAGGCACCTGGTTGGCCACTGTGAGAACAGGATGCTGGACTAGATGGGCCACTGGCCTGATCCAGCAGGCTCTTCTTATGTTCTTATGTTCTTATTGAACGTAAGGGATTTGTACCATAATTTGTTGGTCTGTAGATTGCCTTTGTGGCATTAAAAAAGCCCCGTGCATCATGAGCATCTGCAAAATGCTGGATTTCTTGAGCTTTCTTTATCCACCAGGCGTTCTTAAGTTCTCTAGTTCTTCTTTGGACCTCAGCCTTTGCACTGGCATAGATTTTTTTCTTAGCAGCACAGTTAATGTCTTTTTGTCATATCTGGAAGGCTTTCCTTTTCTTGTCAATGATATGTTCAATCTCACTATCATTCTCATCAAACCAGTCCTGATGTTTCTTAGTTTGGTATCCAATAGTTTCTTCACATGCTGCAATAATGGAAGTCTTCAGTTTAATCCAGTGTTCCTCAACGTTTTCAGGGAGTTCTGTAGGTAGATGTTTCTTGAGAGTTGTTTGAAAGCAAGCTCGCTTAATAGGATCTTGAAAGGTGTGGATGTTCATTTTATGCCTTGGTTTTCTTCTTTGGAGCCTACGTTGAGGAACAATATTGATGGCCATAGTGGATCGAATTAATCGGTGATCTGTCCAGCAGTCATTGGCACTCGCCATGTTCCTGGTGAGGAGTACATCATGACGATCTCTGGCACGGACAATTATGTAATCCAGGAGATGCCAGTGCTTCGACCGAGGGTGCTTCCATGATGTTTTAAATTTATCTTTCTGGCGAAAGAGTGTGTTTGTAATAACAAGATTATACTCTGCACATTTAGTCAGAAGTAGAATGCCATTCAGGTTGCTATTGCCAACTCCTTTTCCAATGGTTTCTGGCCATAAATCAAAATCACGCCCAACCATTGCATTGAAATCGCCCAGGAGGATAATTTTATCCTCCTTAGTTATCTCTGATAAGATGGTGTCCAGCTGGGTATAAAAATTTTCCTTGAAGTCTTCATCAGCATCTAATGTTGGTGCATAATCACTTAGAATAGTTGCCTACTGGTTTTTGGCGAGTTTTAATCGGAGAGTTGAGAGTCGTTCATTAATGCCAGTAGGAACTTCTGACAAGAGCTTCACAAGATCATTTTTAATAGCAAAGCCTACTCCATGTATTTGTCGTTCTTGTTCAAGCAGTCCTTTCCAAAAGAAGGTGTAACCTCCTTTTTCTTCCTTCAATTGTCCCTCTCCTGCTCTTCAAGTTTCTTGGAGTGCTGCTATGTCAATATTAAAACGTCTCAACTCCCTCGCGATGATGGCAGTCCTGCGTTCAGGATGTTCACTATCTATATTGTCCAGCAATGTCTGTATATTCCACGTTCCAAAGTTCATTTGTCTTTTGCGACCGCTAAGTAGTGACCCCACTGGACGTGGTGATCCAGTCAGGGAGAGAGATGAGGCAGACTATGTTTAGGGCACCTTTTCTAGCCCCCTCTCCATGTGGGGTGAGCAGAGTGGATCCTGAATAGGACTGCTGAGTCGTGGATACAGCTGCCGAACTACTCAACTGCCTCAGTCCTTAAGCCAGGACGACTGAGTCTGTATCCACCGCCCATGTGCCGGTCCATGACTAGGGGCTTCCAGATTTCACAGTCCTGCCCCCGTTGCCATTCGCCGATTACCATGGGACGTTTGGTTTGGTTTGGTTGGAAGACGGCTGTGCGTGAATTTGTTTTATGTGGGGAGATCGGTGCATGACGATCAACACACAATCTTGACAGAAAAATGCTTTGATCCAATGGCATGGATACCACAACAATTGGAAGTATTTTATCTGCTGCAGCCTTCATCTGCCTTCACAGCCGTTGTAACATACACATTGTTATCCTCCACCTGTTCTGCCATTTGGACTTTCTTGGATCGTTCTTTGTCTAGTTCCTTTCCCTTGACCTTACCACCATGGGTGACCCTGCTGGGAGTACATGACTCCTGATGGCATCATTGACAGGGTTCATTGGAATACACAAGCCCACTCACCACTGCAACGTGATGATCCAGCGTGTACACTAGTGGGTACACTAGTCACTTCAAAAGCAGGGAGAATGATTTGTCTGGCTCATTTTGAAGTGGCTCTGCCCTCTGCTGGCCACACCTCCCTTCCTCACTGCTTACTCTAGACCTTTCAGGACCCCCCACAGCAAAGTGTTAGTGCGGCCTTTCCCAACTAGTGGGCCACCAGATGTTGTTGGACCACAACTCCCATCAGCCTCAGCCAGCATTGTCAATGGTCAGGAAAGATGGGAATTGTGGTCCAACAACATCTGATGGCCCACTAGTTGGGAAACACTGTGTTAGTGCAATCACTATCTCTGCCTGAGCCTGCAGCAAAGTGTTTCCATTGGCATACCTGGAAGACAAACGGGTTGATCTGCCAATCAGTAGTGAAATATGCCTGATGCTGAATTAAAAAACAACAACACTCGAGCTGATCTGAACAGAGTGTTAGAGTAAAATGGAGCAGAGTTTGACTAGCACCGTGTGCCCCCGTTTTCAGAAAAGAGAGGTGGAAGCGCCCTGGAACTGGCACAACAGTATCTCTACCCAAAGTTTACCTCTGAAGCTAGGATTCCTCTGTGAGTTTCATGGCTATCTACTTGTCATCATCTTTATATCTCATATTAATATTGGCAGGTAGAGTTGTGGCTGCTCTTATGAACCACACCTAGTTAGGGCTGCTGACTCATCTTCTATATCATCTTTATCTTGAGTCTGTTACTGGGTTCCTCTGTTGTTGTTATAAAAGAGAAACAGGTCAAGCTTCATCTCCAGTCTCTTCACTTTGTTCTTCTCCTTGTTCCTGCTTGTACTTTATGTTAAGCTGTTTAGCAAAGGTGCTTGGCACCTATGTCACAATCATCTAAAGGGGATCATCCTCCCAAGCCTCTAGCACAGGATGGCCATGATATGGTTGGTCTCACCTCAGAAACTCACCCATGTTTCCACCTTTATACACAGATGGATTCTTCAGTTTAAAAGCTCAGTCATGAGTTCAGGACCAGTATTAGGGGTCAGCATCTTTGGGTACTTGTGTAGGCCTATTCCAAGCAGATAGCCCACTGCCAATCCCTGCAGCCCCATCCTTGTTCCTGCTTGCTGTTTCTGCCTGTTCACCTGAGTATGCAAGCAGCAAGAAGAGGGAAGAGCAGCAGGACCAGCCCTAACATTAGGCTGAGGGAGGCACTGCTTCAGACACCAGATGCTGGGATGGCAGTAGCGATAATCATCTCACAGCCATTCGCCTCTTGCAGCCTCCTCATATGGCTGCAGCCCCTTCTGCCTTCAGAGGTGTTGGAGGATACTGTCACATCTCCAGCACTGAAGTGAGATTCAGCTACCAGTTCAGTCAATTTCTATGTGTGGACTGGCAGCGGCACCATCTTGCGCTTGGTCTCAGGCAGCAAGCCTTCCTGAGCTGGCTCTGAGGGGAAGAAGGAAACAGTCTCTACTTGCTTATCACTTTCCCTCTCGCTTGTGGTGTAATTTGGGTTCAAAGGGAGAGAGAAAACAAAAGGGGCAGTTGTAACCGTGCCAAGGACGAGGTGGACGCACTATGCTCAGATGGATACTGAGGGTATTTTGTCCAAGGGCACCTGCAAACCTAGAACTAGAACAGTATCAGTGTATGTTCTGGGTTCATTGTCTTGAACAATGAGTTAGATTTACTCTCTGTGGTAACCTATTTAAAAATCAAGGACAAGAGTGTGGTAGCAAAAGTATTTTAAAAACATTATCCCAGCTGCATTCAGATCAGAAGATAAACGTGAAATGATGTAACAATATTGTTACATGGTAATAATGCATGCGGCTGTGGTTATCATCAGATATATATTACCCCAGTGTGTTATAAAAACAAAATGGAGCCCCAAATACACATTGGTATTGTATTGTTATCCCATGGTAATCACAGTAATTGGAACTGGCTTGTTATTAAGAACAGAATTTGTTTTCTGTTTGCTTCAGAAATATGAAGTTGGCAAATGAGTAAAAACAGCAGCTGTTTTGGCTAAGCTTACAAAAATTAAATTGCCCTTTTAGAATTTGTCAGTGCTGCCACAACCTAGGTATTTTCAAACAAAAAGAGTAATCACATATAATTTGAAAAGTGTGTTTATTTTTATAGCTTTTTCTAAGCTTTACTAGGGATCAATAATTGATTCAATAACGATTATGCAAAAAAAGTGTTTTTCTCAGCAAACATTTAGAGGCTAGTGTAGGACTAAGGGCTGGATTAGACATATAAGAACATAAGAACATAAGAAGAGCCTGCTGGATCAGGCCAGTGGCCCATCTAGTCCAGCATCCTGTTCTCACAGTGGCCAACCAGGTGCCTGGGGGAAGCCCGCAAGCAGGACCCAAGTGCAAGAACACCCTCCCCTCCTGAGGCTTCCGGCAGCTGGTTTTCAGAAGCATGCTGCCTCTGACTAGGGTGGCAGAGCACAGCCATCATGGCTAGTAGCCATTGATAGCCCTGTCCTCCATGAATTTGTCTAATCTTCTTTTAAAGCCGTCCAAGCTGGTGGCCATTACTGCATCTTGTGGGAGCAAATTCCATAGTTTAACTATGCGCTGAGTAAAGAAGTACTTCCTTTTGTCTGTCCTGAATCTTCCAACATTCAGCTTCTTTGAATGTCCACGAGTTCTAGTATTATGAGAGAGGGAGAACTCTTCTCTATCCACTTTCTCAATGCCATGCATAATTTTATACACTTCTATCATGTCTCCTCTGACCCACCTTTTCTCTAAACTAAAAAGCCCCAAATGCTGCAACCTTTCCTCGTAAGGGAGTCGCTCCATCCCCTTGATCATTCTGGTTGCCCTCTTCTGAACCTTTTCCAACTCTATAATATCCTTTTTGAGATGAGGCGACCAGAACTGTACACAGTATTCCAAATGCGGCTGCACCATAGATTTATACAACGGCATTATGATATCGGCTGTCTTATTTTCAATACCTGACTCCTATCACTGACTCATAGCAAATGATATCTTTACTGTTCTCATAATATTTCTGATTAGTCTTAAAATATGAAGATGCTACAATATTAAGAGCTAAACTTCAGGGAAGAAAAGCAAAGTGTCTTGATTCTTCCTATGAATGTTGCAGTTTTATTAATTGATGATAAACACTGAAAATAGACTAAGCATGCAGTTACCTTTGATTTCAATAGGCTTGTGGTAATAGACTGAAAGACAGCATATACATAAATTTTATAAGGTGAACTGGTGAGAACACCAGTGACCAGTTGATTTGTGATGTTAGTTTTAATTCTTCCTCAGAATTCATGTAAATGTGCTCCTACTAAAAAGCCTTTTGATATATTCAGGAAAAAACATGTTCTAATGATGCTCCTAGTCAACATAAATTGATGATGGAGCTATTTATAGATGAAAAAAATAACAGAATGTAAATCATAGATATATAAAGAATAAAAGTAACAACAATAATTCTGTGCAGACCTGGGCATGCCTAAGCCTCTGCATAGGATCAGGCTATAGATTTTCCAGTATCCTAAATGGTTATGTGAATCTCTTGGTTAACTGAACATTGTATTCTTTATGTAGCCTTGTGTCTGCATAATCTGCATAATGTATGAGTGGTTGGTTGAGATAGTGAATGATGGTAGTGGTTGCATGGAATAGATGGTGAATGGTTGTATTATACTATGTTGGTTGTTATTCATATTATACTGCTTGTAATACTCTTATATTGTGTTTATGTATATATATATATTGTTCATGTATTTTGCTTTGTCATCATAAGGTCTTTAACAGTGGGTCCATAAGTGACTGTGGAGGCCAATTCTGGATCCACACAGAGGACATAGGTTTCCAGATGGAAGATGGTTGTGATGAGGATTTCTTTGATGTGCCTTCCACTTAGCTCATTTGTCCTGTTCACCCTGTATTCGTGCTTCTTCGAAGTCCATAGCACCTTTGATAATAGCCGACCTCCATTTGGGACGTTCATGGGCCAAGACTTCCCAGTTCTCAACGCTCATGTTACATTTTTTTAGATTCGCTTTAGGAGCATCTTTAAACCTCTTTTGCTGTCCACCGATATTCTGTTTTCCATCCTTAAGATGGGAGTAAAGTAGCTGCTTTGGAAGATGGTGATCAAGCATTTGAACAACATGGCCAGTCCAGCAAAGTTGATGTTGAAGGATCATTGTTTCAACACTGGTAGTCTTTGCTTCTTCCAAAACACTAACATTAGTCCGTCTGTCTTCCCAAGTAATTTGCAGAATTTTCCAGAGGCAGCATTGGTGGAATCTTGGTGGAAAAGTTGGGAGCAACGTTTATAAACAGTCCATGTTTCACAGATGTACAGTAAGGTCGGTAGTACAATGGCTTTGTAAATAAGCATTTTGGTCTCCCTGTGAATATCCCGATCCTTGAACACTCTACACTTCATTCGGGAGAATGCAGTACTCGCAGAGCTCAGACGATGCTGAATTTCAGCATTGATGTCAGCTTTTACAAAGAGGTGGCTGCCAAAATAGGAGAAGTGATCAACGTTCTCCAGTGTCACACCATTAAGCTGGATTGATGGTGCTACAGAGGTATTGATAGTGGATTGATGGTGCTACATTTTGCTTTGTAAATTAATTTGATATGGTTTTTATGATACCTTGTGTATTCTGTTGTAAACCACGTTGAGATCTTTCACATAGTGAATGGTCTATCAATGGAAATATCATCATCATCATCAATTTTAAAAATGATCAGGTTAGGATATAGCACACACACAAAAATCATCTGCAAAGATTATCCTTTGAAAAATACTATATAATGTATCCAAGGCTGTGTGGGTTGTGTTCCACTCATGCAATGGGACTTCCTTTTGTCTCCTTGTATGCCCCCAAAATCTGCCTCCTCTGTAGACTGCAGGGGAGAGGAGGGAGAAGTTCCATTGCAGAAACATAAGTCATTTGTGGCAGTGTTGGATATAACCCTATGTGCCACTGTGACAAAAAATAAAGATGCCGCTGAACCAGTGATATGATTCACCACCACTTCAGAAGGCAGGAGGACTCAGAGAAGGGCTTATGATGGCAAATGTAAGAGTCAGGCTCATGTGAGAGAAAATGGTATTTCAGGTACGTGGGCTCCAAGCCATTAAGGGTTTTAAAGGTTAGTCCTAGCACTTTGAATGAAATCCAGAAACAGAAGGACCACTCCAGTGCGCAATTCCATTTTTAGGTTTGAGGGGATATGCATACCAATGGCACCTGAGCACTGAGTAGTACTTTTCTTTTTTGTAGTCTGTGATTATGATGGTAGAACAGTGGCCAGTGGGTACCATCTGCCAGTTTCTGTTAATCTGCCCTGGAAGGTCCCTGGAATGATATCATTTCAGGAGCACTCTGGGGGAGAACAATGGCTGCTGGTTGCTACAGGCTTCCATGAGAAGTTCCACTATCACAGGCAGCAGTAAAACAGTTAAAAAGAAGAAAATAACACACCGCTGCCTAGCTACCCAAATTGAGCATGTGCCTAGAAATAATTAGAAATAATTCATCCTGATCCCCCTCCCCGCAACCCATTTTAGGTGTTTCAAGATAATAATAATACCCAAACTTCATAACTTCAAACTTTAGGTTCAGCCATAAAACAGATAGCCAAAGCGGTTTAGCTGTTCCTTTGGGAATGAAGCAAGATTTCTTAACTTTTGAGGAGAAATGCATATTAGGATGTGAAACCAACATTATATCAAGCCAGTTTCATTTCAGGATTCTGCCCCACCCCATAAGAGAAAGAAAATACCTCTGGTTGGATCAGGTATTCTTTACTTCCAAGTATAATTTTTGTAAAGAACATGGAAAGTCTTTGCCAGATCCTGTTAGTAGATAATGCAAGAGGCTGATTCATTTATGGTTGCCACCCTGTTTTTGTACTTCCTAAAATAGCTGACTAAAGGAAAAGGTCTAGCCAGACAACTTATAAACAAGTTTAAATAGCATGAGTTCCAGAAACACTTGACATGTGTAACTAGCAAATGATCTATTGATTAGATAGTGGAGTACAACACATTCTGAGAATACAGCATTTCTACAGCACAGTTAAATGCTTTGCTGTATTTGGCTTCTCTCTAGACAGCTTGACTTATAACTATTGCAGGTGTTGCTGATTCATAAACTCAAACTGTTATATTTAGTTAGCTATGGTTTATTTAGTTATGGTTTATTTCTATTTATATCTAGAATATTTTTAGCAACACTATTGTTTTCTGCATGGATATTGAGTGTAGTGATAGTCCAAGAGCTTCCTCCCTCCCTGCCTGAGAACAGGAGTAGCTCCCATCTCCAAATCTGAGATGTGCTGCCACCAGTACTAGCGTTTCCTCTGATCCTGAGATAAGGCCAGTCCTCAAGGCAATGAGTGATTAATATTAGTTAGGGAGATAAAGGTGCATCCAGCCCACATCTTTCTCTTCCTGGGGAAATAGGGCAGCTTGCTTTCCTCCCATTCTCCCTAGACATGAATGTGTAGCATGGATCTAAGGGGAGGCACAGCGGGGAGACCACAATATCTTGTGGGCAATCACAAATGCACATAAAACCCCAGCAGCCAATTTGAAGACAGAGTAGAGCTGATGACACGCAGCTCTACTTCTCCTTTTCATCTTCTTCAGGTGAGGCTGTCGATTTGCTGAACCGTTGCCTGGCCTCGACAATGGACTGGATGAGAGTTAACAAACTGAAGCTCAATCCAGACAAGACTGAGATGCTGTTGGTGGACGGGTTCTCTGATCGGATGGTGGATATATACCCTGTCCTGGACGGGGTTACACTCCCCCTAAAGGACCGGGTTCGTAGTCTGGGAGTCTTTTTAGACTCTTCCCTCTCACTTGAGGCTCAAGTAGCCTCGGTGGTTAGGAATGCGTTTTACCAACTTCGGTTGGTAGCCCAGCTACGTCCCTATTTGAGTAAAGAGGACCTTACATCAGTGGTACATGCTCTGGTAACCTCACGTTTGGATTACTGTAATGCGCTTTACGTAGGGCTACCTTTGAAGACAGTTCGGAAGCTACAACTAGTGCAAAATGCGGCGGCCAGATTGCTGACAAGGACCAAGCGGTCCGAGCATATAACACCTGTTCTGGCCAGCTTGCACTGGTTGCCAATATGTTTCCGGGCTAGATTCAAAGTGTTGGTATTAACCTATAAAGCCTTATACGGTGTGGGACCACGATACCTTGCGGAACGCCTCTTCCGATATGAACCGGCCCGTGCACTACGTTCTGCTACGAAGGCCCTCCTCCGGGTTCCAACTCACAGGGAGGCCCGGAGGGTGATGACAAGATCTAGGGCCTTCTCAGTGGTGGCCCCCGAACTATGGAACAGTCTCCCTGAGGAAGTACGCCTGGCGCCGACTCTGCTTTCCTTCCGGCGCCAGGTCAAAACCTTCCTATTCTCTGAAGCATTTTAAGTTACATTGATCTAATTTTAAAAATGTTTATTGTATTGTTGATTGTATTTTAATATTATTTTGTTATTCATTGTATTTTTATACTATTTTATGTTCACCGCCCAGAGAGCTATCGCTAGTCGGGCGGTATATAAATTTAATAAATAAATAAATAAATAAATAAAATAAATATTATGAAAAAGGTTTACAAAAGCAAAACAGGAAAAGAAGGAATAGTGTGTGAAATAAAAAAATATTTCAAATCTACCCTAGGCAGTAGCTTGTGGTTTCTTCATGAGCAACATAGTATCCTGGATGGTAAGATGGATAATGCAGGGAATGTTGGCAACATTAAATTATTAAAGGCTCTTGATCCAGGTGGGCTCCGATTGACAGATGGCTCTGGACAGCCAATCACAGGAATTGCACATAGCCCCAACAATGGCCATAACACTCTTTTGGGGCTAGAAGATGAAGCAATCAAGGTATCAATGGCAAGGAGATAGGGGCAATCAAAGTGTTAATTACTACCAGAGTGGTAATCTGTAGCCAGTAAGTTCAGGTAAGGTACAGGTAAGATGTGACCTCTCTGCTTATACATGATGGAGGACCAGAGAAACTGGATAATCCTAAAGGCACAGGCTAGGGCAGGGCAGAATCACATCATATCCAGAACAAATATAATGGGTATGCTGAACAAATTATACACACAATGTTTAATTATTACTTTGGGAACAATTCCTCTGGTGTTGATGTCTAGGAGAATTGCACTGCAGTCATGATTTGACACAATCTAGAAATCTTTTTGAACATCAAAATCCCAATATGTGCAAAGATTCCCTTCCCAGACTAACTTTACCATTAATTCAGTCATGTACAACTCTTCACATTTATATTATTCAAATGAAATGGAGAGCTTTACATATTGAAGAAATCTGCACACACACACATCTTTGGATTCAGGTGATTGACCATTGTAGAGATGTGGGCTTCAAGGCCAGTTCATAGTTAACCTAGAGTCTTTGCATGGTGAAGGAATGGCATATTGCCCTCTACCATGCAAATAATGTAAGTCATGGTCAATTTCCCTGTATGGATGCCTGATAATTAATAGGATACATTTGTGCTGTTTCTCCACACACTTTAAAAAGAAAATAAATTGTGCAAACACAGCTTCTGTACAATTGGGTATATAACATGGAGGGGCCAGTTCAAAGCCCTTGAAAATATCCTCAAGTAAAGAGGCTACATTACTACAGATGCATGGAGGAAGTAACATATGAACTGGGGTATGCATGCTTATGCCTGACCCTTCAGTTGCCCCATCCAGAAAGGAAGGGAGAATCAGCATAGGTGGAGTGCTAGAGATTGGGCATGTCCTGTTGTCACCAGGCTCCTAAAGAGGCAAGAGACTTCCCAGCAGAAACACAAGTGAGGGCAGCACAGGAGCAGTATCCAGGGTCAGCTCGAAGTCAAGAGTCAAGAGTATTACAACAACAACAATGGGGTTAGGCACTAAGGAGGGTCAGGCACCAAGCAATCCGTAAGCAATGCAGGTCGGAGCAAGGTAAGAGACAGGTCCAGGGTAGTCTGAGGTCAGGTCTGGGATCAACAGTCAGTTCACAGAGATATCAGGTACAGAGCTGGTGTATAGGGTTCTAGCATAGCACTAGGGTGTTTATGCTGCAGCTGCTGAACCACATCCCAAACCTCAGCTGACTCCCATAAATCACCTGCAGCAAGACCTTTACTCCTGAGGAGTCCAGGCCTGAAGCTGGGGACTGCTCCAGATGGGCCAGGTCTCCATCTGGCATTTCGAGGCAATGCCTCTCCCTTTGTCTCGGGGACCATTCAGTCTTGATGTTAGAGGTCAAACTTGCCCCAGTGCCAATGCCCGTCCTGGCCCTCATCATAGGACCCTGGCTTCTCACCTTCAGCTGGAGTCTGAGCCAAGGCTGGGTCCCAGACTGCAGCCTCCTGGTCTTCCTCTGATGAGGAGTCCTCTGAAGAGGATTCCTCTGGCTGGGGCCTGACAAGGCATTGGGGTGGATAACACAGCTCATACGTTACTTCGACATGTGGCTCAGCACTGGGGCTGCTTCAAGTTGGGAGATTTGCAAACTATTAGCCAGGTCTATGTTATATCATCTGCAAGGTGGAGGGAGAGGGTATGCTACTTCTCCATGGGAAGTGGTTCGCCCTAGACCTGATTGTTAGATAATCTCCATTACATAAATAAGATGTCCTTCCTTCCTTCACATCCTAAAGCAGATGGAGCAGAAAGACAGGGACTGGTAACACTTCAATGACTGGCAAGAGGAATGAACCCAATTGCTGCTAAGGGGCCCAGCCCATTAAGGACTGGCACAACATTTTTGTCAGCATGACTCCTATCAGTCCTGAAAGATCTAGTGCCTGGTTTGTTCTAGTGATGATCACTTTCAGGAGGGTTGTTATGCAGCTTCAAATACTAATCTAACTGAGAAGGATAATACTGGAGCAAATTTGATTTTGAAGCTATTCATGTGGGACATGGGGTTCTTTTCCCCCTACAATGGTTTTAATATAAAATACTCCCATTTAGGGCTAGAGTTGGTGTGTCTTTTTCTGCTCAATGATTTTGGTCCGAAATGGAATCCAGGAAGTGTATAAGTTCCTTACCACCAAGAGCTTTTAATCCAATTTTGACTGTGGCTATGAAGGAATGCATGTCTTGTTGCTGCACATAAGGCTTACTCATGTGTGCAGTTAAATGTCAGCCATCCACTCTAGTACTCTGCAACATGTTCATAAGTATTGAGTTGATATATTTCCAACCACAAAGTGGCTAACAATCTGATGAAGGGCTATATACTATAGCAGAAGACACATAAAAGCAGTGTGAAGTCAATTGGATTCCAATATCTCCCATTTCTTTTGACGCTTGGGAGCCTTGTAGATCTTGACACGTAAGTGCAAGGCAAATACTTTGCACTGCCACTCAGCTTGGAAAAGGGAGAGCAGCAGGGAACAAGCCTCATCAGCCAAGAAAGCCTCCATGCATTAAAAGGCCAGAGTTTATGTTGCCAGCTGATGGGATTTTACCTTCCTGCCCCTCACTCCTCTCTTAACTGCAGAAAAGCCAGGACTAACACTATTAGGCATTTGTACAGGCTCCTAGTTAGCTTCTGGGCTGGTGGTGCGCAGAGACCACAGCTCAGTGGTAGAATGAAGTGGTAGAATTCTGCTTCGCATACAGAATATCCCAAGTTTAACCCCCAACCCCTTGAGCTAAAAAGATCAGCTAGGAGGAAATGTGAAAGACTCTGTTTGAGGACCTTGAAAGCCATTGCTAGTCAGATAGACAATAATATGCTAGATGGGAAAAAAGTCTGGCCGGTATAAGACAGATTCCTACAGCCCTTTCCCTGTCCTGCCCTGCAAAAATAAAAATAAAATGGTTTTGGGTTTGGATTGACACTTAAAGCTCTTAGCAGCCTACACACATCAGAGAGCACTTCTCTAGGACATAGCTCAAAGTATCATTGTCTAGCGCAGGCCTGCAAAATGTAAGGTACCTGTGTTTGTGTGCCCTTGGGAAAATTCCAAAGGGAAACCCATTGTTTGTGGCCCTTTCCCATATTGTTGTGGGTGCTCCCCTTTTAAGTTATCCAGCAGTTTGGAAGCTGCTGTACTCCAGTTCCTTCCCACACGGTCATGATAACTTGAGAAGTCCCAGCGTAAGTGGGAGAAAGTCCACCCTATAGTTTCTAATCACAGTGGTGTCATTCCAATTTCCAGGAAAGGTAATGCTGCGTAGTTGGTGGCTTTTTATATTATCTCAGTGGAGCAAGAAGTAGAAGTGGCTACCATGTGTAATGTAAGGAGAGGGCCTAAAACCTCCCTGCTAAGTTAATCAAAAGTGATGTGGAAGAATTCCTGTGTCATTTAGTTTACATTGCTCCTGTCCTTATATTCAGACATTGGAACCAATTTTCCAGCTTGTTGAAGCCAGCCAGCCAGTCAGCCTACCCATTATCTCTCATAGTATGAATTGGCAGAAAGTGAAAACCTTGTGTACTTTTGCTGCCCTAGAGGAATGGCAGGAACAGAATAAAGGAAGAGAGCAGGCCTGGTGTCACTACAAGGTATATTGTAAAAATTACCTTTATTTTGGTGCTCCAAAATAATTAAGCGATTCTGGAACATCGTGTAGAAAACAAAATGGCAATTGCCACAAAACATAGCAACTGCCAAGCTTCCTTGGAGCTAGGTGGAAAGGAGAAGTAGAGTTGGATGTCATCAGCATACTTCTTAAAAAGGTGAACCAATATGGCAGCGTCGTTTGGAGACAGGCCAGGAAAAGCCCACCTTTAACAGCAAACTCTTACGGATGTGAACTGTTTATACTGTTTTGGGGAGGGATTATCACTGCTTTTCGCTATATATGAATTTAGTTGATTTTGTTTTCCGTTTATATTCATAAATGTTTTTAGAGATTGATTTTGTTATAATTTTCAGTAAACTTTAAAATGGGAAATTGGTGATAGAAATGCTTTAGAGCTGCAATCCTGTACACACTTACCTGAAGTAAAAGCCACTGAACTCGGTGGGACTTACTTTTGAGTAGTCGTGTCTGCAAATCTATATTTTCTTTTAGCAAGTGAGAGGAAAATAAAAGACCCTCTCTTCAGCTAGCCTTATTGTACAAATAAAAAGATAGATATGTGCAAAGGGCAAAATAATCTGCATTTAGTAATCTTGATTATGGACCCTAATTATGTTTCCTTTCAATCACCCGCACTGTAGAGAATGAGATACTATCAGAATTAATGCAAATACTTTTCTGTGGGGTTTGCTCACAGATAGTAGTGAGGTTTCTCAGCCTGTTGCTGTGGTTACTAGGGCACAGCAACTCATTAGCTGCATTTTAAAAGTTTGAATGTCCCTGTTACTTGAGGTCTCAAATTTAACAGCGAGGAAACAGATCTATATGAAATAAAGCCCAGCATTGAACTTTTACCCCTTCCTCCTCCCCCACTATCAAATGAATCCAGAGAAACTGTTTTAGAACCATAATAAGCTTGATAAGAACAACTTGCCCCGAAGGTGGTTTACAGTTCCAACTTGGATTTGAAGCGTAAGTAGAAAGAAGAAATTAGGTGGTTTATTTCTAGCTTGGTGTGCAACCCACACATAGAAAGGGTCATGAAAGGGTTGCATGTAATAGCATTCAGATGATAATGCATAAAGCAGAGATCTTTAGCATTTTGGCTTTATACCCTATTCTTTTACTGGTTAGTCGTGTGACCTTGGACAAGGCAATTAACTTTTGCATATATCAGTTTTCTCACTAAAAAAAAATGATTCTTAGCCACTTTTGTGAATTACCAGTTCAGTATATGAGTTGTAGAAAGATATCATTTGTCACTCAGCTTGGAAAAGTTACTTTTTTGAACTACAACTCCCATCAGCCCAATCCAGTGGCCATGCTGGCTGGGGCTGATGGGAGTTGTAGTTCAAAAAAGTAACTTTTCCAAGCTCACTCAAGCAAATGCATCTTCCACTTTCAATACTGAAGTGCTTCTATTGTGTGCATGGAACAACAATTTTACAGAGGATTTTCTATCTTTAATTTTTTTCCTTTTACTAGAAGTTAAGTAATATCTACTATGCTACTGGTTGTGTATTTTTAAGATTAACACTGCAACCCCATATATGTCTACTCAGAAGTAAGCTCCATTGGATTCAATGGGACTGACTCCTAAGTAAGTGTGCATTGGATTACAGCCTGTCAGTGGTTAATATCCTTTTTGATTAATAATTTTGAATGCTTTGACAAATGTTTGTGGTAACACTAATATTCTTTTGGTGTGGGTGGGATTTAACTCTTTTAATTTTCATAATATAAAAGTGCAAGGAAATACATGGAGTTGTATTCAAGGTAGTGCTAAGGCTAAGGTGCTGTCAACGCAAAGATTTATTCTTGCATAACAGAACAATCTACCCCTCTCCTTCCCCCCACATGCTCCTTAAATCTGTTCTAGGTGTTCCCCCAATCTTCTGGACCAGATTTGGGGACAGCATGGGGTGCGCACAGGGGGTGGAGAGAGGGGAAATCCTCTTGTGCTAGTGCTAATCTTTGCACTAGCACAAGAAGTTAGTTCAATCCTACCCATGGTTAATAACTCACAGAAAAAAGGGTGAAAACTGAATAACTACCATATGCAATATTCTTTGCCATACTCACTTCACATGTTTCAATACTATTCCAATGCACCAAAAAGGATCTCAAACTTTCCATAAATTTGGATAGTCTATTTTCCCAGGGTAATGTCAATCATCACCAAAGCTCGCTAGGCACTTTGAGCTATTTATCCACTTATTGTCTGCTGGTATTTTGCAATTAAAATGCAAACTGTGATCAACAAATTGTTTACCAGACGTTGATGTTCTTTTTTAATAGATTGTCCAAATAGTCCCAGCAAGAGAAAGTCAGATTTAGGAGTATGCTTTTCCGTATAATTTCTTTAATTTGTTTTAATTTGGATTCCTGCATTCAGCAGGGAGCTGGACTCGATGGCCTTATAGGCCCCTTCTACTACTCTATGATTCTTTGATAATTGAGCAATACATTTTCAAAAGGTTATGTCAGACATATTTACAATTCATACCCACCAAATACATCAGTGATGCCGATGGAAGCTTCCTCCCCCATGCAAGGAACAGCTTCAAGGAGGTGATTTTATTTGGGAACATGACTGCAGGGAGGAGAGGGTTTAACTCTCCCTCGCCATCTGTGGTTCCACTGGTACTTGGCCCCACCAGCTGGTATTTATACTTTAAAAAATCCTATCGTACATATTAATTAATGGAATTAATTAATGTCATATCTAGTTTGGCCTATTGATAAATGAAAAATTGGTTTGGTCTCTTTACAACGAAGAGAACAGAAATACATCTTGAAATCAACAATCACAAGAATAATTTCATAATAACAGGAATAATAAAACAGCAACATAATAGGAAATATAACAGCAGACACAAAATTTCAAAACTATAAATATTACATCTCCTGCAATAGCAAAACAACAATGGACCACCATACATTCAAAGCACATAAAAAGCACATCCTTCCCCACAAATAATCCTGGTAACTGTAGTTTACCCCTCACAGAGCCACAATTCCTTAACAAACACTAGTCCCTGGACTCTCTTTGGGGTGACATATGTCTGTTCAATGTGCTACAAATGCAAGGTGTGTACACAGTAAGTGGTAGGTCTGGTGTGGTGTCATAACACTGTACAATCAAGGCTTCCTGGTGGGTGACTTGAGATAATTCTAGATAGTATTGGGTTCTAAACGCAGCTGCTGTAACCCATTTGAAAACTTCCATGAAACATCTGCTGAAACAGAAAGGGTTGACTCAGAAATCTTACTGCTTATGTCCTTTTGTGGATGAATACAAATAACTATTTATCAAGCAAAAATTTACCATGGCATGTCTGTAATCAGTTCAAAATCTGTCTGTCTATATCAGACAGAAAATGATACTCATCTGCTTCCCCACATTTCAGACCAAGTGCAAAAATGCAATTTGAGCTCCCTACAAATATTCATTGTGCATTCAATGAACGTGCTTGCAGGGTGTATTATCATAGCAGCAGGCTTTGTTCCCAATCTATGCAGGTTCATTTGAACATCTGTAGAAAGGTCCCCTGAATGTGCAACAAACACATGTAGGTTGTGGGTGTAACCTGCTGCAAAACTGCACACCCCCTCCCGAGCATGTTCATTGAACACACAATGAGCGTATGTAAAAGACTAGAAAGTAGAAATTGGTTTAGAGAGGATTTTTTCAGTGAGTCGGAACTGAAAATAAACATAAGGAAAAATGCAGGACTAACATCTGAGCAAATATGCCTGGGATCTGGCTGCAAGTTACCTTTGTAGTACTTTACAGTTGAAATGCAAGAACCAGAACCGTTATTGTAAATTGAACATTTTTCTTATTGGGCAGTACAGAAGTATAGTAAAATAAAAATAATAAAATAGCCACACAATATTCTAAATGTAACTACACCAGTGTGTTATAAAATGGCACTTAAACTTGCTGAACTTCACTACTTGGAGAGAAATACCTGAAATGAACTAAGATTGGGTTTTCTGTTCATGCTATGCTAATTAATGTAAAAAAAATTCTGTAATTCATTCTGTCCACTCATTTGTCAAACATGACTGACAGGGTTACAGAAGATGTTCATGCAAAATGAATTTTCTAAAAAAAATTCTCAAGCTAAATATTTATCAAGAATAAATTTTACAGGATATAACTACAGTTGTAAAATGTTTACATTAACCCATCTGTATAAAACTATTATCTGTCAGAACTACAGCAGCAATCAGATTAATTTATTAAAAACATTTTAGATTAATTGATTTAAAACATTGTAATTTACTAAACAGATGTACTGAATATAAGTACGTATAAATACTGCAGATGACAAGCACATTCTTAAGAGGCATTCTATCCTTTGCCAGCTCAGGAGTGAAATAAGACACAGACACAATATATATTTATTAACCACATTGTATAATGAACCTGCAGAGGGGAACGTAAGTGTGGGATTCTCTTGGTGAGTCAGGCAAAGCCTGCTTGCAGCTATTGGGCCGATTCAACCCCTGCCAGGCAAGGGGCTGCCAATTTGCCAACCCCTTGCCCTGACCACATCCATATGGTGTGTAGGAAGGCCAACCTGCATCACCGCCTCACCCTGGTGCCCTGAAACTGCGAGTGGATGAGACATGTTGGCCCCAAAGGCAATCCGTATCCTGCCCTCGGGCCGTATAACCCTGAGCTGCAGGCCTCCAGAACCGCCTATCACCTCCAAAGGTGCCTAAAGGTGTCACCTAGCTGCCCTTCACCTTTAACCTTTCCCGCACTTCCTTGCCACAGAAGAGGGGACAAACCACTGTTTAGTCCCCACTTACCCCACCTCCTATCAGCAAGTCACGCAGACCCGTCTGCAGGTCCCCTAAAAGGATGTCATTACCCATATCTGTCATGTGGACTCCATCTGACCTATATAGTTCTATCCTACTAGTAGAACCACCAGAGCCCAAGAGAGCCAGCCTGAGTTGTCTAGTAACTTTCTTGCGGTTCCTATTTATGCCCCTAGGGTCACCCATGCAATTCCAATGCCTACGGGGTAAAATATCTGACCACACCAAGTGCACTCCCAGCCAGCGCCCTTCGATGGCCCGGAAGTCAGCACATGCCTGCTCAATAAGAGCCCTGCCTTTCAGCATACCCAGGTCATTACCGCCCAGGTGAATGATCAAAAACTGTGGCACATCACGAACCACTGCTGACCGGAAAAGCGTAGGAAGGAGCCCGTCCCATTGCATCCCTCGGCGGCCCAGCCACTGCACTGTGGCCCACTGGCTAAGCCCCAGCTGTGTGCCAACATGTGATTCCGCCGCCCTGCAGCCTGCCCAAAGCACCATACTATGGCCGCAGAGGAGGATGCGTGCTCTTCCGTCTCCCCTCCAGTGGCCTGCCAAAACAAACAATAGAACTTGTAACAATAATAACAAAACTTCAACGTCGAGTTTTTTGAATCCCTTGGAACAATCTAACATACGACCTATAGGCGTTGGAATGCCATCTCCCCAGTGCGTGCAGTTGCTCTTGTGAAAAGCCCAGGCATGCGGCTGTAGAACCCGCTCCAATACGGAAGGAGTGAGTCCCGAATAACTGAGAGTCGAGCCCCAAATTAGCAAGGGCCGTCCTAGCCACCGCCCAGAATTGGAATTTCGAGAGGGGTAGGCCATCCTTGTGAACAAAAAGATATCCTGGCTGATGGCCCCTGAGGGCCAAAAAACTTCTCAAAGCTGCCACAGGGCAAATGTCACCGTTCAGTGAGGGGGAGAGCAAAACCATCCGTCCCTTCCTACGCTGGTCCGTTTTTGACCAACGCAGCCTTAATAGGGCCTGTTCATTCCGCCAACTAAGGTCAGAGATCAACAAGGACCGTAAAGATAAATCCGCTTTGGACCTGGCCACCACCTCGCTAATCCGGAATGCTCCAAAGAAAAGCGTAAGTGCGACAGCATGGAATAACTGTGCTTCAAAAGGTGAAGAGCACAGAGCATCCCACTGCCTCAGAAGTCCCTTAAGAATTTCAGGGTGTATAGGGGAGCGGGCATCCTGAGCCACGGGGCGTTCCCGTGTCCAACCTTCCAACATCTTACAGATGCGGAAGTTGTCTGAGAAATCCGGAAAACCTTGAGATTTAGCTAAAAAGAAAAGGCCAGAAAGCTTACCTCTAATAGTCTGAATGGCAAGGCCCTTCCTTCTGCCTTCCACACAAAACTCAATGAGGTGCTCCACTGGGACAGGTCATTCCTGCACATATCCCCTAACAGCCCTGAAAGTCAATAACTCCCTACCTGATCGTTGGTAGCTGGCCATAGTGCTGGGCGCAATAGATAGGCTTATTGCCTTCTCTGACTCAAGCCGCCAATCTCCCATAGTTCTGGTGGTACCACGTCCGGCTGAGCCCTGGCCCACAGTGCCAGCTGGCGAAATAGCTCCATCTGGTTCTGTGACAGAGCATCAGCAATACGATTATCAATACCTGGGACGTGGTGTGCTAAGAAGTGAATATTAAATCGGAGACAATGCAAAATGAAGGCGCGAACTAGGTGCATGACCCTAGGATTTTTTGATGACAGTGAATTAATAACATGCACCGTGGACAGGTTATCACACCAGAAATGGACTGTGGTATCCCGTAACTTGTCTGGCCAAAGATGTACTGCCACTACTATTGGAAAGAATTCCAATATGGTCAAATCTCTAACTAAACCTTCTTGAACCCAGGTCTGTGGCCAGCTACCATGGCTCCATGAATCGTTAAAAATGACCCCAAAACCAAACGAACCTGAAGCGTCAGAGTGAACTTGGAGTTCCGCCTCCAAGAGGTGATCCCGCCTCCAAAAAGAAACTCCATTAAACTCCAGCAGAAATCTAGCCCAGACTGACAGGTCTGCCTTGATGGCTGCCGACCGTCTAGTATGGTGCCTTGGATGTGACAATCCTGACATTGCCTCATACACCCTCCTAAGGAAGGCGCGTCCAGGTGCTATCACCCTGCATGCAAAGTTCAATGAACCTGCCAGCTCCTGAAGAGAAAGCAAGGTCGCCTTCCTGGAGGCCAGAATGTGTGCCACCTTCTCCTGTAATAACTCTAGCTTCTACAGTGGGAGCCTACAGCATTGAGCCAGCATGTCTATTTCAATTCCCAAGAATGTAAGAATAGGGGATGGGCCTTCCATTTTCTCCCCTGCCAGCGGAACCCCAAGTTCCGCTGACAATCCTGCAAAATGATCCATCCATCAGATCTCTGCAACTGGCCGTGTGTGCACCATCAGCAAACAAAAAATCATCCAAATAATGAACCACAGAAAGTGATCCGGACCGCCTCCTAACTGCCCACTCCAGGAAAGAGCTGAAATACTGAGCAGGAGATCGAACAGCCCATGGGCAATGCTCGATCCACATAAAACTTGTCCGCAAAAGCAAACCCTAACAACTCAAAATCCCCGGGATGGAGGAGCCGAAATGCTGATTTTATATCACGCTTCCCCATGAGGGCACCAACCCTGCAACGCTTAACCATATTGACTGCACAGTCAAAAGAGGTGTAGCGCACTGAACACAGATGTTGTGGCATAAAATCATTGACTGTTTGGCCGTGGGGATAGGAGAGGTGATGGATCAGGCGGAATTCACCAGCTGCTTTCTTTGGCACAATACCAAGTGGAGAGACACGGAAGGAGGCAGTGGGTGGTGAGGAAAAGGGGCCCAGAACCCTGCCAGTATTCCTTTCCTTATCTATCTTCTCCTGGACCACTTGTTCCATGCCCAAGACGGACTTAAGGTTCTTGGACCGGAACGCCTGCCGAGGTCCTGTGTAAGGGATCCTAAAACCTATGGTAAAACCCTCCAAAAGAAACTGAGTATCTTGAACTGAGGGGTAAAACTCCAATAAATGCCGTAATGCTGGCAACTTAACTGGGCTGGGGCACTTTTCCTTGAGTTGCCCCAGGAGCCCCTTGCTTCCTGGGGCCGGGGGGGTGTCCCTATTCCCTCTAAAGAAATGCCTCCTGGGCAGGCAGTGCAGGCATGTTGGCCGCCACATAGTGAACACTCGTGCCTAAACTGGCATGAGCTGTGACCGCAGGAACCACGGGAGCTGAACTCCCAGCAGATCGAGCGGGATTGAACCCCCTGCCCCGCGGGCCCGCAGGAAGGAGGTAATGGTGATTGCCTGGCCAGAAGGTAGCCGCTATCAGTCCTGTCGCCGGGCACTGGCCTCGAATGCGACATGAACTGTAACCACAGATCAGCCTCCTTCTTGTCCCAGGGTAGGGAAGTGTCATATGCCGCCCTCATACAAAAAGCTTCATCGTACGAAAGCCAAACCCCACCCTGGAACTCTGTGTATGCTCTATAAATGATGTCAAGATATTTGATCATGACAGAGCACCTCTGTGGTTGCCTTTGCAATACTACCCCCGTATAAGTAAAAAATGCAGGAAGCCAGTTAGCCCAAGTACGCTCTATCCTGCATCTTTTGGGCTTCTCCCCATCTTTGTCATCCCCTTTGTCTTTGTCTTTCCACACAGGCTCCCTATACAACAGGGAAAAGAGATTGATGTATTCACCTTTCCATATCCTTTCCCTGGTTGCAGGCAGCAAGTGAAATCCTAAAGGGGCAGAAGTCTCCCCAAAAGGAATAGCTCCTTCACCAATATGCCCTAAGGGGTTGGTCACCGCCTCCGACAGGGGAACCCCAGATGAAGCGGTGGGTTGCAGGGAAACCGAGCTCTCTTCGGCAGCTCCAGCTGGGGAAGATCCCCACACCTGGTCACAGGACTCGAGTAATGTGGGTTGCTGGACCTGCGAACCTGTCCCTGCCTGTTCGGGTGTAGCCTGGCCTTCCTCCTCAGCCCCAATCGGAACCGAAAAGGGGCAAGCCTGTCCTGGCCCCCAATATGGGTAACCCCATGGAGGCCAGCCCCACGCAGGACCTGGACCCTGTGAGCCACCCTTGGCACACTCACCGGAATTACCCCCTGAGCTGTCCTCCTGCGATGACTTCTGGGCCAAAGTTGCAGCCTGTTCAGAAGCAGATGTGACTCCAGCCAACCTGCTGGGCCCTGCCTCCAGGGCATCTAGTTGAGCTAGAATCAGGTCCAAAATTGCTTGGTTAGCATTATCAGAAATGGGAACCAGTTGGCCATTGACTCCAGTGTTCGTATTTTGACCCTTCCCGCTAACCCGCTTAGCAGGGGCATTGTGAGCGGTAACAGTAACCCCTCGATCAAGGGTGAATTGCTAAGAGGAAGAAGCAATGGCTGTCTGGACAGCAACTGCAGTTTGGCCATCCACTTCAGGGGTCGCTTTATGATGGTGCCTGCCTTTAAACTGTTTAGCATAGGGATTGCTAGCTGTGGCAGCAACCACCGGTACAGGAGTGTATTGTTGAGAGGAACAGGCCACAGCTGTATGATTATTGGATCCCACACTGGACACCTGCTGACCCCCCCGGGCTCGCTTAGCCGGGGGATTGTTAGCTGCAGTAGCAACCATCTGAGTGGTGGTGGGTGGTTTATTTATTTATTTATTTATTTATTTTTAAAACTTATATACCGCCCGACTAGCAATAGCTCTCTGGGCGGTGAACATAGATACAATAAAATACAATATAATACAAAAACATCAGTCTAAAATCAAATTTCACAATCTAAAAACAGCAAAGGCTAAAATCAAATTACAAACATTACAATCATTAACAAAAAATTAAAATGCCTCGGAGTAGAGAAAGGTTTTAACCTGGCGCCGAAAGGATGATAGTGTCGGCGCCAGGCGAACCTCCTGGGGGAGACTATTCCATAGTTCGTGAGGAAGCCCCCTCTAAGGCCATCAGGCGAGCCAGGATAGCTGCCCAAGGCGGTTCCTCCTCCCTCGCCCCAGAAGCACTAGGAGGAGACAGTGCCAAAGCCAATCTGGGGGCCCTGCCCTTTCCTTTTGGCCCCCCTTGCCCTTTTTTGGGAGGCATTATAAATCTTGATCAATGCCACTAAACACCCCTACTAGCTGCCTTGAACGAATTAGGACAGACCTGACTAGGACAGACCTCCGTAAAGTATAGATGTCTCCAATGAAAAAGAGGCCGCTGTAAAATGGCATCTGCCACACCGCACTCGTGCCCTTCAAAATGGCCACCAGTCCCCAACTGCCTTCCCACTTACAACCAGCCGCCTCTAATGGCACCAGAAATCTCAAAAGGCGTTGACAAGACTTTAACAGAGAAGAGCGATCACTGCCGTTATGCAGCTGCTCTCTCTGTAATTGGCAGAAAAAGAGGGGGGAACGATCGCTGCTATGCGGCTTCTCCCTTCCCTTCCTCTCTGAAATTGACAGAAAAAAGGGGGGAAGCGATCGCCGCTACGCGGCCTCTCCCTTCCCTGCCCTCTCTGCAACTGACAGAAAATTGCAAGGGGGGTGAACGAACGCCACTATATGGCTGCTCCCTCCTCTGCCTTCTGAAACTGACAGGAAAACCAGAGAGGAAGAAGAGCAATCACTGCTACGCAGCCTCCCCTGTGAAACTGACAGAAAAGACAGCTGATCAGCGGCCCGAGCCGCTGACCACCCCAGAGGGAGGACAGTGATCGCCTGCTATGCCGCTACTACAACGAAGCAGGCAATCGATGAAGGATGATCCTCTCCCAGTGCTGAAGATCCTCTTGCCTGCCGAAGGAAAGAAGAGGTGGGTGAGGGGCTGGCATGAGCTTAAATAGGCTTGGCCGCCTATCCTCCACGGCACGCCTCTTCTACAATGGTGGCTGGGGGTTCACCCCGAGCTGCAAATCTCGCCCCACAACCCGGTAGGTACCAGGAGCGGAGCGGGGAGGTGTGAGAGAATGAAGAACACCCTACCCAAGGTAACTTTTTCTGCAACACATATGTATGTAATCCAAGACCAAAAAAAGTATATTTTTAATTAGAATTATGTGCAAGTGGCAGCTGGAGCACAGCATGGCAAGGAGTGAAGAGGAAAGTTTTATCTAACCTGCTCCTTCTCTGGCTAGTAGCTGAGGCTATTAGGATGAGTGGTAAGCGGCGGTAACGCAGCCGAAGCTCTGCTCACAGCCGGAGTTCAATTCCAACGGAAGGAGGAAGTTGAATCTCTGGTAAAAGGGGTCGAGGTCCACTCAGCCTTCCATCCATCCATGATCCGTAAAATGAGTACCCAGCATATGCTGGGGGGTAAAGAAAGGCCGGGGAAGGAACTGGCAATCCCACCCCATATATACGGTCTGCCTAGTAATCGTCACAAGATGTCACCCTAAGAGTTGGAAACAACTGTTGGTCAGTGAAGCAGGCTGTGAGACTCACAGACAGGGTTTTTAGCAAAGAGAGTGAAACCTGAAGCAGAAGGGTTAAGCTGTGAGAACAGAGCGCCAGGTTTGCCAAGGTCAGTAGCTGGCTGGGAAGCCTGATAAGGTGGGATGCTTGGAAAAACTCAGTGTGGGGGAAAAGCTGTCTGTGAAGAGAACTGTGTCTGATGTCTTTGCCTAGTAAAGACTCTTACAAGATACTTGCCTGGCCTGGCTTATTCCTGTTCTATGCAACTCTTGGATTCCACCCTTGTATGATCTATACACGCACACGCCCACAGGGGTTATGGGCCCAGCTTATCATACAAGGTAGTGGGTTCGAGAGTTGTTGACGTGACGTTGTTGCAGAGAGAAACAAAGTGCAAGTAAGAGGCAAGTAAGAGTGGGCAACATGGCTGTAAACCTGTTATCCGGGATGCCAATGGAGAGGCTGAATGCTGTAAACTACTCCAGCTGGAAATGGAGAATGAGAGCAGTTCTGATTAAAGAAGATTTGAATGATGTTGTAGAAAAAACCCCTCCGGCAGCTCCTTCAGCAGCGTGGTTGAAGAAAGATGAGAAAGCGAAGGCTTTTATTACTCTGGGGCTGTCTGATTCTCAACTGTTGCTGGTGAGTAATGAGCCGACAGCTAATCAGATGTGGGAGAAGCTAAGAGCCGCTCATGTGCAGCAAACTGCTGGGAGCAGGCTGTGTTTAGCACGGAAACTTTATCAGATGCGTTTTACAGATGAAGTGACTATGACAGAGCATCTGGCTGAATTTCGGAGATTAAATGCTGAGCTGCAAGATAGAGGAGTGCATCATAGTGACATTCAGATGGTCTATATACTGTTATCTTCATTTGATCAAAAATGGGACGTCATGGTCTCTAGCCTGGAAACTTTACCCGACGGACATCTGAATTTCGACTTTGTAGAACAGAAACTTCAACAAGAATGGAATAGAAGACAAGAGAATAAGAAAACAGAGTTAAAAGAGACTGTGGCTGTACAACAACAACAAAATCAAAGAAGCAGGCAAGAGAATAAAATATGTTATTTTTGTGGGTCCCGTGGACATATACAGAGACATTGTTTAAAGAAGAGAAATAACAGGGACTTTGAAAGTCAGAGAACAAGCGTGAACTTTGTTACTAAGGAGGACAATAAACTCATTAACTCTAAGTGGCTTCTCGACAGTGGAGCGTCTAATTGCCTAATCACAGACTCTAGTTTATTTTACACTTCAAAGCCGGCGCAGGAGAAGATTTATCTGGCTGACGGATCGTCTCAGGACGCGATTGCAAAAGGCACGCTCAGGTTGAGTAATTTGGGAACTATATTAACAGATGTATTATTGGTTTCTGGTTTAAAATATAACATTCTATCAGTAAGAAAATTGGCTCAAATAGGTTGTAAAGTTACATTTGAAGGGGATAGATGTTTTGTGAGAAAGGATGGTGAAATATGTATGCAAGGGAAATTACAGAACCAAATGTTTATGGTTAAGTGCAATCTTGATAAACCCACGTGTGCTTGGATAAGAGTTAATAAAGATAAACATGATAATTTTTTACATGAATGGCACAGAAAATTAGCACACGCACATTTTGAAAAGGTACAAAACACCCCAAAGCATAGTCAAGATTTGAAATTAACACATTGTGAGCATGTGGATGAGTGTGAAGTATGCTATAAAACAAAAATGACTGTGACTCCGGTAAATAAGAGCTGTGAAAGCACGACCACTGAACCCTATCAGCTCATACATGTGGATTTGGCTGGACCTTTCCAGTGCTCAAAAGGTGGAGCAAGGTTTTATTTAGTGATTGTGGATGATTTCTCCAGATTTACACATGTGTTCTTATTGAAAAAGAAAAGTGAAGCAGAAGAGAAATTGAAGGCATTTATACAGAGGACAGAGACACAATATGGGGTTGTTATCAAAAATATCAAATCAGATCAAGGTGGGGAATTTAGCAGTAATTCATTTAAAACATATTTGGAAAAGAAGGGAATAATACAGAGTCTCACTGCTCCCTTCAGCCCATCCTCCAACGGAACTGCAGAGAGGAGGAACCGGTCATTGCAGGATTCAATGAGAGCCATGCTAGCAGATGCAGATATGAATAACACTTATTGGGGTGAATGTATTCTGTACACTGTTTATATTCAGAACCGTCTCATGCACACAACAATAGGCATGTCTCCCTATGAGAAACTGACTGGAAGAAAGCCCAGGGTGAAACACATAGAACGTTTTGGGGCAAAATGCTGGGTACATGTTGCAAAACAGAAAAGGCATGGTAAATTAGGCTCAAGAGCTCAGGCAGGACGCATTTTGGGATTTCAGAATTCATATTATAGAGTTTGGTTGCCTGAGAAACAACAAGTAGTGTTAAGCAGAAGCATAAAGGTGATAGATAAACCTTGGAGAGACAGTCAAACAGTTATACTAGATAGTTCAAGCAAGCAGGAAGCAGCAGATGTTCCTTTTGGGCAGCAAATTCCATTAAGAACTGCATTGACTGATCTAATACACGGTGGCAAACGTACTGTAAAAAGGCTGAGAGGTGAAGACATGGCAATGCAAGATACAGAAATGCCAAGTACAAGTGCAGACACAGGTGCAGGTCCAAGTAAAATAGAGAGTGAGGAACAAATGGAAATAGATAATGTTAGGAGATCAGAAAGAAAAACGAAAGGTCAACCACCTCAGAGATTCACATTTAATGTTACACAACAGAATAATGAAACAGATAAATATCCAGTAGAATGGGAAAAAGAAGGACCAATAGATAAAGAAACAATGGATCTCATGTGGAAGTTTTGTGTTGAGGAATGAAATATAAATGTATTATCAAATAAAAGTGAACAAAATGACTCTGTAAAACCTGTGTGAATAAAGAAATAAAGAAACAAGAACTGAACTGAAAATGTAAATAGAAACTGTAAGAAAACAAACCATGTACTGATATGTATTGTAATGAAAAGTTAATATTGTAGAAATGTAATAATGAAGTTTTGTAATCTGTGAGTCTCAGGTGGGGGCTGTTGGTCAGTGAAGCAGGCTGTGAGACTCACAGACAGGGTTTTTAGCAAAGAGAGTGAAACCTGAAGCAGAAGGGTTAAGCTGTGAGAACAGAGCACCAGGTTTGCCAAGGTCAGTAGCTGGCTGGGAAGCCTGATAAGGTGGGATGCTTGGAAAAACTCAGTGTGGGGGAAAAGCTGTCTGTGAAGAGAACTGTGTCTAATGTCTTTGCCTAGTAAAGACTCTTACAAGAAACTTGCCTGGCCTGGCTTATTCCTGTTCTATGCGACTCTTGGATTCCATCCTTGTATGATCTATACACGCACACGCCAACAACAACTCGCATTACAAGTGCGGGGACACCTTTACCTTTTTTTTTTATATCTTCCTTCTGAATCCAATCCACTGTTTGTTTGTTATTCTAATGATCATCCATGATAAATCTATCTGGAGAGACAAGGACACTAGATTGTTTTGTTCCTGTCTTGGAGGTTAGAAGCATGATGGCCAGTCAAGATGTGGAGCATATCCAAGGCAGACTACCTCTTGTGCAACTGAACTTTCTACTCTCTTGTGTAGCACCCCCAACCATCAACATCTGCTCCAAAAGGTTGGAGGACCCTCTAGAGCAGATTTTGAAAGTGCATGGAGAAGTCCTGTTGTGCAAGCAGAACTCCACATCTACAGCATCGGATACAATCCATGGGTTCATATTTTGGAAGGCATTTATTGGTCATCTGGCCCAAACTCTTCCATTCAGCACTACATTAAAATCAACTTTGACAGATGCTTTTCTAGTATATTTATGAAGCTCTGCAGTTTTTCTTAGGAACATAGAGTTTTTTGGACTGTTAGTCATAGAGTGGACCCATTGAAATTAATAGGCATGACTGACTTGGGTCTATTAATTTCAGTGGGTCTACTCTTAAATATGACTTAGTTGGATATAACACTCAGGGAACTGCCTTATACCAGGCCAGATTATTTGTCTATCATTGTTTACTAGCATTGTTTACTCTAACTCATAGCAGCTCTCTAGGGTTTCAGAAAGAGGTCATTCCCATTTTCTACTGCTTGAACCTTTTTACTGGGGGTGCCAGAGACAATCTTATTTGAGTGCCTTCTCATTCTGAAGAGTGGAGGGTAGCCGCAAAGGAAAGGGCTGTTTTGGCAGTGGTTCTCCCTAATTGTGAATGCCCTCCCTAGAAAGACTTGCCTAGAATCTATGTTAATATCTTTCTGTCACCAGGTAAAGACCTTTCTATTCTCCCAACTGTTGCATTTAACTGATTTGATTTTATGTTTCACAGCTGTTTTGATCTTAAATTGCATGTTGCCCCACACAAACAAACAAAATCTGGGATCTTCTGCATACAAAGCATTTTTTATACTAAGCTATAATCCCTTTTAGTAGGCATGTTCAATTTTCTACGTATATATTTTGATTCTCTTATATAAAATGAAAACATGTACACCTTTAGGTAAATAATTATTTTGTTACTTTTGAACAAGTCTGAAATGTTTCTTAATTCACAGCCAAGAAAAAAATGTCTCATCAGCATATTTTAATTTCAGGAAAATTAATGTTGCTACCACTTTCTAATGTTTTGCAAGGTTATCTCTACTAGGAAGATGGTATGAAATTATAAGCATTTATCTTCTGCATCTGACTAGCAGGGCAAATGTTTTATTTAAGATGACCAAGGCAAGGCCAATCAACAGAAATAGATCTCTCTTGTTATGTTGAGAAGATAACAAATCTGAAATTACTTTCTCTCTGAAATGTGTGATGGGACAAAAAAATGCTATCTTTTAAAAGCTACTGCATAACTTATTACAGGCTATTAATAACTGGCTAGTAAGTGTGGCGATAATAGCATTGCAAGACCAGATTTGCTTGTTTTAAAGGTTCATGTTTTGATTTTATGCTGACTGTGCTATTTCCCAAGTGAGTGTAGCAAGATTATTCCCCTGGGAAATGAGTCATTTTAGATTGACCAAGATGCACTCTGGTTTCCATAGGACCGTATTAACTTACTTCCTCAGCTTCATAGATCTTTACTGATGCAGCATTTGCAAACGGAAAATTCTGAATAAATGTTTTCTATAACACACCAATTAATAAATAGCTACTTGTTTTGGGGGTACATGCAACTTTCATTGGTGCATCTGATGGAGGATCCCTCAAGCATCCTGGCCCCAAGCAATTTAGGCCCTTGAAAGTGATGCAGGAAAAATGGATTTTTATATATTCATAGGGTGAGAATGCCGACTAGCGGAAATATTTCATAACACTCCCAGAGTAGGAGCAAGAGGAACATTGAGCTTAGCATGCATTTAAAAATAACTTGGTGTGTTGCTTTCTCACTTTTGATAAATAAGATACGGGTTTTGAGTGGGTATTCATGGTAAATAGATATTTTGAGGTAGCTTGCCTTGTCAGTTTCTCTGGGGCTGAGGTGCTGATAGGCAAGTATCACCTAGCGTCTCCTCTGACTGTGTGGGCCTCAGAATGCAGGCCAATGTGTTAAATATAACCCCCTCTTTTAAGCTATGTATTTTATAAAGTTAAGAATGGGATTTCTGAAGAAATATAGAAATAAAGAACCTGAGAGCAGGCTAACAAAACATCCTAAATTAGCCAATCTCAACTTGACATTGTGGTATTGCTAAAGGAACATGTTGTGATGTCCTGAGATGTTCCTGGCCAGCTTGGCTGATCAGGAGCCATGATGGAATGGAATGTATGGTACAAAATCATTAGTAACGTAAGACAGGAGAATAGCGGTAACCCAGGTCAAATAGACAGTGGGATAGATTAGGGATATCACCCCTGCAGCCCATATCAGAGAAGAACTTAGTGCCCCTTCTCTAAAGGCTAGATCAGACCTGGTATTTGTCAGGTATCAAAAGAAACTTATTACATCCAACTCCCGATCCATGATTGGACTCTGTCGGGAGGAACAGTTGCAAAACGGACCCTGGGAGAAGAAATTTTCAAGCGTAGTGAAAACTTATGATTTAACGGAAAATCTCCTTAGAAACCTGGATCCGAGAGCATTGAGCAATCATATTTTTGGACACAAGGCGCAACGTGACAAAGCAGTTATTTCTATAGCCCCATTCTCCCTATGGTTTCCTCGTATTAAATCCAGCCATGAATGGCCACCCTATTTAGACATTCTAACTAAAGCCACTCTCTGCAGAGCATTTACTGAATTAAGATTTCAGGTCATGCCCTCTGCCTACCTAAGTGGAAGATACCTCGGTATTCCTTATGCAGAACGACTATGTTCCGCAGGGTGTAAGGCTCCCGAGGACCTAATCCACTACATGTTAGCTTGTCCCCTATTTGATGGCCCTAGGAAAAAATTTTTGGTTCCACTGATTCCAAAGAAGAAAGATTTAAATGAAGCTCAGATAATAGTATTTTTGCTATCCTCAGATCAGCCCCACATAATGATGTCTACCGCCAATTTTGCTCTGGCGGCAAAGAATCTCACAGCAAGGCATGTTAAAGCCTGTAATTAATATAGATGCTTGTATTGCAGAATCCTTTAAACTAAACACGGATGTACAGTCTCACTAAATGTTTACATTGTATTTTATCCTATTTTATTGATGTGTTTTAATGATTATGCCTCTTCTGTAACAGCCAATGGCTATACACAGATTTAAATAAACTTTTTTTAAAAAAAAGATCAGGGATATCAATCTAAGAAGACAACAAGACAATAGGATGGGAGGTATCTGGAAAATTATGAATATACATGTATTCATTTTAATAAAATTATCTGATTGGTTGGAAATATTGCAAGAGGGAAGAACTGTTATGTTATGCGGGAAGGAACTTATGTGATTGGTAAACTAATGTCACATGTGTATTCAGTACTGTATAAAAGATCTGTGCAGACTGTGCCTCAGTGCAGTCCTCTCCAGCTTTTCTGGGAGACTGACCCTGCATATGCTTGTAAAGAATAAAGGCCTACCTTTTTGCTTTAAGCTTGTGCTTTCAAATTACTTCAAGGACCCCTAGCAAAAGATCCCACAGGAGAAAATTTCTCCATCACGTCCAGATGGGTCTTTTGATGGGGGCATATTCTGCAACAATTAAAGTGGTTTGAAGTGGGCCATCTGCACCTCCTCCCGCTTTATTGTTCTGCGGTGCTCCCGCATCATGGCTTCAGCACTAGCATCACTCCCCCAGACAGGCCACTCTTGCCCCTGCTAGCTTCTCTGGGGGGAAGGGAGGAGTGAGTCCTGCTGAGCTCAAGTGGGGTTGCTTCTGAGCAAACAAGTTTAGAACTGCTGTGTAAGAAAGAATGATTGACTGGCATTATGGGGCAAGATCTGTCCCAGAGTATAAACTTCTTGTCTTTCGGGGCAAGAAAACAACAACCAACAAAAAGTACTGCATGTATCCGAAGCTCTGGACGAATGCTGGCTTTTAGGGATTGAGGGGAAGAGAGAGACAGGGGGTAGGCAATGAGGTCAGGAATCAGGGCACCTTCTCGCCGCTAACAGCTGCCACCAAAACGTAGCACTTCAGAGAGAAACAAATGAGGCTCTTTCTCTTCACTCTTGCTGGTCCCACCGCTTCTGTCCACTTCTGGAGCCCCCCTCCCTTTTCTTGCTAGTTTGCTCCCTCCTCCTTCCTTGTGCCTTGCAGCCAGGCAAAGATGCAGTCCAGACCCTAGAGGGAGAGGGGGAGCTACTTAGTCCTTGCTACTTGCCTTCTCACACCATTGACACTCCCCCACTCCCTCCCTCTCCACAGATAGGTCTTCTTATCTTCCTCCCTCCTACCTGCTAGCCAGCTCCATATGTGCTGGCTGATCCAGCAGAAAAAGAGAGAGAAAAAGCTCTCCTAACAGCAGAGCAGCTAAGGCTGTAAATTGCCAAGGTGCGCTAGCGCTATAGTGCAACAAAGCTGCACACTCACAATTGGAACATTTGTAGTTGAAAAAGTTACAGGATTTCAGCAGGAAGCTATGGGCCATGCACAGATTGCTACACATACAGTGTGACTGTCCAGCTACTTTTGAGGGCACAAATAGAATTGAATGTGAGAGCACATGTGATTACCCTGGTATTGTCAAGAGCGCAAATCATCCAGAATAAAATAAAAAGGTCAATGGTAGGGGCTCCATGTTCAAAGGCTGAATGCTACTGGTATCCAGTTGCAGGGGAGCAACAGTAGGAGAGGTTAGTGTCCCTAAGCTCTGCTTGTGGGCCATAGGCATCAGGCTGGCCACTCTCAGACGCAGGATACTGGACTAGATGAAGCTTTGGTCTGATCCAGGAGGGCTAAGAATGCAGTAGCTTGGATCACTTGCAGATTTCAAAAAATGATACATGGAGAACCAAATTCAATGACATATTTGGAACAAAGTTTAACTTGAAGCATGTGTTTAAATCTTACAACAGTTCAATAGGATCTTAGCAGGTACTAAACACTATATATATTATTTGTTTTTAGTTGCCTGTTATTTAGATTGATAGCCATTCCTCCTATCTCTGTCAGGTAAATGTCAACAGCTGGTATGGAAAAGAGGCTTTTATTCAACAGTATTAAAGTACTATAATGTGTGTATGTGTGTGTGTTCGTGTGTGTTTTAATCTTCAGGGGTTTTTTTGTTAGAGAAACTGCATGGTGATTTGTCTTCATTGATGTGGCTGCCATCCCGTTTCCATAGTCACACTTGATCCTCACTAGATATCATAGCTAATTAGTAACATATTCAGTACCTGTATGGAAATTCTTATCAAGTACTTGGAGACTGAGTGGGTGGCAGTCAGAAAAAGAGCCTTTTCAGTGGTAGCACATTGTTTATGGAATACCATAAAGAACAAGCTTCCAAACCGGCCTGAGGAGAATATTCCATAAATGAAGTACCACAACTGAAAGGCCCTTTTCCTGGTTGCTTCCCACTTAATCTCTAAGTACATGAAAAGGGTTTCAACCCTGGTACTTAGCTCCAGGTATCTTGAGGAGATGATTCCCAATGGATCCAACTTCCATCACCCTTCATCTTTCCCCCATGCATCTTCAGATAGTGGCTCCTGAAAGAGCTGCTTTCGGGTAAGTAAGCCTTTGGGAACTGCCTACAAATTATCACTCCTTACATGGATTCTTTAATCAATGAGCCTCATACTAATACAGGTAAAAATAAGGACCTAAGAACTACCTTACTAGAAAAGGTCTGTCAAGTTCCCCTTACAAACAACTGCCTCTGGAAGCTCACATGCAGGACATGGGATGATAGTGATCCCCTGATAGTTTTATTTATTGAATGTATATCCTGTCCTTCCTCCCAAAGGAGCCCAAGGTAACAAACACCAAAGTGATTAACAAGTAATAAAACAATACAATTAGAAATATTTTAAAAACATTTCAAAACATCGTCGTGCACCACATCAGAGTCCAAGAACAGCAGAACAGTTGCTTTATTGAACAGATAATAAACAGGACAAGCTCTGAGGCCAGCTTCGACAAAACTGAATTGGTAGAGGACTGAAATGCCCAGACACCATAAATCCTACCCAGTGACTCATAGGAGGAGCAATGGTTGCAGTCAGCTCCTTTTGAATCCTTTACACACCATATACCACAGTAGGCTGGTTTCTACACACACTTACACATCCCTCTCTATCCTCCATCCTAGCAAACAAGAGGGATTAATCAAGTCCATAGATACATTCTAGTCCAGCAAAAACATTTATTTTATTTAACAAAATTGATATACCACTTGACTGTAGAAACCTCTAAGCGGTTTACCAGAAATATTAAAATTATCAATGAAAGTTAAAAAGAAGTCATGAAAAACAGTTGAAAAACAATTAAAACAGCAGCAGTCCAAAAAGAGATTAAAGCACATCAACATCTATGTGTCTGGATAGGCTTGCCTAAGCAGAAATGTTTAAGCAGGTGCCAAAAATAATACAGCAAAGATGCCTGCCTGATGTCAATAGGCAGGGAATTCTAAAGTATAGGTGCTGCCACACTTAAAAAACAATCTCTTACGAGCGTAGAATGAATATTTTGTGGCAGCTCTTGACAGTGCCAGTTCCGCAGTTCGGGATCCACATTTGGGATGCAAAGACAAGCCAGTGAGGGACAGAGTCTGGGGATAGTGTTGTGTGGCTGGGGAAGAGTTTAGAGATGTGAAGGCCTGGGGGGGAATGGAAAATTGGGGGGGGGGGAAATCACCCTTTTTATTTGGGAAAAACTGGAAACAAAAGGTTTCCCCCCCCGTTTTTTCTCCAGGCCTTCACATCTCTAGGGCAGTTCCAAGTGCCAGATAGAGGGGCCATCCCTGGTCTGGACAGAGAGAGGAAGGAGAGTGCAGGATGGATGCTGCTCCTACCCCTTGTTCTTGGCACTGATCACGTGTCAGGAGAGAGCAGGTGAACAAGCAGCAACAACAAACGGGAACACCAGCAACATGGCCATGGGGCTCTCTGAAGGTTGACCATAGCCCCCCTACTGGGTGGGGCTCAGGAGGTGATGCTGGCCCCCAACACTGAGCCTGAGCCTATTATAGACCTATTCTCCACAAATTTGTCTAATCCTATAAAAAGAAAATAAGAATAGCCATTTAAGCTAGTGACTATCACTACAACATCTGGGTCCATAAGTTAATTATGCATTGGGTGAAGATTATTTTTTAAGTCCTGAACTTATTCTCTTAATCAACTTTACTGGGTGTCCATAGTTCTCTGTATAGCCAAAACACTCCAAAGTGTATTAATTCTTATCATCACCCTGGCCCTTCCTGGTCATCTTTTCTTATAAAAAAAAAATGTTTTATTTTTATGAAGCTGCTCCAAGCTCTGATGATTTTAAGCTAAAATCATATTCCCACTTACTTGGAAGTAAATCCCTTTGAACAACCTGGCACTTCCTTCTAGTTAGCTGAAGGTTGCTGAATCTGTTATAAAACTATTTTTTTTAAATTAGTGTCTGAACTGGAGTTTTAAAAATAATATTACTGAACTAATTTTTTTAATGGTTTAACTTTCTGCCCTCATAAGCCTGAATGTTGGAAGATTCAGGACAGACAAAAGGAAGTACTTCTTTACTCAGCACATAGTTAAACTATGGAATTTGCTCCCACAAGATGCAGTAATGGCCACCAGCTTAGACAGCTTTAAAAGAAGATTGGACAAATTCATGGAGGACAGGGCTATCAATGGCTACTAGCCCTGATGGCTGTGCTGTGCCACCCTAGTCAGAGGCAGCATGCTTCTGAAAACCAGTTGCCGGAAGCCTCAGGAGGGGAGAGTGTTCTTGCACTCGGGTCCTGCTTGCAGGCTTCCCCCAGGCACCTGGTTGGCCACTGTGAGAACAGGATGCTGGACTAGATGGGCCACTGGCCTGATCCAGCAGGCTCTTCTTATGTTCTTATGTCAGCCGGACCTGTTGTTGCTCATCAGACTCTTGTCACTGTCTGTCACCCCAGCCAGGCCCCCTGTGTACATCCGTTATCTGCTGTTGTGCTGACTTACTTCTGAATGACAAATATTTCCATCAGTTACTCAGCTCCAAAACTCCCACAGAAGTCTATTTGAAGGCTTCTTCATTTTCATGTCCTCCCCTCTTGGAGCCTGTTTTGGTTTTTTTCTTTCCTTCTTCCCCACCACTTTGTTCAGGAAACAGGAAATGAGTGCATCAGTCATTATCACTGTATTTCTGAAGATAAAAGCCAATAAAAAAGGACTCATTTTCTACAATGTCCTTCAACCTACAACATCTTGATTACAGTGGATATGGCCCTCAAAAATTAACATATACTGAAAGAAAGTCCTGATTGCAAAAGATTCATGATCGCCATTGTGTGCCCCTCATGACTCATGAAGGCAAAATAGCAGAGCTGCATTAGTCACTGGGTCTTACTGATGAAAGAAAAGAACTGTTGTCATCCTTTACTTACAGCCCACCGCATGCATCATTTAAGAGATAGTTGAATCAGGACTCCAGGACTCCTGATGACAGAGAACATCCTGCTGCTAAATAAGTTTTTCCTCTGCTTTTAGCCTTGGCTGCTTTTGGTTTAATAGCAGAGTGTTTGCTGAAATCCATTTCACTTTCTCTGCTTCATGTTCAGCACATGAGTGCAGACAGTAAGGAAAACAAAACATTTCTGTATATTTTCCCCACATCTTCTCAATAAAAGGCCAGATAGACATGTCAGGTGGGGTTACTTCACAGCAGCTCCCTTACTGTCTCTCCCAAGAGTGTTTCTTTCCTTGGTTTTAACACAGTTTTCTTACAGTGAGACTGCAAATGTTTTTAGTAACTAAAAGTATTTCTGGGTCCGCAGGGAAAATACATACTTAGGTTACGCATGGTGATTAATAAATGAAAGCCTGGTCTTCTTATTGAACACAGGCATTCTACCTGATTTCTGGCACAGCAGGATCCGATTCAAGTGTGGGAAGCCACTCTGTGTCGATGTCATCCACAGTCTGCACCCACACTGTCAACAAGGTTCCCAATTAGTATCACTTTGTGAGGATGGTTTCAGTGATGCAGAAAGATAATTCATTAACTTCATGCAGAACCTGCCCTTTTAGCTTCGTTCAGACTTCTTGTGATAGCATCTCATATTCACAGCATATCATTCTATTTACAAGGAAAAGAAATTGGATTAGCACATTGGATAGCATGTGCTTGCCAATCTTTCACAAATAACGTAAATTACATTATTTATTTATTTATTTCTTTAATTACACTTTTAAACCGCCCTATAGCAACAAGCTCTCAGGGCGGTTTACAACAAGATAAAACCACATTTAAAATACAAACAAGTGTGGATTACAGCATACGATTATAAAACATGTTTAAAAGCAAGATTAGAATACAAATTAAAATAAAATTACAATTACAGTTAAGTTTAGAATTAAAATTAAATTTAAGCTTAAAATGCCTGGGCAAAGAGGTAGGTTTTTACCTGGCGCCGAAAAGATAACAAAGAAGGCGCCAGGCGTATCTCATCTGGGAGGGCATTCCATAGTTCGGGGGCCACCACTGAAAAGGCCCTAGATCTAGTTGCTGTTCTCCGGGCCTCCCTATGAGTTGGGACCCGGAGAAGGGCCTTAGACGTCGAGCGCAGTGAACGGGTAGGTACATAGCGAGAGAGGCGTTCCATCAGATATTGCGGTCCGATGCCGTTAAGGGCTTTATAGGTAAGAACCAACACTTTGAATCTGGCCCGGAAACATATTGGTAGCCAGTGCAGTTGGGTCAGAATAGGTGTTATATGGTCGAATTTCTTCGTCCCAGTAAGAACTCTGGCCGCAGCATTCTGCACTAGCTGAAGTTTCCGAATCATCTTCAAAGGTAACCCTACATAGAGTGCATTACAGTAATCCAATCTAGAGGTTACCAGAGCGTGAATAACTGAGGCGAGGTTCTCCCTGTCCAGATAGGGTCGTAGTTGGGCTACCAGCCGAAGCTGGTAGAACGCATTCAGTACCACCGAGGCTACCTGAGCCTCAAGTGATAGGAGCGGATCTAATAAGACCCCCAAACTACAGACCTGCTCTTTTAGGGGGAGTGTAACCCCATCCAGGGCAGGTCTAACATCATCTGGGCAGAGTACCCCCCCACCAACAGCATCTCAGTCTTGTCAGGATTGAGTTTCAGTTTATTAGCTCTCATCCAGTCCATGATCGCGGCCAGGCAGCGGTTCAGTACATTGACAGCCTCACCTGAGGAAGATGAAAAGGAGAAGTAGAGTTGCGTATCATCAGCATATTGCTGAAAACGCACTCCAAAACTCCTGATGACCTCACCCAGCGGCTTCATATAGATATTAAAAAGCATGGGGAACAGAACTGAACCCTGCGGGACCCCATATTGGAGTACCCAGGGACTCGAGTAATGCTCCCCAAGCATCACCTTCTGGAGACGACTCCCAAGATAGGAGCGCAGCCACTGCCAAGCAGTGCCTCCGATTCCTAAATCCGTGAGTCGCCCCAGAAGGATACCATGGTCGATGGTATCAAAAGCCGCCGAGAGATCAAGGAGAACCAACAGAGTTACACTCCCTCTGTCTTTCTCCCGACAGAGGTCATCATACAGGGTGACCAAGGCCGTTTCTGTACCAAACCCCGGCCGAAATAATATATTGTATTTTTTATCTTTGGAGGTATGTATGTATGTATGTATGTATGTATGTATGTATTTAAACCCTTCATCCTACTTAGGATTCCAGGATGGTGTCCTAGTGTCTTAGGATTCCAGTATACAATTACAAATCATATTAAAACAGATGAAATCAAAGAATGAACTAAAATTTACAAGAAGTTAAAATGTGCATGAGTAAATAGTAATAATGAAAAAAATTCAGTGGCACCAGAAAGGTTGCCATGTAGGCTCCAGTTGAACCTCTTAGAGAGGGCATTCCATAATCGGTGTGCCCAATGTTTCAATACCAGACAGAGCCCTCAAGTCAGCTAACAAACATTTTTAAATCCATAACATCCAAATGAAATAACATTAAAAAAGAGAAACTATAAAAATGAACTCCATGTCTGGCTCCAGATTTGGGGCAGACTTAACTTTGTTGAGCCACTCACCTCTGGCTGGACCTCTGGAAGTGGTGTTACTGCAGCTGCCAGCTTCTTTGTCATGCTTGCAGGCTAACCTGGCAGAATGGGTCAGGAACCATGTGACTCTCTTGGTTTCTAGTCTATGACACAGCCACCGTGGGTACGGCTGCAAGCATATTAGTCAGTCTCTCCCTTGTGCTTGCTCATGAACTTGTCTTCCAGCAGCTGTATAACATGCTAGGAACTGAATGACTGCTTGGATTCTGGTCCATTAAAATGCTGCTGGGTAAGTCCATTAAGTGTAAGGGCAAGGTTGGCAGATGCCTAATATCTGGCAATTTTGATTCTGTCAATTTCTCATTTTTCCAGTCTTAAATTCAGTTCTTCACATTTCTGCAGCAATTTGCATTTAAAAAAAAAATCCTCATGAAAATTCTTCAGCAATTCAGTGCACATTTCTCCCAATAAATACATTTGTGTATGCAGTGTTGACTAATGTATACATTTTTACAAACAGTTTCTCCTAATATAATGCATTTTTGTATGTTTTTTCACCATTATATTCATTTTTCTGCACATTTTCCTCTAATACATGCATTTTTAAAAACATTGCTTGGTTGGAGAACTGCATCACAAAATTCAGATAAGAGCACATTTCAAAGGATGGCTGTGTTTTGGTTCTTATATTGCTTCAGAAAGTGCAGATTTGAAAAGATTGGCTTTAAATGCAAACTGAATCAAATTTCTGCTCCATCCCTGCTTCCACCTCACTAGTGAGCACAACGCTCTCCACCTCACTGCCTAACCTCCATCTTATCAGGCAGGCTGCAAGGCCACTGCCACTAGGTAGTCTAAGTGGTGGCAGACATTGGGGCTGCCCAGGAAAGGGGTCAGCCCTGTCTGGCTGTGCAGGGGGGCATAGTCATTGAAAAATGCCCCACTATGCTGCTAACCCCAAGCCTGACTAACATCACAAAGCAGCAGCATTATTAAATCAGTGAACTAATAATAAGAGAAGCCAGAACCATTTCTGGGTTTGGAAAATATGTCTTGGCCAGGGGCTGCCAATCTTTTTGGGCCAGTGGGCATATTTTGATTTTTTTATGAAGTACCATGGGCGCCAGTCACAAAACAGAAAATTGCTGCCACATTTAACACAGCAGAAAGAGACAAAAACCACAAAATGTTTTGGGCCCACCCCAAGTAATTCCATCAATGGGAAAACAGGCTTCTATATCAGCCACAGCCATAATCACAGAGATAAGCCCTTTGCACTTCTCCTCTGTTCAGACTACGTGGGTGTCCAACACTGGCATCCAATGAAATGTGGGCATGCTAAGGGTGTGTTCAGTGTAGGAGAGACTGAGCCTGCAAACATGAACTGAATAGGAAGAGCAAACAATATGTTGTGCATTGTGCATTTCTGATACGATATTTACTGAGATCTTCTGTGGCTGCCATTGGAAGTACTGATGTGCACACTGGTGCCCATGGGTGTCATATTGGCAAAACCTGACCATATTCACTAGAGGAAGCCACCCAGTAGAAACCACCACAGTACAGCTGCATTGCTTATCTGACTTCCTTCCAGCTGAATTGCAGCTGCATAAAAGGATGGAGATGGGGAAGGGGAAGGCAGTGGTGATGGTTTGTTGTTGTTATGTGCCTCCAAGTCAACTATGACTTATGGCGACCCTATGAATCAGCGACCTCCAAGAGCATCTGTCATGAACCACCCTGTTCAGATCTTGTAAGTTCAGGTCTGTGGTTTGCTTTATGGAATCAATCCATCTCTTGTTTGGCCTTCCTCTTTTTCTACTCCCTTCTGTTTTTCCCAGCATTATTTTCTTTTCTAATGAATCATGTCTTCTCATTATGTGTCCAAAGTATGATAACCTCAGTTTCATCATTTTAGCTTCTATTTATTTATTTATTTATTTATTTCCATTTCTATATCGCCCTTAGCCAATGGCTCTCTGGGCGGTTCACAGCAAGGAATAGTGATAGTTCTGGTTTAATTTGTTCTAACACCCAATGCACTAATACCCAAGTGTATTTTACCTGACAGTAATGACAGATTTTGACTGCCTGGCTGTGCATAGCAGGCCCCAGAACAGTATATGCCTTCCATGTGGTATAAAAGGCCTTTAGCTTGTTGGGAAATGTTATAAGGAGAAGTCACTGATAATTATTTTTAATTCTGATAAATCTTCAAACACTTAATAAGCCAATTTTCAATTGGTTGTTATGAACTGCATATGGCTTTTCAAATTCCGATGTAATAGTGGTGTGTAGTGCACTAAGCACATGCAAAATTATATATTTTCAATACCAAAAATTCACAAAGATTAGTATATTGTAGTTAATTTAAATTTAGACCAGACAGCCTCCCCAGGCCCCGGCACACGCATGCATGCATGCACACTCCACCTACCTACCTTTCCCTTGGTGAATGCTGCCCACGCTGTGTGAGCATGCTTGCCATCAACCAAGATGGCGGCCAAGGCTTCCCTAAGGGGCTGATGCCCCTGCCGCCATCTTTGTTGATGGTAGGGATGTGTGTGCATAGCACCTCAGTTGCCATCTTGGTTGATGGCAGGCTTGCACCCACAACGCAACCAGCATTTACATCCTGGGCGGCAGTAAGGGGGTTCCTGGGAGCCGACACTGCTGTGGATCGCAGAAGGGAGTGCTACCCACCCACCCTTCAGGGGCCCCTTGGGACCTAGCCGTCCTCTGGCACCGGCCCTGAGACCAGATAGCATCAACGTACTATTTTTCTATGAGCAGGGAGGTTTTTTATATGGGGGAGCATTCACACAGCTGATTCCCAACTGCAGCCTGAAGTGGTACAGTCCAACAGAAGCTGATTCTACTGATGAAATAGCTTGGCTCTAATTCCACTTAAAACCTTGTATCAAATCACTTTTAGGAGAAAGTGCTTGAGTGTGAAACACCCTTTATGTATATTAAAATTTCTGGGAACTGATGTAGGAACAAAGTTACTTGGACAATAATTATACTGGTCTGAAGAAGAGATATTTTTCCTGCTACAATTTGTTGTTGTTATATGGCTTCAAGTTGATTACGACTTATGGCGACCTTATGAATCAGCGACCTACAATAGCATCTGTTATAAACCACCCTGTTCAGATCTTCTAAGTTCAGGTCTGTGGCTTCCTTTATGGAATCAATCCATATACATTTTATGTGAGCCACACCACTTGTAACTCTGGTAGAAACAGACTGCATCCTGCTTATTTTAGCTATGTATGAGTGGACAACAGCTTTTAGAGGGACTTCTCATCAGGATCCAAGAAGAATCCATCCTTCCTTTCTGTGTTGCTGTTGCACCAGGTGTTCTGCAGCTGTGTTGGCATATTCTAATGTGGTCTGTAATTAATTTGCAGCACATAGGATGAACAGACAGCCTGCTACTCTTAGCAAAAGCTGATGTTGGGCCTTGGAAGCAGTAAGCTGCCCGATTGTTTTGTGTAAAGCATGGAAGTCTTTCATTGCTGTAGAAACACTGGAGCTTACAATCTAAATTTTGTCACTCCCATACATGCTAAGTAGTGGGCTAAACAAGATGTAGTTACTTTTTGTGTGTTGTTGGCAAAACTGAATTACTCTTTGTATGAGAGAAGCTTGAGTTTGTAAGGAAAACAGCATTATGTTATCCAGGACATTTTTAAATCAAATAAACAAAGGTTTGCCCAAAATTATTATTTGCAAAATGAGGAATCCACACTAGTTTTTCATTATAATATGTTTGTTTTATACCTTTTGCTATCCCCTTGTTCGCTGTATCCGTAACATCCTTGTCTCTTAAAAAACAAAAAACATGCCAGTCATAAATTTTCTGTTAACTTGACCTTTGCATAGCCCATTATGTAAGTTAACATGCTCTTTGCATGGAGGAAGAGTGAGGGGGAAGGTTACTGCCTTTCTCTTCCATGTCCTGGCCCTCATATCCTTTCCACCAGTGATGGGGGGGGGATGGCTGGTGCTATGCATCTTTCCCCAAAAATGTCCCACCTAGAAATGGGCTGCCCCACCTAGCAAGAAAAGCTGGCTACAGGGCCAAATGAAGAATATGTGAGTCGTAAAGTATAGTGAATTTCAGCAAAATACTGAGCAAGGAAAAATAATTTAGACATAGGAGAATTTGGGATTTATTGAATGCAGTATTTTCTTCTTATATTATTTACTATGAAACAGATCTCATTGCAAAGTTTATGATCTGTCGTCTCAAGATTACATTAGTTACCTTGGTGGACTGTTGGGGGAGAACACTGTGCTTTACTGAAATGGAGCTTTTACCATTAACTGAGGAAAGCAGCAATCTGAAAGCCTCGAGAGATTCCCTGCCAGACCTGAGGTATTGATCGCTATAAAAAGTAATGTGGGGGATGGGGATGAAGAAGGGGGGGAATGAAAGCACAGTATGAATGCTGTCATACCAACAGCAATAAAATCTTGCTCTTATGTTAGAAAGCCATATCTCTATAAATAAAGTGATGGCCTGAAAAAGATAAAAGGTCCCATAAAGGTCTGTGTAGGCATACCAAAACCCCCACAAAAATCCTGAGCAGTCTTTTGAGTGTTGTCGTTAATGTTGGCCACTTATTTTCTCTCTCTCTTTTTTTAATGTCACGTCAATGGTACTACTCCTGTGCTCCCCCCTACCCAAAACGTGTTGGTATAAAAGTAGGGTTGGGGGGAGGTGGAGAGGCTGAAATGTTTCTTGAATAAAATCCAATGTTTACTTTTTTGCACCACTTCTCTACCTTGATTGGAAGATGCTACAGTACCATTTTTAATGGGGGTCCTTTTAAAAATACGACAGCTGATTTGGGACAAAATGTGTCGTAAATGTGGTGTAGTTGTTAAGGTGTTGGACTACAACCTGGGCGACCAGGGTTCGAATCCCCACACAGCCATGAAGCTCACTGGGCGACGTTGGGCCAGTCACTGCCTCTCAGCCTCAGAGGAAGGCAATGGTAAACCCCCTCTGAATACCGTTTACCATGAAAACCCTATTCATAGGGTCGCCATAAGTCGGGATTGACTTAGGACAATCAGATTTGGCTATGCGATGCCATCATGAAGCAAATTCAGAGTGAAGAAAGAAAACATTGCCCAATCTGACTGAAGCCAAATCCAGAGCTTGGAAAAGTTACTTTTCTGAACTACAACTCCCATCAGCCCAATCCAGTGGCCATGCTGGCTGGGGCTGATGGGAGTTGTAGTTCAAAAAAGTAACTTTTCCAAGCTCTGGCCAAATCTGACTTGAAGGCAATTATTCCTGCCTTCACTCTGAATGAGCAAAGATTTTTTGTCCCTGTTTGCAACTTTCCTGAAAACTATCCTGGGAGGAGTCAGCATCAGTAGTGTCATGCCTCCATGAGTCCTTGCAGGAGGCTCCATTGGCAATAAACAAAGTCAGGCTGGAGAGAGGGAGGATGAGGTGGGTGCAGGAAAACCCCTATGACATTTGGTACTTGCTACAGGAGCACAGTCAAACACAGACAGGCAGAAGAGGGTGGCTCCAGCAGTTAACTGTGTAGTGGGACTGCACCATTTTACCTATCATGGAGATGGGAGGCAGTGGCAAGGTCAGTGCAGTGCAAATTCAGTGGCAGAGCCAATCTGGTGCTCCTGCCAGCATATTTGCATCATGCCACGAATGCTGATGAAAGTTAAAGAGGAAAGCACAAAAGTAGGACTACAGCTGAACGTCAAAAAGACTAAAGTAATGACAACAGAAGATTTATGTAACTTTACAGTTGACAATGAGGACATTGAACTTGTCAAGGATTATCAATACCTCGGCACAGTCATTAACCAAAATGGAGACAATAGTCAAGAAGTCAGAAGAAGGCTAGGACTGGGGAGGGCAGCTGTGAGAGAACTAGAAAAGGTCCTCGAATGCAAAGATGTATCACTGAACACTAAAGTCAGGATCATTCAAACCATGGTATTTCCAATCTCTATGTATGGCTGTGCAAGTTGGACAGTGAAAAAAGCAGATTAAGAAAAAAATGTACTCATTTGAAATGTGTGGTTGGAGGAGAGCTTTGCGGATACCATGGACTGCAAAAAAGACAAATGATTGGGTGTTAGAACAAATTAAACCAGAACTATCACTAGAAGCTAAAATGATGAAATTGAGGTTATACTTTGGACACATAATGAGAAGACATGATTCATTAGAAAAGAAAATAATGCTGGAGAAAACAGAAGGGAGTAGAAAAAGAGGAAGGCCAAACAAGAGATGGATTGATTCCATAAAGGAAGCCACAGACCTGAACTTACAAGATGTGAACAGGGTGGTTCATAACAGATGCTCTTGGAGGTCGCTGATTCATAGGGTCGCCATAAGTCATAGTTGACTTGGAGGCACATAACAACAACAACAACAAACCATCACCACTGCCTTCCCCTTCCCCATCTCCATCCTTTTATGCAGCTGCAATTCAGCTGGAAGGAAGTCAGATAAGCAACGCAGCTGTACTGTGGTGTTTTCTACTGGGTGGCTCCCTCTAGTAAATATTGCAGATAACAAAAATGCTGACAGGCTAAGATGGGTGGCGATCTCAATTCCTAAGAGCAAAATGGAAGGCTGCTGGGATTTATTATTTATTTATTACATTTATATACCGCCCCATAGCTGAAGCTCTCTGGGCGGTTTACAGCAATTAAAAACAATAAAAACAAATATACAAATTTTAAAACACAAAAAACAATTTAAGAACACAATTTAAAAATAAATAAAAGCAATTTAAAAACACATGCTAAAATGCCTGGGAGAAGAGGAAAGTCTTGACCTGGCGCTGAAAAGATAACAGTGTTGGTGCCAGGCGCACCTCATCAGGTACATCATTCCATAATTTGGGGGCCACCACTGAGAAGGCCCTCTCCCCTGTTGCCAGACTCCCAGCTTTCCTCTGAGTAGGCACCCGGAGGAGGACCTTAGATGTTGAGTGTAGTGTATGGGTGGGTATTGTGGTCCTAAGCCGTGTAAGGCTTTATAGGTCAAAACCAGCACCTTGAACCGAGCCCCGAAACATACAGGCAGCCAATGCAAGCAGGCCAGAATCGGTTTTATGTGTTCGAACCATCTGGTCCCTGTTACCAATCTGGCCACTGCATTTTGCACAAGCTGCAGCTTCCGAACCATCTTCAAAGGCAGCCTCACGTAGAGCGCATTTCAGTAATCTAGCTTGGAGATTACCAGAGCATGGACAACTGAAACCAGGTTATCCCTGTCCAGATAGGGACGTAGCTGGGCCACCAACCGAAGTTGGTAGAAGGCATTCCGTGCCACCGAGGCTACCTGAGCCTCAAGTGACAGAGATGGTTCTAGGAGAACCCCCAAGCTACGAAGCTGCTCCTTCAGGGGGAGTGCAACCCCATCCAGGACAGGTTGGACATCCACCATCCGGTCAGAAGAACCACCCACTAGCAGCATCTTGTCTGGATTGAGCCTCAGTTTATTAGCCCTCATCCAGTCCATTGTCACAGCCAGGCACCGGTTCAGCACATTGACAGCCTCCCCTGAAGAAGATGAAAAGGAGAAATAGAGCTGCCTGTCATCAGCATACTGATGGCAACACACTCCAAAGCTCCAGATGACTGCACCCAACGGTTTCATGTAGATGTTGAACAGCATGGGGGATAGAACTGACTCCTGTGAATGTTCGGTATTATGAAAATACCAGAGAGAAATAGGAATTAAGCTTTGGTGGTCCTATTTCTTAGCAGAGATATAAAAACACAAGCAGTAGAGTGAAAATATAACCAGCCCCACCTTTCTCTATATAAATAACAACAGACACAATCTTCTTAGGTAAAATATAAAAATATTTACTCACGACCTCTTCATATGTTAGAAACATAGGCTGTAGCTTAGATGAAAGAAAATAGAAAGTATTCAGTCCATCTTAGTCTTTAGTATTGATACTCTCAGCAGAGAGCATCATTTGCCATGCTGCCTCTCTCAATGGTGGATTTTTTATTTATTTATTTATTTTATTTATTTTATTTGTTTCATTTTTAAACCGCCCATAGCGAGTAGCTCTCTGGGCGGTGTACAAAAGATTAAAAATACAAACATACAAAATATCACAATAAATAAACAGTAAACAAAGAGATTTAAAATTGTAACATTAAACGCATTAAAATGCCTGGGAGCATACCCAGGTCTTAACCTGGCGCCGAAAAGATAGAAGCGTCGGTGCCAGGCGTACTTCTTCGGGGAGGCTATTCCACAGTTCGGGGGCCACTACAGAAAAGGCCCTAGATCGAGTAACTGTCCTCCGGGCTTCCTGATGGGTTGGTACCCGGAGGAGGGCCTTAGATGCTGAGCGAAGTGACCGGGTCGGTTCATAGCGGGAGAGGCGTTCCACAAGATACTGCGGTCCCACGCCGTGTAAGGCTTTATAGGTCAAAACCAGCACCTTGAATCTGGCTCGGAAGATGGGTAGCCAGTGCAAACGGGCCAGAACAGGTATTATATGCGCTGACCGGCTGGTCCTCGTCAGCAGTCTGGCTGCTGCGTTTTGCACTAGCTGAAGCTTCCGAACTGTCTTCAAGGGCAGCCCTACGTAGAGCGCATTACAGTAATCCAACCTAGAAGTTACCAGAGCATGAACAACTGAGGCGAGGTCATCCCTGTCCAGATAGGGGCGTAGCTGGGCTACCAACCGAAGGTGGTAGAACGCATTCCTTGCCACCGTGGCCACGCGCCTCAAGAGACAAGGAAGGATCGAAAAGAACCCCAAGACTACGAACCTGTTCCTTCAAGGGGAGTGTAACCCCATCTAGAACAGGGTAAACATCCACCATCTGGGCAGGGAAGGCATTCACCAACAGTGTCTCACTCTTGTCTGGATTGAGTCTCAGTTTATTAGCTCTCATCCAGTCCATTATCGCGGTCAGGCAGTGATTCAGCACATCCACAGAGTCACCTGTAGAAGATGAAAAGGAGAAATAGAGCTGCGTGTCATCAGCGTACTGGTGGCAACGCACTCCAAAACTCCTGATGATGGCACCCAGAGGCTGCATGTAGATGTTAAAAAGCATGGGGGACAAAACTGACCCCTGAGGGACTCCACAATGGAGAGTCCAAGGTGTCGAGCAATGTTCCCCAAGTACTACCTTCTGGCGACGATCCGCCAAGTAGGAGCGGAACCACTGCCAAGCAGTGCCTCCAACTCCCAACTTGATCAGCAATGGAGAATATTCAAACAATCCTCCAGGACAAAGGAAGGAGGAAACCAGGTAACTAACCCCACCCATAAGGAAGTTACATCATGGTGAACCGGTACATGGGATATTTCCCAAATATCCTCCCCCAAGTGAACATGCAACATTTGCCTATTCCAACAGTGGAACCCCATACTGTAGAGTCCAGGGTGCCGAGCAATGTTCCCCAAGCACCACCTTCTGGAGCCGACCTGCCAAGTAGGAGCAGAACCACCGCCATGCAGTCCTTCCCACTCCCAACTCAGCCAGTCTTCCCAGAACGATACCATAGTCGATGGTATCGAAAGCCACTGAGAGATCAAGGAGAATCAACAGAGTCACACACCCCCGTCTCTCTCCGGACAGAGTTCATCATACAGGGCAACCAAAGCTGTTTCCGTGCCAAAACCAGGCCTGAAACCTGACTGAAATGGATCCAGATTGTCGGCTTCATCCAAGAGTGTCTAGAGCTGGCCTGCCACCACTCGTTCAAGGACCTTGCCCAGGAATGGAACATTTGCTACTGGTCTATAGTTATTAAGATTTTCTGGGTCCAGGGAGGGTCTGTTCAGGAGTGGTCTCACTACCGCCTCTTTCAGGCCACCAGGGACCACATTACATTCCCACATTACATGGGCAGCATGTGATGGAGCCAAGAAACTCTTACAATGTAAGAACTTGTCCTCAGAATACAGGTAGGAAGGTTGCTTGATGGAAAGTGCACCCATATAAAGTCTGTGTGTCAGTGAATGTCCATGCCTAGGTTACATTTTAATTCCAGCAGTCATGAGATAAAATGGATACCCAGGTAGCTAATCATGAGATGGCCATAGCATGGGACATCTTCTTTCATTTACTTGTGATATATTGATTACTTCCTTTTCTGAAGAGCTAGAATCTTGCCACAGAAATCCACTGCTAGAAACTGGCTATGACCTCTACATATTTTGGAAGCTGCAAATGGTGCAGTAATAATGGGTTTTCATTAGTGAGTCCTTGGATGTAGTCTTGAAGATTTATTTGTTTTATATCCTGCCATTCCTCCCAAAGGAGCCCAGGGCAGCAAACAATAAATTGTAAAAACAATAAAATTAGAAATAACATAAAAACATATTTAAAACATTGAAAAACAATTAAGAACATCTAAAAACATTTAAGAACATCTAAAACAGTTAAAACGTTTTCCTGGATGAATTGGATTTTCTAGACCCTTTCCAATCAGGCCTGGTCATGGGACAGAGACTGCCTTGGTCGCCCTGCTTGATGACCTACTCCGGGCATCAGACAGGGGGAGTGCATCCCTGTTGGTGGTGCTGGACCTCTTGGCAGCTTTTGATGCCATCGACCATGGTATCCTTCTGGGGCATCTATCTGGGATGGGATTGGGAAGAACTGTTTTATGGTGGCTCCAGTCCTACCTAATGGACAGGTCCCAGAAAGTGGTGCTGGGAGACTACTGCTTGACCTCCTGGCTGCTGGCCTAGAGGGTCCTGCAGGGCTCCATTCTGTCTACCATGCTCTTTAACATGTATGTGGAACCGCTGGGAGAGTCATCCGGAGATTTGGAGTACGATGTCATCAATATACTGATCACATTCAGCTCTCTCTCTCCCTACCACCTGATTGCAGGGAGGAAGTGCTCATCCTAAACCGGTGCCTGGAGGCTGTGAAGGGCTGGATGTGGGCTAACAAACTGAAACTTAATCCAGACAAGAAGGAAGTGTTGCTGGTCAAAGGGAAAGCTGTTCCAAGGATAGGGCTGAAACTACTTCTGGACGGGTTCGCATTCCCCTTGGAGGAGCAGGTCTACAGTGTGGGAGTACTCCTAGATTCTGTCCTGTTGCTTGAATAGCAGGGGGCTGCAGTAGCCAGGAGTGCTTTTGGCCAACACAAACTGGTCCACCAGCTGTGCCTGTTCCTGGAAGCAGTTGACTTGGTCACAGTGACAACATGCATTGGTGACATCGAGGCTTGATTACAACAAGGGATGGGGAAGAATATTCACTAAATTGGATTTATTACCAGATTTTGATATAATCTGACAATCTGCAGTTTTCGGACCAGCACTGAGGTCTTGCCACAGGTTGCAGCTGTCATCGGCATGTTTTTTTTTTTTTTAAATCCACTCCAAATTTTATGTTATTGTCTTCATAATCAGCTTTCCTCTAAGCTTATGCACTCTTAACTTAACTCAGTGGAACAAGTGCCTACAGCATAAGCATTTTCATTAGCATTTACATTAGCAATTACACTATTTTTTTCACTGGAAAACAGCTGTGAATCGGCAAGTGCAAACAACCAGGAACAAAAAAATGGTGGATAGGTACTGAAAGCCAGACTGTCGGAATTCAAACGGATAGGAACCAGCTACTGAACACCATCCCTAACTGTAATGCACTCTACATGGGGCTACCTTTGAAAACAGTTCAGAAATTGCAGTTGGTTCAAAATGCGGCAGCCAGAATGTTAACTGGATCACGGCATGGAGGTCACATCAGCGCTGTGCTTTATCAACTCCACTGGCTCCCAATTTGTTTCTGGGCCCAATTCAAAGTGCTGGTTCTGGCCTTTGAAGCACTAAACAGCCTTGGACCAAAGTACCTGAGGGACTGCTTACACCCATACATACCTGCCTGTGATTTAAAGTCATTGGCCTCTGGTCTCCTCTGTGTGCCTGGAATGAAAGATGTTGGACTGGCTGGTACACAGGAGAGAGCCTTTTCAGCCATGGCCCCCAAACTCTGAAATAACCTACCCAAGAAACCCTCTCTGTTACCTTCCTGACAGTGTTCTGGAGACTCTGAAAACCATCTTGTTCTGGAGAGCCTTTGGGAGGAACTGAAGATACAGTCTGAAACTGATTTTATTTCCCCAATTTTTTTAGTTTTACCTCTTTAGTCCCTTTTAATATCACCCCCCACATTTGTTACTATATTTTATGTATTTTTATCTATTTTAATCTTTTTGTGTGTTTTTATTGTGTATGATTTCATTGTGAGCTGTGCTGAGTGCAGGACAGAAATGTTTTAAATAAATAAATAAAATCACACACTCTCACAGCCAATTAGACACCAGTCAATTGTTTCACAGCCTCTCCTGATTCAGATGGAATGGAGAGATAGAGCTGCATGTCATCAGCATGCTGATGACACTGCTCAAAATCCACATATGACAGCTCCCTATGGTTTCATATAGCTGTTGCATAGCATAGGAGACAGGATAGACCCTGTGGGCCCTACAGTTCAAAAGCCACAGGGCCAAGCAGCAATGACCTAGTAATATTTTCCGGTAATGACCGTGCAGGTGGGAGCAGAACTACTGTAGTAGTAATAGTTCCTCTAGCTTCCACCCCATAAGTAAGGACACCATGGTCAATAGTGTGGAAAGCTGCTGAGAGACTGAGAAAACTAACAGGATCACTCCCCCAGTGTTTCTCTTCCGACAGAGGTCATTCATCTAGGCAACTAAGGCTGTTTCAGTGCTAGAACAAGGCCTGAGACCATAATGAAATGGGTCTAGATGGGGGGAGGAATCTCAATATGAACATATGATATTCTTCAGAATTAACCAGTTTGCTTTATTGTTAGCATAATTTTAAGCATCTAATAGATTTAATATCAGTCACCACCCCAAAAAAAGAACTTTTATGTTTTCAGTTATTAAACATGGCCATGTATTTTGCAGAATTCTGCATATTAGTATTACATGATACTGAAAATTAATAATATCACAGCATTGGAATGCTGCAAAATTAGTAGTTTTTATTGATGCTCTCTGCTTTTCAAACGGTCAGATGAATAACATCAGTTATGAAACTGTAATAAACATGGAACACTCAAGGGGGCACCCCAATCATTGGAAATTTTATTTTCATGATTCAAACCAGAAAAAAGATTAACATTTTTAAAAAAGCATTTTCAGAACCACTTTGGGTCTATTTATTCAAGTGAATCAACTTTTCTGTAAGCCTGTATTGAATATGTATGTGATACCTAAGCTTTCACCAGGAATCCAAATCCTGCTTCACCGTGCCATTGCAAAGTTTCCAGTGTTCCAGATTACAGGGTGGCAAGGACTACCTGTCCCTGTTACCTTTTCTGGAAGCCCTTTGCTACTGTTTTTAGAAGGCTATGGGTGCCATGATTTGGCAAAATTTGGGGAGAGGACCCCTCTCCATAATTCAAGCACTGAATGCTTTTGAATAACTGTTGGTGGCATTGTATGTGCCCAAAGAAAGGCCGGCCAGCTGCTCCTTGGTTCAGCCTGAAGGACAGAAGTTTACTTAAACAGTGTTAAATAACTGGCTAATCATCTCTGTTGCTGGTTTTCACTTGCTAAGATTGTTTTGTTTTTGTTCTTGTACTGATATTTGTTTTCCATTTATATTTTTAAAAATGCCACAAGCTGCCTGGAGAACTAAATTTAGCAGGAGGGAATGTTTTAAATAAATCAATATTCGTTGTAGTTTTCATCCTCATTTCTGTAATTTGGACTTTCTGGGGTCAGGACTTACCCACTATCCATTTCTTTTCTCTGTCTATGAAGACCCTGTTAGGGACTTTACTTTTCTCCTTTACAAACTCTAGGATGGCTGCTTAAATATCAGCGAAAAGAGCACCAAAAATGAAAAAGAACACAAATTTGCATATACTGATTTTGACATATAGATGCAAATTTAGAAACCATTTCTATAATTTAAATGCACCTCACTATAGTGGAGAAGACTATGACCTTGACATTCAAAGTATGCTGGTGTGCACTTGTGTTTTTCCTCTGACTGCATTAACTGTTTAAGATGTTTCTAGCATCTGAGAAACAAATAGCAACTCATTTTGTTTTAAGAATGCTTAAAGGAGCCACATAAGCTACAATTGAACATTATGTTTTAAAGTGTTTTTAGCATTTCTGTTTGTTGCCCTGGGCGTCTGCTGGGAGGAAGGGTGGGATATAAACAAACAAACAAACAAATGTATGTAGCAGTGAACATGCCAAACTATGACTGGGGAGACACAGGTTCAAATCCTCACTCTGCCATAAAACTCACTGTGTGATCATCAGTCAATATCTCTCAGTCTAACCTACCTCACAGGGTTGTCATGAGGATAAGTGAAGGAAGGAGGAAATATGTGCATTGACTCAAGCTATAAAATTTATATTGGTTCACAAATGAACCAATTCCTGATTTTGGGGGAAATGGCTTGCTCATTTTAGAGCAAAACATGAGCCAGGGATGCCCTGTTCGTTTCTTCTGTTTAGAAGATGCCAGTCGCATTTGACAGCTGAGAAACATCAAGACACAGCAATACATGACTAGCTCAAGATGAGTTGATCAATTCTTGACACAGAATTCTTTTAAAAAAAAAATATTTTATTGAATTTTTACCAATAGATAAGTATTTAAAACTTATCCCCACCTCCCTTCCCTCCCACCTCCCCTTATAATTACATCTCAGCAACTTTCTCCTATTCCTTTGCAGGTTACAAAGCAAATGCATCGAGATATGACTTTGGTTATTTATCAATATAGTTAATTCTTAACCTAAAACTCCTCTCCACAATTATACATGAGTTGCTGGTGGATGCATTATTCAGCTATGCGTGTTTGCATTGGACAGAAAGCAAAACCATGTTTCAATAAAGTCATCTTGGTTTTGGTCGTCTTTGAGTGCACATACTTGTTTGGTCAGTTTTTCCATCAGAGCCAATGTCCAGACCTTTTGTCTCCATACGTCCATACTTAATGCATCCAATCTTTTCCAGTGTTGAGTGATTGCTTGTCTTGCAGCTACCAGTAGGAAGGTAATTAGTTCTTTATGTAACATTTTACTTTGATCATTTAAAAAAAAGTGTTAGTAATGCTAGCTGTGGTGTGCAAGTGACCTCTTGAGCAGTAATCAATATTATTTCTTTGAATACATTAATCCAAAATTTTTGAATTGCATTACAGGACTACCACATATGATACTATGTACCTATTTGTGCACATCCTCTCCAGCATAGTGGTGATGTATGAGGATTTATTCTGTGGCAACGTAGGGGAGTTAAGTACCATCTATGGAGTACTTTGAATGTGTTTTCCCCCACTTTTCCAGATATTAACAGTAACAGCTTTTTTACCCACATGTTGTTCCAATCAGCTTCTTCTATTACAATTCCCATATCGCTTTCCGACAGTTGTTTTAGAATTTGTAAGTTACCTGTGTGAAAGTTGCATAGAAATATTAGTTAAATAATAATGCTCTGAGAAGATGCTTTCTTCTCATCACTAAGTAACAGCAGTCTCCCCACACAGAATTAGGAAACAGAGGTTGCAGAGTTAGACTTACCTCCCACATAAACAGTCACCACATTACCAACAAACTACAGTAGGGCCCTGCTATACGGCGTTCCATTTTCTGGCGTTCCGCTAATGCGGTGGCTTTCAATTAGTGGAAATTCCCTGTTTTAAAGCTGATTTTAAGCTTTTGCGGCCTTTTGCGGCATTTTCGCGTGACGCGACCCATTATAGTAAATGGGTTCTGCTTTACGGTGATTTCCGCTTTACGGTGGGGGCCTGGTCCCTAACCCGCCGTATAAGTGGGGCCCTACTGTATAACAAGGGAACACATACATTTTGCTCCCTTTCATACAACAAACTGATTCCTTTCCTTTCATCTTCCAAGATATATTATCAAAACAAGTTCTTTTCCTCACCCCAGCTTTCCCTTCCTATTCTTGTGTAACTTTGAACAGCATAGCTCCCTTCTCCCTGTGAGATTCCTAGGACAGAGCCTTTTTTGGCCTATAGGAGCTATCATAGGGGAAAGATAGAGATGATTTTGAAGACATCTGAAAATTGGGAGAGAGAACAGAGAAAATTGAGGAGATTACACAGAGAGGTAAAAAGGAAACATCTTGAGAAGACGGTTGGGGGGGGAGAGTAGCTGTTGGTTTCCGCCTCCTGCTCACAGCATTTATTCAGCAACAGCACTGCCAGGGTGTGTAAATGAGGCTTATGGCTGCATCGCAGGATTGTGAAGCCAGACACGTCTGAGAGTCTCTAAAATGCTCCCCTGTGTCTAACTCCGTCCACCCCATCCTGTTTTGTCGCTTAGAAACACTTTAAATCATATACCGACCTGAGCTGTTCCTCTAAGCTTCCTCTCCTCTTTCCTCTCACTCAAGAGGTGCCCCCCACTATATTTGCATAAGAATGTCATTGTGCTTGGATGGGCAGGCCTCATCTCCAAAATAGCATGGACGGGGAGGAGCAAAGCAGGGAGGTAGCCTCTGAACTTACTATGTCAGTCTGTGCATAGTCTAACACAATACTGAGATCCTCTCCTGCCTTGGCAATTTAGTGAGGGCAGAGAGGGAAAGTCAGAGGGGAAAAGTGTCAGATTAAAACAACAGGAGATTGGGAAAGAAGGAACAGTGATGGTTGAGTTTTTAAAAAAAAGTTTTAACGAGAAATAACAGCGATGGATACAACACAGAAGCTAAACACTAAAGAGTTGACACAGTACAACAGAGCCTTTCTGAACTCCCTTCTTGATGTATTCAAATCCCTGCCATTGTTTAAAACCACTACTTTTTCCTTCAGTGTTAGAGTGTTGGACTAAGGTTCGAATCCCCACACAGCCATGAAGCTCACTGGGTGACCTTGGGCCAGTCACTGCCTCTCAGCCTCAGAGGAAGGCAATGGTAAACCCCCTCTGAATGCCGCTTACCATGAAAACCCTATTCATAGGGTCGCCGTAAGTCGGAATCAACTTGAAGGCAGTACATTTCCATTCCTTCACTCCTGCTTTGCTCAAACATCCATCCCCATTGTTTAAAACCAACACTTTCCCCCTCAGTGTTCCTTCATCTAGCCAATAGTAAAAGCATTTAATTTGAATTTTACGCTGAGAATTATCAGGGTGGTCCATGGGGAAATACACATTTCAGAAATTCCATTTAAAAAGTAAAAGTGGAACCTGAAAATATTGCAGCATGGGGTGCTTCTCTTTGGGACTCAGTAATTTTCTATCCCCGCCCTCAGTCAGCATTCTGAACCCTCTGAGAATACTTAGTCCTCATTGGGCTGTTTTGGGGTTCCCCCTCCTCCTTGAGTGTTTTTTCCTAAATGTTTTATATATGACTGCAAATCTTGGGGTTCCCCCAAGTCTGCTGATTTCTCCTTCTTTGCATGGATGATGCTATTTTGGCTCCATAAGGACACTCAAGAGGATTGAGATCACTATGCATGTACACAAGTAGAGCTCTTCAACAAAATGTTGCAGTGTAATGTGCTTGTGTTCAGGATTCCACTTGCACTATTTCATCTTTCATCTTTAATCTGCTCTTTTCCCACTAAGAGTGAGCCAGTATACCATACCCATTGAACAAGCTGAGTCTTCATTGGGCTGCTTATTTGGGAGTGGGTGGGGGTTGTATGGGGGTGGGCACAGTGGTGCTCAGTCCCAGTTCTTTTAAAACCTCAATTTTTCTACCAAATTCTTTGGTCAGCTTTTGTCCCTGAGAGCATTTAAAACTAGTTTCTCAGTGTAAACTCCAAAATGACCGGTCTAACCATCTCTGTTTCTGTTCTCCTTTTCCACAAACTCCATTTCATTGCCTATCCAGTTTTCAGTTTGTTCTCCTCTCAGTCAGCATGCTCAGTAATAACTGGGCTTGTAGGAGGGATCCCCTCCCTAATGGGGGGGATTCCCTCCTAATTATTTTTTCCTAAAGAATTTTTGTATTTCTTCAAGTCTTGGGATTCCCTTGTGTCTACTGAAATCTCCCCCTTGTGTATGGCTGTTGCCATTTCGGCTACATAATTAGCAGCATTCAGAGAACTGAGTAGGAACTGGAATATGGAATGATGTTTTAAAATACCAATTTAAAAGTGGTACTACTGGAAAATTGGTACTCCTAGAGACAGGGCTTTGAAAAGTGAATTTGGGGCAGCTGGAAGATATGGAATAATTGAACTCCCCCCCCCCCCCAGCTCAGTCCATAAGTCAAATGTTGACATAAATGCCTTTTTCCAATTCGCATCTGCTCTATTACTTGCTTACTGATCTAACATCTGACCTAGAAGCCAGCTGAAAAACACTGAGAAACAGGAGAATTGGAGAAATATATCTTACTCTCCAGATTACTTCTTAGCTGCTTTTCTCTATATAGGAGGGAATGAGGATCCATATATTGTTGGACTCCAGCTCCAGTGAGCCTCAACCAGCATAGCCAATAGTCAGGGATGATGGGAGCTGTAATCCAACAACATCTGAAGGAACACAGGGTCCCCATCCTTGCCCTCTGTGGTTCCAGATACATGTTTGCACACAGGTAAAATACACATAGAACTCTATAGAACAAAAGGCAGCTTGGAGGGATGTGATTCACAACAGAAAGGTGACTGATGGGGAAAGGGTTAAACACTCCTGTTCCTCTGCAGAAATTGTCCGCTCCTGACCATCACAGCAAATGTGTATAACCTGGATAACTTTGCTTGGGGTTGCCATGTTTGGGCTATTAGCTGGCCCAGCTTTTACAGATGTATCAAATACACACACCAATGACAGTGCCTATTTTCTGGCCCTTGGGGAAACTACTATCTGTTTATTCCTATTTTTGCCTTTCAAAGATATCTTGTAAAAATGTTGTGAGTGATACCATTCTATGTGAGTACATTTTGTCCGGAGGGGCAAACAGCAGCTCCGTAATGGGGAGGGGGAGGAGTTCAAATTGGCAAAATAGTATATATGGAGAGGGGAAGAGGTAAAACCTTACGACCGGTCTCCAACCTGTAGGAACATGGGGACACATTTGGAAAACTAAGAAGCTTGTTACCACAAAATATCCATTTCACAGACTAAAAACTGATGATGCTCAGAATCCCACCCCCCAAAAACAGGAAAAGCACCTACATACCACCCAAAACAAAATGCAGACAAAAAAGCAGCACACCCCCTAAAACAAGCACCCCCCAAAAAAGAGAGTAAAGAAACCTCTCTTTTTTTAAAAGGAGGTTCATGGAGCCTTGGCAAGTGGCAAGAGGGCTTCATGGTACATGAAGGGCACCATGGTATATAAATATTGGAAATAAATTCAAAATTATCTGCTTTCGTCTTGCAAAGCAGCACTGAGAAAGGGTAATTTGGAATGAAAAAGCAGCAAAGGCACTTGATTTGTTTAATGAGCAAACATTTTGCATAATATTCAAAAATACATGGGTCAGATTTGGACAACTGAATTAGGGCAACTGCGTGTAATGTGTAATGTGTAGTTAGGCTCAAAACACATTGGCCATATGCCTGAAAACTACCTTTAATAATTGTTTATGTGTCTTTCCTCACATTCTCCCCCCCCCATGATAAATACATTTTATTTGCACGGAATCACAGAATTCACTGTGACTCAGGGGCCTGTTACAAACAAAGCACCACCTTCAGTTCTAGATGTTGTACGCACTTTAACTGGAAGAAAAGGAACAATATGTTTGAAGAATGAGCTTTCAGGCACTGAATTCACTGTTGCTGCAGGGAACCACCAGAAATTCATGATTCACCTGATTACAAGAGTAAGGCTGCAAATAATTACTAGTATACTTCAGGGAATCTTCGTCTTTCAAGGATTAAATTGAGCCAGTTGATCTTTTGCCTTTTTCATTTTAGTTAAATCTTTTATCATGTTTGTCATGTTGCCTGCAGCAAGATGAAAGCTGCTTTTGTATTTTTTAACCCATTGTGTATCTCTATGTCTCTATCATTCTTAAAGGACAAAAGGGAAAAGCTACTTCCTTGCTGTCACCCTTTTCAGCTATTTGCCTGCCTGCGGTCCCCATCCCTACATCTGCTACTGTATCAGATGAATAAAACATTGCCAAAAGGAATTCTGCAGATTACCAGTGTAGAATATGAACAGAGGGTGATTATGCCAAAGGATCAAGGCTATGTACTGTCATTATTTAATTCAAAAATTTAAATTAAGTGTTTGAGACTGAAATTGGAGTTTTCTATGATGAAATTGACGTTATCATACTTTGGACACATAATAAGAAGACATGATTCACTAGAAAAGACAGTAGTACTGGGAAAAACAGAAGGGAGTAGAAAAAGAGGAAGGCCAAACAAGAGATGGATTGTTTCCATAAAGGAAGCCACAGACCTGAACTTACAAGTTCTGAACAGGGTAGTTCATGACAGATGCTATTGGAGGTCACTGATTCATAGGGTTGCCATAAGTCGTAATTGACTTGAAGGCACATAACAACAATAATCTTTTCTACTATTGCTTTTCCCCCATGATACAGTTCTGACTTTTTGTTAAAAAAAAGTATTATACACACACACAAACTCAAAACCTTACAAAACTGATGCCTTTTTTCAAATAATACAGTACGTTCAAGGCACAATGCTACAATTTATTGGCTGTGATCCAGCAAATACAAATGGTTGTCAAAAATATTTGTCAAACAACTGTTGTGCCTGTGCAGTGTTACACAGTATGACTTTAAACTGGTCTGCGGGATGAACTCAGGACATTGGCTTCAAGAATCAGCTCACAGAACTGTCAGCTGATGGTGGCATTGTCATATAAAGAGTTGCACAGTGGGGAAGTACAGAACATGATGGGCACTTAACTAAATATACCTGCCTTGACACCAATCTGTTGGCTACTAAAGCATCAGCTAATTTGTGTTAACTTTCTGAAATTAAGATATGGTAGTGTTAGGGTTAAATTGGAACCCCAGTGCTTGTCAAACTGTAGTTCACTTGTCCTACCCAAACCAGCTTGGGCATTATGGGAAATAGAACCAAAGTGGCCTTTATTTGACTTTTGATATAAAATGGTGACCTGACCCTTACCTACATTCCAGTGGCTCGCATAATAAAAGCCGATTTAAGCTGGAAACTTCCCTACTATGCATTTCTTGTATCACATTTATGCTTATGGCCTTGCTTATTGTTACAAATGCGCCTTGCATAGAAATGTCAAACGCTGTTCCAATGTCCCACAAACCTTGACTTGTAAAACTCCTTTGATATGTAAGCAAAGTAATATCATGTCTGTCTCTAGTTTAGGGGGCGCCCGGTTGCAGCTGGGCCTCCCCTCAATAGTTGCCTTTGTCTATTTCTGCATAGTGCTTATCTCAAGGACATGCGAAGTATGCAGACATAGAGTCTGGGAGATAGTCTTAATGTTTTCACTTTTGTCCTTCTCCCCGTACCCCTTTACCTCCTTACATATGCCCCAAAGCTATAACAGTTAGCAATTACTTCTTTTGTATTTTATGACGTGAACCCGATATTGTAAACTTCGGGGTAAGCCTATATAAACCCTTGAACACCAATAAACGAGGTTCCCATGCTGGCCTGCTTCGGCTTGTAAGTATTGGGTCCCCTTTGCAAAGGTTTTTGTCTCGTGTTACTTGATCTCTGATAGTGGGTTCATTTGCACTCAACTCCGCACTCTTCCCGGGTGTAATAAGCGAGTTGGGGTTGACAGGGCGACTTGCGTGTTGGGTTTGGACCTAACAGTAGGTAGGAGTTTCAGTAAGATTGCACTACTCGCAGCATGCTAGGATAAGCTTCCTCATTCCCTAAGCTGTTGTTAGCAGATGCCAGCTGATGTGCCCTTATTATAATAAAGAAAACAGCTTGATACTCACAGACTTTTGATAGTTAAGGCTGCACTTTTACTGTTGCACTCTTGAAAACACTTACATCTTTGAGACATAAGACAGGCCATCAAGAACTGCATGTATCTAACACCTTTGACACTAGCTGGAGTCTTGCACTGCAATTAGGACAGTGGGATTTATCCTTGGTGTCATTTTTTGGTGAAAATTCCAAGTAAGCATGGGTGTGAGGGGCAATGTCCGTACTGGAAAATGTACAGTATTGGCACTAAACTTCATATATTCTTGGTAGATGAAGTCACTGAAAAAGGTTCTAGTGCTGCCATGCTTTCTGCTTCCTGCACTAAGTAACTGAAGCCTTTATCTTTCAGATCCAGATTTTGCCTGTAGGGGCTGGCAGTGGGATCCAGACATATTCAAAATGTACATGGAAGAGTCTTTACAGTGTATGCTTTGCTTGAAGGAAAGCCTTATTGTGTCTTTCTAAACAGTTGTTACTTTATTTAAAAAGGTAAAGGTGTCCCCGCACTTATAGTGCGAGTTGTTTCCGACTCTTAGGGTGATGTCTTGCGACGTTTACTAGGCAGATAGTATATATGGGGTGGGTTTGCCAGTTCCGTCCCCAGTCTTTCTTTAGCCCCCAGCATATGCCGGGTACTCATTTTACCAACCACGGGTGGATGGAAGGCTGAGTGGACCTCGACCCCTTTTACTGGAGATTCGACTTCCTCCTTCCATTGGAATCAAACTCCGGCCGTGAGCAGAGCTTCGGCTGCGTTACCACTAGGGTTGCCAGGTCGGAACCATTAAAAAACCTGAGAAAATGGGGGTGGGCCCTAGTGACATCATGGGGCGGGCCCTAGTGACGTCACGGGGCGGGCCCTAGTGAGGTCATTAAATGTGATACATTGTATCAATCGCAGTTGCTTGGAGCATACCATTCAAAAAAAAATTCTCTGGAGATTAAAATAGAAATCTTACCTAAAATAGGGTGTTCCTAGGTCCATCTGAAGTGACAAGGTCATTCTTTCTCACAAGCTTAGGGTGATGCAAAATGGAAATGGACTGCCTTCAAGTTGATCCCAGATAGGGTCTTCATGGTAAGCAGTATTCAGACAGAGGTGGTTTACTATTGCCTTCCTCTGAGTCTGAGAGGCAGTGACTGTTGCGAATCGCGTGTGTAGGTCAGACGTGGTTTGAATCCAAAAGCCGTTTAGAACAGGAATAAGACAGGCCAGGCAAGTTTCATGTAAGAGTCTTTACTAGGCAAAGACATTAGAGACATCTTCCTCCATTGACATTGCTTCCCCCACACTCTGAGTTCCTGCCAGTTCCAACCTTATCACACTCTCAGCCAGCCACACTGACCTTGATTGTCTGGAACTCTGTTCTCACAGCTTAACCCTTCTGCTTCAGGTTTCTCTCTCTCTGCTAAAAACCTTGTCTGTGAGTCTCACAACCTGCGTCACTGACCAACAGTGACTGGCCCAAGGTCACCCAGTGAGCTTCATGGCTGTGTGGGGATTCAAACCCTGGTCTCCCAGGTCACAGTTCAACATGTTTAGGGAACATTTAATATAGCTTACTTGCTTCTGGCAAGAAGGGTTTACGTGTCCTCAGGCCAGGCCATTATTGGAAGAAAGGAGCTCAGTGTTGCAGAGATGTTAGATGGGAGCACAGATGGATGACCCTGAAGGCAGCAACTGTAAACATGCTTATTAAGGAACTAAGCCCCATAGAACTCAATAGGAGTTACTTCTGAGTAGATATGGTTGCAGCCATGTTAAGGACAAGGGAGGGCATTCTAGGCAAAACAGACAAATAATTGGGTGTCAGAACAAATTAAACCAGAACTATCACTAGAAGCTAAAATGATGAAACTGAGGTTATCATACTTTGGACACATCATGAGAAGATGTGATTCACTAGAAAAGACAATAATGCTGGGAAAAACAGAAGGGAGTAGAAAAAGAGGAAGGCCAAACAAGAGATGGATTAATTCCATAAAGGAAGCCACACACCTGAACTTGAAAGATCTGAACAGGGTGGCTCATGACAGATGCTCTTGGAGGTCACTGATTCATAGGGTCGCCATAAATTGAAATCGACTTGAACATAACAACAACTGAGTGACTCACAGAATAAAGAATAAAATGCAAAAGTTAAAAATATGGCAACACAATAGTTAAAAGTACAACAAACAATAAAATGCACCATAAATTTTCCTTCCTAATAGAGGAAAACAAAAACTACTTGCAGCTCAGATGACAGAATATTATACAAACACATAACAAACAATGAGAGTTATTTAAAAAGCCTGGGTGGGCCTCTCCGGGGAGGCTATTCCAAAACAGGGGTGCCACCATTAAGAAGGCCACTCCCTGCCTCACGTCACTTGGCAGGGGCTCAAGGAGCAGGGACTCTGATGGAGAGGCAAACCTGTGGGACCCCTCCAGATGTCACTGAACTACAACTGGAGCAGATGGGAGTTAATTTTGGGTAAGTATATGGTGTGGTGTACAGAGCCAGTGTGGTGTAGTGGTTAAGGTGTTGGGCTACAACCTGGGAGACCAGGGTTCAAATTCTCACACAGCCACAAAGCTCTCTGGGTGACCTTGGGCCAGTCACTGCCTCTCAGCCTCAGAGGAAGACAGTGGTAAACCCCTATGAATGCCGCTAACCATGAACACCCAATTCATAGGGTAGCCATTAAGTCAGGAGCAACTTGAAGGTAGTCCATGTCCATTTCCATATGGTGTGGCAGCTGGCCCATGAGGCCAAAGGGGGCCCTCCTCCCTCAGCCTCCCTGCCTGCCCCCTTACTTACAACCAATCAGGAGACACCTCTGCCTGCCGGGGCTCTGGGTCCATCTACTGTTGATCTTCCTGCCTTCTCCCCTGACAAATCCAATGGGGGACAGCACTTTATTTCGATTGATATTATATCCCACCCTTCCTCCAAAAGGAGCCACCTTTAAACTGGGACACACACACGTCTTCCTTCTGTGCTGGCATGTGCCTCTGGTGCGGGGTGAGCTATCCAGGAAGATTTTGGAATGAAATAATAATAATAATAATAATTTAATTTATGTGTCGCCTATCTGGCCAGTGGCCACTCTAGGCGACGTACAACTCAGTTACAATAAAATACATCATAATAATACAATACAAACGATAAAAATTATAAAACAATGACAGTTCAGAGTAATAGGCAATTAGTCATAGAGATTAACCTTCCCCGGAAGTCCCGAAGGCCTGTCTGAAAAGCCAGGTCTTCAAGGCCTGGCGGAATACATTCAGGGAAGGGGCATGCCGGAGATCATATGGGAGGGAGTTCCAGAGAGTGGGGGCCACCACTGAGAATGCCCTCTCTCTAGTCCCCACCAACCTAGCTGTTTTAGTTGGCGGGACTGAGAGAAGGCCCTGTGTGGCTGATCTTGTCGGGCGGCATAATTGATGGCGTTGGAGGCGCTCCATCAGATAAGCTGGGCCGAGACCGTGTAGGGATTTAAAGGTTAATACCAACACCTTGAATTGAGCCCGGAAAACAACTGGAAGCCAGTGCAGATCGAACAACACTGGAGTGATGTGCTCCCGGCCACAACAATTTGTAAGTAGTCGGGCCGCCGCATTTTGTATAAGTTGTAGTTTCCAGACCATTTTCAAGGGTAGCCCCACGTAGAGCGCATTACAGTAATCCAACCGAGAGGTGACCAGGGCATGTACCACCAATGGGAGCTGATGAACAGGGAGGTAGGGTTGCAGTCTACGTATGAGGTATAATTGATACCAAGCTGCCCGGCTCACTGCCGAGATCTGAGCCTCCATGGACAGCTTGGAATCCAGAACAACCCCAAGGCTGCGGACCTGGTCCTTTAGGGGCAGTTTCACCCCATTGAACATCAAGTCAATATCTCCCAACCTTCCCTTGTCCCCCACGAGTAGCACCTCGGTCTTATCGGGATTCAGTTTCAACCTGTTCCTTCCCATCCATCCACTCACGGATTCCAGGCACGTGGACATGGTCTCCACAGCCAACTCTGGTGAGGATTTAAACGAGAGATAGAGCTGAGTGTCATCCGCATATTGGTGACACTGCAGCCCAAATCTCCTAATGATTGTCCCCAGCGGCTTCATATAGATATTAAATAGCATGGGAGAGAGGATAGAGCCCTGTGGCACACCACAATTGAGAGGCCAAGGGTCTGAAACCTCTTCCCCCAATGCTACTTGTTGATGCCTATCGGAGAGAAAGGAGCGGAACCACTGCAGTACAGTGCCTCCTATTCCCAATCCCTCCAGGCGATGTAGAAGGATACTGTGGTCAACAGTATCAAAAGTCGCTGAGAGATCGAGGAGGACAAGAAAGGTGAATTCTCCCCTGTCTAATGCCCTCCTCATATCATCCACCAGAGCGACCAAGGCTGTTTCAGTTCCATGTCCAGTCCTGAACCCCAATTGGTATGGATCTAAATAATCCGTTTCATCCAAGTGTGCCGACAGCTGATTAGCCACCACTCGCTCAATGACCTTGCCCAAGAATGGTAAATTTGAAATTGGGCAAAAGTTGTTCAAAACTTGGGGATCCAAGGAGGGCTTCTTTAAGATGAGCTTTACAATTGCCTCCTTGAGGGCTAATGGCATTACACCCTCCTCCAGGGATGCATTAACCACCGCCTTAATCCCCTCGCCCAATGGAAGTGAATGAAGAAAACAGGAGAACTATTATGTGTTAGCTTGACACAGTTGGGGGTGCAAAGCAGCTCTTGGTCACCCACCAGAAAGGGGCACAGGGCGGCACCTCAGCATGACAAGAGTCACTCACTCTCTCTCTCTCACACACAGAGAGTCAAACAAAAATCAATTTAATTCATACACACAGTGTTGTGCAAAAGGCTGAATGGGGTATACGGCGTGGGATTCGGGCTCCCTCCCTCCCCCCATAGCAGAAAGGCTTCATTTAGCTGCAAACAAATATGTCTAAATTGTTAGAGTAACCAAGTCACAGGCACTCTTACTCAGAGCTCCCCATACTCTCTCTCTCTTTATCTGCCCAAATTCTGGCTCTGGGTTTAAGGAGCTGTCCTGGTACCCAATTTGTGGGCTTTGGAAGGGTGTGTGGTTTTTAGAAAGAAGAGAGTGGGTGGGTGGCAGTGAAGGATCACCTGCCCTTGCAACTTTCAAATGTGACTTTTGGATCACAGGGAAATATCCTTTGTAAAACCAGTCTTTCAAAAAACCCTAGCAGGACACCATCCAACCTCAGGCTCATGCATTCAGCTGGGCTTGCTATCAACCCCTCTTTTACCTAAAGTGCGACCCACTCTTTCTGGGCATTTCTTTCTTCCCATACTGGGAGGCTCCAGAAGGGGGGAGGGCGCTTGGCTCTCTCGAGCCTCTCTCTTACTCTCTCTTTCTCCAGCATCTCTCTCTTTCTCTCTCTCTCCAGCATCTCTCTCTTTCTCCAGCATCTCTCTTTCTCCAGCATCTCTCTCTTTCTCTCTCTCTCTCCAGCATCTCTCTTTCTCTCTCCAGCCTCTCTCTCTTTCTCTCTCTCTCTGTCCAGCATCTCTCTTTCTCCAGCATCTCTCTCTTTCTCCAGCATTTCTCTTTCTCTCTCTCTCTCCAGCATCTCTTTCTTTCTCTCTCTGTCCAGCATCTCTCTCTTTCTCCAGCATCTCTCTCTTTCTCCAGCATCTCTCTCTTTCTCCAGCATCTCTCTCTTTCTCCAGCATCTCTCTCTTTCTCCAGCATCTCTCTCTTTCTCTCTCTCTCTCCAGCCTCTCTCTCTTTCTCTCTCCAGCCTCTCTCTCTTTCTCTCTCCAGCCTCTCTCTCTTTCTCTCTCTTTCTCCAGCATCTCTATCTTTCTCTCTCTCTCTCCAGCATCTCTCTCTCTCTCTCTCCAGCATCTCTCTCTTTCTCTCTCTCTCTCTCTAGCCTCTCTCTCTTTTTCTCTCTCTCTCCAGCCTGCCACCCACAGCAGCAGTGGACACCAGACGGGGCCAGCTCCTTCTTAGCCCCGAGGATGCCTGGCCGCTTCACCCCTCGTGCTGTGGGCGCCACTGGGCGGCAGCGGCCGTGATGGCCCCCCCCAGCCAGAGACGCTGCAGCGGCGGCCGCCACCGCCACCACTGCCGAGCTCCATCGCGGCCACTCCCGCCCAGCGGCACCCACAGCAGGAGGGAGAATGACAGCGCCGCGCTCACCCAACCAGCCTTTTAAGCAGTGGTCGCCTCGCACACCCGGGGCCAGCCCCTCATTGCTGCTCCCACCCACCCCTGTCCAAGACAGGCTGCACCTCTGGCCTCAGTCGCAGGGCATCTCTGGGCGCATGCAGAGTGTCCTGGCCTCGCTGCCCGGGAAGACAGAGCCCGGCCCCAGCGGCACCAGCTCTCCCTGCCTCAATGACAAAGGGTGGGAAGGCGGCCAGCCACACCCGTCATGCATGCATGTCAATGACGCATGCGTGGCTGAGGGGGCCAATGAAAAGCCAGAGATCATCCAGTTTAAACAAAGTATTGCCGGAGACCGGAGACGGCCCCCTTTTGCCGGAGACTCCAGCAGAAAACCGGAGACCTGGCAACCCTAGTTACCACTACTTACCACTCTGCGCCACGGAGGATCTAGCGCCATGGAGGCTGATACATAGGGTCACCATAAGTCATAATCGACTTGAAGGCACATAACAACAAAGGTTATGGTTTTAGGCTATGACTTACTCAACCATTGTTTGTTTGGCTACCCCACCCCAGAGGCATGCCAAGCTACAGGGGCGTGAGGCAAGAGCAGCTGGAAGACAAACCAAACTTTAGAGAAGCAAGCTGTGGCTTGTTTGTATATCTGTGAAATGGCTTTTGGTTTGCTGAACAACCGTGGCTTAGTATTCTATGCAAATACTGCCAAAGAGTGATAATATAAGCTATTTAGGAACTTCATACTGAGGAATAAAAACCCTTGCCTAAAATACTTGCACTTGAGTGCAAGTTGCAAAAGAAAAATCTACTTTAATATTTTGCTGAATTATTCTTTGGTAATTTATTTGAGATTATCTTTCCTCCCTTTTTTTCATCTCTTCACCAGAGGGCACTCTTAACCAAAAGTTAACAATCATTTAAAAAACAACACGGCCTACAAAAACAAAGGAACTTGTTCTCAGCTGCCAAGAGATGAGAGAAAACCTCAGTTTTGAAAAGCATCTTTTACATTTAGGGTTTTTTTAAATTAAAAAACAAACCTTATGTAGAAGATTCTATGTAACATTTTGCCTTCTGCACTTGATGAATGGTGGTTCTGCTGTTGTCTGAGATAAAAGTGGTTTCATCACTTAGAAGAATACCTGCTGCAAGGTTGCTCTGGAGAGGAAAAGCAATGATGTCATGTACCTGCCAGCACCTTCCTAATTAGTAGATGTCACTTTGTCAAAGCCTTTACAGTCTCATCTTTATGTTACTCTCTGGGCGGAGACTGGACCTCTGCTTGCATTCCCTAAAATGGAAGTGCTCAAGAAGCATTATCCAGGCCACCTGCTTTCCCCCCCCCTGTGGGTGAGGATTTCCTTCTGCCCAAAAGAGCTTACCCTGTGGGCCTTTGGGAAAATCACCCCCAACTGTTTTGTTTGACGTGGAATTTTCTACACCGTTTTATGCTGCAGATTCTCTGGCCCTAGTTCCTCATGCTTACACTTCAGTCCCTTTGACTCAATAGCTTCATCTATAACAACACTGTATCTGGTTTAATCCTCTGTCTTCTGTTTTGTGCTTGTTTCTGCCTGCACCTGTTTTCAGTCCTTATCCTGCAAAGGCAGCCAATATGTGGGTTCCTTACTATGAATGTCATTTGTCCATTGCAGATTTATCTGTACTCCTTCAGCCTTTCCAAATCCTGTTATTGGATTTCCACAGATTTAAACTTTTTTTGTTCAGAAGGATGTGCAAGGGGATGCTGACAGGAAAACCAGGTCGGATGATAAGATGCCAGCTTGTAAGAAAGAGCCGTTTTTCCAAATGAATTCTCTCTATGCACTGCACCTTCTTAATTTTCCTACGAGAACTGGTTTGAGAGATCTGGCTAGAAGGAGGAAAAAACCCTCCTGAAATTGATGTATTGATGCTTTTGTTGCTGCTGCTTCAGGGCCCCTGCACATTACCAGCCCACTCATAAAATGAGTCATGGCAGCAGTGTGAAGGTTTAAGACCATACATCTAAGCAAGAGCTATATTTAAATCCCAAGTAAGCACTCATAATAAAAGCAGATCTCTGGATTTACTTGTAATATGTATTAAGTAAATAAATAAATAAAAACCAAAACAACTCTAATTTCTTTTTAGATTTCTAATCGTGTTATCTTTTGTTTAAAAAAGGAAAGAAATGATCATTGACTCATTTGCCTAAGGAAAGTGTGATATTGTCTTTACAGCAGTTCACTTAGTGTTTCTTATACCAGGGGTTCCCAGCCTTTATGAGTACGGGACCCCCTTTGTAAGCTCAAAAAATGTCATCCCCCTCCCAAGCTAATTGTAATTTTAGTCAGTGGGTGACAGTGTTGGACTAAGTTCCACATTCAAATCCCCACCCAGCCATGAAGCCCACTGGGTGACTTTGGGACAGACACAGTCTCTCAGCCTGACGTATCTCACAGGGTTGGTGTAAGGATAAAATGGAAAGGGGGAACTATGTGCACCACCTGGAGCAACTTGGAGGAAAGGTGGGATATAAATGCAATAACAATTAATTAAATAGATAACATTTCAGCTGTAGCATGTGGACCCCAGCCTCAGCCAACCTGCTGAATTTAATCATCATCATCATAGCAGCAGCAGCAGCAGCAATGTGGTAGCAGTGAGCATGCTAGATTGTGAAGACAAAAGGGTAGATATATTGAGGGGGGGTTAGTGCTTTTAGGCCTTGTGATGATCATCAGAACTGATGACTTGGTTAGGGTGCACTTGGGGAATGAGAGTGGAGCAGAAGACAGATCAACTCATGCATGCATGCACACAAACACACCTGATCCTCCTGCAAGCATCTGCAGATGTGTATGCATTTGGGCACATGGGAGGGGGGAAACCCTCAACTGCTGCAGCATCTTGGAGAGAGAAGTTGGGGGGCAGAATGTAGGTGGAAGAAAGGGGGGACACTGGCACACACATTTAACCTCAGAGGTGGAAGACGAGCAAGTCCTGAGCTTCCTCACTGCTCCTTGGCTCCATCTGGGAGGCCTCGCAAATAAGAATAATCTTTAAAGGAGGTGGCAATGAACCAAGAACCAAGAACCAAGAACCAAGAACCAAGAACCAAGAACCAAGAACCAAGAACCAAGAACCAAGAACCAAGAACCAAGAACCAAGAAAGAAAGAAAGAAAGAAAGAAAGAAAGAAAGAAAGAAAGAAAGAAAGAAAGAAAGGCAGGCAGGCAGGCAGGCAGGCAGGCAGGCAGGCAGGCAGGCAGGCAGGCAGGCAGGCAGGCAGGCAGGCAGGCAGGCAGCTTTTCCTTGCAGCCTTGCTTCTTTTTGCTACATGAAAAGCCCTCTTCTCTCATTCTGAGTAAGGGCATTGTCAGCAGCGGCAGTGCGAGGAGTCAGCAATCTTCTTCTTGGTAGCTCCATCCTCAGTCTCCTTTGGCATCTGCCACGTGTTTTATAGGCAGATGCCTGCCCTTGGTGTGCCTGAAAGATGCTCTGCGGCTTCAGCAAAAGTTCTTCCCTCTTGTTTGGAGCAAGGGGGAGGTGTTGCCTACAGTGGCAGTGGGGAGCAGAAAACATCCAGGGAGTGAAGACTTTTTTTTAAAAATTCATTTCTTTATAGTTTGCAACCCCCTCTGGATTACTTTGGGGCTCCCCTGGGAGTCACCCCCAGTTTGAGAACTACTGTCTTACATAGTACTGAACAATGAAGGCACTGAAGTGAATAGTAATATTCTTTTGCCACAATTAGAGTTGTCAGCTCATTTTTTTAAAAAAACAACTTGGCCTGCTCCTATGTCTTTAATAGCTGCTGGATCTGTAGAAATCAGTAGGCTAAGCTTTTTACAGCATATGTTTAATATACGTAATTAAAACAGCTCTAAAAGGCACAGGAACAGTAGTGACAAAAACAGTGGGGGGGTACCCCTAGCCTACATTGTGAATATTTTATTCTTTCTTGGAATTTTACCATTTGTTTAGACTTCAGGGGGAAAAATGCTCCATGAATAAAAAAAAACACATAGAATTGATCTTTAAAGTAAAATGTAAAATTAGAGATTTCTCAGCTGAAATAAGGCAGATACAATGAGGTGGCAATTCTGTGTCTAGGCTGTACCACTTCAGACTTCAGGTAGGGTCATAGAATCATAGAATAGTAGAGTTGGAAGGGGCCTATAAGGCCATCAAGTCCAACCCCCTGTTAAATGCAGGAATCCAGATCAAAGTATTCCTGACAGTCTCACAAGACTGAATGGTCTTCTGTATAAATAAAAAAGTTCTCAGAGTGGTAAGTTCTCAGAGTGGTAAGTTCTCAGAGTGCCTATGGGAAGTCCACAAGCAGGACATGAGCATAACCACCAGTAGAGGCTGGTTCATCAGGGCAGCTGGGGTGCTGCCCCCCACCAATCACAATCTGCCCTCAGCCAGCCCCTCGCCTGCTTGCCACCTTCATTAAAACCAAGGGGTGGCATTCTGTCAACTTCCTCCTCCTCCTCCTTAGTCTAGGTGTTGCCCATGTAGAACTCGGCAAGGAGAATGGGGGCAAGATTAGGGTCATTTGACTCTGCTGTCACTGGCTCTGGCTCCATTTAGTGTTTGGGCTGCCTGCATTCTGCCCCATCAGTCTCAATGGGCACCAGTCACCACTGAGCATAACAGCACTCTCCCCAGCAACTGGTATTCAGAGGCATATTAATGCTGGTGTGATGTCGGTGTACAGTAGTCAAGAGCCAATGACCCTTCTACCTGCACAAGTGGATTATGGAACCATGGTAGGTCTTTAAATTTTTTTTTTTATGAGGATTCTATCCTGGAAGTCTCTGCCTGAAGTCTGAATAGCCCAGAGAAAGATCTACCAGCTGGTAAGAACTAGGCCATTGGTTTGCTGTGTTTCTCACTTGCAGTTTACTGTACTTTTCTTTCTATTGGACCTCAGAGAACAGAATCTGAAGGTGAGCAACAGCTCTGGAGGGGTTATTGTCACTCACTATGTATAAATTTAGAGCCAGTGTGGTGTAGTGGTTAAGGTGTTGGACTGTGAATCCCCACACAGCCATGAAGCTCACTGGGTGACCTTGGGCCAGTCACTGTCTCTCAGCCTCATGAAAACCCTATTCATAGGGGCGCCATAAGTCGGAATCAACTTGAAGGCAGTACATTTACATTTTTTATGTATGAAACTGGGCAGGACAGAGAGTTTTCTTGAGCGTCTGAAAAGACAGACTGAAGTATTCATGCTGTAGATTATGGATTTTTTTTCATTTGTCAGTTCTTCTGCACAATCCTCCTTTAATATAAAATCAAGGTCATTTCACGCATTCCCTCTATGGGATTTTGAACTCTTCATAATATTGAATGTTCAATTCATAAGAGAAATTCTGATATTATATGACTGGTCTTATCAGCTGGTTTTGTAGAGAGGAAGTCAGAAAGTTGGGAGGGGAACTCAGTGTCAGCTCTGCACTGAGACAGCAGTGCCGGTGGGGGCTGGAAATGCCTGGGTCGTTAGCAGGGGAGGAAAGTCCTTAGCCGGCAGTCTGGTTGTAAATCTGCCAGGCAAACGAGGAGGGAACCTGATAAGGGCCAGGCCTGTCTGAAGCTTACTTTCCAAGTCCGAAGTCCAGAAGCGAGGTCAGTAGAGGTCCGGGATCAATTGCCAAGGGGTCAGTCCAAGAGATGCTGCAGGGAAACAAGGAATACACGAGCCACGCCTGACGTTGCAGTCAGCAACAAGCTGAGGCCAATCTGTGCCTTATAAGGAGCAGGTTTGACAGCAGGTGTGAGCCCTCAGCATTTGGGCCTTAATGTGACAGGCCTGCCTCTCTTCTGCCTGACCTTCTGCTGTCTACGTTCTGCAGGTGAGGGGGGAGTATCCTGTTCACTGTCTGCGTCTGGCTGCAGGGCCTCCGCTGTCCCTGGGGTGCTCTGCAGCTGAGGGGGAGAAGGAGCTGGATTCTCAGGAGTCTCCTCCGTGTCTCCTTCTGAGTCTGCTGCTCCTGGGTCTGCTGCTGTTACTCCCGAGTCGTCCTCATCGGAGGAGTCCTCTGACGGGGCCATGACACTATCCCCCGCCCCACGACCAACCCTCTGCCTCCCACCGGGGCCCGGCTTATCCGGGTAGCGCTGGTGGAAGCGCTGGACCAGACGAGGGGCATGCACCTGCGTCACCTCTTCCCACGAGCGTTCCTTAGGGCCGTACCCCTGCCAGTCTATGAGGTACTGGAGGCGGCCACGATGCCTCCGGGAGTCCAGGATGTGTGCCACTTCGAATTCCTCTTCCCCGTTGACTTGTATCGGCGACGGGGGCTGCGGTTTACTACCCAAGGGGTGAGGCGGGAGAGCGGGAGTCAGCAGTGATCTATGGAAGACGGGGTGAATGCGGAAGGAGGCAGGGAGTTGGAGCCGGAATGCCACCTGGTTAATTTGCTGGGTGATCCGGAAAGGACCTACGTTCCGAGCCTCCAGCTTGTGAGACGGACGTTGCGAACGCAAGAATTTGGTTGAGAGCCATACCTGGTCCCCTACCTTCAGCAGTGGGCCTGGTTGGCGGTGGCGATCTGCAAAGCGCTTATACGCGTCCTTGGCCTGCTCCAGCTGCTCCTTCAGGACTGCCTGCAGGGCCTGCAGCTCCTGCAGCATGACATCCGCAGCGGGGACCGGCGACGGGGGTCGCACTGAGGGAAAGAATCGGGGGTGGTAGCTGTAGGAGGCGAAGAACGGGGTCTGGCGCGTGGAGGCATGCACGGAGTTATTATACGCGAACTCCGCCAGCAGTAACAGATCCACCCAATTGTCCTGTTGGAAGCAGGTGTAACACCGCAGGTATTGTTCGACGGTGGCGTTGGTACGTTCTGTTTGTCCATCTGATTGAGGGTGGTGGGCGGAGGACAAGTGGATCTGGACGTTCAGGGCCCGAAACAGGGCCTGCCAGAACCGGGCGGTGAACTGGGCTCCTCGGTCAGAGATCAGGTGGTCGGGGAGGCTGTGCAAACGGAAAACCTGGGTCAAGAACAGTTGCGCAGTTTCTGGGGCCGAGGGTAGTCCGGCACAGGGGAGGAAATGGGCCATCTTGGTGAACAGGTCTACAACTATGAGGATGGTGGTCATTCCCCGGGAGGCCGGTAAGTCCGTGACAAAATCCAGGGAGACCGAGCGCCAGGGCCCTGGGGGGGTAGGCAGTGGGAGCAGGAGCCCCGGGGGCTTGCCGGGGTGGCTCTTGGCTCACTGGCAGGTGTCACAGGCCGCTACATAGTCCTTGACGTCCGCTTGGACCTGGGGCCACCAGAAATCCCGTAGGAGCAGGTGGAGGGTTTTATACGTTCCAAAATGCCCTGCCGGCTGGCTGTCATGGCAGAGGTGGAGCACCTCTCCCCACAGAGCTCCCAGGGGAACGTACAACCGGTTCCGGTGGTACAAGAGGCCCTGATGCAAGGAAAAAGGGCTGTCCCGGGCGGGCGTCCCTGACTGGAGCTCTCGCTGCTGGGCCAGGGCGTAGGGGTCCTTTTGCTGCTGTTCCTGCACCCGGTCCAGGAGGGGTTGTGGCTGGTGGGTCGCGGCAAAGTTCTCTGGGTGGAGGATTGGGCGAAGGGGGCGATCGACCTGCTCGGCTCTGTATTCCGGCTTGCGAGAGAGCTCGTCCACTTGTGTGTTTCGGCGGCCGGGGAGGTAGGTGACCGTGAACTGGAACCGGGAGAAAAACAGGGACCACCAGATCTGGTGTTGGTTCAGCCGTCGGGCGCTTTGCAGGTGCTCCACGTTTCGATGGTCCGTTCGTACCTGTACCGGATGGCATGCCCCTTCCAAGAGATGACACCAGGTCTCGAAGGCTACTTTGATGGCCAGTAACTCCTTCTCCCAAATGGTGTAGTTCTGCTCCAAAGCGTTGAGTTTCCGGGAGTGGAACGCACAGGGGAGCAGGGACTGCTTGCTCCCCACCGGCTGTAGTAGGACCGCTGCCACTGCCTTATCGGATGCATCGGCCTCTACTATGTAAGGTCGGGTGGGGTCGGGTTGCTGGAGGATGGGTTCAGACGTAAAGGTGTGTTGGAGGTGCCGGAAGGCCTGTTGAGCGGCCTCCGTCCAAACAAACTTCTCTTTGCCTTGAAGCAGGTCTGATATGGGTGTGGTGAGTTCAGAGAAGTGGGAGATGAACCGGCGGTAATAGTTGGCGAAGCCCAAGAAGCGCTGCACATCTTTGGGGCTTCAAGGAGCTGCCCAGTGGAGGATGGTCTCAAGTTTGGCTGGGTCCATCTGGATACCCGAGGGAGAGATCCGATGGCCTAGGAAATCCACGGTAGTGAGGTCAAAGGCGCATTTTTCTAGCTTGGCGAAGAGGTGGTTCTCCTGCAGGCCCTGCAGCACCGCCCGAACTTGCTCCTTATGTTCCGAGGGGTTCCGCGAGTAGATCAGGATGTCATCCAAGTAGATCACCAGGAAGCAGTCTAGGAGGTCCCGGAAGATATCGTTCATGAAGTGCTGGAAGACGGCAGGAGCGTTGCACAAGCCAAAAGGCATCACGGTGTACTCAAAGTGCCCATAACGGGTGCGGAAGGCCGTCTTCCACTCATCGCCGTCCCGCATACGCACCAGGTTGTAGGCCCCTCTCAGGTCCAGTTTGCTGAACATGCGAGCGCCCCGCAGCCGCTCTAATAGTTCTGGGATCAGGGGCAAAGGGTAGTGATTCCGAACTGTAATCTGGTTGAGGGCTCAGTAGTCATTGCACAGCCGGAGTTCCCCACATTTCTTTTTGACAAAGAGGACAGGGGCGGCTGCAGGGGACGTGGAAGGGCGAATGAACCCTTGGCGCAGGTTCTTGTCTAGGAACTCTCTGAGGGCTGCCAGTTTGGGTTCCGACAGGGAGTAAAGCCGGCCCACGGGAATGGCTCCGGGGAGCAGGTCAATGGAGCAGTCGTAAGGACGATGGGGTGGCAACTGGTCTACCTCTTGCTTCCCAAAAACATCCGCGAACTCTCGGTACTGTTCTGGTAAGGCCTCGAGCGCGGAGCTTGCCTCCCGGGTCGTCAGGATGCGCTCCTTCGGCCTCCAGCAGTTGGCTTGGCAATAGGGGGATCCGAGAGTCAGTCGGCCCGTGGACCACTGGATGATGGGGTCGTGCCGCTGGAGCCACGCCAGGCCCAGCACGACCGGGAAGTGGGGCGCGGCAGCCAGGTAGAACTGGAGGCTTTCCTGGTGCTCCCCCAGGGCCATGTTGAGCGGCACTGTCTCCTGTACTACAGGGCCTGAGGCGAGAAGCCGGCCGTCAATAGTCTCCACCAGGAGGGGGCAGCAAATGGGTTGACTAGGAACCCGGTGGAGATTGGCAAAGGACACGTCCATAAAATTGTTGGTGGATCCCGAGTCCAGCATGGCTGGTACTTGTAGGGTACCCCTTCCGGGGACTGTCAGCGAGAGCAACATGGTCAGATGCTTGGGCGGTGAGGAACTGAGGTGGCAGGCCCCTTGAACCACGAGGTTGCCCTGGCTCAAGGGCCTGTGAAGGCCGGGGCATGGGCGTTTCCCGAGGCCGGGGCTGTGGGTCGTTTCGCGGAACATTGGGCTGCAAAATGTCCCAGGGCCCCGCAATACAGGCAGAGGCCCTGTTGCCGGCGTCGCAGCTTTTCGGCCGCAGAGAGACATGGCCAAGCCCCTCCCAGCTGCATAGGTTCTGCCGGGGGTGTAGGGTCCTTGCCGGTTGGCTCCGAGGGCCCAGCCACTGGGGCTGATGCTCTGTAGACTGGCCGGGGTCGGTTGGCAGCACGCCTGCTTTCCAGTCTCCCATCAATCTGGAGACACAGGCATATGAGGGCTTGCAGGGTTCCAGGGTGCTCCACCCTAGCTAGCTCATCCAGAAGCTCATCCGACAGCCCCTCCTGAAATTGGTCCATGAGAGCTGCTTCGTTCCAGCCCAGGTTTTGTTGTAATAAACGAAAGTCTGTTACATATTCCCCCAAGGGGCGTCGGCCTTGCCGCAGCCTGCGTATGCGGCGGTTGGCTGTGGCTGATTGGACTGGGTCCTCGAACATAGCCTTCAGTTCTCTGGTGAAGGCAGCTAGGTCGTTGAGCATGGGGCTCCGCTCGAGGAGCAGGGGCGTGGCCCATCTAGCTGCGGCCCTGGTGCACAGGCTAATCAAGAATCCCACCTGGGTCTTATCATCTGGGAAGGCCTCCGGTCATAACTCCATGAAGAGCTGGGCCTGGGCCAAGAATGCTGAGAGCTGTTCAGAAGCCCCAGTAAATTTCTCTGGGAGGGTCACAGGGCACTTGACTCTCCCTGTAGGGAGAGGAGGTGGGGCGGCTGCTAGCTGGGTTTACAAGCCTTGGATGGCCAACAGCAGCTGGTCTACTTGTGAGCACAGGAGCAAGTTTTCCTGCTGGAGTTGCTCCATGGTCGGCACTTCCCCCACTCCCTCGTTGCTTGCTTTGTTTGGGGCTGACTGCAAACTGTCAGCTCTGCACTGAGTCTGCAGTGCCGGTGGGGGCTGGAAATTCCTGGGTCGTTGGCAGGGAAGGGAAGTCCTTAGCCGGCAGTCTGGTTGTAAATCTGCCAGGTCTATGAGGAGGGAACCTGATAAGGGCCAGGCCTGTCCGAAGCTTACTTGCCGAGTCCGAAGTCCAGAAGCGAGGTCAGTAGAGATCTGGGATCAAGTGCCAAGGGGTCAGTCCAAGAGACGTTGCAAGGAAACAAGGAATACACGAGCCACGCCTGACGTTGTAGTCAGCAACAAGCTGAGGCCAAAGTGTGCCTTATAAAGAGCAGGTTTGACAGCAGGTGTGAGCCCTCAGCGTTTGGGCCTTAAGAGGACAGGCCTGCCTCTCTTCTGCCAGACCTTCTGCTGTCTACGTTCTGCAGGTGAGGGGGGAGTATCCTGTTCACTGTCTGCGTCTGGCTGCAGGGCCTCCGCTGTATCTGGGGTGCTCTGCAGCTGAGGGGGAGAAGGAGCTGGATTCTCAGGAGTCTCCTCCGTGTCTCCTTCTGGGTCTGCTGCTCCTGGGTCTGCTGCTGTTACTCCCGAGTCGTCCTCATCAGAGGAGTCCTCTGACGGGGCCACGACACTCAGTATCTGGAGAATGTGTGTGTGTGAAGAATGTCTTTGTCCCTAGTCCCCAAAACTATACCCCTAACACTGCATTTTGTGATGTATTTTTCACTAGAAAATGCTTCATGGGAAATCTCATGTCATCCAGTCGTGGAGATGTTGTATGTAGCTTAATTGTGAACTCCATGCACATATGTGGATGTTAAGGCTGCCGCACATATGTGGACGTTAAGGCTGCCTCACATGTGGTTACTGATAAGTGGATACTTCTTATGATCACTGCATGTATTCTTAGGGAACCTCATATACTGTGTGAGGACATACACTATAAAAACACTCAGAAAATACCAAGTGATCAGGACAGCTTCATAATTTCTGTATCATGCAATGTGCCCGTTTTATTTTTATGTAATATATTCCAAATGTAGGCTTGCTTCTGGGTTGCTAAGTTTCTTAGCTTTTATTAGTAGGCTGAATGAAGAAATCTTATTGTTTGTGGGAGGACAAATTGTTGTATCCTGTCATTTCAAACCCATGGCATTTTGATTGGGACTACAACCAGATGTGACAGAACTTTTTGTATGGGGCTCAGTCAGTGAGCAAACTGCTGATGAGACGCTAAAGAACACTATTTTTATATTATGATGTACAAGGGGAATGTATAGCAGGACCAAAGTTAGAACATGGATTGTAACAAGTGACATACAAGCAGGGATGGTGGAGAATTCAATCAAGAATTGATATCCAAAGCCCAGGAGGAAAAATAATCAGGATGGATGAATGGATGGGAAGAGAGACAGTGAGTTGAGAGAAGTGACAATTCAAGCAATCAGACTGTCACTACAGACAAAGATTAAACTAGCCAGTGGTGGTCAGATAAGGAGCTGAGGTGTTAGAGTTTTTTGCACATGAAGTCCCAGTGGCTCTGAACAATATCTAGTAGTAGCAGGAACACTTCAGCAGTGGACTTTTAACAGGATCCCGAAAAAAGTCCTTCCCAAGGGTATTCTTATTTTGGAATGACATCGGCTTATCTGATTTCCCTGCTACAGTTAAAAATAATAATAATATGGTGTAAGATCCTGATCAAGGCCACTTAAATATAATGATTCCCTGGTGGAAATGTAGTCTGTTATGTAAATCCAGAACTGGTTTCTGCTCTTGACATCCTGATACAAATCAGTAGTTTAGCCTTCACCTACCTGATGCCCTCCAGACGTTTTGGACAACTCCCATAGCCTCCATAGGCCAAAGAGCTGGCAGACACCAGGCTGGCAACAGCCGCTATAGATCCTTACTTTGGGGTTATTTTATACCTTGATGTGCAATTGATCTAATTGGCAACTCATGTGTGAGCCTTCATTTTCAATGTATAGGGTATGTTGTATTGCAGCATGACAATCTTCCCCTGAGAAAGTCACTGCAACCAACCATCCTGTTTGAGCATATACGTATATTTCTAAATGCATACATGTATTTAAGATGAAATACGTAATCAAGAAGAAACGGTTAATTCTGTACTTTTGCTGATTATTTGGGGTAGATTATATGCTGGCCCATACACATTCATTTCTCTATTCTCCTGCTTCACCTACTCGCCATGTATTAAACTGCTGCAATATTTTTGCTATTTAGCCCTGTATATTTTTATAATTGCTTTATATGGCCTCCTCCCCTTTTCACGTTCTTTCTGTCTCCCCTATTTTGTCTCTAAGTGAGATGAGAGAGACGACTGCACCATTTGCTCCATTGTCATGCTTCCATTTTCCATCAGCCATGGTAAACAGCACAATGTTCCAAAAAAGTTTGCTGATGAGGATTATATAATTTTGTTTCTGAAAGGAAGGCTTTAAAGTACGACACCATCCCTTGGAAATATCTGTGCAGTGAAATGAACCCATTTTGAAAGGCTGGGCGGCAGATCCTGGAGAGGCGCAAGTGGCAGGCCACGCCAGCATAGGGGAACAAGGGATAGATGCATAATATCCATCCCTTGTTCCGGACCTGTCCACAACCAGAAGATAACTGGGGGATGGAGTACTCCATCCAATCTTCGACTGCTGTTGTGTAATGCCAGGTCTGTGGTACAAAAAACAGCACTCATCCATGACATGATCTTGGATGAGAACGCAGACCTGGTATGTATTACGGAGACCTGGCTGGATGAGGCCTCAGCTCCTATACTTGAGGCCATGTGTCCAGCCGGTTTCCGATACGCACAGCAGCCGAGAATTGGTAGGCAGGGAGGGGAAGTGGCAGTCATCTATTGGGGATCTCTGGTTTTCGCCAGACCCCCTCTCCATGAGACCAAGTTTGTTGATTGCATGTACTGGAGGTTGGGCCCAAGGGCAGTTTAGGGATTCTACTTGTGTACCGCCCACCCCGCTGCACAGCAGACTCCCTGACCGAGGTGCTCGAGGTGATCTCAAGCGTGCGGTTACTTTCCCCCAATCTATTGGTTGTAGGGGATTTCAACGTACACGCCAAGTCTGCCCTTACGGGAGCCCCTCGGGATTTCATTGAAACCATGACTTCTTGGGATCTGCACCTTAGTAATACGGGGCCCACCCATGTAGCCGGTCATGCTATTGACCTTGTGTTTGTCTCAGGAGGGGAGGGAAGAGTTCTGAAAATGGGGGCTGTTTCTTCTAACCCTGTGTCATGGTCAGATCACTATCTGGTGAATATAGATCTCTCAATGCCGCACACCCTCCGCAGGGGACAAGGACCTATTAGGATGGTCCGCCCCAGACTCCTGATGGAACCGCAGAGATTCCTGAATGCGCTGGGTGATTTGGAGCTGACTGAAGGACGCCCGGCCGAAGCCCTGGTGATGGAGTGGAACAGGGAGATCACTGGGGCTTTGGATAGGGTGGCTCCGAAACGTCCTCTCCCCCTGAATAGAACTCAGACAGCACCCTGGTATACACCACGGTTGCGGGGTCTGACACAGGAGGTGAGACGACTTGAGCGCCGGTGGCGGAAATCTCACACTGAAGACGATCGGACACTGGTTAGAGCGGCAATAGCTGCCTACCAGGTGGCAACAAAGGCAACAAAGAGGGAATTCTTTGCTGCCTCTATTGCGTCAGCAGAGTGTTGTCCCAGGAGATTGTTCCAAGTGGTCCGAAGCCTGGTCGGTCCAGTTGCTCAGGAACCCATGGAGCAATCTAAAATCTCCTGTGACATTTTTGCTAAACACTTTGCTGGTAAAATCGAGCGCCTGAAGAGCATGATTCCGTTCGCCGTGGATACAGGTAGTAGGCCAGGGTCGGCCAGTTGCATTCCGGTCCAGTGGGATCGGTTTCAGCCTCTTCCCTCTGAGGAAGTGGACAAGGTGCTCAGTACTGTGAAGCCAACCACCTGTCTGCTTGATCCTTGCCCTTCATGGCTCATTACGAGTTGCAAAGAGAGACTGAGTGAAGGGATCAAGGCAGTGGTAAATGCATCCTTGAAAGAGGGTGCAATGCCATCAGCCCTCAAGGAGGTGGTGATAAAGCCCATCTTAAAAAAACCCTCCTTGGATCCCCAAGAGCTGAATAACTTCCGCCCAGTTTCTAATTTACCATTCTTAGGCAAGGTAATTGAGTGAGTGGTGGCCAGACAGTTACAGACACACTTGGAGGAAACGGATTATTTAGATCCATTCCAATCGGGTTTCAGGACTGGACATGGAACTGAAACAGCCTTGGTCGCTCTGGTGGATGATATGAGGAGGGCGTTGGATAGGGGAGAATATACCTTCCTCGTCCTCCTAGATCTCTCAGCGGCTTTCAATACCGTTGACCACGGTATCCTGTTGGATCGCCTAGAGGGATTAGGAATAGTGGTTCCATTCCTATCTCTCAGATAGGCACCAACGGGTAGCTTTGGGAGATGAGGTATCAGACCCTTGGCCTCTTAATTGTGGGGTGCCACAGGGCTCTACCCTCTCTCCCATGATGTTTAACATCTATGTGAAACCGCTGGGGGCCATCATCAGGAGTTTTGGGCTGAAGTGTCACCAATATGCGGATGACACTCAGCTCTATCTCTCATTTAAGTCCTCACCAGAGTTGGCTGTGGATACCATGTCCAAGTGCCTGGAATCCGTAAGTGGATGGATGGGAGAGAACAGGCTGAAGCTGAATCCCGACAAGACCGAGGTGTTGCTTGTGGGAGACAGAGGAAGGCTGGGTATTACGGACCTGATGCTTAATGGGGTGAGATTACCCCTGAAGGACCAGGTCTGCAGCCTCGGGGTCATTCTTGACTCCAGGCTGTCCATGGAGGCTCAGGTCTCGGCGGTGAGTCGGGCAGCTTGGTATCAGTTACATCTGATACGGAGGCTGCGACCCTACCTTCCTGTTCATCTGCTCCCACGGGTGATACATGCCCTGGTCTCTTCTCGCTTAGACTACTGTAATGCCCTCTATGTGGGGTTACCCTTGAACACGGTCCGGAAGTTACAGCTGGTACAGAATGCGGTGGCACGCTTGATTAAGCACAGCCGTCGCCGTGACCATATCACGCCAGTGTTAATAGATCTTCACTGGTTACCAGTTGTTTACCGGGCCCAATTCAAGGTGTTGGTGCTGACCTTTAAAACCCTATACGGTTTCAGCCCAGTGTATCTGAAGGAGCGCCTACAGAATCACCAATTATGCCGCCTGACAAGATCAGCCTCACAAGACCTTATCTCATTCCCACCGGTTAAAACAGCTAGGCTGGTGCGGACCAGAGAGAGGGCATTTTTGATTGTGGCCCCCACCCTCTGGAATTCCCTTCCTTTTGATCTCCGACATGCTCCCTCCCTGATGGGTTTTCGCCAAGCCTTAAAAACCTGGCTATTCAGGCGGGCCTATGGGATTGGGGAGGATTAATTTTATAAGGTTTTAAATAGAAATTGGTTTTAAATTGATTATGATTGTGTTTGCTTGTATTTTATTTTGTATTATGTATTGCTCTCTATTATTGTAAGTCGCCTAGAGTGTCCACTAACCTGGACAGATAGGCGACTAACAAATAAAATTTAATAATAATAATAATAATTTTGCTCACTCCTTACAGCTATAGTAGTTACTAAAGGGCAGTACACTGCTGAGAAAGAATGGTGTCCATCATTTGAAGTCTGTAACTGTCATAAAGAATGATAGATTTGTGTATTTTGTCACCCTTTGCAAAAATTAAAATTCTTCCTCATTCTCACCAATACTGCCCTCCTGCTCACATGGCACAGTTAGGCTGCATTTAGATGTGGGTTTATTGCTTTAGTTTTATTAGTGGTGGTGCTTCTGTCCTGATTTCTAACGTTCCTTTGAAACTACATTACCTGTTGCCTTATGGAACTGTGGCTTTTTGACCAGTAACTACCATTTCATACTAAATTTCATTCAGACCAACAAACTGGATATGTTGCTACTCCCTCATTCTTTGTGCACATGCGCACTGCTGTTTCCCCATGATTCACCCATGAAAAGACAGGAAAGAAGTATATGCCAGTATACTGCCCCGCGTTTCGTCACTGTACTCCCACAATTTTCTGGGTTAATGGGGTTGTAAACAGATTTTTTTTCTGGAAGCAATTAACTTGGAAATGAGCACTAAACTTCCACTATATTCCACTAGATTTCTAGAAATGACTTTTATGCCGTGTGAAAGACCAAGTAAAATGCAGAAATTATCTGGTAAAGAATCATTGGGAAATTGGAATAAATTGCCATCTGAATGCAGCCTTATTAAAATTTGGTGTGCACTTCTTGTTCTGGTGTGTCATATCTCAGATATTTAGTGGCAGCTCATACTCTGCTGTTGTCTGGGACTGCCTTTTGCCTGTTTGACATTATTATTATTATTATTATTATTATTATTATTATTATTATTATTATTATTATTATTATTATTATTATTATTTAGATTTATTAGTTGCTTGATACCTGAAGGTCCTCAAGCGACTTACACAATGTTAAAACAAAAACAACCAAAACATCATAAAACATAAAATAAACAACAAAACAATAGCAATAGCACCCCCATGCAGCCATAGGAAGGTTTGGCAGCATATTAAAACAAAACATCATCAATCAATAGCTGCCTGTTGAAACCCCAGCACTGTGTAGAGATTTGGTTTGATGAACATTTTAGTGCAAAAAATATCCAACTTGCAGTTTTCTAAAACAATATATGAACCAAAATGTGGCTATCCTTCAAAATTTGTATCCTCCAAATATTCAAAAGTATGTTGCAAGAAAGTGTGCATAAAAATGCATGTTTTCATGAAAATAACATACAGAATGCAGTATATTAATGGGAAATGCCTGCAAAAATGTGTACATTGGGGAAAATGCACACTTAAATGCTAATGAATTTTTATGAGGGCTTTAAAAAAATCACAAACTAATGCAGAAATGTGGAGAACTGAACTGATGATTGGAAAAATGAGAGAAACTGAAATTGACAGATTAGTCTCTCCCTACACAAGAGTGATGACCGATGTGTCTCCACTAGAAAATTTAAATGTGATAGGAGAATGGATGGGGCAGGGGGATTGCAGTGGTAATCTCTTATAGGAAGGTGCTGAATGCCTCGTGTAAGTAAGGGCACCTAGCTGGATCAATGAAAGTTGTGTGTGTGTGTGTGTCCGTGCGCGCGCATGTGTGATCTCTATTATAAGCAAGTGCCTAATGGTAGGATCCCTGATTCATTGATTTAACTAATCTATTTTATAGTTATTTTTTTCCATTTGAGAGAGTGCACACCAGGAGGGTGCATTCAAGACTGTCATGAAAAAAACATTAAAAACTACATCTGTAATGTTAACGTGACCTCAAGGGAATACTTACTAAGTTGTTTCATCTCGTCATATGTTTCCGTTTATTACAGCTTGATCAGTATTCATTAAATTTGATCCCATATTATTTTAGGGTGACAAACTTGTGAGCTATCTTAGCATGATTGTGTCATCTTTGTGTTTCACATGGTGCATAGTAAACTGAACTCAGATCCAGCTGAAGTTAGCTGTCAAGGGCAACCAGAGATTGTTAAAAAAAACCCACAAGTGGCTGTTGCAAAACTAGATCTCCTCCATTCATCTCAGTGTAATTTTTAGCTAACCAGACATGTATCATAATATTGTCATGCCCAGTAGCAATTCTCTGCCCCCTCCAAGCAGCAATCCATGAAACAGAGCAGGGACAAGGAAATACTTGGTTTTATTTTGAAATTAAAGCATTTTTACCCTGCTGTTCAGCCAAAAGAGCCCCCAGAATAGCTTACAGATCAATAAAAAACAAAACAGTCCCTGCCCCCAGGTTTACAATCAAAAAGACAAGGCACAAAAAGAAACAGGGCAAGGAGAAAAGAGTAAAAAGCAATCTCAAGCACTAGTTCTTAAAGTTCTTATAACATCGTGTGGGATATAAACAGTTCAGGAAAAGAAGACCCAAGGGAGCTGGGTTCTCAGCAGAGCCCATGGAATGGCCATCCCCTCCCTCTACTTTGCAGCTGAATATCATGAACTTTGGGGGGGAAACCTAGGAAAAGGTGGGTGCAGGCCAATGGTTATGGTGGCATCTCAGCAGTGTCCTGCTGTGGCCTGTCTTTGAAATTTTATTTTGGGATGGTCAGTTTAAGATCTGCAAATGTAAATGCATGTACATAGGCAAACTGGACAGTCTCTATGCAAGACAATAAATGGACACAAATTTCTCACATTAAGAAAGATAACACAGAAAAGCCTGTAGGAGAACATTTTAATCTTCCTGGCCATTCAATTGCAGGAGTCTTGTTTCTCCTTCATTCAGAAGGGTAATTTAACAACATGAAATTGACGAAATCATCATGGCTGCCTTTATTTGGTAAAGGCATAGTTGTAGTCTGAGCCAGTGCAGAGAGTAGTACAATTGCTGTGCACTAACTCAGTTTCTGAGCAATGTACAGAGTTCAAAATATTGGCAATCTTCTAGTTTAGAGAAAAGGCAAATAAGAGGTGACATGATAGAAGTTTATAAAAATTATGCATGGCATGGAGAGGGTGGATAGAGAAAAGGTTTTCTCCATCTCTCATAACACTAGAACTCATAGACATTCAATGAAGCTGAAAGTTGGAAGATTCAGGGCAGACAAAAGAAAGTACTTCTTCATACAGCACATAATTAAACTATGGAACTCGGTCCCAGAGGTGGCAGTGATGGCCACCAACTTAGATAGCTTTAAAAAGAGGTTGAGACAAATTCATGGAGGATAATGGTATCAAAGACTACTAGCTATGATGGCCAAGCTCTGCCTCTACAGTTGGAGGCAGTATGCTTCTGAATACTAGTTGCTGGAAACTGGGGGTGGGGGAGTGCTCTTGTGTTCAGGTCCTGCTTGCAGGCTCCTTGTGGGCCTGTGGTGGTACACTGTGAGAATAGGATGCTGGACTAGATGGGCCACTGGCCTGAACCAGAAGTCTCTTCTTATGTTCTTCTTTTCACTTCATACTCTTAACCAAATACCCTAATAAGTGAGTGCAAGCACATTTGGGGGGAATTCCTAACAATTGTGAAGTGCCTCATGACTAGGGTTGCCATATTGTCCGGTTAGCCAGGTTTTACCCGGATTCTTTGCATGCCACCCGGCACCCGTTTAGCCCCTTAGGTGGCCCGGATTCTCAGCTTTAATTTTTTAAAAAATTAAGTTTCTAGGTGGTCCGGTTCTCGACATATACATAAAAACATCAGCCACCCCCCTGACTGTTAAATCTTTCTTTAAACAGTACTGTATAGCACTTCGTAGCTTTAACCCGCCTGTTCAGGATTGCAGCCAATCATTGAAGCCAGGGTTGCATTTGATTGACCTGAGGCAGTGTCTAGAAAACGACATTGCAATGCCAGAAAATGGTGGTTCCCCCCCCCCGTTTATCTGAAAATCTCATAAATTAGGTAAGTATATACATTACAGGTTTTTTTCCTCTTGTGTGCAGGAGTCAAATCCTGGGCAGTGTTTTGAAAACCTTCCCAATACTTGCTTTTGTAAAAGCAATGCTAATCCCATATGCCCAGAGTAAATCCCATTAAATTCAATAGGACTTACTTTTGAGTAGACATGGTTATGAATGTGCTGAAAATCAATGGGACTTTGGAGTGAATGTAAAAAAGAATTGTGTTTGTGTTCTAACTCTTTCTCTCTTCTCTCCAGTCCTATTTTAAAGCAAGTAGACAGGGCTTACTTAGGTATTACAATTTTTATTCTGTAGGAAACTAATACTGATTTTTAAAAAACTAATACTGATTTTTCTGCAATGACCAACTGGTTTGACAATAATAATAATAATAATAATAATTTTAATTTATAAGTCGCCTATCTGGCCAATGGCCACTCTAGGCGACGTACAACTCAGTTAAAATACATCATAATAAATACAGTACAACAATAAAACAGTAAAACAGTGACAGTTCAGAGTAGCAGGCAATTAGTCAAAAAGATTAACCCTCCCCGGAAGTCCCGAAGGCCAGGTCTTCAAGGCCTGGCGGAATACATTCAGGGAAGGGGCATGCCGAAGATCATATGGGAGGGAGTTCCAGAGAGTGGGGGCCGCCACTGAGAAGGCCCTCTCTCTAGTCCCCACCAGCCTAGCTGTTTTAGTTGGCGGGACTGAGAGAAGGCCCTGTGTGGCTGATCTTGTTGGGCGGCATAATTGGTGGCGTTGGAGGCGCTCCATCAGATAAACTGGGCCGAGACCGTGTAGGGCTTTAAAGGTTAATACCAACACCTTGAATTGGGCCCGGAAAACAACTGGGAGCCAGTGCAGATCGAACAGCACTGGGGTGATGTGCTCCTGGCGACGACAGTTTGCAAGTAGTCGAGCCGCCGCATTTTGTATGAGTTGTAGTTTCCAGACCGTTTTCAAGGGTAGCCCCACGTAGAGTGCATTACAGTAGTCCAAACGAGAGGTGACCAGGGCATGTAACACCAATGGGAGCTGATGAACAGGGAGGTAGGGTTGCAGTCTACGTATGAGGTGTAATTGATACCAAGCTGCCCGGCTCACTGCCAAAATCTGAGCCTCCATGGACAGCTTGGAATCAAGGACAACCCCTAGGCTGCGGACCTGGTCCTTTAGGGGCAGTTTCACCCCATCGAACATCAAGTTAATATCTCCCAACCTTCCCTTGTCCCCCACGAGTAGCACCTCGGTCTTATCAGGATTCAGCTTCAACCTGTTCCTTCCCATCCATCCACTCACGGATTCCAGGCACTTGGACATGGTCTCCACAGCCAACTCTGGTGAGGATTTAAACGAAAGATAGAGCTGAGTGTCATCCGCATATTGGTGACACTGCAGCCCAAATCTCCTAATGATTGTCCCCAGCGGCTTCATATAGATATTAAATAGCATGGGAGAGAGGATAGAGCCCTGTGGCACACCACAATTGAGAGGCCAAGGGTCTGAAACCTCTTCCCCCATGCTACTTGTTGATGCCTATCGGAGAGAAAGGAGCGGAACCACTGCAGTACAGTGCCTCCTATTCCCAATCCCTCCAGGCGATGTAGAAGGATACTGTGGTCAACAGTATCAAAAGTCGCTGAGAGATCGAGGAGGACAAGAAAGGTGAATTCTCCCCTATCTAATGCCCTCCTCATATCATCCACCAGAGCGACCAAGGCTGTTTCAGTTCCATGTCCAGTCCTGAAACCCGATTGGTATGGATCCAAATAATCCGTTTCATCCAAGTGTGCCGACAGCTGATTAGCCACCACTCGCTCAATGACCTTGCCTAGAAATGGTAAATTTGAAATTGGGCGAAAGTTATTCAAAACTTGGGGATCCATTATATGGGCTGTATGTATTTATACATCTGCAGTGTGTGTGTGTAGTCTTTCCAACAACCCTGTGAGGTAGGGTTGGAAACTAAGGCAGCTCACAACAAGAAATAAAGCCATTTAAAATCCAATAACCATAAAAACAAGTATAAACAGTTGCAAAACAGCGCAGAGTGGCATGATTAGGAATTTTGGGTTGTGTGAATGAAGTTGCTTATCACTTGAGGTTGCAGTTCTGTCCCTGTTTGAGTAAGCCTCACTGAATACACTGGGACTTGCTTCTGAATAAATAAACCTATATTTTGCACTATAAATATCCTTACAGTATGTGTAAATAATAAATATATTTGATAGTCATGCTTATATAAATATTTCTTCATTTATCATATTTTTGGTTTTTGGTTAGGAATCCTGACTGGTTGTGAGATGCTTAGTTTTCTGCCTTACTCATAGGAATCTTATTGTGGTTGGTATGGTGTTGCATTTAAGAAATCATGGTACGAAATGGGCTGAATCAGTATAAGGCAGATTCCTTGGTCCCTAAAAGTGGGAAGAGACTCAAGGGGCACAGTGACTCCAACATTTATTTATGTATTTTTATTTACAATATTTATATACCGCTTTATTGTAAAAAACCTCAAAGTGGTTTATAGAAAGAAAACAATAAAATTATTGGCAAAAGCGTTAAGGACAGATATTTAAAAACATTCAAAGTAATAAAACCAACAATGAGTTAAAAACAGATTTAAAAACACAATAGCTTCCACATGCCTGGAGAGGCTTGCCTCAAGAAAACTGATTTTAGCAGGTGCTGAAAAGAGGCGTCTGCCTAATGTCAATAGGCAAGGAGTTCCAAAGGGTAGGTGCTGCCACTTTACAGGACTTTCAATAAAGACAAATGCAGGATTCTGCATTTAGGCCACAAAAACAAAATGCACGGGTACAGGATGGGAAATACCTGGCTCAGCAGCAGTGCGTGTGAGAAGGACCTTGGAATTGTAGTGGATCGCAAGTTGAACATGACCCAGCAGTGTGATGCTGCGGCAAAAAAGGCAAACGCGGTTTTGGGATGCATAAACAGAGCTATAGTTTCCAGGTCGAGGGAAGTAATAGCTCCACTATATTCTGCATTGGTCAGGCCTCATCTGGAATACTGCATTCAGTTCTGGGCGCCTCATTTTAAGAAAGATATAGACAAGTTAGAGCGGGTTCAGAAGAGGGCGACAAGAATGATAGCCGGTATGGAGAACAAGTCTTATGAGGAAAGGTTGAAGGAACTTGGCATGTTCAGTCTGGTGAAGAGAAGGCTGAGGGGTGACAAGATTGCACTCTTTAAGTACCTGAAGGGCTGTCACACAGAAGAGGGTACAGATTTGTTCACTGCTGCCCCAGAGGGTAGGACTAGGTCTAATGGTTTTAAGTTGCAGGAGCGTAGATTCAGATTGGACATTAGAAGGAACTTCTTGACAGTAAGGGCAGTTCGGCAATGGAACCGACTGCCTAGGGAGGTGGTGGGATCCCCTTCGCTGGATGTCTTCAAGCAGAGGCTGGACAGCTATCTGCAGGAGATGCTCTAGCTGTGGATTTCCTGCTGTGAGCAGGGGGTTGGACTCGATGGCCTACAAGGCCCCTTCCAACTCTATGATTTTATGATTCTATGACTGATTTCTTACAAGAGCAGAACAAGTACTGTAATATGTGGCACCCATAACATGGAAAGCACAGCTTGAACTTGGTCTGATAGCAAATCAGCAACAATGCAGATTTCAGAGCAGAGGTATTATGTGCTGATAGGATCTCACTCATGTCAGCAATTGTGCTGCAGCATTCTGCATTAACTGCAGTCCCCAGGTCAGGTTGTGTTGCATGGGGATTTCTGTGACCTTGGCTGACTGGCTGCTAGGATTTTTTTAGTTTGGGGTTTTGGTTATGAATCCTGACTGGTTGTGGGATGCTGAGTTTTCTGCCTTACTCATAGGAATCTTGTTATGGTTGGTATGGTATTACATATAGGAAAGTGTTACTGCCTTTTGTGTTGTTTTTTCCCCATTTGCATTTCACTTATCTTTAACCTCACTCCGTTACAGCCATAGAAGCAACAGCAGCATATGCAAGGTAATTAACTCCCATTAGTGATAAGAGCAAGAATTTATAATTATTGTTTTAATTAAAACAAGAGGCTTATGAGAACTTTGAAGAGGACCAGATATTTATTCTCTTTCTGAGCCCAGGACTGGGTCTTTCATGATCCCCGGTGGGGGGGGGGGAGCAGGAAAGTAGTCAATAAGACAGACATCCTGGCATTGGTAATCTAATTAGCAAGGTATGTGTGGGGTTGTTGCACACTTCCAGGCCCAGATTCATTTTGAGTATGGAGGTGGAAACTGTGTAGATATGGTTGATAAAAGGGAGAAGAAATTTTGAGTAAAGCAAAGCTCTGCTTTTATAAAACCTAAGAAACATACAGATACTTTGATTGGCTGAGTGCCTGCACCAGTGGAATACTGGAGGAACTTGTAAAACTTGCTGCAACAGTATTTAGAACGGAGCATGTGGTGTGAAAGACTCTTTTTCCTAACATTTTGGCTTCTTGTTTTTCTCCACCCACCACATCTCTGAAATATATCATATATGTAATGGTTAACCATACTAAAAAATGTAAATAAGCTTATTTCGGTCAATGACCAGCAAAGGTTAACCATACTGCTGCCCTGACTTACTTTATGTTTGTTGCTATTTTGTGTTTTTATTATGTTTTTATATTGATTGTGTATTTTTATTGTTTTTATTATATTTGTAAGCTATGCTGAGCTCTGTTTTTAACAGCAGAAGGGCAGGATATAAATCCTCTTAAACAATCAATAAATATTCCATAGTGTTGGAAACTATAGTCTAGGCATTTAAGGCTGAAAATGTTGCTTTTAAAAAAAAGATTTCTCACATCTTTCCCCAGTTTTTGGTGGTAATTCCTAGGCACAAAAACAAAACAACAGACAATCCAAATATTAATACGCAAATAATATGCAAATAATTTGTATAATATGCAAATTAGCCTGCCTGGATTTGTGGAACTGGAATATGGCAACCCTACTCATGACCGCCCCCATAGCCATGTCCCCAAGGAAAAACCGGAGTCATGCTGCTAGGATTTTATATATCTTAATTTTCTAACATTCTGCTTAAAAACTTCGCCTTAAAAACACAGACATTCAAAACAAAGAAACTACTAATAAAATCTCATTGGCCAAATCTTTACACATGTTAATGGGGCACTTGACAAACCTCGCTAGACCTATTAACTTAAGAAAGGAACTTGGTTTTACTAGTTCAGTAGGTTCCTCTGCTAACTCCATCTATACAGATTCAAAATCAGAGGCTGGAAAGGGTACCCAAAGACATCATGTAGACCAACCCCACATTCCTGTAACAATAGTCAACTTCCCTGCCATTCAATTACAGATCTTACAACCGTTAAGCTCAGGAACACCAGAGCTTAACTTCAAAACAATCTCAAGATGGTACATGACTTAACATGTGGATTAACAAAAAAGATTGTTTATGATTGTTTCTTTGTTTATGGCAAAATCTGTTGTTATTTAAAACAATAAAAGGAATTAGGCTCTGGCCTAAAAAGCTTATGGCATAATAAAAACAATCATTAAAGCCCCACAGACTATTTGTCATACGTAGTAACTGAGAGATACCCCTCCCATGACAAAATGGTTATTGTCCCTGTAAAATATGAAGTTTTTAAATATATATTTAACATTATGGAGGCTCTTGACTTACTTAGGTCCCTCTTCTTCTCCATAGCTTTGCAGTTTGCTGGGCCCAACTGGGACCTTGCAATCTGTTGCTCCCAAGAAAGTGGGTGGAACCAGGGTTAAGGACTAAGTGACCTTGTGAGGGCCATAGGCTCAAGGCAGGGTATAAATCCTTAATAAACAAACAAATACTGGCAAACAGCAACAAAGCCCCCCAAAATCATGGAAATTGTAGTATGACACAACAGAGATGGGGCAGTCAGTTGCTGCAGCTCTTGTAACTGAGTCCATCATGTGGGCCAGTCAATACTACCTGGCACTGGCTGCCTGGGGGTACTTAGCCCCTGGGGGAATCCAGGTGGGGTTTGAGCCCCAAAGGCCCCTCCCCCAAGGTTTACACCTATGAATCATGCCACATGTCTGCTTTAATTAAAAGTTACCAGGATTGGGGCTAATTCATACAATAGTAACTTGTATTGTTACTCTTCAAGGAATTCAGAAAACTATTGTTTATCAGGTCTGAGATATAAGCCCACTATAGTCTTAATTCTTATTATTTTATATTATTATTTACCTAGTTCATAAGATGTTTGAACATATGCAGCTTTGGTAAATAAACTATTAATCACACTGATCAGTGCTTTATTGAGGAATGTGTGGAGGACCTCTAAATCTAGCCCCTTATCTGGACAGCAGATGAGTGCAGCTGCATCTTATTTTACAACATTACTCATGTGCAAGTCCAGCTGCTGAATCAGGCTTGGGAATCATGCTCAGCCCTTGCTGAAGAATGCAATTCCACATGTATGCAGGTATGAGCCTAGCTAGATTGGGACACGTAGGTGTGGGAATAACTTTAGAGTGTCAAAAATGGGCCTGTTTCCACAGAAGATGTAAGCTCAAGAGGGTAAAAAAGCAAGGTATGTAATTCACGATGCAGTAAGTGTAAGGAGTCTGCTGTATCCATCTGAGGCTCATAATTCAAAAGCAGAATTTCATTAGTGGACTTAGCCTACTAAAAGCTGTTTATATGCAGCCAACATTTCAGTTGTATTTATCAGATATAAAGCACAATTCCTCTTCACACTGGACCATTAAAAAAATTCTATGCATTTTGATTTTATGTTCTTGGCTTTTAACCATGCATGTTATTTATTTCTCCACTGTCCCTTATTTCCCCCCAATCCAATTGTACGTCTCTTCCCCCCCCAAAAAGTTCCCCTTTAAAAATAGCTGTTCTTTTTTTAAATATCACCAATCCCTCAGCCTGTCTTCTGATTTCACAGGTAACATAACTTCACAGTAAACATTTTCAAACAACCAATATTGTATTTTTTTCTCAAAAGTAGAGTATTAACGATGTGCAGTTTTCTGATATATGCAGTTGAGATGGTAGAGGTTGTCATAACATTCTTCAGATGGATTATATACATTTGTTCCTAAATACGCAAAAGTACATAGAATCATAAGAGGTCAAAGGCATCTTAGAGGTCATCCAGTCTAATTCCCAGCTCAGTATAGGATCTATAATGTAGGGTGCAACTGTATCCTTGAAAGCTGGCCATCAAGCCTGTGTCTAAGTACCTCCAAAGAAGGAGAGTCTACTACCTGTCCTACCGTTGAACAGCTCTGAAACTTAGGAAGTTTCTTCTAATGTTTAGCTGAATTTTGTCTCCCTGAAATTTTAATCTTGGTTCTAGTCCTACCATCTGGAGCAACAGAGAGCAAGTATATTCCATCTTTTCTGTGGTAACTCTGATGTCTAAAGACAGCTGTCCTGTCCTGCCTTCTCTGAATCTTCTTTTTCCAGGCTAAACATACCCAGTTTTTCCAACTGTTTTTCTTATGACTTGGTTTAACATTTTCATTTGAGACTGAAATGAAGACCTGGACTTGGGTTCAGGATACCTCAAGGACTACCTGAGCCTTTGTATCCCAGTCAAAACACTGAGTTCATCTGGAAGTGCACTGTTAGTTATCCAATCTGTTACAGAGGCCTGACTAGCCTCAACCATAAGTCGGACATTTAGTGCTGCTGGTCCCATGCTGCAGAACACGCTTCCAGCAGAGATTCAGTAGGCATCCTTGCTTTTGACTTGCAGGCAACCCTTGAAGACTTTTTTATGCTGACAGGCCTATGCAGTTCAACATTTTCTTGAGCCAGTCAAGTTTTAATTGTTTTCTGTACTGCTTTTGATGGTTTTAAAAATGTTTTTATATTGCTTTGCACAACCCTGATATTTTCTGAGATGGCAGTATAGAAATACTTCAATAAATAAATGCCTTTGACATGTTATTTCTCAATTCTAAACAAAGTCCCTTGTGTAGATATATTGATTTCCACAGAGCCACTTTTTGTATCTTTTAAAATCTGTGATAACTTATTTTGCTAGAATGGATTGAAAATATACATGGGGGGGGGACCAGCCAGTTGTCCTGTATCCATCTTCTTATTGTGTTAACACAACACACACACACACACACACACACAAATGTCTTGCAATCAGTTATTCCTGGTTCATGGAGATCACAATGCAAAAGCTTTGCACAAGCAGAGGACTCTATTCATGTTATGATTCCACTAACATTGGATGTTCATAGACTCTTTTTAGTGGTCCTGCTAAACGTATGGAGGTCAGGGGTCAGGACAGTGGGTGTCTTCCTGTCCAGTCATTCATAGTACTCAGTTGTCATGTAAATAACAGGACTGAAAATGGTGAGGGAAGAACAAATGATGAATGAAAGGGGTGCACAGGAAATAAGGGGGAAAGGTACTCAGAGCCATTCTATATTTATGGTTTGCTACAAAGATTGGCAACTTACTGTGTGAACTGTGGCTATCACTACCATTGATGAACAAGACTGATGTGGGTTTGGGAGGATAAACATGATGACCCCAGTTCACGCAATGAGTTGCAGAAAATGATACACCCAAGTGTGTGTGAGAGAGAGACTTACTACAAGGATGTTGATCCCTATGGTAAATATTTAATCAATCAATCAATCAATCAATCAATCAAATCAGTTCATTAATTAATTAAATTTCTGTCCTGCCCTTCCTTCCAGAAGGACCCCAGGGCAGCAAACAAAAACACCAAAAGCACTTGAACATCTTGAAAACAAAATAACTTTAAAAACATATTAAAACAAAATGTCTTAAAAACATTTTTAAACAATCTTTAAAAACATTTAAAAAAGCAATTCTACAACAGAAACAGAACAGAATAAGGTCTCTATTTAAAAGGCTTGTTGAAAGATGGAGGTCTTCAATAGGCCCCCAAAAGACAACAATTAGACTTTGCCTGTCTACTATTTGCCTGTCTAATATTTAAGGGGAGGGAATTCCAAAGGGTAAGTGCTACTACACTAAAGGTCCACTTCCTATGTTGTGTAGAAAGGACCTTCTGATAAGATGGTATACAGGAGGCCTTCACCTGCAGAGCACAGTGATCAACTGGGTATATAAGAGGCAAGACGATCTTTCAGGAAGAACAGTTAATAGTGCTTGATGTTCTGTAATTCCTGTCTTCCTGCCAGAGGTGGGTGCACAGAACAACCCTCTCTCCCCTTTGCTGGTGATTCACAGCAGGACTAGGATTAGCTCTTCACATTGGTGTGAATCACTGAATGTGCCTGAGGCAACCTATACTGTCAGACATTGTCACTAAGGGACAACAAAGAGGACAGAAATAAACCATCCCAGCCTGTTCCGTTCCTTCCTCCCCTCCCCACCCTTTGCAGTAACCACAGTCATTGGATTCTCATTCTTCATGTACAAAAGGACTGGATCATAGACATTGTTTGCAGTAGTAACATAATCAGGAGCTTGATTAATGGTGGTGTCGTTTCAATTCACAATGAAACAAAAATATCACTATGGATTTGAAGAACACCAACAACTCTAAAGTGATTGAAAGAACTGGCTCAAAATCTCACTGATTTTAATGATACTTCTGTTTAAGTGTGTTAGGAATCACAGTACTCTCACATAATTTACATTTTAGTTTGCCTTTTTATATGTGTGACTTTCTTTTTTTAAAAATCCATTGTTTGTAATTGCTAAAAATATTGCAAATTTCATTTAGACAGACTATTCTAAATTAGCACTGGGTACAATCCAGCTCTATTCAAATCAATGTGAATTTGTCATTGACTTCAACTGGATGTGGATAACACCTATTATGTGGGGGTTTCACTTGCATCTAGCAAATGTAGAGGATATTGAACTTGTCTTTAGGATCAAAATAGTGGGAGGCATTCCCAATATTTGACAGTTCCAGTTTATTTTTCTCAAATTACTTAAAAACATGGCAGATTACATCATATTTTTGTGGATGTTTATTATTCAGATCTGTGTTTCAAAGAATGTTAGCACTGGTGTCAAAAGGAAAATGAAAACTCATTAAGCAGCTATGGAAGATATTCTTCAGGAAGTCACAATTTACACTTCCATGTTGTGAAGGAACAGTAGCTATAATTTCCACTGTAATGAAGCTGTGTACTTTGCCAGGCTTATATCACAAAAATGCAGCACCATGGTATCAGTAATTCTGGAAACTGTCTAGAAAAGATGGGCAAAGTGCAAGTGCTAGTTGTGTCAGAGTATGATGCCTGACTCAGACCCAAGCCAGGATGACTTGTCTTCATCAGATGAAAACTCCAAAGTCTGAAGACCTTATGGAGCACCCTGACTCCAGCACTATTCCAGGCTAGAGATGTGAAGGCCAGGAAAAAACCCAGAAACATTTTGGGGAAAACCCGTTCCTCTCCCTTTTTTCTGTTTTTTTTTAACCAATTTTTTTGGAAACAAACAAACAAATGAAAGGTTTAGGGGGGAAAGGAAAAATCCTTTGGGGTTTTTTTTAATGGTTTTTTCCCCCCTAGGCCTTCACATCTCTATTCCAGATGCCTCCAGCATCCCAGGGGAAGTGATGCTAGGCCCATCTGTAGCTGAAAACCTGCAGTAGGTGCCTCACCTGAGGAATCAGAGGGGGAGGGTAAACTTCTACCCAGCCCAGAGAATGCTAGTGTGATAAGGTGCAGGTACTCACCTGTCAATAAAATGCACATCACAAGCCTGAGAGGAACCAGTTTCTTCTGGAATAAGGAAGCAGGGAACCTGGAAGGCTGGACTAACCAGCTGCAGTAATGGAGAATTTTGATATATCCACACATATAAACATAGATATTAGAATGTATATGTTTAAGAAATATAAGAAAAATCACAAGGAACTAAGCAAAAGGCCCACAGGCCTATGAGACCCCAAAATCCAGTTTCACAGAGAGGCAAGTGAAATTCAGTCTGAGCCCATGAGATGAAGCAAACAGGCCTGTGTGTGAGATTAACTTTAATTAATGAGTATATTGTTCGGAAGCAAATGAGCATGTAACCCATGATCGATATTTTAAACCGTTTGATCCTGGGAAACTAATTATTAGTGAAGGAAATAGTTGGCAATCATATATATTTTATTCTTGTTCTAGTATTCTGTAGAGCAATGGCTCCGACTAGTGGAAGGCTTTGTAACATAATCAAAGTAGGAATGAGAGAAACTTTAAGTTTTAGCACTCATTTCTAAGATGTCCCGGTGTGTTTAATTTCAATCTTGATAAACAGAATACAAACTTTGTAAGTGGGTTTTCATGGTAAAAAGGTATTCTGGGGTGGTTTGCCTTTTCCATTCCACTGGGGCTGGGAGATAGTGGCTGGCTCAGAATCACCCAGTGTCTTCCTTAACTGTGTGGTCTCCAGTCATAGTCCAGCATTTTAATCATAACCCTTTCTCTATAGCTATGCATTTTCTTTAAGTTAGGAATGGGATTTCTAGCAAATTAATAGAACTGTGGTGCTCATGAACTTCCAGTCACCCTAAGTTAAGCCAAACCCAACCTGGTATCGTTATATTGCTCAAGGAACATGTTTTAATATCTCCAGGTGTACCTGGGTCAGCCTAGCTGATCAGGAACAATGGAATATAGAAAGTATCAGGTATGCATGAAAGCCCACTCACAATAGTAGAATGTAGTGTATGGCAGTAACTGGTTTCAATTAGCGTGGAAGAGCATTAGTCAAGGGGGACAGCAGAACAATGGTGCTATTAGTAAGACAGACAGAATATTGGAATAAGAAGTATATTAAAACAATGACAAATTACCTGTACACGTATTCATGTAACAAGAGAGTAGAATTTCCTAATGTTTTCTGATTGGTTTGGAAATACTGCAGAGAGGAGGAACTGTTATGTGGGAAGGAACTTGTGTGATTGGTAAACTAATGTCACATGCTGCACTTAGTATTGTATAAAAGAGCCATGCAGACTATAATAATAATAATAAATTTAATTTCTGTGTCGCCTATCTGGCCAAAGGCCACTCTAGGCGACGTACAAAACAGTTAAAACACAATGAGATAAAATACAATAATACAATAAAAAACAGTATGAGAATAATACAGCAGTGACAATATTAAAACAGGGTAGGAGGCATTTCAGTCACAGTAATTAACCCTCCCCGGAGATCCCAAAGGCCTGTTGAAAGAGCCAGGTCTTTAAGGCTTTACGGAATACATTTAGGGAAGAGGCGTGCCGGAGATCTTGTGGGAGGGAGTTCCAGAGAGTGGGGGCCGCCACTGAGAATGCCCTCTCTCTTGTACCCGCCAATCTATCTATTTTTGTCGGCGGGATTGAGAGAAGGCCTTGAGTGGCCTCATTGCAGTCCTCACCAGGCACTCTGGGAGGCTGACCCTGCGTATGCTTGTAAAGAATAAAGGGCTACCTTATGGCTTCAAGCCTGTGTCTTCAAATTTCTTCATGGACCCACAGTCCAAGATCCCAAAATTTCCCAAAGCAGCTGGGTCTGGGTGGCGGCTGGGTTATCAGGTCACATAAGCTTCTAGATACAACTTTCTGCCTTGACTGACCCTGACTGGCCCAGTCCTATTCCAAAACAGGGTCTACAACCCTCCTGTCAAACATTAAGTACAAGTTGAAAGGGCAAGATTGCAGCTTAAGATTGACAGACAAATGCTCAAGGAATACCTAATTACTTTGAATGAGTTCAGATCTCCAGGGCCTGATTAACTGCATCCTAGAACAGTGGTTCCCAACCTGGGGGCCGTGACCCCCAAGAGTGCCATGAAGTAATCCGGGCCCCCCCGCAAACAGTAAATAAATGAATTATTGTACCACTCTAGTGGCTGCATAATAAGCCTGCTCTGAAACATGTTTATTCACAAGCAGCAAAACATACTTCCTATGTCTCGAATTACAGTGCATGTTCAGGATCCAAAGTTGATTAACTACACATGAATTTTCAGCGGTGGTTTGGGCGTGTTCCTTCAACAGCAGCATGCAAATCTAGAGAAGTTACAAAAGCAGCATGTGTTATGGCATGAAGGTGTCTCCTCATCAGTCCCACTGAACATGAACTTGTCTAAAATACCTCTATGGATTCTAGATGATGGCTGTTTTCCAACTACCGTATCTTGGCTTTGCTCCTTTCTTTGTGGTGAACCTCAATAATCCAGGAAGTCTCTAACCATAGCTTCCCATTCCATACAAACTGGGAATATATTGTTATTCAAACAAGCTGAGATCTTAAACCACAGCTGCAGTTGGTTTCAGATCCTGGCTTGTTCCAAAACTAGTAACGAAGTATTGATATGATAGTCCAAACCATGCCTATCTCCGACTTGGCAGCTCTTCCAAGGTGCATTGCATCCAGACAAAAGACTATCTGTAATGTGGGGTTATCCAACATGGTGACCTCTAGATCATGAGTGTTGGCCATGCCAGCTGGCACTGATGGGAGTTGTAGTCCAACATCATGTACACTAAGGGACATTGGCTAACTCTGCTGCAAAGTAAGAAGGAAAACTGCTGTTCTTTCATTAGCTCTGCACTTGCTATAAATATACACATCATCATTGGTTTGTCTATGGGCCATTTCACAACTTTCATCTTTCTCTCACTGTGAATGCTTTTTTAAAAATGTTTTTAAAGGTGTTTTGTTTTAATATATTTTAAAGCCAGTTTTTATTAAGTATTCAAGTGTTTTTAGTGCTTTTGTTTGCCGCCCTGGAGTGGTGTGTGTGTGTTTGTGTATATAAAATGCTTTTCTCATTCTGAGAAATGGAATTGACTTTTGCTGACCATCACAAAAGGAGATGGGAAGGAAAAGAAGCATCCATGGCCAGGGGATCTGTTTGCATGTGCAGAAACTAAATTTTTAAATCAAATTTTAACTAAAGCAATAGCATGGGTGGAGAAATGGAGAAAGTTCCGAGTGTTAATAGGAACCATTAACTCATGTAAAGCTTGAACTCAAGCTGAAAGAGTCAAAGGGTATAAAAACACTCACTGTCTGCCGGTTCCAGTGCCCCTCTACCTCTCTCTTCTGAAAACGGGGCACACAACGCTAGTCTAACCACACTCCTTTTAACTGTAAAACCTGGTGGAAGCAGCTTGAGTGCGTTTTTTAAATTAAGCTTCAAAGAGATTGTGCAGCTGATTGGCAGATCAACCTGTTCCCTCTCCAGGTGTGGCTAATGGAAATACTTTGATCTGGCAACTAGTGTGTTTACAGCTAAAGAGAAAAATCAGGACTCAGATGGAAGGCAGAGGAGTCAACATAAATGAAGCAGAACCAGCAGTATTATAGCAGATGGTGTGAGATGCTGCTGGACAGACTTGACTCCTATATCAATGTCATTGAATGCTTGCTGCCATGGGAATGCAGTAAGAAATTCATGAGAACACTTGTTCTTTTGTGGATTTGTCTTCATCTCCCAATGGTTTGTTTGTAAAAGGAACAGAAAGTTTTAAGAACACGATGTCTTTTACTTTGGATCAATTCCAGTTTCTTTAAGACATTGCATCAAAACAGGGCCAAGCTAAAAAATATAATAAATATGCAGTTGCATTTAATGTGTTTGGTTATTTAAAAGAAAAACAACAACTATAGGAGGGGTGGGGCATTCAGGATTGGAAGGAGAGAGAGGTTTAACCTCCGCACCCCCGATCCTGAAAAAAATAATCTTGCAAAGCTATTTGCCCTGGGAGGAAAGACCTCCTGATTAGGTCTTCCTATGGTTGTCGTTTAGTTGCAAGAAGCTAGATACGTTAGATGCAATCACACATTTAATGCATTGTCTACTTTCAAACTACTCCATGGAGTTTAGTGCAGGCAGTTGCTAAGAAATCTCTTTGGAAGTAAGAGCGTCCTCCAGCAGTATTACCTCCTCATTCTGCATGGCCAAAGCCCCAGAGATGTTATGCCTGCCAGCACAGCGGTGCAAACACCACAGATAAGGCAAAATATTAGGTCAATATCCCTGCTTTGTATATATTTGGACTGCCTCTGAATGTGAAGTGACTTGAGTCCAAAGTGGTCGAAGGTGAAGTGGGCTGGTCCTAAGGTTTCAGACCTGCCTTGGAAGATGCATTGTTTGGTCCCAAGTCACAATCTGAGACATTGAAGGAGCACATCAGAAGCTGTTTGAGTAAATTATCTGCCAGATGTTGTCTCACTGCTGCCTGTTCTGTGGGTGGCTAACACCGAACTCCCCAACCTGAAGTAGCCATCTTGTGCCATCTATGCTGTTTGTCCAATCTGTTGAGCATCAGGCATGTGGAATTGCACTGAGTCCCTTTCCCTGATCACCATCCACCTAACTTCACTTGGTGGTAGCACATGGAGGTTTTGAGAGCATGGACAACTGTGGTCAGGCTATCTCCAGTCAGATGTGGTCAGCATGGGTGTACCAGCCAATATATTGTTCATTACAGGGCTTTCTAAAGGACACTGTGATTTAATGATCAGATTGTAATAGGCTGGAATGTTCTGCTCTTCCTATATATAGAGTGCATGCACATTTTATTTATAAATGATATTCTCATAGCCCAAAAATGATAATTTTTCAATGTTGTTCAATTCATATTCAGACTCTAAATCTTTATATATTTCTAATCCTTTTAGCATGACGGATTCAGTCACAAGAGAAGCTGCTGACAGGCACACATTTTCTAATCTTTGTTTCTTCATGGAACAGTATGATCTACTCTTGCTTGAGGCATAAGCTAAAATATTGACTCTGACTGCATGGATGAAGATTTGGAAAGAGTCCCTGAAATCTCTAAGACAGAAAAGCAGAATATATTATGGTGAAAGAAATAAAGCTAACTACATGTAAAAATGAAGACAAGGCAGATTAAATTTTAAAACCCTACCGCAATAAACTTTAAAACCCTACCACAATATGTTAAGAATCAGAAGGTGCATGCAAATTAATTTTATAACATATTAGTACTAAAGTGGTCTAATTGTTTTCTAGTACTGTTTTTTTATAAAGGAAAATATCAGTTTTAAAAACAATGTCCATTTTTTTGGGTCCAAACTGTGCAATAAATGTACTGATCAGATAAAGTCAATGAGCTCCATGAATTATATGCCACAGAATACTTCACTAGAAAAACTGAAATATAGAAACATGCAAAAAGTCTGTATAAGAATTTTAAGGTTTATCGTCACTGATTTATTTTTGGACTTTAAGTATAAACTAAAGAAGAAGTGGGAATCAAAGATGTTGAAACAAAGGGTAAAAACATAATGGCAACCTAAGTTTCATTAAAAATACTAGAAAATGAAACTAGGCTTACTGCATAATCTCAAGATCTGTCTGCTTGCACGCAGGTTCTAAGGCAAGGGTGGGGAACCTCAGGCCGAGGGACCAAATGTAGCCCTTCAGTCCTCTCTATCTGGCCCTTGGGATTCTCCTCAGGCAAGGTTCTTGTGGGAACAAAGGACCCTCAGGGCAGTACTAATTCATTTTTAAATTTTTAAAATTTATTATTAAGTTTGTATCCTGCCTTTGTCCTAAAGGGAGCCATTAATGTAACAGACAGCTATATACCAACAACCCTAAACTTCAAAGACGACAACTCATGCCCACAAAGCTCATATCAGGACTGAGCTCTTCTAGACCTGAGCAGAATGAGTGCCTCCTTGCAGACCCAACTAGGCTCCACCTCAAAATAAGGAGTGTCTCCTTACAGGGCTTATGTTTGTTCTCATAGCCTTGCACTAATGTGGTGCTTGGTTGTCCCTCAGATGCCTCTTGCAAATGGGGTTGGGTAATCAAGATCTCTGGTTGATAGCTTTGGGGGGGGGTTCAAAGTGCTGGCTCTGTTTCAGTCTAGAGACATCATCCCACCATATCTCCCCCCAGCCTATTCATCTTCAGACTGGGCAGCAGGTTTGGCTGGACTTTGTGGGACTTTCATGGTTGTCTCACCCACATTAATTCCCAGGTCTAATTTCAGGTCCTGGCATGGTTTCTCTGGAGTTTGTGCCCGTCTCACCAAGAAGACTAATGACAATCTGAAATATATATTAGTAGGGTGATAAATCTAGATCATCATATGTAATATCCATCAACCAATTAGCCAGATTATGAGGAAACGAAATTAAAGCCTGATCCATGTATTCTTGATACATCTGTACTATATAAAGTTCTAAAGAACCAGTAGCCCAATCTCTGAATACCTCAACTGCTACAGGGTTTTAGAATGGCACTTTTCAATGGTGAAGGAAGTAAAGCTGAGTGGATTCACCACATTTGCCTAGTGCCAAATGTTTGCTCAATTCAAGTACTAACAACATGAAAAACATTATCATACTCCTCCAAACATTATGACAACTGTGGTGTTTTCTACATTAAAACTATCTCTGTGTAGAAAAGTTGCAATGTATGGTATGGGAAGTATGGGAAGGTATGGTATGGGCCTCATACAAAATCGATGTACACATTTTAAGACTGGAGATGATAATTTCTTCAGATATACCCTTTGATGGCTTCTTGCCCTTCCCTGTGTTTTTATCTTAAGGCTACCACCCTGAATGACCCTCCGGGGCGCAGGGTGGTAAGTGGCGGTAATGCAGCCGAAGCTCTGCTCACAGCCGGAATTCAATTCCAACGGAAGGAGGAAGTCGAATCTCCGGTAAAAGGGGTCGAGGTCCACTCAGCCTTCCATCCATCCGTGGTCGGTAAAATGCATACCCAGCATATGCTGGGGGGTAAAGAAAGGCTGGGGACAGAACTGGCAATCCCACCCCATATATATATGGTCTGCCTAATAAACGTCGCAAGACGTCACCCTAAGAGTCGGAAACAACTCACACTATAAGTGCAGGGACACCTTTACTTTTTTTTTACCACCCTGAATGAACCAGCTATAGTGGTGTGTGCATGAAAACAAGCTTCACTGGAAACTGCACGTGCAAATAAATATTATGTGAGTAGTTCCCCAACTTCTAGAGCTCCACACAGGGTCCCATCGCTGCAAGGCATTATTTATTATTTATTTATTTATTTTATTCAATTTTTATACTGCCCAAAGCCAGAGGCTCTCAGGGCGGTGTACAGCATAAAGTAAATACAATACAAAAATACAATAAAATGACAATAAAAACACTAAAAACATACATTTTAAGCATTTAACAGCCTGGTATATATTAACAACAGTAAAATATGTTAAAATGCCTGGGAGAATAAAAAGGGTTTAACCTGGCGCTGAAAAGATAGAAGTGTAGGCGCCAGGCGCACCTCGTCGGGAAGGCTATTCCATAGTTCGGGGGCCACAACTGAAAAGGCCCTAGATCTTGTTACAACCCTCTGAGCCTCTCTGTGAGTCAGAGCTTGGAGGAGGGCCTTTGATGTTGACAGTAGTGAACGGGTAGGTTCATATCGAGAGAGGCGTTCTGCTAGGTATTGTGGTCCCGCACCGTGTAAGGCTTTATAAGTCAAAACTAGCACTTTGAATTTAGCCCGGAAACAGATAGGTAGCCACTGTAAACGCGCCAGAACAGGTGTTATATGTGCAGACCGTCTGGTCCTCGTCAACAGTCTGGCTGCTGCGTTTTGCACTAGCTGTAGTTTCCGGACTGTTTTCAAAGGCAGCCCCACGTAGAGCGCATTGCAGTAGTCCAATCTAGAGGTTACCAGAGCATGCACAACTGAGGCGAGGTCGTCACTGTCCAGATAGGGACGTAGCTGGGCTACCAACCGAAGGTGATAGAACGCATTCCGTGCCACCGAGGCTACCTGAGCCTCAAGAGACAGGAATGGATCGAAAAGAACCCCCAAGCTACGAACCTGTTCCTTCAAGGGGAGTGTAACCCCATCCAGAACAGGGTGAACATCCACCGTCTGGGCCGAGAAGGCACCCACCAACAGCGTCTCAGTCTTGTCAGGATTGAGCCTCAGTTTATTAGCTTTCATCCAGTCCATTATCGCGGCCAGGCAACGGTTCAGCACATTAACAGCCTCACCCGAGGAAGATGAAAAGGAGAAGTAGAGTTGTGTGTCATCAGCATACTGGTGACAACGCACTCCAAAACTCCTGATGACCGCACCCAGTGGCTTCATGTAGATGTTAAAAAGCATGGGGGACAGAACCGATCCCTGCGGGACTCCACAATGGAGAGTCCAGGGTATCGAGCAGTGTTCCCCAAGCCCTACCTTCTGGAGACGGTCCACCAAGTAGGAGCGGAGCCACTTCCAAGCAGTGCCTCCAACTCCTAAGTCCGCAAGTCGCCCCAGAAGGATACCATGGTCGATGGTATCAAAAGCCGCTGACAGATCCAGGAGAATCAATAGAGTTACACTCCCCCTGTCTCTCTCCCGGAATAGGTCATCATACAGGGCGACCAAGGCCGTTTCAGTGCCAAAACCGAGCCTAAAACCGGATTGAAATGGATCAAGATAATCGGTTTCATCCAAGAGCACCTGGAGCATTGGGGGTGGGTGGGGGAGGGGTTCTCCACAGGGTTCCCAGGAGCCAGGTTTGGCACCTTACCTTCTGTGCTACAATCGCCCACTCAGAACTGATATTTGGCCCAGCTGGTGAAACTTATGGGTATGTAAACTCCATGAGAAAATGGTACGTGAAAAAAGTTTCACCATTCAGTTTGGATTCCTATTACTCTGTTTTGTTCATGAACAGCAGAACAAAACAAACACATTGGGCGTTACGTTATGGAATTCTTGTGTCATGTCTAGTTTGACCCCAATCTCTGTACTTCAAAGGTTCCACCTATACTGCAGTGTCCCTTGCCACCTGACTGAGCGCTCAGCTGGCTACAAGAAATCAATCTCTGTTCATCTAGCTCCCATAAAATCTCAGCCTCAGTGCTTGCTCTTCAGTTTTAGCAGCAATGCGAGTATCCTGCCTGACTAAGCACCTGTTGCACTTCTCCGGCCCCCACAAATGCTGCCTTGAATTATTCTACTTGCTTCTGACTCATCTGAACTTCAGTGGTTGCTTTTTCAGCTTGACCTCTTGCCTGCTTTGCCTGCTTCTGATTGTTTGTTATTTCTCACAGAACTTGGCCCCCTGCCTTTCTTTGTCTGTATTCCTTTCCACAATCCCCCTCAGACTGACAGCTAGGTTTCTTGGCCCAGAAACCTGATCCCCATTGGATCTTGACAATCAGAAGCCAGGCGGATTTTGTCCTGAAGCAGGTTGGTATTGTTGGCTGAAACTAGGGATGGCAGCGTCTCTCAGTTGTGGTTCTCTCAGTTTCTCATTTTTCCAGTCTTAAATTCAGTTTTTCACATTTCTGCAGCAATTTGTGAATTTTTAAAAAAGAAATTCTCATGAAAACTTATCAGCATTTTAGTGCAAATTTCTCTAATAAACACATTTTTGTTTGCAGTTTTGACTAATATATTCATTTTTATGCACACTTTCCCCCACTGTATGCATTGTTTAGTTGGAGAACTGCATCACAAAATTTGGATAAGTGTGAATTTTGAAGGACCGGTGCATTTTGATTGTCAAATTTCTCCCCTAGCTCTAGTTGAAACATTGCAAATTTGTTGTTGGACTAAAAGGGCCTCCCAAACAGATGAATGGCAGTGTCAGAGGGCAACACGCATGACCGTACGAAGCAGCCTTATACTGACTCAGGACTTTGGTTCATTTAGCCCAGTATTGTGTACTCTGGTGGCAGTGGGGCTCCAGGCCTCAGGCAAAGGTTTTTCACATCACCTGCTGTCACGTACTTTCCCTTGGAGATAACAGAAATTTATCCTAGGGCCTAATGTGCTAAGGAATACCCTGCGTGCCATTTGTATTTCCCATTGGCTGATTGGTAGGAACATTGATCAGTTTTATTCATCTAGAAAAATGCCTTTCAAGCTGACAAGCAAAGCATGTCTTCCAACATTGTGCTATTGCTCCTCCAACAACCAACATCAGTGTGCACAGCTGAATTAGGGCCCTTAAGACTTTTGTATACAAAACATGTAGTGTACGAGAGAGCAGTTAACAACATAAGAACATAAGAAGAGCCTGCTGGATCAGGCCAGTGGCCCATCTAGTCCAGCATCCTGTTCTCACAGTGGCCAACCAGGTGCCTGGGGGAAGCCCGCAAGCAGGACCCGAGTGCAAGAACACTCTCCCCTCCTGAGGCTTCCGGCAACTGGTTTTCAGAAGCATGCTGCCTCTGACTAGGGTGGCAGAGCACAGCCATCACGGCTAGTAGCCATTGATAGCCCTGTCCTCCATGAATTTGTCTAATCTTTTAAAGCCACCCAAGCTGGTGGCCATTACTGCATCTTGTGGGAGCAAATTCCATAGTTTAACTATGCGCTGAGTAAAGAAGTACTTCCTTTTGTCTGTCCTGAATCTTCCAACATATAGCTTCTTTGAATGTCCACGAGTTCTAGTATTATGAGAGAGGGAGAAGAACTTTTCTCTATCCACTTTCTCAAGGCCATGCATAATTTTATACACTTCTATCATGTCTCCTCTGACCCGCCTTTTCTCTAAACTAAAAAGCCCCAAATGCTGCAACCTTTCCTCGTAAGGGAGTCGCTCCATCCCCTTGATCATTCTGGTTGCCTCTTCTGAACCTTTTCCAACTCTATAATATCCTTTTTGAGATGAGGCGACCAGAACTGTACACAGTATTCCAAATGCGGCCGCACCATAGATTTATACAACGGCATTATGATATCGGCTGTGTTATTTTCAATACCTTTCCTAATTATCGCTAGCATGGAATTTGCATTTTTCACAGCTGCCGCACACTGGGTCGACATTTTTATTGTGCTGTCCACTACAACCCCCAGGTCTCTCTCCTGGTCGGTCACCGCCAGTTCAGACCCCATGAGCGTATATGTGAAATTAAGATTTTTTGCTCCAATATTCATAATTTTACACTTGTTTATATTGAATTGCATTTGCCATTTTCCCGCCCATTCACTCAGTTTGGAGAGGTCTTTTTGGAGCTCTTCGCAATCCCGTATTGTTTTAACAACCCTGAACAATTTAGTGTCGTCAGTAAACTTGGCCACTTCACTGCTCACTCCTAATTCTAGGTCATTAATGAACAAGTTGAAAAGTACAGGTCCCAATACCGATCCTTGAGGGACTCCACTTTCTACAGCCCTCCATTGGGAGAACTGTCCGTTTATTCCTACTCTCTGCTTTCTGCTTCTCAACCAATTCCTTATCCACAAGAGGACCTCTCCTCTTATTCCATGACTGCTAAGCTTCCTCAGAAGTCTTTGGTGAGGTACCTTGTCAAACGCTTTTTGAAAGTCTAAGTACACTATGTCCACTGGATCACCTCTATCTATATGCTTGTTGACACTCTCAAAGAATTGTAATAGGTTACTGAGACAGGACTTTCCCTTGCAGAAGCCATGCTGGCTCTGCTTCAGCAAGGCTTGTTCTTCTATGTGCTTAGTTAATCTAGCTTTAATAATACTTTCTACCAGTTTTCCAGGGACAGAAGTTAAGCTAACTGGCCTGTAATTTCCGGGATCCCCTCTGGATCCCTTTTTGAATATTGGCGTTACATTTGCCACTTTCCAGTCCTCAGGCACGGAGGAGGACCCGAGGGACAAGTTACATATTTTAGTTAGCAGATCAGCAATTTCACATTTGAGTTCTTTGAGAACTCTCGGGTGGATGCCATCCGGGCCCGGTGATTTGTCAGTTTTTATATTGTCCATTAAGCCTAGAACTTCCTCTCTCGTTACCACTATTTGTCTCAGTTCCTCAGAATCCCTTCCTGCAAATGTTAGTTCAGGTTCAGGGATCTGCCCTATATCTTCCACTGTGAAGACAGATGCAAAGAATTCATTTAGCTTCTCTGCAATCTCCTTATCGTTCTTTAGTACACCTTTGACTCCCTTATCATCCAAGGGTCCAATTGTCTCCCTAGATGGTCTCCTGCTTTGAATGTATTTATAGAATTTTTTGTTGTTGGTTTTTATGTTCTTAGCAATGTGCTCCTCAAATTCTTTTCTAGCATCCCTTATTGTCTTCTTGCATTTCTTTTGCCAGAGTTTGTGTTCCTTTTTATTTTCTTCATTCGGACAAGTCTTCCATTTTCTGAAGGAAGACTTTTTGCCTCTAAGAGCTTCCTTGACTTTGCTCGTTAACCATGCTGGCATCTTCTTGGCCCTGGCGGTACCTTTTCTGATCTGCGGTATGCACTCCAGTTGAGCTTCTAATATAGTGTTTTTAAACAACTTCCAAGCATTTTTGAGTGATGTGACCCTCTGGACTTTGTTTTTCAGCTTTCTTTTTACCAATCCCCTCATTTTTGTGAAGTTTCCTCTTTTGAAGTCAAATGTGACCGTGTTGGATTTTCTTGGCAATTGGCCAGTTACATGTATGTTTAATTTAATAGCACTGTGGTCACTGCTCCCAATTGGTTCAACACTTACATCTCGCACCAGGTCCCGGTCCCCACTGAGGATTAAGTCCAGGGTTGCTGTCCCTCTGGTCGGTTCCATGACCAACTGGTCTAGGGAATAGTCATTTAGAATAACTAGAAACTTTGCTTCTTTGTCATGACTGGAACACATATGCAGCCAGTCTATGTCCGGGTAGTTGAAGTCACCCATTACTACCACATTTCATAGTTTGGATGCTTCCTCAATTTCACATCTCATCTCCAGGTCTCCCTGAGCATTTTGATCAGGGGGATGATAGATCGTTCCCAGTATTAAGTCCCTCCTGGGGCATGGTATCACCACCCACAACGATTCTGTGGAGGAGTCCACCTCTTTTGGGGTTTCGAGCTTGCTGGATTCAATGCCTTCTTTCACGTATAGAGCAACTCCGCCACCAATACGTCCTTCCCTGTCCTTCCGATATAGTTTATATCCAGAGATAACCGTATCCCACTGGTTTTCTCCATTCCACCAGGTCTCCGTTATGCTCACTATATCAATGCTCTTCTCTAAGACCAAGCACTCCAGTTCTCCCATCTTGGTTCGGAGGCTCCTAGCATTAGTGTACAGGCACTTGTAAGCAGTGTCTCTCTTCAAGTGTCTTTGGCACTTGTGGTTTGGCCTGTGGTAATTTTGCTCTTCTGAATTTATATCCTGTGCACCTGCTCTCACAATGCCTACTTCTAGGCCTACCCCTTTTAAAATTTCATCATTTCTTTGGTTTTTATCCCAGGGGGGAGGTTTATTCCGAACCGGACCTTCCTCAGCTCCTGTCGGGTTTCCCCCCTCAGTCAGTTTAAAAGCTGCTCTGCTACCTTTCTAATTTTAAGTGCCAGCAGTCTGGTTCCATTCTGGTTCAAGTGGAGCCCATCCCTTTTGTACAGGCCCGGCTTGTCCCAAACTGTTCCCCAGTGCCTAACAAATCCGAACCCTTCCACCCGACACCATCGTCTCATCCACGCATTGAGACTGCAAAGCTGGGCCTGTCTGGCTGGTTCTGCGCGTGGAACCGGTAGCATTTCAGAGAAAGCCACCTTGGAGGTCCTGGCTTTTAGCATCCTACCTTGCAACCTAAATTTTGCTTCCAGGACCTCACGGCTGCATTTCCCCATGTCGTTGGTGCCAACGTGCACCACAACCACTGACTCCTCCCCAGCACTGTCTACCAAACTATCTAAACGACGGGTGATATCCGCAACCTTCGCACCATGCAGGCAAAACACCTTGCGGTCTACACGCCCATCACACACCCCACTGTCTATGTTCCTAATGATCGAATCACCCACTACAAGGATCCCTCCACCCCCTGGAGATATATCCTCGGCACGAGAGGATAGCTGCTCATCCCCCAAGGAATGGGTCCCTTCTAAGGGATTGTTTCCCTCTTCCTCAGCTGGATGCTCTCCTTCCCTGAGACCATCGTTCTCCACGATAGCAGGAGAGCTATCATCGTTGGAGTGGGACACAGCTATAACATCCCTGAAGCACTCCTCCACACACCTCTCTGCCTCTCTCTGCTTTTCCAGGTCCGCTACCTTGGCCTCAAGGAAATGAGCTTCGTCAGCTGGGGCCTTGACGCTTCGTCAGCTGGGGCCTTGACGCTTCGTCAGCTGGGGCCTTGACGCTTCGTCAGCTGGGGCCTTGACGCTTCGTCAGCTGGGGCCTTGACGCTTCGTCAGCTGGGGCCTTGACGCTTCGTCAGCTGGGGCCTTGACGCTTCGTCAGCTGGGGCCTTGACGCTTCGTCAGCTGGGGCCTTGACGCTTCGTCAGCTGGGGCCTTGACGCTTCGTCAGCTGGGGCTCCCTCTAGCTCGTGGAGCAGGCTCCCTCGCTAGGGTGCTCTGACTTTATATGTGTGGCTGCTTCCTCCCAGCTACTGCTGCCAGCCAATGATGTGTTACTTGAGGCTGATGGCTCAACTATCAGCTGGGGCTTAACTCTTTAGGATTATCTCAGGCTTCCTTCCTTTGAAGGCAGGAAGGCAGGCTTCCTTCCTGAGCGAGGGGCAGGGCTGTTTAAGCTTTTGGCTGCTTTTAATCTAAGCAAGGGGCTGCGACTTCCAGGCAAGTCTTTTTTGTTTGTTGTTTTCCCACCTAGAACAGCCTGACCTTTCTTTAACCTAGGGAAACAGAGCTTGTGGTTGTGTTTCAGGAAGGCTACAGCTACCCTTTTTAGCAAGGACTGAGCTGACTCTCTCCCTGTATGTATCGGTAGAGTTTCCTTTTTCCCCTTCTCTCCGACTGGAATTTAACCTGGTTTACAGTATCCCCTGAAGCTTTCCTGCTAGGGTGGTGTTGAAAACTAGCTTTCTATAGGCTTCCTTCTCCTAGGATCTGTCTCCTAAGATATAGGTTCTTTCAGGATTTGGCTCCTAGCTCAGGGTGACCTTGGGCTGCCCTTATTACTTATTGCTCTGAGCTGTTTTACTTCAATTAAATAATGGAATAAATGGGAGCAACTTACCCTCTTTTCGCTCTGCTGCTTAACTCGCCTTGACGCTTTGTCAGCTGGGGCCTTGACGCTTCGTCAGCTGGGGCTCCCTCTAGCTCGTGGAGCAGGCTTGTATGGAACAAGTTGCCTCACCCTTGCTTAAACAATATATCACCTCTTTTAAGATTCCTACAAAGACCTTTAGATTGCACTCTGCATTATAATAGAACAGCAACAAATGCTGTAAACTGCTGGGAAGAGATGTTTAAAGGTTTAGCATGGAAAGAAATTGTAACAGTTATCAATGTAGCTTCATTAAGCTATGCATGGATTCTTCCTGAAGTCCTTGGTGTTGTCATGGAGACCACAACCAGAAGAGCTAAGGAATACCCTGTGTGCCATTTGTGTTCCACACTGTTAGGAAGAAACATTGGTCAATTTGACTCATCTAGAAAAATGCCTTTCAAACAGACAAGTTTAGTTCACCACAAATTAATTTAATGTTCTTATGTTAATAGCTAGGATATGTGAGATTTTGAAATGTAATAACAATTTACAAACCCACATCTGGAATTGACATGGTATGGAAGAATAGGCATAAAAGCAATGAATGTACTGCCTAAAATACGATTGTTGTTTATTAATATTCACCAATAGGAAAAAACCCTTGTGGTTTAAGAATGTACCTACAGCCAACAGATTCTGTATTTCTATCAAACTTAAAGAAGCCAGGAAATTGGGCAGCTACAGTGAATGCACCAGGAGAGCAGGAAACCTGACCTCCTTTCTGAGATATTGTACTGCCCTACAAATTTGTAAAAATGCAAACACAATTTGGGTTGGTCTTTCACAGTCCAATCCACTTCCTGGGTAGCTTGGAAGAATTTGGTAACATGTGCCTCTGAGTGGCAGAACCTGCAATCAGGACTGCATCTCCAAAGATGGAAATCAGACATTTATCCCACTTTAAATAGTTACGGCTTCCATCAAAGTATACTGGGAAGTGTAGTTTGTGAAGGGTACTGAGAGTTGTTAGGAAAATAGGGTTGCCAGATCAGAAGCATCCCAAAACCTGAGATTTTAGGGGCAGGTCCGAGTAATGTCACGGGGCCGGCCTGAGTGATGTCATTAAGCATGATACATTAAGCATCAATCACAGTTGCTTGGAGCATAATTAAAAAAATATCTGATTGGAAATTAAGCTAGAAATCTTAGCTAAAAGATGGAGCCTGGGTAGGGAACATTTAATCTAGCCTATTTGCTTTCAGCAAGAAGGGTTTAAGTGCCTTCAGGCCAGGCCAGTCACCAGAAGGCCACTGTAGGAAGAAAGAAGCCTAGTGTTGTGGAGATGTTAGATGGGAGCATTCGGGAGTAAAGATGGATGCCCCTGAAGGCTGCAATTCTAAACACACGTACTAAGGGACTAAGCCCCCATAGAACTCAACAGGACTTACTTCTGAGTAGATATAGTTTGGATTGTGCTGTTGGTAAAGCTTGACTAGGGATCCTCTGCAAAGACATCCATATCCAAGCAGGGTTGGCAACCCTCTGCCTGGAATGCCCTGCTCTTACATTTTAATGTGGTTGCTCCAAACGTCTTTACAGATTTGACCCTTCACTTCAGAAAGAGGTCTGAGAAATGAGTAAGAGTAAGAAGATTCTCTACCCTTTCTGGGCCAGGAGCAGAAGCTCTAGGCCAGGTGGAACGCAGTGGCATCTCATAGAGGACACCCTCCCCTTTCATGGGGTGTATGATTTGTCCTGGCCCAGAGCAGATTTTGGGGTGGGCACCCCCAATTACTTATTTTTCTTGTATGTCTTTTTCTGCTTTGATTTTGTATAGATGCCTTTTTTAAAAAAATTTATATACCGCCGACTAGCGATAGCTCTCTGGGCGGTGAACATAAAAAATACAATAAAATTACACAATCTAATAGAACAAGTATATAAAAACTGTACAATATAAAATCAGATTACAACAATTTAAAATTAAATTAAATTACATTAAAATGCCTCAGAGAAGAGAAAGGTCTTAACTTGGCGCCGAAAAGATGGTAGTGTCGGCGCCAAGAGCACCTCCTCAGGGAGACTATTCCATAATTCGGGGGCCACCACTGAGAAGGCCCTAGATCTTGTCAGCACCCTCCGGGCCTCCCTATGAGTCGGGACCCGGAGGAGGGCCTTCGTAGTAGACCGTAGTGTATGGGCGGGTTCATATCAGGAGAGGCGTTCCGACAGATATCGTGGTCCCGTGCTGTATAAGGCTTTATAGGTTAATACCAACACTTTGAATCTGGCCCGGAAGCATATTGGAAGCCAGTGCAAGCGAGCCAAGACAGGTGTTATATGCTCAGACCGCTTAGTTCTTGTTAGCAGTCTGGCTGCCGCATTTTGCACTAGCTGTAGCTTCCGAACCATCTTCAAAGGTAGCCCTACGTAAAGCGCGTTGCAGTAGTCCAGACGCGAGGTTACCAGAGCATGTACCACTGATGTGAGGTCTTCCTTACTCAGATAGGGACGTAGCTGGGCTACCAACCAAAGTTGGTAGAACGCATTCTGAGCCACCGAGGCTACATGAGCCTCAAGTGAAAGGGAAGAGTCTAAGACGACTCCCAAACTATGAACCTGCTCCTTTAGGGGGAGTGTAACCCCATCCAGGACAGGGTATATATCCACCATCTGATCAGAGAAACCATCCACCAACAGCATCTCAGTCTTATCAGGATTGAGTCTCAGTTTGTTAGTTCTCATCCAGTCCATTGTCGCGTCCAGGCAACGGTTCAGCACATCGACCGCCTCACTTGAGGAAGATGAAAAGGAGAAGCAGAGCTGCGTGTCATCAGCGTACTGATGACAACACACTCCAAAACTCCTGATGACTGCACCCAACGGCTTCATATAGATGTTAAAAAGCATGGGAGACAAAACTGAACCCTGCGGGACCCCACACTGGAGAACCCACGGTGTCGAGCAATGTTCCCCAAGCACTATCTTCTGGAGACGGCCCGCTAAGTAGGAGCGGAACCACTGCCAAGCAGTGCCTCCAACTCCCAACGGGACTCCACAAGCCTCTCCAGAAGGATGCCATGGTCGATGGTATCAAAAGCCGCTGAGAGGTCAAGGAGTATCAACAGAGTTACACTCCCTCTGTCTCTCTCCCGACATAGGTCATCAAACAGGGCGACCAAGGCCGTCTCAGTGCCAAAACCAGGCCTGAAACCCGATTGAAATGGATCTAGATAATCGGTTTCATCCAATAGCACCTGGAGCTGGTCAGCAACCACTCGCTCCAAGATCTTGCCCAGGAATGGAACATGTGCCACTGGTCTGTAGCTGCTGAAATCCTCTGGGTCCAAGGAAGGTTTTTTCAGAAGTGGTCTTACCGCCGCGTCTTTCAGGCAGCCAGGGACCACTCCCTCTCGTAAAGAGGCATTAATCACTTCATTGGCCCAGCCAACTGTTCCATCCCTGCTAGTTTTTATTAGCCAAGAGGGGCAAGGATCCAGTACCGAAGTGGTTGCACGTACCTGTCCAAGCACCTTGTCCACGTCCTCGAACTGAACCAACTGAAACTCATCCATCAAAACATGACAAGACTGTGCTCCGGACACCTCATTAGGACTAACTGCTATTAAATGAGAGTCTAGGTCCCGGCGAATGCAGAAGATCTTGTGCTGGAAGTGCTCAGCAAACTCATTACAGCGGGCCACCGATGTATCTACAGTGTCCTGTAGGCCTGGATGGAGTAGACCTCGGACCACTCTAAAAAGCTCCGCTGGGCGGGAGAGAGATGACTGAATAGTGGTGGTGAAATGTTGTTTTTTCGCCACCCTCACCGCTCCTACGTACAGCTTGGTAGAAGCACAAACCAGCTCATAATTGCATTTGTCGGGAGTTCGTCTCCATCTCCGCTCAAGCCGTCTCCTATCTTGTTTCATCACTCTCAGCTCTGGCGTGTACCAAGGAGCTGTATGAGCCCAGCAGAAGCTCTGGGCCAGGTGGGATGCAGTAGCATCTTGTAGAGGACACCCTCACCTTTCCTGGGTATATGATTTGTGCTGTCCCAGACCAGATTTCGGGGTGGGTACCCCAGTTACTTATTTTTTTCTATGTGTTCTTGTCCATTTTGATTTTGCATTGATGCGTCATCCTTCCCCTGTGCCCAGCAGAAGCTCTAGGCCAGGTGGGATGCAGTGGCATCTTGTAGAGGACACCCTCCCCTTTCCTGGGGTATATGATTTGTCCTGGCCCGGAGCAGATTTTGGGGTGGGCACCCCCAGTTACTTATTTTGTCCTGTATGTTTTGGTCTGCTTTGATTTTGCATAGATGCCTCATCCTTCCCCTGTGGCCAGCAGAAGCTCTGGGCCAGGTGGGATGCAGTGACATCTGTAGAGGACACCCTCCCCTTTCGTGGGGTATATGATTTGTCCTGGTCTAGAGCAGATTTTGGGGTGGGCAACCCTAGTTACTTATTTTTTTTCCTACGTGTTTTTGTCCATTTTGATTTTGCATAGATGCCCCTCTCCGTGCCCTGAGCCCAGCAGAAGCTCTTGGCCAGGCGGGATGCAGTGGCATCTCATAGAGGACACCCTCCTCTTTCCTGGGGTATATGATTTGTCCTGTCCCAGAGCAGAGTTTGGGGTGGGCACCCCCAGTTACTTATTTTTTATGATTTTATGACATCATTATGTATTTATGATAATATCAGAAGCCTGATGATTTTGATTGCATAAATGTATTGTTATTCTTGACGGGGAGAGTCCCCCGATCACAGTGATATATCATACAGGGTACCCCAACATATATTTTGGGGTTCAAAGACATGTTAAGTTTGGTTTGAAGTTGCTGTAATTATCAACTCTTCTTTTTTAGTGTTTTGAACTTTCAAGCAAATAAGGAACTGGGAACTAGGAACCAACTTCAGCATCATATCAGTTAAATAGATTAAACAGTCACGGAGGGAGCTGACGTTTTGGTGTATATCTTGGGAACCAGACCACCTAGAAACTTTTTTTTTAATTGAAGCTGAGAGTCCAGAGATTAAGGCTTGCTAGCTGGAGACCCGGAGGGCCCCCCAAAAACCGGAGACTCTGGCCGCAAACCGGAGACCTGGTAACTACTCCTGATACAAGTCTCGAAGATGGCTATTTCTGTTCCTCCCGTCTCAGAAACTGATCAGGTTACAGTGACAAGGCCCGTCTGACAATGGACCAAGACTGAAACTTAGTCAAAGGCTGACCATCCTGGTGACAAAATAACAACCCTCTAGACTTATCTATAAGCCACAAAATGAACCTAAAGCCCGGACTGCACACAGCCTGGGTTCATGGAAGAGGCCAAAGTGATAACCAAACCTCAGCCCCTCTGGTCAGTCACTGACTTGCACAACTAAATCCAAACACAGCTGCCACTTACCAAAACATCACCTCCTCCAAAACCTAACCAGATCCGTCATTTCTAAAAAGGGGGCAAAGCAACTCTCCCATCCAAAAGCCCCCCACCCCAAAACAAAACAAAAACAGAATAGTTTCCAATGGAAATGAGGAGTGTCTCAGTTTGCACAAGATAAAACAGTGGGAGGTGAAATATATTCTAGCAAATTTCTAGATGTGCTCTATGTTTTTAATTGACCATGCATGCCCACCTTTCCTTAGGTGGTGTGGTTTAAGCATAGCAGGCTGAAAACATACATCTTGGGCAGGCCAAGCTTGTTTTTTCCAACAGCTAGAGCAGCCTTTCCCAACCTTTGGGTCCCCAGATGTTGCTGGACTACAATTCCCAACATTCCTGATCATTGGCTGTGCTGGCTGGGGTTGATGGGAGTTGTAGTGCAACAACATCTGGGGACCCAAAGGTTGGGAAAGGTTGAGCTAGAGTCATTGCTTAAGTAGCAACATATTGTAATCAGTCTGATTTTACAACAAACTGCAGTTTCAGATTCAACTGTTAATGCACCCAAAATGGAAATAGAGTGTAACCTCCAGTTTGAAACACAAAAGGCTGTCTTCACCATCATATGACATTGACCAATAAAAAGGCTTTGAAATTAATAAAAATAAATTTGACACAGATTTCTAGAATGAATAATGAGATAAATATAATTTTCTAGGTTAGCTTCTCTGTAGAAATAGTAGTAACATAGAAAAGAAGAAAAGTAAGAACACCAACAAACATACAAAAATGTAATTCTCCATCTTTGGAGATGGCAGGTGTTGCCACTACTCACCATATGCTCAGAGGCACATGTTACCAAATTCTTCCAAGCTACACAGGAAGTGGATTGGACTGTAAAAGACCCACCCAAATTGTGTTTGCATTTTGACAGATTTGTGGGGCAGTCCAATATCTCAGAGAGGAGGTCAGGTGTCCTGCTCCGCTGGTGCGTTCACTATAGCTACCCAATTTCCCTGCTTTTTAAAGTTTGATAGCAATATCTGTTGGGTATAGGTACGTTCTTAAACCGCACGGTTTTTTACATATTAGTGAATATTTTTATAATGAGCAAACTTCTAAGGAATTGTAAGACTCATAGTTTTTCCCCATTTGAGAACAAAACCAAATAACTGTGTCACAAGATGTTCTTGAGAATAATAATGCAATTTCTTATGAGGAAGTAATTAATAAAATGAATGAACAAAAACCGCGAATCTTTCAAATAAAACACATTATAAATCAACTTTTGTTGAAATATCAACATCTACATCTTTTGTTAAAAAAAGTGGGGGAAAGAACCAACAGATCCTACAAGTAGAAATTATGGAAAAGATCAGATAAGTGAGTAGCTATGACGCAAGACCCTTCTTATGGGTTATTTAGAAGAAATAGTTGAAAATGTGATTGAATATTACACAGTATAACTTAAATCAATGGTATATTGCTGTTTTGTTGATTTGCAACAATTAATCTTAAATTGAACCCAGCTAATTTGCTTTCACATCATTGCACGCAATATGGAGAGACATGCACACTGTATTGTTATATTGTTAAATAAAAAATAGCTGTTGTTTACTTTCTCAGACTCAAGAGATATAATAGGTAATGTTAATCTATTATTTATTCATTCATTCATTTATTCATTCATTCATTCTATTTCTATGCAGCCTTTTGGAGGCTCACAAAAAAAATAAACACAAATACAAAATACACATCAGAAAAGAATACAGTGCACAAAAATTTAAATAACAAAATATTAACATTGTTTTTAAAAAAACATGGTTCTTTACAGGCCTAAAGATAATCTGTCCCAAAATGTAGTACTGCCACTTCAACAATTTTAGTCCTCAAACATTGAGCAGCTGTTGCAAATGATTTGCTCCCCAACATCATTGGATTCTTCCCCGAAATTATCATCCATAGACTTGAAGTAGAATTTGTAGTTGGACCGGTTGAGGAGCACCTTGAAGTCGCCCAGCATCACCCGCTCAGCTGGGATGGGCAGCTTCACCAGGTACGATGTCTCCTGGTCGTCCAGATGGTAGATTATCTTGGTCTCCACTGCCGCCATGGCCACCGCTGCTCCCTGCGGAGGTCTCCTCGGACAAAAGGCTCCAGGCACCGCCAGCTGAACCTAGACCTGTTTGTACAGAAGTGGCCCATCCCACTGGCAGCGGCAACGAAAGCAAGCTATTTGAGAAAAAAAAGTGAACTTACTTTGGAGGATCTGTGTGTGAGTGAGTGTGAGATTTTGTGTATGACAGAATCATTTCAGTCATTACAAAATATTGCTAGCTGGTAAAATAATGCAACTATTTATTACCTAGTTACTGGCTTATTTAATTGATTTATTTAATATTGTATAAATATAAATATTGAACAAAAATTGTTTTAACAAAAATATTGTAAAAATATAAATGTTTAAGAAAATGTATATAGTCCTTTATGTAAGAAAAACTCTAAGTGGTTTACAAGGAACATTAAAACAAGTTATTAAAATAGCAGTAAACGAAAAAGAGATTAAACCACATCAACAGCTACATCACTGGATAGGCTTGCCTAAACAGAAATGTTTTATGCAGCTGCCTATAAGAATACAGGCAAGGTGCCTGCCTGATGCCAATAGCCAGGGAGTTCCAAAGTGTAAGTGCTAAAAAAACCTATTCTTACAAGTGCAGAATGAGTATTATGGTAACAGTGCCAGTTCCACAAATCAAAACAGTCGAGTGAGCACATATGGGGAGTTCTTCAGGTAAACTGGTCCTAAGCTGTTAAGGGCTTTACATACATATAGTAACAGCTTGAACGCAGTAACAAATCAACAACCAGTGCACAGGTTCTGAGCACATCTGAACATCTGAGCACAGGTGTTATATGCTGAGAGGGTCTCACTCCAATAACCGTTCTGAAGCATTCTGCATTAACTTCAATTTTTGGGTCAAGTGTAAGGGAAGCCCCATGCAGAGTGCATTGCAGTAATCCAGACTTGAAGTCACCAATGCCAGAACTACTGTGTGCTATATGTATACAGATGAAAGAAAAAAACCCACTTCAGTTTCTAAACCAAAATGGTTGGTCATTAGATTTTGGAAAGAGTATTAATAGGATAGTTCTTAGATTTGCAGCTGGGTTTTGAAACATTCAAATATTCCCATGTTGCACTTAACTGTCATACAAAAATATGAGGTTGAGAAACCTTTTTCCTGAAAATAAAGCTTAAGTCACAAGAATAGAAATAGATACACCAAGCTGGCAACATTGAGATGATTATTTGGCAAAGTGTTGTTGAAAGTGTGAATTACTTTTCAAAACAATACTAGCTGAAACAGTGATAAAAACTCCTTTTGTTTGAAAAAATGATGTGCTGACGAATATAGCAATGTTGGCAAACATGTCAGTATTTTATAACTGTGTGTATATATAACCTGCAACCTAAACTCAAATTGTGTTAAAATGGCTTCAAAAAGGGAGGAGCAGAATTTATTATTTTATTCCTTTCTTTTATTTCAGTGCCTGCATGTTTAAATTGCCTTGGGTTAATATTACTATTATGGAGCAAGGTACATTCAGAACCATTACCTGTCCATTTAAGTGCTTTTTTCCCAAAGTTAATGGGAAAAGGTGAGCCATATGCCACATAGCTATGTTTATTTTATTTTATTTATTTATTTAAAATATTTATACCCCGCCCTTTTTCCAAAGAACCCAGGGCGGCTTACAAAAATAATCATGAAGAGTTAAAACAGTAAATATACAGAATTAAAATAGTTAAAATGAATTAAATCAAATACAAGGTAAGAGTTAATTACCAATTCAATTAAAAGCCCATCTGAATAGGATCGTCTTCACCTTAGCACGGAAGGAAAGAAGTGAGGAAGCTAATCGTACTTCACTGGGGAGGGAATTCCACAATCTGGGGGCAGCCAGCGAAAAAGCCATATTTTGTGTCTTTACAAGAGAAACTTGTGAAAAAGAAGGAGTAGAAAGTAAGGCCTCACCGGATGATCTCAGAGTCCGGGCAGGATCATAGGGGGAGATACGATCTAACAGATAACCTGGACCTAAGCCGTATAAGGCTTTATAGGTCAAAACCAGCACTTTGAATTGTGCCCGGAAACATATTGGCAGCCAGTGGAGCTGGTACAACAAAGGGGTTGTGTGTTCCCTGAGCCCAGCTCCAGTTAACATTCTGGCTGCAGCTCTTTGTACCAATTTAAGTTTCCGAGCAGTCTTCAAAGGCAGCCCTACGTAGAGCGCGTTACAGTAGTCTAATCGGGATGTAACTAAGGCGTGTGTCACCGTAGTCAAGTCAGACAGGTCAAGGAACGGGCGCAGTTGGCGAACTAATCTTAATTGAGCAAAGGCACTCCCGGCAACAGCAGAAACCTGGGCCTCCAGGCTCAAAGCTGAGTCCAGGAGTACCCCCAAACTGCGCACCTGCGATTTCAGGGGGAGTGTAACCCCATCCAGCACAAGTTGAATCCCTATCCCCTGATCCGCCTTATGACTGACACGGAGCACTTCTGTCTTGTCAGGATTTAATTTCAGCTTGTTCATCCCCATCCAGTCCACCACTGATACCAGGCATCGGTTTAGAACCTGGACAGCTTCCTTGGCATCATTAGGTGGAAAAGAGGAGTAGAGTTGGGTGTCATCAGCATATTGGTGGCACCGAACCCCAAAACTCCGGATGACCTCTCCCAGCGGTTTCATGTAGATGTTAAATAACATGGGGGATAGAATTGAACCCTGAGGGACCCCATAGGTCAATGGCCAAGGGGTCAAATAGGGATCCCCCATAACCACCTTCTGGGTTCGTCCCTCTAGGAAGGACTGAAACCATCGTAACACCGTGCCTCCGTCCCATCCCAGAGAGGCGGTCCAGGAGGATACCATGGTTGATGGTATCGAAAGCTGCTGAGAGATCCAGTAAAACTAACAGGGACACACTCCCCCTGTCCAGTTCCCTACGAAGGTCATCCACCAAGGCGACCAAAGCCGTCTCAGTTCCATAACCGGGCCTGAAACCAGATTGGAATGGATCTAGATAGTCTGTCTCATCCAAAAAACTCTGGAGCCGAGCGGCCACCACCCGCTCTATTATCTTGCCCAAAAAAGGAATATTGGAGACTGGGCGGTAGTTGCCTAATATTGAGGAGTCCAGGGAGGATTTTTTCAATAAAGGTCTTATCACTGCCTCCTTTAAACTAAGGGGCATTCTGCCTTGTTGTAAAGAGGCATTAATCACTTCCCTGGTCCACTCAACCAGTCCCCCTCTGTCATTTTTTATAAGCCAGGAAGGGCAAGGATCTAACATGCAGGTGGTCGGACGTGCCTCTCCGAGAATTTTGTCCACATCTTCGGGTTGAAGAAGCTGGAAAGAATCCATTTTAATTAGACAAGCAGGGGCCAAAGTTACATCCACAGAGACTGTATCAATTTTAGCATCTAAGTCGGAGCGAATCTGAGCAACTTTATCTGCAAAATATCGCGCAAACTCAGAACAACGGGTTGCTGAGTGGTCAACATCAGATTCATGGGAGTCAGGGTGTAAGAGATCCCTGACCACTCGAAACAGTTCCATTGGGCGAGATCCCGCAGATGCAATGGAGGCGGAGTAGAAAGATTTCTTCTGGGCCCACACTGCCACGGAATAGGTCTTTAGGTAGACTCTGGCCCGTGTTTGGTCAGATTCGCTCAGAGTTTTCCGCCAACGTCGCTCTAGTCTCCGTCTTTCGCACTTCATTGCCAACAAATCCTCAGTAAACCAAGGGGAGGACTTGGCTCCAAAGCGTGAAAGGGGACACTTAGGAGCGATTGTGTCCACGGCCCTGGTCATTTCCTCATTCCAGAGGTCAACCAGGGCTTCGACAGAATCACCTGCCCAGGTGACAGGAAAATCCCCAAGAGTCATCAGAAAACCATCTGGATTCATCAGTCTCCTGGGGCGGACCATTCTAATTGGTCCCCCACCCCTGCAGAGGTTTTGAGCTCCAGTGAGTTTGAACCTAACCAGGAAGTGATCTGTCCATGACAAAGGAACTAATGCCAGCTCCTCCACACCAAGATCACCTACATCCCGTCCAATACAGAAAACAAGGTCCAAGGTATGACCAGCAGCATGTGTGGGGCTAGATATTATTTGAGACAGACCCATGGTTGTCATGGAGGCCATGAAATCCTGAGCTACTCCAGTAAGGGCAGTATCGGCATGGATATTGAAGTCACCCAGCACTACAAGTCTTGTGGACTCCAGTACCAGATCCAAGACTACCCTAGTAAGCTCAGGAAGGGAGACAGTTGGGCAGCGGGGTGGGCGGTACACCAACAGAATCCCTATTCTGTCTCGAGCACCCAGCTTCAAATAAATGCATTCGAACCCTGAAGACTGTGGGAGGGGATGCCTGGTTAGGTAGATGGTATTTTGAAAAATCACTGCGACTCCACCTCCCCATCCCCCAGGTCTAGGCTGCTGATGAACAGAGAAACCAGGAGGACAAAGCTGGGAGAGATTAAACCCCCCAGCCTCATCCAACCAAGTCTCTGTAATGCACGCCAGGTCAGTGTGCTCATCCAGTATCAGTTTCTGAATAGCATTGGATTTACCATTCACTGACCTGGCATTCACAAGCAGTATTTTTAGCCCGGGGGAAATGTCACCAAGGCTTTCCAGGTTATCTGAATGGGGAGACAACTTGGGGGTAACCAAAAACCTAGTAGGTTTCTCCTTAGCTCGAATGAACAATTGTCTCCCAGGACCGTATCTTCCCCGCCCCTTCAAGACACTAATGGGTGCCCCGGAACCCCCTCCCTTGATTCCTCATTTACCCATATAGAGGATTGATTCCTCTTATTTATAGGAACTATGTAAAGATTTATGGTTGAATCCTCACTGAGAAGCTCACAGAGCTTTTAATGGTGCGTGAGGGGGATCAGATGGACTGTCAACACCAGTGATTTAGATCTTCTAGTGATTTTGGTCTTTATGTGCAGATGTTACTGATGGGCAAAACACACAGTGGGACGTTTTACAGAGTCTATTTGACAAACCCTAAATACATATTTTAAAAAAATAAAAGAAAATGTGAAGTATTAGTTACAATGAAGAATGATTGGGATTGTTGTTGTTGTTATGTGCCTCCAAGTCAACTATGACTTATGGTGACTCTATGAATCAGCGACATCCAACAGCATCTGTCATGAACCACCCTGTTCAGATCTTGTAAGTTCAGGTCTGTGTCTTCCTTTATGGAATCAATCCATCTCTTGTTTGGCCTTCCCCTTTTTCTACTTCCTTCTGTTTTTCCCAGCATTATTATCTTGTCTAATGAATCATGCCTTCTCATTATGTGTCCAAAGTATAATAACCTCAGTTTCATCATTTTAGCTTCTAGTGCTAGTCTGGTTTAATTTGTTCTAACACCCAATTATTTGTCTTTTTCGCAGTCCATGGTATCTGCAAAGCTCTTCTCCAACATGATTGGGATTAGTCACCCACAATTATAGATACTGTTTCATGCAGAAGCAGAAGTCTGTTACTACTGTGATTCTCTGACTGCACAAGCTGCTGATATTTTTCATTGTCCCATACTGGGAATATGGGAGTGATCTTCTGTTGTATGAGAGGGAACCATAATCACCCTATAAAATATGTTTCTGAAGGAATAAAGCAGATGGAACGAGTTACATTTTGTAAAAGAACAGATATTCTTCACGCATTCAAAAACATGTGCAAACACCAAAGAGGTGTTGTTATTAGGGATACTGAAAACCTAACAGAAATTTACACTATGCATATCTGGAAACTGGATGTGAGCATGAAGAAAATATTAAATCTCCATCTATCAAGATGACCAGTTGAAATAGATGCAGAGAATGGATTAGTGCTAATTGAGCTGCATCCTCCAAATCTATGCGATACAGAACCTAGAAAGTTTGATGATCTGGCTTTTGGAGAGGGGCAAGGAATTTATGTAACACGTACATATACAGATCTCAAACTAGGAGACGAACTATATTTGAACTAGGGACGGATGAATCTGTCAATTTTTGTTTCTCTCAGCTTCTCATTTTTTCAATCTTAAATTTGATTCTCCACATTTCTGCATCAGTCTGCATTTTATTTTTTTAAAACTTCATCAGCATTTCATGTTCGTATGCAATTTTGTCAAATATATACATGCTTGTAAAGCATTTTTTCCAAATGTAAATGCATTTTTGTACATTGTTTTCACTGATATATGCATTTTAATGTACCTGTGTAGATAATGAAAAACGATGGAATGCTTTCAAAGAAATGGGGGTGCCACAGCATCTGTTTGTCCTGATGCACAACCAATACTTTGGACAAGAGGCTACTGTAAGGACAGAATATGGAGAAGCCAATTGGTTCCCAATCGGAAAGGGTGTGAGACAGGGGTGTATTTTATCACCCTATTTGCTTAATCTATACGCAGAACATATCATACGGAAAGCAGGATTGGAGCAAGATGAAGTAAGTGTGAAAACTGGAGGGAGAAATATCAATAATTTAAGTTATGTAGACAATACCATACTCTTAGCAGAAACCAGTAATGATTTAAAATGAATGCTGATGAAAGTGAAAGAGGAAAGCACAAGAGCAGGACTACAGTTGAACGTCAAAAAGACTAAAGTAATGACAATAGAAGATTTATGCAGCTTTAAAGTTGACAATGAGGACATTGAACTTGTCAAGGATTATCAATACCTTGGCACAGTCATTAACCTAAATGGAGACAATAGTCAAGAAATCAGAAGAAGGCTAGGACTAGGGAAGGCAGCTGTGAGAGAACTAGAAAAGGTCCTCAAATGCAAAGATGTATCACTGAACACTAAAGTCAGGATCAATCAGACCATGGTATTCCCGATCTCTATGTATGGATGTGAAAGTTGGACAGTGAAAAAAGGGGATAAGATGAAAATCAACTCATTTGAAATGTGGTGTTAGAGGAGAGTTTTGCAGATACCATGGACTGTGAAAAAGACAAATAATTGGGTGTTAGAACAAATTAAACCAGAACTAGCACTTGAAGCTAAAATGATGAAACAGGTTATCATACTTTGGACACATCATGAGAAGACATGATTCACTGGAAAAGACAATAATGCTGGGAAAAACAGAATGGAGTAGAAAAAGAGGAAGGCCAAACAAGAGATGGATTGATTCCATAAAGGAAGCCACAGACCTGAACTTACAAGATCTGAACAGGGTGGTTCATGACAGATGCTCTTGGAGGTCGCTGATTCATAGGGTCGCCATAAGTCGTAGTCGACTTGAAGGCACATAACAACAACAAAATGTACCCCAGTTTATGCATTTTTGTACGTATTACTTGGCTGGAGAACTGCACTGCAAAATTTAGAGAAGTGCATATTTTGAGGGATGTCTGTTTTTGTTCATGGATTCTTTTGGAAAGTGCTAATTAGAGTTTAGATGCAAACTCAATCTAATTTCTCCTCCATCCCTAATTTAAACCATGGGTAATTGGTCCTGCCTTTGCATGTGGGTGGTGACTATTTCATGAGCCACCTAGCGATGGGTTAGAAAGAATTTTTTGTACACATCTAATCTACATCAGTCAAATGCATACTGATCATCTCACTTACTGTACATTAAAGAAACCTACCTTGAAAATCAAGGTAAAAGATCTTGAGATTAAATAAATACAAAATAAACGAAGGCTTGAAAAATGGCATGGCCTGTCTCCTTGTACCTTGACCAGAGTGGTGTAAAGCTGACCGATATTAATATTATTTCACTTGGAATTTGACAAAATTCTTAGCTTCATGATGCCGATAAATGGTGTTCAACGCAAAATGGACACTTACATCACTGTCAAATTTAAAGGCCATAAAATCTTAAATATAGTGGACTGCATGAGACCCAATGGCAGAACGTTTCCTGAGAAAGTTGACATTATAATGAGTGACATGGCAGAAAGCTTCCATCTGGAAACACCCTGCCTGTTGAATCTTATAGAACTTACTACTGGAACCAAGATTGACTGCTTCCACCTACACAAATTTCAAACTCTTTTGAGATGCAGCTTTTGGAAGCTCTGTGTCCTTCCTGCTGAGAACTTCCCTATAGTGATGCTTACCTGGATGTTATTAGGCTCTGCCCCCCTCAACTGACTTGTCCTCCCCTCCCCTGTCCACCAACTATGAATAATCTTCCAGATATGACAGGTGGTGTTTCTGTATATCCTTGGATTTAACCTCAAACAGTGATGTGTCAAAAGGTTTCCTGTAACCACATAGAGTTCCATGCTAATAGGATTCCTCTCTTTACTACTGGGGACAGGAATTTCTATGTAATGGGATGGGGCCTTCCCTATCAGTAAACAAAATTGGCAGATTGTCCTTACACAGATCTCCACGTGCCTGCTGGATCCCCACAGAACTTTTAATCTATGGCAATTGTTTGGAAATAACAACGTTCTTAGCAATCACTATGAAAAGAAAAAAAACTCTTGGTACAATCTATTTCAGATTTGTCACACTTTAGACTATATTATCATTGGTCTAAGAGCCTTGAAAATTTCAGCTACATCATCTTAATTAGAACTGTGAATGCAAAATTGTGACCCACAAGCTGAGCAAAGCTTATTGAAACTGTTGTCCTGAAGTTTTGGAAGCTATAGAAGAAAATTTGTTTTAGCTGGAGTTCTGGATGACATGCTGCAATTTGCATATCTTCTTTGCATTGATCATGCTATTTACTTAAAGCACAGGTTTGTCAGAAATAGTATCCTTCTTCATGTGCTGACTTTAGTTATATCTTGCCCTTGAGCTTAGTCTGACTTGATCCTGCTAAAAGCAGAATTCAGCTTGAAATTTGTGTTTTGAGGGGGAGAGAAGCGAATGCAGACTCATCAGATTGCACATATTTCTGGCAAGCCTCACATCAAGGTCTTTTTTTTTACTGGCAAGGAGTCATCCATGCTTCTGATGGGCATCTGGTTGGTCACTATGAGAACAGAATGCTGGTCTAGATGGGCCATTGGCCTGATCCATCAGGCTCTTCTTTATGTTCTTATCCAGCAATAGGGACCAATCTGTACCATATAAGCTCCAAAATGTTTAGAGGCTTTGGATACTTCTGCACTTGTGTTTTGAGTCACACTTGTGCCATACCATAGGACTTGTGCAGATATTTTATTTATTTATTTATTAGTCGCCCATCTGCCTGGCTGTCCAGCCACTCTGGGCGACGTACAAAATAAAAACATACAAATACATTGAAACATAAAAATCTCAACAACAATAATAAAACCTAACATATGATGATGCAGTGCATCTGTGAATTGCATGCACATGAACAGGATATGAATTACACAATGTGAATTTCATTCTCTTGATCTTGTCTCCACCAGATGAATTCTCAGCAGCAGTAGCAGCAGCAAGGAGGGCCCAAGCTGTGCTATGCAGGGTGTTGTCAGTGCAAAGGTCTCTGCACATTAGCCAATGACATCATAGGGCCATGCCAGTACCCAGACGTATCTGTGCTGCATATATTTACATGGATTGTGTCATGCCTTCTACTTTTTACATTTTTGACTATGTGGCTAGATCTAGTGGTCAGGGCTAACTGCTCACATGTGTGCATGTTGTGCACACAGACTTCCTCAAGGGAATTTTGCACATTACTCTTTCTAATGAACAAGAACTATTATTTAATATTCAACAAGAAAAGAAGCCATTTTTTATCTAACAGACATTTTATTGTAACTGCTATCCTCAGGTAGTATTGTTTTGTTCTTAGGCTCTTCTATATCCAAAGAAAGATCTCCATGTGGGTTGCAGGACTTTGGGAGGCTGCATATAAATCAACCTTCCATGGGAGTTGGAGTCAATGAGCCTCAGTTTCCTCCCAGCTTCCAGGATTTCTGTATTCCTTGCTCTGGAGACAGCACAGAAGTCTATCATATTTTATTCTGAGGAAGTGCCCTGACATTGTTTGTGCCATAAATCATTGCATACATGATGTATCTGGTTAGAGGGAATTGTGCACTTAACTGAATCACAAAAGTAGTCACAGGGATATGAAATTGACGAACTCAATTTGTGTTCATAGAAGTCAGAGCACTTTCATTCAGATGTTTCCATTTGGAAAAGGGTAGTGCTGGGTTACTGCAAATCATGATGTTTTAACAGTGACACTGAAAACTGATTGAAGAGGAAAATTGCCTCCTCTCTTAGACTCCCTGCTTTCTCTTTTCCTGAGATCCATTTCTTCTGGCCCTGTGCCATCTGACCCCTTCTCCCAGGTCACTGTTGCCTCCACCCCTTTGTTCCTTTTTGAATGCTGTCTTGGGTAGTTCTGGCCTACTCCTGCCTTCTGCATGCCCACTATAACAGTGAAAACATGCCCATAGGCAACCAGTACATAGGGATAGAATTCAATTAAGCTCACTTTTAAAGGCAGACCTGTCAAATGCATACTTTTCAATGCTTATTAGGAGAATTTTACACTAAAATGCTGGTGAATTTTCATGAGGATTATTTTTTTAAAAAAAGAATTCTCAAATTATGTGCAGAAATATGGAGAACTGAATTAAAGAGTGAAAAAATGAGAAACTGAGAGAACTGAAACGGACAGATCCATCCATCCTTTCCTATAGATAAGCAGGTGCCAGCTGCCATCCCCTCCCCTGTTTCCAGCTGGTTTAACCCTGCTTCTGTTGCCATTCCTCTCTTAGATATCACACATCCTCCATCTTCCTTTCCATGTCTCACTTTGCCTCTGCTATTTCAGCTTCCTCATCCCTGGTGTCAGAACCAGACATGATGGGGGCAAATGCTGGGGCCCATGAGCTCTGGAGGTCTCACCACCACTGACTCTGGCCTTTGCCGCAGCCACTTCACCTGCACTTCTTTTTTCAGGCCCAGGCTGCCCACCAGTACCTGCTCTTACAGTTGCCCACTGTATACTACCCACACCACTGCCCCCTGCTTATGTAGTAATTTAATTTACTTTCCTTCAAGGATCTCAAGGTATCCATGGTTCCCCTTCCTTCATTTTAACCTCGGTTACCAGATCTGTTCATATGCCCATACGTACATACTCATCAACCCCTTTCTTACACTCATGTTTATTTTATTGATAAAATGTTTGTATGCCACTATTCATAAAAAATATCAAAGTGGTCTACAACAATCATATATTCATTGACTGACTACTACTGAAAGATATTTTCTTAATTGCCTGCTTAAGCTTGGCAGCCTAGAAATGTTTTCAGGAGATGTTTACAAGTTTAAACAGAAGGTGCCTGCTGAATCTCTGTTGCATTCCACAGGACTGGGCTGATGACACTGAAGGCTCAGTTTCTTTGTTGCTGTCAAATGAGCCTCACTGACTTGGGAAACGATCAGTTACACTCCTGCAGATGATCTCAGTGATCAAGCTGGGAAATCAGGGTTCAAGCAGTCCCTAAGGTATCCTGGAGCTAGGTTGTTTAAGGCTTTGTAATTAATACATGGGTCTTGAACATGGCTCAGTAGCAGATAGGCCGCCAGTGCAGATGTTTTAACAATGGTCTTGCACACCGTCAGCTACATGCCCCCAATAGCAGTCTGGCTGCTGCATTCTGTACAAGCTGGAGCTTCTGAACCAGGCCCAAGGACAGCCCCACATGGAGCATGTTCCAGTAATCCAGTCTTGAGGCTACCAACACATGGACTACAGTGGTCAGGCGATCCCTGTCGAAGAATAGCCCTAGCTGGTGAACCAAACACCAGGCTTGAACTCACTAGACTTGAGCCTCTAGTGACAGAAGTGTACCCAGGAGTACCCCCAAGCTATACACTTGCTCCTACAGAGGGAGTTCAGTCCCATGCAGAACAGGTAACTTGCCTATCTCCTGGACATGGGAACCACCCACCCAAAGAGCCTCCATCTTCACAGGCTTCAAGCACAATTTACTGGCCCTCATCCAGTCCACCACTGCGTTCAGACACTGATCCAGAGCTTTCACAGACTCTCCTGATTCAGATGTTATAGAGAAAAAGAGCTGTGTGTCATCAGCGTACAGATGACACCTTGCTCCAAAACTCCCAATGACTGCTCCCAATGGCTTCATATAGATGTTAAATGGCAGTGGGGAAAGGATAATACCCTGTGGAACCCCATAGCAAAAGTACTCATTCAGTGCTACTTTCTGAACAATGGAAGCATTCAGAGCTTGGAAGTAACTCGTTATTTTTAACGAGTTACTTGTAATTCGTTACAATTTTAAATAACGAGTGGGTAATTCCATTACATTTGGCAAGTAACGGAACGACTAGTAATTTCCCTACTTTTCAGCTGCAACTTTAAAGTCTCCACATTAGGTTGCACGTTACTTGGGGGCAGGAACAAGGGGAAGACAGCTCCTGGCTGTGATTGGTTAACACAAGACATGTGCCTCACACTGATTGGACCTCTGCGCAGACTCTCTCTTCCCTCGTGATCTGTGTTAGGATGCACGAGGGAAGAGGTGAATAGGCAGGGCCTGCTAGCGTCTGAGAGGACAAAATGGATGCCGGAGGAAAAAGCCAGGGCAAGGACAACAGAGGAGAAGGCAGCAGCAGAATGGCAAAGAGCTGTGGAGGTGAGTGACGATGATTTGTGTGTGTGTGTGTGTGTGTGTGTGCCCCCCGTGGCACCGTTCTGCCCCCCCTGCCCCCCGTGGCACCGTTCTGCCCCCCCCACTGCCTCTCCTTGCCTCTGCCACCCCCTCCATCAATCACAAGGCACTTCCGAAACTTCGGCCTATCAGAGCTTGGAAAAGTTACTTTTTTGAACTACAACTCCCATCAGCCCTAGGCAACATGGCCACTGGATTAGGCTGATGGGAGCTGTAGTTCAAAAAAGTAACTTTTCCAAGCTCTGGCCTACTTCTCTTCCTTCCCACCCTTTTTGAACTCTCCCCCTTGTTCCCATGCATACTTGTGTGCTGTATTTATCCAGACAGAGCACTCCTGCCTTTTAAAATGCCAGCTAGCTTGTTATTGTATATTTATTTGAACTCCATCTTTCTTTTTATTTGTATTTTTGTCCTGTTTAATCACAAGACTGAATTGTATGTGGGACAAAAACTGTCTCAGTAATAATAATAATAAATCATTAGGTGTATAATAAATGGCTTAAGGCTGATTTTTTTGTTCTTGGCAGAGATGAGGTGAGAAGTAGGGTCCTTGCAGCTCCTCCTCTCAGTCCCCCAGCTCTCAAACTCATGTTCTGTGAGAGAGAGATTCCCAGTCCCAGAGAGAGATAGACTGTTGACAATCTCTGCTAATATCTATACAAATGTACATAACATGCATCACCTGAACTCACATGATCTAGAGTTACCTTAGATCTTGCAAGATTTGCAAATGAGAAGCAATAGGGTTTTATATTAGTTCTGATTGTCTATTGGGCTGTCATAGGTTATATGTTTTTTCATTTTCTATGGCAAAAACTCCAACTTCAGTGGAATTTATGTGATGTGTTCTAATCATTTGAATTTGGCTAATGAATGCTTTATTCTTTCATCAGAACTTTAGCAGTAGTACTAAAATATTAATAAAAAAGAAAAGGGAAAGAAAAAATACTTTACATACATCATTCAGCTGTATTGCTAGTTATAGATATAGATATAGATATAAAAGATAAACGGCATTTTGTCAAAAGTATTTTTGTCTACATTTTATACCTCATCCTTGGTTTTCCAAGCTTGGCATGGAATGCTTCTGTCATGGCCCCGTCAGAGGACTCCTCAGATGAGGACGACTCAGGAGTAACAGCAGCAGACCCAGGAGCAGCAGGAGACACGGAGGAGCCTCCTGAGAATCCAGCTCCTTCTGCCCCTCAGCTGCAGAGCACCCCAGGGACAGCAGAGGCCCTGCAGCCAGACACAGACAGTGAACAGGATACTCCCCCCTCACCTGCAGAACGTAGACAGCAGAAGGTCAGGCAGAAGAGAGGCAGGCCTATCTCCTTAAGGCCCAAACGCTGAGGGCTCACACCTGCTGTCCATCCTGCTCTTTATAAGGCACACCTTGGCTGCAGCTTGTTGCTGACTGCAACGTCAGGCGTGGCTTTGTGTAGACCTAGTTTCCCTGCAGCATCTCTTTGACTGACCTCCTTGGCAATTGATCCCGGACCTCCACTGACCTCACTTCTGGACTTCCGACTCGGCAAGTACGCTTCGGATAGGCCTGACAGATTTACAACCCGACTACTGGCTAAGAACTTTCCTTCCCTGCCAAAGACCCAGGAATTTCCAGCCCCCCCCTGACACTGCTGATGCAGTGTAGAGCTGACAGCTTCTCATACAGAATTAATTTGAAATGCTGCATATTTATTATCATAATCATCATATTCAAAATAAAAAATATATGTACCGCCTTCAAGATGATTCCAACTTATGGTGACCCTATGAATAGGGTTTTCATGAGGCTGAGAGGCAGTGACTGGCCCAAGGTCACCCAGTGAGCTTCATAGCTATGTGGGGATTTGAACCCTAGTCTCATTTTGTTCTCACAACAACCCTGTGAGATAGTAGGTTAGACTGGCCCAGGCAGGGTTATTCAGTGAGCAAAAATGATGCAAATAGGATCTCTTTTAATTGTGCTATCGACCTGCTTACTTCCACTCTGACTGGGGGATCTTGCAGCATGGGGAAGAGATGGGGGCACATCACAGCTGAAGTTCACCCATATAGGAGCATTATCTCTTGTTTATTACAGAGACGCCTGTTGCAGGTTTTGCTGCTGAGAGCACAAGTCAGTTAGTGCAGCCACTTGAGTCACAGCTTGTTGATCCTGAGGAGGCAAAACTAGAAAGTGAGGTTCAGAAAGGAGGCCCTGTGCATGAGGAGGAGGAGGGCATGAAGCAGTGCAGTTGCCCAAAGCCACATCTGCAGAACAGCAAGTACCATGGTTTGGCTTTGAGAAAGCTTGTACATTTGTGAGCCAGAGTGGGAAAAATGTTGTTGTACGATGCAGTTACTGCCTTCCAAGGATCAAAAATCTGAGATCAGCTGTTTCCTCCTCATCCAATGTGAAGAAACATTTTGAGGTAAGCCTTTGTCATGCTGGTCCTCAAAGAATGTCCATTGTCTATTTATGTTTAAATTGTGAAGTTCCTCTTCCATTTTTTCTTGGATTCATGCTTTGTTCTTCTTCCTCGGCACACCCTGAGAAGCTGAGAGCAATTGAAGAAGCAATAAAGGCAAGGAGACGTGGCCTTCCTGAACCAATGCATGACACCCCTCCTCCCAAAATGCTGAAGCAGCAGCAGACATCCCTTGAGAGGTGGGGATCTGGCAGGGAGCCTGTCACCCAGAGCAATCTCAACAGGAGAATCATTGATTTCATTGTAGAGGAGACATTACCACTTCAGACTGTGGACAAACCATCATTCATTAATCTGGTTCGCATTGGACTCCCCAAAGATCTCACCATCATATGTGCCAAGACTCTGAGAGACAGAATTGAGAAGAGAGCATGCCACATGAGAGAAACTCTTGCAAACCGAATGGGTGCTGTGGCATATATAGCAACCACTGCAGATTGTTGGACCAATGGCAAGAAGAGTTACTTTGGGGTAACAGCCCACTGGATCAACCCAACTACCCTGAAACGTGAGGTCGGGGCCTTGGCTTGTAAGCATCTGAAGGGGCGCCATACATACGATGTCCTTTCAAAAGCACTGCATGATGTACATGTGCAGTACAGGATCCACAACAAAGTTATGTGCACTACTACAGACAATGGCTCCAACTTTGTGAAAGCGTTCAGAGTTTTCATGGCCAAAGAACCAGTGGAAGCTGCAGGCACCAGTGACGATGATGGTGATAACCAGGAGGAGGAGGAGGCTGAGGTGGAGTTTGTGCCTATCTGTGAGATCCTGGACACAGGACCTGAGGCAGAGGAAGAAGCTGCAGACTCAGGAGAGGATTTTGTTTTACCACCACACCAGAGATGTGCTAGCCACACCCTCAACCTTGTGGCAACACAAGACATAGAGGCTATGCTTTCTGACTCCTCCAAAAGTAGTCTTCTTGGTCCTTTCAAGAAACAGTTTCGTTCCTTGATGGGAAAGTGCAGCAAGTTGTGGTCCAAGCAGAACCAGTCAGCCCAGATTGCTGAGTATATCCATGCGCAATATGGTGTGTATCTGAAGGTACCGAATAAGACCAGGTGGAATTCCACCTTTGATGCGTCGAAGCAACTACATGAGCTCCTGTCAACTGTGCCACTAAAAATGCATGCCATAATGGACCGCTGCTCCTTGTCCAGGATCACAGCTGCTGAGATTGAAGTGGTACAGGAATACACAGAGATTATGGAACCACTAGCCCAGTCCCTAGATATCCTGCAACGGGAAAACGGCATGTTCATGGGGTATTTGCTACCAACGCTCTGCAATCTGGACCGCAAGTTAGAAGGACTGGAAAACAAACCTGAGAGGTACACATACTGTTTTCAGCTGCTGAGAGGTGTGCGCGAAGCCCTAAGAAAGCGGTTTGCAGCTATCTGGGAGGACAAGAGGCTTCTTCTGGCAGCCTGCCTACACCCTCGCTTCAAACTACATTGGCTGGAATCGTGTCAGGCCACCACCCATACCAACAAGTAAGAACATTAGGGAAGCCCTTTGGGTGGATTACTCCAAGGGAAATGTTGTCTCAAGGGAGGCATCAGAGGGCTTAAGGTGGTAGGCAGGGGCTGGGCCTTTTCTTCCTGGGGCTCCTCATCACAACCTTGGGTTGCTGCAGGTAATCCTTAAGGGTCTGCTGTGCTGCCCCATGAGTGTGGTGACTTGGTCACCTTCCTACCTTCCATGTCATCATCCACAGGCTCAGGCTGGACCCTGAACCAGGGGACATGACAAGCATCAGGAAATGAAGAGCAGATGATGGTTTCCTAACATATATGTGTTAACATATCCTCTCTCTTTCTTAGATACACAATGGAAGCCTTGTTGAAAGCTGAAATAAAGATGGGTGTACTTAATGAGGACAGTGATCAGTCTTCAGATAAAGACCAGAAAGGAGATGACTTAGAAGATGACTTCTTTAACTTTCTGCCCCAGGGCAAGAAGTCAGCAGTGGACACTGCTGAGGAGGAACTAGTGAGGTACCTGAGGTCTCCCAGCAGGGAAGTGTCATCACTCCATGGCTTTCCACGTGTGCTGTGGTGATTTTTGCAGCACAACACAGGCATGCCTTCAAGCGCCGCAGTAAAACGCCTGTTCAGTACTGGTGGCAACGTAATGACAGTAAAAAGACATTCCTTGTCTGACATGCTCTTTGAGCATCTTGTTCTTTTGAGACATAACAGAAACATATTATAAAAGCATTTCAAGTGTAAAATTTGATTTCAAGAGTTGGGGTATCATCATTGCTTGGGGGGATGTGAGATTCTGTTATGCCGTTATGTTAATCTTCAAGTGTTGGTGTATCTTCATTGCTTGGGGGATGTGAGATTCTGTTATGCCATTATGTTAATCTTACATCTATCTGTGTGAGTTTCTGCAAGACCTGCTCCCTGCATTTCTGGCTGATTTCCACCTGGCCTGGAAGGGCGGGGCCCTGTCTCTCTCCAGCTACAAAAGCAGCAACTGCTGAAGGGGCCAGAGACCATCTACCTGTGTGAGTTTCTGCAAGACCTGCTCCCTGCATTTCTGGCTGATTTCCACCTGGCCTGGAAGGGTGGGGCCCTGTCTCTCTCCAGCTACAAAAGCAGCAACTGCTGAAGGGGACAGAGACCGTGTGTGTGTATGTGTGCGTGAACCTGCTGCTCAGGATGTCTATAGACTACTGGGGTTTTGTTTAGTATTATATGTTATATTTTAGTCTATGTACGCTGCCTAGAGTGGCTGTTAATTCGGCCAGATAGGCGGCCTAGAAATAAAATTTTATTATTATATTATTATTATTATTATAGATAATTTTTTTTATTCTACTACCCCCTATATGTGTGTGTTTATTTTTAATATTGTTTTAGGCTTCTTAGATGTGCAGCAGCCAAGGCCAGCACCTTGTAGGAGTTTTTTAAAAAAAGTAACTGAAATGTAATTGTAGTGATTACTTTTGAGAAAATTTCAGAGCAATTGTAATTATAACGGTAATTACTACTTTTTTGGGCCAAGTAATTGTAACTGTAATTTATTACTTTTTAAAAATAATCTTCCAAGCTCTGGAAACATTGTAATACCCATCCCACTGAGTTGGTCCAGGAGGATACCATGGTCAATGGTATCAAAAGCAGCTGAGAGATCGAGCAGAAGTAACAGGGTTGTACTCCCCCTGTCTCTCTTATGACAAAGGTCATCCATCAGGGTGACCAAGTTCTGAACCCAGACTGTAGTGCATCTAGATAATTAGTCTCATCCAGGAATGTTTGCAGTTGCTCCACAACCACCCTGTTCAACAACCACCCTGTTTGCTAAGAAAGGGGTATTCATGGAACAATTAAAAAAAAAAACCTTTCCTGGGTAAATTCCTGGAGACACAGCACCTATGGAGAGGCTCTATGGTGGAAACCACTGAGGCTTCCCTTGATGGGAAGTTACTCAGGTTGAACTGCTGCGGTTTTCTTTGATTCCTTCAATAGCACCGTGCTCATTGCTCAGAGCAAAAAGCCAAAATAAACAGAGTCTTGGAGCATGTGCAGAGTTCCAGTTGGTAACACTTCACAACAACTCTGTGAGGTAGGTTGACTGAGGTGATGACTGGCCCAAGATTACCCAGTGAGCTTCATGGCCTAGAGGGGATTTGAACCAGATACCACTCTACCACTATATGACACTGGCTGTCTTGCAGGAGGCTCATCAGCACAATGCAAGGGGCCACAGAGGCATATTGTCCAGGACTCCCTCAAACCTGGTGCCAACCCTGATTTTCTCCCTCCCTTCAGCCCTTTCCACCTTCTCCATTTCTTTGCCGTTTGTTCCCTTTTCCTTTCCTAGGTCCCAGATGATTCCTGTCATTTCCAGCATTACCTTTCTCCACAAATGTATTGCAATTACCTCTGTGGACAATACCCTGATAATTACAACCTTGCTGAATCTTCATCTCCATGTTGTAATTTTGACTGTTGTCAAGTCAAAGTGCCAGTAAAGAGACTTGGGAATTTGGAATTGTGGATTACACAGGTAATGGATTATAAAGTCAAGTAATTAACATGGTCAGATTTGAGCCATCTGGAAACAAGCCAACTTGATTTTTCTTCCTAACCCACATCTTTATCAATAACAAATGAAACATTGTTTTTAATTTGGAACTCAGCAGCTCAGGGCCTTCTCTTAAATTATGTTTAATTATGGTGCATCTTTCTCTGGCATCAAGGGTTTTTCCACCCAATCATAAACTATAAATGCCAGCAATAAATAAACAAAATGTATGTGCTTCTAACTCTAGTCTTTAAAACATATTGATTTACAGCAGTAAAACAAGCACTATGTCATTTTGACATTAAAGCTTGTGATAACCAATTTTATTTTTAAAAAATGGAGTAGCTTGTTTGTTTTATAGTAAAAATTGATCACCTCTTGAGAGCACACCAAATGTTTCCTTATTGCTATGGAAAGCATGTAATCAGCCTCATACATATAAACAAATCTTTATCAGAGTTCAGAGATAATCAGATCACCATCTGACAGATTGACAGGAGCTTGAACCCAGATTGAACAGTATCTTCATTTATTAGTATTAATATTATATTTTAATGTTTTAAAATACATTTTCCTTTCATGTTTTCCCAATCACTCTGTTTGCTACAACTTTTAGTAATTTATTTCACTGATTAAAATCATGTGCATGATGATCCTTGGCACAGAGACAGCTTATAAACAGTGGAACATCCTTCTGAAGAGACATGCATAGAATTGTTCTGTTTATAACCAGAGCTGGCACCAGACTGCAGCGGGCCCTCATCATCTCTCCCCACTACACAACCTCCTGTGTTGCAGCATCAGCGTGCTGCATGCATATGCACACAGTGTGCTCGCATGGCGATATGGGATGTCGTGTGGCTGGGCCAATTTCAGCCAGTACCGGCTGCATGAGGGAAGTGTTGCCTGGGAGGGTACAGCTCCTGTGCTGGGATCCAGGCCAATGTAGGGCTGAGGGGCATGATTTGTGATTGCAACCTGTGACCTGATGCTGGTGCAGGTCATGGAGCTGGAGCTCTACCCTCCCAGCCCCAGCCATAGGGGCCCCTCTTGCTGCAGGAGCCCTTGGCCTATGCCTGACCTGGCCACCTGCTGGCACCAGGATTGTTTATAAAAATGGTTGTCTTTTTAAAATAGAAAATATTCTGGGGCAATAATAATTGCAAACAACTATCCAGTCTAAACTATATATTTATATAAGAAATCAATACACTTAACAGTTTATAATACTGTGCCTAGATCATGTGCTTAGATCTGTTATTTTCAGTGGGAGGGATGAATTGCTAATTGTACAGAGAGAAGTATATATACTTGTACACTGTTTCTTCAGTGTAGATTTTCCCCTTTCTTATTTTTCAGGAGGCTGTTGTTTTTAGATATGCATCATAGTTTATAGCTGCATCAGAGATAAGTTGGTAATAACTTTGTTATTTAACTCAGTATTTTACAGGGGCTGTGGAATTTATGGCTGGGATGATGTTGTGTATAGCACTGCTGCTTAGAATGTATTCAGTATGTTCATTATGTATTTACTGTTATATATTAGGCACTATTATGTACTATTACTATGTATTGCTTATTATTAAGTGTACTTATATAGCTGTTTTAAGTTTTGATTTGTATAGATATTATGTTATGTATTGAAATATATTGTTTATTATGTTCTGTGTTGTAAAGTGTCCTGTGGTCTTTCGATGAAGGGCAGTATTTAAATTTAATAAATAAATATTGCCTGAAAGCAGTAGGGTTATATTGTATATGAATATACCTTTTCCCATGCATAGGTAACTTCAGTTGTGATGTGCTGTATGTGGGGTGGGGCTGCCCTTAGAAGTTGTCTGGAAGCTGCAGCTTGTGCAAAATCCAGCAGTTAGGTTGTTAATGAGAACAGCCTACTGTAATCCTGTAACACCTCTGCTGAAAAAGCAGAACTGGCTGCCAATTTGCTATAGGGTCTGCTTTCAGGTTCTATTGTTGACTTATAAACGTTGGGATTTGGTTACCTGAAGGAACACCTATGCCACCCACTATAGACCAGCCTGGCTACTGAGACCTCAGGATCTCTCGGCTGTGGAAATATATCTGGCAGCTACCTTCTCTGCCATGGCATCCAGTTTATGGAATTATTTTTTCCTGGAAATGAGACAGGAACCAAACTTATTGAATTTTTGATGCCTCCAGAATACACACTTATTCACGCAGGCCTTTGGGGAGTACTGATACCTGGCCTTGAGAATTGTTCTTGTTACTGAATTGATGGTCACATTTTAATTTACATTTACTGTATGAAATATGTTTTTATTAGTTTTAAATTTTGGTTATTGGATTGTCTGTTAAGGTTGTAAACTGCTTTGGGATTGGTTTGGAAGGCAATATATAAATGCCTAAAACAGATTAATAAATAAATGTGTGGGCTGCAAAACTGTTGCAAACTACATTAATGCTGCTAGAAAAGGCAGTATGACATACTGGTGGGAAATATAATTTGTACATGCTTAAAATACCACTAGCCTATTTATTATGACTTTGCATGTACCAGTGCTGATACAGAATACATGTTTTAGACTCATTCGTACCAACAAAAGGTAAGCTATATCTGCTAACCATTTCTTGTGTCAGAGGCAGAAATAGTACATATTTTCATATAGCAGTTCAAAAGTATCAGCTACATGAGAAAGAAAAAAAAATCATAGTTTGAAAGTTTTTTTGGAAACAAAGCAAAAAACACTGCCTCCGTCAAAGGCTTCAGCAAATCTCTCATTCCATATAGGCGTGCGCGCACACACGCACACACACACTCCAAGTTGATTATTCCTCCTCCCCTTTTCTGGATGGCATTTGAGGAATGAATTGCCAAGCCCATCTGTCCCAGTATTCACAGTAATTCTTGGTTGCATGAGAGCTGTACATGCTGTGCCGTTTTCTGATGGAACAGTTAATTTCTTTTCTGCAGTAGTCTTCCTCCATGTTGAATAGATTGGCTTCTGACCATATCTGGGTCTGTGACCTTCCAGACAGTTCCACAACCTTGCACATACTCATTCCCTCTAATAATGGGTGACCATGCCTATCTGTCTGGAAGAAAAACAGGGCCATCCAGAAAGATTATAGCAATTTCTTTTCCTATTCTTTAAATTATTACTCAGAATATTAACAATAACACAAATAAATCAAATGAACAAGTTCCATATTGTTCTTTAAACTATACCTAGTAACTCATATGGTAGTACATAGTCCTGTATTTCAGATTCCAAAATATAATAAATATAGGAATGTATCCAATGCACAGAATAGACCTACTGAAATTAATGGACATGACTAACTTAGGTCCATTAATTTTAATGGATCTACTCTGAGTAAAACTTAGATACAGCCCTACCCATACTCCATTTTCCATTAAATTCATCACCCTCTCGTCTTCCTTGGTGTATTTAACAAAATTAGCAAGCTTTATCATATTTAAAATATCCTAGAGTCTCAATAGCCATTTAAAGCTTTTTGGTACCTTTTTGTCCATTTATAATTAATACATATACTAGCATACTAACAATAATTTCCTGGTCTTCTTTAGGAATTATTATTTCTATGTAACAAAAGGGAATTACCAATGGATCTAGCGGGAGTTTTTCTCCTGCCGTATCTTCTTGGTAGTACTTTCTGTATATTCTGGGGCCTTTAAGCATGTAGCAATATATAGGTTTCTAAATTAAAAAACAAATACTTTTTTTTAAAAAAAAATCAAAAGTGACTTGAGAAGGACTTACATTCAGTGGTTTCCAAGACCTGTGGAAGTTTGGCTGCAACTAAGAGCCTAAGAAGAGCCCTGCTTGATCAGGCAAATGGCCCATCCAGGCCAACATCCTGTTCTCACCATGGTCAACTGTGCTAGGGGATGTTAAGAGTGCCCATTGGAGAAGGAGGAAAATCATAGAGGTGGAAAGGACTTCAAAATCATATAGTCCAATCCAGAGCTTGGAAAAGTTACTTTTTTTAAACTACAACTCCCATCAGCCCCAGCCAACATGGCCACCGGAGTGGGCTGATGGGAGTTGTAGTCCAAAAAAGTAACTTTTCCAAGCTCTGGTCCAATCCCCTGTTGATGGAAGAAGGCATCCCTGATAGGTAGCATCCAGCATCTGCTTAGAAACTTCTAACAAAACAGAGACCACCACCTTCTGAAGCAGTCTGTTTCACTGTAGAACAGCTTGTTCAGACAGGAAGGACTTCCTAATGTTCAGTCTATATCCTTTTTCTTGTAATTTGAATCCACAGGTTTGAATTCTACCTTCTGGACCAAAAGAAAACAAATTTGGTCCATCACCTGTGTCCCTCTGTTTCTTGAAGTAAGCTAGCATACCGCCTCTTATGGAATTGGCTAGTTCAAGGCTAGCCCAACACATTTTGTTAATTATTTGTTCATTTCAGTTTTTTGCATTTCCCCCATTACTTTCCAAACTGCAAAAAACTTGTTTTTTTTACAGTGGATTTCTTCTGCAAGGGTGACAGAGCACTTGAATCCTCTTGCACAAACCTAAAGTTCTAGTATGCACTTGAATCCCTCCCACAAAAGTAATGACAGTCTGAAAGTGGTGATAGATTTTTTCACATCTGAAATGGAACCTGAAAGGGACACACACACACACTCTCTCACACACAGTGTTCTGAACTGGAGTTCACACAGAGTGACACCCAGAGATGGACAATGGGAGAAAGAAAATGCTTTGCCTTTGGAATAGTAAGGCTGGGCCTGGGTCCAAATGGATAGAACTCTATCATTTTCTCCTAACACTTTCAACATTTTTTTTAAAAAAAATACATTATTTAGCAACTGAACGAATGTGGTATATCATCTCCTTGTTGTAATCCACAGTATGGAATGTGTGACTACATCTTCACAACTGGTTAAAAGCTTCATCATCAGGCTAACAGATTCCTGGATTGTCATTTCACACCTCCTCCAGAAAACCCTATAAATAATCTAATCTGCATATGGGACAGACAGCTAAGAAAACCTCAGATATATTAGCTCTCATATGATACTGTTCTTTCTTGTTCCCTCTTTTTTCCTGTTTAATTTTCATTATCTTATGTTCTCTTGCTGTTAAGTCACACTCACACATGTGCACACATCCATGATAAGATGCTTTCATTCAGGTTTCCTTGTGGAAAGAAATTAAAACAGCTTGTAGGTGTGTATTGCTTGAAATGCTTGGTTTAAGTAACATTCAAATGGAATGCGTTTTCCTACTTGGTATTCACATATTATAAGCTCCAAGCAAGACCTATTGTCTTTCATGCAGAAAGTGTTCTTCAAAAAGCATCCTGTAACATGAAATATAGTACAGTGGGGAGGAGAGCCTGGCTGGGAGTCCAGAGTCTGTGAGTTCAAATCCCCACTCGTGTCTCCTGGGTATAAATGGCCAGCTAAAGATCACCCCCACAGTGAGTGGCTCAGGGGTTACGTGCCCTGCCACCTGTGCAGCCATGGGCAAGCTGCATAGTCCCAAGGAGCCCAGTTGCCCCCCAGCTGGCAGTTGCGGACAAGGAAGGGGCTGGCTTGTGCAGCTGTGGCAAGCTGAGCAGGCCCTAGCCAGCTGGGAAGGACTAGCATCAGAGGGGGGTGTGACGCCCTTCCCTGGCTCTCCCTGTCAGGTTCCTACCTGCGCGTGGCTACTGCCTGTCACTAGGCACCAAAAGGGACTTCACCAGTCCGGACTGTCCTTTTTTATTGTTTCTCTCCCCGCTCTAGCACAGATCTCAACAGATCCCCCTGCTAGACAACCACCAGTCACGTCCTAATACTAGTATTCCCAGAGACTCTGAATACTGGTATTGTTATTCTCTTCACCGCTGCCACCATTTGTTACAGTTCCCCTTCAGCCTTGGTCATTACCTTACCCTCCCTTCTGGTCTGTGAAACCCCAGCCAAGGATCAGGCCTTTGGTAAACCAAATTAAGTATTTATTAAAGATAACAAAGCTAACAAGATTAACAAGATTTCTTCTTAAGGCACATAAGCATATGGTTTTACTCAATACTAATCCGAACTCCACCCCCCTCCTTCTCCACTCTCTCCTGGCAAACAACTCTCTCAAACCCCACCAAGCAACCCACTCTTTCTCTTCTCTCCCCAGATTCCACTCTCACTCTTCCTTTTATACGTTCAGCCATTTTAAACACTCAGCCAATCATCTAGCATTCTACTGCCCATTCACTCCCCCTCCTCTTTCACTCCACTTACCATGTATCTTCTAAACAACCAACACTTACCATATATACATTAATATAGGAACATCACATTCCCCCCCCCTTAAAACAACGGCAGAGTATTATTCCTGTTCCAGGATTTATACGTCACGTTAACAAATAAAAGTCTCTATGGGAAAAATGTCTTTCTTTGTTCCTCCGTCTGGTCATGTCACTGCAGTCCCATCCACTTGCCTGGAAAGTCCATCGGCCAGTACATTGTCTTTGCTTTTATGAACTGGAAGTCCACTTGATAGTCCTGTAGGGCCCAGGACCACCTCTGCAGCATAGTGTTATGGTTTTTCATAGTCTGCAACCATAACAAGGCCCGATGATCCGTAGTCACTGTAAATCTTCGTCCCCACACGTATGGGCGCAACTTGTTCAGTCCCCACACGACCGCTAGGCACTCCTTCTGGACCAACGAATAGTTTTTCTCCCTCGGCGTCAGCTTGCGACTCAGGTACGCCACTGGATGTCTGGTGCCTTCTCTCTCCTGCAGCAAGACGACTCCCAGCGCCAGGTCCGACGCATCTGTAGCCACGATGAATGGTTTCTCATAGTCTGGTGCTATTAATATGGGTCCTTGGCACAAGGCTTGCTTCAGTAGATCAAAAGCCTTCTGACATTCATCCGTCCATACCACACGCTCAGAACACTTCTTCTTTGTTAATTCATGCAAGGGGGTTGCTATTTCCCCAAAATTTCTCACAAACTTCCTATAAAATCCAGCCACACCCAGAAATGCCCTTACTTGTTTTTTGGTTAAGGGGATCGGCCACGCTTGTATTGCCTCCACCTTGCTCCATAAGGGGGTGATTTTCCCACTCCCCACCTTATGTCCTAAATAGATTACTTCCTTTAGTCCAAACTGGCATTTCTTAGCTTTTATTGTGAGGCCTGCTTTTCTTAAGGCCTCCAATACTGTTGTCAGGTGTTGGACATGCTCAGGCACCGACTTGCTAAAAATGGCCACGTCATCGATATAGGCCACTGCAAAATCTGACATGCCTCGCAACACAGTATTGATTAGCCTCTGAAATGAACTTGGTGAGTTCCTTAGTCCCATGGGTAAGGTCACAAACTCATATAACCCATCTGGTGTACTGAAGGCAGTTTTGGCTCTGGATTGCTCGTCTAGTTCCATTTGCCAAAATCCTTTACAGAGATCTAGTGTAGAGATAATGGTTGCTGCCCCCAATAACTCTAACATTGCGTCTACCCTAGGCATAGGATACGCATCTGGGACAGTAATTTTATTGATTAGCCGATAATCAATGCAAAACCTTGTCGTTCCATCTTTTTTCGGAACCAGGACAATACTTGAGGCCCAGGGACTGATGGATTCCCTGATCACTCCTAATTCCAGCATATCTTCCACCTCCCTTTTGATCTCATTCAAAACTTTCCCATTCACACGGTACGGAACAGATCTGATTGGGGCATGATCTCCAGTATCAATGGAATGTATAACTATACTGGTTCGGCCAGGTTTGTTGCTAAAGAGATTCCTATAGGTTTTCAAAACTCTCAGAATCTCTTCTTTTACTTCCTCCTTCACCTCCTCTGACCATTCCACTTGATCTACCCCTCCTTTGTCTTTGCTTTCCTGTACCAAATCTGGAGGTTCAGGCCCACTTCCCTCAGGGAATAAGGTAACTTGCAACACCTGTGCATCCCTGGTATGGTAAGGCTTCAACATATTTACATGAACCACTTTGCTTTTGTTTAATTGGTCTGTGGTGATTACATACGTCACTGTGTCAAGCCTTTCTCTGATGGTATATGGTCCTTCCCAGTTAGCCTGTAATTTGTCATGTTTCCTGGGTATGAATGCCATAACCATATCTCCCACATCATACACACGTTCCCTGGCTGTTCTGTCATACCAGTAACGTTGCTTCTCCTGTGCTTGACTCAAATTCTTTTCTACCACCTCCATCATTGATGTTATTTTATGGCGGAATTCCAATACAAAATCTACTACAGATGTTTTGTACTCTCCCAGGGTTCCTTCCCATGAATTTTTTAATAGTTCCAAAGGTCCCCTCACTTTTCTAGTGAACATGAGTTCAAAGGGTGAGAAGCCTGTTGACTCCTGAGGGACTTCTCTGTATGCAAATAAGAAGCATCCCAAACGTTCATCCCAGTCTTGTGGGTGATCTTGAACATAGCTTCTGATCATGCCCTTCAAAACGCCATTGAATCTCTCTGTTAACCCATTAGTGGCGGGATGGTAAGTAGTGGTCTTTAGATGTTTTAGACCACAACATTTCCACATACATTGCATCACTTCTCCCATGAATACACTGCCTTGATCTGTCAGCACTTCATGAGGGAAACCCAGCCTCATAAAGATTTTTAATAAAGCCTCTGCCACTACAGGGGCTTCTACAGATCTTAGTGCTTCTGTGTCTGGGTACCTGGTGGCAAAATCCACCACCACCAATAGATATTTCTTGCCATGCCTTGTGGGTTTGGAAAAAGGGCCCACCAAATCTATTCCCACTCTATAAAAGGGTTGTCCAATTATAGGAAGGGGCTTTAAGGGTGCCTTAGTCTTTACTCCACTTTTTCCCACCTTTTGGCATATTCCACAAGATAGACAATGTTGTTTTACATCTTTGGAGATGTTTGACCAATAATAGTGTGCCACCAATCTCCTCTTGGTCTTTTTTATTCCCAGATGTCCTGCACATGGGACATCGTGGGCTACCTCTAGCAATCTGGTTCTGTATTTGCTAGGTACTATCAATTGCTTCACTGGTTCACATTCATCCTTTCTCTCAGCGGGCATCCACAGTCTATATAAAATCCCATTCTCACACACAACTTGATTCCTCAGTTTGTCAGTGAAAGGAATCTGTTGGGTCAGAGCTTGTTCCTTTATCTGCTTCAAACTTATACCTTCATGCAGCTCTTCCCTGAATTGCTCTGCTTCTTTCTTATCAGAGACCACTTGATACAGTTTGTCTCCTTCAGCAGGCCTGCTAGTGGTTGCTATGGTGACCTGAGGCTCGTTAACAGATTCCACCCTGTTTGTTTCAGCCCCCCTTAATATGGCTTCTTTTTCTCTGCCCATTTGCTGTCTGGTCACTACATAGATCTTTCCTTGGACTCCCATTACATCTCTTCCCAGTATTACTGGTTCTTGTTGCTGGGCATTAATGCCTACTTTATATCGGCCCTCTCGGCCTCTCCAAGTCATTTCCACCAGGGCCACAGGCAAACTTTCTGGTTGACCCCTCACTCCTTGGATAGTCACAGTTTCCTGAGGTAATATTACCTCAGATTTTATTAAATCTGGCCTCAGTAATGTCTGAGCGGCACCAGTATCAAGCAATGCCCAATAATTTGCCCCTTGTACACTCACTTCCTCTCTCAGACTTGAATCAAGGTCTGTTACTTCTGTCCAGTTTATCTGGCAGAACTGAACCTTTTTCGCTGTTTCTAAAGCCTTGGGCTCTGTTTTCACTGCCCTTGTCTGAGCAGAATTACTAATGGGGTTGGCAACCTCACATTGAAAACGTAGGTGCCCCGGTCTACCACATTTGTAGCATAATTTCTCCTCACTTTTAGGGTACACAGATCCACTCTGGGGTGTCCTGTGCCCTTCAGATTTTACTGGAGGACTCACTCGCTGTGGTACCACATCCCTTCTGCCAGCGTTATATGGTCTGGGTTTAAAATCTCTTGATGTTTTTCCCACCCAGCCAGTTCTGTTGGAGGCGAAGTGATCCGCCATCTCTGCGGCCTCCTGCACCGATGTAGGGGAACGGTCTTTTACCAGGAGCCTTATTTCTGGTGGTAACTGATGGTATAATTGATCCAATATCATGAGGTTTTTCACCTCCTCCACAGACTGAGCTTTTGCACTTGTCAGCCATTTCCCAAATATGTCCATCAGTTTTGCCCCCAGCTCCATGAAAGACCTCCCTGTCTGTATCTGGCAGTTTCTGAAAAGCTTTCTAAAATAATCAGGCCCCAGTCTGAATCTTTTAAACACTGCTTCTTTGAATTCAGCATAGGTGACGGGCCTGTCTGAGGGGAAATATTGGTATACCTCAGCCAATTCCCCTTTAATCAGGTTTGATAAATATTGCATGTATTTATCTTCAGGTAGCCCCCACAACTGAGCTGCTTTTTCAAAGGTGCTGAGGTAAATTTGAGGATCTTGACCAGGCTCATAGACAGCAAAGTCCTTTGGAGTAATTTTTATTTTTGCTCCATCTCTGTCCTTTCTTGTTTCATCAGAATGAAACTTCTCTCTTTCAAATTTTAACTTTTCTACTTGTAATTCGGCATCCACTGCTCGTTGCTTCTCCCTCTCCTCAAACCCCAATCTCATTCTCTCAATTTCCAACTCCCTCTGTTTTTCCTTCTCTGCACCTTCCATCCTCAATCTCTCAGTTTCCAACTCATGCTCCCATCTTAACTTCTCTCTCAAGTACTCTATATAAGCGGGATTGCTTAAGTATCCTTCTGGGGTCTCTTCTCTGACAGGTTGTTTTTGCTGGGCAGTAGCAAATCCTATAAGTGCTACCCTCAATTCATCTACCCCTTTACCCTCGTGAGGTAAATTGAATGTTATGCACTTCTCCACCAGCTCCTCTCTTTTCATTTTTATGTATTCAGCTATGGTGTTTGAGTTCACTCACTTTTACCACACACTCTTTGCCAGTCACTCTCACAAGTAATCTTGTTTTGTTATTTCTGTTTGCCACACCACTGTTCTGGATTCTCTAGTATTCGTATCTGGATTCTCTGTTGTTCATATCCCACCACTACTGCCACCACGTGTGACGCCCTTCCCTGGCTCTCCCTGTCAGGTTCCTACCTGCGCGTGGCTACTGCCTGTCACTAGGCACCACCAGGGACTCCACCAGTCCGAACTGTCCTTTTTTATTGTTTCTCTCCCCGCTCTAGCACAGATCTCAACAGATCCCCCTGCTAGGCAACCACCAGTCACGTCCTAATACTAGTATTCCCAGAGACTCTGAATACTGGTATTGTTATTCTCTTCACCGCTGCCACCATTTGTTACAGTTCCCCTTCAGCCTTGGTCATTACCTTACCCTCCCTTCTGGTCTGTGAAACCCCAGCCAAGGATCAGGCCTTTGGTAAACCAAATTAAGTATTTATTAAAGATAACAAAGCTAACAAGATTAACAAGATTTCTTCTTAAGGCACATAAGCATATGGTTTTACTCAATACTAATCCGAACTCCACCCCCCTCCTTCTCCACTCTCTCTTGGCAAACAACTCTCTCAAACCCCAAATGAAATTAATGCAAATCCAAATGAAATTAAAGGGGTTTATGTCTGAGAAAACATGGTAAGGACAAGTCTGCAAAGATCCCAAAGGATCTTGTTTTAACTGCCAATTTGGTTACTTAGATTTGGAGAGATCAAATTATTTAAGGGATTAGAGTGAATTCATGCTGATTTATGTCACCAGTTTCATGTGCTTGGGGCAAATGGCTCAATACCACAGTGAATGAGAGCCAGTGGTATTGGGGGACAAATGCCCAATCCACGTGGATATCCATTGCACAGGAATCACCATGTGGAGACAGCAAGTAGACACACCCTTGCTGCTCTTCTTGCTTGGACAGAGGTGGTGCAACTATACAGCGGCCCTTGTTTCTCTGGCCAGTGACAGAGGTCAGCTTCTGCTTCTCCTCCCTTCTGTAGTCCCAAGCAGCTGGCAATCACAGCAGAGTTCTTTATGAAACTCTTTATGGAACTCATTCTTTATGGGGCAGCTTCCTACAACTGCCCCTTTTTTGGCCAATGGCTGGAGACAGGCTGGTCTTCTGCTTGCCATGGTGCTGTCCCTTAGAGAGAAGGCCCTTGTTTGTCTGGCTAGTTGTAAAGACCAGCTGATGCTTCTTCTTGCTTCTACAATCCCCAGGCAACTTATCTTCTATTAAGACAGGATCAATGTAGAAGCAATAAATCAAATCATTTAGTAAACTTCAAAAACATTTTTAATGCTAATTCCATCTATAAATCTGACAACTGTGGTTTTTTCTCCTGGGAACTAAAGGCTACAGAGAAAATTATCTAGGGGTTAACAATAGCCAATGGTTTACTCAGATATTTGGAAATAGTAAAACTAAGTGTAGATGAAAATTGATTTTGTTTTGTGATGCTTAGAAAGAGCTCATTTGAATTTATGTGAAGGGAAAATAACTATCACGTTAGAATGAAAACTTGTTTGTTGGACTTGGAACAAGAAAACCCGTGTCCCCATTATACACAGAAGACATTTATTTTCCCTGAAATAAATCTAGCAAAAAGGCATTCTGGGCCAATGGTCTTTCATGTCCAGCAGAATATTCTTTTGCGATGATTCTTTGCAACTCCACTCTAATTAATGGAATTAGAGTGAAATTATACGCATTTTAATTAATGTTATTTGTCTCTATGACCTCCCCGACTACTGTTTTTAATGATATGGGGTCTGGTCATTCATTTGAGACTGTTTTCCCATTAGCTATTTTCTCTAAAATTAACATTATTCCTGTTATTCTGAAGAAGCCAGATGACTACTGCATTTCAATATTTTCTGTGATGTCCTCACATATTGTTAAAGATCTGACCTGTGGGTATTCTTCTTACTATAAATGCAGGTGCAGTTACAGCCTACCCAGTATGGACTGGGACAGCCCTTTCACAACTTTCCTTGTGGTTACTTAACAACCTCTGTACCTGGAGGGAATGCAGAAGAGAAGAAGTCTAGTCCAAGGAATTTAAGCCATCCGCTGGCTTGAGGCAAGTCTGCAGTTTTATTTGTTGTCTTTTGTAACTTGTTGAGGTTATTATAGTTTTTAAAACTGACGTGCCTGGCAGAAATGTAGTAAAGAAGCAAATATTGAAGTACCAGATAGGATTGGATGGGATAAAAGAATCGGCTAGTAGGTGATGTGAAAGCCCTCTGGTTAGGGTTATCAGATCCCGTTTTTCAGTCGGAGATGCAGGTTTTTAGGGGTCCCCTCTGTGTCTCTGGGTGACTCACCTTAATCTCTGGACTTTCAGCTTTCATTTTAAAAAAATCAAGTTTCTAGGTGACCTGGTTCCAGAAATATACACCAAAACATCAGCCACCCCCCCTCACAACTTCTTAGTTGCTCTAAGTTCTGCTCTAATCCTTGCCCTTTCAGGTTTTTAGCCAAGAAGAAGTTAGGGTTGTGATTGACAAGGAATTATAGAGCCAAAATATGATAGAGTCAAATTGAACTGTCTGCCTTCAAGTTGATTCCGACTTATGGCAACCCTATGAACAGGGCTTTCATGGTAAGCAGTATTCAGAGGGGTTTTACCATTGCCTCCCTCTGAGGCTGAGAGCCCAAGGCTCAGAAAACGTGCTTTTTCCTGCTTTTCTGAACATCTCACAGATTGAATAAGTAAGCTTTCAGTCTTTTTCTCTCTTGTGTGTAGGAGTCAGATAGGTTTAAATTTTGAAGAGGGCAGTGTTTTGCAAACTTCCCAATATGACGTTTTAATCCAGTACTGAACTTGCTTTTCCAGAGTAAAGATACCCAGAATAAATCCCACTGAATTCAATAGGACTTACTTTTGAGTAGACATGGTTAGGATTGTGCTGTAAATTGATGGGACTTTTGAGGGAACATAGGAAAGAATTGTGTTTGTGTTGTAAATCTTTTTCTCCCCCTCCAGTCCTATTTTTAAAGCAGTTAGGCAGGGCTTACTTAGGTATCACTGTTTTTATTATGTAGGAAACTAATACTGATTTTATTTTTTTAATGTTCTACAATGATCCTGGTTTTGACAAACTATAATACGGGGTGTATGTATTTTTACATCTCCAGTGTGTGTGTGTGTGTGTATGGGAATCTTTCCAACAACCCTGTGAGGTAGGATTGCAGTCTGGAAACCAAGGCAGCTCACAATAAGAAATAAATCCCTTTAAAATCCAGTAACCATACATACATGTATAAACAGTTGCAAAACAGCTTAAAGTGGCTTGATTATGAATTTTGGGTTGTGTGAATGAAGTTGCTTATCACTTGAGGTTGCAGTTCTGTCCCTATCTGAGTAAGCCCCACTGAATATATTGGGACTTGCTTCTGAATAAATAAATGTAGGATTGCACTATAAATATCTTTACAGGTTGTGTAAATAATAAACATATTTGATAGTTATGCTTATACAAATATGTCTTCATTTTTCATATTTTTGGTTTTTGGTTAGGAATCCTGACTGGTTGTGGGATGCTTAGTTTTCTGCCTTACTCATAGGAATTTTGTTGTGGTTGGTATGGTATTGCACTTAAGAAATCATCACTGTGTTTTCTTTTTCTTTTTCTATTGGCATTTCATTTACCTTTATCCTCACTCCCTTTCATCCATAGAAGCAACAACAGTGGTTTCATGCACTCTACTCAACCTTCTTAAACCCACTGATGATGCACCTTGTTGTTTGTTTCTTGTCCAATAGTTGTAAAAGAGAATTCACATACTGGGCAGGGTGGCTGCAATTGTTGTTGTTCCCAAGCTGCTGCCTATGAAGGTAGCCCAAATCATGTGTTTTTCTCTCTCTGTCCACTGTATTCACTAGAATTGGGTTGGCTGATGAAGTGAGTTTATAGCAGCCCACAGGGGAGACAAAAAAAGGTAGAGAATCTTCTTACTCATTACTCAGACCTCTTTCTGAAGTGAAGGGTCAAATCTGTAAAGAAATTTGGATGTTAACAGGTAGGGGCAGGGCATTCCAGGCAGGGGGTTGCCAACCCTACTTGGATATGGATATCTTTGCAGAGGATCCCTAGTCAAGCTTTACCAACAACACAATCCAAACCATATCTACTGAGAAGTAAGTCCTATTGAGTCCTATGGGGCTTAGTCCCTTAGTAATTGTGTTTAGAATTACAGCTCTTCGGGGGCATCCATCTTTACTCCTGCATGCTCCCATCTAACATCTCCACTACACTAGACTCCTTTCTTCCTACAATGGCGTTCTGGTGACTGGCCTGGCCTGGCCGGCCTGGCCTGAGGGCACTTGAACCCTTTTTGCCAGAAGCGAATTTAGCTAAGATTCCTATCTTAATTTCCAATCAGATAAATGTTTTTGTTTGAATTGTATGCACTGTGGTTGATGCTTATTGTATCATGTTTAATGACATCATTTGGACCCACCCTGTGACATCACTTGGAACCGCCCCATGACATCACTCAGGCTCTCCCCCAAAATCTCAGGGTTTGGGATGCTTCTGAGCTGGCAAGCCTACTACCTCTGGTAGAGACCCTGGGAAGCCATTACTCTTAGACAGTATTGGGCTAGACAACAGATGTGTGAAAAGCCTCAATCAGGCCAGTGGCCCATCTAGGCCAGCATCCTGTTCTCACATTGGCCAACCAGATGCCTATAGGAAGCTCACAAGCAGGACCAGAACACAAAAGCATTATCTCCCCTTGCGATTCCCAGCAACTGGCATTCAGATGACTACTGCCTCCAACATTGGAGGTAGAACAGAGCCATTGTACCTAGTCTGACCTGGTTAGATGACACATTCTGGCCTTGCGGTGTTGGCCTAAGTTGGTGATTTGGTTCTTTTTTTGCTCCACTTTTCTGCATTGCCTGTCCTGCATTTATTTTGTGTGCTGCCATTACCATGCCTTGCTAAGTAGCTCCTTGTATGAGTGCACAAATAAAATATGTTATTTTCTGGTTTTTATTGTTTGCTAAAGTACAACCACACTAATAAAAAATAAAATAGTGAGCACATGGTGAAGTTGGTCTATTGTAAAAAGGAAATGGCTAATTAAAGGGTCCATTTCAGTAATGTCAGAGGGGTGGCAAGGAAGGAGCTTGTTTGGAAAATAATTAAATAATTAAAGGGCTGATTTTAGAAATACAAGTGGGAGGAGAAGAAGAAACTCGTTTAAATTGCACCAAATGGGGAGACCTTTATTGATCCAAGGCTCAAATCCTTTCAACAACCAAATAGGATTTATTTCTAAATAAATAAATAAATATTACTTCTAAGTACTTATGAAGTTTTAAATGTCATCAGTTCTCAAACAATAGGATGTGGGCTACCATACTTGGCTTAATTGTGTCCTCAAGATTTGATAAAGGCAAAGGCAAATTTATATTGAACTTGCATGTAATGTGGGTTCTGAAAAATCAAAAACACTGAGGTTTCTCAGCGCCTATACCTTAACTGCAATGCTAATGCCCAGGTCTGGCCCCAGGCATGCCGGGGCCCTTGGGCACCACACTGCTCCGGGCACCTCTACTCCTCTTCCACGATTCGCTGCAGGATCACTGCCGCGGATCACAGACTGCGAGCTTCGGAGCCCCTTCCTTTCCTTGGTTCAACCTACCTTTCTCAGCTGTCTTGCAACTGCGCACGCAGGGCTGCCCATAACCAAGACGGCGGCTGAGGTTTTCCTAAGGGGCTGAAGCCTCTGCCGCCATCTTGACTGATGGCAGGGATGCACACACGTAGCACACATGCGTGCCATCAACCAAGATGGCAGCAGAGGCTTCAGCCCCTTAGGGAAACCTTGGCTGCCATCTTGGTTAAGGGCAGCACTGCACGCGCTGCACGTGCAGCCGCAAAACACAGCTGAGAAAGGTAGGTTGAACAAGGAAATGGCAGGGCCTCCAAAGCTCCCACTCTGTGATCCTAGCAACAATCCTGCCCTGAATCATGGAAGGAGAGCGGAGGGGCCCCTCAGGGGGCCCTGTAGCCCCAGGGGCCCTGCGGCCCTTTGGAGCCAGCCCTGCTAATGCCATAAAGTAATAAAATACATAATAATGTTCTTCTCTGAGCTGAAGCAGATTGCATTGTGTAGTTTGTGGCAAGCTTAATTCGCAGACAGTAAATGTGACTCTTTTGCAAATAAAGTTCTTCTGAAAGAGCATAAGTGGACCATCTGTTTCTGCCCCCTGTGACACTGTGTCTGTCTTCCAGGACCTTCCTGTGAAGGTCTGTTTCTATAGGCTGGAAGCAGGATCTACTTGGGAAAAGAGCACAGAATGTTGTTGGTCAGAGATTGGCAAATGTCATGCACTCCTTCAGCAAGATTAAAACCTCTCCTTTGATCAGCAGAAAGAAAATAAATATATAACTGAATTGTCATCAACCATAAGACAGATCTTAGTGGCAGTCAGTCATACAAACACGTAATAGTTGTTGTTCTTGTTGTTGTTATGCGCCTTCAAGTCGACTACGACTTATGGCGACCCTATGAATCAGCGATCTCCAAGAGCATCTGTTGTGAACCAGCCTGTTCAGTAAGTTCAGGTCTGTGGCTTCCTTTATGGAATCAATCCATCTCTTGTTTGGCCTTCCTCTTTTTCTACTCCCTTCTGTTTTTCCCAGAATTATTGTCTTTTCTTATGAATCATGTCTTCTTATTATGTGTCCAAAGTACGATAGCCTCAGTTTCATCATTTTAGCTTCTAATGGTAGTTCTGGTTTAATTTGTTCTAACACCCAATTATTTGTGTTTTTCACAGTCCATGGTATAAGCAAAGCTCTCCTCCAACACCACATTTCAAATGAGTTGATTTTTCTCTTATCTGCCTTTTTCACTGTCCAACTTTCACATCCATACATAGAAATCGGGAATACCATGGTCTGAATGATCCTGACTTTAGTGTTTAGTAATACATCTTTGCATTTGAGGACCTTTTCTAGTTCTCTCATAGCTGCCCTCCCCAGTCCTAGCCTTCTTCTGATTTTTTGACTATTGTCCCCATTTAGGTTAAGGACTGTGCTGAGGTATTGATAATCCTTGACAAGTTCAATGTCCTCATTGTCAACTTTAAAGTTACATAAATCTTCTGTTGTCATTACTTTAGTCTTTTTGACGTTCAACTGTAGTCCTGCTTTTGTGCTTTCTTCTTTAGCTTTCATCAGCATTCTTTTCAAATCATTACTGGTTTCTGCTAGTAGTATGGTATCATCTGCATATCTTAAATTATTGATATTTCTCCCTCCAGTTTTCACACTTACTTCATCTTGCTCCAATCCTGCTTTCCGTGTATGTTCTGCATATAGATTAAACAAATAGGGTGATAAAATACACTCCTGTCTCACACCCTTTCCGATGGGGAACCAATCGATTTCTCCATATTCTGTCCTTACAGTAGCCTCTTGTCCAAAGTATAGGTTGCACATCAGGACAATCAGATGCTGTGGCACCCCCATTTCTTTTAAAGCATTCCATAGTTTCTCATGATCTACACAGTCCAAGGCTTTGCTGTAATCTATAAAGCACTGGGTGATTTTTTTCTGAAATTCCTTGCTCCGTTCCATTATCCAACATATGTTTGTGATATGATCTCTGGTACCTCTTCCTTTTCTAAATCCAGCTTGGACGTCTGGCATTTCTCACTCCATATATGGTAAGAGCCTCTGTTGTAGAATCTTGAGCATTACTTTACTTGCATGGGATATTAACGCAATAGTTTGATAATTACTGCATTCCCTGGGATTCCCTTTCTTTGGAATTGGGATATATATTGAACACTTCCAATCTGTGGGCCATTGTTTAGTTTTCTATATTTCTTGACAGATTTTTGTCAAAATTTGACAGATTCAGTTTCAGTGGCTTATAGCAACTCTATTGGTATGCCATCTGTTCCTAATGATTTGTTTCTTCCAAGTATTTTAAGAGTAGCTTTCACCTCACATTCTAAAATTTCTGGTTCTTCATCATACGGTTCCTCCATGAATTAATCTGTCATCCTGGCATCTCTTTTATAGTTGTTCTTTCATAGCTGCTAATGTGTGACACCAGGAAACCTGACCTGCATATTGTAAATATATACCAGGCATGGCAGTCCTTTGTGTGGTTTCCTGAATGCCCAGGGCTCCAGGAGCAATGTGTACATCCATTCCTGTATGGCTTCTTCTTGTATTACTCTGGTACTGAGCTGCTGCAGAAATGAGAAGATAGGACTACAAGATCATGCCCCCATACCTAAAAGAACGTTCTTCTGCTTATCAGTACTAAAAGGAAAATATGGCAACAGTGTACACCAGATGTACTCTGTGATGTGTATCCACCACAGCAATATATACTCAAAGCAGCAGCTCCCACATTTCGTTTTTCTTTCCAATCTTTGCTGGGCGGTGCAGCCAGGTGCTCCTCAACACAGCCTTCTCACATACAACTAGTTCATTTTTCTGAGCATCAGGACAAAATCTCATCACTTTCTGCCCACCACACTGTGTAGTATTTTTTTTTTACTCCAGGAGTACATTTCTCTCTCATCAATAAGAGCCCACCTTGATTTTTGTCATCCCTCAGTTTTTAAGCAGAATCCCTAGCTTTTTCACAAGCAAAGGCCAAATGGGAGCATAGTGCTTGAAGGAAGTGCTATAATCAAGAAGCTGATGGCTAGTGCAAAATTGGGATTGAAGAAAAACATCGTGTAAAATCAAAGGACTGAAGAACTTTGTGGATATGGCTTTAGTGGGATGGGGTGGAGACCGAGGGAAATGGTAGAGGCTGAGTGAAGTCACAAAAATTAGATGAAAGCCCAAGAGGGGAGCACATTTTGGATATTGATTTGAACCTGCCAAGGAAAATAGCGGGCTACTACTTTGTTAGTGTAATCTTCCTTCTTATTTGGGATTGAATATCCACTAATTAGCTTTCATTGTTAGAAGGCAAGTACATTAACAGAAATTCTTAACACTTGCAGCAGAAGCCTTTGGATGAACAATGAGAAGTTAGCTCCACTCTGTTCAATGGAATTTACTCCCAGGTAAGTGTGCATAGGATAGCAACCTTAACAGCACACCTGCCACAAAAAAATGTGTTTGTGTCTGTGTGTGTAATTATGGTGTTGTAAAGCTAAAATCCTTTCCCACTTGATTTATTGTTCCTCATTTATTGCCAAACACACACACACACACACACGAGAGAGAGAGAGAGAGAGAGAGAGAGAGAGAGAGAGAGAGAGAGAGAATCACATTAATTCATTTTCCTCTATAATCTACTTCAGAAGTCTGTTGAATCTTAATAAGAATCATAAGACTTTTGTGAGCTTGGATTTTATACCAAGATAAGTGTTCCTTTATTTTGCACATATTATCAATACAAAGGACAGATTTCATGGTTCCAGATAGAATAATGAGATTGGGCTCTTATCCTTACCCTTTCTAAAGGCAGCATTTAAAATGGGGGGGGGGTGATCTCATGGATGATGGTAGCAGCAATGTTTCTTAGCAGCCACCTTTTCCTGCAGAAAAAAAAAACCCATAGAAACTTCCTCTGTGTCATGTTACATCTGACTTTAGCATCACAGGAGATAGTGTCTTGTGAAAAGAATAGTGGTCACAAGCTAGTGGATGCCAAGAGGAGTGTCTGCAGTATTTTTCTTGCTGCCACCAAACTTTCACCCTTATCCGCTTCCGCTGAAAATTAACCTTTTTTTCCTGTGAATGTAGAGGAAAAAATAAGAGAGGGCATTTTGGAACAGCCTCTGAGGGAACTGAAACTTGCCAGCAGGAATTATCTGAAACAGGATGTAGCCATGTGGTAGTCCATAAATTGCACTCTGGGAACCTGACGTGAGCTCTGCTGTCTCCTAATAGGGCTATATATGTCTTCACTGCGCTCCACTTGTATATTGGTAAGCAAATATTACAAGACACTAGAAATCTCCAATGCTTCCTCATCTAAAGGAAACAAAACCATTCCTTTAGTTGAGGGAGCGCTGGAGTGTTAACAGTGTCTTGTAATATTTGTTTATCAATATACAAGTGGAGCACAGTGAAGACAAATACAGTTCTGTTAGTGTTGTCCTTGGGATTCCTCATTCTCAAGGAAATGGGTGGTGAGATTTTGTTAGATAGCTTTGTAGAATTTGAAATTCGTCAACTGTAAATATTTCCAATTCCTTCACCTCTCATACAAAATAGATAGAGTTTCTTTGACTCATAATATGCAGCCTAATCTTAGACACATCTGCTTGGAAATAAGTTTCACTGTGGTAAGTGTTTATCTTCTGCCACTGGCCAAAAGAACACAGGCCACTGGAAGATTGTATCCCTTCTTTTTCCTAGGAAGAAGTCCATGCCAAGGAAAAGACCAGCCCGGTGTCAAGTGGATATTAGCAATGGGGAGAAATATGATTTTCTTGGCATTTTAATGAGAAACTACTTAATTTGCACTTTTTTGTACTAATATGCAAACTGAAAAACAGCTATCCTTTAAAATTCGCATTATATGAATTTTGTGATTCAGTTTCCAGTAGAGCTGGAAAAGGCTCAGAAAAGGGCAACCTGAATGATCAGGGGATGCAGCGACTCCTCTATGAGGAAAAGTTGCAGCATTTGGGCCTTTTTAGTTTAGAGAAAAGGCAAGTAAGAGGTGACATGATAAAAGTGTATAAAATTATGCATGGCATGGAGATAGTGGATAGAGAAAAGTTTTTCTTCTCTCTCATAACACTAGGACTTATGGACATCCAGTGAAGCTGAATGTTGGAAGATTCAGGACAAACAAAAGAAAGTACTTCACATAGTGTATACACTATGGAATTTGCTCCCACAAAAGTCAGTGATGGGCCCCATCTTGGATGGCTTTAAAAAGGATTAGACAAATTCATGGAGGATAAGGCTATCAATGGCTACTAGCCAAGATGTCCTATACTCAGCCTCCATATTGGGAGGCAGTAGTATGCTTCTGAATATCAGAGGCTGGAGAGTTCTCTTGCACTCAGGTCTTGCTTTTGGGCTTCCCATGGGCAACTGGTTGGCCATTGTGAGAACCAGATGCTAGGACACTGGCCTGATCTAGCAGGCCTCGTATGAGAGATGACATTTATCCATATAGCAGAATAAAGATATAATTTAATAAACAGTGAGTAAATGTTGAACTCTCAAGTTTTTTTTGTTTTTGTTTTGGTAGCTATAGTGTCCATTTGCTTTTGGTGTAGGAATCACCGTTTTCCTCCTATTAACCAGAATTTCGTTCTGAAGTGTCTTGCATAACTGAGAAATATGCCAATTTATGCAGAAGTAAATACCTGCTAGTTTCAAATATCTTCTGAAACTAGATGGGTACCCCAGTAGGTTTTTGAGTTTGTAATGTTGATCCTAGTGCATGACGCAACTAAGGTTTTTACCAGACTCTGAGAACAGAACTTGTGACAAGAGATTAGTACCCTTATACTTTCTGTTTTAAAAATCCTTCTCACAAACAATGCTACACATGGCACAATCCTAGGAAGGTTTCTTTGAAACTAAGTTCTATCAGGAGACTTACTCCCAACACACTTACTAGTCAGTAAACCCTAGTGAACACAGTGGGGGCCACGTTTGAATAAACATCTCTAGGTTTATGTTTCACATTAATATTCTAGCAGAGCACTGTGCTGAATTATTCTCTGTTTCAACAGTAACTTTAGTCATATTCAGAGAAGGAAAGAGAGCATATCAGCCTGCGCCACTCCCTACCTGCACCATTTCTGACTAAGTGCATTGTTGCTTAGGGCCCCCCCCCCACATTCATTGCCTGAATAGGGGTAGTGTCAAAGATCAATTGAATAATGGACTATGCTGAGAATTTATGCAATATGCTCTATGACATATAAACAACCATTTCTAATAGTTTATTTCTTCCTTTTGTATATTTCAGGTTTATTTGTCAAATGCCAGGGCAAGTCCCCTATAATTCTTGCACTGCCAGCTATATTTCCTCTCACTTTTTTGTTCACAGAAACACATAATCTGCATTTAATAAAAGACTTTGCCAACCCTGACCATCAGGTAGCTCACATGCCTCATTAGTTGGTAGATTGCTTTTAACACCTCCCTGAGAAAAAGATTTGTTAGTATGCAGCTCTTATTTTCAGGCATATTGGCTGCTGCATGGTGTAACATAAATAAGACATAATAAGGTGTTATGTGCATAAAATAACATTAATCGTGCATTGAACTAAACATAACTGGCATTTGAATATGCCATGGTTTCAACATGGTACCGGCAGCATGGCACTTGACCTAGTGGTAGTTATATGAGAGGATTCATAACACTGATAAGGATACATTTTATATTGCATTTTTTATTTTGCTTTGTGATATTTGGAACAAATGAGCTTATCGTACAATATTATGTACTCTAACGCTGTACAGTGATGAATTATTATTATTTGATTATTTATTTATTTATTTTATTATTTGATTTATATCCCACCAGGCTCCCACCAGGAGCCCAGGGCAGCAAACAGAAACGCTAAAAACACTTAAATATCATAAAAAGATCTTAAAATACATTAAAACAAAACAACGTTAAAAACATTTTAAAAAAGCTTTAAAAACATCTTTAAAAACAAAAAGAGTTAAAAACATATAATTAAAGAAAACATATTAAAAGCAATTCTAACACAGACGCAGACTGCAGATTAGGGATTATTCAGTTTTTTATGTAACATTGGCTGAGTCATCTTCCAGTCTTCCTTTGAATACAGCATGGAAGAGACATTTTCTTTGATATGAGCACCATTAAATACAAATGTCAAAGCCTAATTTCACTATCCCAGAAACATCTCAGATCTTCATGGTATTGCTCTTGTTACGGAGGTCCCAGGGGAAACAGCAAACAAAAGGCAAATAAAAGCAAATGCTTCAAAGCTCCCCTGATTTTACACTAACTGTACAGTTTCTTAAGTAGGCTCCTAGTATGGAAATAGCATGTGTTAGATCTAAGATTATGACAATTTACCATTTTTCAAGCAAAGTTTCTTTAAAAAAAATTGAGATATTTTGAGGCAGAGCAGTTTTTTGTGGGAAATCACACAGATGAACAAGAGTGTAAACTAATTTCTTTCAAGCATAGAGTGAAGCCATGTAAGAGAACCTTCTTCTGCCTGAAGGTCTGCTTATCTTCACATGTACCTCCCTGTACATTAAAGTCTTCAAAGGAGAGCCTCCTACAGAGGCCATCTGAGGCAAGGCAGATGGCTACCAGAGTCGTGGCTTATTGCTGATGGTGCCTACCTTTTTATCTTTTTGGGGCCAGGCAAAGACCTTATTTCTGTGAATGTTTTAGATATAATTTTAATCAATCAATCAATCAATAGCACAATTAAATTTTTAATTGATTTGATTTTGTGAGTTTGTAGCCTTTTAGTTTATTATGGTTTTGTTTGTATTTACATTTTAATTGTTTTAATCTATTTGTTGTAAACTGCCATGGCACTATGATTGAAGGGCTGTTTAAAAATACAGTTATTAGGAACATAGGAAACTGCTATACACCGAGTCAGACCATTGGTCCATCTAGCTCAATATTGTCTACACTGTCTACACCGACCGGCAGTGGCTCTCCAGGATTTCAGATAGGATTCTCTTCTAGCCCTACCTGGAGATTGAACCTGAGACCTTTTGCATGCAAGGCAGATGCTCTACCACTGAGCGACGGCCCTATGATGATAACGATGATTGTTGCTGTTGTTGTTACCACTACTACTATTATTATTAATTAATAATAATAATTTCATATATTTATATACTGCTTCACACTAAGACAGTCTCTAAGTGGTTTCCAAAAACCCCAAATATAATATGTATATGTGACAACCAATGAAACTGAGAAACTACAACACAGTACAGTACAATGCAATATAAAACAGAAACATCTTTCCCTCCATTTTATTTTAAGAACGAGGCAGTCCTCCATGTTGGAAAGTAAACTGTTCCTTTAAGGTTGCAATCATAAACACATTTACTCAGGAGAAAGCTCCATAAGCAAGGTGGGGCTTGCTTCTGAGTCAACATGCATATAGGATTGTTCTACATGGGAGAAAGTTAATATTAATCTCCTGCATTCAGCAGGAGGTTGGACTTAATGGCCTTATAGGCCCCTTCCAACTCTACCATTCTATGATTCTATGATCAATACAGAAAACTGGACCCAGCCATTTGTAGCCAGCAGAGCTAGAAGATGGCTAAGCTGGTTTGCAGCAGATATTTACTTGATACTTAGAATAAAACTAGTTTAATTTGAATGCTGATTCCATTTTAGTCAATCCAAACTGAGCAAAACATAACAGTGGTACTTTTATTGTTAATGATGGCCTGGTCCAATCCTCATTGTTTACATTCAGAGTAAAATTAGGAGACTTATCCACAGGGAGATTGCTATGAGATTTTCTCTGGATTTTGTCATCTTCTCTAGCTGGAAGAACTCTTGGGTTTGTTTGTTTTTTGGTTTTTTTGCAGCAACATAAAAATAAAAGTGCATGCCTTTGCAGTGCTGCACAGATGACATTTGATTATTCTAGCCTTTCAAAACATTATATAGAAGAGCTACATTGACTTATACTGACTAAGGAGTGTGCTTATATATTTGCAGTCTGCGGAAGTAGTGAGCATTCCATCAAAATGGCTCACACAGCAACGGGCCAGGCATTGCTGCCACTGGACCAAGCTGAATAGATTAATTGGACCTGGTACTGGCAGTGGCACTTTTCTGTGAGCTTCATGCCTCTCACCTTTCCATGGCCCAGTTATACAGAAGGGAGTTGTCTCCTTCCCTAAGAAAATAATGTTGAATGGCAAGCAGGGGCTTCAACTACAAGGGCGTCCCCCTCCCTGCTCACTGTCATTGGTTCTTTTCTCTTCGTTGCTGTTGCATGTTGTACACATGTTGTCACCCCTGTATCTGCAAGAAAAATACCTGGGTTCGTTATGCACTCTTGCCCATAGTTGCAGTAGCCCACATCTGAATTACAGAACAGAATTCTGTTTGTCTACTTCACTCCCTTCCTCCTCTAATCAGTTTCATGTCAATTGCACCCCAAGCTTCTGCGCTTGTGCAATTGACAGGCAACAATGAAACTTACAAAAAACCCCATCCCCTTTGTTAGCAATAGCGAGGGAGTAAACATCCTTCCCAGAGGAATGCCGACTAGTGTGAATGGAAAACTGGATTTGAAGGTAGGAAGTGTGAACCTTGCAAATCTATCGCAATATCAAAAGCTGCATCTTTAATACGAAGTTCAGCTCCTGTGTGAATGAGCCCCCACTCTGATATGCTACATGTGGAACATGCATCAGGAAGAGAAGGAAGAAGGCAATTGCAACATCCTCTGCTGGTAGATACTTGTTGATGCTGCTATTGAGACAAAATCATGGGCCACGCATGCTTGCTAGTCTTCCACTTCCAAGGACGCATGTGCCAGCATGCAGTCATTAAGGACTGTTGTGAAGTGAGGACTTTGATGGCTTCCCCCATTGTTTTTGCAAGTCTTTTTAGGGTAGAGCTGAATGCTACCTGCACACTGGTAGCAGTGTGGATTGGGGGAGAGAGAAGGGATGCACAGTGTGGTACTGTGAGGAGCAGGAAAAAGAGAATGATGCAGCCTACAGAGACATAGCCTTTCTGGAAACACACAGCCTTGTTATTGGTCTCTGGATATACTTGAATTAGAGCCCCATCTGGGATGAGTGAAGGTGGGGTAGGAGGAAGTGTTGGACTCTATGTCCCGAACCAACAGGTTACTCGCGGCTTGTTGCTCAGAGAACACAGAGATGTGCGTGTTAACAGCGCATCTGGTCAGTAAAACGATAAGAAAGCACTCCAACACTCTTCGGCTTTGTGCAAGCAGAACAAACTTTATCAGAGTGCAAATATAAAACAGTCACCAACATATACGTCTTTCCTACTTTCATCCCCCCCCCCCCACAGTCTGGCTCTCTGAGCTTGTGTTTTATAGCCAAGCCCTTTGATCCGGTGCAGCTGTGTGTCCTTCACACATTTACAGTGTAACAATTAACCCATTCCCAACACGGGGAATGACTCAGCGTATCGAGCCAACAGCCCCCACCTCATTCCACGATGTTGGGTGCTTCTGTTGCTCTGCTGTTACATTTTGTCGTTCATGTTACAATTTTATTTACAACAGTTTATATATACAAACAGTGTACATACATTTCATCAGTCCCATTCATTTTCCTGCCATTTTCCCCTTATCCATATGCCATCCTGTAGCCTTGCACGGATTGCCTCATTTATAGGTGTGCATCCTTTAACGTGTACTTTGTTACCTGTTCCTACGTTGTTTATTTTAAATCTATCTGGCGGTTTTCCAAGGTTTGATCTTTCTGACCTCCTTAGGATGGGTGCAGGTTCTTCTATGGGTTCTGTCACTTCGGTCTGTACTATGTTTTGCTCTTCCTCATTCACACACTCACTTTCCTCTTTGTCCTCTGCCTCTTGTTTTACATCTGTTACTGAGGTTTCGGCTTTTTCCCCTCCCCTCTTTTCTCGGGGATTAGGATCTACGTTCCTTTCCTGTAACTCTTCGTGATTGCTATCTATGATTATTTCTGTGTGTTGCCTATTGTTGTCCCAGTTTTGCTCCTGGGTTTGTACACTCCTACACACTTGTAGACGTTTCCCCTTTATCAACCACACTCTATGATATGCCCCCTCAAAACCGAGGTAGTAGCCCTTTAGTGCTCTTGGACCTTGTTTCCCTTTCCTTTGAGGCTTCGGAATATGAGCCCAACACACAGCACCAAATTTCTTTACATGGTTTAGATAAGGTTTTGTCCCAAACAGCATTTCATAAGGCGTACAGTTTACAGCACTTGTATATACTCTATTCAAGAGATAGTTGGCATATATTGTACATTCATTCCAGAATTCCCTAGCAAGTGGGGAGTCAGCTAACATTGCTCTCACTATGTCTTGTAAAAATCTGTTGTACCTCTCTGCCAGCCTGTTCTGATGTGGAGAAAAAGGGGCTGTTAGTTCATGTTTTATTCCTTTGTTGAAGAGGTATTTTTGCAGGTTTGAGGATATGAATTCTCCTCCTCTATCAGACCGGAGTCCTGAGATCCGGGTTTTGAATCTAGCCTCCACCCATTCTACAAAATGTTTCAGTTTCCCAGCCGCTTCTGCTTTGTTATCCAGCAAGTAAACAAATGAGAACCTCGTGTAGTCATCAACTAAAACATAATAAAACCTGGTGTGGCCTTTTGATTGCTTAAACGGACCGGCCAGATCCATATGTACGAGCTGAAACGGTCTCTGCGTGCTTTTCAGCTTTTCTTTATGGATAGGAGCTGCTGTTGACTTCCATTCATTACAGACATCGCAGCTCTCATACTTAGTACAGTTTTTAAACATTAAATCTGCACTGTGTTTCTGTGTTTTTAGAAGCATGGAATAACTTACATGACCCAACCTTTTGTGGTACATGTGAATACATTTGTCATGAGGTGGCTTATTTCCTACTGTGTTTACGCGTTTTGGGGATTTGTCATTCACTATAAACAATGCCTCTTTGAACTCTCCTTTCACACATATATTATTGCCTTTACATATTGTGCATTCCCCTTTTTCAAAGTGTACAACATAATTCATGTCATTTAACTTGGCAACAGACATTATGTTTCTATCCATGCTAGGAACATAAAGAACATTAGTTACTAGAGTTTGTAAACAGGTTAAATACACCGCTCTTACCCCTTTTACTGCTCGACAGCTTCCATCTGCTAAGTAGACGTTTTGTTGCGTTGTTGGGGTCATGGATTTAAACTGTTTTTCATCGTTGACCAAAAAATGGCTTGCTCCCGAGTCGACCACCCAGGACGTTTTGTCCATTTCATTGTCCTTTTCCTTTGTTCTTACGACATGCACTGTGAAAGGGTCTTTGTCGAGTTGTTGTGTTTTTCCCGTCATCTCAGCTGGGCATTGTCTGCGCAGATGAGTCCGGGAACCGCATTTGTAACAGCGTCTTACTCCATATGCTTTGGATCCTCGCTCACTCTGCTCCGGGTTTTCCTTGTGGCTCTGTCTGCTTTTCTCCTGTCGGCGTTCTGCCTCTTGTAATAACTTGCCTGTAATATAATTCACGCTGAGCTCCGCGTCTGGCAAAGTTTCCAGCGTGCTGATTACGCCGTCCCAGGAAGCATTTAAAGTAGATAGCATTATGTATGCCATTTGTTCTTGTGTATGCTGTACATCCATTTCTTGCAGGTCAGCAAACAAACGTTGTAAGTTCTGTAAATGCCTCTGCATGGACTCTCCCTCCTGGTAATGTGTTTGATACAGTCTTTTTGCAAGTAGGACTCTGCTTCCTGCTGTATTCCTCACATGCGCATTTCTTAAAGCAGCCCACACTCCCTTCGCGGTTTGTATTCCCCGTACATGTATTAACTGTTCATTTTCCAGAGCTAGGATTATTAGAGCTTTTGCTTTCTCCTCCGCTCTTATCCACTCTGGTGGTGGGGGTGCAGGGGGGTCATCTTCTGCAACTGTGTGCCAAATGCCCTCCTTCACCAGAAGCATCTCAGTCTTTACCTTCCAGTAGGCGTAGTTGGTGCTTCCCAGCCGCTCCAAGGGAATGGACGCGCCTCCAAACGCTGCCATCCTTTTACCCCTCGGCTTCTTTCGGCTTTTGTTGTTTTTGCGTCCGTTTCACTGCTCAAAAAGCACTGATATGGCTGGGCCCATAACCCTCTGTTGGACTCTATGTCCCGAACCAACAGGTTACTCGCGGCTTGTTGCTCAGAGAACACAGAGATGTGCGTGTTAACAGCGCATCTGGTCAGTAAAACGATAAGAAAGCACTCCAACACTCTTCGGCTTTGTGCAAGCAGAACAAACTTTATCAGAGTGCAAATATAAAACAGTCACCAACATATACATCTTTCCTACTTTCATCCCCCCACACAGTCTGGCTCTCTGAGCTTGTGTTTTATAGCCAAGCCCTTTGATCCGGTGCAGCTGTGTGTTCTTCACACATTTACAGTGTAACAATTAACCCATTTCCAACACGGGGAATGACTCAGCGTATCGAGCCAACAGGAAGACTGTCCTCTGCCAGACCTCCCAACAGAAATCTAGGCTGACCTGAGACCCTGCAGCATCCTGCCTATCATGCCTCCATCAGTAGCTGTTTTGTTCCTGTCCATTTTGATTTCTGGGTTGTTCTTGGAGATCACTTTCAACATAGGACATTCTATACACAATATTAAGAAACTAGAATGTACAGAATGCAAAGAACACTGCTTATTGTTCACTGTTATGGTATGGAATCTCAAGTGCAGAAAGATGACACTGGGGACTCTGTTGCAGTGGGTAACAGAAAGTAAAGATATATATATTTCTGTAAATATCTATGCCACTTTTAGCAAGCCCAGAGGAAGAGTTTGGCTGTTGATAACTACACTGACTTGAAGCGATGGTGCGAAATGCAGGAGTAAGCCTTGTGAAAAGTACAGGACAACTGTAAGAGTACCTGGTCCTAATGTTTCCCTGGAAGGCACTGTGGTAAAATTCATGTCTTTTCTGTGAGCCAGTTTAGGGCAGTTGGACTAGGAGTGGAGAGACCCAGGTCCAAATTGTCTTACACCTTATATACCCAATCAGTTACTGTGCTGTGCAGGTGAGGGCCTCCTGCAGATACCATCTTATCAAGAGGTTCATTCTGCAAAACATAGGAAGCGGACCTTTAGCGTTATGGCACCAACTCTTTGGAATTCACTCCCCTTAAATATTAGACAGGCGCCATCTCTGTTATCTTTTTGGCACCTACTGAAGACCTTCCTCTTTCAACAGGCCTTTTAAATAGAGCAGCCTTTCCCAACCAGTGTGCCTCCAGATGTTGTTGGACCACAATTCCCATCTTTCCTGACCATTGGCAATGCTGGCTGAGGCTGATGGGAGTTGTGGTCCAACAACATCTGGAGGCACACTGGTTGGGAAAGGCTGAAATAGAGACTTTATCCCAGTCTGTGTTGGAATTACTTTTTAAGATGTTTTCAAAGCTTTTCTTTTTTAAAACAAAAATGTTTCCAAAGCTGTTTTGTTTTAATAAAAACATATTACATATTAATAACAATAATAATAGGTAGATAATAACAACAAATATTTATATTCTCTAAAATAGTTACAATACCCTACAGCAGTTCATCCAGTGTGTTTGTATGTGTGTGTGTACCTTCGAGGCCAAGTTGCATGGGAGGGAAGACCCACATGATGACATAATCACCATCTGGAGCAGCTATGAAAGATTCATTATCCTTCCCAGGCTAAGAAACCAAAAGTTGGCCTTTCCAGACCAGAGCAATAGGAGTGAACACCCCAAAAGCTCAGCCTAGGGCATCTTTCTCCCTTTTCAAGCTGATGGGGCATCTACTGGTTCAGAGGCTTGGAGCACTGCTCCTTGCTGCCTATGCCAACAGCATGCAAGGATTTGCATTTTTTAAAGACAACCCCTTCCCCCCAGGTTTGTCTATCAGCACAGGCTTGTCTCCATTCTGCTGCTGGGAAAATGAGGTACTATTGGCTTGATCTGAAGTGAGTGACACACGATTCTCAGGCAAGCATGTTGCACTGAGCTTTCTAAGGAGTCCCAAGCGAACTTCTGTACGCGTGAGAGCTGAATACCATTTGAGAAAGCATCTCATTCTTGCCAGCATGAAATGATGCCCTAAATCTCCTAGGCATTTCTCCAGGGAGCTCCAGCAGGGATGAGGTCAGCCACCTCAGAAGCGGTACCACACATGCAGCTCTTGGTTCTAGCAGAACCATGTCCCAAGGAAGTCAAGGAAACTATAATGCTGGGCCAGGAAGAGCAGTATGTGAAGTGTCACGTCTGAGCAAAGAGGTGCTAGAGGCCAGATAGTACTAGTAGGTGGGCTGGATGTGCCCCAGTTGGCTACCCCTGCCTTCGAGTATCCAGGAAGACATGTCCTTAGAACAAGCCTTCAGTCACACCAGCCTGATGTGCTGGAAACACCTTAGAAAGGTATTTGGCTTTTCAAAATATCCTACCAATTCATTTACCAAAGCATGGAATCACATAAAGCTGGCTGGTTCAGCAGGGCATCCTCTTTCAGGTGCCAGATTTGGGGGCACCATATTTAGTTTATTATTATTATATTTTTACTGACGAAAATGCCGACAAGAATGCTATTTGGCACAGGCACCAAAGTGTCTTGAGACATTTTAGGCTTGCTGATTCCTTGGCTTATTAATTATTCCAGTCTTTCTTTTTTGGTTCTCTGTGCATATGACTTGAATCATTTAGTAAGGAACAATCTGGAATGTATGTATTAGCATCCCCCTCCCCTCCACAATGCCTGTCTCCTAGGACATTAGAAAATAGCTGGAAGACTGAGCATTTTTTTAAAAAAAATCATTTCTCAGACAGAAACAACGAGCAGAGGCGTTTTGCTGTAGACTGTGAAAAAACATACGTTAACAAAAGGTGGGATAATGTGCAGTAAAACTGCTTGCCTTTGTGAGCTAGCACAAAATAAAATTAAAATAAAGAACTGACATCTTATGTGACAGAACCTGAGTAGGCAGCACAGCATTTATCACCTCCTGTTCACTAGTTTTTTTTTTCTTTTTAAAATTAGTGAGATTTATCTTATATGACACCTACTCATGGGCTTTGGCATAAAGTAAAAGCAAAATTGAGGGATATAGAATAATACATTGGCCCTGCTCTTACCAGCGCAATGTATACTGTGGGAGGTTGCTTGTGAGAGTTGGAGGGCCTGATGATCCTCAATATTCACAGATGTAAATCTGGAATAATTGTTTCAGTAAAGCAAAAGATGCACCTTTTCTTCTATTGCATCAGTATACGCTCCTGTTTAGCAAGCATGGGACAGTGTAGCATAGAAAGCTGCCTTATACTGCATCAGATTCTTTAGTCCATTTAGCACAGTCTCCTCTACTTTGACTGGCAGCGGCTCTCTGGTGCTCTATCACTGAGCTACACTCATGTCCTAAAGGGAAGATAACCCGTGGTCTGGATGACTTGGGTTTTTGGAGCTACAAGCTGAGGTTAATACAAACTCTTTCACAGAAACATAGGAAGTCAGACCACTGTTCCATCTAGTTCAGTATTATCTACACTGACTGGCAGCAGCTCTCCAGGGTTTCAGCTGGGAGACACTCCCAAGCCCTACCTGGAGATGCCAGGGACTGAACCTAGGACCTTGTGTATGCAAGGCAGATGCTCTACCACCGAGCTGCAGTCCTTCCACGTTTCATTTCTGTGCGTTCTTGCTTCCCACTGGGTTATGATGACACTGAATCAAAAGTTCCCATTTTTTCATCTTGACTGTGAGGCTATACATCAGGTGAGGGGAATATTTCTCAGCCTGAGGGCCCCATCCTCTCTTCTGGGGGCTGCATACCAGTGGTGGGTGTGGCCAAAGTGGGTGTGGTCACACACTACCCTCCATCCTGGCAAGCAAGAGGTCTTTTGTATCTTTAAAAGTTGTGCAGGGGGAAGGGAGAATTCCACCTTGTGGTTTTTCCCATTACAGGGTTGCAAGAACACCTGCACTTGGCTGACTTTCTCTTCTCCTAAAGATACAGGATCAGTCTCAGGCCCTGAGCCTGGCAACCCTACCATGGACTGAGAGGCTCCCCTTCCTCCAACTTCTTCACTGGCTCCAGCTTCTTCATTCAGACCACAGGGCTGTTTAAGACTTGAAAAGAGGCCTTCCAGTGCAGGGGCAGCCCGGGCTGCCAGCTGCCCCCACATCCTTCGGTTTGCCATTTTTGGGATTCCCTGGAAAGCTTGTGAGACTTTGGGGGTGATTTGTGTGTGTTGGACCCTGTGTGAGAGCCAGGTTGAGGGATGGGTGAGAATTCCAGTTCAGTTTGCATTTCTAGCAGAATTTATCAAATCTGTAATTGCTGAAACAATACAAGAACCAAAACACAGCCATCCTTCGAAATTCGCATTTATTAGAATTTTGGGATGCAGTTCACCAGCTAAACAACATTTACAAAAATGCATATATTAGGGGAAAGTGTGCATAAAAATGGATACATGAGTGAAAGTAACATGCAAAAAGGCATGAAATGATGGGAAATGGCTTGCAAAAATGAGTACCTTTGTCAAAACTGCCTACAAAATGTGTTTATTTGGAGAAATTCACACCAAAATGGTGGAGAATTTTCATGAGGATTTTTTTTAAAAAAATCCGCAAATATCTGTAGAAATGTAGAGAACAGAATTTAACACTGGAAAAATGAGAAGCGGAGAGAACGGACAGATCTTTCCATCACTAGCCAGGGTGGACGGGTGGAGTCCTGAGTGAAGCCAGGAGGCTGAGAGATGTTGAGTGAAGTGCAAGGCAATTGTTTTAATATTTATTTGTTAATTTGTATTATCTATGCATTTGTATTGTGGCTTTATTGTATATTTTTATAATATTTGCTGTTGTTTTATCTTCTTTACACCACTTAGAGATTTTTATACATATTAAGCGATATAGAAATGGCTTAAATAAATAAATAAATAAAATGAAGAGAGGTCCTCAGCTGCTGGGCCCTGATACCACTGAGTCTGAGTCCAACAACTTCTGAACCCAAGACCCCTGGACCAAGATTTCTATTGAGTGCAGCCTCCAAGCTAGACCACACCGAGGGGCTAGTCTTCCTTTCTCCCAAGGGACAGTCTGTGCACGATTGCAAGCAGTGCCTAGTGAGATTTAAATTAGTGACAAAGTGCCAGATTTCAGGCCAGAGGGCTGCCCTTTATGGGTCTCCACTTGCCAGCAAGGGAGTGGAACCTAGTCAGTTCAAGGATATATATGAGAGCTCAATAAGCACCCATCCCATCTTGGAGCAAGTCTTTTCCCTGGGATCTGTCCAGGGTTTTGAATAGCCTGTCTGTGACTGTTCTTGTTCCCAGTCCTGTTAGGTTACCACATTGCTTCTGCTTTCTGGTCACTAACACTTACTACCTGTTCTGGACCACTGCCCAACTTGCTTCCTCCATGCTCCACTACAGGCTCATTGTGGCCAGGATGGGTAAATCCTTATAATTAAATTAATTAGTTTAATCAATCAATTTTGAACATTCTGGATGGAAGCCCACTTTGGATGTCAGTAATCTCTGAAGCTTTTGGAAGAATCTCTCTCTCTCTCTCTCTCTCTCTCTCTCTCTCTCTCTCTCTCTCTCTCTCTCTCTCTCTCTGTGTGTGTGTGTGTGTGTGTGGCATGACCACTGATCACCAAACTATTATAGACTATTAGCAAGCACTCTTTTCTCATCCAGAAATATGTGGGAGATGGGGAGAAGTTGCCTGGCATTAACTTGTCTACTCAAAAACCCCTCTTTCTTTCTTGGAGGCTGCATTTGATTTTGCAGTGCAGTTTGTGGGACCACTTTACTTAAAATACTGGCAATATGATAGTTGCTTGGAGTCAGTAGGCTTCTGCCATAACTTATATTTTTAACTTACAGGTGTGAAAATGTGATGATATAAATGATGAGCAAGCACTGTGCTGTCAGAATGTGTTTTCCTCATAACGAAATGCTGTATAAATGCAAAGCCAAGAATTCAAGGCAATGGAGTCATAGCATTGTGATGCCACAGGAAATTAATTTTTGTTTGTCATGATAGAGATAAAATGTGCACATAGCTGCATAGTGTAAGTACCAATGCTCTTCTTCTTCTTTTTTATTCTTGTCTTTAGAGGAAGAGGGGAAACTGTGTAGCTATTAGCTTCAGACATTCTGTATGTATAAACTTTGAAGTGTTATTTTGCTGTTATTTGCTATGGATTTTTGAACACTTAACTATCGTTGTTGCTGTTGTTATTGTCAGCTGTATCTGTCGACATGCATTCCTTTCATCAGTATGCAGCATACTGGATTAAGTCATGCTTTATCCTGATTTAAGGTTTGTTTTCAACCTTTATTTCCTATCTACAAATAACTCATACACTGAACTCTTGGTGCAACTTCAACACAGGCTAAGTGATGCTATGGTAAGATGTCTTTTGTTTAATGAGTGGAAACCAAATTGCATGTTGGGATCTTTTAAAACTGTTAGAAGAGAGGAGAATGAAAAACTCTCAAGATTCAATTCCAATATAAGTTTTGATATCACATACTGAAAGGGAAGAACACAATTATTAGCTAAATTGGGACTGGAATATAGGAAGCCATTTTTATACTAGGTCAGATCACTGGTCCATCTAGCTCCATATTGTTTGTCTGCCCTGACTGGCAGTGGCTCTCCAGGTTTCAGAAGCCCAACCTCAGCATGCCAGGGATGGAACTGGGGACTTCTGCATGCAAATCAGAGGCTCTGCTACTGAGCTCTGGCTTATTAGCTTTGTGTAGAAGAGTGGGTTTGGGTATGGGTCAGCTACTGCACTCCATCCTTTCCACTTCTTCCATTTTCCTCCTTTTTAGATGGCAGGTCTCAGGACTGCTTCAGGGAAGCATATGTGTAATTTCAGAATGGATCAGTGGTGATGGCTAGTTGATCGACTAGAGTGTATTCTTTCCCAAGAGGGCTTTCAGCACAGGCTTTACGCTCCTTCCCATCTAGCGCTCTTCTTTCCCAGACGGAGACTAGCCATGTTTAAGGCCAGATCCTCTTTTCTCCTTAATCCACAGCCAAGGACAGGTTAGTTGGCACATCTCCTGCTCTTCTTGGCTTCTAGCTCCCAGGGAAAAGGACTCTGGCTCTCTCATTGCCAGTTAACACTTCCTCTCTTTCCCCCCTTTTTTTTCACCTGGGCCTTTTTAAAAGCCCCATTCACTGCATCTCTGCCATCTGTCTTTTGTCCCTTCAGCTTCCTGTCCTGTTTTCTCCTAGAGACTACTTCTCCCCTTGCAGCCCCTGCATTTTCCTGTGTGCCTTGAAAGAGCAGTGCTGGAAAAGAGCTGGATGAACTCTGCTTCAGGAAAGAGAGCAGGGTGGCAAGGCTGAGTCCAGCCATAAGCCCTATGCAAGATGGCTGCAAACCCAAGACAGGCACTCTTACCTCCTTGACCAAGTGTGTTCTTACACTCCCATTCAATTGTCAGACTGTTGAATGTAAATGGAAATGGACTGCCTTCAAGTTGATTCCGATGTATGGCAACCCTATGAATAGGGTTTTCATGGTAGGCGGTATTCAGAGGTGGTTTACCATTGCCTTGACTTGGTGCTGGCCCTGTGTGGAGGGCAAGGGGGACAATGGTGGGGGTGGAGCTAGCACATTAATCCCTGCTTTCCCTAATCATGTGAGTGATTAGACTCCATGCAATGTGTTTATTCCAGAAACAATTGCAGTTAATACCTGGTAAAATCTAAGTTAGAAGGAAAGGAATTTGGTTTGAGGAGTGGTTGGGTTGAGCTTTGTGATGAGGTCCATTGAGGTTGGAGCCCCTACACACAGAAAAATAGGGAGATTATTGATTCATCAAACTCTGTAGATGGGTTACATCCATGACATACACTTAAAGCACATGGTTTCTCCCAAAGAATCCTGGGAACTTTAGTTTCCATCTCACAGAGCTACAATTCCCAGCACCCTTACCAAACTACAGTTCCTAGGATTCTTTGAGGGAAGCCATGTGCTTTAAAGGTGCTTTAAATGTATGGCGTGGATGTAGCCAGGAGGGACAAAATAATATTTATATCACATTTGGACACAGTGCTGCAGTTACAAACTTGAATACATCTACTATTAACTATTACTATTAACTACTGTTAACAAGTTACTGTTGCCATCATTTGAGAAGCAAAGCTGCTTATATGGTTATTCATGTGTAAGTCTCATTAACATCAATGGATGGGGTGGACATCCAGGAATAGAAAATAAAGGGAGACAGATATTTTTCCGGCTGGCATAGAGGGAATGCAGAAGAAAGAGCTGCTAAAGAAAGACAGATTTCATTATGAGGCAGCTTCCTGCAAACCAAAGTTGGATCTGACCTTCTCTGTAGAGGAAAAATTCCCTGCCAACTCAGCCTAGGCAAAGCATCCAGGAATGTATACCAGCTTTCTCTGATTAAAATACACGCCAGATTTATGACTTCGGATGTGCCTTGGACAGCAGATGGTAAATTGCAATCACAGGAAAAGAGAATCTCATCAGTAAGTTTCTCTCCTTGAGATTTCATAGTGGAAAAATAAAAGTATAACCATTAGGCTGGATAACCCATTAATAAGGTTCTTACGTTGCAGGAGCCCAATCACAGTTTGCACTGAAGGAATGGAGCTTCAGAGTCCAGAAGGTGACAACCTGTATTTAATAAATGTGTTTATCATCAGCAACTGTCAGTTCAAGAACTGTCTTTGATCAAGAAAGGTGATTTTCAGAGTTGCTTCAGTATTGAGATTACGGTGCCATCCACTCCTGCCAGCTACAGCACTGACCCTGATGCTGCTGACTGAATTATAACATGATAGACTCGCTAAGTTATTCCTGAACTGTTTCTGAGCAAATCATTGATTTCTTATTTATTCTGTTTTCCCCTCATTGCATATCTGCAGGAGCTTTTTAATAATTGCAGCATCCCTAATGGTTTTAGGTCAAACCACGACAACCTGTGCTGAGAACTTTTCTAAAGACTCAAAGGGGGAAATTTAGTTAGAACAATTTATAACTCCCTCAGTTTTCTAAAAATGGCTGTCTCTTGTGCTTAATTGCATTCCGTTTGCTTTATAGGAATATTAACAGATTTGTTCAGATAGGGTACAGAGAAAGCAAGCAAGCAGATTTATATATAATCATACAACCTACCCAATTTTTTGTACAGACTTATAATAGTTGTTCAGAGATCTTTGTATGTGATCTCTTTGCCTATGACAGATATAATACATGATAAATATATATAATTTATCAGCATTTTCACTCCAAATCTAATGTAGCAGTAAACCCCAAAGGAAAGTATCACTAAGGATGGGAGAGAAATATGCTAGTATATTTCGTAACAGTTGACAATGGTATGTGGTGAATTATGGAAATGGGATTCATAGCACAAGCCTATGTGTGTTTACTCAGAAGTAAGTCCCATTGTCTTTAATAGGCCTTACGCCCTAGTAAGTTTGTTTAGGATTGCAGTCTTAATCTTTTTTTCAAACTGAAATACAATTTAGGAAAGGGTGATCTAGGGAGTAACAAGCACAATGTATATTAAAAGTCAGGTGAGAGATTTTTTTAAAAAAGAAGTAACAGGAAAAGGTAACTAAAGAATGTGTGATAGGGTTGCCAGGCTCAGGGCCTGAGACTGATCCTGTATCTTTAGGAGAAGAGAACGTTAGCCAAGTGCAGGTGTTCTTGCAACATTGTAATGGGAAAAACCACATGGTGGAATTCTCCCTTCCCCTGCACAGCTTTTAAAGATACAGAAGACCTCTTGGTTGCCAGGCCCAATTCTGGTTCTCATTTTTCACATTTTGTATGTTAATTTTATTAATATGTGCAGTTTTATGTACACTTTCCCTACACATTATTTAGCTAGAGAATTGCATGGCAAAATTGTTTTGAGAACATGAATTAGGTAGTTTATTCAACAAAATTTATATATTGCTTTGTAAAACCCTCTAAGCTTATAGATTTCTCATGAAAATGCAAACAAAATCAAATTTCTCCTCCATTCATAGAAAAGTAGAGCTTGAAGGGGCATATAAGGCCATCAGGTCCATCCCCCCACATATCATTTGAACACATAGTGGTGTAGTGCACCAGCACAACCTCTGTCCCATACGTACAACATAACTGGCATCTGTGTGTGCATTCACATGTATGCACAATTAATTCTGTGATTGTTTAACCTAAATTAGAGATGGAAGGATCCAGGACATTGCATTTAAGTCTATATGTGCATATTCCTACACATTATTTTATATGCATTATGGGTGGGATGAGGAAGAACATATTTCCTAACTTGAAATTGTAGGCACAGCCCCTATATTGTTTAATGTGTAATATAAACTACTATAATCTAAAGGTGCTGTGGGATCGTGGCTCAGAGATTGGACTGAAAAGTCAGATCTTCCCTTTCCCATGAAGGGTATGTGGCCTTAAAGCTTATTGTCTGAACCCTTAGAGCAGCCTTTCCCAACCAGTGTGCCTCCAGATGTTGTTGGACCACAACTCCCATCTTCCTGACCATTGGCAATGCTGGCTGAGGCTGATGGGAGTTGTGGTCCAACAACATCTGGAGACACACTGGTTGGGAAAGGCTGCCTTAGAGGAAGCCAGTGTGATGCATTTTTCAAACCTCTCATGGTTATTTTTAGGACAAAAATGGGTTATACATTAAAAAAGATATCTTGGTGTTTCTCTTCTCAACGCTAAGAATTAAAGAAAAAAGCAAGGGTTCTTTTAAACCGTCTTTGATCTTTACAACTCAACTGTGCATTAATGTAAAAATTGGATGTGTGCCACGATGTGCTGGAGATCAAAAAAGTTGTAACCCCTATGGTGTGCCATGTAAAGTTAATGTTACTCTACACATCCCCTTGTAAGTTATAATTTGGCTCAATATATTTAGGTATGTGGATTTCCTAATTTGCTTTTGCTCATTTTGGCTAGAAATTTTAAATTAGCTTTTAAAAACCTTCACACTGCTACGAAACTTTCAGTAGCCAAATCTGGATCTCTCCTGATTATTCTAAATTTTACTTGAAACATGACTAAAAGAACTTGTTTGATCAAAAGCACATTTGAAATTATACTAGATATGGGAGTAGCTTGCCTTTAGAGAAAGAAAAATAAAATGCTGTGCTATGAATACAATACATTTATGCAACTAAACGGATGTTCCTGCTCCCAGTGCAGCATTCTGCCTACCAAGGAAGAACTTTTCTGAGACACTCCTTCATATTTAGCACTAACACATCTTGACATGATAACAGCTGATGACAGGATTAAGGGGATTAGTAAAGACATTCTAATGCACAACTAAAGGTTTGACAAAGGACCTGGCCCTTAGATGATGATATTGCTTGTGTCATCTACTTATACACCAAGGTTGGTTTTTGTTAATGCTCTGGCAAGTATCACAGTAACAACCCAAAACAAGGTAATGATTGTCTGACGGGTATCTTTGCCATTGTCATCACTTTGCAGTTTGGACTTTTTCTACAAGTAGGAATCTTGACTGCATGTTCTTGGTATAAGCTCATCATTTCACTGCTGCACATTCCAGACATAGCAGACTTCCATTCTATATCTCCCACCCTACCCCTTATGGAGCAAAGATGTCTATAGATAGCTTCTGAACTGAAGTCAGTAGTTAATGGCTGTGTGCCTGTCAAAGGACACTTATCAAACTTCATTTTAGTCTCCTGTACTCCAGCATTGTTATATCTTTATTATATCACATATCTGTGATGTGACCTAGAAAATGCTATACAGTGTGATGTTTTCCCACATTGCAGGATGGGGAACTTTTAGCCCTCAAGTTGTTGTCAGATTTCAACTTCCACCAGCTCTGATCAGCATGAGCAATGGTCAGGGATGATGAGTTGTAGTCCAATGACATCTGGAGACCCAGAGGTTAGAACACTTCTAGACAAAAGCCTCAGAGGATATTCTGAGTGGTAGATGAAAAGAGTCAGGAGTTACCACTGTAAAGCAAAAGGGTTGCTAACTAGAAAGAATAAAAGTGGAACTGATTATAGAAGGAGTGAGTGGTCAACTGAAAAAAACAAAAGCAAAGATGAAGTGTGAGGACTATTAAGAAAATAAAACAGTACTGAAAGAAGACAGTCTCAGCCATGGCATCTGTGAAGTGGTGCCACCATCAGATAGCCCAGAAGGTGAGCTTTCATTAAAAAATTCCTAGAAAGAAAATGATGGAGGAAAATGTGCAGGTACACTTCTAAGTTATTTATATGAAATGAGCTAGCCTGGCTGTTCTAGCCTGTCAGTGTTACTAGCCAATGAGTGAAGTTAGAGCTGTGCTTGATAAGTGAGTTGTTTGGCAGCTTAGGCTTTGGTTTAAGTTTGACACTGGGGAAAAACAGCGCTGGGGAAATGTAATATCCTTGTCAGAGATGCACCTTTTCAGAAAAGAAGCCCACGTTCCCCACAACAAATGAGTAGCTATTGGATATTTGTGGTAATGTCAGGAATGCCTGAAAAGTAAACCTACCTTGCCGATTCCCAAACAATATAGAGCAATAGTATATTTATGCAAATATTTGTCACTGTACTGGTATGTGTTAAGGAGAGAAAAATCGATACTGTATTCCAGAGTTGGTTAGACAGGGTTTTTGTAAAGAAAAAATAAATTCCAGAAGCAAATTCATGTTGGTCAATAAAACACAAAAGCATGAAGTGACAGGCATTCTGGAGACTAATATCCTTTGTGGTGTGGAGGAATGTGGACTGAAGCAGTTTACAAGTTTATTTAAAGCGTACAGTACTGGAGAGCCAAGCAGAAAACTGCAACTGACTCTGACTCTCTAGAAAATGGCGTAGGCCTTTACAGTCTTCAAGGAACAGACATTTCAGGAGATAAAACTCTCACATTTGGAGAGTGTGTAATACACAGGAAATTCCTTTAGTCTGTTTACATCCTGATTATCTATAAATTGCTAGGACATTTGCTAGGGAGTACCTGCTAACTAGTGGTGTAACACTTTGAAGCTGGCTATACTGTTGTAAGAGAGCAAGTGTGGCATCGTGGTTAGAGTGTTGGACTATGACCTGGGAGACCAGAGTTTGAATCCCCACACAGCCATGAAGCTCACTGGGTGACCTTGGGCCAGTCACTGCCTCTCAGCCTCAGAGGAAGGCAATGGTAACCCCCCTCTAAATACTGCTTACCATGAAAACTCTATTCATAGGGTCGCCATAAGTCGGGATTGACTTGAAGGCAGTCCATTATTATTATACTGTCATAAATAAGTCACTTCAAGAACATGCAAAATACTTCAAAGACATGCTTGCTTAGCCCACCGTTCTATCAGTTGTTTTCCCGCTTGTAGTTTTAACCCTCTCCAGACATTCACAGGCAGAACCAATTCTTTCAGATACCCAGAATACATCCTGGTTACTTCCACAGTGGCATGAGTTTTTATTGAAACAACATGTGAGCTGATGAAATTTTGAAGTGGGCTATTGTCTGCAAGAAATCAATCTCTAATTTGCTTCTGCACTTTTTTGACTTAAAAGATAGAAAGTCTACATAACTTCTCTGAAACAGGGGAGAGGTCTTTTTCTGCTCAAGGGCCACACTCTTTTGTGGGGAGCCTTCTGGAGTTGCATGCCAGTGGTGAGCAGGACAAAAGTAGGTGGTGCAATGGATGTGACTCTTACTTTTGTACAGTAGACTACATTCCAGCCATGTAAAAAATCAGACATTTCTACGCCCATCCACCCACATTTTTCCATCCTCCATCCAAGCAAGCAAGAAGCACTGCCACAGTTAAATGACATATTCCAGCAAGGCAAAAGCATCTGAGAAAGGCACACAGCAGGAATAGTGAAGAATGTGGCCTGGGGAAGAGAGAAAGTGGCCTAGTGAGAGTCCGGAGGAATGGATAGAGGCCCAGAAGACCACATTCAACTCCTGGGTCTGAGGGTTCCCCACTCCCGCTTTAAAACAGTAGAGACTTGTGGTTCCTATGTCAGTGTGGCAGTGAATCTGCTCTGAATTTTAGTCCAAACTTTCAATGAGTTGTCCAGGGTGCTCAACCTAGTTTGAGAATAGGTTTCAGAACCTTGGACAGCTCCTTGAATGTTTGGACCAAACCCGGAGCAGATTCACTGCCCCACTGACATTGGAGCCACCAGTGTAAAATGTGCACCTTGATCCACAGACCAAGCCAGAACAGATTTGAACAGCTGATTGGCTAGAGCATGTGATTGTGATCTTGTGCCACAAGATGTGGTGACAATCAATGGCCAGACTCATGGATGATAGATATGTCAATGACAGTGATTATGGATACGACCTCCAGGTTCAAGGACGGTATGACTCTAATTCAGGGGTTGCCAGCCTTTTTGGTCCAGAGGGCACATTTTAAATTTTGAGGGACCACTGGGGGCACCAGTCATGAAGTGCCTGCCATGGGACAACACAGAATGGCTGCCTTTGGGGGCATGACATAACACAACATTAGAGAGTAGTCATGGTGAAGCTTTTCCCATAATTGTATTTCCATACTAGAAAAGCTGGAAGTTGAATTTCTGCCTGACATTCAGCTGTTAAAGGCACAAGAACCTATTTTCCCCCTATGCTAGCCCTAAATTAAAGCCTAGGCTGCCATCCTTTACATGTTTACCTGGAAGTAAGCTGCATAAACACAAAGAGACTTCATGCTGAGTAGATATTAAACCATGGTAGTGTAAGTTAAATTTAGAGTGAATTCTTAATGAGCCCCTGGTCTTTAGCTTCTGCACAGCAGGAGACACCCTACACCTATTTGCAAAGTTTTCACATTTGCCTTTTGGGGGGAGGAGGATTCTTTAACATTCAGCCCCACTTATTGTATAGCAGTATTTGCAGATTTTTTTTCTAGGCAGTATCTGATCTCAGGTGAACCCAGCACAGGAAAGATGCACCCTGGTTCAGTTGCTAGGGAAAAAAGAAGCACAAACTATGGAGATTCCAAGGACTAGAGGGAAAAAAACAGAAGCAGGAAAAGTACACCAAATAGGAGGGCAAAACAGAAGGTCTTTAGGACCTCAGGTATGCTTAGTGTCCAAACAACTTGCTTATCAATCACAGTCACTTGTTTGCTAATAACACTGACAGGCAGTAGCTGCCATACTGGCTTATTTCACAGAAATAACTTAGGATACCTGCACAGTTTGCTCCATAACTTTTTTTCTAGGAGGTCTAAGAACTTAAAAAAAAAAGAAATCTCAGATTCTGGAAATGCCATTGAAGGCCTTGGCAGGAGCCATGGCACCCATGGGGGATGCATTGGTGACCTCTGTTCTAGGCACTATCTGATCTCTAGCGAAGCCAGCATAGGAAAGATCATCCTGGTTGCTAGGGAAAAAGGAAGGGCCAATGTGGAGGTTCTGAGGACTAGAAAAAGAAGAATCAGGAAAAGTGCACTAAAACTGAGGGCAAAGCAGCTCTTTAAGACTTAGGGATTGCTGGTTTCCAAACAACTCACTATCAGTCACAGTTCTGGCTTCACGTATTGGCCAATAACATTGACAGACAGGAGCATCTAGTCTGGCTCATTTCAGAGAAATTGCTCAGAAGTGTATCTGCCCATTTTGCTCATAGGAGGGCTAGCAACTTTGTTAGATATGAAAGCTCAGATTCTGGGTTACCTGGTGAGGACACCACTGAAGGTCTTTGCAGGTGCCATGGTGTCCGCAGGTGATGGGCTGACAATGTCTGCCTTAGCCCAATGACCTGATGTGGCCCCTGAAGACCGCAACTTATTTTGGCAGTGGGGAAAAAAAGCAGACATGATGTTGGGTTGGGAAGAGAGATTAAATCTGTCCACCCAACTTAGTACTCTGTTGCAGATGACTTCACCCCCTCCTGGACATCATATTGATGAATGGATGAGCCAAGAGGGGATATAATCCTCTTTCAGATCAGAGAGGGGGATATGTGCCTGTGTGCATGCATATGTCCTGTATCTCTGTGTGAGAAAGACTAGCATGTGGCCCCTGGGGGTTTGGTCAAGGGTGAACAGAGCCACCCGTTATTCTATTTTGTTTTTATTTAATTTTTAAGCATGAAAATATTTAAACTGCACTTTAATAAGACATATAACAATGTATTGTACAACATAAGAACACAATATTACAATAACCACATCAATAAAACATCAACAGTTTGTCAATAAACTGGTTGTTAAAAAAAAAATCAAGTTCCAAAGGCTCCTCTGAATAGTACAGTTTTAAAAAGATGTCTAAAAGAAAGCAGCGATGTCTCCCGCCGGGCTTCTATTGGCAAGGACTTCCACAGGGCAGAGTCTGCCACCCAAGGGCTTGGTTCTTGGGGACATGGCAGACCACCAAAAGTGTTCCAGCAGAAGATCTCAGTGGTTGTGATGGAGCAGGAAGGAGCGGGTGGTCCAAACTAACTGCACCTTCATAATGCTTCTCAGTCAAATGCTTCATAGGTGTTCGTTGTACAATGAGTTATTTGCAGCAAAGGCTGCTTGTAGAAACCTCCAACTTGAAAAAAGAAAAAGTCTTCCAGAGCTTCTGCTCCATCATCCTGCCCCACCTTCCCCATTTAGTTCATTGTTGTTGTTTTTACAATGAGATATACTCAATCACATGCTGCTTACAAAAAATCAACACCATTTCAGATGGATGACAAAACAGACGGTGGCTTTAGAGATGTTGTTATTTCCAGCTATACAGTTCCAGCTATACAGTTCTGGAGACCCAGTGCCTGCAGGAGGAAGGGGACCATCGCTGTCCAGGGAAGGAGAGCTGTTTGCTGTTGCTGTCTGCCAGCCTGCCTGCCTGCCTGCTTGCTTGCTGCTGCTGCTTGGCTACCACCACCACCACCCTCTCCCTGTTGGACTTCTGCTCGGCAGGTGTCACGCCTTGCAGGACCAGGTCCCAGGTACTCAGCCAGCTGTTGCTGATTTTTTCCACCTGCCCCTTCTCTGGAGGGGATACATAAGCTGGCTGGCTGAGGTGCCTCCTGCTTTGTCTGCCTTTTCGTGAGTCCTGAGTCATGTGCCTGGGAGAGAGGACTCAGAGCCAAGTGGGGAGACCTGAGAGGGCCCCAATTAGTGTAGTGACAGGTAGAGGGAGATATGGCATTGTGAGGAGGACTTGCCAGGTAAGAGGAATGCAGCCCAGGCACTTAACAACTGTGCCTTGTTCTGGTCCTCCCCACACCTGCAGGTTTGTTGGTTGTCCTATCAGCCAGCTCTCAGGTCTCCAGATGTTGCTCCTAAATGCCAGATCAGTGCATAATAAGATCTCCCTCATTCATGATTTAATAGTGGATGAGGCAGCTGATCTGGCATGTATAACCGAGACCTGGGTGGGTGAGCAGAGGGGAGTCAGTCTCTCCCAGCTATGCCCGCCAGGGTACCTGGTTCAGCATCAGGGTAGACCTGAGGGTTGGGGAGGGGGGGTTGCTTTGGTCTATAGGAGCTCCATCTCCCTCTGCAAGCACCCTGTTCATGTGACTACTGGTCTGGAGTGTTTGCACCTTATGTTGGGTCAGCGGGACAGACTGGGGATTCTGTTGGTGTACCCCCCCTCGCTGCCCAGCAGACTCCCTAGCTGAGCTGACAGAGGTGGTCTCGGGTGTACTGTTGAGATGTCTCAGACTGTTGGTTCTGGGGGATGTCAAGATCCATGCTGAGGCCACCTTATCCGGGGCAGCTCAGGATGTCATGGTCTCCATGACAAACATGGACTGTCCCAATATGCCATTGGCCCAACAAATGTAGCAGGGCATGCTCTAGATTTGATTTTTGCATCTGGACATGGAGTTGGTGATCTGAATGACCTTGCATCAGTCCCTCTGTCATGGACAGATCACTGCTTGCTGAAGTTTAGACTTACAGCGGCTTTTCCCCTCTGCAAGGCTGGGGGACCTATTAAGTTGGTCCGCCCCCAGAGACTAATGGATCCGGATGGTTTCCAAAGGGCTCTAGAGAGTTTTCCAGCTGATAGGGCTGACGCTCCCATCGAAACCCTGGATGAACTGTGGAAAACAGAAATGACCCGGGCGGTTGACATGATTGCTCCTGAGTGCCCTCTCCTGTGTAGAGCTCGTACGGATCCATGGTATACCCCAGAGCTGAGAGCGATGAAACAATATAGGAGACAGCTTGAGTGCAGATGGAGACGAATGCCTAGTGGATGGAATTAAACACTGGTAAGTGCCTATGGTAAGCTGTATTTAGGGGCAGTGCGGGCAGCAAAAAACCAATATTTTGCTGCCACTATCAAATCATCACTCTGCCGCCCAGCGGAGCTCTTCAGAATTGTCCAGGGGCTATTACACTCTGGCCCCAGAGACATGGTAAAACCATCTGAGGCCCGCTGTAATGAGTTTGCTAGGCATTTCCAGGATAAAATCTTTAGCATCCGCCAGGACTTAAACTCCAGTGTTATAGCAGGTAAATCAAGCAAAGTATCCAGAGCACAGCCTTGTCCCGATGTTTTGGATGAGTTTCAGTTGGTACAGCTGGAGGACATTGACAAGGTACTTGGACAGGTTCGTGCAACCACTTCTGTGATGGATCCTTGCCCTTCTTGGCTAATAAAAGCTAGCAGGGATGGAACAGCCGGCTGGGCCAGGGAAGTGATTAATGCCTCTCTGTGAGAGGGGGTGGTCCCAGGCTGCCTGAAAGAGGCGATAGTGAGACCACTCCTGAACAGACCCTCCTTGGATCCAGAAAATCTTAATAACTATAGGCCGTAGCAAATGTTCCATTCCTGGGCAAGGTCCTTGAATGAGTGGTTGCGGGCCAGCTTCAGACACTCTTGGATGAGACCGATTATCTGGATCCATTTCAGTCAGGCTTCAGGCCTGGTTTTGGCACGGAAACAGCCTTGGTCGCCCTGTATGATGACCTTTGTCAGGAGAGAGACAGGGGGAGTGTGACTCTGTTGATTCTCCTTGATCTCTCAGCAGCTTTCGATACCATCGACCATGGTCTCCTTCTAGGACGACTGGCTGAGTTGGGAGTGGGAGGGACTGCATGGCGGTGGTTCCACTCCTACTTGGCAGGTCACCTCCAGAAAGTGGTGCTTGGGGAACATTGCTGGGCACCCTGGACTTTCCAGTATGGGGTTCCACAGGGGTCAGTTCTATCCCCCATGCTGTTCAACATCTACATGAAACCGTTGGGTTTGGTCATCCAGAGCTTTGGAGTGCGTTGCCATCAGTATGCTGATGACACGCAGCTCTGTTTTTCCTTTTCATCTTCTTCAGGTGAGGCTGTCAATGTGCTGAACCAGTGCCTGGCTGCGACAGTGGACTGGATGAGGGCTAATAAACTGAGGCTCAATCCAGACAAGACTGAGATGCTGCTAGTGGGTGGTTGTTCTGACCAGATGGTGGATGTCCAACCTGTCCTGGATAGGGTTGCACTCCCCCTGAAGGAGCAGGTTCATAGCTTAGGGGTTCTCCTAGAACCATCTCTGTCACTTGAGGCTCAGGAAGCCTCGGTGGCACAGAGTGCCTTCTACCAACTTCAGTTGGTGGCCCAGCTGCACCCCTATCTGGACAGGGATAACCTGGCTTCAGTTGTCCATGCTCTGGCAACCTCCAAGTTAGATTACTGCAATGCACTCTACATAGGGCTGCCTTTGAAGACGGTTCAGAAACTGCAGCTTGTGCAAAATGCAGTGGCCAGATTGGTAACAGAGACCAGAGGGTCCGAACATATAAAACCAATTCTGGCCTGCTTGCATTGGCTGCCTGTATGTTTCTGAGTTCAATTCAAGGTGCTGGTTTTAACCTATAAAGCCTTACACGGCTTGGGAGCACAATACCTGATGGAACGCCTCTCCCAGTATGAACCCATACCCATGGCCGACCTGTGGAATACGGAGATGACCCGGGCCATTGACATGATTGCCCCTGCGCGCCCCCTTCGGTGCAGAACTCAAACAGCACCGTGGTATACCCCGGAGCTGAGAGTGATGAAGCAAGAGAGAAGGAGGCTAGAGTGCAGGTGGAGGCGAACTCCTGATGGATGCAGTCATTCTTTGGTGAGTGCCTCCACTAAGGCGTATGTAAAAGCGGTTAGGGCGGCAAAAAAGTCTTACTTTGCTGCCACCATTAGATCATCTCTTTGCCGCCCAGCGGAGCTTTTTAGGGTGGTACGAGGGCTCTTACATTCTGCCCCTCATGATACTAAAGAAACATCAGAAGCCCGCTGCAACGAATTTGCGGAGCACTTCCAAGACAAGATTGCTTGCATCCGTCAGGACTTAGACTCTGATGTTATTACAGATGATTCCATTGGAGTGTCCAGAGCGCGGTCTTGTCCTTCATTGTTGGATGAATTTCAGTTGGTGCAGCTTGAGGAAGTGGACAAGGTGCTTGGAATGGTGCGGGCGACCACGTCCGCCCTGGATCCTTGCCCATCTTGGCTGGTGAAGGCCGGCAGGGCTGTAACCACTGGCTGGGCCAAAGAGGTGATAAATGCCTCCTTGAGAGAGGGAGTAGTCCCTGGTAGTCTCAAGGAGGCAGTAGTGAGACCTCTTTTGAAGAAACCTTCTTTGGACCCAGATGTTCTGAACAACTACAGGCCGGTGGCGAATGTCCCTTTTTTGGGCAAGGTCTTGGAACGGGTGGTCGCCGGCCAGCTCCAGGCGCTTTTGGATGAAACCGATTATCTGGATCCGTTTCAATCCGGTTTTAGGCCCAGTTTTGGCACCGAAACAGCCTTGGTCGCCCTGTATGATGACCTTTGTCGGGAGAGGGACAGGGGGAGTGTGACTCTGTTGATTCTCCTTGATCTCTCAGCGGCGTTTGATACCATCGACCATGGTATCCTTCTGGGGAGGCTGGCGGAGTTGGGAGTTGGGGGCACTGCTTGGCAGTGGCTCCGCTCCTACTTAGCGGATTGTCGCCAGAAGGTAGTGCTTGGGGAACACTGCTCAACACCCTGGACTCTCCATTGTGGAGTCCCTCAGGGGTTGGTCTTGTCCCCCATGCTTTTTAACATCTACATGCAGCCTCTGGGTGCGGTCATCAGGAGTTTTGGAGTGCGTTGCCATCAGTACACTGATGACACGCAACTCTACTTCTCCTTTTCACCTTCTTCAGGTGAGGCTGTTGATGTGCTGAACAGTTGCCTGACCGCGATAATGGACTGGATGAGAGCTAATAAACTGAAACTCAATCCAGACAAGACTGAGACACTGTTGGTGAGCTCTTTACCTGCCCAGATGGTGGATGTTCAGCCTGTTCTAGATGGGGTTACACTCCCCTTGAAGGAACAGGTTCGTAGTTTGGGGGTCCTTTTTGATCCTTCCTTGTCGCTTGAGGCTCAAGTAGCCTCGGTGGCGCGGAATGCGTTTTACCATCTTCACTTAGTAGCCCAACTATGCCCCTATCTGGACAGTGACGATCTCGCCTCTGTTGTTCACGCTCTGGTAACTTCTAGATTGGACTACTGTAATGCGCTCTACGTAGGGCTGCCCTTGAAGACCGTTCGGAAACTTCAGCTAGTGCAAAACGCGGCAGCCAGGTTATTGACGGGGACCCATTGGTCCTCTCATATAACACCTGTCCTGGCCCGTTTGCACTGGCTACCTATTCGTTTCCGAGCCAGATTCAAGGTGCTGGTTTTGACCTATAAAGCCTTACACGGTGTGGGACCGCAATATCTGATGGAACGCCTCTCCCGCTATGAACCTACCCGTTCACTTCGTTCAGTATCTAAGGCCCTCCTCCGGGTACCAACCCATCAGGATGCCCGGAGGATTGTTATTAGATCCAGGGCCTTTTCTGTGGTGGCCCCCGAACTATGGAAGAGCTTACCTGAGGAGATACGCCTGGCACCTACAGTACTTTCTTTTAGGCGCCAGGTTAAGACCTGGTTATACTCCCAGGCATTTTAACGTTCATGTTTTATATTCAATGTTTTTACTCTACCTTGTTGTGACCTTGTATGTTTTATTGTAACTTTGTATTTTAACTCTGCTGTTCACCGCCCAGAGAGCTATTCGCTATGGGTGGTCTATAAATAAAATAAATAAATAAATAAATAATAAATAAACCCACCCATACACTACTCTCAACATCTAAGGCCCTGCTCCGGGTGCCTACTCGGAGGGAAGCTCGGAGGGTGGCAACAAGGGAGAGGGCTTTCTCAGTGGTGGCCCCCAAATTATGGAATGATCCTTCTGATGAGGTGCGCCTGGCACCATCACTGTTATCTTTTCGGCGCCAGGTCAAGACTTTGCTCTTCTGTCAGGCATTTTAGCATGTGTTTTTAAATTGTTTTAAAAATTTTAAATTGTGTTTTAAATTGTTTTTTAAAGATGTGTTTTAAATTTGTATATTTGTTTTTAATGTTTTTAGTTACTGTAAACCACCTAGAGAGCTTTGGCTATGGGGCGGTATATAAATAAATAAATAAATACATTTATAATACTACATGCTCTGGGTTATTCTGAAATGACAAAGGGTCTCCCCTGTCTAAGCAATGACTTAAATCAAAATATGCTGTAGAAGGAAAAACTAAACACATTTTGCTTAAGGGAGCTAACGATGTCCTGACAGAAGCATAAAAAGTTATTTCATTCCTTTGAAGTATTGAATGTGCTTCTGAAGAAAATGTTTAATATTGTAATGAGATTGGGGTTAGACTACATGGATTTTTAGCGTCTCCTCCAATCCTGTAATTTTATAGCTGCAGAAAAAGGGAGATTCTAACATGGTCAACCACCAGTCTCTTTGTTAAGCAAATATCCAAGCCAGGTCTGTTAAGTATGTGTTTTGTTATCCTTTCGGCCAAACTGTTACCATAGATTCTAAATAGTTGGAGACATTTCTAGAAGGTGAGTTGAAGAAGGGCACGTCTTTGTTTCCTCTCCTCTGGCTGGAGGGAATGGTATGGGCATGAAACTGAACAACAACAACAACAACAAAACACTGGCTGTTTTGGGACGGGAGTTTGAAAGAGAGCAGATGCCTGAGTTGCTAAGAATCCAAAGCTATGACTGTGGTAGAGCCTGCAGAAACCGAATGAATGTGTTGGAGTGTTGTTCCTGTGAACCCTTAATCTTATGCTCAACCTGTATACATGTGTAAATAAACCTTAAATCACAGAATGCACAATCCGTTTCCAGAGACCTTCATTCCAAGGGAACCAAAATCAATGTAGGTGCTGGGAATCCTGAAATACATCCTGCACATACGAGTATTGGTATGGGTTTGCTATCATACGACTGTGAACAGGGCTAATGTTGTGGGTTTGCCTTGAAGCAATGCTAGGTCCCAGTTTGAGACTGACCAAAAAAATGTTGGTAGCTGAGGATGTTCAGGTGATGGCTCTTTATGGGATCTAATAATCAGAACAGTGCTTCTTAAAACTGAGTCCACTATGGAATATTTTGAACTGAGAGAAAGACATTTTAGAGAAGGTGACTCATACTGCCCCACCACCACCACCAAGCTGAAAGGTGGGGGTAAAATAAGGGTGAGTGTAAAGGAACAATGGAAAAAATCAGTGGGATGGACAGGAAGAGAGAAGGCTAAACTGGGACCTGAAGGAAAATAGACATAATCTCAGGGTGTTCCACCTCTTTCTCTGAAGATCTGATGTGGAGGAAGTGGGTTTGAGGACTGTGGGAGTGTTAAAGAGTGCAAAGAGGCACACATTCAGTCTCCAGCATTTCCAAATAGGGCTGGGAAGACTTCCTTTCTGAAACCCTGGAGAGCTGCTGCTAGATGCTACTGAGCTAGATAGACTGACCAATGACCTGAGTCCATACAAGATGCCTTCCTATGTATACCTGCTTGGATTGCTGGCTAGGATTGACAAATGACCATCATAGATAATAGTGGTATATCAATAGCTTGGTAGAGCAATGGCAACTGAATATAGTTATCCCAGGGTTTGAAATGTTTAGAAATGACAGGGTGAGCTGTACTGAACTGCCATCTGGAAGTTGCCCAAGTCAAAACTAGATATGACGACAATGATTACCAGCACAAGAATATCACAACCTGTACTCCTTTACTACCATGACACTTTTGTGCTGTTTATACAGCCACGAGAGTGCCTGTATTAAAGATAATGGCAAAATGACAGCATTGTGCTTCATCTTGAATATGGTGCTGTTGGTGTAATGACTCAGATGGATTAGGCCATTCATTTATTTTTCAAATATGAAGTTTTAATCACTTCCCGTTGGGTATATAGCACTGTTTGACACACCTGCTTTATCTTAATAGGCTACAGCACAACAAAAACAAGTGACTGTAGCTATTTAAACATTGGAAGAAGAGCTTCCTTGTTATGTTTGATTTTCTCCCATTTCTGTTTGATTTTCATTAATGCTGGGAATTTATGATTGACCATAGATGAATTACACGTGTAATCAGAATAAGGTTAATGGAAATTGTATTGGGAATGCTCCATGAGTCAGTGGCAGAATATATCCATTAGGAGGCTTAAATAAGCACTGGCTGCTTCTGACCTTGGTCAAACTCTTTCTAACAAAAGAAATATAATCAAACAGCTTCTGATCATCGACATGGAAGAGAAAAAGATGTTTCAGTAAACAACTAGATCTCAAATAAAATGTTATACAAATTCAAAAAATGCACATTTCAAAAGTTTAGTTCAATTTTTGTTTTAATCCCGTTCCGTGCCCGGTACTTGCCGGGCAAAGGGGCAATTTTGTGGCCACATCCGAACCCAGGCCGCCATCGGGTGGGCGTGTGTGCACGCGGTGCACCGGCGCACCATCGTGACACACAGGAAGGAGGCGGGGCGGCTGAAGGCCATTTAAGGCCACTCCACCAGACTCCCGCCCTCCTTTGAATTTTGGCGGCGAGTGAGGCCTTGTGGCGGTGGCTGCGGCGCGGCGCGGGGAGCCTTCCGGTGCGAGTGAGGCCTTTGGTGCGCTGGCCTTGCAGGGGCAGCGGCGGCAGCAAGGCGCAGGAGGCCTTCCAGCCGCGGCGAGGCCTTTGGTGCGCTGGCCTTGCAGGGGCAGCGGTGGCAGCAAGGCGCAGGAGGCCTTCCAGCCGCGGCGAGGCCTTTGATGGGCCGGCCTTGCGGCTGCGACGAATCACATGAGGACTTCCAGCGGCGGCGAGGCACGGGTGGCCTTCCAGCCGCGGCGAGGCCTTTCATGCGCTGGTCTTGTGGCAGCGGCAGCAGCAGTAACAGGAGGCCTTGCGCGAGGCCTGGCTGAGGAGCCCTAGGGCGGCAGGGCCTTTCTGGGCCAGCAGTGGATGCGAGGCCCACGGCACAGGCGGGAGAAGCAACTCCGAGGCTTCGGGGGGAAGCCGGTGGCTCACTGAGGCTGGGCGGCGACAGCAGAAGCAGCCGCGATCCTGGCTAGCGGAAGCGGCGTGGGACCCCATTGGGCAGCCAGGCCTTTGCGTGCAGCAGCGGCGATCCCTCATCTTCTCAGGAGAGGCGCAGTAGCGGCGGCGGCAAGGCACAGCGGCGACCCGGGGAGTGGTGCAGCAGGCACTCAGGCCAGGATATTTAAATTTGCTTTTGTGAGCTCTTGCTGGGGGGGAGGCTAGCGCTAAGGGACAATCAAGCGGGTCTCAGGCCCCCACTGCTGACTTTAGCAGAATAGTAGAACAGGTAAAGCTGGGGTGGTGGTAACATAGGTAAAGCCTGGGCAGTAGCAGCCCAGGTAAAGCCTGGGCGGTAGCAGCTCAGCTAAAGCCATAGGAGCGCAGGTACAGCCGGTGTGTGTGTGTGTGTTTGGTGCACTGAGTGGGGCAGCTACATGAAGTGGCATTTTATCCTACCTAAATGTCCCTTCTGTATGCCCAAGGATGCACCTCGTACCTGTTTGCAGATGCTCAACAGTGGAACAGAGCCAATGCACTTCATGCGCTGGTATTGCTATGATCACCATTTACAGGGATCTCGGACCCTGGAGAGGGAGGATTGTAGCTCAGTAACAGATCACCTGCTTTGCATGCAGGGTCCCCAGGTGCAGCCCTCAGCGCCTCCAGTTAGGGCCAGGAGATACTTCTATTGGGGTCCCCTTCCCATTACAGAAAGCAAATTAGGAATAGACTCCTTTTCTTGATACTGAAGTGTATTTTTAGTTTTTATTAAGGGATGTACTGAGAAGGCCATTCCACTTCCACACTGTTTTTGCAAACCAGGAAAGTTCAGAGAAGGGGTTAGTCAATTAGGGAGAACTTGAAGAGATGAGAGGGGCAAAAATTTGCCTGCACTCCCGCACCCTCCTGCTGCCTGTGGCCGCCACTTGTTTTGCAGAATAACCTAGAAAGATGCTCTGTCATAACGTAGCGGCCATTTGGATTGGAGCAATGCAATGTAATTACAAAGAGCAGAGGCGTTTTGAGGAGGGTGGGTGGCAGCTGGAGACAGAAAGGAGGCTGCAGAAGCCAGTAGGGATCCCAGTTAGTGCTGCAACCTCACCTCCAAAACTACCTCAACTCCAAAATGCAAAGGGAACTCATCCCCCCTTTTTTCACTGTCAAGCTTCTCCCCCCCGCAAATACGTTCTTCAAAACCCAGGTAAAAATATATGAACCTTTCCATCAGTTAAGTCCCATAAACCTCTGTCCTAAGACCCATTTAATCTGCGATATTCTGAGTAAACATACATAGGATTCTGCTGTATGTGTGCAATCACATGCACCCTTCCAGGGGAAGAAGTAACGATACACTCAGGGGGATTTTCTCATAAGTAATTATGCATAGAATTGGTCCAATTCATATTTCTCTGAGTAAATTATTTAAACATAATGGAATTCTTTTCAGTAATCACGTGCAGGCTGCACATTTACTTGCATCTTCTCTTTAGCTAGTTTACAAACTGGTCTGTAGATAAGGTGCCCACCTTTTTTACAGGCCTCTAGTCCTGTGCTTTTAAGAGTCATTTGATCTGCAGACATTAGAAGATGACATTGCTCAACTCCATGCCATCTAATAACTGCTGAATACGAACCTGCTATTAAAGGCACAACAACAAGCCAGAAGGATATGTGGGGCCAGGGCCCCTCAAAGGAATGGGAAGCAGCCCCCAGCAGAGGCTGCTCAAGAAAAGTGTCCCTTCCCAGCTACGCTCGAGGGCTATGGACCTTGCTTGCAGACTGCCCAGTTATGGGGAGACTCATTTTATGATGTGGTTTTTCTTTATTATGCGGTTTTCCGGATCCTATGGACGCACTGGTCCAGAGGACAATTGATGAAGACATACAGTTGGGCAGGGTTATTGGCCCCTTCCCATCATCCCCTACCTCTGCTCTCTCAGTGCTCCCCCCGTATAGTGCCCAAAGTAGCAGTGGGCAAAGTCTACCTGATTCACCATCCGTCATACAAGTGGGGTCAGTCAGTGATGCCTTATGGGCAAGTGTGGCAGCTAATCTGCCTGCATTGCCGCCTGTTACACACGGTGGATTTTGAGCTACTGAGTTTTGCCCTTTAAGTCAACTATGCAGCAGAGCATTACCTATGGGCTGCTGTATTCTTGCATGGAGCACTTCAGCCCCTTCTTGGAAGGGACAGTCAGGAGACGAGAGGGCTCAGAAGCAGTGGGGCACTACTTTCATGATTTACAGTTCACGGGTAGGCAGACTTTGGGTGCATGTTAGCGCCTGATGGCACAGTTTATAGCGTAGCTATGAACTGGGGGGTTCCTTTGGCAGCTGGGGAAATGGAGGATCCTGCCCCAGTGTTCACCTTCCAGGGTATTAAGATTGACTATTGGACCCAGGGCTGCAGGCTGCCCAGGAAAAGCTTGAACTGTTGCAGATCAAGAACCTGGAGTTTTCAGGGGCTGGGGAAGGTGTTTGTTTTCTGCCCTTCAGGTGTTGGGGCCTTCTACGGTGGGGTTTATGGTGCCATAACAGGGATTTCATAGCCTTACCACAAGTTCAAAGTTTTGGCTGCCTTATGCGCCAACCTGTGGTGTGGCCCCCTCCTTTCCCGCGGTGCATCAATGGTGTTTCAGTTAGAGGAAGGACCGACTCCGCTAGTCCCATACCGCATACTGGGAGATGGGGGAGGGGAGTCAGAGATGGCCATATGCCTATCTGCTGCCCCAGCATGCTCACCAGCTATCAGAGGGCAGGAGGGGATTCTTGGGAGTTAGGGGCTGGCTGGGGCTATGCAAAGTGTGGCCTATTCCTTTGAATCACATGCTGGAATTCATCACAGATGGCAGGAGTAAAGCTTGTCTGTCAGTGTGTCGCAAGGTAGGCTGGCAGGGGGCCTTTAGGACCATTCAGATGTCTTGGGATATGTCATGTGCTGGCCAGCTGGCCCATGCACACCCCCATACCCCTTATCCTCATCCTCCATGTTCACCTGACCCGCCGGGGATTGTTGATCAGGGAGGTGCCCTGTGACCATCATGCTTCAAAGTTCAGCAGTTGCATGTAGCGGCCCTCACACTTAATTTTGGAGCCTTCTGGATGGGGGGCGGGGGTGTTTGGGGCCAGGTCAGACTTCCCTTCGAGCCATCCTGCGGTCCGAGGTTTGTTTCCAGGCAGACCAGGGGTACAAGAGTCACTCCACATTATTTTACCCTCCACCTGGACTGGACACTTCCCAACGATGGCGTCATAGTGTTTTTGGCCTGAAGCTACAGGCCTGGTTGCCTGATATTCAGGGGGAGGGATCTTCCCTCATAAAGTTTCGGTCTAGTGTTGCAGTGCCTGGGAGCAGACCCATGGGGGTTTGAGGGACATGCTCCCCTGGAATTGGGGTTGCCTACCCGGCAGTGGAATTGCCTACCTGGGACGGTCTATTTGGTTTTGGTATATGCAGGTACAGGCTGTTGGGAGGTGGAAGTAGGGGGCGCATGGAATACATTCACCCCGGGGGTGAGTCTGAAGGTCCGGGACCCAACTGTTCACAATTGTTTCTGTTTTGGCAGGTTGCTGGACGGGGATGGAGCAGATGCGCAGCCTACTCTGCAGCCATGGCATGATCTCATAGGCTGGCCTTGGGGCCACAAACGCACATTGGTTCACAGCTGGGCCTCTGATGGTGGGCCACGGTTCGGTGGCTGGGTCGACAGAGTATGCGCTGGAATGGTCTCCTACCCATGTTGTTCCAGCAGGGTTCAGAGCGGAAGGTTCTGCAGGTGGTGGTCATTCCCCTGGGTGGGAATTACCTTGGTTACTGAAGGGCAAGACATGTGAGGACATGCAGTTGAGGCCACAATAGCCTCTGGTCGTCTGCTGTGGTCAGACAGGAAGGGCAAGGCCCTCAGTGGCAGGCATGTGAGGACATGCAGTTGAGGCCTCGGTAGCCTCGGGTCGTCTGCTGTGGTCAGACATGGAGGGCAAGGCCCTCAGTGGCAGGCATGCGTGGACATGCAGTTCGTGGGGCAACGATGGCATCTTCCTGATGGACCTGCAGAGGGGTCTGCACGAGATTCTTATCGGGTGTGGGGTAAAGGGAGACTAAGCAGAGGCTTGTCCCCCTTTTGTGACAAAGAAGTGCGGAAAAAGGTTTAAAGGGAAAGGGCAGCTAGCTGACACCTTTAGGCACCTTTAGGGGCGATTGGCGGTCCGGGGGCCTGCAGCTCAGGGCTATACGGCCCGGGGGGCAGAACACGGACCGCCTTTGGGGCCAACGTGCCTCATCCGCTCGGAGTTTCAGGGCTCCAGGGGGTGGTGATGCGGGTTGGACCCCCTACACATCTTCAGGGTGTGGCCTGAGCTGGGGTCTGGCACAGGGCAGCCCCGGGCTCAGGCAAGGTTTAGTCGCCCTATGGCTGCAAGCAGGCTTTGCCTGGATCATCAGAATGCTCCCGCACTTGATTTCCCCTCTGCAGGTTCATTATTCTAATTGATTCCATTTAATAAAGTGGCCCATGATTTAACCCAATGAATGGTGTTTGTGTTTTATTTCGGCAATAGGCCGCAATCCCGTTCCGTGCCCGGTACTTGCCGGGCAAAGGGGCGAGTTTGCGGCCACAGCCGAAGCCCAGGCCGCCTGAGGGTGGGCGTGTGTGCACGCGGCGCGCTGGCGCACCATCGTGACACACAGGAAGGAGGCGGGGTGGCTGAAGGCCATTTAAGGCCACTCCACCAGCCTCCCGCCCTCCTTTGAATTTTGGCGGCGCCCACCCGACCCTCCCTCTGCTGCAGTGTGATTCATTTGGTCGCTACGGGGCCGACTAGGAATTTTTGGCCTGCCTGCCTCGCTTTGCTGGCAGGTTTCTTTTGCCTACTGCACACTGTGGTTGGGGGGATGGGTCAAGGGTTAGCATGGGTGCCTTTGGGGTTAATAGGCTGATTGGTCTGTTCCTAGCTTTAATATGTCAATGGTCACTTGTGGCAAAGAAGTGCGGAAAAAGGTTTAAAGGGAAAGGGCAGCTAGGTGACACTTTAGGCACCTTTGGGGGCAATTGGTGGTCTGGGGGCCTGCAGCTCAGGGCTATACGGCCCGGGGGGCAGAACACGGGCCGCCTTTGGTGCCAACGTGCCTCATCCGCTCGGAGTTTCAGGGCTCCGGGGGGTGGTGATGCGGGTTGGACCCCCTACACATCTTCAGGGTGTGGCCTGAGCTGAGGTCTGGCACAGGGCAGCCCCGTGCTCAGGCAAGGTTTAGTCGCCCTATGGCTGCAAGCAGGCTTTGCCTGGATCATCAGAATGCTCCCGCACTTGATTTCCCCTCTGCAGGTTCATTATTCTAATTGATTCAGTTTAATAAAGTGGCCCATGATTTAACCCAATGAATGGTGTTTGTGTTTTATTTTGGCAATAGGCCGCAAACTATAGACTACTGAAAACTCATAGTGTGAAACTGCATAGTGTGAAATTTATAATAAAGAATGGCTGCACATACATACAGAAGTGAATGGCAAGGTGGGGCTGCACCTCTTACCAACCTTCTTCCAGCTGAGTCTCCTTGATGGAGAGGGCTCAGTGCCTGTCCCTCCCCCTTTCCATCCCAGTATGCAGCAGCAACTCCGCTTGAGTAAGGACAGGTGAGGGCTGCAGCTTCTCTACACTGTCCACTACTGCATACATGTCCCTCAGCTTAATAGGTAAAATTGAACACTGCAGCTTGCCCTGATATCATTATTATTCTAATCCATTCAATAAAATGGATATATCAAGTGATCCCCAAATAAGAAGATACAGCTATTAATTGCATGCATTTGCTTCCAATGTTCTGGACTGCTTTTGACAAATAAAGATGTCCTATGCACAATGTATTTGACATGGCCTGACAGCAATTTTTTTTTAAAAAAAGACTCAAAGTCTGTTAACTGCAGAGAATTAGAGAAGAATTCTGACAAGAATAGTTCTAGGACCATAGTTAGGGCTATGCACTAGATCCGGCCCAATCCCAAATCCTAAACCAAACCAGGTTGATCCAGGCTTGGGCTGGATTGCTTTGAGACAAATGCAGATTTCCCCAGGTTGGGACAGGCTATTGGGAGTGATCTGGGGCTGTCAAAAGAAGGGGCAGTCAGGTGCCAGAGAGTGGGGGGAGAAGAAAAGAGAGGCAGCTTCTGCAGGGTCTGCTTTGCTAAGTGCTTTGCTAGGGAATACACTGGCAAAGCAACACCCAGCAGGATTGAACTGGTGAGCAAAGAGCTCAGTGCTGTTCTCTGCAGGGGTTTGCAATGGCAAAGCAAAACCAATAGGTATGAATGCAGGGTCTCCTTCTTCCCTTCCCCACTCCCAACCACATGTTTAATTGGGGTTTAAAACTCTGATTAAACATGCAGTTGGAGTGGAGGAAGAAGACACAGCATCTTCTTCTTCCCTCATCCTCCCAACCACATGTTTAATTAGAGCTACCCCCCGCATCAATTCAGGGCCCGGATCCAGGTTGGGTTGGTCCCGGATCATCCAGGGGTAGATCAGGGTTGATCTGAAGTATTGGACTGAGCTCTGGATCAGATTGGAAGGGCATGCACAGCCCTACCCATTGTACATAGGACAATGCAGAATACAACGAACTATATTTTCAACCATAAGCTTGCCACATACACAAAGACATTGGTTCAGTGGTATGTTATGCTGTATGCAGGCATGAGGCTTCTGTTTGGAGTGGGGAAGACCTTGTGCCCCGACTTCCAGCTCCACCCCCTTTGACCCCTATGTGTTGGGCAAAGCAGAGCCTGGAAAAGTTACTTTTTTGAACTACAACTCCCATCAGCCTAATCCAGTGGCCATGCTGGCTGGGGCTGATGGGAGTTGCAGTTCAAAAAAGTAACTTTTCCAAGCTCTGGGCAAAGGTCTGAAGGTGAGCCAGCTGCAGTCACCACCTCATCGCTTTTAAAATGCACTTACAGCCATCTCATTGTAAAGGTAAGCTTGAAAATGATTACAAAAACAAATTCTTTTCTGCTACAATGCCCTAGTTTGGGATGAAGATTCTGGAAATGTACTGATAAAAAATGATTACTCAGATGTGTGTGACTATGATTCATCACAGAGGAATAAACAATTTCTAGATTTTCTACCCCAAGATGCTTTTTTAAATATTAGACTTGGACAATCATCATTTGATTGTGTGATAAAGAGTCAAGTAAAAGCTTTCCCTTCTTCCTCCTTCATATATGTAAAAAATATTTGTTGGACTTTAGACTGAACATTTTATTTGAACCCAGGTGTTTGCTAATTTCATTGTTAATATTGGAGAAGATGTATGGCAGACTTCCCCAACCTGGTACCATCCAGGTTGTTTTGGACCACAACTCCCTTCATCCCCACTGAATATGCTGGCTGGGGCTGATGGGAGTTATAGTCCAAAACATCTGGAGAGCATGAGGTTGGCAAAGGCTGATGTATACCCTTGTGCTTTCAAAGAGGGCATCACACTCTTCTGCAAACCACACTAAAGATGACCTCTGCCAGCTCATATAGAAAGTATGTTGGGCAGTTGGGCAGTTGGGTAGGTTGTACTCCAACCACATCCTTGTTCTTATTTTCTGGCCCAACACCAGATACAAACCCTCATACTGACTCTCAAATGAACTGGTTATCTAGTGAGAAAGATGGAAAGATGGCTGACTGCAATGCCCCTTTGATACTCCAATTGGGATTGGTGCTATGCCAAGTACCTGGGTGGGCAAATATATGTGAGATGCATGCCAGGTTAGCCATTTCATCCATAATCATGTTGTGAATGAGTAATGTTTTGTTATGGACTGGCTTGGCATTCACCAGCAGCACCACCTGGTGGAAGGGTTGGCTGGCATGGCCACTGAAGGCTTGATGAGTCAGGGGTGCCTCAGAGAGTAGAACAGACTTCAGCTGTTACCCCATCTCCTGAGATGATTTGAATGCCTACTAATAGCAGCACCTATGTTGATGTATATATCTTAGTATCATGATTATCAATCACAATTCCAAAAATATAATTGAAAGCTTATGATCACATCCTCTAATACTGAACCCAGCTGGTGAGCGCTAACAGAATTATAGCCAAAATGGGGCCACTGAGAAACAAGAAGGAGGTGCCAACATGCTTGGGAAACCCAAAATATCTTTATGGGGGGAAATCCTAAGGGAACAAAAATCCAATGAAGATTGAGCATGCTGAGTATCCATTTTCTGTTGGATGGGGAAAACAGAAAATTTAGCAGGGGAGATAGAGGGTAGAAACACCCTCACTATTCTGCCGGTTCCAATGCATCTCTACCTCACTCTTCTGAAAACTGGGGCACACAATGCTAGTCAAATCCCTCTCCTTTTTACTGTAACACCTGATGGGATTAGCTTGAGTGTTTTCTTAAAAAAAAATCAGTTTCAAAGAGATTTTGCAACTGATCGGCAGATCAACCCATTCCCTTTCCTGGTGTCGCTAATGGAAACACTTTGCTGTAGGCAACTAGTGTGTTCACAGCCAGAGTATCCTGGAAGAGGACATGGCTGGCTAGAACCCTGAATGGGATCACTTCACATTGCAATATTTTGTGGCCAGTCTTGTTCATTTTCTCCATGGTTTGGTACTGAAGTATAGCAATATCTGCATTTCTTTTCATTTCCATAGTGATGGTTATCCTTAGTGATTCACTTTGTAAACCAGCTTGTTCCTCAGCTCCACTGCCTGGTTTGCCCTTTTGTCATGACTTGTTCTTCAGTCCTGACTACTGGCACATCTCACAGATTCTGGCTTACTTCAGACCACAAGTCCATGGTCCAGTCCCGATGGTAGGAGCTATAACTTGTTGTTTATTTAATCTGTAATGCTTGATTAGTATATTTGTGCTCCAGTTAATTTGTCTGTCATTTTTCACCTGGTGTCAAAGGCATAGCTTTAATACTCCCAACCTAGGGTGGGTGGATTATGAAATGTTAAGCTATTACTTATTTCTATGAAGGCCCTGCTAGCCTTTTTTTAGAGGAATAATCTATTATCATTAAACTGAAGGAATGGATTGTTAGAGAAAATGCAGGCCATTCCCTTATAGGGGTCTAGAAGGTAAAGGCAAGCTTCTATGATCTTTGACGATACTTTGTATTTATGTATTTATTTATCACATTTATATACCGCCCCATAGCTGAAGCTCTCTGGGCAGCTTACAGCAATTAAAAATATTAAAAACAAATATACAAATTTTAAAACACAAAAAACAATTTAAAATACAATTTAAATTTTTTTAAAAACAATTTAAAAACACATGCTAAAATTCCTGGGAGAAGGGGAAAGTCTTGACCTGGCACCGAAAAGATAACAGTGTTGGCACCGGCGCACCTCGTCAGATAAATCATTCCATAATTTGGGGGCCACCACTGAGAAGGCCCTCTCCCTTGTTGCCAGACTCCCCGCTTCCCTCGCAGTAGGCACCCAGAGGAGGGGCTTGGATGTTGAGCATAGTGTATGGGTAGGTTCATGTTGGGAGAGGCGTTCCATCATTGTGGTTCTAAGCCATGTAAGGCTTTGTAGGTTAAAACCAGCACTTTGTAGACACTGATCAACTCTGGACATGGTATATTTATAGCTTTTCTGGAGATTTTTCAGAAGTTTGGCACTTTATGTTAGGAAGCTTAAACTACACTTACGTTTAATCAACTGAAAGTTTCTCTATGTTTTGCTTTCAGTGACAATATTAGATATCTTCCACCCTTCAAATCAACCCTTATTTGATTATACTAATTAAATATGCCTGATACTTCTAGGCTGCAGTTCTCAGGTGGTGGTGGTGGTGGTGGTGGAAGACTAACATGTCTACTCAGGAGTAAGCTCCATTTGGTTCTATTGGACTTACTCCTAGGTAAGTGTCCATTGTATTGCAATAAGTTCCATTGAACCCAATGGAGTTTACTTCTGAGTGGACATGTATTGGATTGCACTGTAAGGCTGTTTGATTTTTATATCCAATGCCCTGTATAGGGCAGAAGGAAAGATAGAGTAGAGGCATGCTCTTGTGCCCCTCTGTCCTTTTCCTTAAAAAAAAAAAGCCACCATTCTTCTGTTTGTTCTAAATAAGAAGAAAGCTTGCCAGTTCTTTGGCTGGTGTAATTTCCCCGCTGGTTTGTGGGTGTGTTAGGGGACTGGAAAGGCTATAGATTCTATGGATCCATAACCTTCTGCTGGTCCTCCCCCAGTATGCCCCCAAACCATCTATGGATGGGGATGAGGGAGAATTTTGATTAAGTTCTCATTTAAAAGCAAACTTACCTAATGCAGACTTTCTGAAACAAAGTCGGCCATCCTTCGAAATTCACACTTGAATTTAGCAATGCAGTTCTCCAGCCAAATAACATGTACAAAATGCGTATACCAGGGTGAAGTAAAAATGCATACATTAGTGAAAGTAACATACCAAATCAATCATATTAGGAACAAATGATTTGCAAAAATGTGCATATTGGGAAAAATGCTTATATTAGGAGAAATTCTCACAAAAATGCTGTTGAATTTTCCCGAGGACGTTTTTTTTTTAAAAAAATGGCAAACTGATATTAAGACTGGAAAAAGGAGAAACTGAGAGAAACTGAAACTGACATAGCCACCCATCCCAGTCAAGGCACACCCCTTTTTGGCCCTACCGATGTTACACCTCTGATGTTGGGAGGGGAAGGTCTGTGGAAGTTGCCACAGCAGCTAGGAGAAATCCTACATCCATTCTGACTCTTCAAGGTTAGCTCTCTTCAGTGCTTGCTATTGTCAGGCCCAGGATGAGACTCAGGAACCAGACCAGGGGTTGTAAGTAATTCAGTTTTTATTAGAGTAATGTCCAAACAAAGACTGCGTCTTCTCATGAAGCAGTACAGGAATACAGGTCCTGCGGCATTGAGAGAAAGTTGACAGAGCAAGGAGCTGCTTCCTGCTTGTTCTTTAAGAAGGGGCCAAATGGGCGCGCAACCTTTCGCTCCTCCTTAACTGCCCCTCAGGCACTACCCGCCTTCCCCCCCTTCTCTCTTGTCTTTTCAGGTGTCTTCGTGTGCGCGGCGAAGGGGGAAGCATCGGCCCCTCCTCTTCTGAAGTTTCCGATTCCAGTATGGGGGATAGGGAAGGGGCTGATGGTAAACTGACTCGCGGCTTTTCTGCCTTGGGCAGCCCTCCCTCTTCCCCCTCCTGTTCTGAGCTTCGGAGAAGGGGAGGCGTGGGAATGTCCAGGGGCGATTCTGAAACTCCAAAGCTCTCAGGCTCTCCGTTGCTAAGCAACCCTATCTCTGGCATTTCCTCTGTTTCGTCTTCGCTCCACTCGGGCGAAGTTGCTCCCCTCCTCCCTGCCATCCGGTTGAATCCTCTTCTTCCAACCCCCCGGGACCCCAACTCTGCCTCACGACAGCTATGGCCTTTGGGTTGCCCTCCCAGGGGCCGCAAGATTGCAGTATTAATTTTTCCAGTTCCTCCAGAGGTGCTTTCAATTCCCACCTTTTCTGTTTTATATTTATGCATATGTTTTTTCTTGCCTAGATGTTGTACCATCCATTGGTACAAAAAAAACCATTTCATTGATTTCAGCCTACTTCCTTCCACTTGACATTATTTTGTACAGTAATCCTGTTTTTCTGGTTATTTACAACTTGTCTCAGTCTCATATCATCCATAAATATTTTGAGAAATTAGTTTAATGTTGAATTAAATCATAGAATCACAGAATGTTAGAATTAGAATGGACCTTGAAGGCCATTTAGTTTAGGCTCCTTCTACAACCTTGAGACATGGTGGTCTAGATTCTTCTTAAAATACCTGCTTCAGTGCCTGGCATCAGTGATGGACTGGATGAGGGTGAACAAATTGAAATTAAATCCAGACAAGACAGAGGTGCTTCTGGTTAGTCAAAAGGCAAATCAGGGAATAGGGATTCAGCCTGTGCTGGATGGGGTTACAATCCCTCTGAAGACACAGGTTCGCAGTTTGGGTGTGCTCCTGGACTCAGCTTTGAACTTGGAGGCCCAGGTCTCTGCAGTAGCCAGGAGTGCTTTTGCCCAGCTAAGACTGGTGCACCAGCTGCGCCCGTTCCTGGAGACGCCTGATTTGACTACAGTGATGCATGCCTTAGTTACATCCCGTTTAGATTACTGTAACGCGCTCTACATGGGGCTGCCTTTGAAGACTGTTCGGAAACTTAAACTGGTACAAAGAGCTGCAGCCAGAGTGCTAACTGGGGCTGGTTACAGGGACCATACAACCCCCTTGTTACGACAGCTCCACTGGCTGCCAGTTTGTTTCCGGTCACAATTCACAGTGCTGGTTTTGACCTATAAAGCTCTATACGGCCTAGGTCCAGGCTATTTGTCAGACCGTATCTCCCCATATGAGCCAGCCTGGCATTGAGATCCTCAGGAGAGGGCCTTCTCTCAGTCCCAACACCTTTGCAAGCGCGATTGGTGGGGACGCGAGATAGGGCCTTTTCGGTGGCTGCCCCCAGGTTCTGGAACTCTCTTCCTAGGGAAGCACGAATGGCCCTTTCCTTGCTATCCTTCCGTCGGCAGACAAAGACTTTTTTATTCCGACAGGCTTTTGGACTAGAAGATGTTTAAGACAGGGCCTCATAAGGTCTGTTGTATTGTTCTATGGTCCTATTCTTAATGTTTTAAATTGTCTTAGTATCTTAAGTGTATGTTTCATGGTTTTAATGTCACAAATAGTTTAATTCTATTTTAATTGTTTATTTGTATGTTTTTTTACCTATGTGTAGTTTTTATTTGTAAGCCGCCCTGAGTTCCAGTTTTGGAAAAAGGGCGGAGTAAAAATAAAGATTCATTCATTCATTCATTCAATCATCATAAATTGCTAAGGTCTGCTCAACTTGTTTTCAGTACCTGACACAGTCATCTTCTTGATGAAATAAAAGATTGATAGTTATTAGGTAATAGCTTTGGGGGCAATTTTTCTTTTGAATGTGTGAAAATGTTTGAAAATAGAGGCACAGGGTACTCTGGGGGAAGGAATCTATTTACAATCAGACCTTAAAACTGATGGACTGTACTGATTACTAATTTTATGAATCTTATTTTAACTATGTTATACTAAAATAACTCTTGAGCACCATCATAAACCAGACATCTGCTATAAAAGCAAAGCTTTTACAAATATTTTAAACTATTATTTAAAATTACCTTGCTCAGAAATGTACCACAGCATAGTGATAGAACTATGTATGAACTCATGAAAAAAGAGATGACTGTAGTTTGCTTCTATAAATCAATGGTTAAACCACAGATAGGTTATATGCAGAGAATGCATGTAGCTTAGCAATGAAAGAGAGCACAGTCTGCTATGTAAAGAATCTATAGTTCAGCCTTTCCTAACCGGTGTGCTTCCAGATGTTGTTGGACCACAACTCCCATCAGTCTCAGCCATGCTGGCTGAGGCTGGTGGGAGTTGTGGTCCAACAACATCTGGAGGCACACTGGTTGGGAAAGGGTGCTATAGTTAGATGGAATATTGGTTGGGGGACAGGTTAAAAACAGATTTTAAAAGAGGAAAAAGAATGTAAAGTGGAAAAAGAATGTCATGGCATATTTGACTTTGTAACAAATTGTTACAATTTTTTTTAGTGTGACTCTATTTGCCCTGAATTCATTCATTCATTACTCACTCGTGGCTGAGTAAGATTGTCTTCCAAGATAAGGTCTTTAACGGTGGGTCCGTAAGTGACTGTGGAGGCCAATTCTAGATCCACACAGCCTCCCACAGTGAGGACATAGGTTTCCAGATGGAAGATGATCTCAATGAGGATTTGTTTGACATGCCTTCCGCTTGGCTTGTTTGTCCCATTTGCCCTATATTCGTGCTTCTTCGAAGTCCACAACACCTTTCATAATAGCTGACCTCCATTTGGGATGTTCATGGGCCAAGACTTCTCAGTTTTCGATGTTCATATTACCTTTTTTTAGATTCGCTTTAACAACATCTTTAAACCTCTTTTGCTGTCCACCAATCTTCCATTTTCCATCCTTAAGTTGGGAGTAAAGTATCTGCTTTGGAAGACGGTGATCAGGCATTCGAACAACATGGCCGGTCCAGCGAAGTTGATGTTGAAGGATCATTGTTTAACACTGGTAGTCTTTGCTTCTTCCAAAACACTAACATTAATTGGTCTGTCTTCTCAAGTAATTTGCAGAATATTCTGGAGGCAGCGTTGGTGGAATCTTTCAAGAAGTTGGGAGTGGCATTTATAGATGGTCCATGTTTCACAGACGTACAGTAAGGTCGGTAGTACAATGGCTTTGTAAATAAGCATTTTGGTCTCCCTGCGAATATCCTGATCCTCGAACACTCTATGCTTCATTCAGGAGAATGAGGCACTCGCAGAGCTCAGACGATGTTGAATTTGAGCATCGATGTCAGCTTTTACAGAGAGATGGCTGCCGAGATAGGGGAAGTGATCAACGTTCTCCAGAGTCACACCGTTAAGCTGGATTGATGGTACTACAAAGGGACTAGCTCGCACCTGTTGATGAAGCACTTTGGTTTTTTTAATATTAAGTGAGAGCCCAAGCTTTCCATATGCTTCTGCAAAGACATTTAGGATAGTTTGAAGATCTTACTCTGAATGTCCGGAGATGACATAATCATTGGCATATTGAAGTTCTATGACAGAGGTTGGCATTACCTTACTTTTTGCTTTCAACCTACTGAGATTAAAAAGCTTTCCATCTGTTTGATATATGATTTCCACACCACTAGGAAGTTTCCCCTCAATAAGGTGTAGAATCATAGCAATTAAGATAGCAAATAAGGTAGGAGCAATGACACATCCCTGTTTTATGCCTGATCTGACTCTCAATGGATCACTCTGAAAGCCATTGTTATCCAAAATTGTTGCTGTCATGTTGTCATGAAGGAGTCACAAAATATTCACAAATTTATCGGGGCATCCAGTTTTCAGAAGGATGGTCCAGAGAGCGGTTCGATTCACAGTATCAAAGGCCTTAGTCAGATCAATAAACGCCATATATAAAGGTCGATTCTGCTCCCAACATTTTTCTTGAAGCTGTCGTGTAGTGAAGATCATGTCCACTATCCCCCTGGAAGGGCAGAAACCATTCTGAGATTCTGGGAGGACATCCTCTGAGATTGGTAAGAGGCAATTTTTGAGGATCCTTGTAAGGATTTTACCTGTGGTAGCAAGAAGTGAGATACCTCTATAGTTCCCACAATTTGTTCTATCACCCTTCTTAAAAAGGGTGATAATTATGGCATCCCTAAAGTCTTCCGGGATCTCCTCCCTCATCCAGATTTTTTCAATGCACTTATGAAGTTGCTATGTAAGTTCAGGCCCACCTTCTTTAAAGACTTCAGCAGGAATCCCATCAGGTCCACTAGCTTTGTTGTTCTTCATTTGATTGATGGCTTTACTGACTACATCCAAATTAGGGGATACTGCAAGCTCATCTCTAATTTGTTGTGGAATTTGCGAGAAGACCTCACCAGCCACAGTAGAGTTATGATTAAGGAGGTCATGGTAATGCTCTTTCTAGCGCAGTGCAATAGACTCTATCCTTAAGAAGTTTGGTACCATCCATTGAACTTAAGGGATTTGTACCCTAATTTGTTGATCCATAGATGGCCTTTGTGGCATTAAAAAAGTCCCATGCATTGTGAGCATCTGCAAAGTGCTGGATTTCTTGAGCTTTCTTTATCCACCAGGCGTTCTTAAGTTCTCTAGTTCTTCTTTGGACCTCAGCCTTTGCACTGGCATAGAGTTTTTTCTTAGCAGCACAGTTAATGTCTTTCTGCTATATCTGGAAGGTTTTCCTTTTCTTGTTGATGATCTGTTCAATCTCACTATCATTCTCATCAAACCAATCCTGATGTTTCTTAGTTTTGGTATCCAATAGTTTGTTCACATGCTGCAATAATGTATGTCTTCAGTTTAATCCAGTGTTCCTTGACATTTTCAGAAGTGAATGGTATCAGGTCTTCTCAGTCCCTTTCTTTCTTTGGCTGCCTCCAAAGGGGAAACTAATGAAGCTAGGTTGCCCAGATATCATTCCCAGTGCCAAATCAATTATAAAATAATTAATTAATAAATAAACTGTTACAATTTAAGTAGTATGTTCAGAGTCCAGTTTTGTTAACAGCTTGATATCATCTTGTAACAATCAATAAACTGTAGAAGAGTAAGCATAATTTGGATGGACATTTGGATTGGCATATGATTGTGGATGCTATTTATCAGCATTATATTGTTTGCATTGGAATATCTGAGTGATTATGATTGAAAGCAATGCAGTGCAGATTTATGTAGGGCCTACCCAAACTGCTTTCTCCCCCACTGGTCTATACTTGTAAGCAGAAATCTCACCCTACCTCTCCAAAACAAATCACAGTCTCTGTGTGTCATGATTCATTCACTTCTGCATACATTACAAATGCATGATTTATGTGGTCCACTTGACTACCGACAAGACTCTTTAAAAATAAAATTACATAATGTATTCCCACTTAATCAACTGTGGCTGCAGTTCTTGTTAAAACTTCAGCTGTAAGTCTAACGTTGCTATTTATCATTTTTATCGCAAGTTTTTTTTAAAAAAATACAATATTTCCAACCTATAGGAAACACAATCACTAGCTTTACCCACCCTTTTTCAACCCAACGCCCCTTTGCAAAATCTTTTTGTGCCCAACGTCCCCCTCAGATTAAGTATATGCCAATGCTTCCTATTCTTCCCTTAAAATATGAGTAATGCATAAAAGGTATTTTCAATTATTATTACTGATCTTTTTTATCATGCCTTTTTATTGCACTTAGATTACACATTGAATTCTTAGTATGATTTATTAATATACATACATAGTTATAGTTATAGAAAAGTAAATAAAATGAGATTTTTTATAAAATACTAGTATGATCCTTGAGCTTGATGAGTTTTGGCTAACTTCACAATATCTGGAGAATACTTGGATAGTAATAGTCTTACACTGTGTTACTTAACAACAAACTCATTCAGTTTACCGGCATTGTTTCGTTAAACAAGTTCATTTAAACATCACAGAAACAACAGGTAGTGAGTGTGTCCCATTCCTGAAGAAAACCAGTGAATAACTGACTGTCTGTGTCACCTGTTTGCACACGGCACTCATCCGTTGGAAGAATGCACCCTCCACCAATACACCCAGCTTATCAAACACTCTCTCGTGATTGGTTCCAACATCCCTCAAGACAGCACCGGAACATTACCTAGTGCCAGGGCGTGGCTAATATCCCCATTCCTTGATATGACACTGGCCGCTATTCAGAATTTCTTTACTAAAGAGCACACACTATTTATCGTGTTATTTCCATGAATTGAGACTATCAAATACATTCTAACTGGGGACAAAACAGTTTAAAAATTAATGATTTGTGTATTAAATAAAATTAAACTTAAATGCTTCAACTGTCGCATCAGACAGCCAAATGTCAACACCCCCTAATGAACCCAAACTCCCCCCTAAAGTTTGTAGTCACACCAACGCCCCCCTGAAAGGCTGTAATGCCCCCCAGGGGGCGCTACCGCCCTCATTGGGAATCACTGCTTTAGATGCACAGCTGCTTGCTTTAAAGCCACACTTTTAAAATGTCACCCAAACATGTGCCAACTAGTGCAAGCCAAAAGAATTCACTCTTCATTCAAATAACACTTATCTGTGAATTTGAGTCCAGTCTCAGATCATTGGTCCTAGCCCAGTTTACTGATTACATTATGCTTTCAGAAAGAGGTTTCATTAGTAACTGTTTTATGGAATGGATTGTTTTTGAATAATCTAAACACACTTATTAGAGAATAAGTACCTAGAACACAATGGGACTGACTGCTTATACATGGGATTGTGAAGTTAGATGTGTTTCCTCCCCCCCATTTTAGTCTTCTTTCATCTTTTTAGATGGTAGTTTTTAACACAAACAATGAGCAGTGTTTACTCATTTGTCATGGAATATATAAAGGGCACTTCCAGATGACCTGAAATATAGCTTTTAGACAAAAAAAGCAGATGACTTAAGCAAAGCTCCTTATATTAATAATCCTGTTATTACATGATCCTTGCCTTATTTCCCTTTTTCTTTTTGTCTACCACATGCATTGCCTATGAATATTACAGTTTCGGTACATTAGGATAAACCCCCAGGATTGCCTTTCTGTCTTTGAAGAATCTTTTATAAAACTGGCGAATGCATGGGGAAACAACTATTTGTAATTTGAGCTGTGATTGGTGGAATGATCTGGTGTGGGATTCATACTTTTCCTGTTTCTGTGGACAGCCTTGGTCTTACCAATGTAAGGAAGTCTCCTTCTGGATTGCCGTTTCGGACCCAGAACTATATGAATGATGGGAGCAGAACTAAGGGTACTTGATACCTAGCGCGCAGCTATGTTTCTTCCTTAACTAACTATGGGTATGTGGGAGCCTGGTTCTCATTGCAGTGTGTTTAGAGAGAGGAGGTATGTCTTCACCCCTACAGAGATTTCACACACATACACATGGCTAGGAGACATAGAAAAACATGGAAAAACCTCCTCAGTGGCACCAAAGTACTAGTAATCGTTATAGAACTCTTTATTTATTTATTTATTTGCTTGTTTGTTTGTTTGTTTGTTTGTTTGTTTATTAGACACCCATCTGGCAGGATGGCCCGCCACTCTTCAGGCTTGTGAAGAGGATCCAGGCCCAGCCTGACTGGAAATTCCTTGTAGTAGCAGTAGTAGCAACTGGTGTAATGGGGCAGAGCTGTGAAGCCACCATCCTGACACTGGGATTGCAAAAGCTTATCTGGACAGTGCTGGGGTGGGGCAGGTAGCAACAAGTAGGGACTGAACGGATGAGGCAGTGGGAGTGCCCACCACTAGGGTTGCCAGGTTATGGCCTGAGACTGATCCTGTATCTTTAGGAGAAGAGGAAGTCAGCCAAGTGCCTCCAAGAGGTCTTCTGTATCTTTAAAAGTTGTGCACGGGGAAGGGAGAATTCCACCTTGTGGTTTTTCCCATTACAGAGTTGCAAGAACACCTGCACTTGGCTGACTTTCTCTTCTCCTAAAGATACTGGATGAGTCTCAGGCCCTGAGCCTGGCAACCCTACCCACTACACTAGCTGCTGTTGGCTTGAGTTTACTGGACCATGCAACTTTTTTGAGCAGATTTATATAGGAGTTATATAGGATTTATATAGGAGCAGATTTATATAGGAGTTATGTGTACAATTTGTCCTGATGAAGATATAGCTGAAGTATACTGGGAACATTAACCCTCACAGCTGCCCTTCTTACACTATTATACATCTTTTTACAGCGGTTTGTGATCCTTGCTTGTTGATTGCAACAAGAAGAATCGCCCCAGAAGCCTGTAATTTGCAACAGAGCATAAGAAGAGCCCTGCTGGATCAGGCCAAAGGCTCATCTAGTCCAGCATCCTGTCCCCACAATGGCCAACTATGGGATACCTATGGGAAGCTTGCAGGCAAAATGGGAAAGCAACAACACTCTCCCAACTTGTGATTCCCAGCAACTGGTATACAGAGGCAAACTGCCTCCAACACTGGAGGCAGTTCATAACTATCATGGCTAGTTGTCTTTGATAGCCTTTTCCTCCATGAATTTGTGGAAACCCATTTTAAAGCCATCTAAGTTGGAGGTCGTAAGATCTTCCATGGAGCAGTGTGGTAAGTGGCGGTAACACACCCGAAGCTCTGCTCACGGCCGGAGTTCGATTCTAACGGAAGGAGGAAGTCGAATCTCCGGTAAAAGGGGTCGAGGTCCACTCAGCCTTCCATCCATCTGTGGTCGGTAAAATGAGTACCCGGAATATGCTGGGGAGTAAAGAAAGACCCGGGAAGGAACTGGCAATCCCACCCCATATATACGGTCTGCCTAGTAAAACGTTGCAAGACGTCACCCTAAGAGTCGGAAACGACTCGCACTACAACTTTTAAGTTGGAGGTCATCACTATATCTTGAGGGAGTACATTTCATAGTTTATGCACTGTGTGAATCTTCCAACATTCAACTTCATTGAATGGCCCCAGGTTCTAGTATTATGAGAGAAACCCTTTTGTGTTCCAGCAGAAATGACAAACTCTTCCTTTTCCTGTTGGGTTGGTGGTTGCAGCTAATTGTTGTGTTGCATCTTTACTGGCTTGGTTTGCCTGACAGGCTAAGCCAAACCTTGACTTAGCAAAGGCCACACAAATGGGCAGGCTGGTCCCTTCTGCTCTCATGCCAAACTAAGCCAAAGTTTAGCTTCACTTGTCATCCAAACTGGGACTTGTAGTTAAGCTCTCTCTCCTCACTAACCATGAGCTTCAACCAGAGTTTGTTCTTGGTTACAGCTTGTGGTTAGCGAGGAGAGAGCTTAACCTTGAGTTTCACTTTGGATAACATGCTAAACCAAACATTGGTTAAGCTTGGCGTGCCATAGCAGCAAAATGGAATAGGAAGGAGCAAAGTGGCAGTGAGCTCTTCTCTGTAAGGCGTAAGCCTATGCAGCCTCACTTAGTGTGTCATGCATTCCAGGCCACTGAGTCATAGGTTGTGTCTGATTCTGTATACATGGCTGTAGCAGTACAACGGAATGTACTTTTAAACAGATGGGCTATCTAGCACACAGCAGAACAACCAAATTCTGATACTGTTGCAGATTTGGTGCACAGAGTAAGACTGTTGCTACATTAAGAGCTCTATTCATTTGTGGTACACATCATTTGGTCAGCTGCATGTTAAGCACAGAAAAGACCTGCAGCATTTATTTATTATTTATTTATATCCCGCCTTCCTCCCGGCAGGAGCCCAGGGCAGTAAACAAAAGCACTAAAAACACTTTAAAACGTCATAAAAACAGAATTTATAATACATTAAAACAAAACATCTTTAAAAATATTTTTTTAAAAGCTTTCAAGACATCTTTTTAAAAAAAGGTTAAAAACATATTAAAAAGCAATTCCAACACAGACGCAGAGTGGGATAAGATCTCAACTTACAAGGCTTGTTGGAAAAGGAAGGTCTTCAATAGGTGCTGAAAAGATAGCAGAGATGGCTCCTGTCTAATATTTAAGGGGAGGGAATTCTAAAGGGTAGATGCTGCCACACTAAAGGTCCATTTCCTATGTTGTGCGGAACGGACCTCATGATAAGATGGTATCTGCAGGAGGCCCTCACCTGCAGAGCGCAGTGATCAACTGGGTATATAAGGGAAAGAGATGGTCTTTCAGGTATCCTGGTTCCAAGCTATATAGGGCTTTGTACACCAAGATGATAACCTTGAACTTGGCCTGGTAGCAAATGGGCAGCCAGTGCAATTATTTCAGCAGCCAAGTGACATGTTAGTGATACCCTGCCCCAGTGAGCAGTCTCGCTGCTGCATTTTGCACCAGCTGCAGCTTCCGGACCAAACTCAAGGGCAGCCCAACATAGAGCACATTACAGTAATCAAGCCTACAGGTTACCAGTGCATGGACAACAGTGGTCAGGCTGTCCCAGTCCAGAAAAGGCCACAAGTGTCTTACCAGCTGAAGTTTGTAAAAGGCACTCCTAGCCACTGTCAGGATGCAGGATTGGGGCCCTGATGTTTCAGAAGATGAGGAGGGGGAGGGGTTCCTTTGGCCAGAGCCGTGTGAAGAAGACGCAGAGGAGGGGGAGGAAAGCTCAGAGATAGAACTGTCTGGCAGCAAAGACCTTGAATGTCCTACAGACACATACCTTTCCCGTGAGCTTCCCATGCCTCCTCCCCCTTCGAGCTTAGAGCAGTTGGAGAAGGAGGGAGGGCAAGGGGGAATCCAACCTCCTCCTGATCGAGGGAAAAGCAAGGAGCCAGATGGTTTAGGCCTTGCCCCCCCCGCTTTCCCCCATACCTGAAGCAGAGTCCTCAGAAGGGGAGGGGGCAGTAGCACCCCCTTCACCATGTACAAGGAGACAGCAAAAGAGGCAGCAAAAGAAGGGGGAGAGGAGGGGTGTGGATGAGAGCACTTTGAGGCGAAGTGAGAGAATTCGTGCTCAATTGCCCCCTTCTTAAGGGACAGGGGGAATAGTGGTTCCTTGTTCTGTCAGCTCTCTTTCAAGTCGCAGGTTATGTTTCGTAGTGAAACTTCATGAGAAGGCGTAGTCTTTGTCTGGATATTACTTTAATAAAAACTGAATTGCTTTCACCAACTGGTCTGGTTCCTGAGTCCCAACCTGGATATGACAGCCACTGAGGTCACCTGGGCCTCTAGCAACAAGATGGACCCAGGAGCACCCCCAGACTATGGACCTGCTCTTTCAGAGGAAATACAACCCAATCCAAAGCAGGCAACTGACCAATTATCCAAACTAGGGAACCACCAACCCACAGCACCTCCATCTTGCTAGGATTCAGACTCAGTTTATTGGTCCTCATCCAGCCCACCATTGTGTCCAGGCAGTGGTCCAGGGCTTGCACGGCCTCTCCTGATTCAGATGTTACAGAGAAATAGAGCTGGGTATCATCAGCATACTACTGACACCTCACCCCAAATCTCCTGATGACCATTTCCAAGGGCTTCATATAGATGTTAAACAGCATGGGGGACAAGATGGTACCCTGCGACACCCCACAGCACAACTGCCAGGCGGCCAAAAGACAATCACCCAATGCTATTCTCTGAAAAAGACCTTGGAGATAGAATCGGAACCACTGTAAAACAGTTCCTCCAATACTCATCTCACCAAGTTGGCCCAGAAGGATACCATGGTCAATGGTATCAAAAGCTGCTGAGAGATCAAGTAAGCACTCCCCCTGTCCTTCTCCCAATAAAGGTCATCCATCAGGGCGACCAAGGCTGATTTAGTCCCATAAATAGGCCTGAACCCAGACTAGAATGGGTCAAGATAATTCAGCAGAGACCAGAACACCAAGGTAGAGGCTATAATGTCACCAGCAAACAAAACAGAGTGGGTTTCCAGCTCTGAGCCTGATACTAGTGATTGGGAGAATCACTTAAATATGAGGCTGGAAGGAGCTCACTTAACCAGGTCCCACAGCACCAGAGGCCACAGAACCTGATCTAAAACAAGTGCACAGATCTGGGCATGGGGAACTGAGTATCTCCTGCTCTGCCTCACCAGTCAAATGGTGCACAGAGAACATCAAATGGAAGGCCATGGAATGCAGAAGTATCCATATTCCGGCCAATAGGTTAGTTTCTAGTTCTCCAAAATGGGGTGGAACCAAGTAGAGGTGGACTGCAGTAGAGGCTCAAAAGGCCTCAGTTCACTTCCAACCCTTGTTAGAGCAAGTGGCTCACTAGGAGCTCTCCGTGGTGCTACCACAATTGATCTGTACAACCAGAACAGGGCACTTCCAAAGCAGCAAATCCATCACAAATCACAAGAGATGGTACCTAGCAGCAGTAATAATTTAATTGAGAGAAATAAAGCCACAATACACACAAATAAAGCCATAATTGTATGAAAAGGCAGGATATAAATTTGAATAATGAATCAATCAATAAATACAGGGAAAATGTTTAAGAGAAAAACAAGCAATAAAATAGGTTAAGCTGTTAAATCTTTGGTTACCTCCAGGGGCATGGAAATATCTCAAATTCTTCAAGTACCTGAAATTTCTTCCTCTTCTTTTTCCCCCTCCTGCCAGTGGTGTTTTTCTAGTTTTGTGCTCAGTTTTTATCTCAGCAGAAGGCTACACACAAGGTAGGCATAGCCCTCAATAGATAGCAAGAGGGGTCAGCACTATTTTCATCATTGCACCCATGAAAATGTCATTATCCTTAGGTGACCTGCTGTCAAAGCAGGTAAGGGGATAATCCTACTTGCCCCCAAATGCATTACAAAGTACAGACCTGAGTGGGTGGGTGTATCTCATGAGCATAGGATTTTGTCATTTGGGCTGTGAAAAATTGGCTCCTGGACTGGTTCTGTTCTTCTCATCAGTGGCAAAAAGGACACATTGGGGAACTGTGATTTTTCCAAGTCCTCACCAGGTTCCTTCTGATGAAAAGGCTGTTCTCTTTGATTTTGATCTGTTAGCCATAATTCATGCTTTTGTAGCTATATGAGCTCTACATGGATTTGTTATTGGTCTGTTCAGAAGATGTAATCTGATGACAATTTTTGCAGAGTTTGATGGAGGTGGCATTATATGCACCCTGATCAGTAGTGCTGCTGCTGATATATATATATAAATTATATAAAAATATATTTTAAAAAAACTATTTTCCAGGACAAACACCTACAGCTCACAAGCCCTGAACTTTTAATGAAAGTAAACATACAATATTATTAAAGCATAGGACAATCTTGGAGACAGGCTCCATGTGGTGTTCACTTCTGTTCAAATCAAGGTGAGAATAGGATAATATTCCCATTGACATTTGACCTGACATGGAATGTCAAATCATGTAATTAATAAAGTTTTTGTTGGCATAACATAAGTATGGTGAACTAGAGTTCTAATACTTTGAATTTTCTAGTTCTGTAGTTCTAAGTAGAAATTTGTGTACACTGTTTTAATATATACAGTATTAAAAACTTTATGTCTAAGGAAATACAGTAAGGTTCTCAGAGCTAAATAAACAAAAATTGTGAAAGGTACTCATGCTAGCACATTGAGCTACAAGTAATACACGAGACTAGCCATATGTTGTAATCACACACAGAATACTTTGGAGATCTCAACAGATGAAGTAATGTCTCTTCCTGAAACAAATTTTTACTCCTTTTATTGAAATTGCTCAAGAAACTGAAGACTTGAGGACATGTGAGTACTGAGCCCACCAGCCAAATTCAAAGTGTTGGTACTAACCTATAAAGCCTTATACGGCGCGGGACCTCGATATCTGTTGGAACGCCTCTCCCGCTATGAACCGGCTCATACACTACGGTCTGCTATGAAGGCCCTCTTCCGGGTTCCGACTCATAGGGAGGCCCGGAGGGTGGTGACAAGATCAAGGGCCTTCTCAGTGGTGGCCCCCGAACTGTGGAATAGTCTCCCTGAGGAGGTCCGCCTGGCGCCGACGTTGTCATCCTTTCGGCGCCAGGTTAAAACCTTCCTTTATTCCCAGGCATTTTAATTTTAATTTTTGTTAATGTATTGTAATGTCTGAAACTTGATTCTGAGCCTTTGCTGTTTTAGACTGTGATATTTGATTTTAGACTGTGAAGTTTTTTGTACCATATTGTATTTTATTGTATCTATGTTCACCGCCCAGAGAGCTATTGCTAGTCGGGCGGTATATAAGTTTTAAAAATAAATAAATAAAATAAACACATAGGGCAGACTGTCTCAAAAGGAACATGCTTACTAAAATTCTAGCTATAATCTTACTCTTGTTTCTCTATCATTAAAGTGACTGAAAGGGCAAAACACTTATATGACAGGGCCCAGATCAGCTAGCTTCTCTGATTTTTTCTGTACCATGGATCTGAGAGCCAACTGCCAATGAGGAAGCTGTTCCCCTGCTTCCTTCCTAAATTAGGCCTCCCTCCTTCCTGACAGCTACCAAGGCCAATCTTCCCAAGCCTGCCAGATCACTTTGTTAGTTATATTTCTTAATCTTTTGTTAACAGCCAGTTCTTCTGCAGGAAAGTGAGTATAATAGTTCAGCAAACAGAGGCATGACTTGTTTTGAACAAGTGAGTGCAAAATAACCATTTAAAAACTTTATTTAAAGTATACATCTAAATAAAAAACTCTACATTAACATCAAATTCCTTTTAATATGATGCATATTGTATTCCCTTTCCTTCCCTGCCTCATTCCTTCCTTATGACTGAATGACATGAGGTGGCAAGGTATTAAATGACAGTATTTGAAGACTATTACATTCTAGATTATTCAGGACACATTAGAGACAGGGTCAGATCCAGATTAAGAGTTGTATCCAATGCCAGTCCTAATCATTGAAATTGACAGACATAACTAAATTAGGTTCACTATTTTAATGGGTCTGCTCTGAGTAAGACTTAGTTAGATATAATAATAATAAATAATAAAATTTTATTTCTAAGTCGCCTATCTGGCCGAATTAATGGCCACTCTAGGCGACGTACAGAAAATTAAAATATGACATATAAATACAAATACAACATCAAACTCTACTTAATCTAAACCCACCCACATCTTTACAGAATAAAACTAGATTACTCAAGTAATAGTTCAAATTGGTTCCCATTGAAATCATGACTAACTTGTTCTATTAATTTCACTGGGAACGAAGTTCAGCCTTATACATGCCTACTCAGAACCATTGAGATCAATGGGCTGTTCTCCCAGATAAGCGGAGCTCTCCTTCTCTCCTCGCCCAGAGCCACCAACCCTCTAGAGCACTGGTTCCCAACCTTTATGAGCATGGGACCCCCTTTATAAGCTGAATTTTTTTGTGACCCCCTACCCCCAGGGAGGCAGGCTGGCTGCCAGGAAGGAAGGGGGAATGCAGCCTTTCTTTGTAGGCTTGCTTCTTTTTGCTTCACAAAAAGCCCTCTCCTCTCATTCTAAGCAAGGGCGTTGCCAGTAGCGGCAGTGCAAGGAGATGGGAATCAGTGATAGTAATCTCCTCTTCTTCCTGGTAGCTCCACCCTCAGCCTCCTTTGGCATCTGCCATGTATTTTATAGGCAGATGCCTGACCTTAGTGCGCCTGAAAGACGCTCTGGCGCTTCAGCAAAAGGCCTCCTCTCTCGTTTGGAGCAAGGCGGAGGTGTCATCTGCAGCGGCAGTGGAAAGCAGACAGTGTAGAAGGAGTGAAGACTTTTTTTAAAAATTAATAAATAATTCATTTCTTTACACTTCACGGCCCCCTCTGGATTACTTCGCAGCCCCCCTGGGGGTCCCAGCCCCCAGGTTGGGAACCACTGCTCTAGAGCACATGTGGGGATGGTGCAGGGCACATGGGGGGGAGGATTTACACTGGTGCACAAGTCGAAATCCTTGTGCTCAGCTCACACATTTAATTGAATCTTGCCCATAGTTTGGATCTAATCCATAGTAGACTTGTGACTGAACTGTATAACCTCAGAGTGTCAATAAGACTGAAAAAAAATCCATTCACATATAAATCTAGTATTAGAATCAAGCCTTGTCCTTGACATAATAGATTTCTTTAAGCAGGGATTTGTTTTTTAAAAAACAATCTGTGATGTGAACTCATCAACACTCTAAATTGGTACAGTACAGGCATAACTCTATCTCTTCAGTTAGAACAAGAAGATGTGGTAAAGATTACGGTGGTACTCTTGGTGGTGATAAGTATAAATGATGCAGTATCTTGTCATTTATCATTCTAGAATAATGCCAAGCTTGTTCATTTCTTTGTAATCTTGTTTTATGTGACGTCCCACTTGAAATTGCATATGATGCATTAATTTTGTCATGACAGCAATATCCAGACTTCTGTAGAAATCCCTCTGATATTGGAATTTAAACAGTCACTGGCTGGTTTTTATTCTATATAGGTTGGTATAAATCCATAGCTGATATCTTTAAGATTTGCATAGGCAGCTTAGGCAAAGAGAATCAGACCAGCTTCAATTATGTAGAAATTCCAGTCTATTTTTATCTCATGACTTTGTAATCACAATTTTTAACCTTACCTCAGCAGATGACATTATAGAATGGCCATAAAACAGGTCTTTTTATGTCTTCAAGTTATAAAGAAGAGGAAAATTATGGCTAGGAAAGAGGAGCCTGGAACACACAGTTCACAATTTCTTTGTCAGTAGCTGCATTCCAAATTTGAGAATGGCCGGCTTTGTTTACAAAATGATCTGCCATCTAAAGCTGCCTTGAAATGAATAAGCCCTATGTTATCAGAACTGGTCTGATTACTATAGTTCTAAAATTTAAATTATGGCATTCGAAACAGCATTTTAACACAGATGGCAAGATCTTTGTTTTTTTTAAAATTTAAACATATAGGTGTCTCTAAAGTTAAAAAATACTGTATAAAAGGGATATTATCTTGCAGTTCTTACAGATTTCATCTTTGTGGAGGCCCTTGTAAAAATGAACTGTCTTCTTCTAAAGAACAGGATGATTCTTAAAGCGCGTTGTTAAAAATGTGATAAACAACTATATTCTCAGGATGACTCAGCTTCTCTGTCTGCTCTGAATGTCCCCAATTCACACTCAAGCTGTTTTGCTGTGAATTATTCATAATAAGAATGTTAGGCGATTACACTAGAAAATTATGGAAGAATAATCAAATAGGTTCTACAGGCCTTGCTAGGTCCCCCTCTGCGAGTACCTTACAGAATGAGCATAGGTTTTCATTAAATGGCTGTTCCCTTTTTAAAAAAAGGTTCCTGAAGCAAAGTGATGTTAAAATGGGACCTTCTTACCATTTCACCTCTGTAATGGTCTGCTGGCATTGCAAACCCACATTGCTAGGGGAAAATTCATCACATTTGGGTCTGAAGACAGGTCTCTGGTTTGGACTCTCAAGTGGCATCTTGAGTATCCCTGAGATTTTTATTCTATTTATTTATAATAGTATTTATATACCACTAATTTATACAATATAACATCCTGGTGTGCAGCAGTATATGCAATAAACTATAAAGCACTATAAGCACAACACAAAATAAATAGAAATCACTGGCTAATCTAAACTTTTTCACAGTTGCATAAGGCTGAGATGCCTAAAAATCAAAAGTGAGAGTGCCTGCTGAATATCTGCTAGAAGAGTGGTCCATAGTACAGGACTGGTAATACTAAATGTCTAACCTCTGGTTGAGGCCACACAGGCCTCTGTAACATGGGGAACAACTGGCAGTGCACTTCCAGGTGATTTCCAATGTCTGTGCATGGCAGTGCATATACTTTTCTTTTGTGCAGCATCTGCATTTTGCATTTAGGCTCATAATACTTGAGATCCTAATCCTAGCATTGTGGATAAGATGCAGATGAACATTCCTACATGCAAACCCCTTTCATGCCATGTGTGGTAAGAAATATAGACAGATAGTGAGAGAAATGTATATAAAATGTTGCTTTTTCAGAATATTCTAAGGATAAATAAAATATGTGATTTTATTGTTCAAAATAAATAATTACTCAATTGATAGGTTGCAGTAGATATTTTATAGAAGCTGAAGCTAAGACAAGTAAACGAAAAGGGGCTTTTTCTCTGAACAGGATGTGATCAACCACAAGCTATGAGGCTGTAGCTGCTCTGTTTGCTTTGTAGACAAACTTAATTTTAAAATAGATAAAGGATTCATGCTAATTTAGAGGAAGTTTTATTTCTTTGCTTGATGTAAAGGGAAGTAGTTAAATAATAGATTGTTTTAAATGACTGTTTCATAGATTGACCTTAGGCAAGACGTTGCTAGGTAGAAGGGGTTTTTTCACCCATAAAGATAGAAGAAGATAAGATGGCCATCTGGAACACAGACAGATGAAACCTGTTTGCGGTCAAAGTCTGTTTTAATAATAAAATGGGGATTTTCGCTTGACAGAATTATAGGGAAATTTTACTTTGCTTGACGTAATGGGAGTGTTTTGAAGATATTCTGCTTAATTAATATTTACATAATAAATATTGGTATGGGGCAATGTAGAATTAAGTAATAAGAAATCTAAATAGGGATGGGACTTCATTAAGGCGATCTTCGGATAAGATTGTAAACCCTGTCTCTGGCCAATCAGGAGGCAGGGGAGGGAATCATAGCGTCGGGCTAGGGGATAAAAGTCTGTATCAATGTCATGTTGGGTGTGTCTGCCTTCTGGTAGGACACCCGTCCTTGCAAGTACGAAATAAAAACTTTTAAAATTGATTCACACTTGTCTTTGTCGTGGGTCTTCCACAGGAGACCATTTTTGGGGTCTCATAGGGGTTTTTTCCCTTAAGGAAAACTACGTTAAAACTATGTTTCTTACAATAGTAATGTGTGAACTTGTGCAGATGGTCATGTGCAGTGTTAGAGAGATTCATATATTGCATAAAAGGGTATCATTATGAAGTAGGCCTTGGTATGGCTTCATAGCTGGTTTGTGCTCTTAGCTAGTCATGCCATGCAAGAAAGCAGTTATATGTGGAGATGACACCAATGAGCAAAGCCTGGGAATTTTTGGTCATTCATCTTTCTCAAGATATGAGCCCAGCATAATCCCACAGTGTCCACCTGGTACCGGCACAAGGTTGGTGAGTTATCCAGTTCTGCTGCTTGCCATACAGTACGTGCTATATTGACCTTACAGATGTATAACCATTGTCAAGGCTAAGAAGTATAGACAATTCTGATAGTGGTCTAGTGATGTTTTCAGTTTCTAATCCTGAAAGTAGATAAGAACTAGTGAGAAGCAGAAGCTCATGTGGAGTTCATGAACCCGGGGGGGCTAAATGCCCATTGTCTGACACAGAGCTTGGAAAAGGCACTTTTTTGAACTACAACTCCCATCAGCCCAATCCAGTCACCATGCTGGCTGGGGCTGAGGGGAGTTGTAGTTCAAAAAAGTAACTTTTCCAAGCTCTGGTCTGACAGGCTCCCAGGAGGTGAAGAGCAAGTAGTTAAAATCCTAGTTGTTATCAAGAAGTGTCCTTGTGCAGTATTGGGTACTGTGAGGTGAGCTCAGGGTCAACTAACCCCACCAAATTGCAGGACACCATGTCCAAAGCCAATTCAATTGGACTTGCACTGTTCAATTACAGCTGCACCTGTGGAAGGTACAGATCAGTGGCCATCACAGACGGGGGAGGGGGAAATTTGATTTTGTTGCATTTTAATGTGAACCTAGTTCACACTTTCCCAAACAATATGTGAACCAAAACACAGCTTTCCTTTGAAAGTCACAGTTCTCTGAATTTCGCGATATAGTTCTCCAACCAAAATGTGTACAAAATGATAATGTTAGGGAAATTGCTTGAGAAAAAGGGTATAGTCAAAACTGCATACAAATATATGTTTCTTAGGGGAAATTAGCACTAAAATGCTGACAAATATTCACAAGAATTTTTTTTTTAATTTCAAATTGCTGCAAAAATGTGGAGAACTGAATTTAAGGCTGGGAAAATGAGAAAGCGAGAGAACTGAAATGGACAGATTAACCCATCCTTAGTGGCCATGTACTGGTGCAATGCTATTTAGTTGCCATGCTATCCAACTGAAATTCCGTCATAGCGGCTACAATCGGACTGCAAGCTAGTTAGCCTTTAGTTCTTATTCTTCTATTAGCTTTCCCTTTCATGTATATAACACTATATTTTTCTTGATAGAACCTCCTTTGTTTCTGAAGCAGTGCTGTGCAGCATTTTTTTTTTACAAAAATTGAATTCTTGCTCTGCTTCCACATGGCCTGATTATTGCACTGTATCTAGAGTTGGGCATATCTGTCAGTGTCAGTTTCTCTCAGTTTCTTATTTTCCTGATCTTCAGTTTTGCTGCATTTCCACATCAGTTTGTGATTTAAAAAAAATAAATGAAATGGAAATGGACTGCCTTCAAGTCGATCCTGACTTATGGCAACCCTATGAATAGGGTTTTCATGGTAAGCGGCATTCAGAGGGGGTTTACCATTGCCTCCCTCTGAGGCTGAGAGGCAGTGACTGGCCCAAGGTCACCCAGTGAGCTTCATGGCTGTGTGGGGATTCAAACCCTGGTCTCCCAGGTCGTAGTCCAACACTCTAACCACTACGCCACACTGGCTTTCTAAAACAAAAACAGCACAAAATTAGCATTTTAGTGTTAATTTTATCTTAGTAAATACACATTCTTGCAAGTAATTTTCCTAAATAGAAGACATTTTATATTCACCAATATATGCATTTTTCACATTTCCCCCTAATATATTAGGGGAAAACAGTACTTTTGTTGGGGAACTGCTTCACAAAATCTGGAGAAATGCAAATTTCAAAGGATAGTTGTGTTTCTGTTTCTAAATTGTTTGGAAAAATGTAGATTAGGCAGGTTCAGATTAAAATGAGAACAGATCCAAATCCCTGCACCTGAACCATACCTGTATCTCCTGCATTTATTGTATTATGCCATGCCTCACAGCAATGTTTAGAGTGGGAGGTACAGGAGAAGTGGGTGATGGGTTTTAAGTCACATGCATTGTTAGTGGGCACAATTTTGTCTTTCCTGAGTAAACACACACACCACTGAACAGATGATTATCTATGCAGAGTATTTTATGGGTGGTTTCAGGGCAGTTTCTTTTAATGGTCTTTGTTTTTTTGCCAATCAAGCAGGGGGTAATGGATGCACTTGGGAAAACATCCTGGTACCCTTCCACCAGATGAGTGTCCCTTGCTCTTCATCCTTCTGTGGAACAGGGCACCAAAATGTCATGGTTGCAGTCCCTGGAGGCTCTGTGCCTGCATAAGTGCCTGCATGTGAAAGCATCTTGAACAAAACTGGGGTGTGTTCATATTTGTTTGTTAAGATGATTTTTAGCCTGTGCTTTATTGGAACAATCCTAGAGTTGGGTACAACAAGTCGAAACATTACATAAAATAACCAACCAAACAAAAAATTACATAAAATTAATCTAAAACCAATCAGCAAGTCCTGCAAAAGGCATCTGCCCAACTTTTACCCATTAGTGAACTCCCCATTATGCACTGCAGACAAGATAAATCAAGGGAGCCTCACCCTGCTGTGTGTCCTTCCCTGGGGAGATGGTGGAAGAAACAGCTTGACCTTTGCATCTGATGATGTCAGCCAGTTCCCTATAAAAATGTAACCCTATTGTACTGCTTTGATGAGGCTGCCACAGTTTCTTAAGTCTTAGAGGAAGGGGCCGCTCTTGGAGTTTCACAGCTACTTCACCTTTCCAAGAGCCTTGTTCTTTGCTGCTATTGGGAACAGCTGAAGCTATTCCTGGCTTTATATAATGAGAGATTCTCATTCTTTTTTTCTGTCTCTCCAAAGTAGGATTGCAATAGAGGGAGCGAAGGATTGATTTAGCTCTCGCACCAAAATCCACCTCTCCAACATTAAAGCAAAGTTGTGCACAGCTATGTAGTGGTGTGTGTATGTATGTTTTGGTGCAGATTTTAGTTTTAAGAAGCAGTTATCCACAGCTGTGCTACACAGGGAAAAGAGCACCCCTTACGCACAAGATTGCTCTCCAACTGGCCCTTCCCTTTTTCAAATGCATGTCTCCCCTTGCAATTTCATATTTGAAAATCCATTGTGGGAGGGAGACAGGAAGGCATGGGGGATTTGGAGTAAGGTAACAAGTGAGGAAAAGGTTAAGTACACTCCTCTGCTGCCAGTTCTCTGCACCACCTCTTGAAGTAACTTTTCAAGATACAAAGGGACATCTGGCATGTAGTGTGTAGTTTAGCCTTGAGTCTGTTCATAAATGACTCAGCTGACAACACCTTTTTTAGAGAGAGTGTGTTTGAGCAGTTAGGAGAGTAATATTTCATTTCATTTTTATATTTATATCCTCCTCATCTATTAAAATGCTCTAGTATGGTCTGGAAGGTGCTGGTGAACAAATGCATTGCATTCTGGCATTCAGGAAGAAAAATGGAATGCTAGGCCTATTTGGAATATATGCCACACTATGTAGCATTGGAATAAAGACTAGCAGCATGATCCTAACCCTGTCTCCTCAGAAGTAAGTCATCTTGAATTCAGGGCTTATCCACATGGGAGCATTTCTGCATAGCAAATACACTATTTTTACTGTCATAATACATTTGCAAGTCTACACTTCATGGTCAATGGAGCTTCAAGTCTGTTTTCCATTCACACAAGTAGGCATTTCCCCTGGAAGGATTAGTGTCACTGTTTCCTTGTGGCCCTGCCCTCCAATTTTATATTTGTACTCCCTCCAGTTGCTCAGTTACTGGGTATGTGCAGATATTTTTGACCTGCACAGTATTTCCACTCCCTCCTGCCTAGGGTTGCCATATTCCAGTTCCACAAATCCGGGCAGGCTAATTTGCATATTATGCAAATTATATGCATATTAATGTTTGGAGTGCCTAGTACAAAAACAAAACTGGACCATCAAAAACTGGGGGGAAATATGTGAAATCTTTTTTTTTAAAACTTACATTTTCAGCCTTAAATGCCTAGCCTCTAGTCTCCAACACTATGGAATATTTATTTATTGATTAAGAGGATTTATATCCTGCCCTTCCACAGTTAAAAACAGAGCTCAGGGCAGCTTACAAATATAATAAAAATAATAAAAATACACAATCAATATAAAAACATAATAAAAACACAAAATAGAAACAAACCTAAAATAAATCAGAGCAGCAGTATAAAAATCCAGCATAAAACAAAATTTTTGGAGCTTTGGAACATATGCCCACAAACCACACCAACTTTTTGTCAATCAAACTTTATATTTTCTGAACACTCCTGTTAGAACAGCCAGGCACAGTAATATAGAGAACATTCTTAGCTAGATTATAAGACTTTCTAGTTTAACCTTCTTGACTAGTTCCTTCATCAACTTTTTGGTTTTTGCTGTACCAGTCATTCTTGATTGAGGATGACACACCATGTAGTATTGCTGGCATTTTAATGATATAAGTAGTGGTTAAGGTGCTGGACTATGACCTGGGAGACCAGGGTTCGAATCCCCACACAGCCATGAAGCTCACTGGGTGACCTTGGGCCAGTCACTGCCTCTCAGCCTCAGAGGGAGGCAATGGTAAATCCCCTCTGAATACCGCTTACCATGAAAACTCTATCATAGGGTTGCCATAAGTTGGGATCGACTTGAAGGCAGTCCATTTCCATTTCCATCATAAAAGTCACAACAACTGAAATCACCAAAGTTGTACTGAAAAAGAAGTATAGATAGTGCTGTGTGCACTTGCAACCTATTTCGTTCATCTGTCCATTGAGCATTCATAAGTGAAAAAATCTTTTGAACATTAGCATTGGTACTGGGGATAGCAAAATAATACTGAGCTATTTTTAGGAATTCACTGGATTGTTCTGAACTAACACGAGTTGAAAAACTTCACCCATTTTTCATGTGATATTAATTGGTTTCCATTCTCAAGATTGATTTCTAAGTGACCTCTCAAAAGAACATACTGGTTAATTAAAATAGCATCATCAATTGCTACATTAGTTCTCTCAGATATAAATTCACAGGTTTTCTGTGTATCTTCCCAATTTGGAACTGCTCAGAGTCATCCACGAAAAATGTTCTGTTATATTATGAAAGCAGGCAGTCAATGTGTCCAAGTAATTACTACAATTTTCACAGAACTGGTTTACTTCTGTCTTAAACTTGTTTATGTGTACCTCAGATTCATGTGAGTTTCTTAAAATTTGTTTTACCTTAAGGCTCAAAAAAGAAGTATTCTTTCTCTCTTGCAGATAATCTCTAATATATTTTAGAACAGTGGCTACTTCAACAACTGAATTTTTTTCTTTCTTTATCCTCAGTATGGCTTTCTGGAATAGACTCATTTGAGAATGTATAAACCATAAGTATGCTTCACCCAATGGATGCTCAAAAAAGTCCTTGATAACTTTAGGGCATGTCTTTTGAAACAGGAAGTAAGATTTCAATCCTTCAGACATTAGCAAAACGCTTTCTATACCTAGTTTTAGAATGGCTTAAAAGATCATGGTATGTAATATTAACAAATTCACAAAATTCCTTTAGCCTATGAACTCTAACAGTATATATACAAAAATAACTGAAAATCTTAACAGTGAGAAACTGAACATCAAACATTAGGCAATCTGCTGCAGTTTGAACTCTGCCTCAGCACAAGAGCGCTGTTCTCCCCAATGCCAACCCTAAACCATGCAAAAAACTCAAGTTAAACATAGAAAGGAAAGACAAGACACATTTAGGCAACTTGATAATCTATTTCTAAATTAAAAATATTTAAAATGAGTATGATTGTATAAATGTAATGGTTTGAGTATTGGACTAGGACCTTGAAGACCCGGATTCAATTCTATACCCATTTAAATAGACACAGTGGGGCTTATTTCTAAGTAAAATCAATAGGATTATGTTAGTGAAAAATGGAAATGGACTGCCTTCAAGTCGATTCCGACTTATGGCGACCCTATAGTTAGGGTTTTCATGGTAAGCAATATTCAGAGGAGGTTTACCATTGCCTGCCTCTGAGGCTGAGAGGCAGTGACTGGCACAAGGTCACCCAGTGAGCCTCATGGCTGTGTGGGGATTCAAACCTGGACTCCCAGTTCATAGTCCAACACCTTAACCACTACACCACACTGGTTCTCTCTCTCTATTATGTTAGTAACCACAGCTAAATCATACCTCCTCCTCAGTATGGTTAACCATTACATATGTGATATATTTCAGAGATGTAGTGAGTGGAGAAAAACAAGAAGCCAAAATGTTAGAAAAAGGAGTCTTTCACATCACATGCTCAGCTCTAAATACTGTAGCAGCAAGTTCCACATGTTCCTCCAGTATTCCACTGGTGCAGGCACTCAGACATTCAAAATGTCTGTATGTTTCTTAGGTTTTATAAAAGCAGAGCTTTGCTTAACTCAAAATTCCTTCTGTCTTTGATCAACCACATCTACACAGGTTCTAACTCCCCACTCAAAATGAAATTGGCCCTGGAAATGTGCAACAACCCCATACATACCTTGCTAGTTACTGTAAACCGCCCAGAGAGCTTCGGCTATGGGGCGGTATACATATACAATAAATAAATAAATAAATAATTGGGTTACCAATGCCAGGATGTCTGTCTTATCAACTACTCCCCTACCCCCCCCCGGGCATCATGACAGACAGTCCTGGGCTCAGAAAGAAAATAAATATCTGGTCCTCTTCAAAGTACTGATAAGCATCTTGTTTTAATTAAAATAATAATTATAAATTCTTGCTCTTATTACTAATGGGAGTTATATATCTTGCATATTCCCTTAGCAAATTTTCAGATACTTTCAGACCCTCAGCAATTTTCAAGTGGTCTATGTAGAAGAAAAGTTTGGGAACCCCTGGTATAAGACATTTGTCTCCATGCTACTCTCACCCCTCATTTAGGCGCCTGGGATACACGCATGTGGACATACTTCCTTTCAGTTATGGAAAGTGATTCTTAATACCGTGTTATCTGCTCTGAGTCTCCAGACACAAGTTTACATAGGTGTTTATCAGGAGTGTAGTAGCAAATTCAGAAGTGCAGGATCCCTTCATGATAGTTACAGCCACGCACACCCTTTTTGTTCCTGGATTAAGAGGGAGATCCTTGCTAATGCATTTTCTCACAACGATGGGCATCTCTAGGAGTCAAACAGCATGAAAGTGGAGAGTATTAGCAACTGAAAAGAGTCTTCTCAGTGGCTGACTCAACTCCTTTCACTCTGATCGGCTCCAATCAGCAGGAAAGGACAAGGAAGCATATTAGAAGACTCTTCTCAGTGACTAACATACTCCCTTTTCATGCTGATTGGTTTGTAGGATGCTTGGAGACATAGGGACCCTGCTCCTAAAAAAGCAGGGGGACTAAGACCCCCTGAGACCCTGAACAACAACACTCCTGGTGCTTATGGATATGACTGTAAAATATTTTGTGGAGTGCAAGTTCAATATGACATTATTTATTAAATGTGCTTAGGATCACACTGATGGCATTCCCAAATATGTATTTTCACACAGACTTTGGTTTTCCATAACACAATGTTTGTCCAAGCCTCCACACTTGGGGGGGGCACTACTTGCACACCCCTTCCATAAGCACATCATAGTTGGATACACACCTCAACCAAGACCCAGACAACAGGACACTCAAAACAAAAAGGTAATTACAGTGGCTGAGTAGATCCTGTACAGTGGTTATACTGACTGGGCAGCCACTTCATATTTTACAAAATACTTTTTCCTATACAAATATTAAATTTCTGTGTATGAAAAAGTAATATATGAAGTGGTCTCAAGAGTGAGAACAGTAAACAAGTGAATGGTGATCCAAATGTTTTTCATTCTCACGTTATGAAGCTACCTGCCAGATGATGATTTAAAGCTTTTTTAAAGAATGTTTTTAAAGTTGTTTTTTAATGTATTTTAAGGTCTATTTTTATGATGTTTGAAAGTATTTTTACTGCTTTTGCCTTCCTGGGCTCCTGCTAGGAGGAAGGGTGGGATATAAATTAAATAATAAATAAATAAAATGATGTATCACTTTCCCTGCGCATGCACCTTAGACTGAAAAAACCACCATTCAATACATGCATGTGTTCTTTCCAACATGAATCTACAGGTCTCAAAAAGTAATGTGTGACACAGTCTTCAAACACCTTATGACATGCCTCAAACATGATCTTGTTTTACCTCAAACATGATCTTCTTTTACCCGCATGCCTTCACACCATCACTTTGCCAAAACATAAGGATAGGTAAATTGCTTTTAGGGAGGTTCACAATTATGAATTCCTATTTATTTAATCTAAACATATTTAAATACATAAAAACAGCCAGGATAAGATATTGGGGAAATATAAAATAGATACAAATAAAATGAGTGCATGTGAAGAGACCTTAAATGTGTAATAAAAACACCACCAGCACCATCATCATCAACAACAAAAAGCAAACCAGGAATATCATTGCTTGATTTGAAAAGTATTTGGCTGATACTTCATGTTAAACAATACAATAGTCACTGCCAAGAGTGAGCCAGTGTCCAGGTGGGACTCACCCTCCTCCTCTGTCTTCTTCAGTGCCTCTGCCCACTGCCCTCATGCAATGGTCACGCCCAACCAGAATGCCGGCTCCAGCAGACAACAGGCTACTCTCACCACCATTTGCCTTTCCCAGGCCTGGAGAAGAGATGAGGCTGCTTTGCCGCCAAAGAAGGGAAGGAGCTGTGTGTGCGTGCGCACCTCTCAGCAATTACCCTGCCTGTGCGTCTGCCTATCTGCTTGGGCGCTGCCAGCAACAGTACCTATGCAAAGGCATGCATAGTGACAGGCACGTGTCATGCAGGCAGATGCACTGGGGTGTATAGCTGGGGCTGAGGAAGAGGTGAGAGTGGCCAGCAGCATGTTTGTAACATGGTGCAGGGAGAAGGTGGCTGGAGACTTTTTCTTTTAATGACGGCTGGGAATCCAGGCCACCAAGTCAGCTAAGCAGGTGCTGGGTTGCATGGTTAGAATCCAGGTAAAACCTGGCTAACTGGGCAATATGGCAACCCTACTGCTGCCCCAAGTTTGGCAGTTGAAAAGAAGTGGGGTCATCTGCCCCCCCTTTCTCCGTTGCCCCTTGCTTTTTCTGAGTTAATTTTCCCCCGCTGGAAAAACAAATCAATATAATATCGGTATTTTGAGAAAATATAAATATTGATATTGATATTTTTGAGGCAACCTTAAAAAAACCACTTTACATTTTTTAGGGGAAAAAAACGGAAACCAGGCACGGAGAGATGTTACTTCAAAATTCTCTCCACAATGATAGAGAATATGAGAAAGAATTATAAACTCCAACTGCAATTTGCATTGCTAGTTACAAGGAGTGAAGGAAGTTTACTTGGGGGCAATGGAAGGAAAGAAGGGGGGGCTGAAGCAAACTGTGAAGGGAGGAGGACAGAGCAGTCAGGAGTTGCTAGATAAACCACCGGAAACAAAATGGAATTCATGGGAGTTAGTGGGCGGAGAAAGGGGAATAGCTGAGAGTGACGATTCACCCACCCACTAAAACCATAGAAGCAAACTGCTTTCAAAGACATGTGGAGTGGAGTGGAGCCGTATTGTTCTAAACTTTTTGTATTATCAGCAGATTGGGTTAGTATGGATTTACAAGGGAAAAATTGTGTGATGGCTTCTGTTCACCAGTAACATCATGTGAACCATGTGAATTAAAAGATGTGAGTAGCACCAAACACACACTAAACCACCATGTAGATGAGCCCTAAATGGGGATTACTTCCCAGGTTAGTGGGATTAGGATTGCAGCCTAAGAGTAGCTCCAATCTAAAGAAAGATATGTTTGAAATTAATGGGACTGAAACAAGTCACAACTACCTTGCCCTATTCACTTCAATTGCCCTTAAGTGTGGCTACCTGGCTTTAGACTGCCCCCCATGTTTACATTTACTGTGTTGCTGCCACTTACATTTTAACTCAGGGACTGGAAACCTGTAACCTTCCAGACGTTGCTGAACAACAACTAAATATTGGTTGTTTGGTGCCATGATCCAAATCTTCCTTATTCTTGCTTTACTGTAGGGGTGGGTAACCTAGAACTTGCTAACCTGTCGCCCTCCAGATGTTGCTGAACTACAACTCCCATCATCACTGAACATTGGCTATGATGGCTGGGATGTATGGCAGTCCAACAACATATGGAGAGTCCCAGATTAGCAAGACATGCTTTAACATTTCATTTTCTTTAGTTAACAGTAAGATAATTTTTTGATTAAGATATCTGCTATTCCCTATGAGTTCTCACTTGCTGGAGAACACAGCTGTGATTTCATGTTAATAATCAGAAGCAAACACAGTTTCAGAGAAGCATTTATTGCCTGCTGGTGAAGAAGATGACCTCTCAATCACTCACATAAAAGTGAGCTGAAGAAGACTGATCTGATAGGATGCAGTATGTCTATTTCAATACATACTATCAATTTTAAACTTAATGTTCTCAAAAAAGATATTGCATTTAAGTACACAAGCAACTTGAATGATTCAGATCAATGACCCATCCAGCCCAGTAATGATTTTCATCAGTGGGCAGATCTAAATGCTAGAGGTATTTAATAGTACCTTCAATGTTCTCTCCTACACTCCTGCCACATTGACAATAAAGTTACTGGAACAATCAAAATATTAGGAGCACTACTCCTAGAGCTCTGACGTCTTATTTAATTATTGTTGACATTGCTATATTCTATGAATTTGTCTGTCTTTTTTCATCATACTGTTGGCCATCAGAAGTTCTGTATCTAATCTTCCTAACCTCTTTGTAAGGACAATGATAATGCATTGTGATGGCAGTGGAGACAGGGGCTACATACAGATGATAGTTTCTACAAAGCGATGAATGTGACTTCCCCATAACCTATGTGGCATTAACTCCCTCCCCCATTTTGCACTGGTAGTTTGATATCACAAACCAAATGGGAAAAGAGGGGGACCTCCAGCTCATGTCAGGAGACAGGGAAGTATGAACCTGTTGGTTCTCCTTAATCTCTCAGTGGCTTTTGACACCATTAACCATGGTGTCCTTCTGGAATGACTCAGGGGGGAGGGAGTTTGAGGCACTGTGCTGTGGAAGTTCTGCTCTAACCTGCAGGGTTGTTGCCAGAATGTAGTACTAGGAGACTGTTGCTCGGCCCTGTAGCTTTTGGGTTGTGTGGTCCTGCAAGGGTCCTTTCAGTCTCCTATGCTGTTCAACAACTATACTATTGGGAACTGTCATCCAAGGATCTGGAGCATGGTGTTGGTATGCTTTCTTTCCACCTGGGCAGGCTATGCAGGCGTTGGACCTTGGCATAGGCTAAAGTTAAAAACAAACTTAGCTTTTACTTAAACAGCAATTTCATGATATATACTTTTTATTTCATAAACCACCGTCATACCATCAATTCATCATATACATAAAATTAATTCTAATTCACTATTCCATAACAAAACATACATACTGCATCATTCTTGTTACATTAAATCTCTGTATATAAAGCTGAATCCAAATAGCAAGTTAAGTTATTGTGGTGATATTTCTGGGAAGGGCTTGAACTGATTTTAAAACAATTTTAGCCATTAACCATAAGAACAATCAGGAAATGAAAATAACATGGGGAAATGCATGCATCTAAACCTAGTGTAAGCCAGGAGTTCCCAAACTCTGGTCTGTAAGCTTCATTCAAGTGATCTGTGGATTTGCGGTTGAAGACAGGAGACAGCACATCTATCATGTTAAAATTCATTTTGATTTTGATTGTATTTTATTTCTTGCATTGTATTTTACTGAATTACAATTTCAATTCAAATTGTAAAACAATAAAATACAATATATAAGAAATAAAAGAAGCAACAAAAATACAATTAAAAAATCATACTGCATCCAGCACAGCATATTAGAATTGCTACAACAAGCAGAAAAATAATTAAGTGGTCCGTCTCAGCAATTTTCAAGTGGTCCATGGAGAAAAAAAGTTTGGGAACAATTGGTCTAGACCAGCTTTTCCCAACTAGTGGGCCACCAGATGTTGTTGGACCACAACTCGCATCAGCCTCAGCCACCATTGCCAATGGTCAGGAAAGATGGGAATTGTGGTCCAACAACATCTGGTGGCCCACTAGTTAGGAAAGGCTGGTCTAGACTGTTTCCCTACTAGACTAGACCTAGTAACAAAGCAATTTAAGATCATCTCAGTCCATTGGCAGTACAGCCCAACCCTCTTGCTTTTACCTCTTCTTCTTTTGCCCCTGGAATCTGGGTCCTCTGCAACACTTGGCGTCTTCTGATTTCTAGCTCCTTTCTCTTCTGAACTCTTAAGCAACACTCTTTCTAGCTTTATTTATGTACTGTACACTATTTTAATGACCGCTTTCAACCTCTTCACCAGTCAGAACAGCAGTAGAGGTTTATTAAGTTTATATTTCCCATAGTAACATACCTTCTTCCTCACTCTCCTCCCCACTTACATTTCAGTTTCCTGTACTGTTCTTTTGAACCTTCTGGCAAGAACCACCAGTAAACAGAAAGCCACCATTTTATAACTCGTCCTCCACCAGAAATCCAAGGACATGTGATTTCCCCCCATGTTGCATTGCTCCAGTTTCTTGCAGGAGGCAAAGCTGGCATAGGTAGGAGCCACAGCAAAGGTTCTTCCGATGTGACTTCAGACTGCTGATATTGCATAGAAAGAAGGCATGTTAAAGATAAAATTGGAAGTAAACTCTCTACTCGTCCAAAGAGGGCTACAGGCATTACAGCAAGTCCAGATATTATCATTCAGCATCCCAAAATGAATTTGGAAAGGAAATGTTCTCCATATCTTGAAGAAAACCAGCAGGCCCTTGGTTTGAAAGTAGAATATGTGCTGGCAACATTTCTAATGGAAACACATGTAAATGACTGATGCAAATATTGGGTTTAGGTGGCAACATCCCGCTCAAAAGTACAATTAATTGGGACAAATTCAAGCAAGAAGAGAATTCTGCTGCAGTAATATTGAACACTTCTTTGGCAAAGTGTTATAAAGAATGAAGAAGTAATTACTTAGCTTCTGACCGAGAAGCTAATGGTGGCATTAGAAATGCAAAGATGTTGTATAGAGATTATTTTTTTTCTCAGACCGTATTCAATAACAGTAACAGGCAAAAAGAGAAAGAAAAAATTCTGACTACTTAAAATGAACAGGGAGAATGGAAACTAACACAAAAGATCTGAAGCTGTGCAAGAGCTCAGTAATAGTAAATGATGAGAATTATATTGCTATATCAGGTGCATAATTGATTTTGATATTTGGAAGATGGGCAGGAAGAGTGATCCTTTTGATAAATAAAAATGAATGCAGGAGAAATCTCCAAACGTGAATTTTGAAAATATTAACATTGAAAGTTATATCTATAGTCCTTGAAAATATATCTCTTTTCTTTGAAAATACATCCATATACCTTGAAAAGACTGCCTTTTAAATTCAGCAGACACTAGGGGAAAAAACACACAATAGACACTCGAAATCCCAAGTCCATTTGCTTTTCTCTGGAGGAGATATAAATTCCCTCTGGATCACATCTAGGATGATTAGTATTAGGATTACACCATTTTTGTATATATAAAAACAAAGACAAATTGTTGGACTAAGAATAGAAATTCCTCCCCCCCTTTTTTTACAAAATGAATAATTATGCCAGCAAAAAAAATATTCATTCCAACATGACATATGACTAGTGATGGGCAAACCAACTCAGCAAGGACTAACCAAATGGGACAAACTAATCCAGAATTAGGCCTGGTAAAATGAAGTGTTTTCCCCCAAACTTTGCAAACTTGTTCCAGTTTATTTCAAACCCAATTTGTCAGCCTCACACCCGCAATGTTTCTTCCAGAATACAATGGGCTTCAGCCCCTCCCTCTGGTAAGCTCCAAATGTCTCCACCTGCCTGCTCATCTCCCTTCTTTCAAACTCTTCTTTGTATCTTCCCCACTTGGGTTGCTGCTCTGGCAGGTGGATAATGGAAGAAGCAGGGGGGTATCTCTATCATTTCCCACCTCTGATGTTGAGCATGTTGCTATGCCTGTGAGAGAGGAACACTAGGAAAAACAGTTTCCTCAGAGCTACCCAGTAATGCTGGAAAAACAACGTTTCTTAACACAACTGATGTAGTGCTTCACTCACAGTCAACCATCAAAGAAGTAGGTGTCTGTGTGTGTGTGGGGGGAGGAAACATGCCAGACATCAAAGATCAGAGGCTGGTGGGATGGAGGAGGGTACAATTTAATTTCTTTACTGACTCAGATTAAAATCTGAAACAAAGAAGGTTTGAAACTGTAATACTTACCTCACATTTGAGACAAGCTTTCCAATCCATCAGTATATTTTTGAGGTAGGATGTTTAGCCTTGAGAAGAGAAGACTGAGAGGAGATGTGATAGCACTCTTGAAGTACCTGAAAGGTTGTCACACAGAGGGGGACCAGGATTTCTTCTCGATCATCCCAGAGTGCAGGACTCAGAATAATGGGCTCACTTAGATTTTGGCTGAACATCAGGAAAAACTTAACTGTTAGATGGGTACGACAATGGAACCAATTACCTAGTGAGGTGGTGGGTTCTCCAATACTGGAAGCATTCTAGAGGCAGCTGACAGCAACCTGTCAGGTATACTGTAAGCTGGATTCTTACATTGAGCAGGGGGGTGGTCTTGATAGCTTTATAGGCATCTTTCAGCTCTACTGTTCTATGATTCTATGGGCTAACCTACTATGTACAGTTATTGTGTGTTGGAAGTGGGGCAAGAGCAACTCCTGTTTGGATTCTTTTGTTTGTATACCAGAAGGAAGATAGAGTTAGGGTCCTCCAGCTGGCTAGGCTTGTCTACCTTTACCTGTGATCTTCTCTACCTAACTTCTTCTGTTGTAAACTGATATGCTCAGGAAACTGACCTGCCTCTCCTTCCTTTGTCTTCTTCTTTGACTGTCCAAGGAGAGACATCTTGGACATCTTTGTCTTTGCTCTCACTCCTGAGCCATGAGGGCAATACCCAAGCCTGGCATTTCGCCTCCAACTTAGTTAGTTAGAACTAGGTATGCCTTTCCTATCTACAATGTATTTCTATAAATAAAGTAGCTTTTCTTATTTTACTAAGTTTTAAGTCTCAATGATCTAAATGCAGGGTAAAAGCCTGCTTCTAAGGTAGAGGCAACAGCGACGGGTGATGGAGCCCCACCGCCGATGACTTTTATAGGGTAATCTTCACTTGGTTGATGGTTACAAAGCATGGGAATGTACAGAGAATACAGGGGAACCCCCCCTCCCTTTTATTATGCTGCCTCCCTTGTTGTTTGACCGGGACTTGGATGCCAGTTATCAATATGACCCAGGGACCTACATACATCAGGCCGCTGCTGCCGCTGCTGCCTCTTGTGGTGGAAAGTGCCAGGCCGGCTGGAGCCGGAGCCAGGGAGGAACTGCAGCCTCTCGGCGGGCCCGTTGTTGTGACCTATCCTGGAGGACGTCGGTTCTTTTGGTGTTTTCGGAGGCAGTTTGGAGGCCTGGGAAGTGACCCTGCAGCTGCCACTGCCCTTCCATACAACCTTCATCCACTTGCCTGATATTGGCGACGTTTACACTCTGGCCCCTTCGCCGAGGCTTCTCTAAGAAGAACTGCTCTGTTAGTTTCATTTTTGAGAGGCTGGTTGTTCCGCCCCTCTCCTCGCTGGAACTGCTGGATGCTGGGGTTGGGGGAGATGCCGGTTTTTGATCTTGTAAATGGACTATCTCCCACACTGGTTTTATGCCAGGGTGGGAAGACTTACATCAGGAACTCCTATCTCTAGTTACACCTCGGACCGTACAGGCGAGAAGCCTATTATTGAAACTGAGTTGCCTCTACCTTGTTGTTTAGTTATCATTTATTGTTACAGTTTTTATTGTTTGCTTTCTGATATTCTGTTGTTTTATACGTTTTGTTATGTACATCGCTCAGAGTGGCTGGTAAATCCAGCCAGATGGGTGATTAATAAATCGAATAAAATAAATAAATAAAATAAATAAATAAATACACACACTGGCACACGCAGCTCAGACGCTGAATCACTCTGCATATATATTTCCATAACAAAGGGTTACGTGTGCCCAGCAAGCTAAACTGAATTGCGAATTGTGCCTGAAAGCTAAAAAGGCTAAGTACTGTGTGTGATTTACAAAAGAGATCAAAAGGAGACTTTAGGTTAGAGAAAGAAAAGCAGAACAAAAGATAGGAAACCATGGCTGAAGAATAAACACTTAAGACAAGTATCCCAAGGCTGAAGAAGGACAATTATGTGATTTGGAGTCTCTGAATGATGGTACTTTTGGAAGGGGAGGATCTGCATGGAATCCTGACTGATCCTGAACCCACAGCAGTGGATAAAGCAGCCGCTGCCTCCTGGAAGTGTAAGCATGCCAAAGTAAAGTCTCTTCTTATTTCTGATTTATCAGATAATAATAATAATAATAATAATAATAATAATAATTTAATTTATGTGTCGCCTATCTGGCCAATCGCCACTCTAGGCGACGTACATCTCGGTTACAATAAAATACATCATAATAATACAATACAAATGATAAAACTATAAACAATGACAGTTCAGAGTAACAGGCAATTTGTCATAGAGATTAACCCTCCCCGGAAGTCCCGAAGGCCTGTCTGAAAAGCCAGGTCTTCAAGGCCTGGCGGAATACATTCAGGGAAGGGGCATGCCGAAGATCATACGGGAGGGAGTTCCAGAGAGTGGGGGCCGCCACTGAGAATGCCCTCTCTCTAGTCCCCACCAACCTAGCTGTTTTAGTTGGCGGGACTGAGAGAAGGCCCTGTGTGGCTGATCTTGTTGGGCGGCATAATTGGTGGCGTTGGAGGCGCTCCATCAGATAAACTGGGCCGAGACCATGTAGGGATTTAAAGGTTAATACCAACACCTTGAATTGGGCCCGGAAAACAACTGGGAGCCAGTGCAGGTCGAACAGCACTGGAGTGATATGCTCCCGGCGGCGACAGTTTGTAAGTAGTCGAGCCGCCGCATTTTGTATGAGTTGTAGTTTCCGGACCATTTTCAAGGGTAGCCCCACGTAGAGCGCATTACAGTAATCCAACCGAGAGGTGACCAGGGCATGTACAACCAATGGGAGCTGATGAACAGGAAGGTATGGTTGCAGTCTACGTATGAGATGTAATTGATACCAAGCTGCCCGACTCACTGCCGAGATCTGAGCCTCCATGGACAGCTTGGAATCAAGAACAACCCCAAGGCTGCGGACCTGGTCCTTTAGGGGCAATCTCACCCCATCGAACATCAAGTCAATATCTCCCAACCTTCCTCTGTCCCCCACGAGCAGCACCTCGGTCTTATCAGGATTCAGCTTCAACCTGTTCCTTCCCATCCATCCACTCACGGATTCTAGGCACTTGGACATGGTCTCCACAGCCAACTCTGGTGAGGATTTAAACGAGAGATAGAGCTGAGTGTCATCCGCATATTGGTGACACTGCAGCCCAAATCTCCTAATGATTGTCCCCAGCGGCTTCATATAGATATTAAATAGCATGGGAGAGAGGATAGAGCCCTGTGGCACACCACAATTGAGAGGCCAAGGGTCTGAAACCTCTTCCCCCAATGCTACCTGTTGATGCCTATCGGAGAGAAACGAACGGAACCACTGCAGTACAGTGCCTCCTATTCCCAATCCCTCCAGGCGATGTAAAAGGATACTGTGGTCAACAGTATCAAAAGCCGCTGAGAGATCGAGGAGGACAAGAAAGGTGAATTCTCCCCTATCTAGTGCCCTCCTCATATCATCCACCAGAGCGACCAAGGCTGTTTCAGTTCCATGTCCAGTCCTGAAACCCGATTGGTATGGATCCAAATAATCCGTTTCATCCAAGTGTGTCGACAGCTGATTAGCCACCACTCGCTCAATGACCTTGCCCAAGAATGGTAAATTTGAAATTGGGCAAAAGTTGTTCAGAACTTGGGGATCCAAGGAGGGCTTCTTTAAGATGAGCTTTACAATTGCCTCCTTGAGGGCTAATGGCATTACACCCTCCTCCAGGGATGCATTAACCACCGCCTTAATCCCCTCGCCCAATTTCTCTTTGCAGCTCACAAGGAGCCACAACGGGCAAGGATCATTTAGACATGTGGTAGGCTTCACAGTTGAGAGCACCTTGTCCACATCCTCAGAAGGGAGAGGCCGAAACCGATCCCATTCGACCGGCTTGCAACTGGCCAACTCTGGTTCATTCACTGTATCCACGGCGTACGGGATCAAGTTCCGTAAGTGTTCGATTTTGTCAGCAAAGTGCTTTGCTAATTTGTCACAGGAGGCTTTTGACTGTTCCAAGGGTTCCTGAGCAACTGGACCGACCAGGCTTCGGACCACTTGGAACAACCTCCTGGGACAGCACTCTGCAGACGCAATGGAGGCAGCAAAGAACCTCTTCTTCTCTGCCTTCACTGCCACTTGATAGGCAGCTACTTTTGCTCTAACCTGTGTCTGGACAACTTCGGAACGTGATTTCCGCCACCAGCGTTCTAGTCGTCTCACCTCCTGTCTCAGATTACGCAAAGATGAGGCACTAAATGTTTACATGGGCTGTAGGAATGCTAAACAAATATGGGGAAAGCTTGAAAATGTGTATCACAGAAAATCTAAAAATCATGTGATGTTTCTCTAAGTTGCAGTACACGCTGAAACCATCTGACAGGGAAGATCTCAGTCCACATTTGGAGAGACTTACAAGTCTGCTCTGAGAATTAGGAAGATGTGGAAGATTGTTGGATGATTTACAAAAGGTCATACTCTTAGCCTCTCTAAATCAGTGTCATTATATAATAGCTTGCATACTTCAACAGACAGATCAGAATTTGGATCAGATTATGACATATTTGAAAGATCAGGACTGTAAAGAGAGATAGGAACAAGCTCTGTCTGAAAAGGCAAATTTTACTGTGGGCAGAAACAGCAACCAAAGTCAGGATAGAGAGATGAATCATGCCTGGAAGCCACAGCAGGGCACAGACAAACAAAGGAAGAATTGCTTCAGATGCAAATCTCCTAATCACCTTCAAAGAGAAGGGAAAGAGGATAAAGAGTTGATTTTAAACAGAAGCAAGCTGAAAGAACAACAAATAGCCAAACTAAAGTGAAGCATTCCAGTTACCATGTATCTCATGGAAAGAATGATGATTATAAAACTACATTTTTAATTGACACTGGTTGTACCACACATTTAATAAATGATTAAAATTTGTTTAAGAACTTTAGCCCTCATACACAGCATGTAATTACAGCATCAGGTGATGTTTTCTGTTCTCAAGGAATAGGCACAGTGGAGCTGCTTTGCAAAACGCCAGAGGGTGCCAGATAGCTTAAACTGAAAAATTGCCTGTTTGTTGCAGCATTTAAAGTTAATTTAATAAGTGCCACTAAAATTACTATTATTATTATTTATTACATTTGTATACCACCCCATAGCCGAAGCTCTCTGGATGGTTTACAACAATTAAAAACATTAAAAACAAATATACAAATTTAAAAACACTTAAAAAAAAAATTAAAAACACATGCTAAAATGCCTGGGAGAAGAGGACAGTCTTGGCAGTGGTGGCGCCAGGCGCACCTCATCACAAAAATCATTCCATAATTTGGGAGCCACCACTGAGAACATCCTCTTCCTTGTTGCCACCCTCTGAGCTTCCCTCGGAGTAGGCACCCAGGGGAGGGCCTTTGATGTTGAGTGTAGTGTACGGGTGGGTTCATGTTGGGAGAGACGTTCCATCAGGTATTGTGGTCCCAAGCCATGTAAGGCTTTATGGGTTAAAACCAGCACTTTAAATCAAGCTTGGAAACATACAGGCAGCCAATGCAAGCGGGCCAGAATTGATTTTATATGTTCGAACTGTCTGATCCCTGTTACTAATCACATAAAGTGTGAAACCAAATTTTCCTAAGAAAAGTGAAAGGAAAACTACAAAACCTCTAGAATTATTTTTGTGGACCCATGACAAGGCCATCACAGGGCAAAAATTTATACATGCTTACTTTCATAATGAGAGCCAGTGTGGTGTAGTGGTTAAGGTATTGGACTACGACCTGGGAGACCAGGGTTCGAATCCCCACACAGCCATGAATCATGCTCATTGGGTGACCTTGGGCCAGTCACTGCCTCTCAGCCTCAGAGGAAGGCAATGGTAAACTGCCTCTGAATACAGCTTACCATGAAAATCCTATTCATAGGGTCGCCCATAAGTCTGAATCGACTTGAAGGCAGTCCATTACTTTCATAGGTGATCACTCGAGGTATACTACAATGTACCTACTGAGAGAGAAAAGTCAAATACTTCAAAAAGTGAAGGACTATGTCAGAATTGTATCCAAGAAATTTGGCAGAAAGCAACAGATTTTAAGATCTGACGAGAATTTGTGTCCAGGGCTATGCAAGACTTTCTGTGTGAGGAAGGCATAGACCACCATACTACTGTTTATACTTCAGAACAAAATGGGGTCACAGAACGCATGAACCAGACTTTTGGACAGATGATTTGTTCCTTTTTGGAAGACACACAGTTACCACAGAAGTACTGTGGGGAAACAGCAGTTACTGCCACCTATCTGCAGAACCAACTTCTGGCAGCTGCAACCAACAAAACACCTTTTGAGCTATGGCATGATCGGACACCAACTCTATTTTTCCTTTCCACCTAAAGCCAAGGAAGCTGTCCTGGTCCTGAACCGGTACCTGGCATCAGTGATGGACTGGATGAGGGTGAACAAATTGAAATTAAATCCAGACAAGACAGAGGTGCTTCTGGTTAGTCGAAAGACAAATCAGGGAATAGGGATTCAGCCTGTGCTGGATGGGTTTACACTCCCCCTGAAGACACAGGTTCGCAGTTTGGGTGTGCTCCTGGACTCAGCTTTGAACTTGGAGGCCCAGGTCTCTGCAGTGGCCAGGAGTGCTTTTGCCCAGCTAAGACTGGTGCGCCAGCTGCGCCCATTCCTGGAGACGCCTGATTTGACTACAGTGATGAATGCCTTCGTTACATCCCGTTTAGGTTACTGTAACGCGCTCTACGTGGGCTGCCTTTGAAGACTGTTTGGAAACTTAAACTGGTACAAAGAGCTGCAGCCAGAGTGCTATCTGGGGCTGGTTACAGGGACCATACAACCCCCTTGTTACGACAGCTCCACTGGCTGCCAGTTTGTTTCCAGTCACAATTCAAAGTGCTGGTTTTGACCTATAAAGCTCTATACGGCCCAGGTCCAGGCTATTTGTCAGACCGTATCTTCCCATATGAGCCTGCCTGGGCATTGAGATCCTCAGGAGAGGGCCTTCTCTCAGACCCAACACCTTCGCAAGCGCGATTGGTGGGGACGCGAGATAGGGCCTTCTCAGTGGCTGCCCCCAGGTTCTGGAACTCTCTTCCTAGGGAAGCACGAATGGCCCCTTCCTTGCTATCCTTCTGTCGGCAGGCAAAGACTTTTTTATTCCGACAGGCTTTTGGACTAGAAGATGTTTAAGATAGGGCCTCATAAGGTCTGTTGTATTGTTCTATGGTCCTATTCTTAATGTTTTAAATTGTCTTAGTATCTTAAGTGTATGTTTCATGGTTTTAATGTCACGAATAGTTTAATTCTATTTTAATTGTATATTTTTGTATGTTTTTTTACCTATGTGTAGTTTTTAAATGTAAGCCGCCCTGAGTTCCAGTTTTGGAAAAAGGGCGGGGTAAAAATAAAGATTTATTATATTATTATTATTATTATTATGTCTCACCTTCATGTATTCGGCTGCAAGGCCTTTGTACACATCCCAAAACAAAAGAGGTCAAAATGTGACAACTCTGCCAAGGAAGGCATATTCATTGGATATTCTTCAATGCAGAAGGGATATCGAGTCATAGATCCCAAAACTGGCAAAGTTGGAGTATACAGAGCTGTCCACTTTGATGAAGGAAAGTGTGCACACCAACCAGAAGGGGCGCACACCAAACAGATGACAGTAAAATGGAAGAAGAAACTGAGTTATTCTTCCACAACAGAAGGGATCACAGTAATATACCAGCAAAGGAAGGTGAGGAGCCTGAGCCAGAACAGGCATCAGAGCCAGAAGGGGGAGCTGAAGCGCCAGCACCCAGACGCTCTGAACGCACCAGCAAACGTGTACCACCAGAAAGACTTGCTTACTTCATGACAGATGAAATTCCAGAGCCAGAGACGTGGAAAGAGATTGAAGCCTTACCCAAAGCTGAAGCTAAGAGGTGGAGGCGGGCAGCCAAGGAAGAGCTGGAAGCTCTACACAAGAATAAAACTTGGACACTAACCAAGCTTTCTCAAGAAAGAAAAGCTGTAGGCTGCAAGAGAATATTCAAGAAAAAGTCAGATGCTGAAGGAAACATTGAGAGATACAAGACAAGCCATTGGGAAACTTCTGTATATCAGCACTGTTACCAGGCCAGATGTGGCAGGAGCAGTGGGATACTTGTGCAGAAAAACCAGCTCACCAATCAAGAAGGACTGGGAAGCAATCAAGATAGTGTGAGATATCTGAAGGGCATTGCTACCATGAAACTGAAGTTAGCAGCTACACGAGATCCCAAACTAGTGGGATATGCAATCCAGCTGATTGGTCTGAAAACACTACAGATCGAAAATCCACCAGTGGAAACATCTTCTACTATGGATATTCAGTGATCAGCTGGGTAAGTAAGAAACAAGAGACTGTAGCACTCTCTTCCAGAAGCAGAGTATGTGTCTGAAGCAAGCAGACAGTTGGCATGGCTACTTGAACTGTTCAAAGATTTAGGCATCTCTATACCTGGGCTTGTCATGATGCATGAAGGCAACCAAGGATGCATCAGATTCATGGAGTCAGAAGGGGTGAGTTCATGAACCAAGCACAAAGACGTGAAGCACCATTTCATTAAAGATACCTACCGCAGAGGACTACTCAAGATGGAGTATTGTCCAACAGAAGACATGACTGCAGATGCTCTGATGAAGGTGTTGGGCAAAGTCAGATACTGCAAGCTGCAAGACAAGATGAACCTTGTGGGCTGAACCAAACACTTGTTGAGAAGGGGTGTTGGAAGTGGGACAAGAGCAACTCCTGTTTGGATTCTTTTGTTTGTATTCCAGAAAGAGGTAGAGTTAGGGTCTTCCAGCTGGCTAGGCTTGTCTACCTTTACCTGTGCTGTTCTCTACCCAACTTCCTTCTGTTGTAAACTGATATGCTCAGGGAAGCTTATCTGCCCCTCCTTCCTTTGTCTTCTTCTTTGACTGTCCAAGGAGAGAGGAGACACCTTTGTCTTTCCTCTCTCTCCTGAGCCATGAGGGCAATACCCAAGCCTGGGCATTGCGCCTCCAGCTTAGTTAGTTAGTTAGAACTAGGTATGCCTTTCCTATCTACATTGTATATTTCTATAAATAAAGTAGCTTTTCTTATTTTACTAAGTCTTAAGTCTCAGTGATCTAAATGCAGGGTAAAAGCCTGCTTTGAAGGTAAATACACACACTGGCACATTCAACTCAGATTTATTTATTTATTTATTTATTTAATTACGCTTTTAAACCGCTCTATAGCAACAAGCTCTCAGGGCGGTGTACAGCAAAATAAAACCACATTTAAATCACTCTGCATATGTATTTCCACAACATTGTGGACAGATAAAGAATTGAAAAAATACATGATGGAAGTGATTCTGAGCCTAACAGCAGACTCATGGTCTAGGTTAATGTTTTCATGCTTACAGAGTTGCTGTATGGCTTCTGTGGAATAATCATTTTCCCTATCCCTCATCCCATACGCACATACACAAAGGTGCAATTCTGTTCTTATGAAAAACTGGTCATTCTAAACCAAGCAAACTTTAATTAGCTCCGCTGCACTTACTGGGGCAGCTTCAGACCACAAACTAGTGTCTGTATACTCCTACATGTGCCATAGGTGGCAACAAGACTGCAATTTTTGCCATCCATACACAATCTCTGAAACAGAAAGAGGCAAGGAGTGCAAAGCTTCTTGCATGTTTCTGGCTTAAGAGGTTGACAGCTGTCTGCTTACATAAAGCTAAGCTTTATATCCCAGACATTTTCATGAACAATCTCCTTTGGGTCCACATTACGAATATCAGTAAATGCTGCTTGGCTTGGAGCTGTGAAATTAGCAGGATTGCACCATGTTTAGCTCTCCAGAAACAGACTACAAAGACATGAAAACATTCTCATTGAGCTAATTTAACCATAAAGACAGGGTTGGAAAATTCCATGTTAGGCCCAGCATACAAATCTGTGCTCTTATATGGCTTCTGATAACATTCTGTGCACAAAGAACACACCCAGAAACGTTTGAAACATACTGGAGGATCTGTGGTGTACACAATATATAAAAAGGAACTGACAGTATCATCAGTTTCTAAGCTTGTTCACTGACTACTGCATAGGATCAATCAGTAGTACAAATTGAATTCCAGTTATGCTGTATGATGGGTATGCCTGGTGATGTCCAATCCACGTATGAAAACCATGCACCAAAATGTCTGAAATGAAAATGGTGTGAATTAGCATACAGGAGATTTGACAATGACCTAAATTTTCAGTGTTGTGTTCCTGGCATGAGTTGTATGGTTTATTACTTTGAAGTAATGAGATTCAGGGAAGTTTTTAATTGTGTTTGTTTATTGAATTTGCACAATAAACGATATTAAAAAGTCTCCCCAAATGCTACTCGGCAAAATTGTTCTAAAAACTCCAGAGGCTATCTGAACTGCTACCAGTATCTATCAAATTCACCCTCTGTGAAAAGGGCTGACATTTGTTTTTATAAACAACTACATCTAGCTCCTACATGTGTGTTGATGTGTCCCTGAAGCAGGGGAGGTAGAAAATAAAGTAAGAATTATATTCTCAGGTGATTATAGGTCAGAATGTGCTGCAGAAAGCTGTAAGGAAGGGAAGAGGGGTGCAGATACAATGGGAAAACATTAAAGAGGGCACCTAGCTCTGAGAATTGAAAGATCATTAAGAAAATAACCAGAAATACAAACAAAAATACAGATGAGAAAACTATCTATGCAGCACAGCAGTGATAAAAGAGTAAAAGTTGGGAATGCAGATAGAACAACACATATATTTTGCAGTAAATGAGTCGTGAATGACTCATGTCCGTGTGGAGTGACATTAAAACATTTATGTGGTCCTCAAAGCAACAAATATATGATATATTAATCTGAATAAATGTGATGCCTGTCTGATGTAGAATATTCGGTTTTTAGAGCTCAGCAAAGTGGCCTAGGTGTTGGAAGACCAGTCTTTTTCAGCAGCACAGCATGCCTACTCTTTTGCTCACTTGCATTTTTAATAGCAGAGCTGCAATCTGCAGTCAGCTCTGTATAAATCACCCCTTGATCTGAATGTGTTCCTAGGTTTGTTGTTTGTTTGTATGTTACAGTGAATGCTAATGTGGGAAAAGCAGAATGCAACAAGTGAAGCAAGTTGTTGAATATTGAAAGATTTTAGTGAGGCGGTAAATCCTCTGACATCTATCTATTACTCTGGCATCCTACTATATTATTTTCAATCCCAGAGGGGTTTTACATACCAAAGTAATTTTTTAGCATTGATTTTTACCTGATAAAACATAATGTCATGGCTTGATAAATACACTGTTACAGCTTCATTACCTATAGCAACTTGCTCCTCAGCAAGTCACCTGATCCTTTTGCTATGGATTTGCCATTGAAATTAAGACAGCTCAGGGTATTCAGATGTCACACATGCCAGTAGCGTGCATGAATGTATGTTGTTCCTTAGTGTTAGAATGAAGAGGGATACAGAGCAAGATGCAAAGATTAAGCATAAAATGTTCAAACCTTTTAAATGAATAGATATTTCTTATGAATTATACTTATATTGGATGTAATGATTCATATGCAGTCAACACTTGGATTAAAACATGTACTTCAATATGGAGACAAATGTATCAATCCAGCATGGCCCCTATACCTCAGCTAATCCCTGCTCTTCCATCCTAGGTTAATAATTGGATTGCCTTATTTTCTCCATATTCATTTTAATCAGCTTACAGATCAAATAATTATACAATTAATTAAGGCTGTGATTACAGCTTACCTGTCCCTGTCTTCATGACTTCATTTAGCTAAAACAACAACAAACAACTTTGTACTTTTTTGAAGTAACATTTAACTAAAGTTTAGAACCTATTTAGCTCTACATTCGCTTACCTGTGTTGGGGTAACCGGGCACTTCAGTTGTTGGAGTGGTGCTGCTTTAGTCCTAAATCAAAGTACATGTTAGAGTGCTAGCGATGTGAGCAAATTCCCACGTGTGCTCAAGAGATAAATGTTGGTTACACAGTGCCCCCTTTTTCTACACACTGCTGCTCTGCTCTGCTCTGCTCTGCAAAGTGCCCTTTCCCCATGGTTTTGCTTCATCAGGCTGAGTATCACTGAAGTCAATGAGAGGGAAATCCCTACACCACGACGGGGCTGGTGTAACTTTCTGCTGTTGTTGGGTTGAAACCAATGATTTAAGGACAACTGGATATAGGAACATGCTCCTTCCCTATTATATCTCCATCCCACCCACATCTCTGCCAGAAGACTGTTCTGCCCATGTACTGGGGAAGTTCCAGAAGTATGTAAATCTAGAATCATTTTTTAAGTTCTGCTGACATTGCTGGGCTTTTGTCAGATCTGATAGGCCCTCAGCTGACAGAACGTCAAGTATAGGAGTGCACCCTAATTGACTAAATAGTGCAATGCTACTAAAAAGATTGTCCAGATGATGGACTTTCCTAGTATGATTTTCCATCCTAGCAACTGAATGCATAAGTTCATTATTTATTCATTAGTAATAAGAGATGGAAAGATCTGCCAATTTTGGTTCTCTTAGTTTCTCATTTTTCCATTCTTAAATTTAGTTCTCCACATTTCTGCAGCAATTGGCAATGTTTTGAAAAAAAGAATCCTCATGAGAAGCCTCCTGCATTTTAGTGTGAATTTCTCCTAATAAACACATTTTTGTAGGCAGTTGTGACTAATGTGCACATTTTGGCAAGCTATTTTTCTTCATATAGTGTATTTTTGCATGTTATTTTATTCATATATTCATTTTGTGCACACTTTCCCTTACTATATGCATTTTTGTAAACTATGGTTGGTTGGAGAACTGCATCACAAAATTTGAGTAAGTGTGAATTTCAAATGACAGCAATTGTTTTGCTTCTCATATTGTTTTGGAAACTGCAAATCTGATAGATTCAGCTTGAAATGCAAACTGAATCAAAATTCTCACCTATCCCTATTTATAGCCCACTCTTCACTCAAAGGCCCCAGGGCACGGCACAGAAGCAATACTGCAATGAATACAATATAAAATGAGAACTAAACAAGTAATACATTAAATCATCATGATCAATAAAATCAAATGGCAGCAAGAACAAAAAAAGGGAATAGGATGCACTTCAACCTCATCAAAAGCCTGGACAAAGAGGTGCATCTTCACTTGTCAAAAAAAGGACAGTAAGGTTGTAGATGACATATCTCAGAGGGGAGGCTATTCCATACATATATTGTAATTTGCTCAAAGAGCTACGTAGATGACCCCTAGAGCTCACAAGGGGCAGGTATGCTGAAACAATGGGGAAAGGGCACTATGCAAAAGGGTGCTTTTCATGCTTCACATCAGACTATACTATGCATATGGAAAACCTTCCCCCACCACCGTGCTGGATCAGGAAGAAATAATGTTATTATTATAAGCCTCAGCCACCATGCTATATAATAACAACAACAATAATAATAGCATTTATATACTGCCCCATAGCAAAAGCTCTCTGGGCAGTTTACAACGATTAAAAACATTAAATTGAAAACAAATATACAAATTTTAAAAACACATTTTAAAAAAATAAAAATAAAAATAAATGCTAAAATGCATGCATTCTGTCAGCTGAGGGCCTATAGTCACTTTGAAAAAGAAACCAGAGAAAGGAAATAAGTTTTATTTATTTATTGCAGTCTCAGATTAATTAGTGTGAAGCTCTTGATGGTTTTGGAGGAACAAGAGCTTGCTCACAGAGGTAATGTTCCTAAGGTTTCCTGGTGTTCATTAACTTTGTTTGGAGCACAGTGATGAATTTGAGTGGGAGCATGTCATATGGTACCAATATTAGAATAGTCAACACACGTTCAATAGCATATGACTCACCCCATCATTGAAACAACTTAGAATGAAGTTATCTGCAGTAGTAGGCAGAAGCTTAACCATCCTATTTAGAGTGTCAACTGTCTCCCATTAAAAAGAAAACAGCAGCAGCAGCAGCAAATTTTCATTTCCATCTGGTTCACCTTTTTTTCTAAAGAAGATATTCTTTTCTTTAAAAATCCTCAGATAATGGTAGTAAAACGCTTTGCTCATTTAGAATGTGTTTGATATATGATGATGATGATCTTTTGACACATATTATGCATATATAAACAAAATATCAAGTAATGATTTGGTGCTTTTTTATTTGGATTAGTAGCTAGTTTGAGAAGTGAAAAAGAATAATAGTGGAATGTATTATTGTAGCCGACACTGTGAAAGAGCATTAGTCCAAGGTTTGCATAATTTCACATTTCATACCAAATATCAGTAAGCAAAATTTATGGTGTTTCAAATTGCATTGTATACTTGTAAGAGAATACTATTTTGAGAGTGGCTGCCTATAGTGACATTTGTAATGTATTCTTCTTGTCTTAATGTTTTCATTTCTATGTTGCTACGTTGTTTTTGTCATAGATAAGTTATGCTTTTGATAGATTAAGGGCTCTTCCAGACTCATGTTTTCTTGCAGATGTATTCTGCAAAATAATAGTGCATTGGTGATGGATTTATTCTTCTTTAGCTTGTTCTGCGATGCTGTCCCTACCACATTATTGATGTCTAGAGGTGATATAGCACAACAAAAGTGGGACAAAAATTAACCAGAACATTTTTGGTATGAAAAGTTACAGGATATCAGCTGGAAGTTATGGGCAGAGGCCCCATAAGTGCATCCCTATATATGTCTTCTTAAATGTAAATTCCATTGAGTTCAATTGAACTTATTCCCAGGTATGTCTGTGTGTTTCCTGAGTGTATAAAACAGGGGTTACCAACCTATTTGGACCAGTGTGTGCATTTCAAATTTTGAGGGAGTACAATGGGTGCCAGTCATAAGACAGCTGCCATGGAAGGGTGGCAAACAAAAAATGGCTGCCATGGAGGGCATGGCATAACACAAAATTAGGGAGAGTACAGTCATTGCTGCTTCTCTCCTCCGCCATTCTGCAGACAGCTATATGCTTACCAAGCAAAGTCAGTTATATCCTGCTGATCCTGATTATGGCGATCACACAATATTTATCCCACAGACACAAATACAGGATGCTGTTGCTGTTTAATATCAACAGGGACCACTCCTCAGTACCAGAAAAAATATACAAGGTGGCCACACCACACTCACTCTTTCTTTAGTGCAGAAAAAGCTCACTAAAGGGAAGGGGGAAACAGCAGCTCTTTAGGACCCCAGGTATTCATTTGCCTGGTGTCCAAAAAACATACTTATCAGTCACAGTTCTGACTTCACTCATTGGCTAAAAATAATGAAAGGCAGGAGTAGCCAGGCTGGCTCACTTCACAGAAATAGCTTAGAAGCATACCTGCATTTTGCTTCATAACTTTCTTTCTAGGAGGGCTATCAATTTACTTTAAAAAAAATAGAGTTTGGATGCCCTGTCCGGGGATGCCAATGAAGGCCTTTGATGATGCCATGGCATTCACAGGCACTCTATTGGTGACCCCTGTTCTAAAATGAGGGCTCTACCCATGTAGCATATTTGGCAAACTGTATATAGAAGATCTGTCCCCCCTGGACACCCTAAAAAGCATTAGCTTCACTTAGGATCTTGGCTCAGTGTCTTTTGGGGCCACTCCAAGAAAGGGAGTGCAACTTTAAGCCCTCTTTCTTTCTTGTATGTCAGCAGCAGGGCTCATGTAAAGTGCCTTATGATGGTGAGTGATTCACTTGCAGTGCACCTTGTGAAGTAAGAGAAATCATGAGAGGCAGTGAATATTTCAGCTGCTGAAGTAGTGAACAGTGAAATGTTGGAAGATACAGCATTGTAACTGTAGCAATAGGAACAATGAATTTCTGAAGACAAATAGCCCCCTCTAGGGGGGCTAGGTTTTAATCTTCCTCTTTCAGAAGGACATCTATATTGCAGGTCAAGACATCACTCAGCAGAAGTTCATTTGATGTCTTGGTGACTGTTCAGGTGCAATTAAATGATTTTGATTAGGTCACAAAGTTGCTGCAGAAGTGGTTCAAGATGCCTCAGGAGTCACTGGCTGGACCAAAACTTAGGGCAAATATGGAAGTTTCATGCCACAGTTCGTTCGTTCGTTCGTTCGTTCGTTCTTTCTTTCTTTCTTTCCCACCCTTAAGTTAATTCAAATTCAAAGTTAATACATTTTCAATGCTAACGAGGAACAGAATGGACTAGAACAATATAAAGAACCAGCCCCAAGGAATGGTGATGTGTATTAGGGATTTGTGACTTACAGATGTTATTATTATATTTAGAGATTCTGTGAAAATAGTGTTTGGTTTTTAGCTTTTCCCTGAGTAGGCTCACTGCCTCTTAGCAAAAGAGAAGATGGTGTATAGTATCTCTAGGGCAGAGGCAGACTAATTCTTGGACTGCATGATCCATCATCCCTGACTAGGGATGAAAGCATCTGTCAATTTCCGGTCTTGGTTTTCTAATTTTTCCAATCTTACTCAGTTCTCCACATTGCAGCAATATGCATTATATAAAAAAAGATCCTCACAAAATTCTTCAGCATTTTAGTGTTACTTTAGTGTTAGTTCGAGGACGTGGACAAGGTGCTTGGACAGGTACGTGCAACCACTTTGGTACTAGATCCTTGCCCCTCTTGGCTAATAAAAACTGGCAAGGAGGGAACAGTTGGCTGGGCCAGGGAAGTGATAAATGCCTCCTTGCAAGAGGGAGTGGTCCCTGGCTGTCTGAAGGAGGCAGCAGTGAGACCACTCCTGAAAAAGCCTTCCCTGGACCCAGAGGATTTCAGCAGCTACAGACCAGTGGCAAATGTTCTAAATCTCGGCAAGATCTTGGAACGAGTGGTTGCTGACCAGCTCCAGGTGCTATTGGATGAAACCGATTATCTAGATCCATTTCAATCGGGTTTCAGGCCCGGTTTTGGCACTGAGACGGCCTTGGTCGCCCTGTTTGATGATCTATGTCGGGAGAGAGACAGAGGGAGTGTAACTCTGTTGATTCTCCTTGATCTCTCAGCGGCTTTTGATACCATCGACCATGGTATCCTTCTGGAGAGGCTTGCGGAGTTGGGAGTTGGAGGCACTGCGTGGCAGTGGTTCCGCTCCTACTTGGCAGGCCGTCTCCAGAAGATAGTGCTTGGGGAACATTGCTCGACACCGTGGGTACTCCAATGTGGGGTCCCGCAGGGTTCGGTTTTGTCTCCCATGCTTTTTAACATCTATATGAAGCCGTTGGGTGCGGTCATCAGGAGTTTTGGAGTGCGTTGTCACCAGTACGCTGATGACACGCAGCTCTACTTCTCCTTTTCATCTTCCTCAGGTGAGGCGGTCAATGTGCTGAACCGTTGCCTGGACACGACAATGGACTGGATGAGAACTAACAAACTGAGACTCAATCCTGATAAGACTGAGATGCTGTTGGTGGATGGTTTTTCCAATCAGATGGTGGATACATATCCTGTCCTGGATGGGGTTACACTCTCCCTAAAGGAACAGGTTCGTAGTCTGGGAGTCGTTCTAGACTCTTCCCTCTCACTTGAGGCTCATGTAGCCTCGGTGGCACGGAATGCGTTCTACCAACTTCGATTGGTAGCCCAGCTACGTCCCTACCTGAGTAAGGAGGATGTTACATCAGTAGTACATGCTCTGGTAACCTCACGTTTGGATTACTGTAATGTGCTCTACGTAGGGCTACCTCTGAAGACGGTTCGGAAGCTACAGCTGGTGCAAAATGCGGCGGCCAGACTGCTAACAAGAACGAAGCGGTCTGACCATATAACACCTGTTTTGGCCTGCTTGCACTGGCTTCCAATACGCTTCCGGGCCAAATTCAAAGTGTTGGTATTAACCTATAAAGCCTTATACGGCGCGGGACCTCGATATCTGTCGGAACGCCTCTCCCGCTATGAACCGGCTCGTACACTACGGTCTGCTATGAAGGCCCTCCTCCGGGTCCCGACTCATAGGGAGGCCCGGAGGGCAGTGACAAGATCAAGGGCCTTCTCAGTGGTGGCCCCCGAACTATGGAATAGTCTCCCCGAGGAGGTTCGCCTGGCGCCGACACTATCATCCTTTCGGCGCCAGGTTAAAACCTTTCTCTATTCCGAGGCATTTTAATTTTTTGTTAATGATTGTAATGTTTGTAATTTGATTTTAGCCTTTGCTGTTTTTAGATTGTGAAATTTGATTTTAGACTGATGTTTTTGTATTATATTGTATTTTATTGTATCTATGTTCACCGCCCAGAGAGCTATTGCTAGTCGGGCGGTATATAAGTTTTAAAAATAAATAAAATAAATAAATACTTTCTCCTAATAAACACATTTTTGTATGCAATTTTGACTAATGTACACATTTTTGCAAGCAATCTCTCCTAATATATAAGAGCATGTTATGTTCTTTTCACGAATATATTCATTTGAATGCACATTTTCTCCTAATATGCACATTTTCCCCAATATATGCATTTTTAAAAAACATTGGTTGGAGAACTACATTGCAAAAATCAGATGTGTGAGTTTCAGCTGATGGCTATGTTTAGAAAGTGCAACAATTGGCTAATGCTGGCTAGGGCTCTTGGGAATGGGAGTCCAACAACATCTGGAGGACCACCAATGGAAAGTATGAAGGCAGTCCGATATTAAATAAAAATACCCTTAAAATATGAATACAGAAAACTTGAAACTATAAAAACAAAAATGGAAACCCATAAGAAAAAAAGAGCACAATAATGTGAAAGTGAATGGAGAGGAAGATAATGATAAAATACCTATTTTTTTATCCCAGGTATTTTATGTTTGTATCTGGAAATATGATGTGTGGTTTCATAGCTTTTGATACTGTCGACCACGGTATCTTGTTAAACTGCCTAGAGGGATTAGGGATGGGGGGCACTGTTCTATGGTGGTTCCATTCCTATCTCTCAGGCAGGTACCAACGGGTAGCATTGGGGGAGGAGGTTTCAGACCCTTGGCCTCTCACTTGTGGAGTGCCACAGGGTTCTATCCTCTCCCCCATGCTATTTAACATCTATGTGAAGCCGCTGGGAGCCATCATCAGGAGTTTGGGCTGCAGTGTCACCAATATGTGGATGACACTCAGCTCTATCTCTCATTTAAGTCCTCACCAGAGGTGGCTGTGGAGACCATGTCCAAGTGCCTGGAGTCCGTTAGTGGATGGATGGGCGAGAACAGGCTGAAGCTAAATCCTGATAAGACCGAGGTGTTACTCATGGGTGATAAGAGAAGGTTGGGAGACATTGACTTGGTGTTTAACTGGGTAAGATTGCCCCTGAAGGATCAGGTCCGCAGCCTCGGGGTCATTCTTGACTCCCAGCTGTCCATGGAAGCTCAAGTTTTGGCAGTGAGCCGGGCAGCTTGGTATCAATTACATCTGATACAGAGGCTGCGACCCTACCTTCCTGTACAGCTTCTCCCGCGAGTGATACATGCCCTGGTCTCCTCTCACTTAGACTATTGTAATGCGCTCTATGTGGGGTTACCCTTGAAGACGGTCCGGAAACTCCAGCTGGTGCAGAATGCGGCAGCACGCTTGATTATGCATAGCCGTCGCCGGGAACACATCACTCCGGTGTTGATAGATCTTCACTGGCTACCAGTGGTTTACCGGGCCCAATTCAAGGTGTTGGTATTGACCTTTAAAACCCTATATGGTTTCGCCCCGGTTTATCTAAAGGACCGCCTCCAGTATCACCAATTGAGCTGCCTTACAAGATCAGCCACGCAGGATCTCCTCTCGGTCCCACCGGCCAAAACAGCTCGGCTGGTGCGGACCAGAGAGAGGGCGTTGTCAGTAGTGGCTCCCACCCTCTGGAATTCCCTCCCCTACAATCTTCGACATGCCTCCTCCCTGATGAGTTTTCGACGAGCATTAAAGACCTGGCTCTTCAGGCAGGCCTACAGGAACTTTGAGCTAGATTAGTTTGTAATGTTTTAACTGATGTTTTGATGTTAGTTTTAATTGATGAATATGGTTGTATTTATTGTATTGTACATTGTACTTGTTGCTGCTGTAAGTCACCTAGAGTGTCCAAAAATTGGACAGATAGGCGACTAACAAATTAAAGTTTATTATTATTATTATATAAATTTAGGATATGGGAGTGAATAAGGTTGATTTGATTCACCTGCTGTTCTGTTTAATTGCCTATGATCAGGAGCCTGGATTACTAGTAGTGGTTTAGTAACCAGTATGGGAAGTGGGATGCAAGGCAGCCCAAACAAGTGCCAGTAAACTCTTTAAGACTGAAAATGTCACGGAGAGCAGAAAAGCAGTTGAGCAATATCCTTCAGTATATAAAATCAAACTTAGTCACAGACCTGTGACTAAGGTTAAAACGGTGACTATTAAATTCAGGAAACATCCAAAGAAATAAAACAGGATTTCATACAAATTATTGTCGTTGGAGTAAATATTGCATTTGCTATAATTTACATACGCACACATTAGTAAATCAACTCATTAAATTTTGTTTCCAAGCAGATCAGAGAGGCAGGACCAATCAGTGTACAGAAAATTGTAATCCATATTAAAAGGTAAAGGTGTCCCCGCACTTATAGTGCGAGTCATGTCTGACTCTTAGAGTGACGTCTTGCGACATTTACTAGGCAGACCGTATATATGGGGTGGGATTGCCAGTTCCTTCCCCGGCCTTTCTTTACCCCCCAGCATATGCCGGGTACTCATTTTACCGACCACGGATGGATGGAAGGCTGAGTGAACCTCGACCTCGACCCATTTTACCAGAGATTTGACTTCCTCCTTCCTTTGGAATCGAACTCCGGCCATGAGCAGAGCTTCGGCTGCGTTACTGCCACTTACCACTCTGCACCATGGAGGGTCTATTGATCCACATTGGAGGAATCTAAAGTTATTTAGAGCGCTCTTATTTTTATAAGGGATTTGCCCCCACCCAAGCCTCAGGAACGAGTCCATTCTACTCAATGTTTATTTGCTAAACAAAAGCCAAATGTTTTGAGTAGATTTCTTACTACAGAAACGACACCTTCACATATGGCTTCCATATATTGATGAAAACCCTAAGCAGCCAATACTGTGAGTTTCTCTGCTTTGGACTATGTGAAAATACATTTGGTCAGATGGCAGTCTGCTTCACTGAACTTTAATCCAGAATTTTAAAATCTGGATGTGAAAATGAATATGCTGCCACAAGAAAGTCAGAGGAAGTGTTGTACTCTTCCTCCAAGTAAAAACAAGGGATATTGCAGCACCTTCAGACTAACAAATATGTTATAGCATAAGGCTTTGTGGATTTGAGTCCCCTTCATCAAATGCATATGATGAAATGTAGAGTAGTCCAAAAAAGCTTATGTTATAATAAGGTGCTTCAAGACTTGCTTTTTGCCACAAAACAGACTTAATACAGCTGCAAAGAGAACTATTACAATAGTTATTGTAAGGAAATAGAAGAGGACAACAAAAGGGTAGAACAATAGCCCTATTCCAAAAGATTAGAGAAATGAAAGGGAAATTTAAACCAAGGGTAGGGCTGTTGAATAATCAACAGGGGAACACACTGACTGACTGAGATAAAATAAAAGGAAGATGGAAGCAATACACTGAAGAACTCTATAAAAAAGATGCCAGGATGACAGATTCATTCAGAGAGGAACCGTACGATGAAGAACCAGAAATGTTAGAATGTGAGTTGAAAGCTACTCTTAAAATACTTGGAAGAAACAAATCACCAAGAACAGATGGCATACCAATAGAGTTGCTACAAGCTACTGAGACTGAATCTGTCCAAAGTATGACAAAAATTTGTCAAGAAATATGGAAAACTAAACAATGGCCCACAGACTGGAATTGAGCTTGTCAAGGATTATTAATACCTCGGCACAGTCATTAACCAAAATGGAGACAATCGTCAATAAATCAGAAGAAGGCTAGGACTGGGGAGGGCAGCTATGACAGAACTAGAAAAGGTCCTCAAATGCAAAGATGTATCACTGCACACTAAGGTCAGGATCATTCAGACCATGGTATTCCCAATCTCTCTATATGAATGTGAAAGTTGGACAGTGGAAAAAGTGGACAAGAGAAATATCAACTCATTTGAAATGTGGTATTGGAGGAGAGCTTTGTGCATACCATGGACTGCAAAAAAAGACAAATAATTGGGTGTTAGAACAAATTAAACCAGAAATATCACTAGAAGCTAAAATGATGAAACTGAAGTTGTCATACTTTGGACACATCATGAGAAGACATGATTCACTAGAAAATACAATAATGCTGGGAAAAACAGCAGGGAGTAGAAAAAGAGGAAGACCAAACAAGAGATGGATTGATTCCATAAAGGAAGCCACAGACCTGAACTTACAAGATCTGAACAGGGTGGTTCATGACAGATGCTCTTGGAGGTCACTGATTCATAGGGTCGCCGTAAGTTGTAATCGACTTGAAGGTACATAACAAGGAGGGCACAGATCTACCCTACAATCCCCAATGTGTACAAATCCTCATATGTACCTAAAACGGCTTCTTAAGTCATGAATCACAAGTTTAGCTTCCTAGCCAACAAGGGAAGTGCATCTTTCAATTAATAATTGGTTTCAAGTAATAGTAAATTGCCTGTTGATGGAGTAATTATTAACTTTCCGTTAGTCTGGACACAAGCTGAAAAAAAGTGTAGTGACAACTCATATTAAAGTTTTAACCATATTCTCTACAAACTTTGTATTGACACACCTTAGCACTGGTGTGATCCATGTATATATGTATACACATGCAGGAAAGACGCACACACACACTCACACGCGCACACACTCACACTTCTGTTCTCATTAGATTCATTGGATTTTTTCTATTCATTTTCCTGAAAGATTTTAGGCTTCTTCTTTTTTAATGAAAGCAACAATAACAGGGACAGATTATAACTGTGCAATAACCTTAAAGTCATGTTTATTTTGTGCCAGAGCCAAGAATACTGTTTATTGATCTACTTCTCTTTACTGATCCAAATTTAGCTTAACTTTTAACTCAATTTATTGGCAAGTATTCACAAAGCACAGCCAATAGCTTTATACAGACCACCACACACAGAGACACAGACACACACAGAGACACACATACAGAGACAGACATATACGCTCAGAGAGAGAGAGAGAGAGAGAGTTTTGGATTATCTCTATATTGCACAGAGCAGTGATTTGTCTTAGGAAACCTACCCACATCATAATTCATGGCTGTTTTTTTAATTTCCTGTGGAACTATTGTTTTAAGCCCCCTAGCTCTCTGACAGTAAGAACCAGAAAGCCTAAAACTACTCTTAGAGCAAATTAATGGTGTAGAGTATTGGCCCTCCAGGCTTGCCATACCAGGAACTGCTGAGTCAGTTCCAGGCTGTGGTAGTTTTAGTTCCAGGTCTGCCTTACAAGTAGCACCATGCTGTGGGCCTTGTTCCCTGTATATGATTAGTTATAGTAAATTTCTTGTTGTTGTTGAGATCATCTGTGTGGCCTCTTCCTTCATGATACATTTCACTGGCGATGAGGATGGGATCTACTGAGCCACACAGAGTGTTTTCTTCATGCATGAGAGGGAGAGAACATTTCTCCTTAGACTAGATTAGGACATCAGCTTGGGCCTTGTGGAAACCACTGCAAAGCACTTCAGGTCAGTGTGTATCTTGTGGAATATGGCCACCCAAGGGCATCTGGAAGAATTTACCACTGCATGTCCCAGCAAGTGGGAAAGTTATGCAGCCAGGCTGGAGTTTTACTTGGCAGCAAATAGCATTACAGAGTCAGAGAAGAAGCGTGCTGTGTTACTCAGTGTCTGTGGGGTAGACACTTTTGACTTAGCCCAGGCCCTCGTAGCACCAGCAAAACTTCCTAATACATCTTATGAGGATATCCTGAATGCTTTACAAGGACATTTCTCTCCAAAACTGTCTGAAATAGCACAACATAATTCCTTCTACAAACGAAATCAGGGCCCAACAGAGAGTGTGTCACTGTATTTTGCTGAACTTATACGCATGGCAAAAACTGCAATTTCCCAAACCTTGAGGAGATGCTGTGTGATCGCCTGGTCTGTGGGTTGCACGATGAGGGCCTGCAAAAGCATCTGTTTGCAAAAGGACAGCTCACGTTCAAGACTGCATTAGAGGAAGCTCTGGCTACAGAACCAGCAGCAGCAAGAGCCCAAGAAGTGCACTTGGCAAGAAACTCACCCTGTTCAGAAACCCAGCTGGCTAAAGATTCCAATTAACAACTTCTATAGATCCACAGGCTGCAATGCAAATGCTCATCAACCAGAGTAGATGCTGCAGGACCTCCAAGATCCAGACAAGTTTCTCCAGTGAAATGTAAGAGCTGTGGTGGATCCTATGAATGACGTGCCTGCCATTTCAGAGGTGTATAGTGTTGTTATTGTCAAAAAGTTGGGCATATTGAGCGAGTAAGCCAAGCCAAAGCGGAAGCAGCCACCCCCAGCAATGCGGTGGAAGGGAAAACACCATCAAGGACACAAAGCAGTACCACACACACTGTACAGAAGTTTTCCACATATGGCAACGCAGAGGAGGTGATTAACCACATCAAGCCAGAGTTGCAGTACTCCACCAATGTGAGGAAGGTGAAGGTGACAGTCACCATCGAGGGCACTCCATGCACCATGGAAGTTGATTTCGGCTCAGGTTATACTATCATCTCATCAGAAACCTACCATCAAATACTTCCTTGTGGGGGCCCACAAATGGTCCCTTTCCACTCCAAGCTTACTGATTACCAGGAAAATCAGGTTCCATTAAAGGGTGTCTGTGAAGTTGAGGTGCATTACCAAACTTTCCATGGAACTTTACAGTTATTGGTTGCTCAAGGTCATCGCACCAGTCTCCTTGGCTTAGACTAGTTTGAGCCATTGGGCATTGCTCTCACAGGGCTCCACCAGATTGGTGAATCATTATGGGATAACATCCTAAATAATTTCAAAGCTGTTTTTGATAAAGGTCTTGGTAAATATAAGGGACCTCCTCTTTCGTTGTTCTTGGATCCTACTGTGGCCCCCATCCATATGAAACCCCATCGTGTTCCTTTCGCACTGCAAGCAAAGATTGATGCTGAACTTGATCACCTCATAGAGCAAGGCATCTTGGAGACAGTGACACGCCCTACATGGGAGACACCCATTGCCACTCCATTGAAGGCCAATGGCGACATCCACATTGGTGGTGACTACAAGTGCACTATCAATAAATCCCTGCATCAGAATCCATATCCAATCCTAGTGGTGAGTCATCTTTTGGCATCACGTTCACAAGGAAACGTTTTTGCGAAGTTTGACCTGGCACAGACCTATCAGCAACTGTCTGTGGATGATGCTACTGCCGATGCTCAGACTATCACCACTCATCATGGAGCATTCAGAGTAAAACGCCTCCAGTTTGGTGTTTCAGTGGCCCCTGGATTTTTTCATAGTTTAATGGAGAACATTCTCAAAGGAGTACCAGGTGCAATACCTTATTTTGATGATGTCTTGGTTGTCGGCAACTCCATTGCTGAACTTGTCTCATGGGTGCAGGATGTACTGCACTGTTTTGCTGTTGCAGGTCTCTGGGTCAAGCATGAGAAATGTGCATTTGGTGTTTCCCAAATTGAATTCCTTGGCTACAGTATTGATGCCTCTGGCATTCGGTCTACCCCAGAAAAATGTAAAACAGTTCATGAAACTCCAGTGCCCTATAATAAACTGGAACTCCAAGCCTTCTTGGGACTCTTGAATTTCTATCATGCCTTCTTGAAACGTAAGGATACAGTGGCAGAACCATTGCATCGCCTTCTTGACAAGCATGCTGCATGTGTGGCTAGACTGTAGCCTACTGTACAAAGATAATAGTCACATCTCTTGCCCCAACTACCAATGGCATGTAGCCCCTGGAAAGTTGTCCTCTAGGGAATGTGGATCTTGGGCTGAAAAGGGTTCCCCAACCACTGAAAGCAGGAAGGGAAGTTGAGTAATTTTTATTTGGGGAAATTATTAAAGGAGTTGGTGAAATATTAGGGGTGACTGAATCTGTCCATTTTGGTTTCTCTCAGTTTGTCATTTTTCCTGTCTTAAATTCAGTTCCCTGTATTTCCACAGTAATTTGAGACTTCTTTTTTAAAATCCTTATTAAAATTCATCATTTTACTGCAAATTTCTCCTCACACACACATTTCATGTGCAGTTTTCATCAAAGTTCACACTCTCCAAGCAATTTCCCCTAATATAAAGCAGTTTTGTGTGCTATTTTCAGTAAAGTATGTTTTTATTCCCATTTCCCTTTAATTATATACACTTTTGTACATACAATTTGGTTTGAGAACTGCATCACAAAATTTGGAGAAGTGTGAATTTTGACGAACAGCTATGTTTCAGTTTGTGTATTGGTTTGGAAAATGTGAATTAGGTAGTTTCTCATTGCAATGCAAAGAAAATTGAATTTCTCTCTGTCCTTACAGAAGAACCAGTGAATTTAGGCCCCTTCCACATGAGAATCTTTTAATGCTGCTGAGGCATTGCAGCAGTCAAAGCAATCTCAAGAAAAACAACATTTGCACGTTTGTTGTTGTTTTTGTATATATATATATATATATTGTACACTTTCAGTTTAGAACAAAATGTAAATTAAATAAAGCTCGCCTCCCTTCAAACAAGCAAGCGGATCAGAGACAGCTTTGATGGCTGCTGGGTGCTTTTCCCAAGCACACACCGCCTCTGCATGTTCACCCACCATGTAAATTGAGAACAGCAGCTGCCAAATCTCCTTTCTTTCTCCTGGTGACAGGTATCCTTTGCTGTTGTTGTTTCAAGCCTCATTCCCAGCTTCTGGCTCTCTCTCCTCTCCCCAAAGTTGATTTGAGCCCACCCAGTCCCGCTTCTTAGAGAGAATAAGCAAGGAAGGGAAGTAGGTGGCAGGTAGGAGGCACTGTTTTCAGCCACAGCCACGGGGTTGCTGAGGAAGCATCTGTAACTACCAAGCTCTAATTGACAGTAGTAATGCTAGCTTAGGAGGAGGAGGGAGGGAGGACTGGGTGGCAGGTCCACTCCACCTCTTTCTCCTCTGCCTCTGCCAGAGTTGGTCCTCTGTAGAAGAGGGGCTTATATTATTTCCTAAGGGCGTGGGTTTGCATCAGCACTATGGCACAAAATAATGTTTTTAATTTTTATATAAAGACCATGTCAAGACAGTTTCATTCTTTATTTTTATGTAGCTATCTTCACCTGGTACTGAAAAGACCACAAAGATGGTGCCAAGCAAGCCTTCCTGGGAAGGCCATTCCATAACCAGAGAGCCACTCCTGAAAAAGCACTTTTCCTGGTGGTTGGCTCGCTCATTTCATGGGGAGGGGCTAGAGAAGGCCCTCCAAAGAGGATCTTAAGGTTCAAGTAGGTACATATGGGAGAAAGTGGTCTTTCAGTAGCTTGGTCGTAAGCTTTTAGGGTTTTAAAGGTTAAAACTGGTATTTTACATCGGTCCTGGAAATGGGTTGGGAACCAGTGAATCTGACAATGCATAGGCAACCGGTCCCAGTTAATATTCTTGCAGCCCTTTTCTGGACCAACTGCAGTTTCCAGAACATTTTAAGAGGCAGCAGCACATACAGCACATTGCAGTAGTCTAAACGGAAGAACATGGGTAATTGTGGCCAAGCTATCTCCATCCAGGTAAAGCCACAGCTGATATATCAGTCAAAGCTGTTAAAAGGTTGTTTTAAACTCAATTGTTTATCTTGAAAGCTCAGAGATTAGGAAAGAAGTGTCAATTTAGTATTTTAACTGCTGGTTTTCTGCCTGAGGGAAAAATATAATGCAGAGTCTCAATACCCTGTTAAGCAATGAAGATCATTTAGGAATCAAAGAGAGAGCAGACTGCAGATAATTTGTGTTTCATATGTATAATTTTGTTTAACATTTTCATTGGCGTGGAGGATTCTAGGTCATTGGCAGTAAACATGTTGTATTTATGCTGGCATTGGCATCTCATTGGGGAGCAGACAATTCAATCTGTAACATAATTAAATCAACATTTGGTTGACAGCCCAAATGCATGAGCCATTACTACTACTACTGGTGATCATTTGTGACCGAGTAAGATTGTCTTCCAAAATAAGGCTGGTTGAAAGATGCCTGTGTGTGAATTTGTTTTATGTGGAGAGATCGGCGCACAATGATCACCAAAAATCTTGACAGAAAAAGGCTTTGATCCAATGGCATGGATACCACGACAATTGGAAGTATTTTATCTGCTGCAGCCTTCAACCGCCTTCACAGCCGTTGTAACATACACATTATTATCCTCCGCCTGTTCTGCCGTTGAGGACATTCTTGGATCGTTCTTTGTCTGGTTCCTCTCCCTTGACTTTACTGCCATGGGTGACCATGCTGGGAGTACATGACTCCCGACAGCATCACTCACAGGGTTCATTGGAACACGCCAGCTCACTCACCACTACAAGGTGACGATCCAGCGAGCGGATAAGCCATTACCCCAGCAAACAAATGAAAGTACAAAAGTGGGGTGTCATTCAGAGCAAAGTCACATCTACGATGGTGAGTAAATCCACACAAGTACAGCCAGGCTTGTACAACATAGTGGCTCAGTGCTGCTAACAGCTATGATTGCCAGATGCACTGTAATGGCATTGTGTAAAACTTTTTTGGCATGAACTGACTGAACAGATTACCTGATGGGGTGAAAAAAGATTGGATTGCCAACAACTAACCATCATTCAAAAAGGTTATTCTGGATAACCATGGAACAATCATGTAAATTGTGCCACAATGTGGTGATGGTGGTGGTGGTGGTGGTGGTGGTGATTATCCACCAGCCAAAGGTCTCCTGCTTTCTTAAAAGACTCTGCCCTTTCTCCCTTGCCGTATCATAGGCTTGGAACTGCCGCCCAGGACACCTATGTGATGCTAGCTCTCTTATTTTATTCACAGCCCTCCCCAAAACCCACCCGTGAAATCTTAGGTACAACCCTCTAGTTTCCTTGGCCAAGTGTAACCTAGTTTGTAACTCAGCCTGCCTCCATTTCCCTCCTTTCTCTGTTGCTTTCCCTGTGTTAAATTTTAGATTGTAAACTCTTTGTTTACAATCCTCTTGTTCTCTGTAAATCAGGGGTGGGGAAACCTGTGACTCTCCAGATGTTATTGAACTACAGCTCCCATCAGCTCCAGCAAACATGGCCAGTGCTTAGGGATGATGGGAGTTACGGTCTAGAAACATCTGGAGGGCTAAAGGTTCCCTGTCCTTTCTGAAAATTGTGTGCATGCTAATGGCAAACAGCAATAAGAATAATAAGAATAATAGCCACAATAATAGCAGGGTGCACATGGCCATTTTTCCCGATCAAAAGATATCTTTTTGGAGTCATGCTGTGGTGATGACTCACTTGGATAATCATTATTATCCAATAATGCCTTATGATTTCATTAAAACGATCAGCAGATTTGCTTTTTGAAGCTTGCTGAGCTCATACTGACCTAGTATCAAGATGCAGAGCCATAATTGTACAAAATTGAAATACTCTTTCTTTCTTTTACATTCAGTGTTTTATCCATGCTCTTAGACATGGCTGCCCACTGAGAAAGACTAGGAAGACAATTACTTTACTGCCATTACTGTGAGATTTAAGGGACATTGTAAATTGATAGGAGCAAGCAGTCTCTGGAAATTTTACAGTCAAAAATGGGCTGATTGGCCCATTGTGTGTTGCACCTTAATTAATTGCAATTTATAAACATTTCCTGGCAGAGCTTGTCATTTATTATGTATCTACTCAGCAGTGCAATACAAAGCCCTAAAGGTGTGCTAAAACAATCCAATGTTTAACAAATAGTTGGGGTGAACCTTTGAAAAAGTTCAGAAACTCATTCAGATGAACAGAACAATTGGTTATAAAAATAAATCCAGACAAGTCTGAATCTGCTCATGAGCAGGGAGAATAGAGCTTTCTTTCCCAGATAATTTATTTCCAATGAATAATTCAACCGAACTAGCAGTAAATTCAAGAGATTAGCCTGTCTCTGACCTCTCACTTCAAGAAGCTCATTCAGCCAGATGGAATTCTATCCTCTGTTTTATGATTAACAATCTATTCAAGCCATTGGATACATCCTATATAATGACATCAGAACCATCCAAGGTGTTAGGTTGTTCAATGATGGAGTTTTTTTAAAAAATTACACAGCCCAAAATATTTTGCTGTTGATGTCAGTGCTGATAGGGTTTCGTCAAATCAGCATTCCCAGAGTGGAAACAGACTGACATCAGAAAGAATTCATAAACTCCAAGATACACATCAAAGCTTTGAGAAAATACTCATAACAATACTACAAATCTCCAGGAGTACGCCAACACTGACAACTGCCTGAAATATTATTCCCAGAGTTCCCTGGGGAAAGGGATTGAAACCACTCTGGCAATGGTGCAGTGAGCCAGCTTGGTCAGTTTGACTGGACCATGGTCAGTTCCATAGTACCTCATAGAGATACGTCAGTCAACTAACTGTGAGCAAGCTGAACAGGACAAGGATGGAAGTCGTTGCAAAAACCAGACAGGTTGGAGAGGAGCATAAACAAGGAGATGGAAGGGAGAGGCTTCTGCCTCAGTGCAGTACTGGATATAAGGTGACAAATACATGCTGCAAGTGTTTAATTGTATGAAGATAACACTGAAATGAGCAGTTCAGATTCCTTGATTTCCTGTGAATAAAATCATCCATATGTACCCATATTTACTTAGCTGTTGAGGCACCAAAGCCATAGTAGGACCTATTGTAGAAATCCTATATCTGTCTGACTACTCTGTGGGAGAGTACTCACAGTTCTTCTATTCGAAAGCTTTATAAAAGTCTTCCATATGTTTCTTGGAGCCCTCTATGCACACACTGAACTTCCTAGAGCATGGCCACTATCTCATTTAAAGCCTGCATCTCCCCCCCCCACTCCTGATTCCATCTGTGCAAGCTTCACTTATCTATGCAAAAATGTTTGCAAAGGGGAAAAAAGCTGCAGTTGCTGATAATGCACATCAATATGTTCAAATAGTATTTTTCAGAAAGTTAAGAAACATGTAACACATAATACTGACATTTCATCTTTCTTTTTCATGCAGAAGTTGTGTTTAAAGGCATTATATACGCATACGCTGTGTAATTACATTAATCAGAGAGACTTCTTCTCCGTGTTCCTTTATGGTTACTATGGCAGCACCCACATGTTTGCACAGAGCAGAGCATGGGTAGGCCCACTCTTAATTAGACTTACAAAGCAGTTACATTTCAAAGGAAGGCAATTAATACAAAGTTAGAAGAAAGAGTGCTGGAAAAGAGTGATAGGCCTGGAAACATGTTCTTACTTTTCCTTATGCCAATAGCTTTTTATTAGAATGTGTTTAATCTTGCTTCCCCCGCCCCCCATCTGTTGCCTGCTCATATGTGTTGCTGCATAAGCATAGGAACATGTAGAGCTGAATAGCAGGCAGCAGCAGCAGCATGAGAGAACAACTCTTGTAGTGGCACTGGGAGCTGGTCTCAATCTCAGGTTCAGATTAGAAATAGAACCTCCCATTGTGGTTCCAGTATTCCTTTCCCTGATGAACCTGTTCACTCTGAGGGCTCATGTGAATCTAATACATAAGGAATCTAACACAAATGGATGAGGAAGAAATAGTAAATGGTTCACATTTTTTTCATGGAAGAGGACATAAACCCAAATGCAGCTGTCTTCCAACATTTACACTTCTCCAAATTTTGTAATGCAGTTCTCCAACTAAAAAAAGTGACCAAAAGTGCATATATTTGGGGAAAGTGTGCAGAAAAATGCACATATGAGTGAAAATAACATACAAAAATGCATTATATTAGGGGAAACCATTGTAGAAAATGTGTTTATTATGCAAAATTACATGCAAAAATATGTATAGAAGAAATATACCCTAAAATGCTGGTGAATTTTTCTTTAAAAAAATGCAGATGAAGAAATTGGTGAACTGAAAACATAAGATTGGAAAAATGAGAAACCAAAATTGACAGATTCATCCATCCTTAATAATACATATGACTGCCACTGTACATGGTATCTTTAAGATTTTCATAAGAGCTTTGGACCTCCTGAAGAAATACAAACCTATATCTGAATTTTTGGGCAGTTAAGTAATTTAGGGTGTGTGTATTAACACCTTTTGGTAAGAGAATGCTTGACTAAGGCTGCAATCCAATAGATGTCTATTCAGACGTAAACTCCATTGGGTTCAATGGAACATACTTCCAGGTAAGTGTATTGGATTCCAGCCTAAGTCATCATAATTAGTAAGTTATAATTCCCACTGACTTTAGGGGGACTTATTTCTGAGAGAAGATGCTCAGGATGACAGTGTAGGTGGACCTTGGTCCAATAGGTTGATTCTTTTTTTAAAAATGACACTTCTCTGTCCCACTTTTGACCCCATTTTAACTGTAGCAATGCAACCTTTTAAAGTAGCCCCTTCTATCATGGTGCTCTGAGAGTATGTGGTAAACTCCCACCTGTTGCTCTGCAAATGATGCATTCTGCTGCTCCTTAATCCATTAGCTTTATATAATTTTAAAATATCTCAGAACTAAACAGGAATAGAACAGGCTGAAGTGTGGGAGGCCCTTGGCTGAACATCTCTCACCAAAAATAGAAAGGCAAGGCAAACACAACATTCTTTACTTGCAGCATTTCCAAAGATACACTCTTGCCTACATGCTGCTCTTGGTCCTTTCTTAACAATGCATGTTATCATCAGTAAAAGCTCCATATACTCACAGTATGATCCCATCCCTCTTTCAGGATCATCTGATAGGTGGATTGGAATTTGTGCCAATGGAACACAAAGTTGCTTTAGCATTATGTGGCCACTGCATTGGGCTGCTGGCCAACTGCAAAACAACACTAGCAGAAGGTAGAAGAGATAGGTAGACTTGGGAGTGTTACTGGGGCAGGTGGTCATCCTACATCAGATTCTATTCATGAAGTCAGGTTTGGATCCATACCTTGCACTGATATAATGCTGTAAAGATAACAATATTATTGATCCCAGCAGGTGAATGCCCAACCATAGACCCTGGGACGACACTACAGGTAAGAGTATAAACTCAGTTAGTGGGTTGGGCTGAGACAAGAAGAATAAGAGAATACCATTGACCTGCACCCTTTCTCAGTTACTCACCAAGCTCCAAGGGGCACAGTTTGTGTCTGTTAAAGCTGTTACCTATTATGCATAGTTGTTCTATGTTTCTCATGTCTCCCCTCCAGCAATCATAGGAAACAGCCTTATATCAAGTCATATGATTAGTTTAACTGCCTCAATATTGTCTAGCAGCTGCTCTCTAGAGGGTTTCCAAGCCCTACCTGGAGAGGCCAGAGATCAAACCTGGGACTTTCTGCATTCACAGCATGCATGTGCTCTACTACTGAGCTGTAGTCTCTTCCCTAAATAAATTACATAGCTGCATTATTGCTCCCTGGGTCTCTGCAATCTGGCATCACTTTGCATGTTGCTTCAGTTTCCAGCTTGGTTGAATCAGTGCTGCACAATGGCACAAATTAGCCTTTTCTTTCTTGGTACAAATGTTTACAATTTAAAAAATGCAAAATAAATAGGGCCTGAACATCTTATACAGATACACAAAATAATTTCTGCAAAAATACGTTATCCTTTTCATGAAGTATGGGTGACCTGATTTTAAGGAAAGTGCCAACTACTGATTCAGCAACATGATATCTGTTTTCTTCCCAAGAGGGTTTCCCTGATAAACAGTCATGGTTTCCTCACTAACATTCAGAATGGAGGCCACCATTTTATTTCTTGAGCCAAAGACTCTGGAACCAAATTATTTTCCATAATCTGGTGGCAATGGTTCTGGATAGAAAATACAACATTAATGTATGATATTCTACCCACTGTAAATACATTGTTCAAAAATGCACCCTTTCAAGACTGTTACCATCTTCAGAGGTAATTTGAAATTGAAATTGTGAAGTGAGAGAATGCCCTTTTCTATCCACAAGAAAAGAAAAAGGGTATTGCTAACAACTATTTCTGTGTTACTCATGAGTAAAGGAAGCAGGTCTTGCTTGGGTGCCATGCATTGGCCAGGGGTGGCATTGTGTGTCTGTGTGCATGTGTGAGTACGTATCATGAAGAATCAGTTCTGTGTGCTACTCTCATGTTGATATCTGTCAATGGGTACTACAGTATAGCTAAGATAGCTGGTGTTACAACAGGATCTGTGCTGGCATAATCTACTTGAACCCCCAGCAGAAAATTTAAAAAGTGTAATGATAGCATTGTGGGGAGGTGGTTCTCCCATAGGGTCCCCAACAAGTATATCACCACCCAACAATCAAGATAGGGGTGTTCACATGTTAAATTCAATAACTGTATGATCTGTGCACCTGTGTACACAAAGAATTGAGCTGTACACTTGTACTGAAATTCACAGGTAATGCTCACTGAGTGCCTTGTCAGTGTGTCTGTATACACAAGCAGTTCAGCTGTACAAATGAACAAGGGTATACTCTTTTACACAAATACCACTATATGTAGCGACACAGCTTGTACCTATGTTCAGTGTAACATGTGAACAAACCCAAAGATACTCACCAGTGAGGTGCCCACATGAGCTTTATACAAAAGTGGCATGTAGCAATGGCAAAACACTGCAGTAATGTCACTGAGCCTGTCTTCTATCTCCCTCATACAATGTACAAGCCCACAGTACCAGCTTTCATAGCCCAGTTCTTGGGAGTACAGGTTTTCAAGGGGATAGGTCACAGTCCTCCTGTAGTAGGAGTGCTTCTCACAGACAATTTTCAGAGCACTGCCTTTGTATTTGGTATTTGTATGTGGTCCCAGGCTATGGTGTGAATGGACATGAAACCACCATCTTGCTGAAGCTAAGAAGGCCTGGGTCTGGTCAGTGCCTGGATGGGAGACCGCCTAAAACCACATGTACGCCACCTTGGGTTTCTGTGATGAAAGAAGAGTGGGGTATAAATATAAGGAATAAATACTAAAAATTTGAAGCAAGCATTTTCCAGAGAAGAAGAAGGGGTGGGGTGGAGTAAATGAACAAGAAAGAATGGACATGAGAAGAGGAAATCACAGGAGGCCATGTTGAGCTGGCTGGTTATTCATTGGAAACCACGACTACTTCTACATTGTATAAATGACTTAGGCCCCAAATATCTGAAACTATCTCCTTCCCTCAGACCCTCTTAGGTGTTAAAATCAGCAGTAATTCTGCCACCCTCAGACGTTTGGGGGGATGGTAGCCCAGGAAAGAGCATTCTCTTTGGCAACCCCTAAGTTGTGGAATTCCCTTCCCACAGAGGTGTGTCTGGCACTTTCACCATAGAGTTTTCAACAAATACTGAAGGCATACCTCTTTACCTCTTTGACATATGAGACATGTGTTTTCAGGACCCATCCTATTCCTATGATTGTAATTTGTTTTAATTGTTTTTAATATTGCATTTTAAATTGTTGTAACCCACCCTGGGACCTGCTGGGGAAGGGCAGGTTGTAAATTTAATTAACAACAAGAAGACATTTGGGAAATGTGGGATTAATCCCTGCTCCTGAGAAATGTTGAGGTGACCTCTACAATGCAAAGTTTTTCTTTTCTTTTTTTGTTTCCTACTGACATTTATTTGTTTGTTTGTTTGTTTATTATTTGATTTATATCCCACCCTTCCTCCTGGCAGGAGCCCATATACAGAGCCGCCCCTAGGCATTGGGAAGCAGGGCAGTTGCCCCGGGCCCCGCGCTTTGGGGGGGCCCCATGCTTGGTGATCTCCTCACCAGCCGGCTCCTCCCTCCCTGCCATAGGCCATTGTCAGGAAGCGACAAACCGCCCCCACCCAAACAACACAATGTCCAGCACACCAACAAGCCCAAAGCCCCGTCCTCTCTCCTTATCCCTTCAGCTTGCAAAAACTTTCCTTATTTCCTCCCATCCTCCTCGCCCTATGGCCGGTGTGGGCCAGCGACTGAGTCAGAGCCACTCGTCAAAGCGGCGACAGTCATGACCCCCAGACCCTCAAGGTACTGGGTTCATGCATCAGACTCAGACCCCCACCCTTAGGGAAATGAGACTGGAACCAAAAAACTATTACTTCACCCTTGCCAAGGCTGTGTACGCTCACAACAACCCTGCAAGGTAGAAGGTAGGCTGCCACCACCCCTGTATACTGGTCCACTCAGAGCCAGGGGATCTCTGAGCCCAGAAGATATATAAAACCAAGGTCCTAAAAGGCAAGAGTCACAATTTCACTCCTTGCCAGGCACCTCTGGTTTAACACTTAAAATCCAAGCCTTTAACTTCTTAACCTTCTTTGGTAGTTAGTGACTGAGATTGGTCAAGTTACTGAATCCAGAACCACCCCTTCTCTCAATTGAACACACCAGGTTAAATAGAAGTAGCTTTATTAAGATTTATAAGTGCACTTAACATATAGCAGCAAGTAATCCTTTAAGACCATTCACCCAACAGGGGTTTAGGTTCTTACAAGAGAATTCATACACACAACAAGAAAATAACAAACTAACTCACCTAACTACTTACACACGAGGTAGTTGGTTGCGTGGCACCTCTCCTAAGAGAGATGGATGTTCAACATAAAGCAATGGAACCAGACATAGGTTGCCTTCCCATAAGCAACCCCTGGAACCATAAGGCAGAAAGGTTTGGAACTCTGGTGCCAGTCAGCATAGGCAGAGAACAGAGAACAAAGGCTATGGGCCTCTAGCCCTATACTTAAGGGAAAAGGATCCTAACAGTCCAAGATTAATTGACCAATCAGGAATTGGCTGATGTAACTTTCTTCTCGATGTTTCTCACATTTTCGTGCCTTCAGGCCCCCCTCCCAACTGTGTTTTCCCAACTGTACAGGCCAAGGATCACCTTGGGTACCAGGCACTTGCTAATCAGCAAAGATAAACAGGTGCAGCTTCTTAAGGCTTCTCTAACCATCTTCAGCTGGGAAGTGAAACTCAGATTTGCAAATTGGCAAAGGCTTGTCTTTTCTAACTGTAACTGTCTCCCAGAGTCCCTTACTGGAGCCAAAATATTGCTATTAGATTTTTAATAACTCATGACCATTACAGGTTCATGACATGCCCCTTTTCGGGAAGATGATGTCAGAACTCTGGATAGTTCTGCGTCATCGCCACAGCAACCAGGGATAAGGGAACAATCAAAAATTCCATCAATATATCAACATTGCACTATATACAGCATAAAAGAAAAAAAAAGAAAAAGTTAATACATTTTAAGCAAGTGAGCTACTTCTTGACTTATGCTTTCTAGATATATTCAAAAAATCCAACGAACTTACAAAATAACAGCAAGAAAATTAAGGGACCCCTAAAACACCCGAGAAAAGAAGACTTTATTAAAAAATAAAGAGATAAAATAAAAAATGGGGTAATCCAAAAGCTGGTCCAGGTTCAAAAAAGGTCATAAGCCATAAAATCCTATAAAAGTCCATAAAACATGTTAAAAGCGTAAAAGAGTAAAACAAGGTCTAAAACAGTCCAAAGGTCATCAGAGCCGGGAAATCAGTCAGTAAAATAGGCATGCATCAAATATCAGTCTACTGGAACAGATAAGTGAGATAGAGCATCAGCTACTACATTATCGCGCCCTTTTATGAACTGGATTGAAAAATCAAAATCTTGAAGGGCCAGACTCCAACGTAACAATTTTTGGTTGGAGTTTTTCATTCTGTTCAACCAACACAAAGGGGAATGGTCTGTCTGCAATTGAAAATGACGTCCCCATAGGTACGGGCGTAACTTGTCAAGAGCCCAAACCAAAGCAAGACACTCCTTTTCAATGGTAGCCAAATTGCGCTCTCTTGGAATCAATTTCTTACTAATGTATGCAATAGGGTGCAAATCTCCAGCAGCATCTTCCTGGAGTAAGGCAGCTCCAAGCCCAAAGTTAGAAGCATCCGTCTGAACTACAAAAGGGCTTGAAAAATCAGGGGCTTTCAAAACAGGGTAGTTTACCAACATAGTCTTTAAAGCATCAAAAGCACTTTGACATTTATCAGTCCAAATGACACACATTGGCATAGTCTTTTTGCACAATTCAGTTAGGGGGGTAGCAACACTGCTAAAATGTGGGGCAAATTTTCTGTAATAGCCGGCTAACCGCAAAAAAGACTGAACCTGTTTCTTAGTCCTAGGGACAGGCCAATTTTGAATAGCTTCGATCTTAGCCTCCAGGGGTTTTACATGATCCTGCCCCACCCTGTGGCCAAGATACACAACTTCCCCCAACCCAAATTGACATTTCTGCGCTTTGATGGTTAGTCCAGCGGCCTGCAGTCTCTGTAAAACAATTCTCAAGTGATTCAAATGCGACTTCCAGTCAGGGCTAAAAATGGCTATATCGTCCAGATACGCGCAAGAAAATTCGCCTAGGCCATTAATCACAGAATTAATAAGCCTCATGAACGTTGCTGGAGCGTTTCGAAGTCCGAATGGGAGAACCTTGAACTGGAACAAGCCCATATGCGTGACAAAAGCAGATTTCACAGCAGCGTCCCCATCTAGAGGCACTTGCTAATATCCCTTGGTTAAATCCAGTGTAGTGATGTATTTTGCTGCTCCCAGCCTTTCTATTAAATGGTCCATCCTAGGCAAAGGATACGGATCCACTTGGGAAATCTGGTTCAGCTTCCTGTAATCCACACAGAAACGCACTTCATTAGCTTCTCGTTTAGCCACTAGCACAATAGGGGAGGACCAGGGACTGGTAGAGGGTTCAATAACTCCCATTTCCAACATAGCTTGGACTTCCCTCTCTACTACTTCTGCATTCCGCCCTGTAACTCGATACGGAGAAGCTTGCATAGGGGGATGATTCCCGGTGTTAATAGAATGAATAGCCAAACCAGTTCTTCCAGGCTTACTGGAAAACATAGGTTTAAAGTCAGTCAGGATTTGGACTAATTGATTTCATTGCTCCTGAGTCAAACCTTCGGGTAGGGTAATTTCAGTTATCCCCCCTGCTTGTTGGCTCTCTGTAACCAAATCCAAAGAAACCTCTGCAAATTCACACACCTTAGCACAAGCCATAATTAAATGTCCATTAAGAGAATCAGATTTCTCAGCTTGTAACAAAACAGCCGAGTTGGCTTCCGTTTTGCTTTTACAACTTTGGAGGCTTCCCTTCTTTAATAGAGCTGTCTTAATTTCTTGAGAGCCAACAGGTGGCACTTTGCATTCCATCAGCCCCCCTCCTCTGGGTTGCAAAGGCGAACTTCTTTCCTGTGGCTCAGGCAAGCGCATGGCCCGCTCTTTCGAAGCCTTGGCTTCTCTCCCACTACGTTTCAAGGTGTCTAGCAAAACTTGAGACCTAGCCAGAGCATCCCTCTCCGCTCTACATTCAGTCTCTTTATGGTGCAGGAAAAGCAGGTCTGCTCCTATCAAAACGTCCCATAAACTGTTGGTTGAATGAACTAGAACTCTATGGCGCCCAGTCCAATTCTTGTACGAAAGCACCAGCTCAGCTACACGAGCTTGCACTGTCCTGGGTCCATACGCCGTGACAGTCACTTGTAAGTCTGGGACATATTGCTCTGGCTTAACTAGGTGTTCAGCAATACTGGTCATCTCAGCTCCCGAATCTACTCTTCCCATGACCTGAACACAATTAACATATATGGGTTCGGAAAACTGCGTTTGAACCCATTCCTTACATTCCGATGAGAGAGGTTCTGGATAGTTTCTCCCTGACAGCAAACTATCCTTTTCTTTTCCCTCTCTGCCCCTGGTTATATTTTGTACAACACTCACCGACAGGGCTTTGACTACCGGTCCACGAGGAGTTTCAGGATGGTCTTGGGAATTTGGGGCAGAAAATACAAAATCCGATTCTGCTCCTTCATTCTCCTCTGCTGACGACCAAGAAGAAAGTTCAGGGGGTTCCGCTCCAGGTGATGCTAAGTCTCTTACACGCACAACTGGAGCAACCCTTGGATTCTTCCTCCCAGCAGGATTGGGCTTAGGCAAGGTTTCGGACCAGGAATTAGCCTTATGGCCGATTTTTCCACACTTAAAGCAAGTTATTTCTACAAGGGGCTTCTTTTGTAATGCAGCCTCTGTCAGGGCGGAAGGTACTTTGGAGTAGCCATGCCCTCCCTTCACTTCCCTCGGCGGTTGCCATGGTTTCTGCATACCTGAAATCTCTCGCCCCGGCGGTTTCACAGGAACGTTCTCAGGTTTCCGAAACAGAGTAAACTTTTCTCCAGCTCTGTTTTTAAACATACGATCTGCTAGCACGCCTGCTTCAGCCAGCGAACGGGGCTGCTGGTCTCTAACCAGAGCCATCAGGTCTCGAGGGAGACGTCTGTAGAACAGTTCTTTAGCAAACAGATCTAAAACCTCCCCTCGAGTTGCAGCTTCAGCCGTGTCTGCCCAGCGCTCCACATTCCTGCCCATCCACGCAGAAAAAGCTGAGAAGCTTTCCCGAGGCTTTTTTTGATCTGCCTCTAAACGTCGAAAACAGTCCTCTGCTGTTAAAGCAAAGTGGGATCTGGCCAGAGCATAGAAGTAATCAAAATTATCTGCATACTCCACTGGCAGAGAGTTCAACAATTCTCTCAATTCGCCTTCAGCGTTAATGCGTAAAGCACTCATCCAGTACTTTTTAAGCACACCTTGGTCTCTACAAGAGTGAGCAAAAACTTGAAAAAAGGTAAAGATGTCATCTGTCTCACGAAAGGTCGGAAAAGATTTTTTATGGAGGTCTGGTCTTCCTCCTTGCGGTTGTTGCAACTCACGAGCAAAACTTTCCCTACTCCGGCGATCCTCCTTCATAGCCTTGAACTGTAGGGACAACAGCTTCATTTGCTTGGCTAGGTACCGCTGCATACTTCTAGGCAGCTCTTCCCCATCAGCATCTTCTTCCTCCTCATCTTCACTGTCCTCCTCACTTTCCTCAGTTTGCTTAAACACGATCTCCTTGTCATCCGCAGAAGGCTGAGGTATAAACGACAGAGCAGCAGCACCTTCCTCCAGCTGAACAAGCTGACTAGGCAACGCATTGTCTGCCAGGTGCACATCCTTGGCTCCATTCTTTTGAGATCTGGTTTTTATCTTTTGCGACATTCTGCACTGACCTTACTACCCAAAGTAACAAACGGTTGTGTCAGAAGTCTCTTTCAAATTTACGACTTGCTGCAATGCACTTATCTCACACAGCGTGTTCACTTAAGAGCAGGAATGGCTTCGATCCTCACCGCTGCCAGCCATGTCATGACCCCCAGACCCTCAAGGTACTGGGTTCATGCATCAGACTCAGACCCCCACCCTTAGGGAAATGAGACTGGAACCAAAAAACTATTACTTCACCCTTGCCAAGGCTGTGTACGCTCACAACAACCCTGCAAGGTAGAAGGTAGGCTGCCACCACCCCTGTATACTGGTCCACTCAGAGCCAGGGGATCTCTGAGCCCAGAAGATATATAAAACCAAGGTCCTAAAAGGCAAGAGTCACAATCTCACTCCTTGCCAGGCACCTCTGGTTTAACACTTAAAATCCAAGCCTTTAACTTCTTAACCTTCTTTGGTAGTTAGTGACTGAGATTGGTCAAGTTACTGAATCCAGAACCACCCCTTCTCTCAATTGAACACACCAGGTTAAATAGAAGTAGCTTTATTAAGATTTATAAGTGCACTTAACATATAGCAGCAAGTAATCCTTTAAGACCATTCACCCAACAGGGGTTTAGGTTCTTACAAGAGAATTCATACACACAACAAGAAAATAACAAACTAACTCACCTAACTACTTACACACGAGGTAGTTGGTTGCGTGGCACCTCTCCTAAGAGAGATGGATGTTCAACATAAAGCAATGGAACCAGACATAGGTTGCCTTCCCATAAGCAACCCCTGGAACCATAAGACAGAAAGGTTTGGAACTCTGGTGCCAGTCAGCATAGGCAGAGAACAGAGAACAAAGGCTATGGGTCTCTAGCCCTATACTTAAGGGAAAAGGATCCTAACAGCCCAAGATTAATTGACCAATCAGGAATTGGCTGATGTAACTTTCTTCTCGATGTTTCTCACATTTTCGTGCCTTCAGGCCCCCCTCCCAACTGTGTTTTCCCAACTGTACAGGCCAAGGATCACCCTGGGTACCAGGCACTTGCTAATCAGCAAAGATAAACAGGTGCAGCTTGTTAAGGCTTCTCTAACCATCTTCAGCTGGGAAGTGAAACTCAGATTTGCAAATTGGCAAAGGCTTGTCTTTTCTAACTGTAACCGTCTCCCAGAGTCCCTTACTGGAGCCAAAATATTGCTATTAGATTTTTAATAACTCATGACCATTACAGGTTCATGACAGCGACCAAAACCATAAGCAAGAGCGCCGTCACTGCAGCAGCGCATGGGAGGCCTCTGTTTTCCCCAGCAGCCCGGGCGCCTGTGTGCAAGAGGCAAGGGGGCAGCAGCTGGACTCAGCAACTGGCATCGGCTATGAGAAGGGGGTAGGCGGGCCTCATTCCTCTTTCCCGAGCCCGGCTTTTCCTTTGCAGGTCAGTGGAGACTCGGAGCAAAGGAGGGAGGGTCGCGGACGGGGAGGAGGGAGGCAGGTGGGCTGAGTCACCTTCATTGCAATTGCACCAACAGCAGCAGGTAAAGCCAACTAAGCCGCCCCAGGCACCTCCCCTTGGTGACCCCCCGTTCCTTGCAATATCAAATGACTGCTTTCTCGACTACAACCACCCCCCGGACTCCACCACCTTCTTCCGTTTCTTTCGCTCCTTCCTGGCCTCCATTCCCAGCTGTCACTGAAGAAGAGCCAGAGAGGGAAGGAAGTGGCTCTTTGAGGCCTGTAGTGCTAAAGTCTGCTCCTCTCCCACCTCCTGCGCTCCAGTTTCTAGAAGCAGATTTGGGGGAGGCTCTTCCTGGTACTGCTGCTTTGGTGGTTCTTTAGGCAATCGTTTTCCACCCACAGCTGTTTCAAAGAGGCAGAAGGGAGAAAACTCAAACTACTCATGCTGGCATTGTTCGTCCCCTTCTAATCTGCTCTATAGGAGAAAGTAGATGTTTTCCTTTTCTGTTCTTCACCGTTCCTGTTTCTTCGGTCCTCTAACTCAAGGTCCGCTGTTTTCTTTACTTCTGTTGGCTCCAAAACATCAGTTCTGGTTTTTTTTAATGATAGTTTCGCTTTCACATTCTTCTTCTAACAGTGCAATTCTATGACTGTCTACTCAGGAGAAAATTCTGTTGAGTTCTGTTGAATTCAATAGGCCAAGACCGTGACCCGAAGCAAATGTGGGGGGCCCCCAACTTTGCTTTTGCCCCGGGCCCCGCACATGCTAAGGGAGGGCCTGCCCATACATATGAACATATATAGCTGCCTTAGCCAAGTCAGACCATGGCCACATATAACCCTGTGCTGTACACTTAACGGGCAGTGGGTCTTCAAGGATTCAGGTAGAAGCCTTTATTAGATTTGCATCTATAGGGTTTTAAAATAAAAATAAAAATACAGGTCTGGAAATGTTGGGGAATTAAATCTGGGAGGTTTTGCATGCAATACAGCTGCCCTCCTGGTTCCAAGCTTTCCTGTCTTTGTAGAAGCAGATATCTGACAGAGGTTACTATTTATTTATTATTTGATTTAGATCCCGCTCTTCCTCCCAGCAGGAGCCCAGGGTGGCAAACAGAAACGCTAAAAACACTTTAAAACATCATAAAAACAGACCTTAAAATACATTAAAACAAAACAACGTTAAAAACATTTTTTAAAAAAGCTTTAAAAACATCTTTTTAAAAAGGTTTAAAAACATTATTAAAAAAACATACTAGAACTAATGTGGCAGAGGATGGACCCCTAGTTCTGGGGTCCCTGACATGGTGCCTGTTGGCATCATGTCACCCACAGATACTTTCCTTTGTGTGTGCCAAGGTGCTGAGCCTCCACATATCAATTAGTTTTAATTGAGTATGTGGGAGCTTTGTTGTTGTTTGGGCAGCAGTCTCTCTTTTTTTAAAGACAGGGTTGCCTGCTTTTTTGCCCATGTTTTATTTGTTTTTTTGGGGGGTGTAGGTGTTTTGTGCAGCATCACCATAGTTTTTCTTCTGTGAAATCGGTATTTTGTGGTGCCCACAACAGTTTTTTAGGCTTCCAGATGTGCTCCAGGGGCACAAAAATGTTGGGTACCCCTGCCCTAGACCTTTTAAAAGTTGTATATTAAAAAAAATCAGCAGATGCAGGCTTTTCTCATTTGTGCATCTATGTCAGACACTTTGGCTAGACCAGCGTTTCCCAACTAGTGGGCCACCAGATGTTGTTGGACCACAATTTCCATCTTTCCTGACCATTGGCAATGCTGGCTGAGGCTGTTGGGAGTTGTGATCCAACAACATCTGGTGGCCCACTAGTTGGGAAAGGCTGGGCAAGACTATGCAATCTGTTGGAGCTAGGCCCATTTCAACCAAAACACTTCCTGTTGAGGTATAGGCCTTCATGCATAACAAGCTGCACCTGCCAACATTTGCTCTTTTGTGTAACTATTTAAGGTACAGCAGCCTATCCTGTACTCAGAGCTTGGAAGTAACTAGTTACAAAACACAAATTACTTGTAATTTATTACTTTTTTGAGGAATGAGTGGGTAATTCCTTCACATTTTGATTGTAATAGAACAAGGAGTAATTTATTACTTTTGATGAGTAATTGTAATGTTTCCAGCATTACTTTGGGGTATTACTTGGTGGAGGGAGCAGGGGAAGTCTTTTGCTCCTTTGATTTGTGGATGAAAATCATGTGCCTCAAGCAGAGCTTCTGTGTAGCATTGCTCTTCCCTCATGCGAGATGGGGCTGGAGTGGAGAAAACAACTGTTTAAAAAAATGGACTGTGGTGGACAAGAATAGAGTGGAGGGAGAAAGGAGCTGGGGGCAAGAATATGAATAAAGGAGGAGGCAGCAACAGAATGGAGATAAAGAACTGTGGAGGTGAAAGATGACAACATGTGTTTGCTTTGTGTGTGTGTGTGTGTGTGTGTGTGTGTGTGTGTGTGTGTGTGTGTGTGTGTGTGTGTGAAAACTTGGCATGCAGAACAGCCTCTGCCACTCTCCCTGACTACTTTGCTGCATTTGCAGTGTTTTAGGGAAAAGGTTTGTTTGGGTGGGTGTCCCTTAGTTGGTGGCAGGGCAGGGTCCTGGAGGTGGTTGAGTGAGAGAGATGATGCTGGCTGAGAGTGTGGGGGGGGGTTGCACTTGGTTTGACATGCAAAGATATGAGTAGTGGCCTCTGCCTCCCTTACCAGTGGAGAGACCATCACTGCTATCTTATGGATAAAATGAATTATTCTACTACCTCTCTCTGTGTGTATTTATTTTTAATGTTGTTTTAGGCAACTTAGTATGTAGCAGCCAAGGCCAACATCTTGTAGGCACTCTAGTGTAATTGGAGTGATTACTTTTAAATAACAGTAATTCTTTTCAGAACAATTGTAATGGTAATTTATTCCTTTTTGGGCGATGTAACAGTAATTGTAATGTGTTCTTTTTAAAAAGTAATGTTCCAAGCTCTGCCTGTACTTTGGTAGCTGATCAGCATAGCTAGAAACCAATGCAAAATGCTGTACTTGTACATTTTGTAACTAGAAGATTGCGATCACTGCAATGGCTACAACAATACTGTATCAGTATTCAGGATTGCACAAAGGAGTATGATTGTTCTGCTCCTTCAATATCTTTCTATAAAAGTCACTGAGAAAAATAACCGAAAGGGCATCCATAGCTCATAACACAAAGAGCAGACTTTTATTCACCTCTCTGGCATTAAACTGACTCATAAATAACTAAAATTCACCCTTCACTACCAACAAGACTTAAACTCAGCAGGAGCCTCTGAAATACAATTTTAAAGTTGGAGAGTATGTAAGAGGAGGAAAAAACCTCTTCACTCCTTAGTTCCTGTTTGAAGGCTTCTGTTCAAGAATGTATGGCTTATCTGGATGGGATGAATCTTGCCCATAGAATCTACTAGTGCCATCATAGATGATCTATGTCACTGGTGAATACAGAAACAAATAGGCATTCCATCTACACATAGATAAATATACCATATTAGTGTCACCAAGTGCAGACAATAGCACATCCTAAGATTTGCTTTTAGTGATATTTTTTTAAAATATGTACATTCATACAGAGAAATATATGTGTGTGTACACACATACAAGGAATAATCACTCACAACACAACAATAGCCCTGTTCAGGATTCAACCCCATGCATTATCAGAATGCATGGATGCACAATAGCCTCACCTCCATCGTCCCTGTGCCTGTTGGTTCCAGCCCTTACTTTCATGCTTTGAGGGAGAAGATCCAAGGGAGAATGTTTGTGCATTTGGCTGAAAGTGCTTAGAATCCTTGATGTGATTGGGAACCCCATTTGTGCAGGATTCCTGTTCATATGGAGAATTCTAAGTGCATTCAACTGAATGTGTGAAGATTCTCCCTTCACACATTCTGGCTCAACATATGAAGGGCTGAGACTGCAACCAGTAGGGAAAGTGATATTTTGGAGATCAGGCTAGCATGTGATGGCCAGCACTCCCTTCATTCTCTATTCTCTGAACAGGGCTAATATATTTGTATTTGGCCCAGTTCATTTCCTAATATTCTGCAATATCATCACTTTTCATACATTTTGTGTATCAAATGATGAATTAGTATCTTGAGGGTTGAAAACTGTCCTCTTCTCCATTTTTCTAGCTTTGAACTCCATCAGTTGCTATACAAAGCAACATAGTTATATATGTAAACTGAGACTATGGTAGGGATGGGCGAAAATTTGATTAGGTTCACATTTAAAGTCACATTTAACAAATTTGTACTTTCTGAAACAGTGAATTGAAATACAGCCATCCTTCAAAATTTGCACTTATCTGAATTTGCAGTGTAGTTCCCCAACCAACCAATGTTTATAAAAATGCATATATGATGGGGAAAATATGCATAAACATGAAAATATTAGTGAAAATAATATACAAATGTGCATTATATTATGATATATTGTTTATATAATGTATCAGTCAAAAATGCATACAAAATGTGTTTATTAGGAAAAATTCACACTAAAATGCTGAAGAATTTTCAGGACGATATTTTTTTTAAAAAAATTGCAAATTGGTGCAGAAATGTGGAGGACTGGAAAAATGAGAAACTGAGAAAACTGAAATGGAAAGATTTTTCCATCCCTAATCCACATGAGTAATAGGTGGCCACTGTTAAGAACATAACATCGTTAAAATATGAGGCAGCTTGCTATGAAGATGCTGGTCATTGTGCAGTGGCAATATGTTTTGACTGCAGAAGATGCATTACTTTGTACCACTTTGTTTCTATAGAGATTGCTACTAATGTAGATAAAGTATTTTTAATTTTTTTATTTATTAGATTTATATCCCACCCTTTCTCCCAGTAGGAGCCCAGGGCGGCAAACAAAAGCACTAAACACACTTTAAAACATAACAACAGACTTTAAGATACAGTAAAACAAAACAACCATTAAAGCACATTAAAACAAAAAATCTTTAAAAATATTTTTAAAAAGCTTTAAAAGCATTTTTAAAAGTACTCACACCAAACTAAAATGCTCTATATGATTAGTCAATATATAATTTGCAAGACCATATCTACAGGACACATTTATTTTCCTCACTCCAGGAGACACAGGCAACTTTAGGGGATGAATGCTCAGTAGTGTTAGTAGAAGGAGGGGAAACCATGACTGTTCAACTGATATTAAACTGTTTTACATTTTGAATATAGATAGGACCTAGCAGGACTGCTAAAATGACCCTAAGTATCTTACTAAAGTCTCTCCAATTGGCAAGTGGTGAGAAGTTCCAGAGACAGCACAAAAGGGGGTGGGTTTCCTCTGAATGAAAGTGCACAGGATACTTATGATGTCTTTATAATGCTTGTTTTATTTACAAATATGCAGGCAGAGAATATTGCAGGCAAACAGGGGCTCTTACTATAAGCAACAGAACATTTTATTCTCCATCAGACTCCAAGAGAGATTCTCTGTACTCCAAGGTGTTTCACCTTCAGCCAACTCCAAAACTGGCTCAGGTTTTATGCCACATTTTCTAAGAGTAGAGAGCCAGTGTGGCATAGTGGTTAAGGTGTTGGACTATGACCTGGGAGACCAGGGTTTGAATCCCCATACAGCCATGAAGCTCACTGGGTGACCTTGGGCCAGTCACTGCCTCTCAGCCTCAGAGGAAGGCAATGGTAAACCCCCTCTGAATACCGCTTACCATGAAAACCCTATTCATAGGGTCGCCATAAGTCGGAATTGACTTGAAGGTAATCCATTTCTATTTTTCCTAAGAGTAAATCCCCCTAAACTAATTGGAACTTATTAAAATAATTGGGGAAGAAATTCAATTCAGTTTACACTTACAGCCAAATTGATCAAATTTGCACATTTCAAAACAAGGTGAGAACCGAATCACAGCCATCCTTCAAACTTCGCACTTATCCAAATTTTGCCATGCAGTTCTCCAACCAAACATTGTTTACAAAAATGCATATATTAGAAAAAGTGTGCATGGAAATGAATATATTTGTGAAAATAACAAACAAAAATGCATTAGAACAAATTGCTTGCAAAAATGTGAACATTAGTCAAACTCAAAATAGCATACAAAACATTGTTTATTAGGAGAAATTTGCACTAAAATGCTCAAGAATATTCACGAGGACTTAAAAAAAACTGAAAATTGATGCAAAAATGTGGAGAACAGAATTTAAGATTGGAAAAATGAAAAATTGAGAGAACCAAAACTGAGAAATCCTTCCATCCCTGCTTTTGTAGATGTGTATAGGATTACGTTGTCAGTCTCCCAATTCAAAATTGAAAACTAGTTCTAAGGATCATGATTACATGATGATTTTATGTTTTATGTTCATCTTTTAAGTTCTTTTATTCTCACTTTCTTATTCGTGTATACACATATATACATGTACGTATGTTTGTATGTGTATGCATAATGCATTTTATGTATTTTAATAGTGTTTTATGCATTTTAATTTACTGTAATGTTTTGTGTTTTTATTGTGTATTTTATTATATATATGTGCGATTTTATTGTAGCCGCCCTGAGTACCCTATTGTAGGGTAGAAGGGTGGGATAGAAATATTTTAAATAAATAAATAATGATTTGTGCTCATGACGCTATCAGCGCAGTCACACACAATCCCACTTTCAATACTGCAAAAGCTATATGGTGGTCAACCGGCGTCATTTCTAGCCAATGCATATCCTATAACTTCCTGCTAAATTTCTGTAGCTTTTTATACCACAAATGTTCTGTTTAATTTGTGTCCTGCTTTTGTTAAACTATAGCTCCTCCAGACACCAATAATGTAGTAGCATTGGGGAAGCATCACAGAACAACTGATAAGACAGAATAAATCAATCACTAATGCGCTGTTATTGATTCAAGAACATGTTGCAGAATATACCCACAGTTAAATACCAGTCTGGAAGGGACCTTGTTTGTCTGGCCCTTTGCCCTTCTCTTCAAGCTTTTGTGGATATGACATTCCAGAACCTAGAGACATTCCCAACTGACAGGATGCATCTCCTGCTATTAGCTCCCAATGATGAAACACTGGACTAAGACATTGGCCTAATAAAGGATGATCTCTCGGCATCTGTACGAGCAATTTTCAAGGTAGTTAATTACATTCACATTAGTAGAACTAATGGTAAGTGTGTTTAGAAATGCAGCTTAACCTTTTGAGGCAATTGTCTTTAGTGGCTATACGTCTTGATTATACAGAAGGAACTTTGTGTCAAAATCAGTTATGCCTGTTATAGATACTGTTTTCCATCCCTTCTCTTTCACTGAACTTGAAAACAAATGATGCCACTAAAAATGTTGTGAGTACTCAGACAGAAACAGTTGCAAAAAGGCAGAAACAGATGGAAACAGCCTGGGTTGGGTCAGGCTATCCATAGTGATCTGGCACTGTCAGCGTGGGGCATTAAGCAGGAAGAAGGAGGGGTCGGGTGGGAAGGAGAAACAGCTAAAAGGACCTAGAAGAGTAGGATGGACCTCCTGGGCTGGCTGCATCTTCCCGGGAGAAGGGTGAAGTGGGGTGGATGCCTTTGGAGTTGGGGTGCAGGGGGCTCCTTTGCAAGCAGATTTCCTGCTCAAACTCTCCTTCTTCCCTACGAATGCCTGACTCTCCTTCTTGCCTGCCCTCTGCCCCCTGAAGCAGCACCCCACAGGATCAAATGCTCCAGGGTACAAGGTGCTCCTTGGCAAGCAGCTTCCCCAAAGGGAAGCCATTAGCCAAGGAACACCCCACAGTATTGAATCTCCCCCGCACTTGTTTGGAAGGAGGTTATGAGATACAGCATCTCCTTTCCTCACCCCCCATGTTTTATTAGGGCTTTTTAAAAAAACAGACACAACCCTGATTAGACATTAGTTCTGACCCCTCAACCCAGGGCCAGGATCCAGGGTGTGGCCCCTAATGAACATGGCTTCAGTTTCCTGCCAGAGATTCTGGGACTTTTGATTCATAGTGCCGTCCCCATTGTGATCTGTGTGAAGCTTTGCTGGTGCATGGGAAGTGCTTGCTGCTGCCTCATTTCTGTGCTCAGTGATAGACCATGGCTGTGTTTTGTTCCCACACTGAACAGCAGCTTCAGGGGGCAATTTTCACTGAGACCATAGATTGGGAGGAGAAGGTTAACCCATATGAGAAAGCCCTGATTCTGATTAGGGGCTCCATGGCTACTATTTTACAAGATGGCAATGTGGCCTCAACCATAGTTTTGGGAGTGTTGGCGGGAAAGATCCATTTAATTATGAAGAAATGAGACTACTCAACAATTTCGATGTCCTTCCATCACCAGCCCAAGCTGACATTGTCTCAAGACTATACAGACTGTTAACACATTTACTAAATAGATCGTCGAACTCCAGGACTGACAACTGCTCCTTGAAAGAATATCAAACGCCAGTGGACCCTATTAGTACCCTTGATGCCATCCCTAAGCTGCCTGGGGCACCAAGCCAAAGACCTTCTGTAAGCAATACAAACGCCTTTCTGACAACCACAGCAGAAATTAATCTGACAGCACCAAATGCTGAATCAGTATTCACTAGGAAGAATCAGAGATCTATTCCACCTAGTGTAACAGCTGCAACAAGCTTAACTTCCACCTGGACAGAAATGAGATGTCCAGATAAAAATGAAGAGGGCTCCCCGCAAAAGGCACTTGCCAATAGGGGCCTCCCTTCCAACTCTATGCAGGTGCTAGTGTCAAATGTTAGTCGGATGGACCCAATTCTAGAGGCAATAGATCTTTTGCCGACGGAGCTGCCCCCAGTAACCAGCGCTCTATATTCTCAAAAAGCAGCAGCCCTTCAATAAAACCCAGGCGGTCAACTTGCTACGCCTTGACTAAAAATGAATTATCCTCCATCTTGGCTGCTATTTTTATCTTGGAACATCTCAGGATGGAAGTCCAAAGCTGCAGATCCTTCCCTTTGGGACTATGTCAGAAAGCATGATATTATTTTTCTTCAGGAGACTTGGGCTACAGGGGATCTTGAATTGAATGGCTTCACTGCCTACTCACTGATGGCAACTCCAAGCGATAAGGGTGGCCGCCCCAAAGGTGGCCTGAGTGTGATGATTGCTACAAATCTCAGAATCAACATCACCAGACCAAATTCTCTGCCTGGGCTAGCCATGTCGCTAGTACTTAAGTTTAACTGGGCCTGCCTGCTTCTGATAAATGTGTACCTCCCCCCGGTTTGACAAAAAAAGTCGGTGAAAGCCACTTACCAAGAACTAGAGGACTACATAGTTGAGATGACAATGCTATATCTGGAAGCAGTGGTGTTGATTGCAGGCGACTTTAACGCCAGATTAGGTCCTAATGATGAGGCCTTATATGCCCACTTCCATGAAATTCCACCTGTTCCTGACAAGGCCCATAACTTACCTGTTCGTCGATCTAACGATCTAGGGTTCAACTATGCTGGCTTCTGCCTGGCCCAAATGGTACATAGACTGAATCTTGCTATAGCAAATGGGTCAGTGGATGGTGACAGAAGTGGCGAATATACTTACTTCTCCGGTCAAGGAGCTTCCTCAATTGATTTTTTATAGTCTCCTACGATCTGCTAAATGCCATATCCACCTGTAGTCGACAACCGCTCTGAGAGTGACCATCTCCCCCTCACCTTGTCGTTATGCTGTGGCACTCATAACATCTATGCTGAGCAGCCACCAACCCTGATAGTAGAACCGGAAATAAGAGCCTCCCGCATTAGATGGTCGACCAAGCTGGAGAAGGACCTAAAAGGGATACTATACTCAGCCAGCTGTCTCCGACACCGGGAAATCCTGCTAACAGCGACCCCCGGAGAGGCTATGCTTGCTGCCTTCCAAGAATTGACTACGGAGGTACAACACTGTCTGACCCCCAAGCCCTCGGCATGGCCACCTACTCGCCATCACCATTCCAAACAGTGGTTTGATCAGGAGTGTACTGATTTTTAAAAAATGCTAATTAAGAAATACAGGGATTACAGAACTAAAGATCTTTCCGTACTGCTACCTGAATGCCTAGATCTGAAGAAAAGTTATAAACTTTTAATTAAGAGGAAAAAAAGATTAGCACAGGCTCAGCACTGGCGGGCCCTTATTGTTGCCTCAAGGACCAAGGACTCGTCTGCCTTTTGGAAGCTAGTGGCCAGGGGTTGGCCAAATACATCCACTAACATGGATTATTATATACCTGTGAACTCTTGGGAGCTGTACTTCCATAACATTTATTCAAGCGATCAAAACAGGGCATATCAGTTAGTGAACCTCATAAATGATTTCTCTAACTGGCCCCTGGTCTCCGTTAAGGAAGTTACCTCCTTAATCGCAAGATTGAAGTTGGGTAAAGCTCCAGCGTCAGATAACATCCCCCCTGAAGTATTTAAATCCAACCCAGAATGGTGGGCTCCAGTCCTGGCAGCTCTATTTACGAGCATTGATCAAACTGCCTGTATTCCTGAGGACTGGGGACTTGCCATTATCATACCAATCTTTAAAAAAGGCAGCCGTTCAGATCCCGCCAACTATAGACCCATAAGTTTGCTGAACACCGTCAGCAAGCTTTATGCGAGCCATTTACCTATAAAATTACAAAGCTGGCTGGAACAGGAAAATATCTTGGAAGAGGAACAAGCCAGATTCAGAGTGAATCACTCTACCATGGATCACGGCCTTGTTCTACAGCATCTTGTGGGAAAATATACATCCAAACCGGGGGGGGGGCTTTATGCAGCTTTTATAGATTTCAAGTCAGCATTTGATCTTATACCGAGGGACAGGCTGTGGATAAAACTTGAGTCTACTACCATTGATAGATGTCTGTTAGCACTCATAAGCTTCTTATATAAGAACACCCAAGTCCGTATAAGATGCAACAACACTGGCAATCTGTCTAAGCCCATTGCCACTTTTAAGGGAGTCAATGAGGGCTGTATCTTAGCACCCACATTGTTTAACCTTTACATTAACTCCCTGATTAAGAGTCTGGCGCTGGTCCCTTCGCATCATCCTACTTTGTCAAATAGGCCCTTATCTATCCTTCTGTACGCAGACGACGCAGTACTTTTGTCCCTTACAAGCACTGGTCTGCGACGCCTGCTCAGAGACCTCGCTAGCTATTGTGAAAAAGAACAGCTGGTTATCAACCATGACAAATCAAAGGTTGTAGTGTTTACCAGGAAGAGGGCGAAATATCGATGGCAACTAAATGGAAACCCAATAGAACAAGTGTCATCATATAGATATTTAGGGATAACCTTACATTCATCTGGAGCATGACATCTGCAGGCAAAAAATGCCATTGCTAATGCCCAGAGGTGCAGAAAGGCGCTACTCTCCTTTTTTTATATGAAAGGTGGGCAACATGTGCCATCCGTGTTGCAGGTTTTCACCTCCAAAATTATTTCCCAACTGTTATATGGTGCCCAGATAAGTGCCTATGGCAAATGCACCTCCTTTGAAATCATTCAAACTAAGTTCCTAAGGAATATATTGGGCACCCCTCCTTGTGTCCCCAATACCATCTTACGCCTCGAAGTTGGGCTCCCCCCGATTGAGACTCGCATATGGATGGCCAAGATTAAGTACTGGTTAAAACTGATGTTTTTCCCAGATGGTCTGGGCCCCGTTGTACTATCTGACGTCTTCCAGTCTAAATGGAAGAAAACTCTGCTTACTAAACTTTCAAGTTTAGGCTTTTCTCCCTCTGTTATTCTTTCGATAGGTTTCCCCCAAGCGAAGGCGGCCATCATGCAGCGAATACTGGATGTCGAATTGCAAAATCATTTGTCTCTTGTCGGTTCTAATCCTAGTTTTAATCCTCGCACAGAGGCTTTTACCCTTGCGCAGTATTTGGCTTCTCTCCCCAACTCCAGACACAGGAAAGCGTTCACGCTGGCTAAGCATAATGTTTTGCCATCTGCACTTTTAGAGGGCAGATATCAAAAAATTCCATTTCCAGAGCGGGTCTGCCCCTGCGACACTGGTGTAATAGAGTCTGTGGGCCATGTTTTATTAGAGTGCTCTTATTATAGCGACCTCCGACGCTTATTTATTGCCCCCGTTTTACAGAAAATTCCGGGCAGAGATGCCACTTTTTATGTTAAATATCTTTTAGCTGATTAAAACCTCTAGGTTGCGAGTTTTTGCGCTGCAGCCATCAAATACCGAAAAACTTTGTCAACCCAACAACTGATGCAGAAGTGAGATTTGCTTTTAAACTGTGTGTATGGGCATGTGTATATATATATGTGTGTACTGTATTGCATTCTGGTCTCTGACCGTAATAATAAAGTATCTATCTATCTATCTATCTATCTATCTATCTATCTATCTATCTATCTATCTATCTATCTATCTATCTATCTATCTATCTATCTATCTATCTATCTATCTATCTATCTATCATATGAGAAAGCCCTGATTCTGATTAGGGGCTCCGTGGCTACTATTTTACAGTTAAAGAAAATATACAAGCAAGTAAATTACGTTTTTAATGCACATATAATTTGGTCCTTATCACCACTATGATGATATAGTAGGAACTGGACCAAAACAACCACAATGTTCTTCATGGATAATTTGGCTTCCCTTTCCAGATATAAACCACAATCCAGAGAGCTGCAGGGTTGGTTCCACTAGGGCAGCAGTGCTTTAAATGTGATTTCTCTGGGATTTGTTTTGATTGACCCTTAAGCATATGCACACCTACAAAAAAATGGCAAAGGTCATTGTAAACAGATCTCCTACTGAGAAACAGAGACTTTTCTACCACTAGATGGTTATTGCCTTTACTCGTTCTGACGTGGTTTTTTTAGCTGTGTGATCATGTAGAGAATTCAAGAGGAGAGGTGTTTCCAGTTACTGCCTCTCTATTCCAAGTCAAGTTGTCCCTATCCATTTTCTGGCCACTGATGCACGTGTTAAAGGCACCATGACTCTGTCTATTAAAAACAGGGCAACCTAAGCTAGTTGCCTAATTGTTAAGTCTTTTGATGAATGGAGAAACTTCCTTTCCCATGGAAAAAAGTTTATTTTTCAGAGTTCATCAGGGCTGTTTTTGTTTTTTTTAATGGGCAGCCAGACCCAAAATGGACAATTACAGGGGAAAAAATAGGCAGTTCAAAAAGAACATTTGGGTAGTTCAAGAGTCATGCAAATGTATTATTTTAGATGATGTAAAAAATGACTGATAAAAACTGAAAAGTAAATTAAATAGTCTAGGCCAGCCCCTGATCAAGCATACTCATTTCTCCTCCCCCTGCCAAAGTCACTTGTCCTAGACTCCACTACTGTTCTCCACACAGGACTCACCAGTGTTTCTAATATGAAGGAAATAATTCTAGAACATAGAGACTCCTTTTCTGGCAAGTCATGTGAGACTGTAAATGTTATCAGTGATGATGCCAGAAACAGACGACATTCTTAACGGGGACCTTATTTCACAACTCTTGGCAAAACACAAACAACCTTTTGCCAACCTTGATAAGCAAAAAGAAAATACTCTGAACATGTGAAGTTTCATGTTTTTAACTCATTTAAGTCATTGTTGTTTTTGCTCTCTTCCTCACTTGGGCTAGTCACCAACTCTCAGCCTAACCTACCTCACATGGCTGTTGTGAAGATATAGAAGGAGGTGTAAAATTACCAAAAAGGTTGGTTCTTGTATCACAGACATTCTGGTTCCTTTAACCAGAATTATGCATCTGTATACTATAAAGGACCATGTCTTTCTGTCCCCACCACCAAATTAGTGCAGCTCCAAGGCTTCAGTCTGGGAGCCAGGTCTATTAGTATTTTAGTCCCATTAAGGTAAAGATGATAGTTTCACCCAGTACTGATGGCAGGATTACAGTCAAAATTATTTCCCATCTTTTTCATGGAAGAGATGTCAAACACTGAAATGAAAGGATTTCCTTTAAAAGTTGTATTATTTCTGCCATCAAAACATTAAAGATTCCAAAGTCATCCAGTTACCATGACTATTTGGGAGAGGGGAGAGGGGAGAGGGGAGAAATGGATAACGTTCTTGCACCTGATCTTTTCTTGCTGGTCTATTTACTCACCATTCTTTATCTGGAAGAGAACAAATGTTTCTTGGAAGGTAAAGGTATCTGCAGATTTATAGAAGTGGCTGCTGTAAAATAAATAAGATTCATGGATACAAACTGGGATATTTCCCCTGCAATATGAGCCAAGCTGATAGAATATGTAGATATTCATGGCTGCCATAAAAATATCCACAAAGATATAGTTGTTGTTTATATCTATTGATTAAATGTATCTGAACTAATTTCGGATGAGAATACTCAAACGACTCTTTAGGATGTAATTATAATCACAGAGCAATCATTATGCAATCTGGTAAGGAAGATCTCATGGGTGAGTAGCACAAGATTTTTGTAATTTCAGATAAATAGGATAAAGATGGTTGCCTTAAAGTGATTGAAAAATTGGAAGCAGATGTTCTTACTATATATCACACAAGCACAGTGATCCTACAACTTGGGGGTCACAGTAAGAGTCACCTTATTTGTCTCCTCTGGCATACACACCCCATTGGCCAGCAGCATCCCTCAATCCATCTGCATCTTATGATTTAGTTTTTTCTTAATAACTAATTGCAATTAATATAATCAGGAACCACCACCCTTTATCATGCTGGCTGCCATAAATCTTCCAGGTTGCTCTGGTAGACTTCCCTTATGTTTCATCATTTGCATAACAGCAAGCAGAGATGCTGGAAAATTCAGATGGAAAAGGAAATAGGAGTGGAAATTGTCCATGTTTGCTTATTTGTCCATGTATGGAATGGAAATCAATCCAGAAAATACAACTGGTATTTTCTGCTGCTGTTGTTTTCAGTCCACAAACAATACTTTATTGATTACTCCCCTCTGTTTGCATTGTGTTTGCACTGAATCGTGCGGAATAATGTAATGATTAAAAAATTATCTGAAATTCATAATTTTACACAGCGGACAGCAAGATGAATGGCATCGTTTTTGCCAGAAGTTGCAGTGAAATGGAAACAGCACTGCATGCAATGAACACAGGTCAGAACGGAAATCAGTGCCTTCATACATCCCTAACAGCAAGTGTTCAGGGGCTTCCTGCTCACTACTTTAGAGTCAGCTCAGTGATAGAGGGAACAAAGACTCCTAAATTCTGGCAATCTGCAGTAGCACATTACTTCCCGAATTCCTTTCCTCATCTCTGACAGAATAACTGGCAGTGGAAAGATGCATTAGGGATTAGCCTGATGGGTTATGGTTGGATCTGGCCTGTGATAAATAAAGATGCTTCATTCATTCGTTCATTCATTCATTCACATTCAGTCATTCAGTCATTCATTCATTTTATTATTTATTTATTTATTTATATCCCGCCATCCTTCCAACACTGGAACTCACGGCGGCTTCCAAATAAAAACACATATAATTAAAACATTAATGGAAACATTTACATCGTTTTTGTCAACTGATTACCTATAGGTCACATAATTCAAATCCACTTTTCCTCTTGGTGATAGCCTCCAAAGCATCCAGTACTGTTTATGGGAAGATAAAACTGGACTTAGCAAAACATTGAGAACCTAATGTTGCTGCCTCCATGTTCTTAATTACACAAATGGAATGTATGTCATTTAGACTTGCCTGGGGTTGCTGTAATATTGCTGAATCAGGGTGATGCAAGTAATCTTGTTATTGCATTTCCAGCACTTTGCACTCCTCATACCTTTTGTCTCTTATATTTCACAAATGCCTCTTAGCATTATATTGTTAAATGTCTCCCATTAGACATATTAACATGTTTTTTAATTGAATTAAATATTGATTGTCAATTTGTTACACAGAAATGCAACACAGCCTTTGGTGGTGTTGATGACAGTGGGAATGGATAAACAAAAGTCAAGAACATAGTGTTCCTCCTTAATGAACTGGCCCTACATTACAAACACTAGTGTTTAATGCAGTGGCGTTATACACTAGTTCAGCATTCCAGGATCTATGTTAGATAAGTGTTCTAGAATGAGCATATTTGACATACACCTATTTCAGGTATACTAAGCAGACTGTCTGATAATAATACATATACAGAAGAATAGTTCTCTGTCCACACTGGCAATCAAAACACTTATAATTCCTTAACTTAATATTTCGCTTCCACAGATTTTTCTCCCTTTTTACATTTGTTTCTTCCTTTTAAATCCCTGCTGTTCCAGACATATCTTCAATATGAGGGTGGGGGTTATACATATTAAACTGTGATTTGCTCTTATGCCTAATGGAAAACAGGAATGTTTTAACTAAAAGTATTGGTAGAAAGCAAGGCAAGCAGAATTTATTATGGTTGCTGCAGCAATCTTGTAAGTCTACCAAAGGAACTTGCCCATGGCTATTCATATATAGATGATATTTGAGTGAGGTCCACATTTGAGCTTGACAAACCACTGTATTTTATTCTTAAATTAGAAAATAGCTCAGTTTTTTCCTAAGCTCAGTTCCCAATTCATGTCCTCATTTTACTCTCAGTAACTCCAATGGGAGTGCAACAGGATCCAAATGTCTCTTCCTCATGAATTGTCCTCTTTCCATCCTTAAAACATACCTGCCGGTTTCAAGGCAGATGCAACTGTGACACAGAAATCAGATTGGGGGCTTCTCTGTAAGGCCATTCCTTCTGACACCTTGAAGATGCTAGGGAATGTGAGGAATGTTGTTTGCTAGAACTCCTGAGTCCTTTCTGTGGTGTTGGACTTGCTGGAAACTATCTCCCAAGTGAACTCTCAAGTTCACTAGCACTTGGACCACTGCTGTAGCCATTTTTCAGATATATTTTATTGATTTTTTTCATTAGCAAAATGATAAGAAATAAGCAAACAATCAAACCCACATCTTCCCCCACCCCCATCCCAATTTCATATAACTCATTTCTTTTTGTTGCAGGATAAGTGAAATAAATCTTATACAGAAAAAAAGAAAAAAGGGGAATCACAATGGATAGTAAAGGTATGAAACCCTTTAACCCAGAAGTCCTCTCCATAAATCTACATGAGATGTTGGTGGTTGTAGTGTTTGATTTCGTGAGTTTACATAAGTCAGAAAGCAAAACCATGTCTCAATAAAGCGATCTTCTTTCATCTCCATTGAGTACTTGTAATTGTTTTGTCAATTTTTCCATCAGTACCAAATTACAAACGTTTTAAATCAGACTTCCAAACATACATTGTCCAAATTCTTCCAATGTTGAGCTATTGTTTGTTTTGCAGCTATTAATAGACAAGTAATTAATTCTTTATTTATTTATTATATTTATACCCCGCCCTTCTTTTCGTGATAGAAACCCAAGGCAGCTTACATATGGTTCCCAGGTGGTCTCCCATCCAGGCACTAACCAGACCTGACGCTGCTTAGCTTCTGCAGGGTGCTGGCCTCATGTGCCTGCAGACAGTGCAGAAGGTCACTCTGTTCACCCAGAAATAAAGTTAGCAATGTCAATCAGAGAGTACAACATACTGTTTGCTTTCTAATAACATTTATTTATTCAAACACATCTTTCCAAAATTGTTGAACTAAATGGCATGTCCACCACATATGATACCATGTTCCCACACACCCACATCCTCTCCAGCAGAGTGGGGACAATTGAGGATTGATCTATGACACTTCAGAGGTGTCGAGTACTAGCAGTGTAATACCTGGAAAGTATTTTCTCTTTCACCAACACCATCATAAAAGGGTTTTCTTGCCCACATATTATTCCAATCCATGCATTCTATTACTAATCTCATGTCTTCTTCCCAGAGTTGTTTCAGGGTTTGGAGTCTTTGTGTGAAAATCGCAAAATATTTTATAAAATATAGATAACATTCCTTCAGCATTTGGGAATATATGCCATATTACAGACTTGAAAGGTACTGGGGGCAAGTTGCTTGTGTTTGAACTACTATATTAGAAAGAAAATGTGAAACCTGATGCAGTTGGAGCCAATCAAATTAGCCACTCCTAATTTAGTGGCCAACTGAATCCCTGAGAGTGATTGTTGATCTGCATGTGGGCTAAGTAATCTAAATAACCCCGCCTTCTTCCATTTTGTGAAGGTTTGTGACCTATCTTTATTAAAAAATAAAGGATAATGCCAAAAGGATATCAAGGGGGAAACTGATGGAGATATTATCATTTTTTCTCCACGACATCCATATCTCTAAGTCTGCAAGAAAATGAGGATTCACAGCCTTCAGGGCGGGCTTTTTGGATGTGACAAGGAAAGGTAATGTTTTGAGCTTACTAAGTGACTCTTTAGTGTGCTCCATCTGAAGCCATATACATTCATCTGAATCATGTATCACCTGTATAATAATTTGTAAATGCGCAGCTTCATAATACCAGATAATAGATTTGGAAACCCCATTTGCTTAAAGAGTACCATATGTCTGATCCTGGGTTTCCAAATGAACAAAGGATAAACATAAATCTTGCCATTGTTTCAACTGTTGATTGGAATTCAAACTGGTAAAACTTGAAAGAATAACTAAATTTTTGGTAAGACCATAATCTTAATGGCAAATAATCGCCCAAACCAAGATAAATTGAACAAAGCCCATTGTTTCAGGTCTTGCTTGATTTCCTTCAGAAGAGGGAATAAGTTAAGTTTCCATGTTTGAGTGCAGTGTTTGGAACTTGAACCCCTAGATATTTAAAATAAGAGGAACAAAGTTTAAAACCAAACAATTCATGCAGTTTACAGATCCTTTAAATTTCCCAGGGGTTGATATTTTCTTCCTTTCCTATCCACAAAGGAATTTAAGTCTCTGCCCACCACCAGAGAACCCTCTATAAAATATTGCAATTTTCATAATAAAGATTCCAGCAATTATTTTTGACTGGTGCTAGGGCTATAAACAGAGCCCAGAGTAATCGGGACCTCCTGTAATACTCCTTTCACAAAATATGTCCCTCTCTCTCTTTTGCTCAGAACAGTAGGATCCTGGAATTGCACCCGTGGAGAAATCCAGAGACCTGCACCCCTGGCTTTGGAAGTCCCTGAGAATTGGAACCATTTACCTTCTGTGTGAAGAATGGGTGCATTACCCCTCAGATATTTTTGATGTGTCTCTTGAATCATTGCTATGTCTGGTTTTTCCAGTTTCCAGAGACCCCATATTATTTTTCTCTTCAAAACATTCCATCAACAGAATTTCAAAGTCATTGAGCTAACAATGTAAAAACAGCTTTTCCCTCTCTCCCATGTCTATAACACAGCCTAACATGTAACAAGATAAATGGAGCAATAATATAACAAATATGAAACCCAAAGTTACCAACAATAAATGGGAAATGGCCTCATCCATGGAACAGATCATCAATAGAGCTGTCTGATGTAGTTTATAAAAGATTATTTAGATTTCCAGTGTTGTATTTAGCATAGAGCAGATCCTGTAGGACCTTGTGGATTTTTAGGCTTCTAATTAATTTTATGTTGCCAATCATACAGTGTGTCGAAGTGATGTTCCTCGTTGCTGTCTCCCCTTTCCTCATGACTGTCTTGCTCAGCTTCATCTTGCAATTTAAGGGAAGTAAGCATTTTTTGTGTTTCAGCATCAGTGGAGGCAATAAGTGACTATCAGCTTCAAAGGATAGCCCCACTTATAGTGTATGTCTGCATCATTGAGTTTGGTAGTGAATTGTTTGAAGTTTCTTCTTTTTTTGTAATGTTTCTGCATTTAAGTCACTAAAAATCAAAAGTTTTGCTTCTCCACATTGTAGATCCTGTTCGATCCTTGCCATTTTCATAATATCTTCTTTCAGGGAGAAGCATACCGTTTTAGCTATAGTAGTGCAAGATTTGTGTTGTAGGAGGCCTAGGCAGTAGTGCTTTGTGGACTTGGTCCACGTCTTTATCTCCAATGTTTAGATTTCGAAAAGAGACTCATAGCCAAGTGACAAAGAAAGCTTTCGTATCAGTGCCTTCAGATAATTCTGGAATTCCTCTCACTTAAATTCTCTCTATGACTACGGTCCTCCCAGGATTAAACACATAGCTGTAATTCCACAGTTGTGGCATTACGTTTTTTAATGGCAGCCTTCTGTCGCATAAGATCAAAAGCTGCATCCGCTGTTTTGGAAAGGTCAGTAAGTTTAGAAGAGATCTCTTTAAGCTCTGCCTTCACAGGGGATAATCCTTTCTTCCACTCCTCCAACAGCTCTTTCTTAAATTGACAAAAGATATCATGTATCAGTTCCCAATCCTCTTTAGATAATTGTGCAGATTTTCACACCATTGTGGGGCCTGCATTCAGGTCCTTGTCTCTGGTATCTATAGTTTCTCTGGTACCAAAATAGCTTCTCAGTTATTTTTCTCGAGCTCCTGAGAGGACGAGGTCATACCCTTCCTAATATGATGTGGCAAGGAGGGATTTTCAGGCTGCAAGTTGCTAAATAGACACTAAAGTTGGTGGCTGGGGAGAGAAAATGAGTTACGCCACCAATTTCCCTATGACATCACTGACCCCCTGCTGAAGCCATTTTTAAAGCACCAGGCAGGGAGGTGCTTTGCAATCTGAGCTGGAGAACAGCTTATGAAAGAATTGTGCTTGGTTCATAATGCAGTAGAACATCCTGAGGTTGACAATGTTGTATTCAGAACCAGTTTTTTAAATGAAGTAAATATTCTTTGTTTTAATTACTTCTCATTTGACACAGAATGGGAGAATTCCTCCACTGTATGACACCTGCTGTCTGATTCACAAACTCAAATATAAGAGGCTCCTATCCTACTTTTCATGCTGATGGAGTATGGGTAATCCCAGAACTATCTGCAGCACAAAGTGCTTAGAATGGGGTACACTAACAGCCAGACCTACAAAACATCCACAAACACGATACTGCTGACATATCAAGACATCATATAAAGACATATGTCATTGCTACAAATGTTTAAGAACATGGAATTCTTGGTCTGCTCACCCAAGCTGAAAGCTGCCCACCGCCATTTTGTGGCACAGCTGGCCTGGGGTTTTCCATGTTGGTCCCATCGCAGCTTGGAGGTTTGAGGTGTCCCAGCCCTTGGGCCCACCCTGGGCCCACCCACCCCTTCACTGATGTTCAAGGGAGGTCCTTTCCGTTGTTGGCCTCTTGCGGCCATAACTCACAGGAAGCGTGGGCCAATGGGCCAGTTTGTTTGGGGCCTGTAGGGCCTCTGGCCCTGGGCAGAGCCTATAAGTCCAGGTAGACCTGGGCAGGCCTTATCCACTACCACATTTAAAATTGATGAAGCAGCAGTTTCTGTCCTTGGCACTATGTGGCTACAGCTCACCTTGGGCCTGCAAGTCTGGGCAGGCCTTTAGGCCTTTTATTAGGCCCAATCAATATTTATTTGGCCCTCCTCTGAGGCCTAGCTGGCCACTGGACTGGGGGAGGGTTCAACAGGGCAGGGTTCTTTGCCCTTTTTCATCACCCCCCACTTCTGCTGTCCGGGTGTCTCCCCTTGGTATGGTGCCCAAGAAGGCAGTTGATGAGGTCTGCCTTATTCACCACCTGTCATACCCTCAGGGTCAGACAGTTAATGATTTAATACCAGATAGTCTATGCACCATGAGCTATACAACCTTTGATTCCATGGTGTGCAACTGCAGCAAGAATGCCCTCATGTAAATGTGACATTAAGCCTGCTTTCTGTCTCCTGCCTGTCCACCCTTCAGACTTTGAGCGGCTAGGCTTTTTATTTTTGGATCACTTTTATGTTGACAGAACTTTGCCTATGGCTATGTTTGCCTATATTTTTTGCACTGTTTGATCCTTTTTAGAGTGCTGTCCTGCCTAGAGCCGAAGGATTCAGGCTTTCTCTTCTTTTTCTCTTTTTATGAAAGTCATGGTTACATCCAAAGTGGTGCGCTTCATATACCTGTCTACTCTGACTCACTAATTCCCTAACTATCCTAACTAGGCAGTCTGTGCAGCATTTGGGGAGAGTTGACTCAGCATTTAATCTATGGCACAGTCATAGGGGCAGAGGGGGGCAACTGGTCAGCCTCCTTTTTGTCAAAGACATCCTGGTACTCCTCATATTTTGGGGGCAAAATGGCTCCCTCCTGCAGCGCAGTTCCTGCCAAGATGGCAGGGGGAGACTCCTTCCACGGTAGGCAGTGCTGATGGCAATAACCTGAGGTAAATACTACCACTGCTTCATCCCAGAAAATGGTGGGGTTGTGCTGAACCAGACAGGGCATTCCCAACACCACTGGAAAGCAGGGCAGGGCAGCCACGTAGAATGACAGGCTTTCCACATGTCCCGGAATGTCCATTCTCAGCGACTCTGTAGCCTTAGTAACAGTTCCCAAATTTAAGGACTGTCCATCAATGGTTTCGACAAACAAGGGCTTCTCTAGTGTCTGAATTGGCACTCCATGCTCCTTAGCAAACCTCCAGACCATGAAACAAGAAGAAGCCCCAGAATCTATCATGGTGTGGACCTGGAGGCTTTGTCCCAAAGACAGAACCATCCAGACTGGCAAGTGGAGGGCTGGCTGCGACAGAAGGAGCTGGTGGTGAGGCCACTGTTCTTGCTCTGTTCCCAACTCTTTGTCCTCTACGAGAGGTGGGATTTGGAGTTTTCCTGCACCGGAGCCCTTTTTCCTTTGGAGGGGCACCCCCGAGCTAGATGCCCCTTCCCCACAGTACAAACACAGTCCCTCCCTCCTGCACTTCTCCTTCTCCTCCTCCAACAGGCTTGGCCTTGCCTTTCCCATTTGCATGGGCTCCACCCCTGATGGAGTTGAATTTCCCATGTTAGGAATGAAACGGGTGCAGAGGAGTGGCATGGGAGCCTGGGAACATGGGGGTTCTGCATTGCACCCCAAGCGATGACCTTCGAGCCATCTGTCTATCTGTAGACATAACTGGATCAACTCTGCGAGGCTGCCCAGCAGGGAGGTATATGCCATTTCATCCAGCACTTCTGCACTAAGTCCATTCTGGTAAAAATGCATCAAGGCAGAATAATTGCAATCCACTTCTTGAGCTAGGACATGAAAAGTGTTGGTGTACACCCCCACAGAGCCTTTCCCCTGCTTCAGGGTTCCCAACTGCCAGGACACAGTCTCTTTCCGCTGAGGATCACGAAACATCTCTGTCATAGCATTGACAAACGTAGTATACTGGGTCAGGACAGGATCATTCCGCACCAAAAATGGAGTAGACCATTTGGCAGCTTCCCCTTCCAAGAGACTGATAACAAAAGCCACCTTCATATCACCGTTCGGGAACTCGGCTTGATGCACTCACATGTACAGTTCACACTGGGCAAGGACTGTGGCAAACTGGTTACTCTGGCTACCGTAATGGGGAGGCAATCCCATTGGCGCTTTGACACAGGTGGGCAGCATGGCCACTTGAGCACGCCCCCTTGAGCAGCTTGGTTAAACATGACTCAGAGGTTTTGATTCTCGAGTCGGAGATTCTGGGTTTCTGCGCGGAGGTTCTGGACTTCTGCATACAAGGCTTTGACTGTTCTCTGAAGACCCCCTTCTGCGCCGCCACTGGCCTCCATGGCTTCTGTCATGGGAGCATTGGTCAAGGGAGCTGAGTCAAGCTGTCCTGCCCAGAGCCAAAGGATTCAGACTGAGGCGAGGTGATGTCTTTTTCTCTTTTTATTAAAGCTATGGTTATATCCAAAGCAGTATACCTGTCTACTCTGACTCACTACTTTCCCTAACTATCTTAACTAGGCAGTCTCTGCAGTGTTTGGGGAGAGTTGACTCATCACTTGTGCCTTGGAAGACACTGGTTTAAGCAGTGAGGGTTTTTATGTGTAAGCAGCGGCTCCGCCTGAGTTTCACCCTCTGAAAGTCTCTCTTCTCATGCCTCCTCGCACAGGGGAGGGGAGGGGAGTCTCAGACAGCACATCCGACAGTGGGGCTTCGCTAGGCGACAGCGTGGCCTCTGGAAACTGGATGCTGATTGGCTGGGAAGCATTTGAAGTGTCTGACGGGGATTCCTGCACGGGCGTAGATAGACCGATTGGAGAGTTGCTTCCCAACTGCTCTGGCGTTAGACTCACAGGAGGGACAGGAACTGCCTCAGTGGAAGTGCTGGGCATGGGAGTTTGAGGTCTGCCAGAACCTTCTCCGCTCGTCTCCCTTCCTCCAGCAACCCAAGGAACCTCGCCCTCATCTGACTCCCCTCCCTGATCTAGCTCTCCCTCCGATTGGGCACAACAAGTGGGCAGTCAGAAGATGAGCAGGCTTGGATGCAGTGGTGCACTATCTGGTTGATTTCCTTTTCACTGGTAGGACTGGTCTGTGTGAGTGACAAAACCTGATGTCATAGTTTTATAACCTGGCAGTGGAGCTGGGGGTCCCACTGGCTACTGAGAAAATGGAGGGTCCCACCCCTGTATTAACCTTCCTAGGCATTGAGATTGACTCCAGAGCGCAGTGCTGCTAGCTTCCCAAGGACAAGCTTGGGATCCTTCAGATTAAGATCTGGGAGGTTGCATGCGCCAGGAAGGTTTCCTTGTCTGCTCTCCAGGAGTTGGCTGGACATTTGAATTTTGTATGCAGGGTCATTGTATCAGGCCAAGCATTCTTAAGATATGTTTCTGATGTCATGGCTCGGCTGTCCTGGCCTTACCACAAGTTTAGAGTCACAGCTGCCTTACATGCTGACCTGGCACTGTGGTACCCTTTCCTCTGGGGATTCAATGAGGTTTCATTTTGGAGGGAGGACCGGCTCCTGGAGGCCAAACTGCAGGTCCATTCAGATGCATCTGGGTCATTTGGTTTTGTGGTTGTTTTTCATACTTCCTGGTGTAATGGTTACTTGCCACAGGGACTTAACCTTTCTTGATTTTTTTCTCATCGTGGTGGCAGTTTACCTATGGGCAGATAGCCTTCGGAACTCTACTGTCCATTTCTGGTGTGATAACATGACCACTGTCCAGGTTATCAGTTCCCTTACATATAGGAATGCCAAAGTTATGCTTTGTCTGTTCCTTTGTTCTCTACTCTTACGTTTTAACATTCCCTTTCGGGCATGACACATGCCGGGTAATGACAATAGTGTTGCTGATGCTCTGTCACGGGACCAGATGAAGAGGTTTCAACATCTGGTGCCACATGCCAGAGCTCAGCTGGATACCATGCCGTCCAAACTTTGGGAGATTGCAGAGCAGAGTTGGAAAGAGCCACAAACTTATCCATTGACCCCAGCATGCTAACCAGCTATCAGAGAGCAGGTAGGGACCTCCAGGAGTTCAGGGTCAACAGTGGCTATGTGCAGGCATGGATGGGGCAGTGGGAGGCCTTATGTTCATCACCCTTTGAGATGCAACTGTTTCATGCAGTTGCCCTCACATTATTTTTATTTATTTATTTATTTATTTATTTATTTTATTGTACTTTTAGACCGCCCTTTAGCGACAAGCTCTCAGGGCGGTGTACAACAGAATAAAACCACATTAAATACAGATGAGTGTGGGTACAATACAACTATAAAAACATTTTAAAAGCAAGGTTAAGACAAAGATAAAATAAAATTACAATTAAAATTAAATTTAAAATGCCTGGGCAAAGAGGTAGGTCTTTACCTGGCACCGAAAAGATAACAAAGAAGGCGCCAGGCGTATCTCGTCAGGGAGGGTGTTCCATAATTTGGGGGCCACCACTGGGAACGCCCTAGATCTAGTTATTGCTCTCCGGGCCTCCCTATGAGTTGGGACCCAGAGAAGGGCCTTCGACGTCGAGCGTAGCGAACGGGTAGGTACATAGCGGGAGACGCGTTCCATCAGGTATTGCGGTCCGATGCCGTTAAGGGCTTTATAGGTAAGAACCAACACTTTGAATCTGGCCCAGAAACATATTGGTAGCCAGTGCAGTTGGGCCAGGACAGGTGTTATATGGTCAGATTTTTTAGTCCAAGTAAGAACTCTGGCCGCAGCATTCTGCACCAGCTGAAGTTTCCGAACCATCTTCAAAGGTAACCCTACATAGAGTGCATTACAGTAGTCCAATCTAGAGGTTACCAGAGCATGGATAACTGTGGTGAGGTTCTCCCTGTCCAGATAGGGTCGTAGTTGGGCTACCAGCCGAAGCTGGTAGAACGCATTCCGTGCCACCGAGGCTACCTGAGCCTCCAGTGACAGGAGCGGATCTAATAAGACCCCCAAACTACGGACCTGCTCCTTTAGGGGGAGTGTAACCCCATCTAGGGTAGGTCGGACATCAACCATCTGGGCAGAGAGCCCCCCCACCAACAGCATCTCAGTCTTGTCAGGATTGAGTCGCAGTTTATTAGCTCTCATCCAGTCCATTATCGCGGCCAGGCAGCGGTTTAGTACATTGACAGCCTCACCTGAAGAAGATGAGAAGGAGAAGTAGAGCTGCGTATCATCAGCATATTGCTGGAAATGCACTCCAAATCTCCTAATGACCTCACCCAGTGGCTTCATATAGATATTCAAGAGCATGGGGGACAGAACTGAACCCTGCGGGACCCCATATTGGAGTACCCAGGGACTCGAGCAATGCTCCCCAAGCACCACCTTCTGGAGACAATTCTCGAGGTAGGAGCACAGCCACTGCCAAGCAGTGCCTACAACTCCTAAGTCCGCAAGTCGCCCCAGAAGGATACCATGGTCGATGGTATCAAAAGCCGCTGAGACATCAAGGAGAACCAACAGAGTTACACTCCCTCTGTCTTTCTCCCGACAGAGGTCATCATACAGGGCGACCAAGGCTGTTTCTGTACCAAACCCCGGCCGAAAGCCCGACTGAAATGGATCCAGATAATCAGTTTCATCCAAGAGAGCCTGGAGCTGGCGAGCGACCACACGCTCTAGAACCTTGCCCAGGAATGGAACATTTGCTGCCGGTCTATAGTTGTCAAGGTTGTCAGGGTCCAAGGAGGTTTTTTTAGGAGCGGTCTCACCACCGCCTGTTTTTCGGAGCTTTCCAGATTGGGGAGGTGGTTGCTGGGTCCAATCTTACTTATCCCTTTGTGCTCTCCTGAGGTCAAATATTAGTTTTGAGGGAGGTTGTGCTAATATTCAGTTACACTGACATAGGAAGACCCCCCTGCTCATCTTCAGGGTGTGGTGGGGGTAAGCAGAATGACTTGCCCTGGCAGGGACTGGTAGCCCAATAGCTGTAGTTCATCTTTTTGCTTATAGCAATCTCCTGCACCTATGTTTCCACTCTGCAGTTTTAATTTAAAGGGGTTTCTTTTATGTTTTTAATAAAGTGGCCCTTTGTTCAACCCAGTTTACTGTGTCCATATATTATTTCTACCCACAGGCACAAAAGACAGTTTATAGAAAGTGTGAAGTTTTGAGGAAACCATATTGTCTCTTCTCGGTAAGCACCACCTCCAGACTTTATTTGATCTCTGTTTTATATTACGCAATGAGAGGGCAAAATTCACAGTCTATTGCTGTTAAGGCTTCATTATTATGGGGTGAATGGTTCATTAATCATGGTGAGGATTATTTTGTACTAAATGTAAGACAAAAAAGAGGATTCTGGACAGGTCACTTAGCTTAATATAGGATAAATAAATGTGACCAGATCTTTGTAAGAGTCAATCATATTTAGTTGCAGCTCAGGTGAAGATAGTATCAAATGCAGCATTTGGAGTGTTGCTTTTGTTTTATGCATTTAAAGACAGAAGAAAAAGTAACACTGCCTTAGATTACTGGTCATTAATAGGCATAAAACCTTGCAGTTTCAGAATGTACCTATAGTCCACAGATATTTCTATCAAACTTTAAAAAGCAGGGAAATTGGGCAGCTATAGTGAATGCACCAGGGGAGCAGGAGACCTGACCTCCTCTCTGAGATATTGTACTGCCCTACAAAGTTGTCAAAATACAAACACAATTTGGGTTGGTCTTTCACAGTCCAATCCAGTTCCTGTGTAGCTTGGAAGATTAGATTCTCTGTAGAAACAATAGTAACACAGGAATGAAGCAAAGTAAGAACACCAACAAACATACAAAAATGTAATTCTCCATCTTTGGAGATGGCAGATATTGCCACCACTCACCATATGCTCGGAGGCACATGTTCCCAAATTCTTCCAAACTAATATTTCCATACACAAAAAATATTTATCTTGGGGGGGGGAACCACATTTCTTTCTGCATCAATATCCAGGTGACCATGTTTATTTTGTATTGCAAAATCTGAATACAGCCAATATGTGCAGTAAAGAGAGAATGCAATATGGTTTGGCTATAAGGTAAGACTATGTATTTACTTGTGGAAAGACATTGTGATGTTTGTTTACTCTAGGTTGAATAAATGTAAGATAACATGGAGGAAAATATCTATATTTTTGTTCATCTGGCTGAGTGAATAATATAATATGGAAGACATATACTGTTCCTCGTAGGATCTATGCTATATCTTAAAGGATAGCATGTTTCAGTTGCAGACCATGATATTTCCTTAATATAATATAGCCTATAATATTGGCTAGATCAATCTTCTTCTTGGAATTCAAAAATGTAGATTTTTTAAAACCATATAATTGCAGATGCATGAAGGAGCAATATAATTTGGGAGAATTTTATAAGGAGCTGCTCTTGTAATTTATTGAAGTCAAAAGATCTGAACAGCTGTGATGGAGGCTTTTTGGCCTTGACCTATAATGGAATAAATTCAATGTTCCATTATTCATATTGTCATCAAGCCACTGGGTTTTGTAATGCATTATGTTATTTGACTACAATAAAGTGTATTTTTGATGGATGTTAATCCATGCTTATGGTAAAGTTATCAGTAAAACACAAAATATAGTCATCTGCTTGCCATTTTTAGAACGGGGGAAAAAAAGGAAAAATATATGTATGATGATACCAGACTAGGCAGAATTAAATGGGTTTATTTTCAATCATCTTAGCAAACATTAATTTCATTTTGTCTTTTTTCCCCAAGCTTACATGTTGTTGTGGCCCAGATGATTATATCCAACTACGTTGTTCTCAGAGTAGACGCATTGCAATTAATGAACCTAAGTTAGTCATGTCCATTAGCTTCAGTTGGTCTACTCTGAGTAGGACTAGACTGGATGCAGCTTAGAATAATGAAGTGCAAAATGGACATGTATTAGTCAAAGTAAAGTATTTATAGATGCCATTGAACTCAATGGGACAAGGCAAAGTATATGCTTATTTCTCCCACTGAAATAATGACATTTAAAAGTGCTTGGATGAGGCCTAATGCTTTATTTAAAGAGAAGCAAAACATAGTCACAGCTTTTTAGTTGACAGTTTTTACACTTCTTAAATTAAGTTTAAAGTTGTAGGTAACTACAAAAAGAAAATCAAAACTATCATGTCATGGCAGAACTGGTGTCAGAAATATAAGGGTATCAGTGGCTACCAACCATGATGTCTATGTTCTGCCTCCACTCTCAGAGGCAGCATGCTTCCAAATACCAGTTGCTGGAAATTGCAGGAGGGGAGGGTGCTATTGCGCTTAGGTCCTGCTTGTGGGCTTACCAGAGGCATCTGTTTGGCCACTATGAGAACAGGATGCTGTACCATTGGCCTGATCCAGCAAGCTCTTATTATGATCTGCATTTGTATAAAAGTTACATTCATAAATCTATGGTCAGAAAAGCTAGGTCTGGCAAAGCATAGCGCTGAAACATAATGTGCTCTTGAAATTTAAACTTAGACGTTTCCTGCAATAATTCTACTGTACCTGCAGTATTTCTATCATTCCACTCTATAATCCATAAAGACAGGTAAACAGAGTGCCTGGAAAAATCATATGATAGAATGAAGACAACAGAGCCAACTTCATATTCACATATGATTAGTGTTTTAAGGGTACATCTTTAGCAAAGTTTGAAATGGGTGCATCTATTCATAAGTTGAAGTATTTAATGTTACAAGTATTTATGAAGAGCACATTATGATGGAAACATTCTTATGTCACTATATAATTGGTTATGTAACAGTGACAGATTGTCAAGTGTACTGCGTGTCTTGTTCAATCAAGTCATACACTGACATCAAATTAATCGAAACATGGACAGGTCACAAGAGTTTATTTCAAACTGAGCTTGTAAACTCCAGCAATGGCCACATGTGATTGTGTTAGAAACACTGTGCAATTTTGCAATGTTTACTTAACAGGCAGGAAAAGGTACAGTAGAATTGCAGTCCTCAGCCTAATACACAATCCAGTTAAGCTGAAGTACTTTAAACCAGTTTAGCTCAACTGAAGTCAATAGAACAAAATCAGCTCACATCCTATTGGTGCAGTTAACTATGTTGTGGATGGGCAATAACACTAATAAAATAATGATTTTTAAGTTTCTTTATTTTATTTGTTTATTAAAAGGCTCTATATTGAAGAATAAACTGTACACCAATTTAACTTTCAAGTCTTTGAGATATATGGGGGAAATCTTATTTTTAAAGTAGAAATCTTTGTCAATACTAATTTTTAAACCGTAAGTGCATTTTAAAAACTTGGTCAGTTTTTTTTGTTGAAATTCACTGCATTTGCTAATTTTTATATAATATTACATCATGACAGATGCTCTTGGAGGTTGCTGATTCATAGGGTCGCCATAAGTCGTAGTCGACTTGGAGGCACATAACAACAACAACAGCATCCATGGAGCAGAGCACACACTTTTAATGCAGAAGGTACCAGGTTCAATGCCTAGTGCTCCCAAGTAAGGCTGGGAAAGACTCTGGTCTAAAACCCTAGAGAGCCACATTATTGACAATACTACACTAGATGGACAAAGGGTCACTCTTGGTATATAAGGTAGCTTGCTATGTTCCTATGCCATTTGATTTAATAGCTTCCTTCAGATATTTTTCACACTATTTTTAAAAAAAGATAATTCCAAACAAAACAACCTATTTGTTGTTCAGAGACTTACATGATTTGGCCCATAAGAACAAAGATTTGAACTTACAGCACCAGTCACAGCACATCATAAACTGCTATTGAAACTCATAGGTATATAAAAATCAGCTTGTGATATATATTATGTTGCTGTCTCCTGGTTGGCAGCATTCCTTGGGTGGGCCTGAGAAAGCAGCCCTGGACTCTGGCCTTTCATTCTAGTCATATGTGTGTATTTTTTGTTTCAAATCTAAGGGAAGGTGAGTAATTTAGTAGTTATTAAAATGAGAGCTTGGCATAAATGTCTAAGTCCCCTGTGAAGAAACGTTACAATGGCTTGTGAGGGGAGCATGATATAGGTATATAAAATTATGCATGGTGTAGAGAAGGAGGGAAAGCTGTGGTCCTGGTGGACTTCAGCTCCTGTCAGCCCCAGGCAGCATGGCCAATGGTCATGGATGCTGTGAGATGTAGTCCAGCAACATCTGGAGGCTCACAGTTTCCCTTTACTAGTGTAAAGAAACTAGATAAAGAGACAACTATCTAATGAATATTAGAAGCTAAATATTAGAAGACAAAAGGAAGTACATTTTCACATAGTGTACAGCTAAACTACCGACTATGCTACCACAAGATGTTGTGCTGGCCACCAACTTAGGTGACTTTAAGAGGGGATTAGACAAATTCATGGAGGATGAGGCTATCAATGGCTACTAGCCATAATGGCTGTATACTATCTTCAAGATCAGAGGCGGCATGCTTCTGGAATACCAGTCACTGGGGAATGACAGTGGGAGGGGGCTATTGAGCTCATGTCTTGTTTGTGGTCTTCTTATAGGTATCTGGCTAGCTACTGTGGGAAACAGCATACTGGACTAAAGACACCTTTGATTTCATCCAGGAGGCTTTTCTTATGTCATTATGGTGTCCTTCAAATGACGTTTGCTATCTGGGATCCAGAAAACATCATGCTTACTTCATGTATTACTTCTTAAAAGGAATGAATGGGTTGTATTCACCTAAGTCTGACTCAGAGCAGACATGCTGAAATTAAGTTAGTCATGTTTATTAACTTCAGTGGGTCTACTCTGAGTAAGACTAGCACTAAATATCACCTGATATGTTTAGCCAAAGCTAAAGCAAATCAACACATGCAGTGCTTGAAATCCACATAATTTGTCAGCAGAACAAAGGTACATCAGAGTTTTTTCAGGTTTATTTTACAGTGACAGATGCTCCCCAGTGACATCTCCCCCAGATGTGCAGGGTGTGTTATTGTAGGGGTAATATCAGAAGTTGAAGGCTCAGAAGGCCCCTTTTTGGTGCATAGTTCACTGCCTGGATTTTTAAATCCCTGTCAGTGATTCTGGTGCAATTGATAGAGTTGACTGCATTGGTTTCTTGGGCTAAATATCTCCTATTTTAAGTGCAGTGTATGCAGTGCTATATGAAGCAATTTAAGAAAAGATAACACCAGCCCTTTTACAGCTGTCTCATTGCTATGCAATCAGAAACAAACACAGGGCAAACAGCATCAGCTATGTCAAGGGCCAGAAGGAATAATGGAGGAGAGGGCAGGGATTCAGCAAGGTGGAAGCAGAGTGAGGTGGGTGAGAGAGAAGCAGAGGAGTGGATGAAACAGAATAAATACTTTAATGCTAGGGGCTGTACCCTTGCTTGCTCCACTTACCAACCCATCACCATTGCCCCTACATTAACCCCCTAGAACTTCCCCTTCCTACCTCATGCAAATACTTGGCTCCCTTTTCACATTCCCAACCGCATTTCTGAACCCTCTTCTATTCTGCAGCCCTGCTTTGCACCCATTTTCAACGTCACTTCACGTCCATGCCTGCTTCTCCTCCTCCTTTTGTGCAGTTCCCTCTTGCACACAGACCCCTCCCCATGGTAACCTCCTGCCTCTTCCTTCTCCCACACATTGAAACTACTAAGCACCTTTTTCACCTTCCACCCAATTATGAAGCAGAGCTTGGAAAAGTTACTTTTTAAAACTACAACTCCCATCAGCCCCAGCCAGCATGGCCACTGGATTGGGCTGGTGGGAACTGTAGTTCAAAAAAAGTAACTTTTCCAAGCTCTGTTATGAAGCCACTATCCCCTCCAGTTCTGCAACCCTCTTTCATACCCCGCTTTCATCTTAACCCCATTTCCATACCTCCTACTGCCTCCTTTTTTGCAACCCCCCCATTTTCACTTTCACCTTCCTCCCTTTTCTCAACTTCCCCTTGCCCACAGATCACTCCCATTTCCATGCCTCCTCCCCTTCCTTTTCTGCAGCACCCTTTGCATGCATGCACACACACACATGTGTAATTCTATATGTTACTGTATCTTTAAGATGAACAGAACCTTCAAAGCAAGCCTATCATTTACCTTGTTCACTGAGAGAAGGTTAAGTTCAGTTGATGGGTATTGTACATACTGTATATGGGTGTTTGCTTATTAATAAAATATCTTTCCTAAATTTCTACATTGAATCTGGAACTTCATGTTGAAGACAACACCAGGAGTGCAACACATTGTGTGAAGGTATTAGATAACATTTGAGGGCACTGCATCCTTTATCTCTCTTACATGAGGCAATGGAGGAATGGAAGAGGGAGACATTTGAATACAGTGAGAAAGGAGGGATACTAAAAGGGGGAAGTGGCTGTTTTAAACAATGGCAGAGGTTTGAGTGAAGCAGGAATTGAGGGACACAGAAAATGGTGGCCTTAAAGAATAGCAGAGGTTTGATAAGAGTGAGCAGGGGTTAAATACACTGAGAACGGAGTTGAGAAACACTCTGTTGTGTTAGCTTCTTCATGCATCTCTATTTCTCCTTGTTAAAATTTAAAAAAACAACAACCCATCCATCTTTGTCCCTTGCCAATGTATTCATCCCTCTGTCATTGTTTCATCCCCTGTCAGTGTCCCTCCCTTCTTTCTCCCATGCCAAGGCACTACTGTTGTGCAACTTGTCTTCTCTTTTGCTTCCTTACCCCACCCTTACTTCATGTAAAACCCAAGATTGTGATGAGATGCTACAAATCCTCCAGTGGGGGTTGAGGGATGACATTTGATGCTTTTATTATATGTAAAGATATAAGATGTTTTCATGCCTCAGAAATTTGTGGGAACATCATCAGAGGCGCCTACAGGAGTAGAAGCAGGCTCCCCACTTCAGACAGGCCCTCCATCTCATAGAGGGGAACAGAGATGTGGGCAGTAGCGTAGTGGCAAATTCAGAAGTGCAGGGTTCCTTCATGATAGTCACAACCACACCCCTCCTATCCTTTTTTTTTGCTGCTAGGTTGAGAATGAGATCCTCACAACAAATGCCCCTAAGAACCAATAAGCATGTGGCTGACTCACCTTCTTTCACTCCAATTGGCTCCAATCAGCAGGAAAGGACAAGGAAGCATATAAGAAGACTCTTCTTGGTGGTTAACACACTCCCCTTTCATGCTGATTGGCTCATAGGATGCTGGAGACCCTGCTCCCAAAAAAGTAAGGGGTTGAAGCTCCCCCCCCGACCCCAGATGACAATACCCCTGGATGTGGGCAGAAGTGCAAAACTGAAGAATCAGACAAGTCTGATCATGTAAAGACAAAGAATTAACCGTATTTTAAAATCATAAATATAGCAATTAAGAACATAAGAACATAAGAAGAGCCTGCTGGATCAGGCCAGTGGCCCATCTAGTCCAGCATCCTGTTCTCACAGTGGCCAACCAGGTGCCTGGGGAAAGCCCACAAGCAGGACCCGAGTGCAAGAACACTCTCCCCTCCTGAGGCTTCCGGCAACTGGTTTTCAGAAGCATGCTGCCTCTGACTAGGGTGGCACAGCACAGCCATCATGGCTAGTAGCCATTGATAGCCCTGTCCTCCATGAATTTGTCTAATCTTCTTTTAAAGCCATCCAAGCTGGTGGCCATTACTGCATCTTGTGGGAGCAAATTCCATAGTTTAACTATGCGCTGAGTAAAGAAGTACTTCCTTTTGTCTGTCCTGAATCTTCCAACATTCAGCTTCTTTGAATGTCCACGAGTTCTAGTATTATGAGAGAGGGAGAAGAACTTTTCTCTATCCACTTTCTCAATGCCATGCATAATTTTATACACTTCTATCATGTCTCCTCTGACCCGCCTTTTCTCTAAACTAAAAAGCCCCAAATGCTGCAACCTTTCCTCGTAAGGGAGTCGCTCCATCCCCTTGATCATTCTGGTTGCCCTCTTCTGAACCTTTTCCAACTCTATAATATCCTTTTTGAGATGAGGCGACCAGAACTGTACACAGTATTCCAAATGCGGCCGCACCATAGATTTATACAACGGCATGATGATATCGGCTGTTTTATTTTCAATACCTTTCCTAATTATCGCTAGCATGGAATTTGCCTTTTTCACAGCTGCTGCACACTGGGTCGACATTTTCATCGTGCTGTCCACTACAACCCCCAGGTCTCTCTCCTGGTCGGTCACCGCCAGTTCAGACCCCATGAGCGTATATGTGAAATTCAGATTTTTTTGCTCCAATATGCATAATTTTACACTTGTTTATATTGAATTGCATTTGCCATTTTTCTGCCCATTCACTCAGTTTGGAGAGGTCTTTTTGGAGCTCTTCGCAATCCCTTTTTGTTTTAACAACCCTGAACAATTTAGTGTCGTCAGCAAACTTGGCCACTTCACTGCTCACTCCTAATTCTAGGTCATTAATGAACAAGTTGAAAAGTACAGGTCCCAATACCGATCCTTGAGGGACTCCACTTTCTACAGCCCTCCATTGGGAGAACTGTCCGTTTATTCCTACTCTCTGCTTTCTGCTTCTTAACCAATTCCTTATCCACAAGAGGACCTCTCCTCTTATTCCATGACTGCTAAGCTTCCTCAGAAGCCTTTGGTGAGGTACCTTGTCAAACGCTTTTTGAAAGTCTAAGTACACTATGTCCACTGGATCACCTCTATCTATATGCTTGTTGACACTCTCAAAGAATTCTAATAGGTTACTGAGACAGGACTTTCCCTTGCAGAAGCCATGCTGGCTCTGCTTCAGCAAGGCTTGTTCTTCTATGTGCTTGGTTAATCTAGCTTTAATAATACTTTCTACCAGTTTTCCAGGGACAGAAGTTAAGCTAACTGGCCTGTAATTTCTGGGATCCCCTCTGGATCCCTTTTTGAAGATTGGTGTTACATTTGCCACTTTCCAGTCCTCAGGCACGGAGGAGGACCCGAGGGACATGTTACATATTTTAGTTAGCAGATCAGCAATTTCACCTTTGAGTTCTTTGAGAACTCTCGGGTGGATGCCATCCGGGCCCGGTGATTTGTCAGTTTTTATATTGTCCATTAAGCTTAGAACTTCCTCTCTCGTTACCACTATTTGTCTTAGTTCCTCAGAATCCCTTCCTGCAAATGTTAGTTCAGGTTCAGGGATCTGCCCTATATCTTCCACTGTGAAGACAGATGCAAAGAATTCATTTAGCCCAGCACAAGCACAGGCAGAGAATAATAAGGAGCAATTCAGGTCAACAGAACTGAATTCAGGAATATGTAACCTCCAGACTTCTCTCCTGCCAGATGGAGAACTGCAAAGATGACACATCTAATCTCCTTAGGGAAGGAGACAAATCACCTCTAGCTGTCTCTGACAGACAATCCCCTGCTTGCCCATTACACTGGCCTTGAAGGAGACAAGACTTCCTTTTCTCTGAGCCAGAAGATGAGCAAATCTTCTAAAATGGTGTTAACCTATGATGGTAATCTAAAGGGAACACACTTAATAAATTTACAAAGTAAAATGGCATAGTTATATGGCATGCACTTCTCTGGGAAGCAAAACAAATTTAATCTGAGTATCAGATAAGCCTTTTAATGAAATAATAAATAATACACATTTATTACATATTAAGCATTCAGCTTGATTTCCCCTTTTAATATTTTTCCCTTCTTCTTTGCCTGTTCCTTTCTTTTTAACACTGCCCTTTCAGCCTTCTTTCTCTCTGCCCCCTCCTGTACATAGCAATATGATTAAAGCAGTACAATACTTGGACATCAGTACCATCTCACACTTAATATCTGAGCCTCATCAGATCAAGCTGACACCATGAATTTTGTGAGCATTGCAAAGCTGGCTTTGTTCTTAACTAATGAGAGGAGGTTTAGAATCAGTCCTAGTGTTTGCCTGAAAGGTGTATGACATAAATTAATATTATGGCTGATATATTCAGTCGTAAAGTACCAACTACCACACAAAAGCACTTCTGAGTTGATTTTGCTTCAATAATTATTCCAAAATTTAATATTAGAGACACAAAAGTAGGGATGGCTGATATTAAAATTGTCTAATAGTACTTAAAATCCCGTTCATGTATATCCATGCACATTACTTCTAATCTTTTCAGTTCAAGGTTCGTTAGTGGTATGATAAATGGTTATGATTGTAATTGAGATAAACCAAAGGTGCAGCACCAGTGTATGTACATGTTGTGTTCTGAAAGTGGATGCACAATACCTTAGGCATGAACTTGCCCACAAACTTGCACATGATCTTCCACAGTGGTTGCACATACACCTGTGTCTGAAGTACTCTGGAGTACGTTTCTGGATTTAGTGTTTTTACTGCAACCTCAATCACAAAAAGGTGTTGAAATTGTTTCTTGCTTTCAGGCTTACTTTATCATTTATCACAACAACTTCCCCTCCCCAATCTGTAGCTGATTCATGTGCATGAAGAGGGAATGCTTACAATTCAGCATCTCATTGCATTTGGCTTGTATGCCTCTGCTGCAGTGCTGCCTATGTTGTGAGGGATGTTTTATGTTTAAAGACTTGGAACAATAAAACATGAAAACACTCAATTTTCAGATTTGTGTAATCACTAGGGTATCTTGGACTTAACAATTTTGATACACTTAGTGACTGTGGGTCATCTTGTGGTCTGGAATTGTTTGTATCTTATACCTACTTTTAATTTAAACTTCATTTTCCATCAAATTGCAACTCAGCAGGCTTTGCTCTTGTGTCTTGGCAGAAGAAAGCACTTTGTGTCAGAGCTTACCCTTTGCCCACCTGCCTTAAAAGTCTTTCCAAGTTTAGCTAGAATTGAATTTCCCCAATGTTTTTGTTTAGCTCATCAGTGTCAGTTTGCATAAGCCACAGTATGGTATGAAGACACATGAGGCCACCACCTTTGTGAAGCAAAGGGGGTTAGATTCGATGGCCTGATAGGTCCCTTCCAATTCTACGGTTCTAGGTCTGGGTCTAGTCAGTGTCTGGATGGGTGACATGTATACTACCTTGGGCAACATGATGGAAGAAAGATGGGATATTATTAATATTTATTTTTCATTTACTACTAATTTTTTGTCTCAAAGCGACTTACAATTTTTAAAAAAGCATACAGTACCATATTTAAAATACATCGAAAGATGAAAGAACACATAAATGTACACAAATAAATATAAATATTTCTTTTATTTATATGATTTCCATCCCACCCTTCATTGTAAATGATCTTCAGGCAAATGACATCAATTAAAATGAAATAAAACTAAAAAGTAAATGTACAATTAGAGAGGCAAGACAACCAATATATCTTCCATTTGTAAACCCTGGAGTGCTGCTGCAGTCAGTGCAGGCAATACTGAGCCAATGATCTGACTTAATATGAGGCAGCTTTCTGTGTTCCTGATGTTGGTGCCAGCTGAACCTCGGGGGGGGGAGTGTTCCAGATATTGGGTGCACTGCTGAGAAGGCCTTCTGGTGGATGACAGCTCCTTTTAACTCATTCAAATGTATTATTTTTGAATGGTATTATCAGAAGGGCCTCTCCAGCTTATTTCAAAGTCTGGATGCTCCAATACAGGAAGAAGTGCTCCTGAGACTTGTAGATCATTGTATGGATGTGAAAGTAGGACAGTGAAAAAAGCAGATAAGAGAAAAACATTTGAAATGTGGTGTTGGAGGAGAGCTTTCTGCATGCCATGGACTGTGAAAAAGACAAATAATTGGGTCTTAGAACAAATTAAAGATCCTCCGTGGCGCAGAGTGGTAAGCGGCGGTAATGCAGCCGAAAGCTCTGCTCACGGCCGGAGTTCAATTCCAACGGAAGGAGGAAGTCGAATCTCCGGTAAAAAGGGTCGAAGTCCACTCAGCCTTCCATCCATCCGTGGTCGGTAAAATGAGTACCCGGCATACACTGGGGGGTAAAGAAAGGCCAGGGAAGGAACTGGCAATCCCACCCCATATATATGGTCTGCCTAGTAAATGTCACAAGACGTCACCCTAAGAGTCGGAAACGACTCGCACTACAAGCGCAGGGACACTTTTACCTTTTAGAACAAGTTAAACCAGAACTATCATTAGAAGCTAAAATGATGAAACTGAGGTTATCATACTTTGGACACGTAATGAGAAAACATGATTCATTAGAACAGATAATAATGCTGGAAAAACCAGAAGGGAGTAGAAAAAGAGGAAGGCCAAACAAGAGACAGATTGATTCCATAAAGGAAGCCACAGACCTGAACTTACAAGATCTGAACAGGGTGGTTCATGACAGATGCTCTTGGAGGTCACTGATTCATAGGGTCGCCATAAGTCATAGTCGACTTGGAGGCACATAGCAACAACAATTCTGACTAAAAATATGCCAGTGCCCCACACCCTTGAATATTTAAATTATTTGAAAAGGAGATATTAGAACAAAAAAACTCAGTGGTATTAAAATGCATGATGAATGTGATGTTGAAACTCTTAGTAAGTCTTTAAAAATACTATTTATATGTTTGTTGCCATTTTTGTGGCAGTTTCTAAAACACAGTTTTATGATGTACCATCTAGTGAAGTCAATCAGTCTCTTACAGACAAAAGATAATCTGACTGTAGCCTCTTTTTCCATATGTATCATTAATGTAAAAAATACAGAGCTTCGTACCTAAAATAGTCACCTTCCTTGGAGTATATGGGAAAATTTGGTATTTTGGGGTCATGTGTACAAACACCACATATTTGGACTATGTGTTGTACTGATTTAGTGTTAAAACACCAAAGGGTAATTATGACTTGGTGTAGTAGGGCCTCATACCTTTCAGAGTTGGAAGAACAATGGGTGGTGTGGGCCTCACAAACTAATAATTATCCAAAGTCTCCTGAATCATCACAGAGGAGTCTGGTAGCACTATTAATTTGTATGTTTGGCAAGGCTAGAGCCAATGCACACTGACTTTTTTAATGAATTTATTTGTAAATTTAACAATAAAAGGAAAGGAAAATAAAGAAAAATGAATTAAAATAAAATAAATAAAAATACTGAAGGTACAATGAAATTAAAGAAAAATATGAATACTGCTAATAATAACAATAAATCACCACCAGTTTACATTAAGAATCATATACCCATCACTATATGCATCCTGAATGAAGCGTGTAAATTAATATAAGCCTTCCAGGTGTCCAAATTGGTATCCACTTGAAATTGATGTTCAAATGTAGCCAGGGCAGTGAGGTCTTCAGTCCATTGCGTAACAGACGGAGGGTATTTATCCTTGCAGGCTTGAAGTATAAGCAACCATAAGGGCTTGCAAAGTCCACTTTTGTTGTCATACATGGTACTAGAATATAATTTAAAAGCACATGAACATCAGCAAATATCAGTGATTTTGCCAATACAAAATTAGTATGGATAACAGCTTCAGACCAAAGAATATATCACTGGACATGCCCACATCATATATCTCCATTAGGCATTCTCAATGTTACACAGCCAGCAACTATCTGTATTGGACAATGCCTTCCTATATAAATATTGTGGAGTCCAACATATTCAAAATATTAATTTTTACTGAATCAATCTCAATTTCAGATCTAAGGAAACATTCCATATAAATTCTAAATCAATTTCCTATTGATTAGGCAGTAAAATACATTCTACTCCCCTATTCCACACCTCTGAGTTCCTAAACTTCTACCTTACCAAGATCCATTTAACACTGACATTTAAGCTGTAAAATAGTAAATGACAAAAAATCTCCATCTGAGCCTATTAGCTGATCTAATGTATATATCCCACATTTTACCTCTTTAGTTCCCTTTTAATTTCACTCTCCTAGATTTCTTAAATGTATTTTATGTGTTTCTATCTTTTAAATTGTTTTGCGTTTTTATTGTGTATGATTTTATTGTGAGCTGCCCTGAATGCCCTATTTTAGGGATGAAGGGTGGGATAGAAATATTTTAAATAAAAAATAAAATAAATAAACCCATTTCTTCAACAAAGGCTGCCTCTCTATCTTCAAATCTGGATGATGCCACAAAGTTAATTTAGCATGGACATATGGGTCATCAGAGCTTGGAAAAGTTACTTTTTTGAACTACAACTCCCATCAGCCCAATCCAGTGGCCATGCTGGCTGGAGCTGATGGGAGTTGTAGTTCAAAAAAGTAACTTTTCTAAGCTCTGGAACTGTAACTGATGAACCACTGTATGTCAAGTCTTTCTAGTTCCTAAAATATAAAGTTGTATTGGTCCCTTTTTTATGATACATAGACCCCGAAACTAGCCATCCAAAGAGGGGTGTTAAATAAGTCATCTTTAAAATTACCCCAGTGGTATTCATAGAAGGAGAAACTTGCTAATCATTTGTACCTGCTAACAAATATGCCTTATGATGTAAGCTAATTTCTGGAAAATTAAAACCACCTTTCAATACTGGCAAGCATTGTCTCAAGTGAAAAATGAGGTGGAGAATTATCTCAATTAAACTTCCTCAATATCCCAATAATGTTTTGAAAATATATTTGTGGAATATGTAATGAAATACCACATTTGTGTGTGTGGGTGTGTGCTTGCCGGCCAGCTCCAGGGGCTCTTGGATGACACTGATTATCTTGATCCATTTCAACCCGGTTTTAGGCCCGGTTTTGGCACTGAAACAGCCTTGGTCGCCATGTATGATGACCTCTGTCGGGAGAGGGACAGGGGGAGTGTGACTCTGTTGATTCTCCTTGATCTCTCAGCTGCTTTTGATACCATCGACCATGGTATCCTTCTGGGAAGACTCACGGAGTTGGGAGTTGGGGGTACTGCTTGGCAGTGGCTCCGCTCCTACTTGGTGGGTCGTCACCAGAAAGTAGTGCTTGGGGAACATTGCTCAACACCCTGGACTCTCCATTGTGGAGTCCCGCAGGGATCGGTACTGTCCCCCATGCTTTTTAACATCTACATGCAGCCGCTGGGTGCGGTCATCAGGAGTTTGGGGGTGTGTTGTCATCAGTATGCTGATGACACGCAACTCTATTTCTCCTTTTCATCCTCTTCAGGTGAGGCTGTTAACGTGCTAAACCGTTGCCTGGCCGCAATAATGGACTGGATGGGGGCTAACAAACTGAAGCTCAATCCTGACAAGACCGAGATGCTGTTGGTGAGTGCCTTCACTGCCCAGATGGAGGATGTTCATCCTGTTCTTGATGGGGTTACACTCCCCTTGAAGGAACAGGTTCGTAGCTTGGGAGTTCTTTTCGATCCTTCCTTGTCTCTCGAGACCCAGGTGGCCTCGGTGGCACGGAATGCTTTCTACCATCTTCGACTGGTAGCCCAGCTACATCCCTATCTGGACAGTGACGACCTCGCCTCAGTTGTTCACGCTGTGGTAACTTCTAGGCTGGACTACTGCAATGCGCTCTACGTTGGGCTGCCCTTGAAGATAGTTCGGAAACTACAGCTAGTCCAGAATGCAGCGGCCAGATTACTGATGCGGACCAGAAGGTCTGCTCATATAACACCTGTTCTGGCTCGTCTGCACTGGCTTCCTATTTGTTTCCAGGCTAAAATCAAAGTGCTGGTTTTGACCTATAAAGCCCTACACGGCATGGGACCGCAATACCTGGTGGAACGCCTCTCCCAATATGAACCTACCCGTACACTGTGCTCAACATCTAAGGCCCTCCTCCGGGTGCCATCCCATCGAGAAGCCCGGAGGGTTGTGACTAGAACTAGGGCCTTTTCGGTAGTGGCCCCCGAACTGTGGAATAGTCTCCCCGATGAGGTACGCCTGGCGCCGACGCTGCTATCCTTTCGGCGCCAGGTGAAAACCTTTTTATACTCCCAGGCATTTTAAAGTGTATTTTAAATTGTATTTTATAGTGTATTTTATCAGTATTTTCATTATTGTTGTATTTTGACGTTGTTGGTTCTTTGTTATTGTTTGTTTTGATCTTTGATTTTGTTATACTTATTGTATTTATATATTGTGCTTGTTTTATCTTTTATGTACACCGCCCAGAGAGCCTTTTTGGCTTAGGGCGGTATATAAATTAAATTAAATAAATAAAATAAATAAAATTATCTATGGCAAAATATTAATCTTAAGTGTATTAACTTTATCCCAATGCACACTAACTCTGACCTGGCTAGGGCTCATGTTCAGTGGGAACCAAGATGGCAGCACTGGTTTTGAGTGGATGGGACCCTTAAGCTACAGTTCCATGCACACTTAGAGCTGCAAGTCCTATGAAACACAATGGGAGTTACTACCAAAAAAATGAGCATAGGAGCCAGCTGTTAATGGCTCAAGGCTCTGGCAGGTAGCCATGGCATTATGTACTGCTTGCCAAGGATAGAGCAAAGGGGTAACCGTGACTAGTTAGAGTTGAAATGAAGTGCCCTTCGAAAGGAAGATTGCAGCTAAATGCCTCTCTGTTTTTTGCAAGGAATAATGATGAGTGTTAATGAATTGCAGTCTCAGAACTTCTGTTACGTCTGGCCAATTTATTTTATTGAGAGCAAATAAGCATCAAAGCTCAACGCCTGTTATTTCTATGGCCCCCAAGTACACAATTGTCCTATTCATTCAGTTTATAATATGTTCTGTGTTTCCTCAATGTGTTAGCAAAGTACATGGAAATTACAGACTTTTAGAAAAATGTTCTTTGCTCTATATGGAAAAGTACATTTTAAGTAATTTATGCTACATGTTTACCCCCAAAACTGTTAAAATCATTTAACCAAAGATAGACAACATGCAATAACGCTGGTGTGGGCTATAGAGCTAATACTGGAAGAGCAATGCTATTTGTATTATTTTACTATGAATTCATTAATGCATGTAAAATGGATGAGTCTCCCATATTCAATTTAATTGTCTAATAGAGGCCTCCACCTGTGAAGTCTTGACATAGCAGATGCTGAGATGAGAATCTATTAAGCTATAATGGCTGCTGAAAATCTTGGATCTGACACAATAAACAAACAATAGGAAAATAATTTTGCTTTATTGCATTCATGTTGCTCAGCTCTTCCTAGTGTAATGGGACACCATCAGATACAAAGTCTCATTAAATCTAATGGTTTAATTCTGATCTCATAGATGTTTGAATGTCAGCTGCTTCTATAAAACCCTTTACAGCAACTGTGTCTTCACAGCATGGCATACAGCATCATGGGATCTAATGCAGTATGACTGCAAATAGGCTATCAGTTCTTTTCAAACAACCAGCATCTCAAAACACCTGTGCAGACAAGATTCAGTTTCTGCAGAGCATGTATAATCTCATCTAGTGATAAATGTAAGAATGTAATATATTTCTTACATTATTCTGGCTGCTAATCTGCATCATGAATGCCCTCTTCCTAAAAACATATTTTACTTGAAATACCCATAGTTCAAATGGCAGCAATAGATGCATTTGTATTATTACTTACTTGTGTTAAGAAGTACCTCATATGGTTCAGTGCTATTTAAACCTCACAAGAGTACATACATGCAAGCACACACCCACACACACAAATGTTGGCATTTTCAACACATCCTGTCCCCCCCTTTCTTTTTAAAGTAAACTCTACATATTCCTTCACAGTAGGTATGCATCTTAGATGTCTAGAAGTTGAGAACTTTTCTGTTGAGAGCTGCATTCTTGGAAGGGACGCCCAACTGACAGGGGCCACATACTGTATTGGCAGTGGGTGGGGCCTTTCCCTCTCTTTGCTTCCTCTTTTCCTCACTTGCTGATACTCCCTATTCTTCCTCCCTGCCCACCAAACTGCCAGAGGAGAGTTTGGAAAAGTTACTTTTTTGAACTGCAACTCCCATCAGCCCCAGCCAGCATGGCCAGTGGATTGGGCTGATGGGAGTTGTAGTTCAAGAAAGTAACTTTTCCAAGCTCTGAATCTGAACTGATTGCTTGAAAGGGCTGTTTCTTCTTTCTCCTTCCATTGCTTAATCCTTCCCCCTCATCTGGGCTCACTCAACCTGCATAAAATTAGCCTGAGGAACATAACTGATGCATATATATGAGAGAAGATTGGAAATTGATATGCAATGAAATGTTAAGGATTGGTTACATGCGGCTTCCATCTTGTTTGTGAGCTCCCTGGAAGGATCTGCCTGGTCAGCATTGGAACTGGGGATGCTGGACTGAATGGACTTGGGCTCTGATCCAGCAGGCCTTTCTTAGGTTTTTCTTCTTCTTGTCAGTCCCAGTATCAATTGCAATTTACAAATGCAAACTCACATATTTTGGCTATCTTCAGATAGTCCAAAACATCTCAAACAAATTGCCTTCAGAATTAAATATTTGATTTAATCAATATATATTAAAGAAAACTGCTAGTTTTGTGAATAATATAAATAATTTAAATTCTTATTAAATTAACCAGAACACTGGGGAAGCATTGTGTTTCTGTAATATCAGGTTGAATTACAAATATACAGGCAGAGCATAAATGGAGGTAAGTAGCACACACCTCTTCCAAGCCTCATATCTCACTACCTCACATCAGGTACTTAGAAAAAGGCATCCTGCATGTCGCACAAGACACTTCCAGTCTTCAGCTCGTAAGCTCACTTGCTCTCTACCTGTTTCAAAGAAGCCTGTTTTCCTTCACAGACAGACAGATGGCAGCACCCCCTCCCCTTAAATGGGCTGAAGTATGTTGCCTTGTAAGTTCCGATAGCTCTCCCATTCAAATGGAGATGGCTCAATCTTATGTTTTGAATTATAGAGGTATGGTAAATGTTCAAAGAGGTGCTAGATATGTAACTAGTTCTACTAAATTAGTATGAGGCAGACTGATAATGATGTCTTCCCACTGTCATGGTATTACTTTGTTACTGTATTAACTGCACTCTACTGGATGTAATTTAGGTGGGTGCATTATAAAGCACTTCTAAAATGTTTTATTTTCAGTGCAGCTTAAAATGACTTACACTATTCCAATTACAATTCAATATCCCCTCCTGTCTTTAGTCACACAACCTGAATACTCAATGGATTTTTTAAAAAAAGAAAAACACCGTAAAGCCTTGGTGTCACCATCCTTCTTAAATTTCACTCTTCATTACATTTTGCACTTCTGGACTCCTTCTTACCAGCAGCAATTCTGCATTGTGCAACAGTGATTTGGAACTCAGCATAAATAACTGATAGCATGATTTTAACAATCTTTTCTATGGATATTTTAACATAGAATTTAAATGCATAATAGTTTCTTTGGGATTGTTTTTTTTAAAAAACCAGACATTTGTATATAAATATGCTCTTATTAAAAATATAGATGCAAAATCCCAGTGTGCAGGACATGGAATTATGGGCTCAAGTTACAGGAAGCCAGATTTTGACTGACCATCAGGAAAAAGTCCTGTTAGAGAGGTACGACAATGGAAGCAATTGCCTAGGGAGGTGGTGGGCTCTCCGACACTGGAGGCATTCAAGAGGCAGCTGGACAGCCACCTGTCGGTATGCTTTAATTTGGATTCCTGCACTAAGCAGTGGGTTGGACTTGATGGTCTTATAGGCTCCTTCCAATTCTACTATTCTATGATTCTATGAACAAACATCCACCCCCACTCTTTTTTTGTTCCCAGGAAGAAAGTATAGCTTCACATGCTATTTATGTGGGGTTTTCCTCAATGATTTTACCTTACCAGATGGAACTCAGTATGAAGTCGGTTTGAAGGAATACTGCATTTAGCACACTGAGAGCCAGAAATCTGCAACACACTTTGTAGTACTTTCTGGTCATGTGGATCACGATCTCTCCTTGAAAATGCAAATAGCACATGAGAACTAAATAATGATTTACATTTTAGAATCAATTATAGAGCCTTGGGAAGTGTGGGAAAGGTATCTGATAATTGAAAGTGACATGCTAAGATCAGCCAAAGCATGTATACAGATGTAGAAGTCCATCTTCTTTGCTGTTCAGGAAGGAGTTCTTTCTGACTCAGGTGGTAGAACCTGAGTTCAAGCTGCATCTTGTGATGCTGTATAGTAGTTTAGGCCCTAGGTTCTCAAACTGTGGGTGGAAGCCATGGATTGCGGAGCATCTGTGCAAATACTTGTACTCTGGGAATGATCCATTGCGCTGTACAAGCTGTGGTTATGCTCCCCTCCATCTCTGAGAGTTTGAGCCAGAACTCTGCAAGCTGCTGAGGAAGATGCTTCATTCCATGTTGTTTGGGTCAATGCTCAGAATAGCCAGGTTGATCAAATTACCAAGCAAGGCGGTGGGTATTAGAGGGCAGGGAGGTGAGGTATCCTTGTTGCTAAAATAATTGCTAATGTCCATTCATTCCAATCTTCAGGTCTTCATGTGCATCAGTGAGATTAGTAAATACTGTGCGCAAGGATCTCTCATGTTCATTTGTAAAACAGATGAGAATGGCATTGAGGAAGGGCATCCTCAAAGCTAGAGTAGGTTTAAAAAATAGTTCTGAGTTCAAAAAGGTTTGAAAAGTATTGGCCTAGTACACTATCAGCACCACCTGGCCTTAAGCCCTGCTTTAGCCTTGTTCAGCCACTGAAGAGGAATGGCTTACCAAAGACTATGTTATCTGAGATGGCCTTCTGATTAACTAAGTCCATAAGTATTATCGTTGGTCCCTGCTCACCTTGGATCACTGGGCTTCAGCACTGGGACCTTGCTTGGTTAACTCGCTGGTACCGCTGCTTCCACTCACCTCTCTCTCCTGCCAGCAGTAGCAAGCAGGATTTTTAGCTTTGCCTTATAGTATTTGAAAGAGAAGAATGAATGAATAGATAGAACAGGAGGGTAGGATACAACATGTCTGTACTGGACTTTTTAAAGGTGCAAGATGATATTTGGGTTTGGCAACCCAATAATATTTCTGCATTATTTCGTTTTGCATTGAGACCCTATACATAAATGAAGATGTAGCTACAAAGACTGATTTTTCCCCTGGGGAAGATCTCACCATAAAAAAAATACTTAAAGCAACATTATTTTGCAAAAAGTGGTTGAAATCTGATTCTTCTGCTGCCTGAACAGCTCAATTTTATGCAGCTTTAGGATGCTCCTCAACTCACTGAAATCAATGGGCTTGAGTATACCTAACTGTGTTTAGGAAAGTCCTGTTAATATCTTAATAGCCTTAATAAAACATGCTTACATGCTTTCAATTATTAACAAATTTATGGATAATTATTTCTCTTTCAGATTATACAACAGCAGTACTGTTAAAGTGTTACCATGATTAAAATATTTAAACTGCATACATGTTCATTCACTACATTTTCTTGGGTTTAAGATATAGCCAAGAAAAATAACCTTTGTCAAGGACAGATCTCGTCAAAGACCTTGTCAAGGAAAATAATTTTGCATATCTAGTGAAGGGCGATTCTTAACTATGAAAGCCTATGCCACAATACTGAAACCTTTTGTCAATGAAATACTTTGAAGTGTTGCTTCTCTGCAGCCAAAACATTATATGGAGTATGGTATAGCCTTACAGCCTGGCCTATCTAACCCTTAAAAAACTCTTTAAATATTTTACTCACCACAGTTCCCTGCTTTTGACAGCTTTCAAGATTAGCCTAAAGTTGGTTTCCTTATTTACAACTCCTAGTCCTATATCCGATTCAAAGATTTATATGGAAAGGTGGTAAAGTCAGCCGTCCTTAAATTCTTTAAGACCCTAGGTTGAATCCAGACATAGTCATGCTTACAGTAGACCTATTCAAACTGTGATGTAAGTTAGTCTGGATCCAATCCTTTGTGTCAGTCATGATTGCTGACCATGTTCCTACCCATGACTCTATATGTGGCCCAAACAGGACAAAGGCAAATGCACTAGCAGATAAATGGCAGTGGCCACACAAGCACTCCGGATGAATTTCAGTTCTGGTGCTGCCAATTTCATGGACGAGTTAGACACCGACTATTCACCAAATCATGTCAACATGTTTTTTGTTTGTTTGTTTGTTTTTTGTAGCCAGGATTGCTCTTTTATCACTAATACTTTTAAAATATTTAATCTATTTGGGCTTTCTAAAAGCCTCTCCAAACCAAATATCCTACATAGTCATTGTCTCATGTCCCAAGCATAACAACCTGCAACCTTCTAACTGGATACTGTGCACACACAATTCATAAAGGCAATCTCTCCTTTTTTGATGAGAAAAATCCTTATCAAATCCTTATTTTAACCACAGTCCCCACCCAAGCCAATGTTTCCCCTAATTCAGAACATCTCTCTATTTAGCGAGATGTTTATTGCTATTCTCTCTCCTTTCTTATCCCTCCATATGTCTTGTCAAGCCTATGTTTTCTCCAGCTTCTACATCACAGCTAGAAAAAGAAAACTACAACCCTCCCCTAGATGAAGGAAAAATAAAATAAAATGGCAGAGCAACATCTGATTCTCCAGACGTTGTGGGTGGAGTAAACTGCTTCAGCTGTAAGAGGAGCTGGATCATAGGCAAGGTGGGTAGCTGTTTCACCTTCACTCCTGGTTTTGATCTTCCCTTCCCTTGATGAATTTAGCCACCATCCATTTACAAAGACGTCATCCAAACATTTTCTTTAGTGCTGACTAAACCCTCACTGTTCAGGATTTTATTTATTTATTTATATCGTGCCTGGGCTCCCAGCAGGAGCCCATTTTTGTTTAATATCATCAGTGAAATCATGACACAACTGTGCACAAAAACACAGCAAGCAGGACGAATATGTATTTACATTTTGTTTTTAAAAGCAGATTTACAGAATTAAAAGCTCAGCTCTAATTGCCTAAGCCACTGGCAGGGAACCCCTGGCCCATGGGCCTAATTAGGCTTCCTAGACCTCAGAGGTTGGCTTGTCAGGCCATTTTGTGTGAACCATGCCCATCTATGCTGCATCTGACATCATATGTGCCTGATGCCACTTGTCAAAAGTAGCCCACTGAGGGCTAGCCACTTCTGAATCTGAAGCATTGGCCAGATCCGATACCCCACAATGATTTCAATGGGCTCCAGCACGTCTTATTCTGAAGAGAAATGTGTATCAGCTCTTGCTTTGCTTTTCTAAATATGAAGACAACGAAACTACATTTATCAATTGTACAAAAATAAGTATGTACAAAATTATTAGCATTTTTAAAAGAAAAACAATAGGTTATGATAGATCCTGAATAAATCTAATTTCTCAAATGTATTTCCATTTGCACAGAATGTCACTAGAGTCAATGTTTCCCCATAAAGGGACCACAGGAATGCCAAGGAGCCTTATCAGTTTACAGAGCAAAAATGTGCAGCTGTGCTCATTTGTTGGGTGGGATATAACTGTCTTCCCTTAAGGAAGTGCTGCTGTTTTGAACATGTTGCACTCAAACAGAAGAGCATTTTTTCCACGATGGAATGGAACAGTCTTCCTCAGGGATGCCCTTCTATTTCAAGAATGCTGCATATTCTCAGCACTCCAGAAGCAATGCACTTTATGCATTTTCACCACACAAAGAATAGAACCATTGTGATACTGTACAGAGTGCTTTCTGGTATGGAGTTTTATATGTGTCATCGGCACATACTGGATAGTGCCATGAAACCACTAGCAACATGCAATATCTTCCACGGCTGCAAACAGTGTACAACAAATGTTGTGGTCCTATAGCCAGCACCCAGCCTGTAATGATGGGACTCCTTTGGACACTGAAATTTCTTAGTTTCGAATTGAGAAGCTTCTGGGATTTTGCTTTGATGCTACTCATTTTCTGCTCCTGTCCAAGTTTTTTGTACAGTGTGAAGTTCTCAAGTGCTGGAGTACACAGTGTTCAGCCTATTAAAAGCAAGGGGGGTAGAAAAACACTAGCTTGGTTATTCTTCCCCTAAATAGCACGACCCCATTACCTCTGCAGCAGTTTTCTGCTCCCACTCATTACATGCAGAATGGACACCATGCTGTTGCCTTTATATGCAGCATGAACATCATGCTATTGCCTTTATATGTAGGATATTACATAGGGCTCATGAGAAAGGAAATCTCCCCCTCCCCAAGAAAAATGAAACAGTAAGATAAAAAACTGGTAACTTGCTGTCTTTCAAACATGCCCATAATCTGTCTTCAAGGCAGCTACCCCATTTTGTGTTGTTGCAGCAAGGTTCAGCCTATGGCCGTTGACCATCCGGATATGGCTTTATTAGTGATGTCCAGATGTAATACACAATCTTCTTGCCCTAAAATCTGTCATTAAAATGTTTCGTTCTTTATTTGCTTTTGAACTCATCCTGCATAGACAGACACAGACTATATCTCTATCTTCTTTATATAAAAAATGTTGTGCAGCAAACATGAGTCATGTGTTTTTTCAGTTACATTTTGTTCTGGGATGATTCTGCTCCTAGGCTTTAAGGAAGAAAAGACTGCGGGGAGAAATGGTGGCATCTACTTAATTATCATCGGCCATTTCTCATATAAACATATTTAACCTTTACATAGAAAGAGAGTTAAAGGCTAACAAATAGTTGATTCAAATCGTTGTGTTACACTCAACTGACATCAATGCAAGGTACAGGGTACAGGTCACATTACATGAGCTGTCACTGTTTATATTCTACTTTTGAGGTTTTTCATAAACACTCACTGAAGAGGTAAACGTTTGGGACAGAATTCTCTTACCACCACTCTTTTAAGGTTGATGAATTTTCACCATTGTACCCAGGCATAGAATCCTTCATTTGGTAATCTTATACGATTTATTTCAGCAGAATCTAAATCTGGTTCCTTCCCAATTCTGTCCCAAGGTTCTTCCCACTTTTCCACTACCAACATGTATATGGGTAAGTATTATCAAAGATAATAAAGACAAAAAACAGAAGGGAAAGAAATGTTCCACATTATTTTCTGGAGTATATTAACATGTACTAACATAGCAGGACAGTAGTAATTCTTCAGATGCTGTACCTAATTTAGCTAACAATGAAATATATAGAAACAACAATGGGTATAGCTTAATTGTTGTTAACCAGGTCCATTGCTTTCAATGGGATGTGCAGTGCAATTCCCTGCATGTTTACTCAGCAGTAAATTCTACTGTATTCATTGGGATTTATTACCATCAGTGTGCATGAGACTGCAGCCTTAGCCACAAGAACCTTCAGCTGGACTGTGGCCATCATTTTTACTTTCCAGTATTCCTGACCTGAATCCAAATGATCATAATAAAATATAACTAATCAGCCCACAAATTATATCTTACCTTTGGTACTGACAGCAGAGGTCATCTTGGTGCTCCTTGATGTATGCTGGGTGTTATTTTTTAATGTTCTCTTCTAAACATACCTCTTTGGTCTTATATTGTGTGAACATGCTAGGATAGAATAGAGAAAGTTGTTTTTCTATATTAACCTCAATCAATTGTCTTTACACGTATAGCCTTCACCTTTCTCTTCACCTTTCTCTATGCTTTCTTTCCCATCTCATCATCTTTCTTGCATTCTCTTTTCTCTGTAAGCTATTACTGGGTCTTGTTTACTTCTCCCAGCCATTGCCCTTTTCATCCTCTGCTCCACAGAAGCACCCTCCCTTCTCATTCTCCACTGTAACATCTCCCTCTATTCCTTGCAAATTCAGCTAGTCCCCCTTCCCCAAACTTTCAAAACCTTCATACTACCCAGACCACCTCCAACTACTATCAAGTTCACTCTTGACTGCCCCATATTTCTTAATTCTTGAACAAAACCCAACTTTCTTCTTTGTCTTTGATCCTACATGAAGGCTCGCAAGAGTCAGTTTCATGAAATTGATGAAACTTCTGCATAAATGCATTTCTGACCAGGGAGGCTTAGATTGTCAGGAATCCAGTAGACTTTTCAACTGTTGTTGTTATGTGCCTTCAAGTGGACCACGACTCATGGCAACCCTATGAATCAGTGAGCTCCAAGAGCATCTGTCATGAACTACCCTGTTCAGATCTTGTAAGTTCAGGTCTGTGGCTTCCTTTATGGAATCAATCCATCTCTTGTTTGGCCTTCCTCTTTTTCTACCTCCTTCTGTTTTTCCCAGCATTATGGTGTTTTCTAAGGAATCATGTCTTCCCATGATGTGTCCAAAGTATGATATGATAACCTCAGTTTCATCATTTTAGCTTCTAGTGACAGTTCTGGTTTGATTTGTTCCAACACCCAATTCTTTGTCTTTTTTGCAGTCCATGGTATGCGCAAAGCTCTCCTTCAACACCACATTTCAAACTAGTTGATTTTTCTCTTATCTGCTTTTTTTACTGTCCAACTTTCACATTCATACGTAGAAATCGGGAATACCATGGTCTGAATGATCCCGACATTAGTGTTCAGTGATACATCTTTGCATTTGAGGACCTTTTCTAGTTCTCTCATAGCTGCCCTCCCCAGTCCTAGCCTTCTTCTGATTCCTTGACTATTGTCTCCATTTTGGTTAATGACTGTGCCAAGGTATTGATAATCCTGGACAAGTACAATGTCCTCATTTTCAACTTTAAAGTTACATCAATCTTCTGTTGTCACTACTTTAGTCTTTTTGACGTTGACCTGTAGTCCTGCTTTTGTGCTTTCCTCATTACTGGTTTCTGCTAATAGTATGGTATCGTCTGCATCTCTTAAATTATTGATAATTCTCCCTCCAATTTTCACACCTCCATCTTGGTCCAATCCCGCTTTCTGTATGATATGTTCTGCGTACAGTAGGGCCCTGCTTTACAGCATTCCGCTTTAAGGTGTTCTTCTGATACGGCCGCTTTCGTTTTCCATTTTAAAGGGTTTCCCCCCCCTTTTGCGACGTTTTTGCATCATTTTCACGCAACGCGGCCCATTAAAGTCAATGGGGTTCCGCTTTACGGCATTTTCCCTTTATGGCGGGGGTCCAGAATGGACCCTGCTGTATAAGCGGGGCCCTACTGTACAGATTAAACAAATAGGGTGATAAAATACACCCGCCTCACACCTTTTCTGATTGGGAACCAATCGGTTTCTCCATATTCTGTCCTTACAGTAGCCTCTTGTCCAGAATATAGGTTGCGCATCAGGACAATCAGATGCTGTGGCACCCCCATTTCTTTTAAAGCATTCCATAGTTTTTCATGATCTACACAGTGATCTGTATAGGATCTGGCATGCTGCTGGAACTGGATTAACCTTCAATAGTAACAGTACGGCCTGTTCAGAAAAAAATCTTCTTCTTCTAGGGAGGCAACTTATGCTTGAAAGGGAGTTCTCAATACAGGGGGAAAATGCTACTTCTGCCATTAGAGCAATCTAGAGTTAATATCATTTATTGTCGCATCCATCATATACTGAACAGGAAGTAGCCAAAGAAGACAGCAACCATTCTTTTGAAGTTACATTTGTTCAGATAGTCTTCAAATCTTGATCTAAAGTACACAAAATAGAATAAAAAAAAATATTTCCCGCTCTCTCTGAGGAAGGGCTTTTCTCAGAAATTACCTTCCTAGCCCACACAGGAATGTATAAGAGGAGCTCAATCTGCACCTCTTCCCGCCCCTCCCCCGCGCTCGATTTCCTCCTCCTCCTCAGTAATGAATGCATCATGGCAATTCCCTCCTCCGTTCCCTGGAGAAGCGCTTTAAAGTCAGGAAAAGCTGAGTGATAAGTAGGCGCCTCGCTCCGTCAAAAGCAGGTGCTGTACCTTCCGCGGCTGCCTCTTACAGCTTTTCATCAGGCAATCTTCACGCATTTGTTCCCCCTCCTCCCCAGGGAAGAGGGAGGTGGGTGCGCATACGCTCGTTCTCTCTCTCACACACGCTCGCTCGCCCCGACAGCTCGCGGAGGGTATTTCTGGTTGTTCCTCTGCGTTTGAATCCCTGCTTTCAAATCACACATGCAGCCCTCTCGCCAGGACGCACAGGGGGCTGCTTGACTTCAGATATTTTCGGCTCGAACTCTCGTCATTTCCGCCAGTGTGAGAAACGGTGGGGCCGGGGGGGGGGGGAGAGAGAGAGAGAAAACGCACAACAAAGGTGGAGGGGGGGAACTGCCGAGGGGATAGCTTTGGGAACAAACACGGCGAAAGAAGAGACCGCACGACTTGGACTTCTGCTGATGCCGGCGCTCGATTAAACCCTTGGCGCCCTCGGTACTCGGAACAGCGTCGGGGCACATTCCCAGCATCCTGGAGCGGCAGCAGCCACCGCCTCTTGCCCGCAGGTCAGAGGGAGCGGCAGGCAGGCAGGCGGCGTCGGAGCGCGCAGCAGCCCTCTTCTCCCGCTCGCCGCTGAGGAGGCAACTTGAACTGAAAGCCCCGGAGGCAACATACACGCAGGCGAGCGCGCGCCCTCCCACCCGCGCACCCACCGAGACACGCTCCCACTCAAGCAAGAGGAGACGAGCCGCGAGAGGAAGGCGAACATTCGCCTAGCTGCAGCATCTCTTCCTCCGCTCTCTGCGGCTTCGCGCTGTAAGCGGCAGAAGCTGAAATAATCCCCCCAAACTCACCACAGCTCGGAGGCCACACCGATTCTCGACCTCTCTCCGGCTTCCTTTTCGCGCTTACGGAGAACGAGCACTTCTTCTCTAAAAGTTTTCCCCATGGCGCTCATTATGGAACCTGTCAGTAAATGGACCCCGAGCCAAGTGGTGGACTGGATGAAAGGTAAAGAGCGAGCCCGGACCGTGGCGGCAGCGACTGGTTTTCTTGTCGGTTTCCCGTTGCTGAGGGAACGGCGTGGCTGTCCTCACATATTAGACGGTTTTAGGGTCGTTTCATTCGGTTCGTGGGAGAGCTGAATGCTGGAAAAGCAGATTGGAGGGTGACTAAGCGTCTCCTTCCAGGCTTCCTCGACGTTAGACGCCGAGAGGCACGAGCTCGGCTCGAGCTGGCTTTTTGCATTGTTTCTGACGTGCACTTCATTTTGTTTTGCTTAGGATCCCTGCTGGTTCCTCGAGACACCGCCGGCCCCTTGGCAGGTGCTTTTCGTTGTGGCCGCGCGAAGGGACTGGCGGGGCGCGTGGAGGAAGGGACCCGCGCCTTCCCAGCTGCCTCTCACGCTTCCATGTCGCCCTGCACAGAGGCTTCCTCGGTCAGTGGAGGCTACCGAAGTGTAGCGCCTGGAAGCGACATCCCTTTCTGACTTCCTCGGAGGCGATTGCCTTCACCTACATCTTCTTCCCTCCCTTTCTGCCCATTCATTTATTTAATTCATGGACAGTCAGGGTACTGAGATTGGCGTGGCTTTAAGAAAAAAACTTCTAGCAAAGACCGAGTAAAATCCCGTCTCGCCAAACGGAATAGGATTTTTTTTTTTAAAAAAAAAGAGGTTGATTTGGAAAAGGAAGGCAAAGGCATTTAATAAACGTCACGCTAACCCTGTGAATATTTGTCGGTATGTCTTGCACTTGGAGCACTAGGCAAGAGGCGAGCCATCTACACGGGAGAGGGCAACCCAACGGGCCAGACAGAACTGTGGAAGAATGCTCAAACAATCCTTGCAATGGGGAGGCGGCGGTGATGGGGGAGGAGGAGGAGGATAATGGAGGAGAGCAGGTGCCAAGACCCAGTAGTGCCTCTGGAGGAGAGGGACTGGAATAACAGCTTTGTCACCCTGTCTGAGGAGCAATGGATTTGGTGTCAGCGTGACCTGGCAAGGCAGGGAGCAGCTAGAACACAGCCTGCATAGGTGTAAGACCCTGGCAAAGCTGTTTTTGGGGCCAGAGGCTGAAAAGGCAGAAGTTTCACATGTCTTGGGAAGCATGTGCTCTGTGAAGGGGGGAGGGTTAACTGAGAATGTTGTATTTTGTGACTTGTGCGCCTGTAATGGGTGAGCAATTCCATAGAAAGTGACAGTCTTGTGTCCTTTATAATTGCACATGTAGTGCTGTTGCCCTTGAATATTCCACTTGTTTTCCTTGAAGCCAATCATATTCTTGGTGCACCTGTACTCCACAGGGCGTCATGCTGTCATTTCATCCTACTCCACAATAGCAGCTGAGCACCCACTTTAAGCAGCTGTCTTTTTGTCATTCCCCTGTTGCTCTTTTAGCGTCTCTTTTTCGGCTGGCATGCTATTTCTTTTAATGTCTGTTTTGTTCAACTTCTATCTTTCATCTCCACTAGCAATGGTGATTCCATTCTCTCCTCCCAGCCCCATTTTTGTTTTATTAACACCATTGGAAAGTAAGCTTCCCCCCACCTCCTGGATGTGGACTTTGATTATGAGTCTTGCTATTAACCTCCTCATCAAGGCCATTGCTTTCTTTGTGCGTTGAAGTGTGCCTCCACTATTTGTATCCAGTTGTTGCTTGACTGAAACAGCTGAAATGCATTCTTTGGCTCTACACACTCTAGGCTCTGTTGAGCACTGTGCACTTAAGTATGCATATACATGCATAGGACTGCACTAGTAGTCACTGTTGTTAAATGTATATTATCCCCCCACCCCATTTTGGGGGGAGTAAATAAGCTGTTAGTACAGTGTGTTGCATAGTCAAGGAGAGCAACATGTTGTCTTTAGCTCCCTCTTCCTGCTGTTTGGCCCGCAATGACACCAGGAAAATCTTCATCTGGTAGAAGTATTCCCTACTTCTAGAGCTGAGAGAGCCTTTTTCAGTCAGCGCTCTTGTTCCTTGCCTTTTAGTGTCTTGCTTATTCACTGTTTGCTAGTGGCTTGGGAAAGGGGGCATTATTTCTTTGGTGGGGAGGGGGTAGAGATTTCAATTCCACTGATTTGTGGAAGACTTTCAGTCTGATTCAATACATGTTTTCTCTGAAGTAATTCCCAGTTTATACCATAGGATTTACTCTCAAGAAAGTGGGGTTAGGATTAAAGCCCTAAGCATATGCTTAACTCTGGCCCATTGAAAACAGTGGGATCCAAAACTGCTTAACTTTGGCTGGATGGTGCCCAGACACTAGAAAGCTCTCTTATCCTGCATGATATCATAATTTATGTAGCATTTAATTCCTGTGTTGTGATGATAAATGAGATCACCACATTATGTGAGAGTAATAATTAGTATACCTGTTTTGTTTGAGCCACATGATATAGGAAACACTGAAATACTTTGCAAATAGTTGTTTTCTTTATCTTGAAATACATATACTCAAAAGAAATGGTGTGTAAGATATACTTTCGGTTCTTAAAAATTTAACTACCAGGACTGCAATTTTGCATGCAGCTGCAGTCTTTGATTTAATTATGCAAAATTATGGGCATAATTGAAGCCCAAGAAAGCTGATTGCATTTATGTTTATTTCAAAATGGAAATGGTTTACATAAAAAAGCGTATGATCAAAATATATTAACATGCTACACAATGTGTCTCAATGTACATGGTGTTTGGTTAGTGAAGGCTCTAAGATTTAATAACTATTATAAGAAGACAACTCCACTGTCTGTTTGTGCAGTTTTTTTGTTTTAAAGAGCAGTATCATGCCACACCAATTCCCTAACTATGAACTTTTATTTTGTAGCTGGATGAAGCATTGGAAATCAATATTTTGTTGTGAAATGTATTACAAAGTATGAAATGATGCCTGCTCATGCTGAGTACCCTAGGTGGTAGTGTGAGGCTTTAAGCATAATTTGGTCATATTTCCAGATGTATTGTTGATACTGTCATTGTTTTAGGCTAGTGTATATTTATCTTCCTCCTACCTGTTTGCTTCCCCAGTAGTGAAAATAAAAATATGAACATATGAATGTAGGCTGCAGGAAAGGCTTTCATTTATTAGAGATAATTCCAGTGTACATATTTGTTTTATAAAATCTTAAACATGAAACTGGAGTTCTGTAATCCTAGCTGTCATTGAAGTTTGAATAAATCCAGCTAGTATCATCTATATGTCTCTTTATGAAGCGGGTACAATTAGATGGTTATGATTTATGAAGAACTGCTACATTGTGGGAGTTATTCTCAGACTTCTTTACCCTACTAATATGTGACGATTTCATCATCCCTAAGACTTGAGACATGGTCTTAGTTATTGAATTCTTGGATCTATTTACATAAATAGTTATGTAAACCTGTTTAATAATGCATATTAACTGTATACAATATTTTCTATTCACAGACATTAAAACATCAAAACAGGACAATCATTTACTGTTAAGAAAAATAAACTGCAACAACAGTAGACAGAACTTGCCTGTATAATGGTAAAATGCTTTATAAAAACTGAGGTTGGACTACAACATTAGTTGAGCTTATTCCATTGAAATCAATTAAACTAGTTATTTTCATAATGTCCCTATTATGGAACATTCTGTCTCCATTCAGCAGATGCTTACTTTGTCCATCTTTTGGTTTCTAGCAGAAGACCTCTGTCTTCTGCCAGGCCATCTGAATTGGTTGTGTATGTGCATATTTCGCATATTATGCATGAGGCAGCATGACCATGTTCTTTATAATATTTTAAAGATGGACTGGTGATTACAAATTTTAATTTACCTTTTGCTTCTATGGGTTTTTGTATTTTAATTTGTTGTGGCCCACCCTAACATCACTTGTAATGAGGGCAGGATGTAAATTTTATAAATAAAGGGTTCACAAACTGGACTACCAGTGATCCACGAGCTTCATTCACGTAGTCCATGGCATGTCTGAATTAAGTATTCATATTAATTTTTATTTGATTTTTATTGATGCTTTTATTTCTTATATTGTATTTTATTCTATGAAATGTAAATTGTAGTACAATAAAATACAATATAAAAGAAACAAGAGAAGCCACAAAAATAATACAGTATCTAGCATGGAAAGTGGAAATGGACTGCCTTCAAATCGATTCCAATATGGCGACCCTATGAATAGGGTTTTCATGGTAAGAGGTATTCAGAGGTGGTTTTACCATTGCCTTCCTCTGAGGCTGAGAGGCAGTGACTGGTCCAAGGTCACCCAGTTAGCTTCATGGCTGTGTGGGGATTTGAACCCTGGTCTTCCAGGTTGTAGTCCAATACTCTAACCACTACACCACACTGGCTCTAGCATAACACAGTATAATTGCAGAAAAACCATTAAGTGGTCCGCCAAGACCATCAGCAATTTTTAAGTGGTCTGTGAAGAAAAAGGTTTTGGAACTACTGCTATAAATAACATGTCCCATTGACTTCAAGGTTTATTAAAGTGCAGCCCTACTCAGAACTGATTTCAGTGGAGCTTACTCCCAAGTGAGTGGGTATAGGACTTAGGTATGAAAATTAGACTAATATGCCTGTAATTTGGGCTTTATGTCTTTTAATCTATGTGTGACTGGTTTCTAGGTTAAATAACCTCATGTTAAATAAATTAATCTTCCAGTTTTTTCTTTGTATCTCTTTCACACTTGATGGACATGGGAAGATAACAGTAGTCTCAGTGCTGAACACTTATGTGCATGAATGAGCTTTCAATGACATTAACATTCTTTAAAGGATCTTGCACTATAACTTCATTGTTCTTCCCTCTACAGATCCTGTTTCTCTAAATACCAAGAACACATAACTTGTTCATTGGCTAAAACTAAATAAGCATTATTCTTTAATAGTAAATTGGGTGGTTGATTATGCACTTGCAATGTAGATTATTATAATGCAATGGGACACATTTGGTAGGCTATTTTATAGTTATTATGGAAACCTTAATATAGATTTCAGACCTTCATGTAGATTAGAGTTTGAAGAATGAATGTATTGAAAATAAAGGAAATGAATTTGAAATTATATGTATTTTAGGAATCATTCCCTCCCCCTTCTTATGCCTCATCTACTGTGTGCTGCACAGCTATATTGCAGTAACCTCCTTTATAGAATACAACTCTTTTCTATTTTTTTTTTACTTCTTCATGCAGCACATAGTTAAACGGTGGAATTCACTCTTGCAAGAAGCGGTGATGGCCACCAGATTGGATGGCTTTAAAAGAAGGTTAGACAAATTCATGGAGGATAAGGCTATTAATGGCTGTTAGCCATGATGGCTGTTCTCTACCACCATAGTCAGAACCAGTATTCTTCTGAAAACCAGTTGCAAGAAGCTGTAGGAGGGGAGAGTATTCTTGTACTCAGGTCCTGCTTGGGGGCTTTCCATGGGCATCTGGTTGGCCATTATGAGAACAGGATGCTGGACTAGATGGGCCACTGGCCTGATCCTGCAGGCCCTTCTTATGTTTTCAGATTTCCATTCTTCAAAAACAAAGTTTTTCATCAGTGACAATTATGAAGAATTCCTTTCTAAACTTACTACTGTAGTTTTTCTCCATTTGTGCTTGTGTGCACCATAAGACTTTGCTGGTACTATAAATATTTAAGGATGTGTGTACACCAGCCCTTTTTTTCTGGGACCAAACCCCATATTCATTCACAGGATGATTGCGGGAGAAGTTCATTTAAAGAGCAATTCACAAACATCTGAACAAACATAATGTAATAAATAAATGTAATGAATAAAGCCTGCTAGGGGATCTTTTCATTTGTAAAAACCCTGGCCCCAGTCGTGGTCCCTCACTTGTCTGAGAGAGGCTCACAGCTGCCACTTCAGGTGTAAGACAGCATAATTGGGAATGCTGCCACCCAGCAGATCTACTCATGTATAAAATGTGTCATAGGCTTCAAAGGTATAACTCAAGACTGGGCATACCATTGATATGAACTTTAATATAGTCACATGCTGTGCAGTTTTATAATGTCCTAGTTATGCGGCTGTTATAAAATCAGTTATTAAAAGTATGGTTATATCAATTTTGATTAGATCTAGTATTCAGCAGTGTGCAATCGTGAATTCTTACAACATAAAGCCTATGCGCAAGGAACACTATACAATAGCCCAGTGTTTTAAATATATATTGCTTTAATATGCAAGAACAAAATATTATTTTGTGGTTTCTTCTGCTGTCACATTTCTGAAATTTTTTGTAGTCTTCAGAAACAATGGGGACTACCTAGACTATGGTTCATTGTTCTGAGGAGCTTGAGAAAGGGTTGTAGATCTATCCTTGCAGCTGCGTTCTCAAGTTCCTTAAAGCTTCCAGATTGTAGCCTGGTGAATCTGTGCTGTTCATTAAGTCCTGTAAATCTGTCTTGACTCTATCAGGAAGAACACCCCCCCCCCCAGTTGTGGTGTACTCCCTTACCTATGGGTTTCATCGAGCTCTGCATGATTGGAGTTCCACCACATGCAATGGGCTTTCCCCTTCTTCTTCTCCCTACTAATGTTCCCCCTCTAGGATGCTCTGAAAATGGCCCCCAACCCTTTGGAGCAGATTTTGAGGGTGTGCAGTGGGCTGCAGGGGAGAGGAGAGGAAGTGGAAGACGGTTCCACTCATGCAATAGCAGTGTTGGATACATCTTACTGTCTGCAGCTGGCTATGTGCAAGTATGCACCTACACTTACTAGTCTGTGTTCAGGCCTGTGTTTTCAGGTGAGGCAGCGAGGGCAATTGCCCTGTTTCATACATGTAAGATGCCACATCGATACTAGCACTGCTGCATTGTTTGGAATCTCACTAACTTGAGCTCCATAAACTTGATAAGAAAAATTAGAAAACATTCTAGTATGGTGGTGTCCTTTTGCCATGACAACATGAGCAGCTAATGAATGCAGCTCCAGGCAGCCATAATAGCAGCACCTCAACCACAGTCAGATATATCAGGGAGCCCTCCAAAGTCCCTGCTCACTTCACTGCCAGATACTGATTGGCAGACTCAGAGGAGAGGAGAGAGGGAACACTACTAACTGCACACTACTTTAGTAGCAGAGAGGAGAGAGATATTGGAACTGTTCTCTGTCTTACCTGTGCTAGCAGTAGAGGGTTGTGGAGAAGAAAGAACATTATGTATTGCTGCTCTCCAGATAGTGTTTACTAAAGTTTTCAGGGTTTAGGAAAATAATCATTTTTATAACGTGAGGGCAAGTCATATGAGGTTGTCAGTGTTATGATAAGGGAAGTGGTGCCCAAAAATATCCTATATGCTACTCTTAACATGGAGTGCCATACTGTGTATGAGCATCTTTTTCCCCTCTTACTTTTTTTGTAAATATCCCTCACTCTAATTAAAGTTTTATTGGAGTTCATGATGTCTCCTGTGTGAAGCTTGAACATAACACCCTTTTGCATTGTTGTTGTTATGTGCCTTCAAGTCGACCACGACTCATGGCGACCCTATGAATCAGTGACCTCCAAGAGCATCTGTCATGAACTACCCTGTTAAGATCTTGTAAGTTCAGGTCTGTGGCTTCCTTTATGGAATCAATCCATCTCTTGTTTGGCCTTCCTCTTTTTTTACCTCCTTCTGTTTTTCCCAGCATTATGGTGTTTTCTAGGGAATCATGTCTTCTCATGATGTGTCCAAAGTATGATATGATAACCTCAGTCTCATCATTTTAGCTTCTTGTGACAGTTCTGGTTTAATTTGTTCTAACATCCAATTCTTTGTCTTTTTTGCAGTCCATGGTATGCACAAAGCTCTCCTCCAACACCACATTTCAAATGAGTTGATTTTTCTCTTATCTGCTTTTTTTACTGTCCAGTTTTCACATCCATACATAGAAATCGGGAATACCATGGTCTGAATGATCCTGACTTTGGTATTCAGTGATACATCTTTGCATTTGAGGACCTTTTCTAGTTCTCTCATAGCTGCCCTCCCCAGTCCTAGCCTTCTTCTGATTTCTTGACTATTGTCTCCATTTTGGTTAATGACTGTGCCAAGGTATTGATAATCCTTGATAAGTTCAGTGTCCTCATTATCAACTTTAAAGTTACATAACTCTTCTGTTGTCATTACTTTAGTCTTTTTGACGTTCAGCTGTAGTCCTGCTTTTGTGCTTTCCTCTTTAACTTTCATCAGCATTCTTTTCTGTTGCTGTGTAGGCTTCTAAATGTCATGGAATGTGATCCTGAGCAACAAAGAATGTGCACATGCACAGACACAATGAAAATGCACAGGTATATTGTAGCAGCACACACTATGTATACGTATTCCAGATTTCAGTGTGTTGTATCAGTGCCAGCTATGTGTGCGAATTACCAGGGCCAGCTCCAGGTTTCTGGGGACCTTTGGGCACAGGTAATCAGTGGGTCCTTTGGCCACTTTCTTTCCTCCTCAAACCACACCCCTCCCTCCCCTTTAAGCTAAAACTATTTTTGACCAATATGGCAACCCCCTATTGTCAAAGAAAAGCACAAATATTAGTATTTCACTAGTTGCTTTTTTATTTTATTTTATTTTGTCTGCAGTATAAGGTGACTTAATCTGCTATTAAATATACACTTACCTGGCAGTAAGTCCCATTAAACTCACTGGGGCTTACTTTTTAGTAGTCATGTATATAGGATTGCACTGTCAGAGGCAGAATTTAAGAGAAAGAGAAAGTAAACCACAATTAATTTTACCCCCTCTCTTACAGTTAGAAATGTTAGTCTCATTTCAGTGTGCTACAACATAGAAGAACAGTTATTTGTGGAGCCTTAGAGTCTATCAGATTAGATTAACACTCCTGCGCTCCCTTTGTTGTTTCAACTTGTCCAGAAAAGTATATATTTTCTAGGTTCTATGGCTGACAACATTCTTTTCAGAGGTAGAGGCAATCCTATGAGGATGATTCTGAGCAAACACATAAAGGATTGCACTCCATCAAAATACATTTCTGCATTTCAGGGGCTGCACTACTGTCCATTAAAGCTACCCCAACTAACCAACACATTTATTGTGATGTAACATTATATGGTTAGGAGTGAGTTTATACCACGATAACTGTATACTCCTACACATGTGTACTTAGAAGTAAGACCCACTGAGCTCCATGGGGCTTACTTCCTGACCCTGGTAAGTGTGTATAGGATTGCCTAAAATTATTAGTCTGAAACAGTGCTACACAGAACTGTTAACAAAGGACCTGATAATCTTTCAGCCCTAGGTGGAAAGTGTATCCCCCACTCCTGCCAAGTTTGTTCACTTAAATGTGGAGTAAGGCAGAAAGGTATTCAGTGGACTAGAACCTGGGAGACAAGGGTTGAAATCCTCACTTGGCCATGAAGGTCACTGAGTGACCTTGGGCCAGTCGCTCTCTCTTAGCCTTAACTAACAGGATTGTAACTAAAATAAGCAGGAGTGTGTGGGGGTAATGTACACAGCCTTGAGCTTCTGGGAGGAAAAGCAAGATACAAATATATAATGTAGCATTGCTCATGTAGAGAAAAATCAATATACTGTACACAAAACCAGGAAAGCATTCCCCTCCCCCACTTTAACAGCAGCTTTCTACAGCCCTGATATTTTGCAGCATAATACACCCCCCCCCAAGTTTGCCAATCCTGATGAACAGCAGCAAGCAACATATAGAGTATTTCACAGTTTCATAGCTCTCAGCCAAGCACACACAGACACAAACGTTTTGCCAACCTTGTCCATGTCTCCTCCTTGACAGTTCATTCCTGCTTCTGGTACTGAACTGGGGTGCTTCCTCCTGGCTTTTGTAACTATCACATTGTTTTTTAAAAAAACTACTATTTTGCGATCAAACATAAAATCAAATGTTTAATGAATAATATTTCCACTTAAAAGCTATTTTGCGATATTACGCAAACAATTCATGGAAAACATAGAGTTTAAAGGAGGAGGTTTTCAACTGAGCTGGGCTAATGGGGAAGGGGGGAGGAGCAAACTCTAGTACTTTAATGTGGCATTGATCTTGCAGCCTATCCAGCAGCAGATGAAGCCTCTCTTTTCTTGCCCCACTGGGAATGGGAGAAGGAGCCAAAGAGCCAGGCAGCTAGATCTCTCTCTCTTTCTCTCTCTCTCTGTCTGTGAGTGTGTGAGTGTAAGCACTGTAAATTGTATTCTTTTCCTCCCAGCCTGAAAGTGACTAATCTGGGTCCCTCTTTGCTAACTTGAAACTGGATGACAGACAATCTGTTGCTTTCTCCTATGGTGAGCGGTGGAGTTATACAGTTTGTGAGGAGGAGGCATAAAGAGGAGATTTGGTGGGTGCATTGGGCAGAAGGAAAGCCCTTTCACAACAGTAACATCAGGACATAGTGGGAAACAATCAAACACGGAAAGGGATGTGCCTCCCAGTTAGACATATTGAATGGAATCGGGAGTAACCAGTGGCTCTCATCCTTAGTATGCACTATGTTATATGTAATAGCCCAGATGTGTATTTTGCATGCATTTTTTGGGGGGGGGCATTAACTTTGTCCTTTTGCACATCTACAAACCTGTGCATGTGTGGGAATTAAAAAAAAGATACTGTAATATGTTTCTGCGCTGTTCCAAAAAAGCACATGAAAAGCAAATGACCATTATGGACCAAACACTGAAAAGGGGTGGACTTAGGGGAGTGGCCAATGCTAAAGCCATTTAGACAAAAGAAAAAAGGCCACACATATGGATGCTTGATAATCAAGTTTTCACAGTAATCTAACCACAAACAGGACATGTACTGATCCTGATCTTGAGGCCACCAATTGAATATGGAAAATGTGGGTTTTGTGGATAGGTATGGATGGGCCCTCAGTTGACAGGGAGCTTAATTTCTTTCAAGGCAGTCCATTGTGCTTTATACTGAAAAGATAGCATACTTGGGGAATGAATGGAAGCATGTGGTCCCAGGGGAAAGAGACCAAGGCTTGCCACCAGCGCTGAAACCAGCTTATAGTAGGCAGGCGAATAATGTGGTTGGCAGGGGCAACAAGAAGGAGCTGCTCCTAGTTTGGCTGATGCTCTGGGAGATGTCTTCTCTCCTGAGCCCTAGGAGGTGGAGGTGAGCAGCTGGCCAGTGATGCTAAAGAAAAGCTAAAGGCTAAAGAAAGGTAGCAGCCATGAAAGAGGCAGCAGCCACAAAAACCAGAATAACCAGGAGCACGTGTGCACTGGGCCCTAACCAGTGGCATCTCTGCCCAGCCCAGCCTGACACCACTGTGCCTTGTCCTGAAGTTTTAGCAGCAGCTTCTGCCAGCGAGCCCAGGGCAGAAGACCCAGTTGTGGGGAGAGAAGTGACAGCACCTCACTTTCATCAGCAGCTGGAGCTTTGGGCTCTCCTTGTCACTGGCTTCTTCTTCTTCTATGCACCCCGGGGTAGGTGACGGTGATTGCAGCATGGTAATGAGGGGCTGGAGATGTTGTGGGCCCTGCTGAGGTCCTGGGCTGTTGGTCAGTGGCCTACCTGGCTGCCCACTGCAGCCAGACCTGCGAATTACAGTGAACCCCAGGAAAATTTCTTGGGCCTCAAGAAAAATTCTGGATACAATCCTCATACGTTACAAGGGAATCTGTTAAAATTTTTGTCTTTGAATTTGGGAGATGTAAAGTCTTAACATACGGCTTCTGATGTCAAGTATAAGACTTTTTTTTAAGTATTAAATGCATATTTAACTTCACTCCACTTCATTGATCCATAGTGCAGTGAGGAGGGGAAGGGCTCAAATGAACATTTTGCTTCAGGACTCTTTAGTGTTAAAAAGAGCCTACCTGTGTGTGTAAGGGCTGGACCTTATTATGTATTTCAATAAATAAATCAAGGCAGTCATTTAATGTCTTGCAGTCTTGTTCTTCTGTATTGAATGCATGAAGAACATGACAGTAGGAAATATAACTATTGAAATGTCAACATGTGGCATGAAGCAATAGGAAAACCTGGATAAAAGACTCAGACTTTTATAATGCTTTGTAATTAATAATTAGGATAAGTGTGAAACTTATTTCCTACACATGGAGGAAAAAACAGTTAACTTTCATAAAGTGAAGTATTGTGCCATCATAAAGTTTACATGTCATAAATAATTTTAAAATGTATTTCCAAGTTTAAATATAGAATGCATTCAGGTATAACACTAAACCATGGTTTGTAAAGCTAAGACGGTTTCGCTGTATGTCTGAACATATACCACCTTTCAAATGATAGTTTGGGGCTACCAAATCAGGCTCTCAATCCATAGTTTGAAGTTGGTTTGCAAACCACAGTTTGTGCTAACTGTGATCTGCTATCTAAATTCACAAGCCATTGACAAACCACAGTTAGAGCATTGTTCCACCTCAGGAGCCTAGTACATCCTGGAGACAAGATTGAATTTTTGAACTTACGGAGCTGAGGGCTGAGCAGACAGGAAATAAAAAGAGACAAGCAGCTGTAAATCACAGTTGACCTATTGTATATGTCTGGAAGTTCAAATCATGGTGTGGATTTTTAACTGCAGTTAGCTCAAGCCATGATTTTGAATGCTGTTTTTAACTGAGATATGTCTATTGTTTTTGCATATAATACATTATTGTTAATATTTACTGTAACATGAATGAGGCATACAGACATGAGATTCCTTAATTACTAAAGATGTGTGTGATGATTAGTTTTAGACCAGGAATTGCCAACATGATGCCCTCCAGAAGTTGTGGACTAAAATTCCCATCATCCTTGACCTTTAGTCTTGCTGGCTGGGAATGATGGGAGTTGTAATCCAAAACATATGGAGGGCACATTTACTACCCCTGTTCTAGACACTTGACTTTTGTGTGTGTTCATCCTTATAACAGAAAAAATCAATTTCCTGCTGAACTGGATTGAAAATGTGGTATACCGTACCGAGTATGTACTGTATGACTGCATTTTATGCATGGCTTATATCCCACATCTGGTCTGCCAAAAGTTTTCCCCAGACCTTGTAACATGGCAGCTCATTTGCAGGTGGATATTCTTAGGGGGAAAGGGGAGCAAAAGTGTTTTCAGTTGAGATATTTTAATTGATCACATGTACCCTTGGACCATCTAGCTACTTTTAAGAATAGAATTACTCTTATTTGTCATCTTTACACTAATCAGTGTGAGTACATCAGCTCAGTGCTCCAGGTTTTGCATTTCTTTTTAGATCACTTCAGTTCATTTCTCTTCTCCTTTTTAATTCTGGCTGAGTCCGTTTTGTTGGAAAATTTAAACTGTTGCTAACAGAAGAGAAATAAAACTTGATCACAGGTATACAAAACAAAAAGTTGAAACTGAACTGAAGGAATGTTGAACTTGTTTCTGATCCCAGTTAAGCTGAAAATCTATTGAAAATAACTATGTTTTCAGAGAGAAAGTGTTTGGTACCTCATAGAGTTGAAAAATTCTGGAATTTCATATTACCCTCTTACTATCTGTAGATAAATTATACAAGTAATTTTTTAATCTTTGCAGGGGCAGGGATTTATCCATGTGAATAATTAAATTCTGAGATTTTGGGTTTTCCCCAATGCTACTGTATTTGTGTCCTAGATTTATTTCCTGTAGCCATAGCTTACACATTTCTAATGCATCCTTGTTGACAGCACACGTGGATGAAACGGATTACTTGGATCCATGCCAATCGGGTTTCAGGACTGGTCACGGAACTGAAACAGCCTTGGTTGCTCTGGTAGATGATATGAGGAGGGCATTAGATAGGGGAGAATTCACCTTTCTTGTCCTCCTCGATCTCTCAGCGGCTTTTGATACTGTTGACCACAGTATCCTTTTACATCGCCTGGAGGGATTGGGAATTGGAGGCACTGTATTACGGTGGTTCCGTTCCTTTCTCTCCGATAGGTACCAACAGGTAGCACTGGGGGAGGAGGTTTCAGACCCTTGGCCTCTCAATTGTGGTGTGCCACAGGGTTCTATCCTCTCTCCCATGCTATTTAATATTTACATGAAGCCGCTGGGGACAATCGTTAGGAGATTTGGGCTGCAGTGTCACCAATATGCGGATGACACTCTATCTCTCGTTTAAATCTTCACCAGAGTTGGCTGTGGAGACCTTGTCCAAGTCCCTGGAATCCGTGAGTGGATGGATGGGAAGGAACAAGCTGAAGTTGAACCCCGATAAGACCGAGGTACTACTCGTGGGGGACAAGAGAAGGTTGGGAGATGTTGACCTGAAATTCAATGGGGTGAGTTTACTCCTGAAGGATCAGGTCCGCAGCCTTGGGGTTGTACTTGATTCCAGGCTGTCCATGGAGGCTCAAATTTCGGCAGTGAGCCGGGCAGCCTGGTATCAACTACACCTCATACGAAGGCTGCAACCCTACCTTCCTGTTCATCAGCTCCCACTAGTGGTACATGCCCTGGTCACCTCTCGATTGGATTACTGTAATGCGCTCTACGTGGGGTTACCATTGAAAACGGTCCGGAAATTACAACTGATACAAAACGCGGCGGCTTGACTACTTACGAATAGTTGCCGCCGGGATCACATCACACCAGTGTTGTTCGATCTACACTGGCTTCCAGTTGCTTTCCGGGCCCAGTTCAAGGTGTTGGTATTAACCTTTAAATCCCTATACGGTCTCGGCCCAGTTTATCTAAAGGAGCGCCTTCAACGCCACCAATTATGCCGCCCGACACGATCAGCCACACAGGGCCTTCTCTCAATCCCGCCGACAAAAACAGCTAGATTGGTGGGAACTAGAGAGAGGGCATTCTCAGTGGCGGCCCCCACTTTATGGAACTCCCTCCCACAAGATCTATGGCACGCCTCTTCCCTAAATGTATTCCGTAAAGCCATAAAGACCTGGCTCTTTCAACAGGCCTTTGGGATTTCCGGGGAGGGTTAACCGTTGTGACTGAAATGCCTCTAACCCTGTATTGATATTGTTCTTGCTGCTGTATTGTTTTTACATTGCATTATTGTACTTACTGTATTCTGTTTTAATTGTTACATGTACGTCGCCTAGAGTGGCCAATGGCCAGATAGGCGACACATAAATTAAATTTTATTATTATTATTATTAATTCTGATTGCTAGCATGTACTTTGTGATGGCTTCTGCTACAGTTGTCAAGTCACAAGTGCCATTTTTTTCAGCTAAAATAAAATCTGACTGTGCTTAATTGTACCTAGCTAGGTTGCATAACGAAAGCAATATTGTATGTTTAACCCTTGGGCAGATCATTCAAAAAGCCAGATTAAAGATAACATTAGGCATACTTTTGAACTGCAGTTCTCTGCATACTTGGGAGCAAGTCACATTGAATGCAGCTGGACCTACTTTCAAACAAATGTTGATAGGATTGGGCTATTAATTTATTATTTTTTCAGGATTATAATTTTATAATTTAACTAGGATTTCACTATTAAATGGGGAAATTATAATATTTTAAATGGATTAGTTATACTTTCTTTGTTGAGCTTTTTTTGATACTGTTTCTGAAATACTTGTTCACATAAATATAATCTATCAAAATGTTTTACTACTAGACATTATCCACATCCATGCTCTTCAAGATCCTATTAAGCAAGCCTGCTTTGAAACAACTCTCAAGAAACATCTACAAACGGAACTCCCTGAAAATATCGAGGAACACTGGATTAAATTGAAAACATACATTATTGCAGCATGTGAACAAACTATTGGATACCAAACTAAGAAACATCAGGATTGGTTTGATGAGAATGATAGTGAGATTGAATCATCGACAAGAAAAGGAAAGCCTTCCAGATATGGCAGAAAGACATTAACTGTGCTGCTAAGAAAAAAACTATGCCAGCGCAAAGGCTGAGGTCCAAAGAAGAGCTAGAGAACTTAGGAACGCCTGGTGGATAAAGAAAGCTCAAGAAATCCAGCACTTTGCAGATGCTCACGATGCACGGGGCTTCGTGCACAAAGGCCATCCATGGACCAACAAATTAGGGTACAAATCCCTTAAGTTCAATAGATGGTACCAAACTTCTTAAGGATAAAGAGTCTATTGCACTGCTCTGGAAAGAGCATTACCAAGACCTCCTTAATCGTAATCAAATTCTATTGTGGCTAGTGAGGTCTTCTCGCAAATTCCACAACAACAAATTAGAGACAAGCTTGCAGTATCCCCTAATTTGGATGTAGTCAGTAAAGCCATCAATCAAATGAAGAACAACAAAGCTAGTGGACCTGATGGGATTCCTGCTGAAGTCTTTAAAGAAGGTGGGCCTGAACTTACACAACAACTTCATAAACTCATCGAAAAAATCTGGATGAGGGAGGAGATCCCGGAAGACTTTAGGGATGCCATATTTATCGCCCTTTTTAAGAAGGGTGATAGAACAGATTGTGGGAACTGTTGAGATATCTCTCTTCTTGCTACTGCAGGTAAAATCCTTGCAAGGATCCTCGCAAATCATCTCCTAGCTATCTCAGAGGATGTCCTCCCAGAATCTCAAAATGGTTTCTGCCCTTCCAGGGGGACAGTGGACATGATCTTCACTGCGCGACAGCTTCAAGAAAAATGCTGGGAGCAGAATCGACCTTTATATATGGTGTTTATTGATCTGACTAAGGCCTTTGATATTGTGAATCGAACTGCTCTCTGGACCATCCTTCTGAAAACTGGATACCCTGATAAATTTGTGAATATCTTGCAACTCCTTCATGACAACATGACAGCGACAATTTTGGATAACAGTGACTTTCAGAGTGATCCATTCAGGGATCAGGCATAAAACAGGGATGTGTCATTGCTCCTACCTTATTTGCTATCTTCATTGCTATGATTCTACACCTTATTGAGGGGAAACTTCCTAGTGGTGTGGAAATCATATATTGAACAGATGGAAAGCTTTTTAATCTCAGTAGACTGAAAGCAAAAAAAGGTAATGTCAACCTCTGTCACAGAACTTCAATATGCTGATGATAATGTAGTCTCTGCATATTCAGAGAAAGGTCTTCAAACTATCCTAAATGTGTTTGCAGAAACATATGGAAAGCTTGGGCTCTCACTTAATATTAAAAAAAAACAAAGTGCTTCATCAACAGGTGCAAACTAGTCCCTCTGTAGCACCATCAATCCAGCTTAATGGCGTGACGCTGGAGAACGTTGATCACTTCCCCTGTCTCGGCAGCCATCTCTCTGTAAAAGCTGACATTGATGCTGAAATTCAACATCATCTGAGCTCTGTGAGTGTCGCATTCTCCCGAATGAAGCATAGAGTGTTTGAGGATTGGGATTTTCCAGGGAGACCAAAATGCTTATTTACAAAGCCATTGTACTACCAACTTTACTGTACGCCTGTGAAACATGGACCATTTATAAACGCCACTCCCAACTTCTTGAAAGATTCCACCAACGCTGACTCTGGAAAATTCTGCAAATTACTTGGGAAGACAGACAGACTAATGTTAGTGTTTTGGAAGAAGCAAAGACTACCAGTGTTGAAACCAGAGCTTGAAAGATTACTTTTAAAAAGTAATAAATTACAGTTACAATTACTTGGCCCAAAAAAGTAGTAATTACCGTTACAAATACAATTGCTCTGAAAGTAACTGATTACTTTACTTTTTCTCAAAAGTAATCACTACAATTACATTTCAGTTACTTTTTAAAAAAAACTCCTACAAGGTGCTGGCCTTGGCTGCTGCACATCTAAGAAGCCTAAAACAATATTAAAAATAAACACACACAGAGGGTAGTAGAATAAAAAATTTTATCCATAAGATTAACATAATGGCATAACAGAATCTCACATCCCCCCAAGCAATGAAGATACCCCAACTCTTGAAATCAAATTTTACACTTGAAATGCTTTTATAATATGTTTCTGTTATGTCTCAAAAGAACAAGATGCTCAAAGAGCATGTCAGACAAGGAATGTCTTTTTACAGTCATTACGTTGCCACCAGTACTGAACAGGCGTTCTACTGCGGCGCTTGAAGGCATGCCTGTGTTGTGCTGCAAAAAACACCGCAGCACACGTGGAAAGCCATGGAGTGATGACACTTCCCTGCTGGGAGACCTCAGGTACCTCACCAGTTCCTCCTCAGCAGTGTCCACTGCTGACTTCTTGCCCTGGGGCAGAAAGTTAAAGAAGTCATCTTCTAAGTCATCTCCTTCCTGGTCTTTATCTGAAGACTGATCACTGTCCTCATTAAGTACACCCATCTTTATTTCAGCTTTCAGCAAGGCTTCCATTGTGTATCTAAGAAAGAGAGAGGATATGTTAACACATATATGTTAGGAAACCATCATCTGCTCTTCATTTCCTGATGCTTGTCATGTCCCCTGGTTCAGGGTCCAGCCTGAGCCTGTGGATGATGACATGGAAGGTAGGAAGGTGACCAAGTCACCACACTCATGGGGCAGCACAGCAGACCCTTAAGGATTACCTGCAGCAACCCAAGGTTGTGATGAGGAGCCCCAGGAAGAAAAGGCCCAGCCCCTGCCTACCACCTTAAGCCCTCTGATGCCTCCCTTGAGACAACATTTCCCTTGGAGTAATCCACCCAAAGGGCTTCCCTAATGTTCTTACTTGTTGGTATGGGTGGTGGCCTGACACGATTCCAGCCAATCTAGTTTGAAGCGAGGGTGTAGGCAGGCTGCCAGAAGAAGCCTCTTGTCCTCCCAGATAGCTGCAAACCGCTTTCTTAGGGCTTCGCACACACCTCTCAGCAGCTGAAAACAGTATGTGTACCTCTCAGGTTTGTTTTTCAGTCCTTCTAACTTGCGGTCCAGATTGCAGAGCGTTGGTAGCAAATACCCCATGAACATGCCGTTCTCCCGTTGCAGGATATCTAGGGACTGGGCTAGTGGCTCCATAATCTCTGTGTATTCCTGTACCACTTCAATCTCAGCAGCTGTGATCCTGGACAAGGAGCAGCGGTCCATTATGGCATGCATTTTTAGTGGCACAGTTGACAGGAGCTCATGTAGTTGCTTCAACGCATCAAAGGTGGAATTCCACCTGGTCTTATTCGGTACCTTCAGATACACACCACATTGCACACGGATATACTCAGCAATCTGTGCTGACTGGTTCTGCTTGGACCACAACTTGCTGCACTTTCCCATCAAGGAATGAAACTGTTCCTTGAAAGGACCAAGAAGACTACTTTTGGAGGAGTCAGAAAGCATGGCCTCTATGTCTTGTGTTGCCGCAAGGTTGAGGGTGTGGCTAGCACATCTCTGGTGTGGTGGTAAAACAAAATCCTCTCCTGAGTCTGCAGCTTCTTCCTCTGCCTCAGGTCCTGTGTCCAGGATCTCACAGATAGGCACAAACTCCACCTCAGCCTCCTCCTCCTCCTGGCAAGTTGTGGTCCAAGCAGAACCAGTCAGCACAGATTGCTGAGTATATCCGTGTGCAATGTGGTGTGTATCTGAAGGTACCGAATAAGACCAGGTGGAATTCCACCTTTGATGCGTTGAAGCAACTACATGAGCTCCTGTCAACTGTGCCACTAAAAATGCATGCCATAATGGACCGCTGCTCCTTGTCCAGGATCACAGCTGCTGGGCATTCTCAGCGGTGGCCCCCACCTTCTGGAACTCCCTCCCACAAGATCTTCGGCACGCCTCTTCCCTAAACGCATTCTGTAAAGCCTTAAAGACCTGGCTCTTTCAACAGGCCTTTGGGAATTCCGTGGAGGGTTAACTGCTATGATTGAAATGCCTCGTACCCTGTATTAGTATCGTTTTACTGCTGCATTGTTTTATATTGTATTATTGTATTTTATTGTATTGTGTTTTAATTGTTTACATGTACGTCGCCTAGAGTGGCCATTGGCCAGATAGGCGACACATAAATTAAATTTATTTATTTATTTTTTTATTATTTATCACCATCATCATCACTGGTGCCTGCAGCTTCCACTGGTTCTTTGGCCATGAAAACTCTGAACGCTTTCACAAAGTTGGAGCCATTGTCTGTAGTAGTGCACATAACTTTGTTGTGGATCCTGTACTGCACATGTACATCACGCAGTGCTTTTGAAAGGACATCGTATGTATGGCGCCCCTTCAGACGCTTACAAGCCAAGGCCCCGACCTCACGTTTCAGGGTAGTTGGGTTGATCCAGTGGGCTGTTACCCCAAAGTAACTCTTCTTGCCATTGGTCCAACAATCTGCAGTGGTTGCTATATATGCCACAGCACCCATTTGGTTTGCAAGAGTTTCTCTCATGGGGCATGCTCTCTTCTCAATTCTGTCTCTCAGAGTCTTGGCACATATGATGGTGAGATCTTTGGGGAGTCCAATGCGAACCAGATTAATGAATGATGGTTTGTCCACAGTCTGAAGTGGTAATGTCTCCTCTACAATGAAATCAATGATTCTCCTGTCGAGATTGCTCTGGGTGACAGGTTCCCTGCCAGATCCCCACCTCTCAAGGGTTGTCTGCTGCTGCTTCAGCATTTTGGGAGGAGGGGTGTCATGCATTGGTTCAGGAAGGCCACGTCTCCTTGCCTTTATTGCTTCTTCAATTGCTCTCAGCTTCTCAGGGTGTGCCCTCTGAGGAAGAAGAACAAAGCATGAATCCAAGAAAAAATGGAAGAGGAACTTCACAATTTAAACATAAATAGACAGTGGACACTCTTTGAGGACCAGCATGACAAAGGCTTACCTCAAAATGTTTCTTCACATTGGATGAGGAGGAAACAGCTGATCTCAGATTTTTGATCCTTGGAAGGCAGTAATTGCATCGTACAACATTTTTCCCACTCTGGTTCACAAATGTACAAGCTTTCTCAAAGCCAAACCATGGTACTTGCTGTTCTGCAGATGTGGCTGTGGGCAACTGCACTGCTTCATGCCCTCCTCCTCCTCGTGCACAGGGCCTCCTTTCTGAACCTCACTTTCTAGTTTTGCCTCCTCAGGATCAACAAGCTGTGACTCAAGTGGCCGCACTAACTGACTTGTGCTCTCAGCAGCAAAACCTGCAACAGGCGTCTCTGTAATAAACAAGAGATAATGCTCCTATATGGGTGAACTTCAGCTGTGATGTGCCCCCATCTCTTCCCCATGCTGCAAGATCCCCCAGTCAGAGTGGAAGTAAGCAGGTCGATAGCACAATTAAAAGAGATCCTATTTGCATCATTTTTGCTCACTGAATAACCCTGCCTGGGCCAGTCTAACCTACTATCTCACAGGGTTGTTGTGAGAACAAAATGAGACCAGGGTTCAAATCCCCACATAGCCATGAAGCTCACTGGGTGACCTTGGGCCAGTCACTGCCTCTCAGCCTCATGAAAACCCTATTCATAGGGTCACCATAAGTTGGAATCAACTTGAAGGCGGTACATATATTTTTTATTTTGAATATGATGATTATGATAATAAATATGCAGCATTTCAAATTAATTCTGTATGAGAAACATTCCATGCCAAGCTTGGAAAACCAAGGAAGAGGTATAAAATATAGACAAAAATACCTTGACAAAATGCTATTTATCCTTTATCTCTATCTATAGTTAGCAATACAGCTGAATGATGTATGTAAAGCATTTTTTCTCTTTTTCTTTTTTCTTATTATTTTAGTACTATTGCTAAAGTTCTGATGAAAGAATAAAGCGTTCATTAGCCAAATTCAAATGATTAGATCACATAAACTCCGCTGAAGCTGGAGTTTATGTCATAGAAAAGGCAAAAAACACATACCGTATGATAGCCCCATAGACAATCAGAACTAATATCAAATCCTGTAGTTTGTTAACGGTGCTGGGAATTGTAGCTCTGTGAGGGGTAAACTACAGTTCCCAAGATTCTTGGGGAAAAGCCATGTGCTTACATGTATGGTGTCTACAGGGAGAGTCTTACGGACTGATCCTATACTCCCAGAAGTAAATCCTATTGACTCCTATGGGAACTACTCCCAAGTAAGTATGCTTGGGATTGCAGCTTTTATGTCATGCTTAATAGCCACCTTGTGTTAAATTGAACAGAATACAGTTTCCAATCAGATTTAAACACTTTAGCCACTTAAACTGGTCAGAGTGTCATTCCCTCTATTTCTGAAGCTAAGGCTAGAAGTGTTGCTTATGTAGCCATGGTATCACCCCACACATAATCAGTATTAGTGGGCAAGAGGGAACCCCAAGTGTTGCAGAATATTAAAAAAAAAGTGAGAGAAAAAACAGAAAGGGGATGACTTCCACAACAGCCCAAATGAGTACTGAGCATGCTGTTATGGAATGCTAAGTGGCTCTCTCTCTCTCTCTCTCTCTCTCTCTCTCTCTCTCTCTCTCTGTGTGTGTGTGTGTGTGTGTGTGTGTGTGTGTGAGAGAGAGAGAGAGAGAGAGAGATTTTTTATTTAAGGCCCCCCGAGAGCCTGTTTGGCTGAAGAGCAGAATTTTTTTTTAAGTACTTGAAATTAAAATAAAAGATTGTGTAGGTTCACCATGGGGGGGCTCTCTCTATATCTCACCAGATATGGCTTAGTAACTGGGTAAATGGTGTCTAGGGAAAGGTGAAGCAGGAAAATCAATCTAATACAGATGCCACCATGAAGAGGGATAGGTGAAGGTAGAAATTGATATTAGAGACTTTAAAGACATTTTGAAATCTAATCTGGTCTAATTAAGCAGCCTTTGAGATTTGTCTTCAGATGAGAAGGAACCAAAGAGATCTAATGCAAATGAATGCTTAGGAATTTGGTTTTAAAGGGCCAGCATGAGAGAAAAAGCACTTAAGCACAAGTCTCTCTCTCTCTCTCTCTCTCTCTCTCTCTCGTGTGTGTGTGTGTGTGTGTGTGTGTGTGTGCGTGTGTGAGAGAGAGAGAGAGAGAGAGAGACTTCAGCAGTACTAGATCAGTCTATATGAAACATCAGCACAGATACCCTGGAATCTAGGAGAATGGCAGTCCTAGCTGTATATTAAAAGAAGGGGAAGGGTACCAAGTGCCAATAACTGTCGGAAGGCATTTGTTGAAGCAGCTTTGGCAAGACAGACACAACTAATTTAGTAAGGCCTCACTGAGGCATGTTAAGCTGTCAGTCTGGATAGTTTAATCATCCACAATAGATCAAAGGTCCACTTGTCCCTTTGGTGGTAGGCCAGACGCACACACAAAGTCCAAGGAAGAGATGGTCTTGAAGAAAATATAGAGCAGGAAAACATGGATGAAATGGAGCCAGTCCCAAATAATAAAGGAGATAATACCTTTGTGGGGGATGCAGGGGAGGGGGGTTGTGTCTCTCATGCTTCTCTATTGAGATATGAGTTATTCTTCTAATCTTTCCCCCTAACTCCATCAAAAAGGTAATATTTATTGGTGCAGGCAAGTGCTTTAACAGACCTATCTGAGAATTATGCAATTGTATACAGTCTTTTTTCTCCTGGTGAGATGTGTGTGTGTGTGTGTGTATGTAAGGTCTATTTCTGTGAATGTTGTTTTGAAAAAGGAGTGGAAATAGTCGAGGCTCAGGTCTGGCAACAAATACGCCAAATGCCATTGGTGAGATGTTGGTCTAACTTAGGCCTTTCAGTTCCAACTAACACTTCACTGCACTGGCATAAGCTTCATGAGCCCCAATAACTGGAGCTCAGGGCTTTGCTAAACTAGGAATAAAATGCAGGTGTATCTGTGCCTAATACAGGAAAGCTGTCGTCTGGAAGGTTGTACATATGATAAATACTAGGAATGACAGGAGTTTATGTGCAGCCAACAATAAGCGGGGGAGGGAGAGTGGAAAGCACCTGCAGAGTAACAGGAACATATTACCCTGTCTCCCAAGCGCCTGTCTCTTATGCTCTCAGGGAAGACAACAGAAAGGTAAATCAAGGAAGGAAGATCAAAAGGGCAGCTATAAAGCCGAGCACCAGCCCACTGAGTTTATGACTGCCAGTAGACAAAAAACTTGGCTGCACTCTGAACCAAACAGCCAATCAGATTGTCCCACAACGTGCCTCTCTCTAGCGAGATTTCTTCACCCTTATTTACACAGCCTTTACATGGTTCCTGCTCTTAAATATACTAAAAACAAAGTACTGTAATCCATTCCCTGGCCGTCACTACCATTGGGGGATGGGCAGCGGCGGTGATCGGCAATAGGGACCAGCAAGATGTGCAGGGGACAGCAGGACACGCGAGGCGGACGGCAGGAGGTGCGGGAAGCATGAGGGGGTGACGAGCGGGGGGCGGCAGGACACACATGGGGCACACGCACACACACACAAACACCACTGTCACCTCCACAACTCTTCAGGAGCAGAAGACTTGTGCTTGTGTGTGCGTGTGTGTGTGTGTGAGTGAGTGTGTGTGTGTGAGAGAGAGAGAGAGCGCTTTTCTGGTAAAACTCGGGGGAAAGACCATGGGGGGGCAGCAATCGGCAGCAGGGGGGGATAGGCGATGGCGGCGATGGGCAGTAGGACACACGGTGGGGAAAGCAGGATGCGCAGGGGGACGGCAGGAGGTGCGGGAAGCACGAGGGAGGTGACGAGTGGGGCCGGCAGGAGATGCAGGGGACACACACACACACACAATCTTTGCTTACCTCCACAGCTCTTCAGGAGCAGAAGACTTCCACGTGTGTGTGTGTGTGAGAGAGAGAGAGAGAGAGAGAGAGAGAGAGAACTTTTCAGGTAAAACTCAGAGGGGGAAGACCGGTGGGGGGGCGGTGGAAGCGATCGGCAGCAGGGGGAATAGGCGGTGATCGATGGCAGCAGGCAGGACACGTGGTGGGGAAAACAGGACGCACAGGGGGACGGCAGGAGGTGTGGGGGGGTACACACACACACCATCATCACTTCCCTCCACAGCTCTTCACCTGCTTTCTGCTGCTGCTGCTGTCGCCTTCTTCTCCACCATCAATTTTTTCTCTCTGGCGCTCCACGGCCCCCTGCCTCGTGTCTCCTAACACAGAGCACGAGGGAAGATTGAGGCTGCGCAGAAGTGTGTGAGGCACATGTCTTATGTCCACTAGTCACAGGAGCAGAACTCTTCCGATTGCTCCCACCCCCAAGTAACGTCAAAACCTAACACTAAAACGTTAAAGTAGCAGCTGAAAAGTAGTGAAATTACTAGTCGTTCTATTACTTGCAAAAGGTAATGGAATTACCCACTCGTTAGGTAAAAAAGGAACGAATTACAAGTAACTCGTTATTTTTAATGAGTTACTTCCAAGCTCTGGTTGAAACAATGATCCTTCAACATCAACTTTGCTGGACTGGCCATGTTGTTCGGATGCCTGATCACCGTCTTCCAAAGCAGATACTTTACTCCCAACTTAAGGATGGAAAATGGAATATTGGAGGACAGCAAAAGAGGTTTAAAGATATTCTTAAAGTAAATCTAAAAAATGTAACATGAGCATCGAAAACTGAGAAGTCTTGGCCCATGAACATCCCAAATGGAGGTCGGTTATGATCAAACGTGTTATGGACTTCAAAGAAGGGCGAACAGGACAAACGAGCTAAGTGCAAGGCACGTCAAGCAAATCATTGCTACCATCTTCCATCTGAAAACCTATGTCCTCACTGTGGGAAGCTGTGCGGATCCAGAATTGGTCTCCACAGTCACTTACGGACCCACTGTTAAAGACCTTATCTTGGAAGACAATCGTACTTGGCCACGACTGATCGCCAATGAATCAATGACTACTAGACATTATCAACAGTTCAGTGCAGTTCTAGTGTTTTATATTTTGATACTAAAGGTCTGTTTGTATCATCCAAGATAGCAATTCTGTAATATCTTAGGTAACTATATCAGATCCCTTGTATGGCCAAGGTTTGTTTGGAAGCTATACTGAATGGAAAGTGAATATATGGAACAGATGTTTGTTTGAATTGAAAAGAAAATAAGCAACACAGGGAACCTATGATCATTATGCACAAACAGGTGGAGTTGAGAATCTCAACTTGCTTGCAAATAATGCAGTATAGCAATTTACTTTTAAAAGTGTCTTCAAGAAAATGTCCTATTTTGTTCTTTTCTCTCTAACAGCAGGCTGAAGATCCTCTGTCATGCTGAGTTCCATCATTGCATCATGCAGTTGCATGGATGTGTTTAGTCTGGCCAGAACTCAGTTAGGTTTATTACACATCCTTCTGCACCACATGATCTTCTCTGACACCTCAGTTCAATTTTCAAGGACGTAGCATCCTCCCCCCAAAAAACCTTACATTTTACAAGGTCCAAAGGCTGCTTATTAACCACTACCACTATCACTTCCTTTTGTGTAGGGTGTTGCACTTTATAGTTATTCCAAGCAGCTAGAACCTGAGATGAAGTAGTAGTAGTCACAGCTTTCATAGTTTATTAAAAGGCAGCCCTTGGACCACCTCATATAATTCAGGAGAAATGTGGGTTTTGGAGTGGACCATCTTTGATCCAGGGGTTGTGAATCAGGTGAGTTAGATCAAGAATTTGGATCCCCAAAATTTCCTAAGAATTCATATTCTTTGCTCCATACACCCATACACACACTCATTCACTCTTAGCCATGGTTTGAATTAATGCTATACGCATAGGCGGACATTGAGGGCTACAGATTTGGACTGAGTTAAGATAATTATTTTTCTTAGTGCTTCTTTAAAACTGAAATAGAGAAAAGCTTTGAACCCCTTCATATTGGGAATAAAAGTGTTATGTAAAATACTCAATATTTTGTTGAAATGTTTTCAACATCTACATAATATCAAATCATTAGAAGATGAATGTGCCAGCTATTTGGTTTTACAGTTGGGTCATTGAACTAGATGGGTCAACACCTAACTGCATGACCTGTGTGGTTTTTGTCTGGCTGTTTTATGATATAAGAGATTTGAAAACTGCTCATTTCCAGCCCTGCGTTATTTGATTGGGCTATGGAGGAGGGTAATGCTGCAATCCAATACATGTCTACTCGGTAGTAAGCTCCATTGGGTTCAATGGGACTTACTCCTAAGTAAGTGTGTATTGGATTGCAGCCTAAAATCTTAATAGCCTCCCAGAGAACCATCTGTTGCTAAAATAGTTTTGCAGTTGATGACTTGTGTTATGCAAATTACTTGAGTGTCAGTACAGTTTTGCAAAGTGATTCTATATCTATCAAACATGTATTCTGAAGACTGAGGACAACATGAGTGGAAGTTAACATGATAGGGAGGACAGTTTGGATAATGATAATTACAAGTGGAAATGATGCCCTTGAAAGATGGGTATTCTGGATTTGAATGGGCCATCCTTTCCATAGTTTTGTGGGCTGTATGTATGTCATTCTTAACGTAGTTATGGAGGAACTTCAGGGAGATTCAAAACATTTTCTAAAGTCTGATACATTATACAGCCTGCTTTGAATTGATACTTAAATACATAACATATATTGTCAGGAATTATTTAGATATATTTTTGTATTCATTCTGTATGTAATGAATATGTAATACATGTAATGTTCTATGTCTTACTAAGAAAGGATATTAGCATATTTTCAAATACAGATTAGGTAATAGAAAAATGTATATTTGAATAGTTCTTATAGTTAACAAAGAAACAAGACTCACTTCAGCTACTGCATTGTTTATAGTAGTTATTATATCAGTTCCAAAATAATTTGGGCTTACTGTGTTGTTTTGCTAGATATCCAGTGGCTTCAGTTGCTCACTTCAGATGGCACTTACTTGATCCTCTATATCATGACTGGATTGCATCCAGTCATGATTTATAAGTCAAACAATGGTTGTTAATCATGATTAGGAGGAGATTCCTATTTAGCTAACTGCAATTTTCCTGATTTGGATATCAGTGCAAGATATGATTATGTAAATCAAGAAAGGAATAAGGAAAATTGTGTAGGAAAGGAGGGAAAACAGTACACTAACCTATGACATATTCCCAAACCTCTACCTGAATCATTCTACCCGTGAGCTATTTGAAATAGTCTCCATTGTGGGAGAGCAATGCATTCAGTGAAAGTATAAAGAAGTGATCTTGCTTGAGATATGGTTTTTAGGAGTTGTCTAACAGGAGGGAGGCCCACTTCCCCCTAGAGAACAGGGAAAAAGAGCATAGCTCTTACTTCCAGTTGGTTCTCATAAAATTAGTTGTGTGGAGAAGAGGCTTTAAGATAGGAGCAAAGTGATTTGGAATTTGCAGTGATATTTTGCTCTTCCAATTACTATTAGTGAAGTTGAGACAGAATAGGGATATCGTTAGTATGTTATCTTTTAAAAAGGCCTTTTTCTGTGTTTCTGTTAGGGTTGCCAGGTCAGAAGCATCCCAAATCCTGAAATTTCAGGAGCATGTGCTAATGATGTCATGGGAGTGTGTCCTAGTGATGTCATGGGGTGGGCCCTAGTGAAGTCATTAAGCATGATACGTTACGCATCAACCAGAGTTGCTTGGAGCATACCACTCAAACAAAAATATTCTCTGATTGGAAATTAACATAGAAATCTTAGCTAAATGAGGGTGTTTCTAGGTCCAGCTGAGGTGACGGGACCATTTCTTCTCACCTGCTAGGGATCCTCTGCAACAATATCCATACCAAAGCAGGGTTGGCAACCCCCTGCCTGGAATGCTCTTCCCTCTGCCTTTTAACATGGCTTCTCCAAACATCTTTACAGACTTGACCCTTCACTGCAGAGAGAGGTTTGAGAAATTAGTAAGACTTAAGAAGATTCTCTACTCTTTCCTGCCTAATCTGTGGGCTGCTAAAAACTCACTGACAGCCAACTCAATTCCAGTGAGTAATAATTGACAGAGAGAAAATTTAGTCTACCTTCACAGGCAGTAGCTTGGGGACAACAGCATTTGAAGACACACTTCCCAGTATGTGAATTCTCTTTTACCACTATTGGGTAAGAAACAAACCATCGTGCAAATAACAAGGGGCATCATCAGAGGGTTTAAGGGGGTTGAGCTGACTACATGGAACCACATTGTTGCTTCTATGGATGTAAGGGAGTGAGGTTAAAAATAAATGAAATGCAAACAGAAAAAGAAAAACAAAAGACAGTGATGATTTCCTAAATGCAATACCATGCCAACCAACCACAACAAAGATTCCTATGAGTAAGGTAGAAAACCGAGCATCCCACAACCAGTCAGGATTCCTAACCAAAAACCAAAACCAAAAAATCCAGACAGCCAGTCAGCCAAGGTCACAGAAATCTCCATGCAGCATAACCTGACCAGGGGGCTGTAGTTAGCACAGAATGGTGCAGCACGATTGCTGACATGAGTGAGACCCTATCAGCACATAATACCTCTGCTCTGAAATCTGTTCTGGTAGCCAATTTGCTACCAAGCCAAGTTCAAGGTGTGCTTTCCATGTTACAGGTTCCACATAATACTTGTTCTGCTCTTATAAGAAATCGATCCTTTAGTGTGGCAGTACCTACGCTTTGGAACTCCCTGTCTATTTACATTAGGCAAGCACCTCAATTGTACTCATTTTGGCACCTTCTAAAAACATTTTTGTGTAGGCAAGCCTACGCAGGCATGTAGAAGCTATTACTATTTTTATCTAACTCATTGTTACTTTTATTAATTTGAATATTTTTAAATTAACTCTTTTTGCCAATAATTTTATGGTTTTAATTCCTTCTATAAACTGACTTGAGTTTTTTTTTACAATAAAGCGATATATAAATGTTGTAAATAAAATACATAAATAATTTTCGGAGTCACTGTGGCTCTTCGGTCTCTTTCCACTTTTCGAACAAAGGAATCTGCCTTATACTGAGTCAGGCCATTTGATACCATCTAGCTCAGTACTGATGACATGGACTAGCATTACTCTCCAGGATTCGAAGCAATAGTCTCTTCCAGAGATTGAATTTTGGGCCTTTGTATGCAAAGCATGTGCCCTACCACCGAGATACAGCTCTGTTTAAAAAGTGTCTTTTGAAATTGTTATTCACTAATGAATGCACAGCATACTAGGGCAGATCCACACCATGCATTTCACCACACATTTGAAGCACATGAATCTCATCACAGAATCATGGGAACTGTAGTTTGTTAAGGGTGATGGGAACTATAATTGAGGGGAAAACTACACATCCCAGGATTCTTTGGGGAAGTCAAGAGCTTTAAATGTGAGATGGATATGCTTTAAATGTATTATGTGGATCTGCATTACTTCATAACTTTTGTCTGCATGTAAATCACTTTAATTAAATTTTAAAATGGAAATAAGCTACAAAGTTTACTGGGCGATGATGGACTACGCATCATCTCTCAGGCTAAACTGCCCCTCAGGGTGAAAGCAACAGAAGCAGACCATGACCACCCCAAGGAAGGACACACTTAAAATGTAGAGGAAATAATCATTTGTAAATAATAATTTACAATAATTATTATATGTGAAATCAGATACATATCAAGACATAGTATAAAGAAATATTTATATAAGCATGAATGTCAAAGATGTTTATTATTTATACAACCTGTAAAGATATTTATAGTGCAAACATATGCATGTTTACTCAGAAGCAAGTCCCAGTGTATTCAATGGGGCTTACTCAAACAAGGAAGCATGCACAGGACTGCAATTCAGTGATAATGAACTTCACTCACCCAATCCAAAATTCAGAATCATGCCACTTTAAGCTGTTTTGCAACTGTTTTATACTTGTTTTATGGTTATTGGATTTTAAATGGCTTTATTTCTTGTTGTGACCTGCCCTGGTTTCCAACCCTACCTCACAGGGTTGTTGGAAATATTCCATATACATACACACTGGAGATGTAAAAATACATACATCCCATATAATAGTTTAATGTCAAAACCCATTGACCATTGCAGAACATTTATTTTAAAAGCATTAGTTTTAAATAAAATTGCCAAATAAAAGCAGTGACACCCAAGTAAGTCCTGGCTGTTGTTATATGGCAATCCTGTGAATCAGTGACCTCCAATAGCATCTGTCATGAACCACCCTGTTCAGATCATGTAAGTTCAGGTCTGTGTCTTCCTTTATGGAATCAATCCATCTCTTGTTTGGTATTCCTCTTTTTCTACTCCCTTTTGTTTTTCCCAGTATTATTTTCTTTTCTAGTGAATCATGTCTTCTTATGATGTGTCCAAAGTATGATAACCTCAGTTTCATCATTTTAGCTTCGAATTATAGTTCTGGTTTACTTTGTTCTAACACCCAATTCTTTGTCTTTCTCGCAGTCCATAGTATGCGCTAAGTTCTCCTCCAACGCCACATTTCAAATGAGTTTATTTTTCTCTTACCCGCTCTTTTCAATGTCTAACTTTCACCAGGGGCGTCACTACCGGGGTGCGGAGGGTGCGGACCGCACCCGGGTGACAACCTGAGGGGGGTGACACCCAGAGCCGCCCTGCGCCATTGCCCAGCAAAGGAGCTGAGAAGCGCTCCGGGTCGGCGCAGCCAACTCCTCCTCGGAGGCGGGCAGGCGAGACGGAAAGCAGGCGCCCTCTCGCTGGTGGTGAAGCCGGGATGGGCCTTCCACCGCCAGCCTGGAGTGTGTGCGCATGCTGGAGGTCTGCACCCCCCCGTACTCCTGCTAGTGACGCCGCTGACTTTCACATCCATACATAGAGATCAGGAATACCATGGTCTGAATGATCCTGTCTTTGGTGTTCAGTGATACATCTTTGCATTTGAGGACCTTTTCTAGTTCTCTCATAGGTGCCCTCCCCAGTCCTAGCCTTCTTCTGATGTCTTGACTATTGTCTCCCTTTTGGTTAATGACTGTGCCAAGGTATTGATAATCTTTGACAAGTTCAGTGTTCTCGTTGTCAACTTTAAACTTACATAAACCGTCTGTTGTCATTACTTTAGTCTTCTTGACGTTCAGCTGGAGTCCTGCTTTTTCCTCTTTAACTTTCATCAGCATTTGTTTCAAATCATTATTGGTTTCTGCTAAGGGTATGGTATCATCTGCATATCTAAAATAATTGATATTTCTCCCCTCAATTTTCAGACCTCTTTAATCGTGGTCCAGTCCCGCTTTTTGTATTATATATTCTGCATATAGATTAAACAAGTAGGGTGATAAAATACACCTGTCTCACACCCTTTCCGATGGGGAACCTTATCAATTTCCCCATGTTCTGTCCTTACAGTAGCCTCTTGTCCAGAGTATCAGGACAATCAGATGCTGTGGCACCCCACTTCTTTTATTTATTTATTGTATTTATATACCGCCCCATAGCTGAAGCTCTCTGGGTGGTTTACAGTAATTAAAAACATTAAAACAAGTATACAAATTTAAAACACATCTTTTAAAAACAATTTAAAACAATTTAAAAATTTAAAACAATTTAAAAACACATGCTAAAATTCCTGGGAGAATGCTTTTAAAGCATTCCATAGTTTTTCATGATCTACACACAAAGGCTTTGCTGTAATCTATAAAGCACAGGGTGATATCCTTCTGAAATGCCTTGCTCCATTCCATTAACCAATGTATGTTTGCGATATGGTCTCTGGTGCCTCTTCCCTTTCTAAATCCGGCTTGGACGTCTGGCATTTCTTGCTCTATATATGGTAAGAGCCTTTGTTGTAGAATCTTGACCATTACTTTACTTGCATGGGATATTAAGGCAATAGTTCGATAATTACTGCATTCCCTGAGATCCCCTTTCTTTGGAATTGGGATGTACATTGAATTCTTCCAGTCTGTGGGCCATTGTTTAGTTTTCCATATTTGTTGTCAATTTTTTGTCAAAATATGGACAGATTTAGTCTCAGTAGCTTGTAGCAACTCTATTGGTATGCCATCTGCTTTTGGTGATTTGTTTTTTCCAAGTATTTTAAGAGTAGCTTTCACCTCACATTCTAAACTTTGTGGTTCTTCATCATACGGTTCCTCCCTGAATGAATCTGTCATCCTTGCATCTCTTTTATAGAGTTCTTCAGTGTATAGTTTCCATCTTCCTTTTATTTCATCTAGGTCAATCAGTGTGTTCCCCTGTTGATTATCAGAGCTTGGAAAAGTTACTTTTTTTGAACTACAACTCCCATCAGCCCAATCCAGTGGCCATGCTGGCTGGGTCTGATGGGAGTTGTAGTTCAAAAAAAGTAACTTTTCAAGCTCTGTTGATTATTCAATATCCCTACCCTTGGTTTAAATTTCCCTTTAATTTCTCTAATCTTTTGGAATAGGGTTCTTGTTCTACCCTTTTTGTTGTCCGATTCTGTTTCTTTATAATAACTATTGTAATAGTTCTCTTTGTCCCTCCATACTAGTTGCTGTATTGTTGCATTTAGGGTTCTAACCATGTTTCTATCTCCTTTTGCTTTTGCTTTCCTTCTCTCTTTAACCATTTTAAGAGTTTCTTCAGTCATCCATTGAGGTCTTTCTCTCTTTTTAATTAGAGGTATTGTCTTTTTGCATTCTTTCCTGATAATGTCTCTGACTTCACTCCATAGTTCTTGTGGTTCTCTGTCAACTAAGTTTAAAGCCTCAAATCTGTTCCTTATTTGATCTTTATCTTCTTCTGCGATGTTATTTAAATTGTATTTTGGCATTATGATTGCTTTGTTCTTCTTCATTAGCTTTACTCTGATTTTCAATGTGACCAGTTCATGATCTATACCACAGTCTGCTCCTGGTCTTCTTTTCACGGAAAGTATGGAACTTCTCCATATTCTAGTACCAATTATATAATCCATTTGATTCCTATATTGACCATTTGGTGATGTCCATGTGTACAGTTGTCTTTTCGGTTGCTCAAAAAATGTGTTTACAAAAAACAAATTATTGGCTTCACAGAATTCGATAAGTCTTTCTTCTGCTTCATTTCTATCTCCTAAGCCCCATTTCCCCACACTTCCTAGTTCTTCTGTATAACCCTATATTTGCATTCCAGTCCCCCATGGTTTTCAGCACACCTTGTTTTGATGTGTGATCAATTTCTTCCTGTACTTCTGCTTAAAATCTCTCCAATTCCTCCTCTTCTGCCTTTACCATTGGAGCGTAGACTTGGATGATGGTTATGTTAATAGGGTTTCCCGTTAAATCTCATTGATATAACTTACTCAGATCTTGCTTTATAGCTCCAAATTGCTTTTGCTACATCACTTCTCACTATTAAAGCAACCCTGTTTATTCTTAATTTCTCATTTCCTGCATAAAATATTTTGTAGTTGCCCGATTGAAAACGTTCCATTCCTGTCCATTTTAATTCACTCATGCCAAGTATTGCAGTGTTGATACGTTCCATTTCTTGCTTGACAGTCTCTAGTTTTCCCTGGTTCATGCTTCTCACATTCCATGTTCCTATTGTGTGTGTTGTACAACTCCGGACTCTCCTTTTCGCATCTGTGCTCATCAGCCTCTGGGTTTCCTTTCAGCTTTGACCCAGCTGCTTCATTAGTCACAGCGCTACTTGTAGTTGTCCTTTGTTCTTCCCCAGTAGCTCAGTGAGTGCCTTCTGACCTGGGGGTCTCATCTTCCAGCGCTATCTTGTGTTGCATTTTGGATACTCTGCTCATAGGTTTTTCGTGGTAAGAGGTATTCGGAGGTGGTGTACCATTGTTTTCCTCTGAGTTTGGATGCATCTTAGTCTGATGTCTCAGCTTTGACCATTCTGCCCAGATGCCCCTGCTAGGAATCTAGCCTCTTGGTCTGGACTCCTGATGGCATTGCTCTCAGCTTCTTCAACACTCTCAAACCCCCTCATCATGTTAAGGTGTGCATCCTAGAGGGGGAAGCTAACTGCTTAAAAAAAGGATCGGAGGGGGAGAGAAAGATTTACAACACAATCCTTTTCTATATTCACTCAAAAGACCCATTGATTTTCAGTAGAATCCTAACCATGTCTACTCAAAAGTAAGTCCTACTGAATTCCATGGGATTAACTCCCTGGTATGTGGAATTAGCATTGCAGCTTTACTCCCAGAAAAGCTTCAATTGGGAATGTTTTCAAAACGGTATGAATAAGACAAATGAACTGCCCTCTTCAAGTCCACTAGAATTTAAACTTGTTTGACTTCTTAATTAGAAAAGTATAACACTGTAGCATGTACTCTTTTTAAAACTTCTGTTTAAAAATCATTTGAAAGATAAAATGTATAATCAGGGCCAGCACCAGGCATGCCCAGGCCCTTGGGCACCAGCCTGTCCTGCTGCCTGCACTGTGCGTGCATGCCTGCCTTCAACCAAGATGGTGGCAGGGGCATCAGCCCTTTAGGGAAACCTCGACCACCATCTTGGTTGATGGCAGGCTTGCGCCCACAGTGTAACAAACATTTACATCAAGGGAGAGGTAGGTGGGGCTTGCAGGCGGGCATCACGGGTCTGTGCGGGATCTTGAGTGATCTTTGCTAGAGCCGGTGAGAGATCATTAAGAGAGCAGGACCCTGAGGTGGGACTGTGACCAGTTGTTTACCGGGCCCAATTCAAGGTGTTTGTGTTGACCTTCAAAGCCCTATACAGTTTCAGCCCAGTTTATCTGAAGGAGCGCCTCCAGCATCACCAATTATGCCGCCTGACGAGATCAGCCACACAAGACCTTCTCTCGGTCCCACCAGTTAAGATAGCAAGGCTGGTGCGGACCAGAGAGAGGGCATTTTCGATTGTGGCCCCCACCCTCTGGAATTCCCTTCCTTTTGACCTTCGCCATGCCCCTTCCCTGATAGGTTTCCGCCAGGCCTTGAAGACCTGGCTGTTCAGGCAGGCCTATGGGATCTCTGGGGTGGGTTGCTTTTAATACCGGTATATTAATTATTGTTTTTGGTTTTCATTGGTTTTTATTGTATTTTATCATGTAAATGTACATCGCCTAGAGTGGCCGTTAACTCGGCCAGATAGGCGACTCATAAATAAAATTGTATTATTATTTATTATTAAGGCGGTGACCACAGGAAATGAATGAATGAATGAAACTTTATTTTTTACCTTGCCCTTTTTCCAAACTGGAACTCAGGGCGGCTTACAAATAAAACTACATGTAGTTAAAAACATAGAAAACCATACAATTTAAAATACAATTAAACAATGCACAACCTTAAAACCTTAAAAGGCACTTAAAAATCTAAAAACAATTTAAAATAATACAAATAATAATATAAAACAATAAAACAAGCCTTGTAAAGCCTTGGGGGGGGGGTCCTGACACAGGCCAATCACCAGAAGGCCATTGTAGGAAAAAAGGAGCTTAGTCTTGTGGAGATGTTAGATGGGAGCACTCAGGAATAAAGATGGATGCTCTCAAATGCTGCAATTTTAAACACACTTACTACGGAACTAAGCCCCATAGGACACAATAGGACTTACTTCTCAGTAGATATGGTTTGGATTGTGGTAAAGCTTGACTAGGAATCCTTTGCAAAGATACTCATATCCAAGTAGGGTTGGCAACCCTCTGTGTGGAATGCCTTGCCCCTGCCTTTTAACATGGCTGCTCCAAACATCTTTACAGATTTGACCCTTCTCAGAGGGAGGTCTGAGAAATTAGTATGAGTAAGAAGATTCTTTACCCTTTTCTGTCTACCCTGTGGGCTGCTATAAACTCCCTTTGACAGCCAATCCAATTCTAGTGAGTAATAATTGACAGAGAGAAAACACACATGGTTTGGTCTACCTTCGCAGGCAGTATATTGGGAACAACATCTCAGACACGGGAGCATGTGCAGGACTGCAATTCTGTGATAAGAAACTTCACTCACCCAATCCAAAATTTAGAACCATGACACTTTAAGCTATTTTGCAACTGTTTATACTTGTTTTTATGGATACTGGATTTTAAAGGGATTTATTTCTTATTGTGAGCTGCCTTGGTTTCCATTCTGGAACCCTCTCTCTCTCTCTCTCTCTCTCTCTCACTCACTCACTCACTCACACACTCACACACACACACACACACACACAGAGGAGATGGAAAAATACATACACCCCATGCAATAGCTATTGACAAAACCAGGTGGTTATTGCAGAACATTTTTTTTAAAAAAATAAAATCAGTATTTGTTTCCAACATAATAAACCAGTGATACGTAAGTAGAGATGTGAAGGCCAGGAAAAAAACAGATTTAAAAAAAAACACGTTTTTTTTCTGTTCCCCCCGAAGTGTTTTTCCCCCCTGAACAATTGGAAAAATTAAAAAATGAAGAAAAATTGATTATGGAATGTTTTATTTTAGCATGATGAATAAAATGCTTCATTGAATCTTGGTCTCCCCCCCTTTCTCAGTTCTTTTTATGGGAATGGATGCTATATGTCTGCTTGACCCTGTGGAGGAGTAGCAGAGACATAAATAATTTTCTTTGTTATTAAGATTTCTTCTGTTTTTTTTTAAATTTGTTTTTTGCCTGCTTCTCATAAACTGGCAAAACGAAAGAGGTTCCTTAAAGTTCAGGTGTTCCTTACAGTTTAGGATCTTGTAGATCTATTTCTTACCAAAAAAAGTAAAAATTTAAAGAAGTAAATTCAATTTGTAGTAATTGTTTGAATAAAATGTACTTTTAATATACCAAATCTGATTTTATGCCAAACCAACCTGCACATAATTACATTTGATGTTCCTGAAGTAACAAAGTGACTTTCAATCTATAAAAAGTGCTAATATTGCATTTTTTCAATTTTTCTGATTTATAACATAAATACAATGCTTTGCTATGTTCACTCAAAAGTCCTATCAATTTACAGCACAATCCTAACCATGTCTACTGAAAATTAAGTCCTATTAAATTCAATGGGGTTTATTGTGGGTGTTTGGGATTAGCATTGCAGCTTTACTCCCAGAAAAGCTTGTACTGGATTAAAGCTTCATATTGGGAAGGTTTTCAGAACACTGCCTTCTTCAACAGCCTAGGAAATTGTAAAGTTGTTTGACTCCTGCACACAAGAGAGAAAAAGACTGAAAGCTATATACTTACTCAATTTATGGGATTTTCAGAAAAGCAGGAAAAAAGTTTTCTGACTTGCAAAGAGGTCTGGCTACTGCCTTGTCAATCACAATCCTGACTTTACTTATTAGCTACAAACTCGAAAAGTCAGGATTAGAGCAGTCAGCTACGAGCTTATTTAACTGAACTTGTGGGGGGGGGGCAGCTGACGTTTTGGTGTATCTCTTGTGAACCAGACCACCTAGAAACGTAATTTTTTTAGAAATGAAAGCTGAAAGTCCAGAGGTTAAGGTAACTCACCTGGATACCCAGAGAGCACCCCAAAAATCCAGAGTCTCCGGGCAAAAACATGAGACGCGGCAACCCTACTGGCCACTCGCATTCATATGTGGTGATTTTAAGACTGGAATAGTGTAATGCCCTCTATGTGGGACTGTCTCTGAAGGCTATTTGGAAACTTCAGCTACGGACCATGTCCAAGTAGGTATGGTCCAATATTCTCATGTTGCTGCAATGATGAAACAACTTGCCAATTTGTTTCTGGTCCCACTTCAAAGAGCTGGTTCTTGCATATAATGCTAAACAAATTAAATCCTGACAACAAACATATGAAACTATAGACCTGGTTGCAAATGCAATTCAGCTGGCTTTGAGGAGACTGGAATTTAACACAGAAAATGCAGTTACTTATACCACGGATAAAACCACCATTAAGAGCTACTATGTGTAGATTGTATTTTGTATTGTTTTATTGGTGCATTTTTATATTGTATTTTATATTTGTGTTTTTTTGTAAGCTGCCTTGGGGGCCTTTGGCCAAAAGGCAGGGTATAAATAAAATCATCATCATCATCACCATAATCTTGTCCTGTACTAACATATGTGTGATGTGTGTGCATATAGCACGTGAGATCTTCTGACCATTATTTATTTTATTTATTTACCACTCTTCATTAAATTACAGTTTACAATAACATAAGATCACAAAATACAATAATATAAACAATTAGCCATGTGGTCAGATACATTACAACTCCAATATGCCAACTTTTATTCTAAAGCAGCAGTGAGAGAATATATTCCACAATCAGATTACAGCAGTAGGATATAATAAAAAGTGTTTCACAAAACATCAGCAGGTCCCCAAAGCCTGAGTGAACAAGTTTGAAACTGTACTACTGATGACACCTGGTGCCCCTCCAGAATTGGGGAGTTCCACAAACAAGGAGCTGCAGCCAAGAAGCCCCTATTCTAGAGTCATTGCTAATCAGGCCTCACCTAATGGCAGGACCACAAGTAGGATCCACTCCATAGATCTCAGCAGCCAAGTTGTCATAAACTGGGAGAGATGCTCCTTCAAGTTTTTGGGTCCCAGGCATGATGGGGTCATGCTTTGAATTCCATCTTTTGGGGAGATCAGATTTGTAGCAGCCCAAACATGTTGCAGTTCTCTCCCTTGAAAGGTTCTGACTATTCCTTTCTTTTTTGAATGTATGTCATAAATCTCATTTTGTAAACTTTTGCTTTCTCCCTTGTATTGCTATTTGTATTGGAACTGCTGTGGTATTATCTGCTTAATTTTGTATGTTAATTTTATATTTTATTTTGTGGGGTTTTAAATGGTTAAGTTACAAACTGCTATGGAATTTTTCAATGAACAGTGCTACATAACAGAGCAATCCAACTCATGGGAAGCTGGCGGAAGAGGAGCTGTCAGGAAAGTCCGTGGCATCCATTTGCATTCGGGAGCTGCCGAGCTGGCTGAATGTGGGCTCAGCCAGGAGCTGTGCATGGGGACAGGAAAGTAAAAGCCAACACTTACAAATACCTTACTGGGGAGTAAGCACTCTTCATTGACTTCCATTGTCATTTTGTTAGACTGATCTTTTTTCTGGCATTAAATTTGGCCTGGATCAGGACCTGCCAGATTGCTCCAAACATGAGTCCCCCCTTGGCCCCTCCTCTGACATGCCCCCAGAATGCCCGTTTTTGCCCTTCCGCTGGGCTTCCCCAGTGGACCCTGGCTGAGCCAGTTGAGCCTGCATGTTCCTGGCTCTGCTGTCCTGCTCCTAAGCCAATTAAAAGACATGCATTCACAATATGAACAATATTATCTCTATTGGTTATTTGTGGCTGAAAAAATGCTTTAAAAATCTTGACTTTTAAAACAAATCAAATACTGTATTTTGTATGTTATGAGGCCTTTACATATATCTACCCTTGAGCTCAGTATTTCTTAGAATGCCTTCACCTTTAATGTCACCTTATTAGTAAATTTCACTCCTATTTGGTCTTCTAATTCATCAGGTCATCCAGTGCATCTTGAAACTGCATTAAGGATACCATGTAATGGTGTTATACAAATTTCAGTATAACCCATCTATAATGATAGTAGGAACTAAAGTTTTCTGTGACTGAGAAAGCAATTGAAGCTTAGTGCAGCAGCCATTTAAAATCAGTTACTATTATTATTATTATTGTTAATAATAATAATAATAATTTGTTGTGTGCCTCCAAGTCGACTGCGACTTATGGCGACCCTATGAATCAGCGACCTCCAAGAGCATCTGTCATGAACCACCCTGTTCAGATCTTGTAAGTTCAGGTCTGTGGCTTCCTTTATGGAAGCCTTCCTCTTTTATGTTTGGCCTTCCACTTTTTCTACTCCCTTTTGTTTTCCCCAGCATTATCTTTTCTTATAAATCATGTCTTCTCATGATGTGTCCAAAGTATGACAACTTCAGTTTCATCATTTTAGCTTCTAGTGATATTTCTGGTTTAATTTGTTCTAACACCCAATTCTTTGTCTTTTTTGCAGTCCATGGTATGCGCAAAGCTCTCCAACAACACCACATTTCAAAGCAGCTGATTTTTCTCTTATTTTTCACTCTCCAACTTTCAAATCCATACATAGAGATTGGGAATACCATGGTCTGAATGATCCTGACTTTTGTGTTCAGTGATACATCTTTGCATTTGAAATAATAATAATAAAATTTGTATCCTGCCTTTCCTCCAGGGTACTAAAAACACTATAAAACATCATAAAAACAGACATTAAAATATATTAAAACAAAACATATTTAAAAACATCTTTTTTTAAAAAAAATTAAAAACATCTTAAGCAATTCCAACACAGACACAGACTGGGATGAGGTTTCTACTTAAAAGGCTTGTTGGAAGAAGAAAGTTTTCTGTAGGCACTAAAAAGATAATAGAGATGGCACCTGCCTAATATTTAAGGGAAAGGAATTCCAAATTTAGTGTAGATGCCACTACACTAAAGGTCCTCGTCCTATGTTGTGCGGAACGGACCTCCAAATAAGTTGATATTTGCAGGAGGCTCTCACCTGCAGAGCACAGTAATCAATTGGGTGTATAAGAGGTAAGATGATATTTCAGATATCCTGGTCCCAAGCTGTATAGGATTTTTGTATACCAAGATCAGAACCTATAGAACCTATCAGAACCTATATAACCTTGTAGCTAATGGGCAGCCAGTGCAATTCTTTCAGCAGTGGGGTGACATGTTGGTAATACCCTGCCCCACTGAGAAGTTGCGCCACCATATTTTGCACCAGCTGCAGGTTCTAGACCAACCTCAAGGGTTGTAGTACGGATTGTGTTGTGTTAAGAATCAGTCTTCTGTGGCATCATTTTTTAAAGTTTACAGCATCAAATATTATACTTGCTTCTGTCCTTGGGATAGTAATGAAAATATTTGATAAAATGGACCCCAAAACCAAGCAATTCCACTGGTTACATCTATCATTACTAATGACTTAAATTTTTAATTAAAAAATTGCTTGCAACAAAAGTTGAAAAGGGCTTATTTATCCATTATATTTTAAGGCCTTTGCCATCTGCAAAATCTAATTAGAATGATAACTTTATACAGTTTTCTCCATATACTGTATCATTTATCATGCAAAAGTATCCACCTCTAGGGCTTATTTCTTGTTGATGGTTGTTTTGTGAATAGTATTATTATATAGTTTAGTCACTAAGTGGCACTGGACAGTTGTATTTGGGTAGAGGTAGAAGTTTCCTGTTGCTGTTCTGGTATTGTTGAAGACAGACAATAAAGTTCTTCTCAAGTTCCCTGACAAGTGAGTCCTCTAAGCCTTCTGAGGTTCAAAGGAGTTCATTGCAGCAGATTTGTTTATAGTTCAGAATCAATTGTCATCAAGCATTTTATACCTCAGTCAGTACCAAGAATGTTAATATAGAGAATAATGTTCCATGTTTGCATGCACATAATCCTTATTCAAATCTGGAACCCCACCAATAAGGGACTAAGAGAATGGGGGATTTATTCCACACACCACTCCATTCCTGAAGAGCTGATTGGGAGGATTCCAATTTTTCAAAAGAGCTATGTGTCTGTAGCCCCATTGTTAGGTTGAGCTGGGGAATCATACATGTAGCCTATGTTTATGTGCATAATTTCCTATCATTCTAGGTCTATACATGTGGAAAGCTTCTTCCATATTTGTAGCTCTAGCTGGAATGGCAATGTAAATGTGGAAATATTAAACACAAGCATGTTACCGCATTCACTGGGATTTAGACGGCAACCATTCTAAAAGATCTGTTGCATAAAAATACCCTCAATAAGAAGGTAAAAATGCTTCATATGTGGGTTGAATCCAGCACCACTGCTCATGCAATGAGACTTCTCTTTCCTCTCCTTTCCCTGAGCAGTTCAGAATCTGCTCTAGAGGGTTTCCGCATCTCTCTGGAGCAGATTTTGAGGGTGTGCAGGGGACTGCAGGGGACATGAAAGGAGGCAAAAGTTCTGTTACAGAAGTGGAAGATTGTTGGGCAGTCAGAATGGCAGCAGTAGATACAACTCAATGTCAGGTGGTGTAGTTTTGCAAATTAGTTTAAATAGCTTTTGGGTAAGGGAATAGTAGTCTTTATTTTGTTTTTGTCAGATGTTATTGATTAAAGCACATATAGACAAATGTTGAGGTTGGCAGGTAAACAGATCCTTCCTGAAATTGACTTGTGGATACAATAGCAAATAGAAAATAAAATTATTTGTTATGATGCATAGTTGTGGTCAAACATACATGTTTATTTAGCGGATAAAAGGTGGTGTCTTTTCCTGGAACGACTGGAACTTAAAATGGCTGTCAGTGAATGGAGAGGGTATATTTTTTCCTGGGTAATTCAGAGTGCTATATTTTCTTTCTTCTAACCAGCAAAATGTAACCTTTCCAATTTGGATGTAAATGAAAGGAACATGGAAGTTTAGCTCTGTGATAAGCTCCAAATAATCGAAATAATTTTTAAGCTTTGATCTCAAAAACCCTGCTGCTGCTGCTGCTGCTGTTTTTTAAATTATTATTTTTATTATTATTTGCTTAGCATAGCATCTAGTTCCTTATATAGACCTCAAACTCATACATTATTTGCTTTGTGTGTCAACTCAACCTGCAACACTCACAAAATACTAAATGGTATTGATAAAGTATGCTAATATTTAACATATTACTTTTGTTAATGAATAATATACAGGAACAAAAATACTGTTCTATAATCTATGGTATATCATACTCTTTAGGTAATATTTTCCTTGTTAATAGCAAATATCACCAGATTTGGCACAATCTGATAAGGAGCAAAGGATCACTCCTATGCTATTCAGATCACTGTTTAATATGTAAAATTAAGCTGGGTAGGTTGGGAAAAATACTTGGGAATAAACAAACAGGCATTACTACAATACAATATTAATACAGTAATAATACTAGAAATGTGAATTGGTAGTAAAACCATCACATTGTACATGACTGGTTTGTGGTCTGGTACAGGTATAACATTTTCAGTCTCTAACCCTTGAATGTAAAATTTTACATACTGCTTCTAAATTCTAATTCATCTGGCACTCCCTTTCTTCAGCTACAGGCCTGGCTGCTTACAGATACGTTGCATAAATGTATGGTTATTCACATTCTGTAAATAGTACTTTGGGACAGAAAAGTGCAGAAGCCTAGAGAAATCCATCAGCTTCGTAGGCAGTGGGACTATAACTTTGGGCTCTAACTTAAGAGCAACCATAGAACAACTAATACCACAATGAAAGCAAGAAACACATTCATAGTATTCTGCAGTAGGCTTAACCACTAACAGGCCATGTGACCTCTACTTATTTATAACCATTAAGGCGGCATGGGGTGGGTAGTTGCTAGACCGTATTATTCAATCGGATAAAAGATCAGTGCCATGCCATATATTTTTTGTTAGCTCAAGATCCTAGGTTCAGTTGGAAGTGTCTTGGTTAAGGAGCCATGGCTAATTGAAACTGCTACTCAAAATGTTGAAAAACTATTAGTGAGTTTGGAAGCCTGTTTATTTTTTAAAGTATCTGTGAATTGTCCACACCATTCACATGATATGTTGAATCTTTAAAACAATCCTGTGCCATGGTCCACTATTCCCAATGTGCTGAGGGAGCTATGCATTTACTTTTACTATATATATATATATTTTACAAAAAGGGAAAAATCATTTTTACAGCAGTATTTTAAATGTATATGTTTATTGGCATTAAATTTCTGAAAGGAATACTATTCGAGGCAAATAAGTGTCTACCTCTGCCTTATATAATGAGGTTTTTAAAACTATTATTAAAATCTTATGGAACCATTCATACTCTAAAAGCTATTAGGTTCGTAGTGCATAGTAATAGTAAATGTGGCTGTTGTTTATTCCCCATGCTGTTTAACATCTACATGAAGCTACTGAGTGGGTTGTCAGCAATATGCTGATGATACACAGCTGTCTTTCCCCTTTGCATCTGTAGGCATGGCAATGGATGTGTTAGCGGGGTGGTGAACCTTTGGCACTCCAGATGTTGCTGAACCACAACTCCCATCATCCATGTCCATGGGCCATGCTTGCTGGGGATGATGGGAATTGTAGTTCAGCAACATTTGGGGTGCCAAAGGTTCGCCACCCCTGGTTCGGTAATGGACTGGATGAATGCCAATAAATTGAAGCTTAATCCAGATAAGACTGACGTGCTGTTAAGGGTGGGTCCCTAGATTGCTTGGGTGGAGCTTGGCCTGCTCTGGATGGTGTTACACTCCTTCTGAAGAAGCAGTTGCCTGCCTAGCTTGGGGTACTTCTGGATCCATTACTGTGGCTTGAGGTTCAAGTGGCCTTGCTGGTACAAAGCACCTTGCAAGAGCTTCATATAGTTGCCCATCTCTGCTTATCTGGACAGGGATAGCATAAATTCTGTTGTCTATGCTCTGGTAACCTCTGGGTTAGATTACTGCAATGGCTGCCTTTGAAGACAGTTTGGAAACTGCAGCTGGTGCAGAACCCAGCAACCAGATTGCTGACTGGGATAAGATGGTATAACATCTATTCTGGCTTGACAGTACTGGCTACCTATTAGCTTCTGGGCTCAATTCAAAACGCTGATTTTGACCTATGAAGCTATATGTGGCTCAGGACTAGGGTTGCCAGGTCTCCAGGTTTTGCCCAGAGACTCCAGTTTTTCAGATCCTGTCTGGTCTCTGGGTGAGTCACCTTAATCTCCAGACACTTAGGTTTCATTTTTTTAAATAAAAAGTTTCTAGGTGGTCTGGTTCAAAAGATATAAACCAGTTACTCCCCTGCAACTTAATTAAGGAGTCAAACAAGTTTAAATTTTAGTGGATTGTTGAAGAGGGCAATTTATTTGCCTGATTCATAACCTGTTTTGAAAACCTTCCCAATATGAAGCTTTTCTGGGATAAAGCTGCAATACTAATTCCACATACCTGGGAGTTAACCCCATTGAATTAAGTTGGACTTACTTTTGAGTAGACATGGTTAGGATTCTGCTGAAAATCAATGGGACTTTTGAGTGAATATAGAAAAGGATTGTGTTGTAAATTTTTCTCTCCCCCTCCGATCCGTTTTTTTTAAAGCAGTTAGGCAGGGCTTACTTAGATGTTACTGCTTTTATTTGACAGGAAATTAATTTTTTTTTAAAAAAAAAGTTCTGCAGTGGCTGGTTTGACAATAAACTATTATGTATTTTTACATCTCCAGAGTGTGTGTGTATATGGAATATTTCCAACAACCCTGTGAGGTAGGGTTGGAAACCAAGGCAGCTCACAACAAGAAATAAAGCCATTTAAAATCCAATAACCATAAAACAAGTATAAAATAGTTGCAAAACAGCTTAAAGTGGCATGATTCTGAATTTTGGATTGGGTGAGTGAAGTTCCTTATCACTGAATTGCAGTCCCGTGCATGCTTCCCTGTTTGAGTAAGCCCCATTGAATACATTGGGACTTGCTTCTGAGTAAACATGCATAGGATTGCACTATAAATATCTTTACAGATTGTGTAAATAATAAACATTTTGACATTCATGCTTATATAAGTATTTCTTCATACCATGTCTTGATATGAATCTGATTTCACACTATGGTTGTAAATTATTATTTACAAACGATTATTTCCTCTACATTTTAAGTGTGTCCTTCTTCCTTGGGGTGGTCATGGTCCGCTTCTGTTGCTTTCACCCTGAGGGGCAGTTTAGCCTGAGAGATGGTGTGTAGCCCATCATCACCCGGTAAACTTTGTAGCTTATTTCCATTTTAAAATTTAATTAAAGTGATTTACATGCAGGCAAAGTTTATGAAGTAATGCAGATCCACATAATATATTTAAAGCTGAGCTTGGAAAAGTTACTTTTTTAAACTACAACTCCCATCAGCCCCAGCCAGCATGGCCACTGGATTGGGCTGATGGGAGTTATAGTTCAAAAAAGTAACTTTTCCAAGCTCTGATTTAAAGCACATCCATCTCGCATTTGAAGCACTTGACTTTCCCCAGAGAATCCTGGGAAGTGTAGTTTCCCCCTCAGTTATAGTTCCCATCACCCTTAACAAACTACAGTTCCCAAGATTCTGTAGTGGGATTCATGTGCTTCAAATGTATGTTGACTGTGCTTTAAATGCATAGTGTGGCTCTGCCCAAGTATGCTGTGCATTCATTAGTGAATTGACAATAACAATTTTAAAAGATACTTTTCAAAACAGGGCTGTAGCTCAGTGATAGGGCACATGCTTTGCATGCAAAAGTCCAAAATTCTATCTATGGAAGAGACTATTGCCTCGAATCTTGGAGAGCCAATGCCAGTTCATGTCATCAGTACTGAGCTAGATGGTATCAAATGGCCTGGCTCTGTATAAGGCAGATTCTTTTGTTCCAAAAGAAGAAATAGGCCCAAGGGCCACAGTGACTCCGAAAAATATGTATTTTATTTACAACATTTATATACTGCTTTATCGTAAAAAACCTCAAAGCGGTTTCCAGAAGGAATTAAAACCATAAAATTATTGGCAAAAAGTGTTAAAGTTATTAAAAATATTCAAAATAATAAAAGTAACAATGAGTTAAAAACAGATAAAAAAAGTAATAGCTTCTACATGCCTGCGTAGGCTTGCCTACACAAAAATGTTTTTAGAAGGTGCCAAAATGAGTACAATTAAGGCACTTGCCTAATGTAAATAGACAGGGATTTCCAAAGCGTAGGTATAAGAGCAGAACAAGTATTATGTGGAACCTGTAACATGGAAAGCACACCTTGAACTTGGCCTGGCAGCAAATTGGCTACCAGAACAGATTTCAGAGCAGAGGTATTATGTGCTGCTAAGGTCTCATCCATGTCAGCAATCGTGCCGTAGCATTTTGCACTGATTGTAGCCCCAGGCCAGGTTGTGCTGCATGGGTATTTCTGTGACCTTGGCTGATTGGCTGCCAGAAGTTTTTTAGTTTTGTTAGGAACCCTGACTTGTGAGATGCTGAGTTTTCTGTCTTACTCATAGGAATCTTGTTGTGGTAGGAAATCATCACTGTATTTTGTTTTTCTGTTTGCATTTCATTTACACCTGACCTTACTGCTTTACATCCATAGACGCAACAACAGTGATTCCATGTAGTCAGCTGAACCCTCTTAAACCCCCTGATGATGCACCTTGTTATTTGCATGATGGCTTGTTTCTTGCCCAATAGTGGTAAAAGAGAATTCACATACCATTCCCAATCTACTGCCTGTGATGGTAGACCAAACCATGTGTGTTTTCTCTCTGTCAAGTATTACTTATTGGAATTGGGTGGCTGTCAAAGTGAGTTTATAGCAGCCCACAGAATTGGCAGGAAAGTGTAGAGAATCTTCTTAACTCTTACTCATTTCTCAAACCTCTCTCTGCAGTGAAGGATCAAGTCTGTAAAGACTTTTGGAGCAGCCATTTTAAAAGGCAGGCAGGGCATTCGAGGCAGGGGATTGCGAACCCTGCTTTGATGGATATCGTTGCAGAGGGTCCCTAGTCAAGCATTACCAATAGCACAGTCCTAACCATATCTACTCAGAAATAAGTCCTGTTCACTTCTATGGGTCTTAGTCCCTTAGTAAATGTATTCAGAATTGCAGCCTTCAGGGGCATACCTTTACTCCTGAGTGCTCCCATCTAACATCTCCACAACATTAGGCTATCTTCCGACAAGTGACTGGCCTGGCCTGAGGGCACTTAAACCCTTTTTGCCAGAAGCAAGTAGGCTAGATTAAATGTTCCTTACCCAGGCTCTCTAAGCAGGTGAGAAGGAATGATCCCATCACTTCAGCTGGACCTGGAAACACCCTCATTTAGCTAAGATTTCTATCTTAATTTCCAGATAATTTTTTTTGTTTGAGTGGTTTGCTCCAAGCAACTGCAGTTGATGCTTAATGTATCATGCTTAATAACATCACTAGGGCCTGCCCCTATGGTATCACTAAGGCCCGCCTCTGAAATCTCAGGGTTTGGGATGCTTCTGACCTGGCAACCCTACTCAGGACCTCAAGTACTGCCTCTCCCCGCATGAACCAACTCATTCATTTTCATTTGCCCTCTCTGAGGGAGTACTGTGAGCCACGCAGGGAGGCAGTGGATAGACGAGGGCGAAACAGAGGATGAGGACTTGGACTGGGAACCCAGGGAGGGGCATACAGTGAGGGGGACTCACAGGGCACCCCAGCCCCCATCTTTGACAGCTCAGTCCCCTTGGCTCATGCTTACCCGCCTCCTTAAAGTTCCACCCAGTATTTCACCAATCCCTGCTCACCCCAGAGAAGCTACCAGACCCCCACAGAGCACCTGAGTCTCCACCCCCACCAGTCGTGATGGTCAAGAGGATTATGAAGTGGAGCAGATCCTTGACTCCTGCCGGCATCAAGGAAAGCTGCAATATCTGATTCATTGGAGGGGGTTTGGTCCAGAGGAAAGATCCTGGGAGGTGGCGACAGACATTCACATGCCAGATTTAGTGAGAGAGGTTCATGAAGCTTATCCAGACAAGTCCAAGCCCCCAAGGTGTGGTGGGGAATTGGCATGGGGGGATGATGGTGTGAGGGGGCGGATAGAGAAGGGTGAAAGAGAGGATGAGGACTTGGACTGGGAACCCAGGGAGGGGCAGACAGGGAGTTGGACTCATAGGGTGCCCTGGCCCCCATCTTTGACAGCTCAGCCTCCTCAGCTCCTGATCCCCCTGTGGAAGCTCCACCTGGCCCGTCTGACACTCTTCAATTGGATACACCCCCATTGGCTGTGCCAGAGGCATAACCTCACACGTCAGATGTTTCCCAGTCAAGCACTGCCCAGGTTCCCATGCCTGAACTGAATGTTAGCAAGCCCCCTCCATTGGAGGGAGAAGTTGAGATCAAGCCACCTTCGCCCTGCTCTCAGCGGCAGTTGAGGTGGAAGTTCAACAGTTGGAGCTGAGGTGGAGTCTTCATTTGTGCGTACGATCCAAGCCTGTTTAAGTTGACTTGGGGGGGGGGACCTGGTTGCTGAGTCAACGTCTTAGAGTCGCAGAGTCATGCTTAGTCAGAGCTTGAGCAGAGCTGAGTTCCTAAAAATAGTAGTTAGGTTAATAAGGCTGACTGCTTTGGATGTATCTATTACTTTAATAAAAAAGAGAAAAAGCCACAGTCAAGTCTGAGTCTGAATCCCTTGACTTTGGGCAAGACAGGGAGGTGCGAATGGGCTTTTTCAGTGGTGGCTCCTTGTTGTGGAATGGTCTCCTAAGGGAAGCATGCCTGGTGTCATTGCTATCTGTTTTTAGGTGCTAGGCAAAAATATTATTTCCCTGGGCATATAGTTTTTAATTGGGAAGGTATTTAGATATGTCAGTGGCCTTTGTTGTGCTTATACTTTAAGTGGGATAGGTTGGACATGTTCCTTTAAATACATTGTCAGATAAGTATTTTAGTTCTTGTTTATTGCTATTTTTATCTGATTTTAATGTCTTGTTTTATTTTTACTGTATAGCTCACTTTGAGCCATTTGACTGCAAAAATGTAACAGATATAATAAATAACAACAATACATTTAACTCTACATATTTATAAGAATGGTTTTCTCTAACTTCTATATGTCTCCTATAACTTGACTGAAATTTGGAAACCCTATACATAAGTCCCACTGACTTCAAATCTAAGTAAATGTGTATAGGATTGTAGCCTTAGGTTTGCATAGAAGACATTTTTAGATTCTGGGAATTTCATTTTTCCTTTATAGATGATGGTGATAATAATAATAATACAGATTTCCATGCAATTTTGTATGTAATATATATTTTGGAAAGTTGTTTGTTTGTTTCCTATTCATTTGCACACTTAAGAGATCATAACCAAATTTTGCATGATGGTTCCTGAAATCAAGGAGCAAGATAAAACTGAATGGATTTTAACCACTGATTTCAAAACTGCAGTGTTGTTTTGGTTTCTTAGAATTCCTGGGTATGAGGCCACTAGTAATCTATAGAAAATATATACTCCTAGATCTGCACTCTTTCTGCATGTAATGTTAGTGTATTTTCCATGAAGTGATTTCCTATGCCTTAATAATATGCTGGAAAAAATATTTGTGTCTGCTTGTAGAAGAGACCATAAATATGATTTACTGCTGTATGGGATAATTGAGAAAGGGAATTACCGGTTATGACATTTTGTACTTCTGTATGAATTGAAATTGGAACACTGTACACAAACATGATTTTTTCTTAGGTGTTGAAAAAATTCATTTGAATTCAACCATATTAAAACACTTCAAAAACATCCAGGGGTATGGATCAATTAAGATGCCCCAAATAATTCCATATTATGTTATTAAAATACTTTAAATTAGGGTTTATTTATATACTGCTTTTTGCCCCAAAGGCGGCCTTGATTTTGAATTAATCAATACTCATTTATTTTTTCATGCATATAGCCACTTGAATTTTTGAAAGCAAGTAGCTAACTTCTAAGATGCTATGGTCTAATATGGCTATCCTTGTACAACAATTCTGAAAGAAAATGAAATTATTATGTTACTTGATCTTTAAAATGTTTCCAAAACTTAAATCTGGCTGTACATAATCCTGTGTGTGAAACTCTTAATTTTTGTCACAAATCAACCCCACTCTCTTCAATATGAAGTGACACAGACTAAGGACTAAGATCCAGTGATGACTAGTAGATGTGAAAGATTGTTTGCATAGCCATATCTTGGAAATGACCAAATCATTAAACAGTGGTGAGAAATGAATAGATACTCTTCAACACTGAATTTGCTAGACAGTGCTTGGCCTGTTAGAAAGTCATTGCATAGGCTGCTGGCTCTTACCCTTTTTTCCCTATTGCATTCAGAAATTTATATTTTGCGCTCTTATTTTAAAGCAAGTGTTTCATGGAAGAGAGCAAAGTTCTCTACCAGTGATGTACTGTAAACGTAACATTACTATCAAATGATCGTATTAAAATCACACTAGTTTTGACATAAGATCAAGAACAATCTATCCTGCCTGATTGTATATTGCAATTGATGAAATTTGACTTCAGTATTAGTAATTAAATCATGAACATCAAAAGAGCATTAATGATTTTAGTAAAGCAATGAATTGATAAAATTGTTTAATTTATGGCACTAACTTAGAAAAATATAATCCAAATGACAGTTCTTATTTTAGTTGCAAGCATTTAACCCTTGCTTGTAGAACAGGTGTCTTAGAATTTAATAACTAATATGTTAACTAAGATGTCTTAAAATTTAATAATTTAAATAACTTCTATGTTACTAAAGGCTGGTCACTGCAGTAGACTTATGTGAAATGCCTATAATACTTGTGATGTGTGTCTTTTTCCCCACTGGTATATATGTCTTGCTGTCTGATCGCATGGGGTAGCTCCATATCCACTTCACCCTCTTCCTGAAGGGTTCTGATGCTGGTGTGGAAATACCACCTGCTTGACTGCTGGCCTCCAGGCCACCATCCTTGGCAATAGGTCAACTGTAGAGAATATGGCTTGCATGAATAAGTTTTAGTTCAGTGGATAACAGACTGGAAGGCTGAGACAGCTGGCCTTGGAGGTCTTGGAGAACTTCTGCCAGGCAAAGTAGACAATGCCTGTCTAGATGAGTCACTACACTTGGACTCTGTATTGGATATACAGGGATGGGGAACCTTTTTCACTCCATGGACCAGATCTTTATCAGGATCATCCTCATGGGCCAAATTTGACAGATGACATCTCATTATTGACAGGTACCTGTCAAAATTGCTTGCAGGGTTGCCAAGTGTTTGCTGCTGCTATGTGAGGAAGAAGCTCTTCTGGGCTTTGTGCAGTAGCAGCAGCCATTTGGGAACCCTGCTGGCTTCCTACTCTCCCCTATACCGCCAGTGGTGATTGCAGCAGCAGTGGGGCTATAACAGAGAAAGAACGTTTCTTTCTCTCCCTTGCCCACCACACCCCACCTGCTGCCATCGCCATTGCCAGAAGGGAAAGGAGGAAAGCAGCCCTTGCTGCCATTGTGGGAACTGCTGGAAAGAAGAGTACTGGGGAGCTCCACTGGCTTCCTTCTCTCACGTCCCATATTGCCTGAAGGAGAAGGAAAGGCTTTTCCAAGACTCCCCTGCCCCACTTCATCCCCAGTGTTGGGAACTTAAAGCAGAAAGCGGAGAGGCTTTCACAAAGGCTCTCCCGTTTGAGCGAATGGGAGCACAGGAGCTTCAGAGGGCACTTTTGGGCTTTAATCCCTGCTCAGCTGATGAATGGGCATTAAATCCTGCTGTCTTGGCTGTGCAGTCTTGTTCCCTGCTGCCAATGCAGGATTAAACCCAGTCCTCCTGCCCATCAGCTCACCTCACTAGTAGAATGGGCATGGTTGGGGGAAATGGCCTCATGGGCCAAATTGGACCCCTTGGGGGCATCATTGGCCTGGATGTGAGAGGATCCTCACCCCTGAAGTTAAACATCAGAACTCATAATCTTTGAGGAGTTGCTGGGGCTCTAGCATGTCCCATAGCTGATGATTGCCCTGCTTTTCCAGTGCTCCCATCAGCCTTCCATTTAAATGTTGTACCACATCTAGTGTCATGGCCATTTAATTTTCCCATAATAGTCTGGAGTGATGCTGTGTCCGGGGTGCTCCAGGTAACTGTATGATATTTTAATGGTGGTGTACCCTACCAGCACTATTGGGGGCACCACTGCTGCCTGCTGCCCTGTAAGGTCTCTCTGGTTTGGGGGGGCACCAGTGTAGGAGGGCACTGTGCCAAATGCCCCCTTAAGCCTGGAGTCAGTGCTTCAGATAAATATTTTTATTAGAGAATGTTTTGATTACAGATCAATGTACAGGCAATGAAGCAGCATATAGCATTCCCATAGAGGTTGGGTGCATGCAGAAAAAGTTTTACATAAACAATAGTAGGAAGCAGCATATGATAAGGCATGCAAGTCTTTTAAGGGAAGGTGGCAAGTCAAAGTCAGCTTGCAATTAATGAATTTCAAGAGTGTCAGGAAGGGAGATCGGGGCAAAGCCAGTCTCTCCTTGCGTGGGGGCCAGTGAGCCGGGCCAGTCATCTTTCACTGATTGTAACCTCCAGTCATGGATCCTTGGCAGTGGGAGTTCTCTGAGGCAAGGGGGTCCTCCAAAGGCATTCTCTGCGGTGGTTGCTGGTGCATCTGGCATATTCAGGTAGCATGATTGTATAACGTGTGAGAATGTCACACTTAGCAGTTCATGGAGTGCAAGCTTACATACAGTAAACAAAGCAAAAATAAAATGCATAAAATGCATTTTATATAGGTAGGGGGTAAGATGCAGTGCAAACGTCTGGCATGTAAGTCATTTTTTAGGAGTTGCGCTGACAAGTCCAAGATGGATCTTCTGATGCAGAGTCTGTGGCTGGGGAGAAGGGTAGGCCCAGGCTCCTTCTGCAGGTGGTGGTTGCACATTCTCTGGGAGTATCTGAGCCATCTGGATTCTCAGCTGTCTCAGGTCTCCAAGGGGCTGTTTTCCCAGCTGTGAAAAACAATAACGAAAACAGACAAACAAGACAAAACAAAAAAGTTGGGCTTGTCCGCAACACGGTGTTGCCTCTTGGCTCTAACCCCATTGAGGGGAAGGCCAAGAGGCTGGGGCTCCCTCTTCGTGAAGGAGGAGGCAGCAATTTGTGGCTTGTCCCCTCTAGGCATAGTGGGGCGAGCCTGTGGTGGCTCCCCTCATCTGGGTTAGGAGGATGAGCCGTTTACTCAGGATCTCATTGGTCCATCCTCACAGCGATTGCGGGGATGGACCATTTGTAGCTCCCTCGCTGTGGGGTTAGGGGGGTGAGCTGATTCCTCATACTGGCGGTGGCCTGTCATGTGTTCGACATATATATCCTGGGACCACCGTGGTGTCTGAGACCATCAGCTTGTGCATGAGTTTGGCATAGCATTTGCCCACGCCACAAGCTCTCAGTATGGGTTCATTGTCAGGGTCCCAGCCTCCTAGGGCTCCGATGAGGAGAGCGTGGATGGAGACTTTGTACCCCCTCTCCCTAAGTGCATCTGCCAGAGAAGTGTACTTGCAGTGTTTGCATTCCCTGGCTTCTTTCATGGCTGCTTTTTTGTTCTTGAAGGGGATAATTATGTCTACCATGGTCGTTTTCCTCTGTTCTTCCTGGCGGATGACGATGTCCGGTCTCAGTTGACTCCCTGTGTCAGGTATGGAGCGGTTCAGGGAGATGGTGCCCATTGAGGCAGGGATGGCTTTGGCCAGGCGGTTCATCACTGCTGCTTGTCGGTGCTTCCATGCCGTTGAGTGGGGCTGGCAGCTATAGAGCATGTGTGGAAGGGTCTCGTTGGAGTGTCCACAGTGGTGGCAGCGCTTGTCTTGATTGCTAGATTTGATGGGTCCGTTGAGGCGGGCACAGTGCACAAAGTGCCAGTTGGCAAAACATGTGAAGTCTCCTCAGGGCATGTAGTGGTTGCTGGCATCCCATTGTGAGGTGACTTCAAATACCTTTCCCTGGTCCGGCTTGTTCTTAAGTGCAGTGACATACTTCTCACTCACAGACTCTTTCAGGGTGCTCTCCAGGAACCTCCTCGATCTGTGAGTGAAGAGCTGTAGTTCTGGTACGTTGCCTTGGGTGATGGTGATCTGTGGGCCTTCTGCCTTCCAGGCCCACTAGCAGTGAATGAGCTTATTGAGGCGGTGTGTCATGTTCCCGGTGCAGATGAAAAGGGAGGAGAAGTTGCTGCCATCGCGGCCAAACTCATTTTCTAGCGATCTATAGAGGAAAGTGGCCAGATCCTCCTTGGTGGGGTCCCTGGCAATTCTTTTCTGGACGACTTCTGTCAGGGTGCCATGTGCTACTGTCTTGACAGTGTTATCTGGGCAGGTGAGGAGGCAGAAAGCATGGGTGACTGCTGCAACATCACCAAAGTGGCCCAGCTTTGAGATTCCTGCTCTTCCCCGTCGCTGAGGGATGTGAAGGATGTCGTTGGTGGCCTGCTTGGGGAAGCTGAACCATTTCTTGAGCAGGGTTGTGAATACCCGATTGGCTCTGTTTAGGGCAGTTTTCTGGACAGCCGATCCTGAAAGTGCAAAGTCTATTCTGGGGAGAAGGAATGTTATGAGTGCATCCATCTTCTGCCAGTAGTGAGGAGTCAATCTTGCCAGCGCCTGTCATGATGGTGTGAATAGTTGCTTCGGGGGTCTGGTAGGTTCGGAATCTGGTGGGGGTTCCTAAGTGTTGGTAGGCCTCCCCTTCTGTGATGTGTGCTGTGGGTTGTCCTTGGATGGTGAAGGCTGTTGGCAGAATCTGGTTTTTCTGGCTACCATTGATGTGGAGTAATGCACACTTTTTGCATTGAAGCCCGGAGATCCATCCATCTGGCAGCAGTTGTGATGCTGGTCAGTATTCCTTGCAGTTCCTCTGGCTTCTCACTGACTAGCAGCAGGTTGTTGGCATAGGTGAGGATGCTGACTTTTTACTCATGCAGGCCAAAGCCTCCTGGTCCATTGGCGATGTGTCAAAGGAGAGGCTCCATGGATAGGTTGAAGGTGATGTGGCTGAGTGGGCAGCCCTGTTTCACTCTGCAGTGGATCTGGATCTCAGCACTTTCTCCTTCCACAGCATGCACGGTGGTGCTGCAACCATTGTAGAGCTCCCTGATCAGGTCGAGGAACTCCCCTGGCATGCCAAATTCAGCCAAGATGTCCAAGATATGGCGGTGTGGGACAGAGCCAAAAGTGTTGCTGAGGTCGAGCCAGGCAATGGCACATTCTCTTCTGGAGCTGCGGATGGTGTCAGTCACTGTCTGGAGCAGGAAGTTGTGTTCATGGCACCCCTTGTAGGACATGAAGCCTGTCTGCTGGGAGCCGATGGCATTGCAGGTGACCGCCCAGTGACTCTGGTGGCAATGCAGCTGGCATACATCTTGTAGATGGTGCTGCAGAGGGTGATTGGGCGCCAGTTGCTGGGATCTGTGGGGTCACCTTTCTTGTGGATGAGGACTGTCATGGCCTTCTTCCACGCATCCGGTGTGTGGTGGAATTCTTTGCAACGATTGAAGATGGAGGTGTCAGCTCTACACTGCATCAGCAGTGTCAGGGGGGGCTGGAAATTCCTGGGTCTTTGGCAGGGAAGGAAAGTCCTTAGCCAGCAGTCGGGTTGTAAATCTGCCAGGCCTATCCGAAGCGTACTTGCCGAGTCAGAAGTCCAGAAGCGAGGTCAGTGGAGGTCCGGGATCAATTGCCAAGGGGTCAGTCAAAGAGATGCTGCAGGGAAACTAGGTCTACACAAAGCCACGCCTGACGTTGCAGTCAGCAACAAGCTGCAGCCAAGGTGTGCCTTATAAAGAGCAGGATGGACAGCAGGTGTGAGCCCTCAGCGTTTGGGCCTTAAGGAGACAGGCCTGCCTCTCTTCTGCCTGACCTTCTGCTGTCTACGTTCTGCAGGTGAGGGGGGAGTATCCTGTTCACTGTCTGTGTCTGGCTGCAGGGCCTCCGCTGTCCCTGGGGTGCTCTGCAGCTGAGGGGGAGAAGGAGCTGGATTCTCAGGAGGCTCCTCCGTGTCTCCTTCTGGGTCTGCTGCTCCTGGGTCTGCTGCTGTTACTCCCGAGTCGTCCTCATCGGAGGAGTCCTCTGACGGGGCCATGACAGGAGGCTAGGACCAGGAAACCCGGGTCACATTGCTTTAGCAGGCCATACCAGATTCTGTCTTTACCTGGGACTGTGTTTTTGGCCCTTCGGAGTCTTGCCTCTACTTCCTGTGGGGTGAAGTCTATTAGGAGTAGTGCCAAGTTCTTGCTCAACTCTGGGGAGATCAGAGAGATTGGCCAGGCCTGGAGTGTCTTGTTGGTCATCTCTGTCAAAGACTGATGCAAAGTAGTGGTGTAGGTTGTCACCAGGGATTGTAGAAAAGGGAGATGGACCATTGAGAAACTATCTCACAGCCTTGGCTCCATTGGTGCGGTAGAGCATTTGGATACGTGATGCTGCCTGTGGGTCAAAGCACCTCACTGTGACATAAGAACATAAGAAGAGCCTGCTGGATCAGGCCAGTGGCCCATCTAGTCCAGCATCCTGTTCTCACAGTGGCCAACCAGGTGCCTGGGGGAAGCCCGCAAGCAGGACCCGAGTGCAAGAACACTCTCCCCTCCTGAGGCTTCCGGCAACTGGTTTTCAGAAGCATGCTGCCTCTGACTAGGGTGGCACAGCACAGCCATCACGGCTAGTAGCCATTGATAGCCCTGTCCTCCATGAATTTATCTAATCTTCTTTTAAAGCCGTCCAAGCTCCTTCCACCCCGTTTCTCCTTCCACCCCGGTGGGGAGGGTACCAAAATGCAGGGGCTCTGGGAGCTGCTTCCGTGCACCTGCCTCCCTGTCTCTCTTGTGGTTTGGCTTCTGCGAAGAGCTCACTTGTCAGAGCAGCGATGATCAGTTCAAATTCCTCAAAGGTCATGGTCTCTCCTAGCCTGGCAAGCCAATTAGACTGCCATGCTGTGGGTTGTTGGTCGCCCTGTTGCACAGCCTCCTCCGTGACAGGTGGCTCCTGTCGGTCATTGGGACTCCTCTGCTCCTCATGTCTGCACTGTGCTTGGGTGGGTGTGCGGGATGGTCCATTGTGGGAGAGGCGAGAGCTGCAGGCACTGGGTTGGAGGGGCCATCGTTCATGGTCCTGCTTGTTGATGGTGTTTCAGGAGCTGTGGGTCTTGTTGGCTCACCATTTAGGCATTGCGGTGTTGATCTTCTTTCTGGTGGCCCTTTGGCTGGGGTGCTGTCAACTTGTTTAGGGTGTGGGCTGTGTCTAGGGAGATTTTGGTGACCACCCTGTCTGTCTGCAGGCTCTTTCTGTCATGAGGTCATGGCATTCATCTGGGCTGCATTGTTGTGAGGCTGTGGCTTGGATTGCAGGGGGGTTGGTTTGGTCGCCTCTCGTTTGGCATGCTCCTGGAGGGATGGGGCGGTGGCTGCACAGTGCTGGTCCAAGGTGAGCTGCTGTTGTGTCGATGGGGGGATGCACAGTTTGCTTGATGCCTCTTGAGGATCAGCATGGACTTGGAGTAGTAATGTGCCAAATGCCCCCTTAAGGCTGGAGTCAGTGCTTCAGATATACTATGTCCAGTTTGTTCCAAGTGTGTGTATCTAATGTTGCAAATAAAAGACAAGAAGATTCAGGTGGAATTGGACAAATGTATGAGAAATATGTTTGTGACTTTTCAAACCTAGTGCTAACATAAGCCCCCCCCCCATTTCATGTTGCTCATCTTTGACAAACTCACAGGGTGCTGGGATTAAAAATGGATTCATATCTGAATACGTCTTCACATTGGGTTTGTGAAGGGATCCCCCCCATAGGTTAGATGGACAAGTACCACTGAACAATTCTCTGCTGTCTTCTGTAGTGCATGCATTGGATCATTATTTGACTCATTTGGAGCTATTTGAGCCATTTGGATATCCTTCGGTGGTATATTTGTGAGATACTGCTGTTTATTTGTAGCACATTGACCAGTCTTCCCAACCTGGTGCCCTCCATTTGTTTTAGACTATAGCTCCAATCATCCATGACCATTGGCCATGCTGGTTGGAGCTGATGGACCTTGTAGTCTAGAACACCTGGAGGATGAACGATTAGGGAAGATTGACACAGTATGTATTTGAATTAATACTGAGCTGAAATTGAAAGAGTTCACTGAGGTTAAAACAAACCATGCCCTTGGTTTGGCATAATATGTGGATATATGTGAAGAGGGTCTGCTGCCTTTAAAGTGGCATTTGCTATTTAAAGGAAGCAACCTCCACATTTCACGCAATCCCATCCCCTCTGGACAAAGGGCACTATGAAATATTTAAGAATATATCATCTGTGTTCACTTTTCAGTGATTATTTTCAAATTCTGCTTTTGTTTTTAACAATGTTATCTCTTGGACACCTTCAAGTGACAAATACATCTGATTAATAATAATTATTTGTGTATCATGGCAGCAATACACAGTGAGCGAGGAATGAAGAACATTGGATTCAATGGTCCAAGACAAGTTGTAGTCTTCAAAAATTAAAAGCAGTAGCAACTGAAAGAGGCATTGCATGGTTAACAAAAGGGAGGATGACTGTGCTTATTCTGATCAGAGGGTTCTTGATGCTAGATTGTGTATTTTCAGGACCAGTTGCAAGGTCACACAGGAACTCAGGGCTCTTGAATGTTAATTTAATTGATTAGCAAGGTGTTTTCCTGGTTGCATTAGGATGCATGGGATTTGGCTTAGTATGTTCAAGAGCTGATTAGCCTGAGATACAGAGGGTCAGGCTGTTAGAATGTTTTCTTGCCTGTATCAAAAAAGAGTTGTGACCATTTTGCCAATATCCTGCCCTAGAAAGCCAGTTCTTAAAACTGGAGTGAAGGAACAAAATGGAGGTGAATTGGTGTTCTCTGGTAACATGTGTTATTAAGCAGATACTTAGTCAGGAAAACAATGTCAATTTTGATTATTGTTATACTGGTATATCTAAACTAAGCACTTAAATAAAAAAATATCAAATGTACTTATGGGTCTTGTCCTAAGCGTTTCTCCTCACCTCTAGTGGTATAACAGCATCCCAAACTACATAGATATGTCACATTTTTAAGTATGTAAAGTTGTTACATAATGTTCTGAAACAAGTTGTGACTGCTTGCAAAATATAACTTCTTATTTGGATTTTTCCTGTATATAATAAGATAACTTGCACATACTAGGATTAAATAGCTTTCTCAGAATACACATGGGACCATCTAGTCAAGTTGAGCTCTTTTAAATCCAGTGATTGGAGAGCGTTAATCTCATGTTTAATTCTCCCATTAAAATAAATGCTACACATGCATAAAATTGTGCCCTTACTTGGATATTCAGGTGTCATGCATGCATTCTGGCTGAAGAATAAAGAGGTATTTAAAACAGAATTGTGAAATAATGATGAAACCTGCATGAAGTGGGCTAATGAGACCAAAGTAAATAGATATAAAAGAATAAGAAAATAATATAGGCTAGGTGCAAATGGACTTAACATTTCGGATATCTTAACCATATTCAGTAAGGAGTAGGCAATAGGTTTGAAACTTCTTTCTTCCCTTCCTTCTGTTTTCTCTATAAATTCCACTATCCCTCTGTAGTCAGCATCAACACTGCTGAAAGTTAGTTTAAATTAGTGTTTGAAAATGGAAATGGACTGCCTTCAAGTCGATCCCGACTTATGGCTACCCAATGAATAGGGTGTTCATGGTAAGCGGTATTCAGAGGGGGTTTACCATTGCCTCCCTTTGAAGCTAGTCCTACTAGGGCTTAAAAGGTACATGGCTTTCAGGTGATTATGAGTGGCCATAAATTAGTGGACCACTTCTTCAACCAAGCCAGAGAATTTTGTACAAGAATTTTGTTTCTGGCCCTTTTTCTCCATATTCATCAAATGTTCAAATCTTTTTTTTCAGTCTGTGAAACACTGCCTCAGTTATTCAATTTAATTTAGTTTCCAAATTGTTTACTTTACACATATAAATGATTCTTTCTTCCCTTCACACATTTTTTGTTTGTTTGTTTTTGTTTTAGGTCTCGATGACTGCCTGCAGCAGTATATCAAGAATTTTGAGAGAGAAAAAATTGGTGGGGATCAGCTGCTACGTATTACTCATCAAGAACTGGAGGATCTAGGGGTTACTCGAATTGGTCATCAAGAACTTATCTTGGAAGCAGTTGACTTGCTCTGTGCATTGGTAAACATCTCTGAGATGGGGTGGGGAGTGACTGAGAATTTTTCTGAAATAAAAAGTGAAAGTTGTGTAATAATATTGGTTGTATCTAATGATATGTGAGCAGAAGGCAAGCTGAGCGATCAGACTTTCTCTTCCCTCATCAAGCTCCTTTCAAGATCTGTCCACCCAATTTTGGGTGATCTCCCCGCCTTCTGCCATGCAGCCCCATATAAAACAGGGTTGTTATCTTCAACTAAATCCTACTCAGAGTAGATCTACTGAAATTAATGAACCTAAGTTAGTCATGTCTATTAACCTCAATGGGTCTACCACCCACAGCACCCCCCCCCCCATTCCGGATCCCTGATCTTATGAAGAATTTTTTTGGAGACGAGTACAGGAGCTACAGGATGAGGAGGGGTAAAGAAAGATTGGCTGCACGAGTTGCATTTCATTCACACAAATATTGGATATATCCTTTCAAATTTTGTTATAAAGGTAAAAATGAATTGCAGTATAAACAGCAGAGACAGATATTTTAACCTGGTCACATACAATTGATGTTAGCTTTCTGCAAACCGAAATGGTTTTCATCAAGCTAGAAACTACTGTTTCCTTTGGAGAATCAGCGTGCTTCACGCTGGGAATGATTGTTTGGTTGTACAGCCTTTATATATTTTACTATTGCTGCAAGCAAGATGCCTTCTTTTCAAATTACATAGCCAGGCACATTATTCCTAAATCTCTATTCATGTCCTATATCAGGTGTGGGAACCTTTGGTCCTCCAGAAGTTGCTGAACTACAAATCCTTGGACATTGGCCATGCTTTCTAGTGCTGATGGGAATTGTAGTCCAGCAACATCTGGAGGGCCAAAGATTCCCCACACCTGCCCTTACTCATAACATTATGAAATTATATGCTAGTTCAGCGCTATGAGAATTATGTGTGGTGTCTCTCAAAATTCAGTGTTATTGACAGTTCTGTTTAACTAAACTGTGAATAGGTAGTTTGCATTTTCAGGAGTTGTAGTAGAACTGAATACAAGATTTGGTTTTGTATAGTTTATTCTTGGCAAGACTGCTTATGATTACTCTGTGGTTAGAAAAGGCATTTACTAGCCCAGAGACCATCAGTTACTACATATGTTTTTGAACTCAGTCTTGAAGTTAAAAAACAAATTCTGTATTTGAATTCCTGGTTCAAATTACAAGGCAGAGGTAACAGGTGGTGGAGGAGACACAAGAGAAGGAATTTCACTTGCAAAACCCTGTATAGTTTTGTGATAAATAGGAACTAGTTTGAGCAAAAAGATTTTTTTTTGTCTTTGGTTATCTACAATGTGTGAATGGAAAATAGCAATTAAAGGCTCCTCTGCACCTATGATCATGATTTCGTTTAAGTTCATTTGTGCTCCTTTTAAGTAGCATCAATGTTGTTGAAGATGGCATTTCTTTAAATGTTTTAATTTGAGAACAATTGGATTTTTCTAAGTCTGGCATCAGAGGTGTTTTTTTTTTTAAGTGGTTTTAAACTCATGTATGGCTAGTTGATATTTTGTAGGCTAGTAAATTTTGTGAATCTGTTTGCAAAGTTGACTTAGCCTCCTCATGCTCCTCAATTGATATGCCACAAATGATGTAGCACAGATATGTTGTGGGCATACCTTTTATTCAATTTATTTGCAAGTAGTTTTCGTCAGCTGCACCTATTGCACAAATTCCAATCCTTTTTGGAATTTTAGGATCTTGCTGCCTTTGTCCATGTTGTAAACTGAAATATTAACTCTAAGGATGGGGCAGGTACATGAAAAGGAAGGGCTTAAAGCAGTGCCCCTTCCCTCAACTCCTGGCAACCTATTTTGAGTCTGGTGCAGAACCATTCTGTTCTTGGGTGGACTCAAAATCAGGCTCACTTTCTGGTATACCTGTTAGTCCTCCCTTGCATTTCAGCTTCACCAGCCAGACAAGCAGGATGTAGACTTTGCAGACCAGTGAAACGGGCTTGCTTCTGCCACTGGGTAGCCCCCTGATAACAAAAGGTGAAGGGTTTTAACTTCTCTCTTCCTATGCCTTAGCTTGCAAGGTGTGTGTGGGGACGACGACAAGGAGTTATTTGCTAGCATTCCATTTGAGTAATTGCAAAAGCCATAAGATTTTGTGAATACATAAAAGGAATTACTTTTATTAAGGCAAACATTCTTGTTCTGCAGATACCCCAAATCTTAGAGATAGTTTTTTCACAGCTGAAATAGAGGTGTGATAACGGATTTTCATACATGTATGTACACCAACCCATATTTCAAATGCTTAATAAACATGGCTGAAAGGTGGGATAGAAATTCAATATATTACTAAACATTTGTGACTGACATGATTTGTCTGCCCTGAAACATACTGGCCTGAAATCATAGCTGATCTTAAGAAAACTATTTCTGTAGCATTGATCAATTATGGTTATTTCACACATGCAAGACATCACTTGGTGCTACAATCATCAAGTTATGCACAATATATGTGAACTTACCTTAAGGTGGATGCCAATTACAGGTGTGCCCTGTCTTGTCTTCTCTTACTGCATTCCAACTTTGGATATATGTCAACTGTAAAACAGGTTTAGAGATTTTTTTCTTCTGTGATAGTAAGAGACGTCTACTAAGTATGTAATTAATCAGTGGGACTTAACGCTTTATGTTGTAATCATGCAAATCATAGGGACAGCAGGATGGAATATAGAGCAAAAGGTAACAAAAATTAGCCACCTTGGAACGTTCTCCTCCCCTGAAAGGCTGGCACTTATTAAATGAATAAATAAAAGATTAAGTCTCTTGTTCCTCTTCTGTTTTCATTTTGTGGAGTGCAAAGCAGGGCTGGAATTGTGTTTAATTTCTAAATATCTAAAATTGTATTCTAAGCTGTACTATTTTGTTTTCCATATAAAACTTCCAAGTGCTATTCAGGGAAAAAACATGATGTTTCCATATTACATTTCCATCTGTGTTTAAATGACACTGTTTACTAGTACATTAGCTTGTATATTAAAAATAATCTGACATTCTTCACACCTCAGCTTCATATATCTTGATTTTTAACCTCCTTCTATTATAAAAGCAGCAGTAGCAATAGCAGTCAGCTAATTGCTTCTGTAGATTTTATGCATTATCAAGGCTTCCTGAGTCCTATTCCCTGCTGTTGCCTTGCTTACATAGATGTTTATAATACAAACTGTTGCACTTTTAAAAAATAATGTCGTTCTTTGTACTTTTAGTGAAAGCAACATGGATATTAGAGTTTTAAATGTCACATTGCTCGTGGCCTTTTCACATTTGCCTCAGTGTTATACCTACAAGAAAGTAAAATAATTATTCTTATTTTAACAGTAGTTCCATAGTTGCCTGAGAATTCAATAAAAAATGTTGTTATAGAAAATCTACAGAAGTTGGATAAATTGATATTGCAGCTCATTTCATAGATGGTGGAAAGAATTAAGTAAAGTAGCCATCAGGCTGCCTCTCTATTTTAATTAATTATTTTAAAAGGCATCAGTGACCTTGAACTTTTGTTTTCTCAAAGAGACACTGTGTCTAGAAATTGCATCCATACATTTAAGGATTTGACACTATAATGTACACGAATCTCATCAATTTGAGTTTTTAATATATAGAAAGCAGTAGCAGTAATAGTATGGCTGCACACTAATTTGGAGCATAATCTTCAATTTCTAGTCAATATTTTATTCAGTCGATCTATGCAGGATGCAGACCAATTCGTAGCTTAACAAGTAAATGACACATCAGGTATTCAACTGGTGATATCCAGCTTTGTCAGTCCACTTGTGCAACAGCCATTGTAATAGTGAGAGCCCAGTTTTTAGTATAGTGCAGCAGTTTAATCCATTAAGTGTCTTATGCTTTTTAAAGATGTTGTGCAGCCTCTAGTGCAATTGCCAATCTAAGGTGAAAGCAGAAACAACTGTCTATACAGTCCTAAAGCTTGTGATGATGGGGAGGGATCTGAATGTGTTAAACTGCCTCATCCAAAGACCTGTTGGGCTCTCATTGGAAGAGCAGAAGTGAGGGCAGACCCTTGCTTTTCCTGGCTGATAAAATCTAGCAGAATTGGGTTGATTGGCTGGTCCTAGCAGTTGATTAATGCCTTTTTAACGGAGCGGATAGTTCTGTGCTCTCTGTATTGTAATAATCATCAGTTTATAGAAAGCATCCCCCTTTTTGGAAAAGGTGCTGGAGCAGTGGCGCTCCAGGCCCTGTTATCTATATCTTTTTACATCTCGTTTTAGGCCTGATTTTGGCACAGAAACAGCCTTGGTCACCCTGGTAGATTTGTTATGCTGGGGGAAGGGTGACCTTGCTAATAGTCCTGTACCTCAAAGTGGCTTTGGATACCATCAGCCATAGTATTCTTCTGCATACGCTGCTTCTTTTGGGGGCATTGTATTGTGGTGGTTCTGATAATACCTGGAGGGCCAATTCCAGAAAGTAGAAGATGTACTATGTAGACCTGTGCCTGTTATGCTACAGCAGGCATAAACAGCCTTTTTCTGTGATTTATTTATTTATTCGATTTATTAGTCGCTCATATGGCCGGTTATCCGGCCACTCTGAGCGACGTACAAAGCAAAACATATAAAACATCAAAAAACTAAGCAATGAAGCTAAACAATAACATAAAAACCAACTCAGTTACAATACGGCTCCTCCTCTGTACAGTCCAAAAAAGTGCACCTTCAAATGGAAACTCCTGATAGCTGCATTCCCCTAGGGATAATCTGTTAGGGGCTGCATACAAGTGGTGGGCGGGGGCCAGGAACCTTCTCCATCTCTGTCACTCTCTCTCTCTCTCTCTTGCTTTCCCTGTGTTGTCAATCTATTTCTGCCACTCCCTTCTTCCCTTCTTGAAACCCGCATGCAATTAGGGTAAGGCTGCATGAAATTAGGCTCATGTGGCGTAAGAGTTGCTGGTTACCTTATGCTGCAGGGTTCTATCTTCTTTCCCAAGCTGTATTATATCTACATGAAAACTCTGAATGAAGTGCTCTAGGGATTTAGAGTAAGGTGTCATCAGTATGCTGATGAACCCAACTTTATTTCTTCTTTTTTTCTCATTCAAGTGAGGTTGTGGAAGCTTACATGGTGCCTGGGAGCAGGGATGGACAATGAGGGCTAATGAACTGAAGATCAGGTTTGAGAAGGCAGGTGTACTGTTGGTAGGTGATTTGGCTGACCAAGGAGGTGGTCTTCAGTATTTTCTGAATGGGACTAAACTCCCCCTGAAAGGTCAGCCTTGTAGTCTCAGGTCCCTTAAAAATGTAAATGTACTGCCTTCAAGCCAATTCCTACTTATGGTGACCCTATGAATAGGGTTTTCATGAGGCTGAGAGGCAGTGACTGGCCCATTGTCACCCAGTGAGCTTCATGGCTGTGTGGGGATTCGAACCCTGGTCTCCCAGGTCATAGTCCTACACCTTAACCAATACACCCTTATTGATCCAGATTTGTCACTGCAGGCACAATTGGCTTCCAGGTCACATTGCAGCTTATAACAGCTGTAGCTTCACCTCAACAATGATAGCATTGCCACCCTGGTAATCTCCTGCCAGGATACACACCTTAACATGGTGAGGGGGTTTGAGACTATCAAAGAAGCTGACAGCAATGTTGTCAGGAGTCCAGACGAAGAGGCTAGACTCCTAGCAGGGGCACCCAAGGCAAAGTGGTCAAAGCTGAGACACCAGACTAAGATGCATCCAAGCTCAGAGGAAGGCAATGGTAAACCACCACTGAATACCTCTTACCACGAAAACCCTTTGAACAGAGTTTCCAAAATGCAACACGAGATAGTGCTGGAAGATGAGACCCCCAGGTCAGAAGGCACTCACTGAGCTACTGGGGAAGAACAAAGGACAAGCATGAGTAGAGCTGTGACTAATGATGTAGCTGGGTCAAAGCCGAAAGGAAGCCCAGAGGCTGAAGCGCACAGATACGAAAGGAGAGTCCGGAGTTGTACGATGTACACAATAGGAACATGGCATGTGAGAAGCATGAACCAGGGAAAGCTAGAAATTGTCAAGTAAGAAATGGAATGTATCAACATTATAGTACTTGGCGTGAGTGAATTAAAATGGACAGGAATGGGACATTTTCAATCGGGCAACTACAGGCCTTTCAATCAGGCTCCTGCTGGGAGGAAGGGCAGGATATAAATTAAATAATAAATAAATATTTTATGCAGGAGATGAGAAATTAAGAAGGAATGGGGCTGCTTTAATAGTGAGAAGTGATGTAGCAAAAGCAATTAGGAGCTATAGCACAAGATCTGAGATTTAACTGGAAACCTATTAACATCATCATCATCCAAGTCTATGCTCCAACAGCAGATGCAGAAGGAATTGGAAAGATTGTACGCAGAAGTACAGGAAGAAATTGATCACACACCAAAATAAGATGTGCTGATAAACATGGGGGACTAGAATGCAAAAGCAGGGAACAGAGAAGAACTAGGAATAGTAGGAAAATGGGGCTTAGGAGATAGAAATGAAGCAGGAGAAAGACGTACTGAATTCTGTGAAGCCAATAATTTGTTTCTTGCAAACACATTTTTTGGGCAATCAAAAAGACGTCTGTACATGTGGACATCACTAAATGGTTAATATAGGAATCAAATTGATTGCTAGCAGAAGTTCCATACTTTATGTGAAAACAAGACCAGGAGCAGACTGTGGTATAGATCATGAACTGGTAATATCAAAAATTAGAGTAAAGCTTCAAGAAGAAGAACAAAGCTATCATAATGCCAAAACACAATTTAAATAACATCCCTGAATAATATAAAGTTCACATAAGGAACAAATTTGAGGCTTTAAACTTAGTTGACAGAGAACCAGAAGAACTATGGATTGAAATCAGAGACATTATCAGGGAAGAATGCAAAAAAGACAATACCTCTAGTTAAAAAGAGAGAAAGACCTCAATGGATGACTGAAGAAACTATTAAAATGGTTAGAGAGAAGGAAAGTAAAAGCAAAAGGAAATAGAAACATGGTTAGAACCCTAAATGCATCTATAAAGCGACTAGTATGTAGAGACAAAGAACTATTACAATAGTTATTGTATAGAAATAGGACAACAAAAAGGGTAGAACAAGACCCCTATTCCAAAAGATTAGAGAACTTAAAGGGAAATTCTGACCAAGAGTAGGGATGTTGAATACAGGCATACCCCGCTTAGAGTTGCTTCACTTAAAGTCAGCTCGCTATAAAGTACATGCTCCATACTCCACCATACCCCACTTTAACGTACGCGCTTTGCAATAATGGACACTTAATGGCATGATGCCGCTGCCATCTAGTGGCGATTGCAGTGCAGTACATGCATAGATAATTGCTTCACTTTAAGTACATTTTCACTTTACATACATGCTCCGGTCCCATTGTGTATGTTAAAGCGGAGTATGCCTGTAATCAACAGGGGAGCACACTGACTGACTGAGATAAAATAAAATGAAGATGGAAACAATACACCGAAGAACTCTATAAAAGAGATGCAAGGATGACAGATTCATTCACAGAGGAACTGCATGATAAAGAACCAGAAATTTTAGAATGCGAGGTGAAAGCTGCTCTTAAAATACTTGGAAGAAACAAATCACCAGGAACAGATGGCATACCAATAGAGTTGCTATAAGCTACTGAAACTGAATCTATCCAAATTTTGACAAAAATTGTTAACAAATATGGAAAACAAAACAATGGCCCACAGATTGGAAGCATTCAATATACACCCCAATTCCAAAGAAAGGGGATCCCAGGGAATGCAGTAATTATTGAAGTATTGTCTTAATAGCCCATGCAAGTAAAGTAATGCTCCAGATTCTACAACAAAGGCTCTTACCATATATGGAGCAAGAAATGCCAGACGTCCAAGCTGGATTTAGAAAGGGAAGAGGCACCAGAGATCATATCGCAAACATATGTTGGATAATGGAACAGAGCAAGGAATTTCAGAAGAAAATCACCCTGTGCTTTATAGATTACAGCAAAGCCTTTGACTGTGTAGATCATGAAAAACTATGGAATTCTTTACAAGAAGTGGGGGTGCCACAGCATCTGATTGTCCTGATGCGCAACCTATACTCTGGACAAGAGGCTACTGTAAGGACAGAATATGGAGAAACCGATTGGTTCCACATTGGGAAGGGTGTGAGATGGGTGTATTTTATTACCCTATTTGTTTAATCCATACACAGAACATATCATACGGAAAGCATGATTGGACCAAGATGAAGGAGGTGTGAAAATTGGAGGGAGAAATATCAATAATTTAAGATATCAGACAATACCATACTACTAGCAGAAACCAGTAATGCTTTGAAACGAATGCTGTTGAAAGTTAGAGGAGAGCACAAAAGAAGGTCTCCAGCTGAACATCAAGAAGACTAAAGTAATGACAACAGAAGATTTATGTAACTTTAAAGTTGACAATGAGGACATTGAACTTGTCAAGGATTATCAATACCTCGGCACAGTCATTAACCAAAATGGAGACAATAATCAAGAAATCAGAAGACGGCTAGTACGGGGGGGGCAGCTATGAGAGAACTAGAAAAGGTCCTCAAATGCAAAGATGTCACTGAAATGCAAAGATTTATCAGGATCATTCAGGCCATGGTATTCCCGATCTCTATGCATGGATGTGAAAGTTGGACAGTGAAAAAAGAGAGAAAAATTAACTCATTTGAAATGTGGTGTTGGAGGAGAGCTTTGCGCTTATCATGAACTGCAAAAAAGACAAATAATTGTTGTTAGAACAAATTAAACCAGAACTATCTCTAGAAACTAAAATGATGAAACTGAGGTTATCATACTTTGGACTCATAACGAGCAAACACGATTCACTAGAAAAGACAATAATGCTGGAAAAAACAGAAGGGAGTAGAAAAAGAGGAAGACCAAACAAGGGATGGATTGATTCCATAAAGGAAGCCACAGACCTGAATTCACAAGATCTGAACAGGGTGGTTCATGACAGATGCCACTGGAGATCGCTGATTCATAGGGTCGCCATAAGTTGTAATCGATTTGAAGGCGTATAACAACAACAAATCTCTGTACTAGTTTACTTTAATCATCATACATAGGGTTGCCTTTGAAGTTTCTTTGGAACCTGTTTCTCTTTGGTGCCAGGTCTAGTTGGCGTTATTGTTTTGTTTATCTTTTCTGTTGTTTTCACTTGTTTGTTTTGTCTATACTGCTGCTATTTTTGTTTCAGACATAGTTTTATGTTTTATTTCACTCTTAAGCTGGCCAAAGTGAATAGGGCAGGTATACATTTTCTAAATGTAACGGATATCCTCCTGCCGCTGGTGGACCTGACAATAATAACAGTGGGAGTTTGGAAGGATTTTTTTTTTTTAAGAAATACTTGTCATACACAGCTGGAGTAGTGCCATATCGCTAACCTCTAAGTAGCCTCTTTGAAAGATTTCCAAAGAATAAGTACCAGTTCAGAGTAGCAATTTGAGTTCAGAGTAGTCAGTTTGTTGTAGCAAGATTACAAGAGCCCTGTAGAATCCCACTCACGTATTCATTGCAGTATTAACTTTTGTGGAAAGTCTATTTCAACACCACCATGAAGTGACAGTAAAGGCATTGAACATAATATGCACACAAAGGCCTTGAGCAGGGGTGCCTAGCCTTCTTGGACCTGAGGGCTGTATTTGCTCTTGGTCAGCCCTCTGAGGGTTGCATGCCAGCAAATGGGGACAAAGTGAAAATAGACATGGCCAAAATTAGTGTAGTCACCCTGCATCCTCCGTCTCTGACATTCACCCACACCCAGCAGCAGACATGCATTCACAGATACCTCATGTACACACAACACAGGGGAAAGGGCTGCAGCTCAGTGGTAGAGTATCTGTCCTGCATGCAGAATGTCCATGGTGCAATCCCCAGCATCACCATATAGGGGTAGGAATGACCTCTGCCTGAAACTCTGGAGAGCTGCTGCCACTCTGCGTAGACAGTACTGAGTTAGATCGACCAATGATTTGACTCAGTATAAGGCAGCTTCCTATGCTCGTATGTTCACATGTGCAGACCATACACACATGCAAACACACAGCACAATCTTTCTCTTTCATACACATATATACAGGTGTGCACATGTGATGTCCCTGTATATATATAATACTGTAAATATGGTAAGTGCGGGTTTATTAGAGGATATGTGGTAAGTAGTCTGAGTGAGAGGGGGAAGTACATGGGTTGGAATGTTGAAGAATGTTGTATGATGATTGGCTGAGCGTTTGAGTGTCTGAAGGTATAAATGAGAGGATGACAGTTGAGGTTCGTTCTGAGAGTTTTGGAGGGTTGGTTGGTTTTGGAGAGGGTTGTTGGGTGGATTGGATTAGGCGGGTAGTGAGGCAGGATATTGATGACTATGAAACATAAAAAGTAACACATTTTATGAAACCACACGCTTGTTGACTAAACCTTTAAGTAATCTTGTTATTCCCTGTGTATATAAATAAATTATTTCTTGGTTTACCAAAACACCTGATCCTTGGCTGGGCTTTCACAGACCAGAAGGGTGGGCAGGGCATATACCAAGGTTGGGAAACAGTATAAATGGTGGCAGCGGTGAAGAGATAGTGTAACACCATCAGGTATCCAGAGCAACCCAGGACTGTAATCTTTATAGGCACAAAGATACAGGGGGGGTTGAGGCCTGTAATGTAGCAATAAGCCAGGAGGAGACCAAGGTACAGTTTCAGGGCAATATTGTTTACAGGGAGTGTCTGGTGGTGCTGCCTAGCAGTGGGATCTTAAGAGATCTTTGCTAGAGCTGGTGAGAGATCATTAAGAGAGCAGGACCCTGAGTTGGGACCATGACAAGGTGGTGACAACAGGTGGGGTCCTGACAGCACACACCTAGGTAATTCCCATTGTAGCACTGGCCTTGGTTGGGATAACTCTCCCCCATGACCAGCACTCTTATGGGGAGGAAAATCTTTTATTTGGAGAACAGAAAAAGAAAGCAAGACTTTCTTTTCTCGCACTCCAGTGCTACAGTGGGAAAGAAGATGGGGGTTAGTAGGCCACTTAAAATGGATTGGCAGGGCTGAATCCAGCTCACATGCAGTAGATTAAGGTAAGATTTAAAAAAATTGAAACATATATTCGGAGAGCAGAAATACTACATATGAAACAGTTATTCAATCAGTTGAAGGCAATATGATTAAGAACATAAGAAGAGCCTACTGGATAAGGCCAGTGGCCCATCTAGTTCAACATCCCCTTCTCACAGTGATCAACCAGATGCCACATTCAATATCTTGAACCAGATTCAAGATATTGATGGGTACACACAAATTGCAGAGTGGTCTGCAAACTGCACAATGCCTCATATTAGATAATTATGGATGAGCCAACTAAATCCTAGTTAAGGTCAGATGTTCGGTCCCGCTTTTTGTTAATGAAAACTAACTTAGCACTTTGACTCTGTACACTTAACATTTTCTAAGTATAGTGACCATGAGGTAAGAAGTGAAATTGCTGGGAAATGAAAATGTTCACCTATTGGTTTTATTATTGCTATTTTTAATGTCCTGTTTGTGACCATTCATTATTTTGTGCAGACCCTTTCCTATCTATTTCATGTAAACCATGGAAGACTTGCACACATTGGAAGGTCTGTAGGTGAATGAAATGATACTGTTCTTGATCTTTGGACCTTTAATAGCCTGTAGCTATTCAACATTGCTTTGGATGGTGTTGCACTCTCCATAGTGTCCACTCTGGGTTTACTCTTAGATCCAACTTTGTCACTAAAGGCTCAAGCGTCTTTGGTGGCACAAAATGCCTTTCATCAGCTTCAGCTGATTTGCCAGACACTTTTTTCTGGACAGAGATAGGCTGACCATTGTGGTCCATGCTCTGGTACTGCTGTACTGAGCTAGAGCTATGTATTATATGTAGGGCTGCCCTTAAAGATGACTTAGAACGTTTATTTGGTTCAGATTACGGCTGCTGGAATTTTAACTGGTACAACCCTTTTTATGTGTATTGTGCCAAATCTCAGACAACTTCTTTGGCTTTTGCTTCCAGGACCAATTCAAGGTGCTGATTCTTATGTTTAAAATCCTTAAATGGCTTAGAACCCATACCTGAAGGAAGTATCTTTCCATATCAGTCTGCCTGTGTGCCAGTCTTCAGCTGACACTCTTTTCCAAGTGTTTCTTTTATCAGAGGTATACTATTCTACAAGAAAAGGAGAGGGCCTTTTCAGCAGTGGCATTCCTCTTATGGAATGCCATCCTAAACAAGCTTGCCTGACCTCTGCTTTGCAATTTTTTTTTTGGCACTAGGCAGTTTAAAAAAATTATTAACCAGGTATTTTTTTAACTGTTGTATAGTTGGGTTATTGATTTTATCTGTTGTTGTATTGTTACTTGTTGTACAAATTGTTTTCCATTGCCTTGGAATCCTAATAGAGTGAAAGGTGGTATATAAACAATTTAAATAAATACATAAATACTGTATTTTTAGCAGTGAGAGAATTTTAGTTGACTGTGTTGACTAACAGGTCTGGCACCCACTGGATAGTTATGTTTTTAGCTCCCAATTAATAAAGTAAATTTTATGTTTTAGAACCATAGTTGCCTTGGCAAAGAGACACTGCATAACAGCACATCATACCAGAATGGAAATTGGTATGTCTTGTGGCATGAAATGAATAGATAAGCTGGTGAAGCTTTATTGTTATGGAATATTTAAAGGCTTCTTATTCTTTGTCACATAATTGGGCATCTACTCTCCATTTTGCCTAAGTTCCATGGCTAAATAGCACACATGAGCTCTCACTTGTGCTGAGGACTAGAGAAAGTAAAAAGCAGTAGGAGTGTCTCCCATTGTTTCTTATTGTCCCCATTTTCCAGCAAAAGTGATATACATTCCTTTCTCTCCTACAAGCTCTCTGTGGATGCCAGAAACTAATTTATGGACCCCTGCAGTACTGCTGAGGACTATGAAAGTTTTAAGCAGGAAATACAGCCATTATGTCAAGTTGGTAGACCAGGTATGCCTAAAGGATAGCAGTTTCCCCCCTGAAGCTTGCTGGAAAATTGAGCTGTTCTCAGTTTTGTGAAATTGGATGAGTATTGGCTAATGAAGCAGTAGAAAGGCAACTCTGTTGATACTGATGTCTGAACGGGGATTTTGTAATGTTTCTATTGGAACTGTGAGCTAAAGCATACATCTAGTCATTAAGGGTCATCTGTTCTGCACAGCAACTGTTACACATCAACCAATACTCTATTTTTCTTAAAGTTACAGTAATTAATATTACATATAATGGGGGAAGGCATGAGAAAGGTTTACTTTAGTGCTTAATAAGCCTATCAGTGGGTACTAGCTGTGATGGCTCTTTCCTTTCTCTTCTTTTGGAAGCAGTACACCTCTGAATGCCAGTTGCTGGGAATCACAAGTGGAGAGAATACTGTTTTGCTCATGTCATGTTTGAGGGTTTCCCCAGAGGCATCTGATTGGCCACTGTTGGAACAGGATGCTGGACTAGATGGGCCACATAGGCTTGATGCACCAGGACTCTTGATGTTCTTAATAAAAAGTTATACTGTGGATACCCCTTTGCCAGGTTAACTGGAACAAATTGTGTACATGTAATGAAGACATACTCTCGGAGAAAAATTATCCTTTTCTTCATTTAGTTAAACTTCCCATTTGGTTTTGTCAATGCATTACATTTTCTTGGACAGTGATTCTTTAGCTCATCGAAAAGCTGTGCTGTTAATAAGAAAAGCAAGATTTATTACAGTAATTGCTTTCATGTAACCAATAAATTTATACTTATAAAAATCTATTCCTTTTATAATGCATGTTTAAATAAATGGTCAATCCTACTTTCTTTATTCAAAAATGAGCTGTGTAAATTTTAGGACAGCCTTGTGCAAAAGAGGTCATAGCTCTGAGAACTCAGTTGAACACCTGTGTACCAATTCAGCAATTTGTTGCAAACATTAAAGTTTCCCCCCTTAAAATTTTAATTTTTCAAAGAAATATTATAAGTAAATAAAATTTCACAAACATAATACACATGAAGTGTATGCAAGAGTAGTTTAGTTTTCAAGAGTTGTCCCATGCACCTGAGCAGTGCAAAGTCTGGATTGTGCATCATTTGTGTGTACATAGCTGCGTGTACATATTCAAATGAATGAGCTAGCTCCCATGTACAGAAACTCTGTATAACATACAGTCCACATCCGCATCTGGGTTAAGGTGATTTAATATAGGTAGATGTTCTGTAACAACAGAAGTAATCGTGTTCCTGTTTTCTTAATCAGTTAAATACATATTAAGGATAAGCTTAGTAGCACATTGAAAACTGTTCCTAGAAATATCCAGAAACTTTTAAAAGCCACTTGGGGAAGGCAAGAGTCAGACAAAACAACATCCTGTATTCCCCACATAATTATACAACATGAATATGTTGATTATAAATGAGTTACAGTCATAGCTGTAACTGTGGCTTTTGACTTCAGGTTTGGAGGATCTCAAAAGAGTTAGCCCCTGACAAGAAGAGGGCTTTCCTCCCTTACAATTAATATATATGGTTTAATCTCCAAGAGACTCAAGATTCACTTTATTGTATTGACAAAGTACTTCAATTGCTAAGTCACACAGATGAAAGGAAAGGAGTTGTATGGAGACCTTACAATTCGCTTAAAATGACTGTACAGCAGAAAAATACACTTGTTTGTTTTCCCAGGCATCTGTATATAAATACAGTTAAAGATTACATAGACTTTTGCTAAGTGTGCATTGATATTTTTGGAAATAAAATGTGCAACAAATTTTAAAAGCAACTTGCCATGAATAGTTACATTTTAAGCATCCTTTTTGTCAAATGCTTTCTGAATTAACTATTTCCCATTTTCTTTTAAATGCAGAACTATGGATTGGAAACTGAAAACCTAAAAACACTTTCTCACAAGCTAAATGCATCTGCCAAAAACCTTCAGAACTTTATCACAGGGAGGAGGAGAAGTGGTCACTATGATGGCAGAACCAGCAGAAAATTACCAAATGATTTTCTTACCTCAGTGGTGGATCTGATTGGAGCAGCAAAAAGTCTCCTGGCTTGGCTGGACAGGTAAATCATTTATGGAGTTTCATGGATGATTACTTTAGTCATGCATATTCACATATATGTGCATAAGCAGTTTGTTAGAATCCTGTATTAACATTGTAATTGCAAGTTAAAATTAATCTGCCCTTTTTAAAATGAACTGTCAGAATATTGGCCTGGATATGCAATTATGGTAGAAATGATTTGAACACAAGTTCTTTGCTCTATAAAAAATAATCAGAATGCAGAGAAAGTGTGTCAAAACAACATCCACCACACTTCAGAATATGTGTCTTCACCTATTATGAAGGAGCAAAATAATGACAGCACATAGTACTTTGTTTATTATTATTTCATTTATAGCATAACACAGCATGTTATAGTAATCCCATGTAGGTGTGAGCTGGGGATGGATTATTGCAGCCAGGTCATTTCTTTCATTTAAAAATGTCTTCAGTATTTTCCTTCATTCTTATTTTAATGGAAAAAATTCTCAAGGAATTTGTAGTTGAACAGGGAGGTGAATCATGTTTATTGTGTGTGGTTCTGTCCACCAGTGGAAAGACATGCAGAGGTGGATTGACAGGTCTTTCTTCCTCTCTAGAGATCAACTCTAGATGAGCAAAAAATGAAGTTCCAATATTCTCTCTTGTTTTTCAGGCAGATTCAGTAACTTAATACTGTATATTAGTGGAACTGCTACACAGTGGCACTCCCATTCTGATTAATGATGACATGACTTTATTCCAAGCCCGGTGCCAGTAGGCGGCCAGGTTGGGCACTGGCTGAGGGCTTCTGGTGCTAGGTTGGGTGAGTGTAGCTCCCAGTCTGCAATTTGTGCTAGCATTGGGTTGCTGAGTTTGCACCCCATTCCCCAATGTTGAGATGGATTGTGTACCAGCAGCCAGTCCCCAGGCACCACCCTGCTGCTGGTGCAGGCTGGCAGTGCAACTTTCTGCAGCATTGCATCAGCATGTCATGTATACATGCTTGCCATCTCACTAATCCGTGATGCAGCCGAACTTATTTAAGCCCCTGGCAGTGGTGGTAGTGCTGCCGTTGCCGAGGGTTCCTGCAATCTGGTGCCTAAGGGCCCACTGCAGGCTGTTGCCGTCCCTGCACTATTCCATTCCTTACAACATTTTGCAGATGAAAATAGGGATATGCCTGTAACACAGAGTATTGCCCAAGCGTGCTCCCCTGTTGTTTAAGGTTCTTTGACACCTGCTATATGCTGTGTCAATTTGCTCTTCAATACCCTGCACTTTTTCAGAAAACAATAGGATGCTTGATCTACATTATGTTATTAGGACTCCAAAATACAGTTCAGCAGTTGCAGTGTATGAAATTGTAGACTGTGTACTGCATGGTACTTTACTGATCATGTGCATGCATTTACATGCATGTCCATGAGAAAGACAGTGCATAAAAAAACCACTAGACCCTAGAAAGGAAGCTGAATCTTAAAATACCCTAACTCTAGAAACTATCACATTAACATTTTAACAAGGCATAACAAAACACAAAAATAAAAGTGATTTACCAACTTGTGCACCTAAAAGATATTTTAGAAGCTTTGGTTGCTGGCTGCTTGTTTTTATAGGTTCTGTCCTTTCCTTCTCCTTATGTAAAACAATACTGCTTTTATTTTTGCTTCTGGCTTCAATGCCCTCATTTTTATGTACATGCTTCAACACCTTGCTTCCCCCCACCCCCTCAGTCCAAAATCCTCACCCTCCAGAGCTAATGTACTCTGTAGAGTATGTTAAGAATGGACTGAATACTTGTGAGGAGAATCTTTATTCTCTTTGGTTAGGACCTCTTCACTCTTCCCTGGTACGCTTGTTGAGGCATCAATTTCAGTGCAGTATTTATTTATTTATTTATTATTCCTCCCAGCAGGAGCCCAGGGTGGCAGTATACTCAGTATTTGATAAAGTTTAAATACTCAAACTGATAAATACTCAGTATTTGAGTTTGTTTTATTTGACAGTAGCATTACACCTCGGCCTTCATTCAACCATTGGTTTCCTCTGAGATTTTTTCCATCTTGTCGCACTTTTAGTGTTGCAAAGAAGAGATGGCAAGAGAATATTTTTACTAATGCTTGTTATTTCCATCTGAAACTAATTTAAGGGGTGAGTAGAGAATCTTGTAACCTGAAGTACAGGAGCAGGAACTTCTCAAAAGATTTTTTTTAAAATCCTTGAGCTGGAAAGTTTTGAGTAAGGTAAATATAGGTTTCTTTATAGTATGGTATTTATGTGTGAAATAACTTAGAATAGTCTGGTCAAAATTTCATTCCACATGAACCCTTTGGTAGCCATCTTCTGTTGTGTCATTTTATAGAAAAGCACTCATGAAAGCCAAAGAACCAAAAAATATGAACTAGATTTTCTGAGATAAATCATTTTCCCCCTTTCACCTGCTTTTTAGTAGAGCATCCAAAAAAGCTCAAAAGGCAAACAGAGAAGTTTAAAAAATAGCTATGATTATTGATGTGCTTTGAATGGTAGTGACAAGTTAGAATGGGACAGAATTATCACTAGTGATGCAGAAAAATCCAGAAGAGGACATAATTGACAATGGACGGGAAATATGTTATAAGAACATAAGAAGAGCCTGCTGGATCAGGCCAGTGGCCCATCTAGTCCAGCATCCTGTTCTCACAGTGGCCAACCAGGTGCCTGGGGGAAGCCCGCAAGCAGGACCCAAGTGCAAGAACACTCTCCCCTCCTGAGGCTTCTGGCAACTGGTTTTCAGAAGCATGCTGCCTCTGACTAGGGTGGCACAGCACAGCCATCATGGCTAGTAGCCATTGATAGCCCTGTCCTCCATGAATTTGTCTAATCTTCTTTTAAAGCCATCCAAGCTGGTGGCCATTACTGCATCTTGTGGGAGCAAATTCCATAGTTTAACTATGCGCTGAGTAAAGAAGTACTTCCTTTTGTCTGTCCTGAATCTTCCAACATTCAGCTTCTTTGAATGTCCACGAGTTCTAGTATTATGAGAGAGGGAGAAGAACTTTTCTCTATCCACTTTCTCAATGCCATGCATAATTTTATACACTTCTATCATGTCTCCTCTGACCCGCCTTTTCTCTAAACTAAAAAGCCCCAAATGCTGCAACCTTTCCTCGTAAGGGAGTCGCTCCATCCCCTTGATCATTCTGGTTGCCCTCTTCTGAACCTTTTCCAACTCTAGAATATCCTTTTTGAGATGAGGCGACCAGAACTGTACACAGTATTCCAAATGCGGCCGCACCATAGATTTATACAACGGCATGATGATATCGGCTGTTTTATTTTCAATACCTTTCCTAATTATTGCTAGCATGGAATTTGCCTTTTTCACAGCTGCCGCACACTGGGTTGACATTTTCATCGTGCTGTCCACTACAACCCCGAGGTCTCTCTCCTGGTCGGTCACCGCCAGTTCAGACCCCATGAGCGTATATGTGAAATTAAGATTTTTTGCTCCAATATGCATAATTTTACACTTGTTTTTATTGAATTGCATTTGCCATTTTTCCGCACATTCACTCAGTTTGGAGAGATCTTTTTGGAGCTCTTCGCAATCCCTTTTTGTTTTAACAACCCTGAACAATTTAGTGTCGTCAGCAAACTTGGCCACTTCACTGCTCACTCCTAATTCTAGGTCATGTCTCCTCTGACCCGCCTTTTCTCTAAACTAAAAAGCCCCAAATGCTGCAACCTTTCCTCGTAAGGGAGTCGCTCCATCCCCTTGATCATTCTGGTTGCCCTCTTCTGAACCTTTTCCAACTCTATAATATCCTTTTTGAGATGAGGCGACCAGAACTGTATACAGTATTCCAAATGCGGCCGCACCATAGATTTATACAACGGCATGATGATATCGGCTGTTTTATTTTCAATACCTTTCCTAATTATTGCTAGCATGGAATTTGCCTTTTTCACAGCTGCCGCACACTGGGTCGACATTTTCATCGTGCTGTCCACCACAACCCCGAGGTCTCTCTCCAGGTCGGTCACCACCAGTTCAGACCCCATGAGCGTATATGTGAAATTAAGATTTTTTGCTCCAATATGCATAATTTTACACTTGTTTATATTGAATTGCATTTGCCATTTTTCCGCCCATTCACTCAGTTTGGAGAGGTCTTTTTGGAGCTCTTCGCAATCCCTTTTTGTTTTAACAACCCTGAACAATTTAGTGTCGTCAGCAAACTTGGCCACTTCACTGCTCACTCCTAATTCTAGGTCATTAATGAACAAGTTGAAAAGTACAGGTCCCAATACCGATCCTTGAGGGACTCCACTTTCTACAGCCCTCCATTGGGAGAACTGTCCGTTTATTCCTACTCTCTACTTTCTGCTTCTTAACCAATTCCTTATCCACAAGAGGACCTCTCCTCTTATTCCATGACTGCTAAGCTTCCTCAGAAGCCTTTGGTGAGGTACCTTGTCAAACGCTTTTTGAAAGTCTAAGTATACTATGTCCACTGGATCACCTCTATCTATATGCTTGTTGACACTCTCTAAGAATTCTAATAGGTTACTGAGACAGGACTTTCCCTTGCAGAAGCCATGCTGGCTCTGCTTCAGCAAGGCTTGTTCTTCTATGTGCTTAGTTAATCTAGCTTTAATAATACTTTCTACCAGTTTTCCAGGGACAGAAGTTAAGCTAACTGGGCTGTAATTTCCGGGATCCCCTCTGGATCCCTTTTTGAAGATTGGTGTTACATTTGCCACTTTCCAGTCCTCAGGCACGGAGGAGGACCCGAGGGACAAGTTACATATTTTAGTTAGCAGATCAGCAATTTCACCTTTGAGTTCTTTGAGAACTCTCGGGTGGATGCCATCCGGGCCCGGTGATTTGTCAGTTTTTATATTGTCCATTAAGCTTAGAACTTCCTCTCTCGTTACCACTATTTGTCTTAGTTCCTCAGAATCCCTTCCTGCAAATGTTAGTTCAGGTTCAGGGATCTGCCCTATATCTTCCACTGTGAAGACAGATGCAAAGAATTCATTTAGCTTCTCTGCAGTCTCCTTATCGTTCTTTAGTACACCTTTGACTCCCTTATCATCCAAGGGTCCAATTGTCTCCCTAGATGGTCTCCTGCTTTGAATGTATTTATAGAATTTTTTGTTGTTGGTTTTTATGTTCTTAGCAATGTGCTCCTCAAATTCTTTTTTAGCATCCCTTATTGTCTTCTTGCATTTCTTTTGCCAGAGTTTGTGTTCTTTTTTATTTTCTTCATTTGGACAAGACTTCCATTTTCTGAAGGAAGACTTTTTGCCTCTAAGAGCTTCCTTGACTTTGCTCGTTAACCATGCTGGCATCTTCTTGGCCCTGGTAGTACCTTTTCTGATCTGGCATGCGTTGTTAACATTCTGCCCATACTAAAATGTTGTTTAATACAGGTTGCAAAAGTACATAAAAAGCTTTAGAAACCCCTCAACAGCCCAATGAAGACTGAGTGTGCTCAGTGACCACAGAATGCTGACTGTTGGGGGCAGAGGGAGAAAACTGGGTGGAATATATTATCACAGAGGAGAACATAGCTGCCTGACTGGAACAGTGCAATAGTTTGTTGCAGATCTCACCCATAGGAGTATATTGCACTTGGACTGGGGAACCTGAATTTAAATCTCTGTTCAAATATGAAGCTCACTGGGTGGCCTTGAGAAGTCCCTTGTGTCCGCAGAGATGCAGTGTTGGAGATGGCCCTCAATTTGCATCTTTACATATTGGCATATACAACATTTATGCGAATTTGTTTTAGGCCGATAGGTTTCTTCTTGTTTTTGGTTATTAGTTTTCATCATTAATCCGAACACCCAGGTTCTCAGTGAGGTTGAGAGTAGAAGAGAAATATGTTTTATATTAGCAAAGTGGGAGAGTAATGTTATTGGTGCACCATGTATAGAATTAATAGATGTTACACAATGGTTGGAGAGTATGTTAACTCCCCCCCTCCAAATTTCGTTCCAGATTCAGATGGTAGAAGATCATTTCCTCCCAGTTTTTAAATCCTTCCTTCCTTCCTTCCTTCCTTCCTTCCTTCCTTCCTTCCTTCCTTCCTTCCTTCCTTCCTTCCTTCCTTCCTTCCTTCCTTCCTTCCTTCCTTCCTTCCTTTATATACTTGTACACCACCCCATAGCCGAAGCTCTCTTGGCGGTTTACAGTAACGAAAAACAAATACAATTTAAAATTCATCTTTTAAAAAACAATTTAAAACACAATTTAAAATTTTAAAACAATATACTTTTGCAGTATTATCCAAAATACATAAAAGTCATAGGTAGCTGCTTTGAACCATTTGGAAAATTTCAAGAGTTACAATATGGTAGTACCTTTATTAGATTCCAACCAACCAAAACATCACAAAACTCTATGAATATTAAATACTGCAAAGGAATAAGTTTCAGCAAAGGCTGCATGTCATTATCTTGTATTGTAACTGCTTGTAATGCAGTTTTATATATCAGTAGTATGTTTTTGTACATCATTATTAAAGTGGCTTGTGTATACTTATTCTTAAACAGAAACCATGATTTGATTTTATTCAACTTTTTTCCTTTTTACAGATCACCTTTTGCTGCTGTGACAGATTATTCTGTAACAAGAAACAATGTCATACAGCTTTGTCTTGAATTAACAACTATCGTACAGCAGGTATTAACACACCTTCATGTCCTATTTTATTTTGTTATTTTATTTAAAAGAAGTACTCTGTATAAGACTTCGAAACAGGTCTCCTCTGTGGTCAAAATGTTTTTAATTGCTTAATGGCTATGATGCCTACATTACCAATTGCTACTTGGTAATTTTATAATAGTTCATTTTATTTTCATTTCCTTGGGGAGGGGGAAGGAGAGGGAAAAACAGATAAGGAGCCTTTATATTCTTTGGAACTCTTGCTTAATGTTAAGTCTTTTTCAGTATCTTAGATCTGCTCAATTCACCGTCTTGTCAGAAATTTCCAAAAGACAGAATATAAATGTATTAAACAGAAAAATAAAATTTGCATATAGTGCTTTCCCTTTAATGTTTAAGAGGAAAGTATACTGTTTTTCCATAGGAGGTGGGCCATCACTGCGGGTAATAGTTCCACCTATCGTGCGAAGGCAAGAATGTTTTTGAAGTCAAGACTAGGGGCGTCAGGCCCCTCCCACTCTCCAGTTCATTCTTGCCTCGTACGAACAAGATTGGATCTATAGCGTAGCAAGTAGCTTTTAGCTAAGTTTCGTGTATTTGTCTGTTCATTTGTCTTCAAGTCCTTCCTTTCCCTGTTTGTGTTTAACTTTCCATTTAAGTTTGAGGGTCCCCACAGAGACCGCGGCTGCGGTTCTCTACGTTTCTTGGCCAATTTTGAGCTTTTTATTTTTTGAGCCTTTATTTCAGCTTATTTCTCTTACTTGTTTGAGGCTTGTTTGAGGGTCCCCTCAGAGACCGCGGCTGCGGTTCTCTTCGTTTCTGTCCGCTTTTTATTAAGCTTATTTCCCTTACTTGTTTGAGGCTTGTTTGAGGGTCCCCTCAGAGACCGCGGCTGCGGTTCTCTTCGTTTTTGTCCGCTTTTGAGCTTTCCCCTTGGGTCTGTTGCATCCATCGGGAGCTCGCGGCTCTATTTTTTCCTGTGCTGGGCTGTCTCAAGCAGCACTCTGAGGAGCTCTTGGAGAGACCGCGTCTGCGGTTCTCTCCCAGGCGGGAGCTTGCGGCTGCGGCTTCCTGCCCTCTCTTTCTCCCTCTCTCTCCATGACTTTAATTTTCGTCGCGGAGAGCTCTTTACTCGGCAGCGACAGCGGCTTCCCTCCTGCTGCCTTTCCTGACACAGGCTTCTCTTGGCAGTCTCCTTTTGGGGTTTTTTAGAGCCGCAAATGCGACTATCAACCCCACGCCTCCCCCTGCGAGACTGTGCTGGGCAGCCCTTCCCCCAGTTCGTTACCAGTCGGCCGCCATTTCTTCTTCCCCCTCCGCCATTTTCGGATCATTTTTTCCCGCTCTTTTTTCCGGGCGCCATTTTTGTTGAATTCAAATTTCCCGCCTTTTTTGTTAACCCTTTATTAACCAATGGATACCTTCCCTGCAAGTTATCTGTATGTGTGTTGTATGTGTGTTGTAGACAGACTTACAGGGCTTCCTTACACACACATTTACAGTGGCTGACTTGTACTAAATTTGAATTATATTCAGTACCATCAAGGCTGGAGCTTTAATATCAGCGGCTGACTTGTAATAAATTTGAATTATATTCAGTATTATCAAGGTTGGAGCTTTAATATCAGTGGCTGACTTGTACTAAATTTGAATGATATTCAGTATCAGCAAGGCTGGAGCTTTAATATCAGTGGCTGACTTGTACTAAATCTGAATTATATTCCATACATCCTGCCCCCTCTGTGGCCGTGTACCACGCCTGAAATCCAGCCTACAGCACTAATCTGAACTATATTTTGTACATCCTGCCCCCTCTGTGGCCGTGTACCAAGCCTAAAATACAGTCTATATTATACTAATGCTGATACCACAGTGCATCCTGCCCCCTCTGTGGCCGTGCACTTAGCCATCTGCCAGTGTATTCTACCCCCTCTGTGGTCGTACACTGTGCCAGTTCGGGTCTTTACATCCTGCCCCCTCTGTGGCCGTGTACTGCACCCAAGTTAATATAAGATGGCAGAACACCCAGACATGTCGCAATCAGCCAATATGATACCAGATCAGCCAGACATGTCACAAACAGCCAAGCCACAATATTCTAAGGCGACTAAGTCTAAGCATGTTAAAGCACTGGCTAAGACAAAACATCTTTCCAGCCATAGCAAACCAAAGCGTCCACGCTATGACTCTGTGCCAACCACCGCCACCACCACAGCAACTCAGGCACACATAAGCGATATATTTCATGCCCCTGCTGCTTCCTCTGACGAGGAGGATTTTGCTGGCTTTCCCACTCAGCTTTCCCATAACCAGCCTCCCTCCGTTTTACCGCCCCAAACATCTGCTCCAATACCTACTCAGGCACAAACATCTGCCACAACCGGGCTGCAGCTGTCCCCTGATTTCCTCTCCCAACTTCAAGCCATGCTGGCATTTTTCACCCAAATGCAGTCACTACCACAAGTTCCTGCCATACCTCAATTCAACATGGACCAACGTGCGTGTCATGAAGCTCATCCTTCCTGCTCACCAAATCCCTTTGATGTAGCCAGAGGCAGATGTATTGACGAAGCCTCGTATGCGGAGGAGTCAACCTTCACTGACCATGTTGAAGGAGATGACTGGAGCGACTATTCAGATCATGAGGAGGATACATCGTATCGTTTGTTTAATGCCTCAGACTATCAGCCCCTGGCACGCAGGGTAGTTAATACCCTTGGTCTCCAGACTGCGCCTTCAACTTCTTCCACCCCAGCCATCAAAGGGGCCAAGGTTCTCAAATCCCCTGCACCTATTGAACACTACATCCCGGTGCCGGACCCAATTGCCAAATTGGCCTCTGAAGAATGGGCTCACCCATTTCAATCTCGCCGCTTCAAGAACCTGGCTGACAGGCTTTACGCCCTAGCTCCGGACTTTGGCACCAAGTTAGACGTCCCTGGCATAGACGAACCAATCGCTCGACTCGTTTCACGATCTCTTTTGCCCAGGGAAGGGGAATCCCAACTAAAGGACACTACTGAGCATCGAATAGACTTCGCCCTCCGCAAAAATCATGAGGCCACTGCCCCCATGCGTGCCTCCGCTTCAGCCTCCATTTTCTCCAGAGCATCTATGATGTGGCTGGATGATCTTCTAGAGGACACTAACCCTGATCCTGTCGCCCTCAGAAGGTCACTGATAAAGTTGCGTAAGACAGCAGCTTTTGTGGCCGATGCCATCTTGGATGCTACTCAATTGGGGGCACGAGCCATGACAGCTCAGATAGTCGCGTGACGGACCCTCTGGCTTCGCCACTGGCAGGCTGATTCAGCGGCCAGAATGAATCTGTCCAGGGCTCCTTACTCCGGATCTTTACTCTTCGGCGAGGAAGCTCTAAAGGCAGTGCTGGTTGATCCAAAAGACGCTCACAAACCGGTTCTGGCCACTGTCAAGAACATCGACCACAGGCCTTTCAGGCGATTCCCTTCCTTCCGTACTAACCAGCCCTTTCGTGGAACGCGGCCAGGAGGACGAGGCCGCGACTTCAGATCCTATGACCCCACTTTATTCAGGGGCTCCTGGAACCGACGCTTCCAGGGCAGAGGTCAGTATCAAGGGCACAGGGGCAACTCATCATCCTCATATGGGGAGGTCCTCGCCAACGCAAGCAGTATTAACACACTGCCCATAGGTAGCAGATTACTTCATTTTGGAGACCATTGGCTGCGCCTCACTACGGTCTCCTGGATCAGGGAGCTTTTCAGTCATGGCTATGCCATAGAGTTTTGGGCAATCCCATCAGACAGATTCCATCCGTCCCCTTGCCCAAGGGCACGAGCCAGGCACAGAATCATGCAGACAGCTATACAACACCTCTTGGACATAGCGGCAATAGAGCCAGTCCCCACAACTGAGAGGTCGGAAGGGGTGTACTCCCTCCTATTTGCTGTGCCAAAACGAGATTTATCATGGAGGGCGGTATTGGACCTCAAGTTTGTCAACCGTTTTGTAACATATCGCAGGTTCAAAATGGAATCACTCCACTCCATTGCGGAGAGTCTGCATGAAGGAGACTTCCTGGCTTCTATCAACTTTAAGGAAGCGTATCTCCATGTGCCCATTTGCATAGCCCACAGAAAGTTTCTTCGGTTTGCTTTTGGCCACCAGCACTTTCAATATAGAGCGATGCCATTCGGCCTCTCCTCTGCTCCAAGAGTGTTTACCAAAGTGCTACTCATCCTAGTGGCTTATCTCCGGACCCAAGGGGTACATCTCTACCCATATCTGGATGATCTGCTAATACGGGCCAAGTCTGGGGAGCTGGCTCATCATCATTTAATGATCACCCTCAATGTTTTGCAGGCCTACGGCTGGCTTGTCAACTTCGACAAAAGCCATCTCCAACCAACCCAACGCCTACTACATCTAGGGGCAATGTTGGACACCCTGCAGGCAATGGCCTTCTTGGCTCCAGATCGCATCACTGCCATCACAAGCATCGCAAGGTCCCTGATGCAACAAACATCTGCAGACGTCACGCTTCTCGCCAGAGCACTCGGGATGTTCATCTCTACAATCCACATGGTGCCATGGGCTCGAGCCCACACTCGGCACCTTCAATGGACTCTGTTGCCATTTCAACAGGACATTGCCAGCTCCAACCATCGCAAAGTTCGTTTGAGCCCCGCACTGCACCTCTCCTTCTGCTGGTGGACCAAGGTTCAACACCTCTCCAAGGGCACGTCGTTCAGAGAACCCCGCAGAACCGTTGTAACCACAGATGCCAGCCTCATAGGTTGGGGAGCCCACTGCAACTCCCAGTACGTTCAGGGGGTTTGGTCCACCGCAGAGCAAACTCAAAGCATCAACTGGCTGGAGCTAAAGGCTGTCCACTTAGCTCTACGTCATTTTCAGTCTCTGTTCCCTTTGGACCATGTGCTCATTCGAACAGACAACACGTGTGTAAAATCACATTTGAACAGACAGGGGGGCACCAGGTCTCGTCCTCTGCAGGACTTAGCCTCCCTCATCTTTGTCTGGGCAGAACAACATCTACAATCCCTGAAAGCAGAACATCTCAGAGGGATTTGGAATGTGACAGCAGACTGGCTTAGCAGACAACAGGTCTTTCCAGGAGAATGGAATCTTCATCCAGCCATTTTCCATCGTCTCCAGTGTCGGTTCGGCGTCCTCTCAGTCGACCTGTTTGCTTCCAGTCGCAATTGCCAGCTTCCCAGGTACTTTGCCCGATACCTGGACTCAGCAGTGGATGTTCTGACAACACCGTGGCCAGACGGTCTATTGTACGCCTTTCCTCCCATACCATTGTTAGCCAAAACCTTGAGGAAGGCGCGAACCGAGAGGGCACAGCTGGTTCTGATAGCACCATTTTAGCCACGCCGACCGTGGTTCTCAGATCTTCTGGCAATGTCAATGATGGATCCTTGGACACTTCCAGTCAGGCCAGACCTCCTATCCCAGGGTCCAGTACTGCACCAGGACCCTACTTGGCTCAATCTAACAGCGTGGCGTTTGAACGGGGACATTTGAGGTCAGCTGGACTGTCTGACGCTGTGATTGATATTATTTTGGCCTCGAGAAGACCATCTACCACTCGTATTTATCAACATACCTGGGTGGCTTTCTCCAAGTGGAGTCAGTCCCACCACCATGATCCATCCCAGGCCACTGTGCATCAGGTGCTGCAATTTCTCCATAGCGGCTTTATGATGGGACTTCGACCCAACACTCTACGTCAACATGCGTCCACTCTGTCGTCCATTCTCTCAGTGTCCTCTCCTGGAGATCATATTTCCTCACATCCGTTCATCAAACGTTTTTTGAGGGGAGTCGCCCTACGCTCTCCGGCTGTTGTCCATCGGTTCCCCTCATGGAGTTTGCCGAAAGTTCTGCAGGCTTTGCAACACCCTCCGTTTGAACCCATCAGGACTGTGCCCCTACGTATGCTGTCCTTCAAGGTCTTGTTTCTGATCGCAATCACATCTGCCAGACGCGTTTCGGAGTTGGGCGCATTGTCTTCTGCTCGACACCTCTGCGTCTTCCATAAGGACTCTGTTGTGCTGAAGACTGATCCTTCCTTCCGTCCCAAGGTCGATTCAGTTTTTCATTGCAACCAGGACATTGTTTTGCCTTCCTTTTGCCCGAATCCTACCCATCCTCTTGAGAAGGCTTGGCATTCGTTAGATGTCCGGAGGGCTCTCAAGACCTACCTGTCTAGGACCCAAGAGATTCGACGAACGGAGTCTCTGTTTGTATCCTTTCATCCAAGATCTATGGGGCATAAAGTATCCAATTCTACCTTATCCCGTTGGTTAAGGGCATGCATTACTTTAGCATATGAGTCCCTGAAGCTGTCAGTTCCAGCTAGTCTAACGGCTCATTCTACCAGGTCAGCTGCCACTTCGGCTGCTTTTGCCACTAATGCTCCTGTTGCCGATATTTGTAGGGCTGCAGTCTGGTCTACCCCACACTCGTTTATAAGGCATTATAAAATTGATTGTTATGCCTCTGCTGACGCATCTTTCGGCAGACGAGTGTTGCAACAGGTTCTTAATGAGGATTAACACGTGGGTGGTCCCTCCCTGTATGGGCTGCTTTGGTACATCCCGCAGTGATGGCCCACCTCCTATGGAAAATGTACCATTGGTCTCACCTGAAAGGTGATTTTCATAGGAGTGGGCCATCACGACCCTCCCAGTTGGAGGATGACTAGAGATTTTATAAATGGGTTACATGTTATTGTTACGCTATTATATTTAAATGTAAGAGTGAAGTCAAGACTTTTAGTTCTGTTATGTTGTTATGTTAGAGTCATGTTGTTATGCATGTGACTATTATGTTATTTTCCTGGCGGGCCTGTTGGCCTTGTTCTTGTATTTTTAGATATCTCTTTTTAGACTCACTACGAATGAACTGGAGAGTGGGAGGGGCCTGACGCCCCTAGTCTTGACTTCAAAAACATTCTTGCCTTCGCACGATAGGTGGAACTATTACCCACAGTGATGGCCCACTCCTATGAAAATCACCTTTCAGGTGAGACCAACGGTACATTTTATGGCAAGGCATCTATAACTTTATAACAATACAGTTTATTAAACAGCACATTTGACTTTCCTTCAGTGGAAGGAATTCATATTAACAGTTGAACTCACTTGGTAGTGAGATCAACTACCTCTTTCAGCTCAGTCATGTGACCTGACGACCCACAGAACGTAGACCAGCAAAATGTGTGGTGTAAGACAAGCACTGTTTTAAAGGCTTGTTTTCCTTCTGCCAGACTCAGGCTGGCAGTAGCCCTGCTCCTGACTGGAATGTGGAATATGGGTAACTTATGCCAGTTTAATTTAAGGCAGTGTAAATTCTGCCAGTTTCTTATAGTTAGGTTTGCTCCATGGATTTCTTGGTCTAATTATTAGCTGTTCACTTTGTGCTTGATTAAATAGGGTGGTTCTGAGCTTGTTGGCCATATTTACTTTGTAGGTACATATTGACAAAATGAAATGTGTATTCAGGTTTTGTTGAAATTTATAGTTGAATATAAATTAGTTCAATAAAATATAGTTCATTAAAAACATTGAATAAGGTATCACTCACTTCTCCAGTCATGTTCCCCAATTCATATTATGTATATGGAAGCCATTTTGGAAAGTTAGTGTATGGTGAGTGGATCATGTGCTCTTGTAGCCATATTCTGAACTATGACATTTTCTATGTGAAAGTGTCAGTGAAACGTCAAGCATGCCGTTCAGGCTGTTAATGTGGACACTGTGCAAAACTTACATTTTTTCTTCTCAATGTGTTCACCTGAGAAAATTGTGCTGCGGCTTCATAACATGCCTTAAGATGTATGAAAGGCTAAGGTTTTTGTGTGGGAGGCAGCAGTAGAAAGAGCCATTTCTAGTCCAGGATCTGTTGATTTTTCCTCACATCCAATAGCTTTCAGGGCTTTGTTTTTTTAATCTAAGTGCATAACCCACATTGATTCAGCAGTCACACTGATTGGTGTTGAAAACCTCATCTACCTTTTGTTGATCAGGGGGTTCTGAAACAGTAGAAGTCATTCTGCTTCCTTAAGCCCCTTGTGCATAGTGCTTCGGGTGGAGGAAAAGAGCTTTGTGTTTTCTGTTTCTATATGTATTTTTGAAAAGCAGCATGTGTCAAAATCTGATTGGTTTCCACTTTGCTATAAGCATTGTGCACAGATCTGTTTGTCCTAAGTCTATCTCCCTGGCAACAAGAGCCTTTTCACAGGTTAAGTAATAAATTATGTGCACAGTCAAGGTCTTTTCATAACGCAAGAATGATTTTTTTTATTCCACTTGTAGAAAAATTAAGGCTTCCAGTGGGTTTTCCTGAGATTTAAAGATTACATTTATTTGTCTTATAGTGCTTATTAGTGCCTTTTCATATTTTGTTTTGGGGGGGGGAAGAATATTGCCCCAGGAGAACAGCTATGTGGGCATCTTCACTACTTGCTAGAAGTTTCACCTGACATTTTTGTAGTTAATGCAATAGGCTTCCATCTTTCAGTTTTGTGTAGGTGTGAGTGCCTTCAGTTCTTTTCCACTTATTCACCTAATGTTCATTAGGGAAAAGATACATGATGAAAAGTATAATGAAGGAAGAAGTCCTCTGATCTGACAATAACAAGAACTTTACTATAACTAATTATATACAGAGAACAAGGCCCACAGCATGGTGCTGCTTGTAAGGCAGGCCTGGAACTGAAACTGCCACAGCCTAGGGCTGACTCAGCAGTTCCTGGTATGGCAAGCCTGGAGGGCCAATACATTACACCCCTCCCCCCTAGTTGGGACGAGCCCTGGTGCAGGTTGATCAACGACAATTTTGCATTGAAGCTGATAGTGCATCCCCTAGTTCCCCATTTGGCTCTGGTTCATGCTGGTCCACTTCAGGCTCCAGGCACAACTGCTCTTGTCTGGCATCAGGAGCAGCCACTGGCTCATTTTCTGTTTCCACTTCAGTATTTCCAGCACCCTCAGAGAGAACTGGTGGAGCTGGGCTTGTCCTCTCATTTGGTCCACATGTCGACATAACACATGGCCGTCTGGTGTTTGAGCCTTGTAGGACAATGGAACGGTGGCTTGGGTCACAGTGGCAGGAATCCACGTTTCACCAGCACCATAGTTCCTGACATACACCGGGTCACCTGGAGTAAACACCCAGGCAGGTTCTTGAACTGTAATGGACTCCCTTGGTCAGTCCTCAATCAAGTCAGGATGCAACCGATCAAGCAGAGCCCTTAGTCGTCTTTTCATTAATAGCTCAGCTGGGCTCCTTCCTGTTGTGGCACAAGGTGTGATGTGTTGTGTCAGGAGAAAACTTCCAAGGTGTTGGTCCCAGTCACCTTCTGCAATCCATTTCAATGCATCCTTTGTTGTCCTGACAATCCTCTCAGCCTGGCCTTTGGTTGCTGGATGAAAAGGGGCTGAAGTGACATGCCGAATCAGTCCATTTTCTAGGAATGTGTGGAATTCCGCAGATGTGAGACAATGGTGCTTGACAAAAAAGCCATGGTCATGGCTTCATATTGACTTTGCAGGCCCAAATGGTAGAAGTAGTTCCGGTATCGTCAGTGACCATGGCTTTTTTGTTGATTTCCATGGGTGCACTGGGGCATGTGGTGGAGCTGGTCTTGAAACCTGAAACTTCTCACATCTCTTGACACATTCTTCCATCTCACTGTCCATCTTGGGCCACCATGCATAGCTGCACCCCAGTGCCTTCTTTCACACTATACCAGGGTGTCCCACATGTAGGGCCTCCAACACCCAAAGGCTCAAGACAGTAGGAATGACAACTCTATTTCCCCACAGGAGGCATCCCTTGTGCACTGATAGTTCATGTTGTTTGGATACAAATGGTCTGAATTTCTCCTCAAGCTTCCCTAATGGCCATCGTCTCCACACTCAGTTGAATACACGGACAAGAACTGGGTCCTTGGACGACGCAGTGGCAATATTCCCAGCATGGAGGGATGGTTCTGGTAACGACTCTAATAACAGCACGTCCAGTGGAGGGGTTTCATCAACCCCAGCAGAAGGGAGAGGAAGGCGGCTCAAAGCATCACCATGGGCAATGCTCCTGCCAGGCCGATGTTGCAATGTATAATCGTATGTGTTCAGGAAAATCATCCACCGCAACATATGTGGAGATAATATTTGAGGCATCTGCTGGTTAGGGGCAAACAATCCCAATAATGGCTTGTGGTCAGTAGCAATAGTGAATGATTGACCGTAGACATAGTCATGGAATTTTTTTACGCTAGCCACAATAGCCAGGGCCTCCTCATCAATTTGGGCATAATTCCGTTCTGTTGAAGACATTATTCTGGAGTAGAAAGCAATAGGCACCTCACAAGAGTGGTGGCTCAGGTCAGCTCCAATACCATATGGAGATGCATCACATGTGAGAATCAAGGGCTTCTGTTCATCATAGTGCACCAAGACACTGTGAGATGATAACAGGTGTTTTACATCACGGAAAGCCTTATTATGCCGGGCTGTCCACTGCCATGCAGCATGCTTGTCAAGAAGGTGATGCAATGGTTCTGTCACTGTAGCCTTATGTTTCAAGAAGGTGTAATAGAAATTCAAGAGACCCAAGAAGGCTTGGAGTTCCTGTTTATTATGGGGCACTGGAGCTTCGCGAATCGCTTTAAATTTTTCCGCGGTAGGCCAAATGCTGGCAGCATCAATACTGTAGTCAAGGAATTCAATTTGGGAAACACCAAATACACATTTCTCATGCTTGACCCGGAGACCAGCAACAGCAAAACGGTGCAGTACATCCTGCACCCATGAGGCAAGTTCAGCAGTGGAGTTGCCGGCAACCAAGACATCATCAAAATACGGTATGGCGCCTGGTACTCCTTTGGGAATGTCCCCCATTAAGCTCTGAAAAATTCCAGGCCAATGAAACACCAAACTGGAGGCGTTTTACTCTGAATGCTTTGCGATGAGATAGTCTGAGCATTGGCAGTAGCATCATCCACGGACAGTTGCTGATAGGCCTGTGCCAGGTCAAACTTCACAAAAACTTTTCCTTGTGAATGTGATGCCAAAAGATGGCTCACCACTGGGATTGGATATGGATTCTGATGCAGGGCTTTATTGATAGTGCACTTGTAGTCACCACAAATGCGGATGTCACCATTGGCCTTAAATGGAGTGGCAATGGGTGTCTCCCATGTAGGGCGTGTCACTGTGTCCAAGATGCCTTGCTCTATGAGGCGATCAAGTTCAGCATCAATCTTTGCTTGCAGTGCGAACGGAACATGACGGGGTTTCATACGGATGGGGGCCACAGTAGGATCCAAGAACAACGAAATAGGAGGTCCCTTATATTTCCCAAGATCTTTATCAAAAACGGCTTTGAAATCATTTAGGATGCTATCCCATAATGATTCACCAATCTGGTGGAGCCTTGTGAGAGCAATACCCAATGGCTCAAACCAGTCTAAGCCAAGGAGACTGGTGTGATGCCCTTGAGCAACCAATAACTGTAAAGTTCCATGGAAAGTTTGGTAATGCACCTCAACTTCACAGACACCCTTTACTGGAACCTGATTTTCCTGGTAATCAGTAAGCTTGGAGTGGAAAGGGACCATTTGTGGGCCCCCACAAGGAAGTATTTGATGGTAGGTTTCTGATGAGATGATAGTATAACCTGAGCCGAAATCAACTTCCATGGTGCATGGAGTGCCCTCGATGGTGACTGTCACCTTCACCTTCCTCACATTGGTGGAGTACTGCAACTCTGGCCTGATGTGGTTAATCACCTCCTCTGTGTTGCCATATGTGGAAAACTTCTGTACAGTGTGTGTGGTACTGCTTTGTGTCCTTGATGGTGTTTTCCCTTCCACCGCATTTCTGGGGGCGGCTGCTTCCGCTTTGGCTTGGCATACTCGCTCAATATGCCCAACTTTTTGACAATAACAACACTGTACACCTCTGAAATGGCAGGCACGTCATTCATAGGATCCACCACAGCTCTTACATTTCACTGGAGAAACTTGTCTGGATCTCGGAGGTCCTGCAGCACCTACTCTGGTTGATGAGCAGCCTGTGGATCTATAGAAGTTGTTAATTGGAATCTTTAGCCAGCTGGGTTTCTGAACAGGGTGAGTTTCTTGCCAAGTGCACTTCTTGGGCTCTTGCTGCTGCTGGTTCTGTAGCCAGAGCTTCCTCTAATGCAGTCTTGAACGTGAGCTGTCCTTTTGCAAACAGATGCTTTTGCAGGCCCTCATCCTGCAACCCACAGACCAGGCGATCACACAGCATCTCCTCAAGGTTTGGGAAATTGCAGTTTTTGCCATGCGTGTAAGTTCAGCAAAATACAGTGACACACTCTCTGTTGGGCCCTGATTTCGTTTGTAGAAGGAATTATGTTGTGCTATTTCAGACAGTTTTGGAGAGAAATGTCCTTGTAAAGCATTCAGGATATCCTCATAAGATGTATTAGCAAGTTTTGCTGGTGCTACAAGGGCCTGGGCTAAGTCAAAAGTGTCTACCCCACAGACACTGAGTAACACAGCACGCTTCTTCTCTGACTCTGTAATGCCATTTGCTTCCAAGTAAAACTCCAGCCTGGCTGCATAACTTTCCCACTTGCTGGGACATGCAGGGTTAAATTCTTGAAGATGCCTTTGGGTGGCCATATTGCACAAGATACACACTGACCTGGAGTGCTTTGCAGTGGTTTCCACAAGGCCCAAGCTGATGTCCTAATCCAATCTAAGGAGAAATTTTCTCTCCCTTTTAAACCTCTAATGCATGAAGAAAACACTCTTGTGTGCCTCAGCATCCCACCTTCATCGCCAGTGAAAAGTATCATGAAGGAAGAGGCCACACAGAGGATCTAACAATAACAAGAACTTTACTATAACTAATTATATACAGAGAACAAGGCCCACAGCATGGTGCTGCTTGTAAGGCAGGCCTGGAACTGAAACTGCCACAGCCTAGGGCTGACTCAGCAGTTCCTGGTATGGCAAGCCTGGAGGGCCAATACACTACACATGACAACTACTGCAATTCATTTCTGTACAGTTCCTCACAAATTTATTCCATTTTAAAGATTATGGTGGTGGCAGCCGTGGCATGGAAGAAGCAAGGAAAAGTGGTGGGGGAAAAATAGGTATGCCCTGGGATAGCTATATGAACAAGATATATTTAGCTGTTTGAAAGGTTTGGATAGCTAGAAAACATGATATGTTTAGATGTTTGCAAGTCTCAGAAAGATATTCAACTATATGAGAAAATGTGATGAGTAGAATAAGTCAGTGCTGAACTGAAGTTGACTTCCTGCTACAGATTGTGCGCTCACCTCAAAGCCTACACAACAGGGTTACAGTTAGCTGCTGTGAAGGTCTACAATTACTGATAGACGGGTGTGCTCACAGCAGTTTAGAAAGGGTGGTGTGTTTTGCTTCCCCCTCAGTAAGAGTGGTAGGTAAAACCCATGGGTAACACCATAGGGGAGCAAAGAGCTTGCTTTCTTCCAGGGCCCCTGGGCACCAGCCTGCCCTGGGCCCCGGCACCCACCTGCACACTCCACCTACATTTCCCTTCGAGTGAATGCTGGGCAGGCATGTGCGCACAGCGCGGCCAGCAGTTACTTCAAAGGAAAGGTAGGTGAGGCATGCAGGTGGGCATCATGGGCCTGCAAGGTAGTAGGGGGAATGCCTGGGAGCTCCCTTTCTGGAATCTGTGGCAGGGTCAGGAGCTGACGCTGCTGCGGATCGCGGAAGGGAGCACTACTCACCCAGCCTATGGAGGGGCCCTTCAGGGGCCCTCAGCAAGGGCCAAACCTGACAACCTTCTGGTGCCGGCCCTGCTTTCCTTTCCCTCCAAAAAACATTTTTTTCCTTTGAGCAACACTCAAGGCTTCTAAAAGTGCATTCTAACTCTTTTAGATATCCTGATTGTTTTCTGGTGCCACCACTGGTAAAACCACTACTTGAGAGGAGTTGAGAGCTTTAGATGTTTCTGCAACTGGCCTGTGCATTTACTAATGTTTGATGGCACAAAGAGCCGCTCATTAAATCTTAGGTACCAGTAAATGCAGCACTGTTTTTTACTTTAAGTTGTAGGTTGACAAATACATGTCTGGAAGGGAAGGTTCTACATTCGTGCTCTTTGATAATGGAATAAATCAAAGCATTATTGTATATCTGTTGTGAAGTAGTGTATGGCAGTTTTTGTAAGATCTATATTAGCATATTTGTATTTGAAAAATAATGAAATCCCTAGATGTTTTTCACTCATTTTTTAATGTCTGTGGGGAAAATGTAGAGAGGGAAACCCAATAATGTGCTTGCACTGGGAAAAAATCATGAAAAATAGGGATACAATCTTTTTTATATATACGTGCCCTTTTCTGGCTAGGTCAGGGGTCAGCAACCTTTTTGGACTAGAGGTCATGTTTGAGAGCGAGTGCTGGGGGCACTAGTCACAAAATGGCTCCCATGGGGGTGTGGTATAGCACAAAATTAGAGAGTAAGCATGGTGAAGCTTTCCCCATAATTGTATTCCATACTAGAAAAGGCTTGACCTGTTGATTTTCTGCCTTCCACACAGCTGTTAAAGGCACAAAAAACCTGTTTTTCCCCAGTGCCAACCCTAAAGCAAAGCCTAAGCTACCATCGTGTACCCACTTACCCTGGAAGTAAGCCCCATTAAACACAGAGACTTACTTCTGAGTAGACATTTATACAATTGTACTGCAAGTTAATTATACAGTGAATTCTTAATACCTGGTCCGTAGCTCCTGCAAAGGATGAGATATGCCTGAGCCTATTTGCAAAGTTTTCATATTGCCTTTTGGAGGGAGGGGAATTCTTTAACATTCACCTACAATTACAGTGTAATAGCATTTGCAGAAAATAAATTCTAGGCATTACCTGATCTCAGGTAAACTTAGCACAGGAAGATGCATCCTGGATGCTAGAGAAAGAAGGTCAGACTATGGAGATTCCAATGACTTGGGGGGAAAAGAAGAGCAGTAAAAGTGCACTAAAAGGGAGGAGGAAACAATAGCTCTTTAGGACCCCAGGGGTTGCTGTTGCCTGGTGTTCAAAGAACTCACTTATCAGTCACAGCTAGGGATGGGGTTCGCTAGCTGGTTCCTTTCTGTTTGAATTCCGAGAATCCAGCTTTTGATACCGATCCGCCATTATTTTGTTCCCAATTATTTTCGCAATTGCTGATCCACTGGGGGTTTTTAAGTGTAAAAAATAGCAGTTTCTAAGAAATGCTTATGAAAATGCTTATGCTGTAGGCGGATGACACCCAACTCTATTTCTCCTTTCCACCTCAAGCCAAGGAAGCTGTCCTGGTCCTGAACCAGTGCCTGGCATCAGTGATGGACTGGATGAGGGCGAACAAATTGAAATTAAAACCAGACAAGACAGAGGTGCTCCTGATCAGTCGAAGGGCAGATCAGAGAATAGGGATTCAGCCTGTGCTGGATGGGGTTACGCTCCTCTTGAAGACACAGGTTTGCAGTTTGGGTGTGCTCCTGGACTCAGCTCTGAACTTGGAGGCCCAGGTCTCGGCCGTGGCCAGGAGTGCCTTTGCCCAGTTAAGACTAGTGCGCCAGCTGCGCCTGTTCCTGGAATGCCTGATTTGACCATGGTGATGCATGCCTTAGTTACATCCCATTTAGACTACTGTAACGTGCTGTACGTGGGGCTGCCTTTGAAGACTGTTCAGAAACTTAAACTGGTACAAAGAGCTGCAGCCAGAGTATTAACAGGGGCTGGTTACAGGGACCATACAACTCCCCTGTTACAACAGCTCCACTGGCTGCCAGTTTGTTTCCGGTCACAATTCAAAGTGCTGGTTTTGACCTATAAAGCCCTATATGACCCAGGTCCAGGCTATTTGTCAGACCGTATCTCCCTATACGAGCCTGCCCGGGCCCTGAGATCTTCAGGAGAGGCCTTTCTCTCAGTCCCAACACCTTCGCAAGTGCGATTGGTGGGGACGCGAGTTAGGGTCTTCTCGGTGGCTGCTCCTAGGTTCTGGAACTCCCTTCCTAGGGAGGCACAAATGACCCCCTCCTTGCCATCCTTCCGTCGACAAGTAAAGACTTTTTTATTCCAACAGGCTTTTGGGATAGAAGGTGTTTAGGGTTGGGCTTTACAAGGCTTGTTTTATTGTTTTATATTATTATTTGTATTATTTTAAATTGTTTTTAGATTTTTAAGTGCCTTTTACGGTTTTAAGGTTGTGCATAGTTTAATTGTATTTTAATTGTATGTTTTCTATGTTTTTAACTACATGTAGTTCTATTTGTAAGCCGCCCTGAGTTGCAGTTTGGAAAAAGGGCGGGGTAAAAATAAAGTTTCAATTTCAATTCAATTCACTTGTTCCACCTTTTTTTCCCCTATTTACATATCAGTTAGGTAGATAATCGCCCATTGTCTATCTTGCCTCAGGCTGCTTAAAGGTGACTCTCTCCCCCTTTCGCTATTCTTGTTGTTTTGCAGTACTTTTGAATTTTACTGTTGAAATGCTGACCACCACTGCTTAGTTTAACTTCTTTTTCTGCTGAATTTTAGTCTAAAAAAAAATTAAAATAAGTACTCTTTAACAAAAATCGCATTTTGTTTATTCTATGTATTTATATAATGGAAAGAGTGAGTGTAATATGTTTTAAAAGCAGAAAGTAATATTGTTACTGATAGGATTTTGTCATTATTTTATATTTGTAAATAACTTCTTTTTTCTTTAATTAAAAGTGTATATTTAAATAATAAATTTTAACCCTGCAAATGTTATCCTTGTGTGACCTTGAATTACTTTATCATCAGCACCACTACCTTGTATTTGAAAAACTATGAGAGTTAACAAAACAAAGCAAAAATTAGAGAGAGGTTAATGGATGTAAATGGCGATCACTATCACCTAGACATCAGTTAAGAATTCATAAGCTTAGCGGAAAGCCAGTTATGAAGACAATAATGTAAAATTCGGAGCGGATTTTTTTTAAAAAAAAATGCAAATGACAGCTGTGATCCACCGCAAAGCAATCAATGCTGGTCTGAAAACAGTGGATTTTCAGTTTATGTCAAAATCCGGTAATATGTTGGATTTAGCAGATATTCTCCCCCATCCATAGTCATACCCAGGGCTTGAAATATTACTTTTAAAAAGTAATCAGTTACCGTTACATAGCCCCAAAAAGTAGTAATTACAGTTATAATTACAATGGCTCTGAAAGTAACTGATTACTTTTTCTCAAAAGTAATCACTGCAGTTACATTTCAGTTCCTTTTTTAAAAAAATGTCTACAAGGTGCTGGCCTTGGCTGCTGCACATCTAAGTAGCCTAAAACAACATTAAAAATAAACACACACATACAGACGTAGTAGAATAATTCTTTTTATCCATAAGATAGCAGTGGTGGTCTCTCCACTGGTAAGGGAGGTGGGGAGGGAGGCAGAGGCCACTACTCAGATCTTTGCATGTCAAATCAAGTGCAACCCCCCCCCTCAGCCAGCAAGCATAATCTCTCTCACTTATCCACCTCCTGGACCCTGCCCTGCCACCAACTAAGGGACACTCACCCAAGCAAACATTTTCCCCTGAGATGCAAAAAAGTTAAAATACTGGAAATGCAGCACAGTAGCCAGAGAGGGCGATGGAGGCCACTTTGTGTGCCAAGTGCAAACACACAGAGAGACATGTTGTCATCTTTCACCTCCACAGTTCTTTATCTCCATTCTGCTTCTGCCTCCTTCTCCTCCTTTATCCATGTTCTTGCCCTCTGGCTCCTTTTTCCCTCCATTCCATTTTTTAAAACAATTGTTTTCTCCACTCTACCCCGTCTCACTCTCCACCTCCTCCCTTGTCGTCTCCTACCCACCCACAGACCATGACGATAATGACAGTTAAAGAGGAAAGCACAAAAGCAGGACTACAGCTAAACATGAAGAAGATTAAAATAACGACAACAAAAGATTTATGTAACTTTAAAGTTGACAATGAGGACTTTGAACTTGTCAAGGATTATCAATACCTTGACATGCAAAGATGTATCACTGAACACTAAAGTCAGGATCATTCAGACCATGGTATTCCCAATCTCTATGTATGGATGTGAAAGTTGGAGGAGAACTTTGTGCATACCATGGAATGAGAAAAAGACAAAGAATTGGGTGTTAGAACAAATTAAACCAGAACTGTCACTAGAAGCTAAAATGATGAAACGGAGGTTATCATACTTTGGACACATCATGAGAAGACATGATTCACCAGAAAAGATAATAATGGTGGGAAAAACAGAAGGGAGTAGAAAAAGAAGAAGGCCAAACAAGAGATGGACTGATTCCAAAGGAAGCCACAGACCTGAACCTACAAGATCTGAACTGGGTGGTTCATGAAAGATATTGGAGGCCTCTGATTCATAGGGTCGCCATAAGTCGTAATCGACTTGGAGGCACATAACAACAACAACAAGAGTTTGGATGGAACAGAAAGAATTCATTACTGACTCCACCAAAACCTTTCAGAGTGGACCAAGTGGTTCCCTTCATCCCTACACTTACTGCTTCTGTCTCCTTTAACTCTGATCACCCATGTTTCTAATTATTTTCCCCTGGCATTGACTCCCTCATTCTCTTTGTGACTCACAGCTACATCTGATTGCTCACCATTGCAACATGGTTCTCTTAATATTTTCCTGTGTTCTGGAAATGGGCCTGCTTAACCTTCCTCTCCTGTTTCAGTTGATTGAAACAGTTCTCTATCTCCAAAAGCACTTTGGACCCCATAGGACTATTTATCTCACATTAGGCCCCAAAGCCCGAAGAAGGATGCCCTAAGGCCATTAGAGCAGCTCCTGGTAGCAGCCATTTTCATTCTTGTCTCTGCAGGCATGAGGGATGTGATCTTTGTAAAGCTTAAGTTACAACTGATATTCTTCTTATTCAAATCCCTCAAAACATTCAGTGCCCATTCTCATTCCCTTTTGGGGAATCTCTGACCATCACCAGAATTTGTACTTAACAGTGTTAACCAAGAGTTTATGCCAAGAGTGAAGTAATTATATTTACTATTTGTTTAATAAATGACAGTTTATACATTTCAGACTTTCTTAAAAATATGGAAATGTTAATGGAGTTGAAAACCTTATAGAGAATTGATTTCATTTGGTGAGACTGAAGCAGGAGCATTGGTGGATCAGAAGTCCTGAGCCTCAAGTCTTTTGCACTGGACCCCGAATCTCCTGCCCCTTCTCCTTATTTTAAACTTTATATATAGAGAGAGATGTAAAAAGTTTGTTTTCAGGGTTGCTGGGCATGCTGCAAAGCACAGTGCTGATGAGGCTCATGACACTCACTGTCTTAATTTGCTAAATGTAGGCACCTAAATTCATATCTGTACATATAAATTACATAAATTTCATTTTCATTACCCTGATCTCTCCACCTGAGTCCTGAGCATCTTACAATACAAGTTATAATTCAGCATTAAACAATACATATACACAGATGTTATGATCTACAAATTAAAGTACCAACTAAAACATCGAATCCCTCCAAAAGAATGTCTGTACATGTTGAACATCTGTATGGTGCTAGTGAAATACCAGCAAGATGAGATTATGACTACTGGAGATGGACTAATTCTAGGGTAGAGTCACTACAGAAAAGATTCTGCAATGGGTGCCCCTTTGACCTAACAAAAGGGGCTGTAAGCCCATCTTTTCATTACTTCCATTGCTATTTAGGGGAGACATTTGCAGGAGATGATTCTTGGTGAGGGCATACCCTTCAGGATTTTGCAGGTAGAAATAGGGATGCACTTGCAACATATATTTGCTCATACCAGTTCTCAGAGGCAACAAGCCCCACTGCACACTGCTCATGGCAGTATGAGGCATTCCATTTCAGAGCCCTCGCCAGGAGGAGATGGAGGAATCCTTATCTAAAGAATGGTCAGGATCAGGGACTCACTCACATGCCAAGTATGATCAGGCAGCCGGTTTTGACTCCATAAACCAGGGGTAGCTAACGTGCCTTCCAGATTTTGCTGGACAACAGGGCCCATCATCCCTGTGCATTGACCACATTGGCTGGGGGTGATGGGAGCTGTAATCAAACAACATCTGGAGGAAACTACATTGGCTTCCTTGCCATAAACGTTCAGTTGCTTTTTGGAAGCTGTTGGTACAACAGATTAATGGACCAACTCTTTGCTCCTGCTGCCTCCTGAACAACTCATCTGATGCTTAGCTCTCAGCCTTCTGACTTTGATGCTGCTGGTGAGTATCTACCTGCCAGTTTTTCACAAAACCTTTGCTAGCTCAGCTAGACCACTCCCTTATTGGAAGACCAAAAATCTAGCAGCATGTGTCAGGCTCCAACTTAGGTCACCCTAGTTTATGTCCACGTGAAAATCATAGCCACATTGGATCTACAGTCTCCACAGTAATCAAGCAACCACAGACATCCTTTTTCTTCATAATACAAACTCTTCATTTACCAATAAGAACAGTCAGATAATGGACTGCATACCTTTTTCATTATTCTTGAATCTTTACGATTCTGGTCTCAGACACTTTTTTTTCCAGTATTTTTATAATGATCTCTTGATGCCATTCTTAAAAAAAAAAAAATCTCTACTGCGTCTCCAAGCTGCCTTTCCAGGTGGGTTTTCCCAAGCTCTCATAGCTCTCATTTGAATCAGGTTTTTACAGTTACATCTGTGCAAACATGGAAAACAAATGCAACATAATGGCACTGAGATGGAGAAAGTTAAGCATACCTCTCCACCTGCCAAAGCCCAGATGTGGGGAATGATATGGCACAGAATCCTCAAATAAAAACATGCAACAATACGTTTGTTCCAGAAAGCTTCCAGAGGAGGCTGTTTTCAGTTCTGTTCAAGTTCCCAACCACTTGTTTCATGGTTTGTGCTATTTTGTTGTTGCAAGCAATTGCTTTATTCAAAGCTGACAGGCGGGGGGAGCCAGCGACAGGCTGGAGGGGGGGAGCCAGCAACAGAACAGGCTGGAGGGGGGGAGCCAGTGACAGGACAGGCTGGAGGGGGGAGCCAGCGACAGGCAGGGGGAGCCAGTGACAAGCAGGACAGAAGAGGAGGCAGCAGGCGGGAAGGGAGGCGGTAGGACGAGCAGTGGGGACACACACTATCGTCACTCACCTCAGCTCTTCACCTCCATTCTGCTTCTGCCTTCTGCTTCTGACTTGCCCTCCGGCACAGTCTGGCTCTCCACTTCCTCCCCTGTGCCTCCTAACACAGAGCACGAGGGAAGAGTAACACTGCGCAGAAGCCCAATGTGAGGCACATGTCTTTTGTCCACCAATCACAGGAGCAGACTTCCCCTGTTCCCCCCCCAGTAATGCCCAAATGTAACGTGGGAAACGTTATAGTTACAGCTGAAAAGTAATAAAATTACAACTCGTTCTGTTACAAGCAAAATGTAACGAAGTTACCCACTTGTTACGCAAAAAAGTAACGAATTACAAGTAACTCGTTATTTCTAATGAGTTACTTCCAAGCTCTGGTCACACCTCTGACTTCACATATTGGCCAATAACAGTGACAGGTGGGAGCAGGCAGGCTGGCTCATTTCCCATAAAGGGCTTATAAGAGTATCTGCACATTTTACTCCATAACTTTCTTTCTAGGAGGGCTAGAGACTTACTTTTTTAAAAAAATGAAAGCTCAAGATTGCCCCCACACCGAAAGGAAGGCTCAGTCACAGGAGTTGGAATAATGTGGTGGGGAAATATTATCCTCCAACTCCCTGGGCATGTAACCAGCCGCAGGCTGTGCCTCCCTGGTCAAGGATGAGAAGGAAATACCTCCCTCCTTACCAGGTGTGGCTTGCGTGTGAACCCAACCTGCACACCGCTATTCTGGCATTCACCTGAATGTGCAAGGCAGGTCACAAGGGGCACCCTGAGGTCCACCCATGCCTGAAGCAATAGTAGATCTCTAAAGGGTGCCCCAGCCTCATAATGCCTCAGAAACCTAACGTTTACCCCCGAACCTCATCACCTGCCTGGACTCCATGCCAACAGGCAAGCGACCAGACCACTCAAAAGCCAAACAAATTAAGCCCTGCTGTATGGAATATGCAAAAAAAGAGGAAGGCCGAATGCAAATCCCACCCCAAAATTCCTTCTCAGCCCCTAAGCAACAACTAGCAAGCTCATACTGAAAGGGCAGGAGGGTAGGCGCAGCAAAAAGGGAAGAGGGTGAGTTTGGGGCAGAGCCGGCTACTGGGCCACATGACCTCCCCTTTCCACCTGGCTAAACCATCTTTGTCTACTTCTGAAGGGAGGAGGTGGAGACAAATGTCCAACTTTCACATCCATACATAGAGATCGGGAATACCATGGTCTGAATGATCCTGACTTTAGTGTTCAGTGATACATCTTTGCATTTGATTAGAAATATTACTTTTGAAAAATAAAGATAAAAACAAAGCTTGGATTCTTAAAATAGCCAGAGTCAACAAAGAGTCTTAGCTGCCACCTGCTCTTGGTTGTAAATAGATATGAAGGTCATTATTTAAAAGACCACATTTAGGCTACACTCCTATACACATTTAATTTGGAAGCTTTGGTGAAGTCAGAGAGTTACATTCCACTTGGCAGGTATTTGCATTTTTAAAAAAAAAAGACTTTTAATAAAAATAATTTGTAGAAATGTGAGTCCTTAATCTTCATACTCTACATACATTTCCCAATGATTTTAAAGTTGCATAGATCATCTTTGTGATTCATTATAAAAAATCAAGTTTTGACATGTGGGGAATCTTGTAGATTATGGAGACCAGAGTAAAATTGAGGAGGGGAAGAGTAACTCAAACTGCCAATGAAATCAATGTTTCCTTATGGAGGAAAAATCTAGAATAAATGTTTATTACAAGGATATCAGGAAACTTGATTTCAAATGGTGGATGGATCACTGGGGTAAAAATATTATAGTTCTTTTTTAAACCTACTAAAAAGCTATTTGTTTGCCAAGAGCATTAAGAGATGTGGACTGCACTAGATATGATATGTAGGACCTTAACTAAGTACTGTATTTAAAAATATACATGGTTTCAAATACATCCTTACTTTGTTATGTAAATACTGTTTTAAGGAAAAAGTGAGAGTAAAAGGATTTGTGAGGATGCATTGCTTAACCACAGCAATACATTCACTGTAAACAGGGGAAGGGGTCCCAGTGCTTGTGGTATTATTGATATATTGCCATCAGTGTATATGGTGCTTTACAGAATGACATAAGCAAAGACATCCTGAACAACTCTCCATCTGATTTCAGGGAAGCCACTGATTTCCTCAATGAGTGGTTAAAGATGATAATAAACTAGATTAGAGATAATAAACTGAAGTTTAACACAGACAAAACAAAGCTGCTCTGGTTTAGGGGGGGAAATCTGGGAATCAGGATTAACCCTGTTTTGGATAAGAATTACCCAGTTTGGGAATACTAGATTAAGTTGGCTCTTGGATGCCCAGTAGAGGCCAGCAACAGAGGTGCTTTTAAAGGTCTGGCCATGGTAACACATGCCTTATCACATGCAGTATGGATTACTCAAATGTGTTGTACATGGGGTTACCTTTGAAGAGTCTCTGGAAATTTCAGCTTGCCCAAAAAGTGGTATCAAGGGCTTTGGTGAGCAGTGATAAATGGGAATGCATAATACTTATTTTTATTACAGCTGTATTGACATATAGATCATTCTTGGACACAGTTTAAGATGCTGGATATTATCCTTAAAGCTCTAAATATCTAAGCCTCAGGATATCTTGAGGACTGTGTCATTCCATAGGATCCTGCCCACTCTGTAAAATTTCAAGAAAAGTGCATCTCCAGTGATGGTAGAGGCGAAACTGGTTTGGACATTGTAGATGCCTTCTCTGTGACTGTGCCTAGTCTAAGACTATGCAGCTTTCTACCTAAGAAGACCTACTTGGCTTTCTCTCTTCTAGCATTTCCCTGTCAAGTGAAGATGTTTCATTCTGGCAGGCATATGCCCTATTGGATTGAGGTTTTTAGTGGAATGATCCCTTGTTGTGGTTTGGTTATTTCAGAGGGCCATCACAGAAGAAGCTAGATCCCTTGTTTTGTTATACCATCCCCCTCCCCATTGTTGCTTGATGATTCTGCGGATTTAAAAAATGTTTTTATAACAAGCTTTTTTTTTTAAAAAATGTTGTTTTTAGCTCTTTTGTGTATCTTTCCAACAGGAAGGTAGAAAGTTTATATATATATATTTAATAAAACAGTATCATTTGTAGTTGGGCAAATGCTCTGTGCTATTGGCCCAGCTTTCTGTGCTATGTTCTGGTGACAGCCCAGTCCCATGGTCTTGAGCTGCTGCTGCTGCCTTTAAACAGCACTATACACTGGTAACACTAGTGCAAATGAGGTGGAATGGTGTACCATGTGTGCCACCACTATATTAAGATTATTCTGGGAATTCAGTTCATTATCTACTTATTGAAATCTCATTAGCAAAAGTTTAAATTTAAAAGTTATCCAGTGGCAGAACTATTGAAAATCATGCTCCCTACAACTGCTGGAATTCTCATGATTCTAGGTCAGATTTAAGACTATTCAACACTTCTTTTAGTTTACATAATGTGTTTTGTTTCCTTATATGTTGGATAGTATGAATGTGTGTTTCATTCAATGCCATCCCTTCTAAGTGATTTATGTAAGCAAAATCCTTAATGTTTCTTTGAAAGTATGTAGTTGCCATGGTTACTGGCATCACAGTTTTTCTAAACTGCTGAAATGAAAGCAGCTGTACTTGCATTTAACTACTATGTCTTAATTCTCTTCAGCTGCATTATACTGTGTTTAAGTACAGAAGAATTTGGAAATAGAACGACCTTAACAAAAGTTTAAATAGTAGAGATGGAAGTCCATAACAGTTGTGAAGCTCTGACTAAGCTGAAGGCTGGAAGAGCCTAGATATTTAGAACATTGAAAACTTCCATACACCGATTTCATACCAAGTGCTGACCATTGCTTATCTTTTATTGCAAGTGTGGAGAACCTTTGGCTCTTCAGATGTTGTTGAACTACATCCCTTGCCACTGTCCATACCTGCTGGACTGACGGAAATTAATTCAGCAACATATAAAGGGCCAAAGATTCCCCATACCTGTTAATTGCCAGGACAGAATACAGGATGCCTGTAACATATTTATGATTTGTTGTTGGTATATGCCTTCAAGTCGATTACGATTTATGGTGACCCTATGAATCTTTTGGATATATTCATAGCGTTTTCATGGTAAGAGGTATTCAGAGGTGGTTTGCCGTTGCCTTCCTTTAAGCCTACGGCACCTGGTATTCCCGGGTGGTCTCCCATCCAAGCAGCTTCCGAGATCAGGCGTGTTCAGGGTAGTATGGTATGTTTATGACTAGTACAGCATAATCCTAAGACTTGGTGTACCTGCAAATACTTTTTATTATATCTCTGTTTTATTTTGACATATGCTACTGACATTGCAAGAATAATCATTCATCATTGCAGCCAGCTGTGACACTAGTGAAAATTGTAGGGTGGATTCTGTTACAGGACATTGCTTCAATTTATTCTTTTTAAATTTGGGACCTCTGGAAGTGGAAGGAAGGCTGTGAACACAGGAAGTAATTATTGTTTGTCAAACGAGAACAGAACAACAACAGGAAACTCCTGAGACTAGGTACAACTAAATCTGGTGCCATCTAGTGACTAATCTAAATACTGACACTATCCAGAGAGTTTGAAGTTTGTGGGATTATCAGACTACATGCAGTGCACTCTTTAGCTACATCTTAGAATGTTTCAGGGATCATCAGATTCCTGATACTTCTGAATGTATGCAACTAATGGGTCCTTGTTCTTAATCTTAAAACAATAAAGTTCCACCCATCCTGCTGATAGCACTCATGCCACTTGTTCCATGGTTATTTATTTATTTATTTGATTTATTCCCTGCCCTTCACCATAAGGTCCTAGGGTGGGTAACAACAATGTAAAATTCATTATTAAAAAAAGTTTAAAATAAAAAAGTTGGTTAAATTATGCTCATTTGTGTTTGCATTATAAAATCTTCTGGGTAAGTCTTGGATTTTGCCTGAGCCAAAAGCCGGCCTTGGCTCTTTTGCATGCTCAAAGAACTATTTTAGTCCAGTGTATAATGGAAACATTTCAGCCATCACAAAGGAACACAAAAGAATATTTTTATAGAAAGATTTGGTTTTAGTAGATATAAATAGGAAACTTAGAACAAAATAAATATGAATTGCTTTTCCTTTCCCTTTGTATATATTGATGTCAGGTATGTCTTCAATCAAGTGTACCTTTTTAATATTCTCCCCTGCTTGCCCTTTCTTATCCTCTTTTGTTATTACTTTTCCTTCTATGGATTAATAGTTTTGTCACTTTCCACTACAACTCCCAAACCTGCTTTCACATGTTAAATGTCTCAAAACAGCAAAATGCTTTGGGTTGTTGTGTTGTCATTTGTAGTAGAATACATATGTACCTTGATCTAATTTTAAAAACAATTTTTTTCTAGAAGTACTTCCTATTAGCTCTTACATAAAATGAAAATTAGTAGTTTGAGGTAAGAGTGAGGTAAGACTTGTCTCCCACAAGATCACTGCTGTTCTCCTGGTGAAATACATACTCTAAAATAATTGCTGAAGAGAGGGTATTATTCTGCTTTTCTTCTATTTTCTTTCCCCAAAGTTGTGCTAGGAGTGGTGTTCTGATTAATTTTCTCATAATTAAAAGACAACTGCATAAAGGAAGTGCTATGCACCCTCCTTCCCAGTACCAGACCAGATTGGCCTCTCTACTTCCCTACACTGGCACAAGTGTATTTACAATTGCTCTCTCATGGTGCCAAGTTTCTGACTACAAACACTCAAACAATGCAATCCTGTGTATGTCCTAGAGTGCTCTTGCACTCTGGTCAACCACTGTGAGAAAAGAACACTGAACTATATGGGCCATTTGCCTGAACCAGCCTAAGTTTCCTGTAACCTTTCTTCTGGCCTTGTCCAGCTTCTCTTTATTGGGGGGTGATTTACAGCAGTTTTGTTTTAAGAAAAAATGGAAAAATATAGTTGCCTCTGAAGAATTGCAACCTTTAGCTTTTAATCACAGTGTACTCCAAACAATCAGGGCTGTGGAGTCGGTATGTCAAACCTTCAACTCCGACTCCGACTCTATTTTTCTACTGTCCGACTCCGACTCCTTCATAAATGGCAAATATATATTAATTTTTCTACTGTCTGACTCCGACTCTGACTCCTTCATAAATGGCAAATATATATTAATGTATTAATATTAATATTAAAATATTAATTATATTTTGAAGTTGAAGTCAGTACATTTCTACCGACTCCAACTCCACCCAAAATTGCTTCTGACTCCACGACTCCAACTCCACAGCCCTGCAAACAATCACACCATACTTCATGTACACTTGCAGTAGATTAAACTGTGCTTATTAAGGATGGATAAGAGGTGCATCTGCACACCAAAAATACAAATAAAATTACAATTTTATTATCCTTGATTTGTAGTCTAAAGGTGTTGTTATTTCTTTCTGACATGTCAGCTCATGAAAGGAAGGGTTTCTTCCTGCATGAAAAAATATGTCTTCTAAAATGTCTCTCCTGGAAAAATTCCAGAAGGGTAGCTATGCCTTATTAGTCTGTAACAAATATAGCAAAGAATACATTAAAAATGAACAATGCTAATATTATTTGTCTTTAAGTGCCCCTGGTCTCTTCAATTTTTTCTGCAGTACTTGCCATGATGCCTAAAGTTCCTGCAAGAGTTATTGAGACTACTGCCGCCCAGCATGATAGAAAACAGATAAACTTGGGCTAACTTTGGAACAATATATGGTTTGATGTTGACAGAAAGTCATGTAGGAAACCCTGAATTATGGTAAAGGTCATCAAGGAATCATTTTTGAGGCTAAAGAAAGAAAGAAAAAGGATAAAATGTTAAAGATGAAAGACAGATTAAATTTAACCTCTGAGGTGGGTCAAAAGGCTTGAAAATATTGCTTTCAGTATCAGACTCTTGATACAATCTATTTATTTTGATCTTTCTGGTGCTAGCAAAAAACAAGCTACAAAAATAGTTTGTGTTGGTTTATACACGAAGAATATTATGTTGTGTGTGTGTTTTTGTATGTGCAGAAAAGCAGTAATTTGTAGCTTTTCAATTAAGTACCTTTATTTCATATTGGGCTACGTTCAAATACAGTACCTGGTCAAATTCTGTGCACTAGAAATACATGGAGTAAAAATGTGTTGAAATAAAATATTTTAACACATTTCTTGTTTAGGGAATAATCATGTCTTTGTTTCATTTTGATTATAATGCTGCTGTATGCTGCTTGATTCTGGATGATAGTGTGTGTACTTTGCTTTTATGAAAGCATTCCACTTTAAATAGTGGGGTTTTGTTAACAAAAAGAAATATATATATGAGAGAGTGGGAGTTGTAGGTCAGGATAAAATGTCTTCATAGGGTTATATTTGACAAAGTTGTCCTGTTTGTGCAAGGACCTCCACTTGCACAACAGAACTTCCCCTTCCTCTCCTCACCACATGTGCTCCCCAAATCTATTCTGGTAGTTCCCCCAACTATCCAAAGCAGATTTTAGGGGTGCGGGGAGAGGAGAGGGGAGGAAGTTGGTTATGTAAGCCATTGTGGCTGAGGGCTAAAACAAACACATGGGTACATATAGCTGGGTTGAAATATGGCAATTTTTTATTAAGATTAACCAAAAACCTGCAGATGAAAGACTGACTGCGTGAACTAACTATATGTATCAGGCAACAACTGCAGCTGCTTGAGCGACCAAACCCTGCTGGGGTGAAGGATAAGCAATTTAGCCTACCCCTGCCCCAAGCTCAGGTCAGTAGGGAGGCCCATCTGCATCATCACCCTCCTGGGACCCTATAGCTCCAGGCAGATGAGATAAGTTGGCTCCAGATGTGGTACTTATCCTGCTCCCAGGTTCTATAATACTGAGTTGCAGGCCTAGGTTGCTGTTCATCAGCCTCAAAGGTGCCCAAGGGTTTCACGTAGCTGATCATACCTGTTTCCCTTTCCACATCTTCCTGCCACCAAAGAGGGACAAATCTCAGTTTGTTTGTTTGTTTGTTTGTTTGTTTGTTTGTTTGTTTGTTTGTTTGTTTGTTTATTTGTTTATTAAACTTGTGTACCGCCCCATAGCTGAAGCTCTCTGGGCGGTTTACAGTTTAGTCCCTTTTTTCCCCCACTGCCAAGAACAATCTCTCTCAAGCATATCTGCAGGTCAAATAGAAAAATGGCATTTCATGCATCAGTCAGATGACTGTCATCAGGCCAATACAACTCAACCCTAGAATGCATAATATCCGTTTGATGAACTACCAAACTCTGCCTGTCAAGTAGGGCCAACTGAATTTCCGTGTTAACTTTTTTCTGAGCCCATTCAATGCCCTGGTAGATGCAGTACCAAACCCTATGAGGTAAAATGTCCTACCAAACTATGTGGACAGAAAGCCAGCATTGCCAGGTAACATAAAATCTTGGTAGACCTGCAAATTAAGGGCTTTGCCCTTCAGCAACACTAAGTCATTCACACCAAGGTGAATGACCAGAACATGTGGGATCTTCTGCACCAAACCTTGCTGTAACAATGCAAGAAGGAGCCAATCTCAATGCATCTCATGGCGACCAAATCACTGCACTGTGGCCCACTGACTGAGGCCCAATTGGGTGCCAAAGCATGTTTATACTGCTCTGCAACTGGCCCCAAAGATTATGCTATGGATGCAGAGTAGGATATGAACTTGCTCCAGCCCTGTCTAGCAACCTGTCAAAACAGATTGGTGAAATGGTTAAGGGGCAGGCCCTCTGATGTGCTGAATTCTGTATATATGTTTTAAAAGCACCCAAACACCATCCGCCCACAGATTTTCATCAGAAAAACCTAACTGGGCTGCCGTGGAGGCAGCTCCAATACAGAATGAGTATTCCAAAGGAACAAGAATCCAAATCCAGATCAACCAAGGCCACCTTAATAATTGATCAAAACTGAAACTTGGTAAAGGGAGAACTATTATTGTGGGGGAAAAGATGATCAGGCTTAGCGCCCTTGGCTTCAAGGAAACTTTGCAAGGCCATGACTGGGCAAGTCACCCTCAGAAGAAGGTAACAGTATAATAGTCTTGCCCTGGCACCACCGCTGGTCAGTCTTAGAGAAAATGAGACAGAGGTGAGCCCACAGCATTAAAACTAATGTCACAAACAAACAAACAGGCTCTGAAAGACATAGCTACTTTGGATGAAGCAACAACTTCTCCAACCCAAAATGCACGAAAAAAAAATAAGTTGAGGGTTGCTGCATGAAAAAGGGAAGCCTAAGAAGTTGCAGCTGCACAGGTAGTTCCACTGGCTCAGCAGGCCTAATAAAAGGTCTGGAGGAAAGGGCTCCGTAGCCCAACCTCTAGCATGTGCCAGACTGAAAGGTCACTGGAGGTGTCAGAAAAACCCTGTGACTTGGCCCAAAATGATAAACCCATGAGTTTACCTCATATTGTCCTGACTGCAAGGCCTTTATTACTGTATTCTGCACAGAGTTCTATAAAGTGCTCCATGGTATCGGCCAGAAATGTTGATATCCCCAGGCATCCCTAAGCTCCTGAAGATCCCTGCCTGCTCTATGGTAGTTGAAATGTGTACTGGGTGCCAATAACAGGCTTAGGGCTTTGTCAGCTTCAAGTTTTAAAACTTTTTTTAAAAAAAGATATTTTTAAAGCTTTTTAAAAATGTTTTTAAAGATGTTTTGTTTTAATATGTTTTAAAGTCTGTTTTTATGATGTTTTAAAGTGTTTTAGTGCTTTTGTTTGCCGCCCTGGGCTCTTGCTTGGGAGTAAGGGCGGGATATAAATCAAATAATAAATAAATAAAATAAGTCCCCAAGCTCCCACAGTGTCAGTGGAACCACCTCTGGCAAAGGTCTGGCCCCCAGTGCCAGCTGAAATTTTTCTGTCTGATTCTGGGATAGAGCAGCAGTGTTGATATCAATACCAGGTATGTGTTGGGCAAGGAAAAGGATGTTAAAGTGAAGGCACTGTATGGTGAACAATCTTACTAACTGCATCACCCTGGGGTTTCTGGAAGTTAGGGAATTGATGGCATGAATGGTGCCCAAGTTATTGCACCAGACGCACATAGTAGAGTTGCACAACTGGTCTGGTCACAACCAAACAGCCACTATGATAGGAAAAAAACCTTAATCCAAAATTGTGGCTAACTCTCATTGCACCAGCTGTCAACAAAAATGACTCGAAAGCCATAGGATCCAGAAATATCAAAACTAACCAGAAGCTCTGCCTCCAAAAGACACTGCCTTCTCCAAAAGGAGACTATGTGAAAATACTGCAGGAAGTCAGACAGGACTGCCAAATCAACATGCATGCATCTAGAAACTGACCCAGTGATGAGACCAGGCAAGCCTGGCCATGGTATCTTAAATATACCTTAGAAAAGCCTGGCTGGGCACAACCACCTGGTTTGCAAAGTGTAAATGGCCAGTTAGTTCCTGCAGGACCACAAGGGAGACCTTACTAGAGTGACAAACAGCATCTGTTTTCTGCTATAGGACCTCCAGCTTTGGCCCTTGGCAAATGGCAACACTGTTCATGAGAATCAGTCTCAATACCTAGGAATGTATTAATAGTGAGTGGGGCTTCAATCTTTACTGCAGCCAGGGGAGCACCAAGTTCTTGGGCTAAAACGGGAAAAAATGATCCATTAAATGTTGGCACTCACTAGAACCAGACATTCCTGAAAACAAAAAAAATCATCCAAATAATGCACGATGTGGCTCAGGCCAGATTGTCTCCTAACTGCTCACTACAAAAAGGAACTGAAACACTCAAAAACAGAGCAAGAAATTGAGCACACAATAGAGAGAGCTCGTTCAACATAAATTGGCTTGAGTAAGCAAAATCAGGTCAAAATGAGAAAGATGGACTGGAAGAAGGCAAAAAGTAGATTTGATGTCACATTTGCCCATAAAAGTTCCTTTGCCACATCAGCATACCATTTGAATGGCACTGTCGAAGGAGGTATAATGAACAGTACAAAGATGGTCGGATATAAAATCATTTACTGAATCCTCACGAGGGTATGAACGGTGGGTTACAGCAATTTAAAAATACAATATTAAAATCAATTTATATAAATACAGTCAAAAGAATAGGGTGAGCCCTATAAACTCTTAAATATTTGCAGTGCTATATTTGTAGAAATATACAAAAGCTATAGTGATAAGCCCGATAGTACTATCTTGGGACTGAGTTTGGGTACAATTTGGCACTAAGCAAATAAATACTGAGCTGGATCCAGAGTTGCATGAGTGCTATTCCACTCCTGTAATAGGCCTTTCCCACCCTGCCCCCTAACAAATTACTCCTGGGGATGGGAAAATACTCCACTGAAATCAGTGGTGGGCTGCTCTCCATATTTACACCTCTTAAAGGAGAAGAAGCATGGACCTGAATGAAGCGCTTGCAGCACATTTGGTACTATTATTTCTGAAAAGTCAGAATAGACATGCATTTACAATGCATAAGAATTTTCATGAGAAAAAGATTTTTCAGGAGCAACTCAGCGTCATGCATTCCAGGGAAATGGTTAAATTCTTATTTCCATTTTGTATATCTGCTTTTCTGTGCAATTTGGTATTCTATTAGAAGTTCTCTCTTCTTACATGTAACTGAACATTGTTTATTCTTGGATACCTTAAACACTTAAACATATTGGCCATAATTCAATATAAAGTTAAATGCAGTTAGGTTCTGTTCATTTTGATTTTCTGTGTGTCTCTAAGTACTTCTAACTGTGCATTATTTGTGGCTATTTTATTTTCATTAATATTTAGAATAATTTTCCAACATCTAATACTAAATGTTACACTAATAATGTTGATAATATGTCTTGAAGACCTAAATGATGACCTATAAATCTTACACAGTACAGTAGGGCCCTGCTCATACGGCGGGTTCCGTTCCGGACCCCTGCTGTAAAGCAGAAAGCGTTGTAAAGCGAAACCCATTGACGATAATGGGATGCGTTGCGTGAAAATGACGTCAAAATGGCGCATGATGGAAAAAAACCGCCGTAAAAACAGAACAAGTGCCTTACTGCGGGGACTTTCCCTAATTGAAAGCCGCTGCATTAGCAAAGCACTGTAAAGCAAAGTGCTGTAATGTGTGGCCCTACTGTATTAGTGAACTCATCTGAGTGGGAGGCCCTATGTAGTAAAAAGAGCAATATCAACACATGAGACTGAAGCATTGGCAGGTTTGGGGGAATGCTAAGGCAGAAATATAAAACATCTTCTTTAAAAAAAACTTGGGGTGGGGAGGGGTCTCCCAAAACTGGGAAGGGGGGAATGAAAAGAAGTACATGACTGGCTAGAATTCTGTACAGGGACATTAAACACTACAACACTTTGTTGCAGGTTCCATATGTGTTAATCTTAATATTACATCATTTTGGTCGATAAACATCGATAATTTTTCCATGAATAGTCAAAGATTAGACAATTAGAGAACATTTACTCAAATGTTTACACTGTTTTGTACTAAGTTAACATGAAATAAATATTCATAGGTTTGCTTATGTAAACGTCTATTTCTTTTACAACATACTGTGATGCAGGATTAATGCCATTATGCTGGCTATTTGATGACACAAATTATTTATTTTTGCATCTTCTTTTTCTATCTACATAGTCCTTAACACACATCAAATGGTGTACTTATAATGATGTTTCAATTTCAGCACTGATAAGATAAAACATGCTAAAAAGTTAAACTTCTTCCAATCTATCACCAAAAAAAAAAAAAAAAAATGGGGGGAGACTATAATTAACACTACCAAAATGTTCTCTGCTGCAAGAATAATCTTGATTGTGAAATATACACTGTATAATATATGTTTTAGAAAATAGATTTAGTAATAAATGGAGATAGGTGGACTGAAATACATATATATATACGTTGGTGTCAGGTGCAACAGCTGATGAAGCAATAATGCTCTCTCAGTGATGTTCCCACAGCACCTCTTTCCAGAGCTGCTCACAATTTTATTCCCTTAATAAACTCTATAGTAGTGGAAAGTTGATGAAAAATAGTCTGGGGAGAATAGGGACTGCCGATTATTGAATAGGCAAAGTAGGTGGAAATAATTTAACTGATAAACAATGGATAAAGGAAATAGGTATGTTTATGTATATGAGGTGACATTAACATTATATCTGTAGGCTCATAGCTATGGCAGAAAAGGAGACCACCATCAGAATTTATAAGAAATGTCTGCAAAAGGCTTATTATTATTATTATTATTATTATTATTATTATTAATGATAATAATGATAATAATAATAATAATGATAATAATTTTGTTTATCAATTTTAAAATAACCTTGGGATACTAAAAAGCTATAATCCCTCCATGATTAATTAATTTATGTTAATTTTGTGTTTTCAGGATTGCACAGTATATGAAACAGAGAACAAAATTCTTCATGTGGTGAGTAGAATTGTTATCATATATAGTAATAGTAAACTTAGTTCTCTGAGTGCCGGCTAAAATAGCACTATCCAGGCTGATAAGAACAATAAGAATAGCCTGCTAGATCAGGCCAGCATCCATCTAGCTCAGCATCCTGTTCTCACAGAGGCCAGCCAGATGCCTATGGGAAATCCGCCAGCTGGACCTGAACGCAACAGCACTTTATTTATTTATATCCTGCCCTTCCTCCCAGCAGGAGCCCCTTTCCCTCCTCTGGTTTCCAGCAACTGATATTCAAAAGGATATTGCCTCCAACTGCAGAGGCAGAGCATAGCTCTAATGCGTAGTAGCAACTGATACCGTCGGCCTCCATTAATTTGTCTAATCCTCTTCTAAAGCCATCCAACTTGGTGGTCATCATTCCCTCTTGTGGGAATGAATTCCAAAGTCCAATTATGTGGTGCATGAAGAAGTGCTTTCTTTTGTCTGTCCTGAATCTTCCAACATTTAGCTTTATTGGATGTCCATGAGTTTTAGCATTATGAGACAGGGAGAAAAATGTTTCTCTATCACTTTGTCCTTGTCATGCATAATTTTATACACTTCTTTCATATCACCTCTTATTTGCCTTTTCTTTAAACTAAAAAGCCCCAAATGCTATGAACTTTCCTCATGGGGGAGTTGCTCTATTTCCTTGATCATTTTTGCTGCCCTTTTTTGAAGCTTTTCTAACTCTACAATATCTTTTTTGAGATGAGGTAACAGAACTGTACACAGTATTCCAAATGTGGTCGCACTATAGATTTGTATAATAGCATTGATGAGAAGGTTTGCAGAAATACCAAACAAACAAAAGGCACCCTTCCCCCACCCACCCCAAAAAAGTCCAGTGATAATGTTGCATGCTTAGTGGCCACATAATGCTGGTTGACTCTTTTGAGGGAAGGGGGGAATGGAAAGCTGAAGAAAAGAGAAATGAAATGAAGTAACCAGAAAAAGTGCATGGCACATGACAACATTTTCTTGCAGGCCTTATTTATGTCCTTTAGTACTCGTTTGCCACTTCAGTGAGATCACTTAATTTGAGCAGAATATATCGAATTTGAGACAATCAAGCAAACGGTGGAAATACTAATATGTAGAGGTGTACCTCACACACACACATTTCTGATCATATTTGTAATTGTTTCTAAACGTTATTATCTTAAATGGAAAAATAGTAAAATATGGTATAAATTTTTCTCTTATAATGACCTCAGACTCCAAAGTATGTCCTTTCTTCAGGATCTGCCTGGTGGGTCCTGAGCTTCAAGGAAGAGATGAACATCACAGAACCTTGGCCTCTCAATTGTGGTGTGCCACAGGGCTCTATCCTCTCTCCCATGCTATTTAACATCTATATGAAGCCGCTGGGAGCAATCATCAGGAGATTTGGGCTGCAGTGTCATCAATATGTGGATGACACTCAGCTCTATCTCTCGTTTAAATCTTCACCAGAGTTGGCTGTGGAGACCTTGTCCAACTGCCTGGAATCCGTGAGTGGATGGATGGGAAGGAACAAGCTGAAGTTGAACCCTGATAAAACCAAGGTACTACTTGTGGGGGACAAGAGAAGGTTGGGTGACATTGACCTGAAGTTCAATGGGGTGAGTTTACCCCTAAAGGACCAGGTCCGCAGCCTTGGGGTTGTGCTTGATTCCAGGCTGTCCATGGAGGCTCAGATTTCGGCAGTGAGCCGGGCAGCCTGGTACCAACTACACCTCATACGAAGGCTGCAACCCTACCTTCCTGTTCATCAGCTCCCACTGGTGGTACACGCCCTGATCACCTCTCGTTTGGACTACTGTAATGTGCTCTACGTGGGGTTACCCTTGAAAACGGTCCGGAAATTACAACTGATACAAAATGCGGCGGCTCGACTACTTACGAATAGTCGCCGCCGAGATCACATCACACCAGTGTTGTTCGACCTACACTGGCTTCCAGTTGTTTTCCGAGCCCAATTCAAGGTGTTGGTATTGACCTTTAAATCCCTATACGGTTTCGGCCCAGTTTATCTCACGGAGCGCCTTCAATGCCACCAATTATGCCGCCCGACAAGATCGGCCACACAGGGCCTTCTCTCAATCCCGCCAACAAAAACAGCCAGATTGGCGGGTACAAGAGAGAGGGCGTTCTCAGTGGCGGCCCCCACTCTTTGGAACTCCCTCCCACAAGATCTCCGGCATGCCTCTTCCCTAAATGTATTTCGGAAAGCCTTAAAGACCTGGCTTTTTCAGCAGGCCTTCGGGGTATCCGGGGAGGGTTAATCGATATAATTGTAATGCCTCCTACCCAGTTTTAATATTGTTGTTGTAGATCTATTGTTTTTATTGTATTACTGTATTTTATTAATTGTATTTTAATAATTTTGTAAGTCGCCTAGAGTGGCCATTGGCCAGATAGGTGACAAAGAAATTAAATTTATTATTATTATTATTATCATCACAGGTTCCCTCTTACTGGCTCTCTTAAAAAACATTCATGTTAATCCCTAGCTGTACACAGAGTTCTTGCCCCCACCATCTTCTCCTTTGTGCATCTCTACTCCCTTCTGCTTCCTCCTGCTTTTCCACTGATATTATATCTTCTGTGAGCAAGATTCTCTCCCCTCCCCTCCTTCTGTTAAACCTATGTCCTTTTATTAATCCTTAGATCCTCAGAACTATAGCATTCTGAGCCAACAATTGCCATTATTGCTCCTGAAAGCTCCCTTTCATGCAGACTTGGTGTGCACCGTTCCCTTGGGGTTGCACCTTTGGCCTGTTAGTGTTTGCAAATGGGCAAACTCCGAGGGGGAGGCTGAGGCAACCAGGAGCAGCTAGCTTCATTTGCAGCTCTCTTTCATGTATGGTTATGTCCAGAAAAGAGACTGTGAAAAGATGTGCTGTATGCGCTCCAGTTTTACCTGGTGAGTGAAATTTCACAAAGGTTGAAATCTCAAGTTGTTAGATTTAGATGAGTAGAACTCCACATATAAATATTGGTATTCTAAATGCTAACAACAGGAAGACCAAAGAATTGCCAGTTAAATGCTTCTTCACATGAGACTTTAGGGCAGGTATGGGGAAAACTGTGGCCTCCAGATATCATTGGACTCCCATCTCCTATCATCCTAGCCAGCATGGCTAACGGCCAGGATAATGGGAGTTGTAGCCCAGCAACATCTGATAGGCTACACGTTCTCCATCCTTGCTGTAAGGCCTCCCTTTCCCTGGTCCTCTGGGATAACTTGCCACTTAACAATGGATAAAAGTTTATAGTTCTTGGGAATCCCTCTGAGCTAACACAGTTGTAATACAAAAATATTTTCTCACTCTTGCTTCCCTTCACTTTTGTTGTTTATAGTGTTGTATTACTGTATGTTTAAATAGCAGAATACTAAAACTAAAACTAAAACAACATAAACTGGGTTATTCTTTAAAAAGATAAGTTTACTGACTACATGTTGCTGCTGCTGCTACTACAGCTGCAAAAGAAGTAAATGAAAGAATGATGCCTTACAAGCTCATGAAAAAAGAAAGAAAAAATTCGGAGTTTAAACAATCCTTCCTGCTAGTCCTATGGTCCTATAAGAGTAGGCTTTTGAATTTAGTTTGTTTAGTGATGATTCAATGCTGTTATGCCTATTCATTTTAAAGATGTCATGTTTAGCTTGTAAGCCATCTTCCTGACTTCATGGATGCCTCAATGTAACCTGAGGAATCACTAGAATATTTTATTTTATCTCCCACCTTTAAGAATAATTTTTCCAAAGCAGCTTTTAAAATAAAAGGAACTCCACATCCAACAATTAATATCCAGCAATGACTCACAATTAGCACACAGTAGCATAAAAGAAAAGAAAAAATCTAGAAAACAGCATAAACCCCAGCAAAGATCATCAAAAGCCTTACAAAATGAAGATTTCCAAAACCCATCAGTGATTAGGAAGAGAATTCAACAAAATGAAAGAATACAGAAATGCAACAGGCTGTTGCAAAGTGTCTTAAATTGACTAGATTTTTTGCCAAGCACTCTTCAGCTGCTACTATTGCTATGTAATGGGACAGTCCAGATAATAGCTTAAAATGCATATAATGTGCTGAAATAATTTAAATAAGCTTATAATGGGTTCTTTTGTAGGTTAGCAGTGCATAGAAGGAATAAGTTCTCTTTTAAAAAAAGGTTTTTTTCAACCCTCCCTTCTAGAAAAAGCATTGATTTCTTATAAAGCAGAGTATGGTACAAAATAAAACGTCTGGGCAGACAGCCAATGTATTATGTTAACTGTCGATATGTAGTGAGAGGAAGATATATGGAGTGCTTCCAAGAGGCAGCAAATGGTGTTTCTTGCAGGCAGAAAATACCACCTCTAGTGGGCAGCATAATCGATAAAGCCATGGGCACACACCTTCCCTTTGAAAAGAACGTGTATAAAATGCCAGGTTTTATAGCACTCAGGACCCCCCTCAGCTCTGATGGAGTGGGGGGTTGAAGAAAGCAGGAGAGAACCATCCATCTATTCCATCCATGACATCTGATGGATGGTGTATCATGACGTATTTCCATGTACTTTTGGCTCTGTGATATGACTTAGAGTTTAATTCATTCCTTCAACTATTGTAACTTGTTTTAACTAAAATGTGCCTTCAGAGTCTTTTACTTTGATGTTAAATGGATATCCACTTCTTTCATGCTGATATGTATCCCTTTTTTTCTCTTTCTATAATAATGGCTAAGGGCATGTTGTAGCAAAAATGCTACAAGTTCTCCCAGGTGGAGAATAATAACACACACGCGGGTAAAATCGAGTTCAAGGCTCCTTATTTATTTACTGCAGTAAAGGCAAGTCATACACTTCACACAAGGGGTGAGGGATGAGAGAGCCTCGAGCCCCCCAAAACAGGGATTTTTATACCTGATTTTTATAAGCTGGTTAATTTTACACCCATCGTTTATTATGCTCTGCTTAATCAATAGTATAGTTACTCTTTCCTAAGGTCAAACGGTTAATCCTTACTTTTGCAAGCATATGTTAAACAGTGGGTCCACTGACCATGCTTATTTCAAAATGCAAGCCTTAAGCTTTTAAGCAAACAGACAGATACAAGCAGTATTTAGGCAAATAGGCAATACTGTGACCTTTAAATTTTTCAAACTTCACAGGCACCTCGAATGCATTTTATGAATTGTAGTGTGCAAGATATGAATAAATAGCATATATTTTAAAGACTGTTCTGTCTGAAGTTTGACTCCTAAATAGAAAATTTCTGGTACCTCCCAAGACTCAGGAATTCTTGAGTGGGGTCTCTTCTATTCTCCACCTACACTAGATGACTGCTGTTGATAACCTGTGAGCTTAGGTGAATGAATGTTTGACATACAAGGACTCTATGTAGACACGGAGGAAGGGAGAAAGCAAGAATTCTCAACATATTCAGTGAATATGTATTCACTGGCAAGTGGGCTAGTCTTGCCGGTGTCAGCTACCATCATTGACTTAGAGAATACTGTTTTGGATTTAAAAGAGAGGGGTGATTGTACCCAAATAAAGCAGAGAACACCTTATAAAAAATGAGGACAAACCACTCCTTTCCAAATATAGAGAATATAAGAATATGTTTTTAAATTGTTTTTAATTTTTTTTAAATTGTGTTTTTAAATTGTTTTTGTGCTTTAAAATTTCTTTTTTTGTTTTTATTGTTTTTAATTGCTGTAAACCGCCCAGAGAGCTTCGGCTATGGGGCGGTATATAAATATAATACATACATACATACGTGCATACATACATACTCAGAAAAAGGAACTGTTCTAATTGGAGATAATTGGAGAAGATTGTTGTTAAATGTAAGTGCTAAATTTCTCTAAGTTACACTTAATGTTAAAATACATTTATCATAGTATTGCTTTATTATGTAATATGATTTTTTATGAAGGTTCCTTTTTGCATGGTTAAAAGTACCCCTTTGAGTTCATTCCCCACCAGTGAAAATTCCTTTTAAAAAGCACAGTTGTCCCCATCTCCTTTCACACCTAACTTATAACCTCTAAGGCCTACCTGAACTGTAAACTCTTCAAGGCTGAGGCCTGTTTTATAAGTACTTTAATATTTCTCTTATCTCCTTCCCACACCCCAGTTCTTTTCTGTCTGACCCACAATCACACTCTAATTGTCATTTTCTAGCTGACTTTATTTTGCTGATAATCATTCTCACTCCACCCAGCTTTTCATGCAACTTAACCTTCTGTCAGGTAGGATGGAAGGATCTGTCAGTTTCATTTCTCAGTTTCTCAGTCTTAAATTCAGTTCACATTTCTGCAGCAATTTGAGATTTTTTTTACAAAAATCCTCATAAAAATTCTTTAGCATTTTAGTGCAAATTTCTCCCAGTGAACACATTTTTGTATGCAGTTTTGACTAATGTACACATTTTTGCAAGCAATTTCTCTTAATGTAATGCATTTGTATATGTTATTTTCACTAGTATATTTTTATGCACACTTTTTCCTAATATATGCATTTTTGTAAACATTTGTTGGAGAACCGCATCATGAAATTTGAAAGGTAGCTGTATTTCGGTTCTCATATTGTTTCAAAAAGCATAAATTTGATAAATTCAGGTTTAAATGCAAACTGAATTGTCCCCCCCCCATCCCTACTCTCATAAAAGGTTTGTGGAGAGGATGTGTGGAGGACATCCTTATGAAAACCCATTGACTAACATTGGCCACAAAATGTGTTTTAAATAAAAATTACAGGCATGTTACACAACTCATGGGTAATGGCACATGCTAGACATTCCCCTTGACCTAACACAACAAACGATTTCCCAGAAGACACAGTACATATGGTAAAATGTTTTCCCCAAAACCACCACAGTAAAGTATATGGAAGAAAAAACCACACCACCTGTCAGCATGCCAGAGTCCCTTGTCAAATATTTGACTCATTTCAAATAAGCAATTTATTATCCTTCCTACCCCAAATTTGGTTTAGACCATCCTCAAATTTACATCTCCTACACTTCCATGTTTCAAACCAGCCTGCTGAACCATTTTCTAACTATAAGCCACAGAACCTACTTCCCTCCTCCAATTTGTTGTTAGAATGGCAGAATGTGATTCAGCCAACTCATCCTTAATATAGGGACATGACTGGTCTTGTCATGATGATGCTTATCCATCTGTTAATATTTATAGAAATATGCAGGGTTTTTTCTATTATAATGCCTATTGGCATCAGTGTGGTATGTATGGTTCAACACAAGTATTTCCTGCTTATGAGCTATCCCTCTGAAATGCTTACAAACCTTGAAGTTTTAAGATTTTTATTGTTGATGCATGAAGTATAGGTAACTCACAGTGATTTTATGAAGCTGATTTTGAAGAAATGACAACCAAAGAAACACATTTACACTGAAAGCTCCTCGGATAAGAGAAGGCTTTATGTAAACATGTAATTTGTTGGACAGTAATGCAGAAATGTAATAAGTAGAGAGTCACACTGATCATGTTTCTAAAATCATTCTCTGTACTTGAACATTTTCTGTATATTGGTGTGCGCCTGGCTTGTGCTGAAGCCCCACTGGTGGTCCCCAAGACACCTGACAGTGTAAGAGATCCTGTTCATGATGCCAATTTTTGTTGTGGAAAATTACAGACTGCTCCAGAACTGGGGTTGATGACTTTATTTTTGCTGCAGCAAGAGAGAACATACAGAGCAAGGCACCAAAAAATGAAGCTCTCTGCCCCTTCTGGACAGGGTGCTTATATTTATAGGGTTGAATAAACAATTTTCATGTAAGCATAACAGGATATAGCAAGGCGGACTCAGCAGTTTCAAACAATGCTAATTCAGCAATTGTTTTCTTTCCATACAGATGTATCTTGTTGACCATTTCAACTTACTCCTTTATCTGACTTCATACAGATGTATCATGTTGGTCATCTCAACCTTTCCGTTTATCTGACTTCATTACAAACAAATATATCTTTTTTACTGTTTCAACTTTTCCTCCCATTTGGCTTTATTCTATTTTCAGTTGCTCACTGCCTACATGGCTTGTCTGCCTTGGGAAAATGGCTTCTAGCTCAGTCTGAAACTAAAATGGATTCTAACATTTTCCCCCATCGGTTCCCCACCCCTTCCTTGTAGGAAATGCCTTAAGTAGAAATTAGGATATCATGTGTTGAGAAGATTTCAGCTGTTCAGTCTTCTGCCAGAGTGAAAAGGCAAAAGATGTTTGAATGTAGATTACAAGCATTCTGAGTATTGTATATTAACATCATGTTCTTGGAAGTATTGTATCTTAAGTTACTTATTTCAAGAAACGTCATCCAGTTCTACTGGTTTTGACAGGAAAGTGATGTGACAACAGTTAGGGACATTCTGAGAACAAAATACCTTACCAGAATTCCAATTTGAAGGCTTCTAGCTTCCTTAGGTCCAGTTTTACAAAACAGAGTAGTTCAGATGTGACATACAATATGATAGCAAAGTATCATGTTGGGAGTTGGCTGTAGTTGGCACTGCACTAGTTTGTCCAGAAGTAAACATAGTCTGGTTGGAAGTGATGTTGCATTGCGGCAGCAGGCTGTGTGGGATGCTCTTGCCATCCCTGCTGGGATAAAAGGGAGAGAGAGATCATGTGTTTTTTGGATGTACAGTTATAATGTGTATATTCAGTCAGCTGTTTCAGTATTCTAATAGTAAAATGATTTTTTTTACATATTCGAGGTTTACATAAGCTTTGGGGAAATACAATATTAATGATTATCAGAGGTTGTGTTATGTTTCTCTAGAACAGCCTTTCCCAACTAGTGTTCCACCAGATGTTGTTGGACCACAATTCCCATCTTTCCTGACCATTGGCAATGCTGGCTGAGGCTGATGGGAGTTGTCCAACAACATCTGGTGGCCCAATAGTTGGGAAAGGCTGCTCTAGGACAAGAGCCCCTCTCTAAGTATAATTATGGACATTTCTTGCCTTTGCTATTTGTTTTTAACTCTACATGTGTTTTCTGTGTAGTAATATTATGAGATATACACACACACACACACACTAATCTGATTTCATACTGTGATATGGATTCTGAAAATAGTAGTGGTTGTGAATATTGTGAGCATAGTTATAGTCCCCAACTAGCCTTTTCTTACATGTGGCATCCCCATAAACCACCAAGAAAATTAAATTTATTTTTTATTATTTTCACTTGTATCCCTCCGTGTGTGTGTGCGTGCGTGTGTGTGTGTGCTTTGAGCAGCCCGCCACTCATGCAAATTGCCTCTGCCTGATTGCGGGTGGATATCCCTGTTTTTCTGAAGCTCCTGTGCCATGGCCCATGTTGTTCAGAAGTCTTGTCTGAACTTTAGGAAAGCTGATTGAAGGTGGGGGTGGGGAAGGGAAGAAATAAAAATTCCATTTTGTAAGCAGCTTTCTGTTCATGCAACTTTGGATCCAACTGGTTGTTTTAACTTGAAACTAGTCGGTGAGGAAGGGGAGGCTGTGCCTTGTCCAAAGCTACCCAGTGAAATAAAGAGCTGAGTTGGGATTTTAACCTGGATTTCCTATGTCGTCTTTAATGGTTGGTGGCTGTACACATGCATGCAATAATGAATAAAATGAAACATTTGCGGCTATAGTATATTACAGAAATTAACAGCATCTTGTATACCCCAGAGAAAAACTTCTGATTTCGTTTTAAATGAAAAATCTCAATGTGGAGTTGTGGATAGAGTGATACAAGATAGGGAGTTATAAAAATGTGAATGTAAAGGTTTGTAGATTGCATACTGCTATTATGGCTTGAAAATTGTACCATGAAGTGTGCTCAAGTTGATTGCACAAGAAAAAACTCAAAAACAAAACCTAAATCAGGCTAGTCTATCTGGAGAAATAGAAGAATCCTTCAAGGTTTTACTTATATGGTACCACTGTGGGAGTAAGGATAAATATAGAAATGTGGACGGTACTGGGACCCTTTTGCCCACTCCTATATGCTCAAGGTGGAAGCATACCAGATTTTAGAATTATCCTGATCTTTCTAAAATAAGGGGGGGAGGGAATATGTTTGTGTAATCAGGTAGTATTTTTAGAAGGAAATAAAAGGCTGTTCTTGTAAATTACTTCCCCAAAGAATGAAATTCAGTAGCACTGTTAGATAAAATATCAATCTAATATGATATACAATAAATGTTGCATTTTAAAGGTTATACTTGATTACTGTTTACTGTGTTACTAGTTTTCATATTTCTTGATTATTAATGGAGTGTATATATGTGCTTTTTTATTTCTAGTGTAAGACTCTATCTGGCGTATGTGATCACATAATCTCACTCTCATCTGATCCTCTTGTGTCTCAGTCTGCTCATCTGGAAGTGATCCAGCTAGCAAACATCAAACCAAGCGAAGGGCTGGTAAGATGTACGCAGTTAATAAAAACTGTAATCCAGGGTAAAATAAATGCATTCTATGAATAAGACCTTTGTTTTGCTTATCTTTCTATTTGTAGATGTGATTTTCAGTCAGCCAGTGGACATTGCATATTACTAATCATTGTATGAAATTCTCATGGAAATATTGAAAAAAGTACCAGTTAAAAGCAGCCTCTTGGGTTGGTAAGCTTGCAAACCTCTGTCCCTCCATTACAGTCCTTAGTTGCATAAACTGTTATAGTCCTTAGTCACACCGGGTTTACCGTGCAATTCTGTAGATGTCTGCTCAGAGGCTGAGTTTAGTGGTGCTTACTCCCAGGTAAGTGGGTATAGGATTGCAGCCATAGGCACAGAACAAAATCAACATTTTCACTGAGGTTAATGGGACTTGCTTCCAGGTTAATATGCTCAGGACTGGGATGTTGATTTCCATGCAGATTTCTTGCCTTCCATAGATAGCTATAAAAGAATTATGGAGCAGCTGAAAATCATCTTAAATAGAATACTTCCACCTGTTTGCATAATACAGGAAATAATCCTGGTTAATTTATGAAAATGTTTTTATATTATGACAAAGTTGTTTCTCCAACCTGGATTTCTTGATAATGTTACTTTTCCCAAAAGGTTGTTGATACAAATTTCTTCAGCATATTTACGAGTCATGCCTTTTCCTGGGTTCCTTAGATTTAATATGAATCTTTATGCAACAATTAATAAACATTAAGGGTTGTATCCAACACTGCCTGAGAAGAGTTCATGTGATGGAACTTGCATTTTGTCTCCTCCTCTTGCACTCGCCAAATGTCCTCTGAAGGGTCTCCCAAACCTCTGGAGCTGCTTTTGAAGACATTGGGGGGGGTTGTGCGGAGGGGACGAGAGAGGAGGAGGAAGAGGAAATACAGTTGCACATACAGAAGTCTGTTGTGCCTGCAGAGCTGCAATGTTGGATACAGCATTAAGTATTTTATTTTAATGGATACTTTTTATAAGTGATTTGAAGTGTGTTTAAAGCCTTGATACCATTTAAATATTATCTAAATTTGTCTATATTTGGTGCATTCAGTCCTGCCCCAACCTGCCCTTCCTCCTGCCCTTCATTCTTAAGCTTGCATTTGTCTCAATGCCACCATTGCAAGTGAAGACCATTTTCAATACCATTGTCTGCTGTTTTTTTCATCTCACATATCATAACAAATGTTGGTTCTGTCATGGTTTCAATGGGTATTCATAAACCTTTCCTAATTCAGCTCTCCTTTTGTTGTTTTCTTCTTCCAGAAGGCCCCTTTAAGAGGTGACCAAAACCATTTTCTTTTATTGTGAAGTTTCTGTTTCAAGCCTCTGTTGTTGGTTTTCTGCTGTTTTGTCGGTTTAGATAGTATGGTTTTCAGTACATGGAGCTGCTTATTCATTATTTGTTTGTACTGTAAGGCTGTGCCTCGTAATGGGACTCTATGGACTAAAGTGGATGCCAGGAACATTGAATGTATCTTCAGATTTCTTAACTAAATGCTATGCACATGCCTTGTCCCACTGTATTTTGTATACTATAAGCTCTTAAAGCAGGGCAAAGTGTTACTGATTTCCTATTGATTTTGTAAAGTAATGAGTTGTAATAGTTCATTTTCTAAGCCTATCACTGAAAAATATTTCATGAACTAAATTTATGCAAGCTGCTTGGTGTTTGTGATCAATGTTTAACATAAATGTGTAAATGCATACCTTCAAATCTTACTGGGTTTTTTTGGACATTCAACAGTTTTAAAGGGTATTCCAGCATTTTTTATGTAGGAAATGCAAGCAAGACAGCAGGATACTTCCTGTGGAGTTTTGATTTATCTGAATGTTATATATTGTCTGTCACAAGGGTGGGGAAATTTTTTCAGCCTGAGACCTGCATTTCCATGTGGGGAACCTTCTTGCGGCCATACGCCCATGGTGGACAAAGCAATGGATGTTTCTCTTACCTTTTGGACAGTGATCCAGCTACACAAAAGCCAGAGATTTCTGTGACCTCCTATGCACACATATGTCTCCATCCATTTTAAAAACAATTAAGAGGCACTGTTACCACAGTTTAAGATCACATTCCAGCTAGGCAAAAGCACTTGAGGAGAATGTGGAGAACGGACAGTGAATAGTGTGGCCTGGGGAGAGAGTCCTGAGGGAAGAGGCCTGGAGGGGTCACATTCAGCTCCTGGGCCTGAGGTTCTCCACTCATGATATATACGCTTAATGTTGGCAACATGGAAATCCTGACCAGAAAAGGGAAATAAATTACAAAGACGACAGTGAATAATAAAGAAAGCATGGGCAACAATTTCAGCTTTTTATCTTTTTATATGTGAAGGACTTAAAGACTTAATTGCTACAAACGTTGGGATGTTAGGTATTATTAATTTAAGAAATATGTCATTGGATATCTTTGCACAATTGCATGATATTGGGGATATATACTGTGATCATTGGCTAACGTTTGAGGAATTCTTAGGCTGTGTGCTAAGATATAGCCGGCAGAATTTTAAGAAGCAGGCAAGAAAAGAGTTTTAAGTGTTAAGAAGTATCAAGATTCATTAATATTTGCAGGTTTTTTTCCAGATGGGCTGGCTGGTGGATTTTTTTTGTGGTGGTGGTGGTGGGGCAGGATGAAAACTTGGTGTATGTTTCTGTGATCTAGAGTCTCAAAATAAGAACTGGATTAGTTAAGTTGATATTTAAGTACTTCTTGATTTCAGATTGTTGCATGCATATCTTCATGTGAGAAGCAATAGGGTTTTTAATTTTTTAAGTATCAATTTTTCCTACTTTTTTTCCACCATAATCACTCATTTGCAGGATCTAGTAGTGTCCCAGGCATCTGTGAGAACTAAGTGAACAGGGTGTCTGAAACCCCTGAGTTATTGTGTCCTCACTCCTATTGGGTCATGGAACCTGTCAGGAATCATTATGTCGCTTTTGTTTTGATTTAGCATTCATCAACAACCCTATATTTAGTTATCAGTGCCAACCACAGGACTAGAGTCTAGATGAAAAAGAAAAGACAGAGGTGGATTTTTATCATCATGTTGGTTTTATCAAACCTCATTTGGAGTAGCTGAAAAATTAAATCCAGACGTTTGAACAGCAAGAGACAAGTTTGAATAGAAAATGACAAGAAGGATTCATGTGGCCATTTTTCAGGGAAGGCAGGGAAATGCCAAGCAACTAGTCATCACCACTCCTGGACTTCCCGGCTAAGAACCAATAGAAATGCAGTAATATCACGTAGGATTAACCTTACTTTGGATTGCTTTGTAACATATATATTATGGCATATGCTTTCATGGTCAAAGGGCCCCTCAAGATGTCCTTTTTATTGTGTATTTATTATTTGTGTTTGTGATGGTATTGGGGTGCTTATATGTGATCCCACTTTCAATATTGTTTGTGCCTAGAAAAGTTTTGGGGCAAGCATCTTGCTTTGTATGTCCCATAGCTTCCTGCTGAAATCCTTTTTATAGCGCAAATGTTCTGGGGTTTTGTTGTTCTGCTTTTGCTGTGCAATGGCACAAGAGTGCCCCACCAGATGGTAATAATGTGGTAACACCGGGGAAATATCACAACGCAACTAATAAAGCAGAATGATGTGTGGACAACCCAATATAAAACCTACCACCAATGCACTATTATTGCTTCAATGACATGTTGCAGAATATAGCCATTGATAACCTTATCCTCCATGAATTAGTCTAATCTTTTAAAGACATACAAGTTGGTGGCCATCATTGCCTCTTGAGGGAATGAATTTCATAGTTTAATTACGCGCTTCATGAAGAAGTACTTTTTTTGTCTGTCCTAAATCTTCCAACATTCAGCTTATTGAATGTCCACAAGTTCTAGTGTTATAAGAGTCCACAAGTTCTAGTGTTATGTCCACAAGTTCTAGTGTTATGAGATGTCCATGCCATGCACATAATTTTATACACTTCTATCATGTTGCCTCTGACTTGCCTTTTCTCTAAACTAAAAACCCCCAAATGCTGCAACCTATCCTCATAGGGGAGTTGCTCCATCCCTTGATCATTCTGGTTGCCATTTTCTGAACCTTTTCAAAATCTACAATATCCTTTTTGAGGTAAGACAACCAGAACTGTACACAATATTCCAAATGCAGCTGCACCATAAATTTATACAACAGCATTCTGATATCGGGAGTTTTATTTTCAATACCTTTCCTAATGATCCCTAGCATGGAATTTCCTTTTTCACAGGTGCCGCACACCGAGTTGACATCTTTATCTAGCTATCCACTATGACCCCAAGGTCTTGTTCCTGGTCATTTACCGCCAGTTCAGACCCCATGAGCGTATATGTGAAATTAAGATTTTTTTCTCTCCAATATGCATAACTTTACACTTGTTTACTTTGAATTTCATTTGCCATTTTACTGCCCGTTCACTCCGTTTGGAGAAGTCCCTTTGGAGCTCTTCACAATCTCGTTTTGTTTTAACAACCCTAAACAATTTAATATCAGCAAACTTGGCTACCTCACTGTTCACTCCTATAGATAATTTATGAACAAGTTAAAAAGCACAGGTCCCGATACTGAAACTTGGGGGACACAACTTTTTACATTGGGAGAACCCTCCATTGGGAGAACTGTCCATTTATTCCTACTCTCTGCTTCCTGCTATTTAACCAATTCCTGATCCACAAAAGGATCTCTCCCCTTATTCCATGACTACTAAGCTTACTCGGTAGTCTTTGGTGAGGAATTGTCGAAGGGTTTTTGGAAGTCTAAGTACACTGTATCCATTGGATCACCTCTTTCTATATGCTTGTCAACACTCGGAAAGAATTATAATAGGTTAGTGAGACAGGACTTTTCCTTGCAGAAGCCATGCTGGCTCTGCTTCAGCAGGACTTGTTCTTCTATATGCTTGGTTAGTTTGTCTTTAATAATACTTTCTACCAATTATCCCGGGACACATGTTAAGCTAACCAGCCTATAATTTCCAGGATTCCCCCTGGATTCCTTTTTAAAGCTTGATGTTAATATTGGTCAATTTCCAATCCTTAGGTGTAGAGGCAGATCTGAGGATCAAGTTATGTATTTTAGTTAGAAGATCAGCAGTTTCACATTTGAGTTTTTTGAGACCTCTTGGGTGGTTGCCATATAGACCCAGTGATTTGTCACTTTTTACTTTGTAGAACTCCATCTCTTGTCATCACTATTTGCCTCTGTTCCTCAGACTCCCTTCCTGCAAATGTTAGTTCAAATTCAGGGATCTGCCCTATATCCTCTACTGTCAGGACAGATGCAAAAAGTTTCTCTGCAGTCTCCTTAACCTGCTTTACCATACCTTTGACTCCCTTGTCATGCAAGGGTCCAATTGCCTCCCTAGACAGTCTCCTGCTTTGAATGTATTTAAAGAATTTTTGGTTGGTTTTTATGTTCTTAGCAATGTGCTCCTCACATTCTTTTTTAACATCTCTTATTGTCTTCCTGCATTTGTTTTGCCAGAGTTTATGCTCCTTTTTATTTTCCTCATTCAGACAAGACTTCCTTTTTTTGAAGGAAGCCTTCTTGCCTCTAATAACTTCTTTGACTCTGCTCATTAACCATGCTGGCATCCTTTTGATCCTAGTGGTATCTTTCCTGATGTGCAGTATACAGTCCAGTACTATTATTGTGTTTTTAAACAATTCCCAAGCACTTGGGAGTGATTTGACCCTCTGGACTTTGTCTTTCAACTTTCTTTTTACCAATTCCCTCATTTTTGGGAAGTTTCCTCTTTTGAAATCAAATGTGACCGTGCTGGATTTTCTTGGCAATTCATTGGCCATTTACATGTATTCTTAATTTAATAGCACTATAGTCTCACACCAGGTCCTGGGTGCCACTTAAAATTAAGTCCAGGGTCTCTATTCCTCTAGTCAGTTTCACAACCAATCATTCTAGGGCACAGTCATTTAGGATATCTAGAATTTTTGCTTCTTTGTTGTGACTGGAAAACACATGTAGGCAGTCTATGTCAGGATAATTGAAAGTCACTCATTGCTACAACATTTCCTAGGTTGGATGCTTCCTAAATTTCATTTCTCATCTCAGGTTTCCCTGAGCATTTTGATCTGGGGGACAATAGAACGTCATCACTACTAAGCTACTCTTGGGGTGCAGTGTCACCACCCACAATGATTCTGTGGAGGAGTTTGCCTCTTTTGGGGTTTCTAGCTTGCTGGATTCAGTGCCCTCTTTCACTTACAGTGCAACACCACCTCCAATACGTCCTTCCCTGTCCTGATATGATGAGCTCAGCATTGCTAAGTTAACTTACAAATTTTGTACTATGATCTTCTCATACTGTATGTAAACATCTCTTAAATCCCCATGTCATGTGGAATATCTATTATACAGAATGTAAAATTAATCTGAAATGTATGAGTTTATTTTTTCAGATTTGTTTTTCCTAAGCTATATCATGTCGTTCCAGATGCTGCCAAAAAGTTTTCAGTTGTATCAGTGATACCAGTAATAATACCTGTTATTTCAAGAAATCCCATTACATGTTCTTGCATACACTTTTGAATAATCCAATAAGAGTAATGAACATCAAAATTATACTAAGCCATAATGGCTACTCTTTGGATGTTATCTTTATTGAAAGCTAGAAAATGAGTCATCTTTGGGATAAGGCTTATTTTAAAATAGCTTAAACACTCTTAGGGTGCAGTCCACCTCCTAGATACACTGGGCCTTGGGGCTGCTGGATGCAGCATAGGAAGGGTGTCAGCTGTTCTGGCAGAAGTCTTCCCATGTGCTGCCATGGGGCCAGTGGGGAACTCTGCTGCCATCCAGGTCCAGCTGGGGCCCAGCTGGTTCAGCAGAGTCTGGTGCAAGTGGAGCCGGCAGAAGGCCCAAAAAGAGGATGTTCCGGGGGTGGCACCAAGGGGAGGGGACTTATACTACATCCTGAGCCCATTCAGCTCCTGCTTGCAGCTCTCTATCCCGACAGCTGGAAACAGAGGTGGCAAAAGGAAACATGCATGTTGTCTTCTTAAGCTGCAGCCTGCTGGCACAGCCAGTATCCTCCCCACCCCCCCGAACAGCTCCTAAAGGGCAGTGGGATGTGGCAGCCCCTTCTGCTGACTCTGTTTCTGCCAGCTCCACTCTTGCTGGCCTACTCTGAGTTGGATTGCTCTGCTAACTGTTTAAAATGGGACCATAGGAGGAAAAAACAGATTTTCTTTGAATGTCAAAACAGAGACTTAGATCCAAACTGACATGTGGGTGGTTTGCTGTTCACAAAGCCTTTCAAGGTTCTTCCTTCCAGCAACAGCTCCCTGCAAAAGAACATTCTCCTGCAAGATTATGGGCTCTCTAAAGCAGCACTCTATGAAGCACAAGTGATTGCTAATATAAGACTATTTCAGCTCTCTGTGTATATATGGAGAGTTTTTTCATTCATGAACAAGAGGGGAGTGTCCAAAATAAACTGCCCAGATTTTTTTGCAGTCACAGATTTATAATATTTTTCTTGAAGTATTTTATGCTCTGCATTTTGAGGTGCTTATTGAAATTTTCAAAAATAGTGTACCATTCATTGCCAATATATATTGACTGCTCTGTTCAGTTTTTTTTCATTTTAGTACCCTTACTTCAAAACTAATTTCACTTTTTTCTTTTTCATTCAGTTAATTTCAGTGTTTGGGAAGCAAGACTTTATTTCACAATAGAAAATGAGAAATGCTTTTGAATTTGTAGAAAAATGCTATAAAAAGTTACAGATAACACTAAATATCTTTTTATCATGTGATCAGAGAGGGTTTGGTGTTTGTATAATATATTAATTAGACAAATGAGTGTTCTCAGATTTGTAAATAGTGGCTGAGTTTAGTTAATTTCTGTTTTTAAATCATGCAGTATCTGTCTAATCAAAATGCTTCTTAAATTAAAATATGCAAGTTACATATTCTCTTTGTAAAGTTATTTAAAGTTTGTTACCAAGAGATGAACTGGATTATCTCATTTTCATTGCGAAACTTGATAACTGCCTTCAAAATATTAAGGATTTATGTTAATAAAAGATGTACATTAACATCCCTTATTCACACCCAGTAGGTATTCCTGTTTTAACTATGTAAGAATTAAACATTCCACACTTTGCTATTTATGCTCACATATGAACCCTAAATGCTAATGTTTGTATCATGTGGAACAAGTATTATGCAGTTGCTTTATTTTATGGAACAATTGCCATAGCTTTGAGATGGGGAATGTCTTTCCCCCAATGAAGAGGTTCCGCTCATTGGATGCTCTTGCCCCTACAAGGGGGGGGAATGATTTTTTATGTACATCCCTTCCCCCTGCAGCCCCTTTATCCCTTGAAGGGATAAACTGCTTGATATGGACCATCTGAAGCAGCATGAAACGTGGGGGCTGCAGGATGAAAAGGATATCAGAAAACAACAACGCCAACCGCTTCACCACTACTCCAGTGGATGCCTCTGTTGGATCTTAGTTTCCTCCATGAACAAAAGGAGCTCTTCCATTAGTGCAACGTGAATTAAGATCCAAGCCACTGTCTTTATCCTATTTGTTAGAATAAATATGTTTTGCAGCTTTTTTCTCTTAATATATGAAAATGCAAAAAATATCTGTGCTTCAAGGAAGATCTTCTGCAGCTCATCTTTCCACTTGTGCCTTTTCCTGTAAGTGAATGCTTTATGTGTTTTTTCTCCCTCTGTGGACTTATTATTTATTTATTATTTCGGCCCAGTTTATCTGAAGGAACGCCTCCAGTATCACCAATTATGCCGCCAAACAAGATCAGCCTCACAAGACCTTCTCTCGGTCCCACCGGTTAAAACAGCTAGGCTGGTGCGGACCAGAGAGAGGGCATTTTCGATCGTGGCCCCCACCCTCTGGAACTCGCTTCCTTTTGACCTTCGACATGCCTCCTCCCTGATGGGTTTTCGCCGAGCCTTAAAGACCTGGCTATTCAGGCAGGCCTATGGGGTTTCTGGGGTGGACTAGTTTTATGGTGTATCAATTGAAGAATGGTTTTAGATGAATTGATGTTATGACTTGTTGATTTGTATATTGATTTATGTGTTTTGCATTGTTGTACGTCGCCTAGAGTGTCGTTAACTCGGACAGATAGGCGACTAACAAATAAAATTTTATTATTATTATTATTATTATTTTGCATGATATTCTCATCTTTGCATTTTTATGCCCTTATTACCTTCAGAGTAGTGACATAAAAATGTCTGTGACTACTTACCTGAAAAGGGGAATGGATTTTATGTCATTATTGTGAAAGCGGATACACGTACTGTCTTCAGCTATGTTAAATTGCCTTGTTTTTAGTTGTAGATTTTCCTTGCTTTATTAGCACTGTTTCAGAAGAAAATCAGCAGCCACCAAATACCTAATTTAACGGGGGGGGGGGTTATAAGCAAAAGTAAGAAAGATTTGGTTATAACACAGACTGTTAAAAGGTGATCGTAGTCGCTATTTATTGGTGCTATTTAAAATTGAGATTAAATGGAAATGATGATAATTTCATATTAAACAACCTGTGTATGTATATTCACTTGTGCTAACTATTGTGCAAAACAGCCTAACAAGACCCCTGCCACTAGGGGTCAGAGAGCATGAAGTGATTTGGAGGAAGAATGAAACAAAAAAGGACAATATGAAAGAATGGTATCAATGAAATATGGTCAAAACAAGAATGCTTTTCCTGGAGTTTAGTATTTGCCACAGATCTAGATCAAAACTAATACCACTATAGTAGTATCTAAAATCTGCTGCCTGAGGTGGTTCCTCACTTCCTATTTTAAGGCTAGCCCTGCTTTGACATGATAACAGAATGTTTTCAATAATAATATGGAAAAGATTGTCTCTGCTGTAAAATCAGTAAGGATTCTGGAATATATATTGCATTTGACTGCCATCTCCATCATGCCAGTCCATGAAGAAACAGGCAGTTGGATCTGTCAGGGCCGGTGTCAGGCATGCCGGGACCCTTGGGCACCAGTCTGCCCTGAGCCCTGGCACACGCATGCCCCACCTATGCACCTACCTACCTACTGAGCGGGCACAGGAGGGCAAGCAAGCAAGCAGGCAGAGTGAGCAGGTGGGCGGGGGGATGGGATAGTGGGCAGGCAAGCAGGTGGGGGATGAGTGGGCAGGTAGGGGGCGGGAGAGCAAGTGAGTGGGGGGTGGGAGGGATGGCAGGCGGTGTGAGCAGGTAGGCAGGGAACAGGAGGGTGGGCAGGGAAGTGGGGTGGTAGGGGCAGGTGAGTGAGTGAACAAGTGAGTGGGCGGGGGCCGCAGAGTGGGCAAGCAAGCAAGGGGGTGTGCTGGTAGGAGGGCGAGTGAGCAGCCAGCTGGGCAGGCATGGGGGCGGGAGGGTGAGCAAGCTGGCACGGGCAGGCTGGCGAGTGAGCAGGTGTACAAGCAACTCCCTCCTTGAGATCCGGATTGAGGAAGGGGAGCGCTACTCCCCCACCCTGATGAGAGGCACTTCATGGGTCCCTGTGGGCCATGGGACCCTTCAGGTGACCTGGCCGCCCTTTGGTCCAGCCCTGGGATCTGGCATGCTTATGTTATGTAAAGACACAATTCACCCTTCCAACTTCTCAGTGTGAGGAGAGTGGCTCTGTAGGAAATTCACCCCACCTTTCCCTTGAAATCATTGGTAGATGGCAGGGGTGTCGTCATCTGGTGTCTTGGGGGGTCTTAGACTCCATACTTTTTTAGGAGCAGGATCCCAGCAGGATCCCTTTCTCTTCAGTATCCTACAAGCCACTGAGTGTTAGCCACTGAGAAGAGTTTTCTAACATGCTTCCTTGCCCTTTCCTGCTAATTGGAGCCAATCGGATTGAAAGGAGGCAAGTCAGCCACTGAGCAGACTCTGCTAAACCTCTCCTCTTTCATGCTTATTGGTTCCTAGAGACATCTGTTGTGATAAAAGCATTAACACAGTTCTCATTCTCAACCCAGCATCAATAAATAAATAAAGATGGAAGGGGATGTGGCTGTGAGTATCAGAAAGGGACCCTGCACTTCTGAATTTGCCACTACACTACTGACAGATGGTACAGAAAAGTTAAATGATTACAGTCCATCGTATCTTCACAAATTAAAGCTGGGTGATGACCTGTGTATCTATTGGTTTTCAGTCTCTGTAAGATCTTGGATGTGGAGAAGTACAAGTCAGTAGGGATATGCTGCAGACATATTTCAACATCTTTTTTTTTTAAAAAAAAATAGTAATAGGGAGGTATTTCTGTAGATGTTTTTGGTCCCTCGTAAATGAGAAAGGGTAATCTTTCAGGTAAATGCTCTGCAATGGAACTAGAAATGCTCCCCCCCCCCCATTTTATGCTGTAATCTGCCTTGAGTGTTTTTTGAGAAATAGGACAGAATATAAATTATCTTAATAATCAATGACAAACAGGGGAGGGGGAAAATCAAACTATTTAAAAGGACAGGTGTAGCATTTAAAACATGTCACAGCGAAAATCCCATACAATAAAAAGCTTAGTGAATATTCTAGCTGCCTTCTTCTGCTGAAGTCCAGTCTTAATGTTGCTAAGACACATGTCACAATGGTCAGATTTCCATTCCACAAGTATTATTAAAATGAAACAGGATTTCAGTAGTAAATTCAGTGCTGTAATATTTAATATATAACAGACCATAAAAACAGTATGTCTATTTCCTAGAAAATATCATATGGCAGTGGGTGTTGTATTCTGGGTTTTTTTGTACAGACTACATTTTGTGTGACACAAGATGGAAAGAATAGTACCATAGAATAATATAGCTTCTTCCAGCAAAGCATCAACTATTTATCCCACCTGATTTGAACATTATTGAATGTGGTGATCTATAAAACATATGAGAAGTGAGTTATTTTTCAACCAGCATTATGAAACATGTAGACATTCACCAGGGCTGTTGTAAAAATATAGCTCAGTTGTTACTAGAAGCACTCAGTTGATGTACTATTTTGAAAGAAACACATTTTATTTTTCTTTGTGAATTTTAGTATTATTCCTGGGTACAAACTGGTTATATATAAATTGCATACATAGTTCTTTGATCAAATGTACATTCCTTCCTTTGCAAAATAAAACATGTTTACATTGATTAAAAGTATTTTTTGTTGATCCAGTTGGCAAGTAGGAAGCTTATTTTGTCCAGTTTTGCTGAGTACGTTTTAAAGTTTTCTACTGTTTTATGATTCTACACTGTGTAAGTCACTCTTTTTTCAGTATGCCAAAATTACAGTGCACCTTTTAAAATACTGGATTTTAAACCATATGAATTTGTACTATTTATATTATAATGTATATAGCCCAATTTTGGTCAGCTGGACTGGTTTCTGATTATTTCCCCTGAAGACTTTGGATTGTTCAAGATGTGACATTTAGATTCTCATCTCAAATAGCTCAGTTTTTACAGTTCAGTATGATAGATACTGTGCGTGCTTTGATTCAGTGCAACTCTAGATTTGCCTTTTTCAGAGGACTGTTTTTAGTGTATGTAAAGGAGTATCTAAGGATTCTACTTTAAAAAGTGAGACTTTCTTTGGTTATGCACATATAACCTCACACTCTAGGTCAGTGCGTATGTAGTGGCCACATAAAATAGCTCCACTGACATATGGTTCATTGAAATTTTTGCAACGTAGATTGGAGATATCCTTCATACCACCATGTTTTCGCAATGCTATGAAGAAATCTGTTAATCTATATTATGATCCATTGTGTACAATTGTGTTTCATCTAGAGACAGCTACCTCATCAATTAGAAGCAGTTTACATGCATTTTCTTTTGATAGAAACACTTGGTATTCCAATGGCATGTATCAGTGGTATCACTCAAATACCTGTTAAGACAGCAAGATTTTAGATGGCTGAGAAGTGTATATTGGATGGAAATAGTTTACAAGAACTTTACAAATTCTTTCCCATGATGTCTTTTTCTTAGGGTATGTACATTAAATCAACATATGATGGTCTCCATGTAATTACTGGAACAACAGAAAATGTAAGTATTGTTATCAAGTTTGCTGAGGTCTGGAACGTTGTTTAACCTGAACTTTGGATTCTGCTACCCCTTTTCTTGCACACATGTGTGTTAACTGCGAAGGATCAAGAGCATGTTTGGGAGAAGGGGTGCATGTGGGAAAACAGTTTGAAACAGCTTGGGTTAGACTGGTGAGAAAGTTAGCTTCAGTTTACTCTTGTAACTCACATACATTATTGACTTCATTTAAGGCAGGACAAAGTGTATTGCCTTAATGTTTTGTTGTGAATGTTTGTAATGTACATGTTGTGCTGGAATTTGCTGTAGTGGAATAAAAACATTTCCTATCTAACCACATTTAGTTTTTTTACTGGAAATAAAAGAATATTAAAAGTTGATAAGTAAATATCTTATCTAAGCATTTGTGTGTGTGTGTGTGTGTGTGTTACACACACAAACATACCCTTTTTTCTGTTTAGAATGTATGGTAGCGAGACCCAGAAATACATGTAATGTTGCCAGTATCCTAACTTGTTGTATCCTAATGAGAATCTGAGAAAGGACAGTCTCTTTCTTGTAGACGTTCATCTCTACGCATATAGTAACCCTTTCCAGACTACACCTATTATTTTTTAATTTATTCAGTAAGGGCTAAGTTATATTTGGGGAAATGTAATATACCTTCTAGCTTGACCTTAATAGGTATCACTCACTGAGATTCTGGAGGTTGCAGTCTATCAGGATTCAATGTGATTATTCTGCTTGTAGTTAACAAAAATCTATTTACCTGCAATTCTAAAATGCCCCTGCACAATCAAAAATTGGTTTACTGCTGCCAAAATGGCTGTGTGCAAAACATTCTGCAAAAAAACAGGCAACATCAAAAGTCATGTTAGGTCAGGATTACTTATGACTTTGCTCAAGCTTGCATGATTTATTGTTGCTTTTCACTATTACGTACAGACTTCTGAGATGTTACATTGAAATTAAGATTTCTGTCAAGGGATATCAAGATAAAACCCAGCTCTTAGGCATTTAAAGGGACCAGATACCCTCACAGTTCCTAATTTCAAAGTTGCTGTGGCCAGTATATTTCAGCCATCGAATGCCTGGGTAAACAGGAATGTTTTAAAATTACTCTTGAAAGCAATAATAAGGGAGACAGATGCACCTCATCAGGGAAGGCATTCCACAGATGTGGAACCACCACTGAGAAAGCACTGTAATAATGCCAACAGGGCAGCAGACAGAAGCTGCACCACCCAAAGATAGCACCACCATTAGGGGTTCCCCTGTCGATTAAATGGTCTGAGATTGTTGATACTGGAGGAATCACTTCTTTAGGTACTTGGATCCCAAGCCATTTAGGACTTCGTATGCTAGCACAAACACCTTGGATTGGACTCAGTAGCTCACTGCCAGCCAGTGCAGAGCTTTTAAGACCAGTGACACATGGTCCCATTAGGCTGCCCCACTTATTACCTAGCAGCTGCCTTCTTCAATTGCTGCAAACACCGGGCCATCTTCAAGGACAGTCCCACATAGCACACATTGCAGTAGTCTATTGCAGGAAATCACTACAACATGGGAAACTGAGCCCAGGCTATCCCAGTCCAGGAACAGCCATAGCTGGCAAACCAGGTTAAGCTGGGTATAGCTTTCCTGGCCACTGTTGAGACTCAAGCGACAAGTTGCAATCCAGGAATATTCCCAGCCTTTGAATCTGTTCCTTTAGGGGAATGCAGTCCTTCCCAGGACAGGTTGTATACCTAATTCCCACCCACCACAGTACCTCTGTCATTTCAGGATTCAGCCACAGTTTATTGGCCCCCATCTAACCTTTCACTGCTTCAAGTCATCAGTCCAATACCTTCATAGCCTCTCCTGATTCAGATTGAATGGAGAGATTGAGCTGTGTCTCATCAGCATATTGATAGCACCTTGCTCCAAAACCCTAGATGATACTCCCAATGGCTTCATATAGATGCTTAATAGCATAGGAGACAGAATGGACCCTTGCAGGATCCCATAACTCAACAGCCATGGGGCTGAGCAACAATTTCCTGGTACTCCTTTTTGATCCCTGCAGGTAGGAGCAGAAATACTGTAATGCAGTGCCTGAAGCTCCCATCCTTTTAAGTCATTCCAGAAAGACACCATTGTTTGACCATTGGTGTTGAAAGCCACTGTGAGATCAAGTAGAAACCAAGGCTGTTTTGGTGCTAAAACTGGGCCTGAAGCTAGATTGAAATGGTTGTAGATAGTCATCTTTCTCCAGGCCTTCCTTCCTGCAGCTGGGAAGCCACCATTCTCTCAATTACCTTGCCCAATGGGAGAATATCAGAAACTGAAAGTAGTTTTCTAAAATCTCTGGATCCAGGGAAGGCCTCTTCAACAGGGCCTGGACTACCATCTGTTTCAAAGCAGTGGGTATAACTGAAATGGACCCATCCAGTCAATCTACTTCTAGATTTTATCAGCCCTGATGCACAAGGATTGAGAGGGCACATAGTCAGCCTCACCTCCATGAGTGTCTTATCCTTGTTACCAGGCTATAACAACTGAAACTGACCAACAAAGGTTGAAACTGGAGGATGCTCCCAGGATCTCCAATGAGCTTGGTCTAACTGTGAATAGTGTGTGCTGTACTGGCAACATATGTTACCAGATTTTAAGAGCAGTTGCAATATTATGAATTCCACAAACAACTTGAAGCTAGTGGTGTTAGTAAAGATTTGAGGATTGGAGACAACATGGGTCAGAACAGTGTCCAGTCTTAGTTTTTGCTTTTGCTATGAGCAACATGTTCCATCTTAGAAGGGGTATTCCACTTATTTATCACCCAGGATGTAATGCCTCTTCTCCGTTGTTGTAATACTGCATGCACAATCTGAAAATTGAAAGTGTATTGCTTTTTCAGAACTATTGTTTTTTCTCATTTGCAGATTTAATTGAAAAAAACTTCGCACAAAAAATTGACTAAGATTTCTCTGTGTGACAGCCCTACTATTTTCAGAAGTAAAACCTCAGCTATGTGCTTAAGTCTCATTTGTTTCAATAGGATATGGAAATGTTTCATTTTCTCTGGATTGTTTCCCAAACTTTACTAAAAACCTAGATTTAAATCTTCAAAGTTAACACTTTTAGTTTAAGAGGCATTGATTTAAACGTAAGGATGTTAGCTAATGCTAAGCTCTCCCACTGAAATCAATGAGGCTTACGTATGCTTAACCTTTGGTCAATGTCCACACTGTTATGTATTATCATTTAGAAATCATCCAACTTCTAGCGGACAGCAGTAGAGGTTGAAAGAAATGTATTCTGATAATAGTACTTGAATTGAACTCTTGGTGTTCTGGGTTTTCCATGATGAGTCCAAATGAAGTGAATGAGTGTGTGTGTGTGTTGCACTGGAAAAATAATTTATTAAATTTCAGGACAAATATATTTTGGGTTTATTTTGAAAATTATTTGAATTAGTTATAATATGGGACATTTTTGTATTCCAGAGAATAATTTGTAGAAGACTTTCATTTTAAAGTTGAAGAATGTTTTGTATAAATGATTTTCAGACTTACACCTTTCAAGGAACTATTCTCAGTTGATTTGTCTTTCAAAGGATCTTTTTGGAATCCCTGTGCATTTTGGATTATTCAGGAAACATGTTCTAGAGCGCACTTTCAGCATTTGGGAGTACTCATTGTGTCTGTCATGTGCACCAGGATGTTCTCATCACACACAGACACCATAGAGTGCAAAGAAAGATCAGTCATGTCAGAGAAGCTGGTTTGCGGGCATTTTATCAGAATAGTTGAACACTACCTTGCCTGCCTCACAAACACAAATGGGTTTTGTGGACTGACCATGCCCTTCTACAGAGTTTGTGAGTAGTCAGTGGACATGCCTACAACTAGTTGTATTCAACATTGCACTAACGCTGTGTTAGTGCAAGGATTTCTACTAGCACAACAGAATGATCTTCCCCTCTCCTCTCCTAAATCTGTTATGGAGGTTCTTCCAATCCTCCAGAAAGAATCTGGGGACAATGCAGGGGGAGGAGAGGGGGAAAATCCCTTTGTACAACACTGATCTTTGTGCTAGAGCAAAAAGTTAGTGGAATACTGCCCAATGTGTTTTCATATCCTCCCTTCTCTGCCAGGCCCCCTCAACCAAAGGTAGAAAGTTGTACCTGGCAGCAAGAGAGAGTACCGTCCCACCTTCCAAAGAAAAGCAATGTTTACTTTGGGGCAAGGGGCTGTCTGAAGTGGGTGTCTCAGTTGCTTGAGATGTTGCTGTGTGTCTCATTTCTGGGAAATTATGAGACTTGTGGTCCAACCTGTGATTCATCTGTAAGTAATAGCACTGTGTCATTTGATCACTGCTAAGTTATGTCCTGTTCTATGAAGTCAAGGTTCACTGAGGAAGCCCAGTGGTGTCGCATCAAGGGTTCAAGGCACCCAGAGCACCTGTAGGACCTTGGATATCTTCCATAGTACTACTATAGTAACTTTATGGGCTGTTGTCTCTAAAATGCCTAGCTCCAACTGATGCCTTGTATATGTTGGCAGGACTGTAGTATAGTAAGCTCCACCTCTCCAGACGGGCTGGCTGCTTTTAAAAGACCCTTGCATTATTTTGTAGTATTTGGCTTCTGCAGGGACTAGGGAGACAAAGGCACTAAGGGAAACTCATATCAATCAGAGGAGGATGGCAAGACAGTGTCCTCCACTCTAGAGTCCTGAAGACAGTTGTGGAAGGTCTTCCCGCAAGGACAGAGCTGGAGTCTGATTGTCTTCTGAATCTGTCATACAATGCATGGCCTCTGGGTTGTGAGTCTTGACAGGTTGCCTTCAGCCACTTCCAGGCTTCAGGAAGCCCTCCTCTGCCTACTATCTTCCCTATATCTCCAAGATAAGTCTTTTTTGTTTCTTTGGGGAATGAGGATAACAGAACGGACTAGGGTGCAAAAACAATCCTCCAGGTACTCCAGGTGTGTGTGTTCCTGGCTTGCTTTAAATCCTTCTTTAAAATTTGAGTATGTCTTACCTAGCAACTTGTATGCAATTACCAATCTACCCATTGAGCTTAAAGCACAGTTTGGAAAAATACTGTTCTACACTAAACATGGAATTCCATACACGTTTAGAAAGATGGTATCCAGATACAGTTTTTACAAAAACATAAAATATGTGTAAAATATCTTGACAAATACTGTGAAGTGAATTAGAGGATATTTTCTCACCCAGCAAATTGAATTAAAGGATATTTCCTCACCCAGAGTTCATTTGGGTTCAGGGGTATATGTACTAGCTCTTGAGTGAAAGTCTTTTCCCCCCCTAAAGATTTCTTGGTAGACAAAGTGCCAGACTGTCAATTTTAAAGGGATTTTCCTGCTCATCCCACATGGCTTTGTTTCTAACCCTATTACATATCCTGATATACTGGTAGCCAATATCTAATAATAAATTAATGATTTATATATTAAATCCACATTACTATTATTCAGATGTTTTACTTGCATTCCTGAACCTGGCAGGCAGAAAAGACATGAGTAGGTTCAGTTTTTAGACTGAAATCCTGTTACATTGATCCAAAACATCCCAGAGACGTTCCTAAAAATTATTTGATAGGGGTTTAAAGAAGTTGATACAGTGTACTGTGTGACAGAAACCTAACATGATGCTTACTCAATCCTTAATTCAAATATAATGAGACATATTGCCACCTGAGGCTTAAACAGCATGCATAGGTTGTTAAAGAATGTTTCTTCTACATTGTAAGAATCAGTGACGTTTTCCATTTAAAATGATGGTTTTTCCCCCCAAGGGTGAGACACAGTATATTTACTTTTGGAAGGAATTAAAGCTATGGAAGATAATGTTTAAAGTAGCTTAGATTAATGTTTGGTAAGGCTGTTTTGAATAGTCCTGTGCAATATGATGGATTTTAAAAAATCTTGCTGAGTTTGTGTTATCTGTGTCTTTATATTTGTGCCTGTATCAACATTTGGTTTGAATATTATTAGATGAGAAATGTAATATGTCCTAGGAGTTCTATTTTGTATATTTTCAAATTTGAAAATAATAAAAATGAAATAAAAAGAGAAATATTTTACTTCCTGAAAAATATAAATTTAGTATTAACACAGTCTGCATAACTTAATAATCTTGCTTTTGCAAAAGGAGAGATGATAGCCAGTATGTGTTGTATTCTTTATCATCTCTTTTATTTTAAATTCAGTCACCTGCAGATCGGTGTAAGAAAATCCATGCTGGAGATGAAGTGATTCAAGTTAACCATCAAACTGTGGTATGTATAATTGAATTCTGCATCACTTGAAGATGAAGGTGTATCAGCAGCGCATGTTAAAATGTATTGTTTTACTGGCTGCAGTAGCTTCTGCATGAGCAATTTAAAAAACTATTGTTTTTGTCATTTTCATGCATTCTGAAAAAGAAATAGTGTGAAAGGGAACTGTGTGTAAAACTGACATTTTCATGATATATACATAGTGAATTTAAGTAGTTGAACGACTTTTTTTGGAAGCAAAACAGAGACATCCCAAAATAAGATAGTGTTTTCCACATACTCAGTGGTCTGCCTAAGTACACAGAAGTTTATACATTCATAAATTAAGCTAATTTAAAATTTTGGGGGTTTTCTTTTTTTGGTTTTGTTTGTTTACAAAACCCCAAAATGACTCTGAAAAGGATTTGTGAGCTTCTTGGATTTACAGAATATTGAAGTCTCAACTGAGTGGGTGAAGTAGAAAGAAGGGAGAATTACTTTGATCAAACCCTTCATATCCGATCCTAGATTAGGGGTAGGGGATGCATGTCATGATGTTAAAAAAATAACCCTTCCTAAAGTGTACAGAAATGTTCCAGAAGAAAGGCGGGAAGGAGAGGGAGGAGATATTTGTCCTTTTCCATCTCCTGAGACAATCCCTATTAAAGTAGGTGTGAAATGTTCATGTTTGGGGCTGACAGCAACCCCAGCTTTTGCTATGTAATTCAGTGGAGTGTCCTTTTGCCTTCTTTTCTGAAACTCATTCCCCATGGGGCCTGAACAGGACTACAAGGCTGCTGTTTCAGCTGGCTGGAGTTTTAAACAGGAACACCTGTGTACCAAACAGATACCTCACTATAATAAATATGCAGAGCTTGGAAAAGTTACTTTTTTTGAACTACAACTCCCATCAGCCCAATCCAGTGACCATGCTGGCTGGGGCTGATGGGAGTTGTAGATTAAAAAAGTAACTTTTCCAAGCTCTGTAAATATGTTAAGCCTCCTCTTTGGTAATTTGCCTCTTGATTTAGTATAGCATGTACTCAACACATTTGCCCAGATTTCATATTCTATAATCTAGAATGTTTTAATCTATATTGTTTTGTAATAAAACTGAGATTACAGGAAATGTAATATTACCTACGAGAGCCATTTTGAAAAATTTTAGGGTGAGAATTTCATAGGGTAGTTTTCATAGTTGCACAGAGTAGGTAGTTTTCATTGGGTTCACAGCTGGGGATGGAAGGATTAAACACCCTTTGTAGGCACTGTGGTCTCCCTTCTGCCTGTTAAATAAATTTTAAAATGTGACATCCTAATGTGTCACATGTAATTTGTCCCTGGATTTCAGGGATTTTTATTACACAATCTAGATGATTCAAAAACCTAGATTAGGAAGGGATTGGGATGGATTCTGGGATTGCCATCCATGGCATCCCCGCTGGCAATCTGGGAAAGGGAACTGTGCTGATGCAAGAGAAAGAGAACACCTTTCTCGATGAAAAACAGAATATAAAATGTGGAAAGGAATTTCCCTGATTGCTCCAGGTGACCTACTTATTGAGCATTCATTCTGATCTGTTTGTGGTGAAGTTGTACAACATTGTATCAAACAATATTTATCCCACACTTTCCGGTGCATTTTCCTATCACTTTGCTTACTGCAAAAGATCTGCCTGGGGGATGGGGGAAGCAGGTTTGGTGCAAGGGTGGCAATTCCACTTTGAATTTGCTGGTATTTCATTTAATCTCACAAAGGAAAAAAGCTTACAGCTTGAAAAGAACAGTTAAAACATACAATTATAAATTATATAAACATAGATTTTAAATTTTCTATATAATAAAATGAACAGTGTGAAGCTCTTAGAGGGAAGGATTCTTCTTGAAGGTGGGGAGGGCAAGAGAAAGGAATTGTAAGTGGCAGCTGAACTTTTCTCTGCCCATTCCCGTGCCTAGTCTGCTGAGTCAGGTTGAGATTAATCTGTATAGCAAATTATTCTGCCAGGAGATACCTGATGTCCGTGTCTCAAAAAAAGTATTCTTTTGAATATCTGGAAAGAAAAGATGGTCAGATATATTAATGTAATACAGGACACCATGATCTGCTCTATAGGTGCCTGTATTTTTTCTTAGCAGGCTAATAGCAGCGTCAGGTGGGATGACTTTGACGAAGAATATGCTACAGTGAAAGGCTTAAACACCTCTCCCTAGTTCTGCTGTCCCATAGATATCAAAATGATTGTGGGTGGGTTTTTTGTCTTTTAAAAGGGAGATCTGATCATGCACCCCATCTTTGTGTTTGGTTTGGCCCTGATGTATGAGAAAGAGGTTGGTAGGTGTTGCCTGTTTGTTCCTACCCACTACTCTGAAAGCCAATAATTGCTTCTGAAGTTTCACTGCTGATGGCTAATGTAGCAGAACAGTGAAAACTGCACATCTTCCAGTGGCACTTGTGGAACAGAACTAGCAACTATTATCACTCCACTCAAGATTCTTTGTATCCAGCTCCTAATATCAATGGAGAATGTGTGTTTAGAATACAAACACAAAGGGAGTTTCTTCTATTATGAAACTGAACAGGTAAATGAGAGTGATCAGATTAAATTTAGACAAACACTTGAGCACTTTAAACAATCAATAAAAAATGTTACATGGAACAATTGACTGAGTGGCTTAATATAATATGTAATGTGTGTTGGGGTGCTGAATATTCATGTGTACTGGATATTACTGGTGGTGGCTGATACTATGATGGAAATTTTCTACACAATAAGAGGTGCTCTCTCACATAATGGCTGAGGCAAGTACATTGGGGAGGGTGTTCACCTATCATGCTCTCTTGCAGCTCCCCAACCCCCATATCATGCATCGCTCCTGAAAGTATTTTAATCATTAGAAGCAGCTTTCCCAAGAATGTGAGGGGCCACAGTGGGAAGGAAGGTCTGAAAATCCCCAGTGTCCTTAGGGAAATGTTTTACACTGGTAGATGAGGACCTTCCACTGTCAGTTTCATGATACATGTTCCAATTAACACATTTTAACACTACAATCCAATTAATTATTGTTTGCTAAAATTGTCTATTCACAAGTTCTATCATTCAATTCCATGTGTATTTTAATTGCAACCAGAATCTCTGAAGGAAGTGACTTTTATTTTGAGTACTTTACTAACATAATATTTATTATATTTCTCCACATTGTATGAGGAGAAACAGTATTTCCAAATATAGAATGTTTCTATCTGTGCAGCCACATTTCCATAATGATGGACAGAATGGAGAGGGCTTAGCAAAAGCTAGGTTTTGGACTTATTGTGGGAAGGTTTGAGGTAACTGCCATGGCAGTGTCAGAGAGTATGCCTGGGAGGAAGGGTTTAATAAACAAACAATTTAATAAACAAACAAACAAATAAAAAACTAGTTAGAGACTAATAACTTTATTCTTTATAAGGAGAGTTAGACAAGATATTTAGGTGATATTGAAGGAATGTAATGGTTTTTAAATTTTAAGGTAAAGAACAGTGGGTTAGCTATGGAATACATTGCTTAGATAAGTTAATAATTTTCAGTAAAGGATATAAAACAGAGTGGATAAACTTGTCAGGCTGATTTTGGTATAGTGATTCATCTCTCTAAAGTTTGATCTTTAGTGTATTTTCTTAGCATGACTATAGAAATTAAACTATAATGTGTTTTATAGATTACACATCTTAACTGCTATATGATCTAATAAGTGAACCAACTAAGAATGGTTAAAGAGTTACAATGCAATTCTATCCTTTTTTATTCAAATGTATGTTCCATAGAGTTCAAAGTGACTTGCTCCTGAGTAAGTAAGCAATCCATCAGTCATCCACCTCAGAAGCCAACTTACACTGGTGCTACATCAACATAGCTTAGTTGGAGTTCAAAACACCCCCAGCAGCACTGCCAAAAACAGAAAGTATAGCAATAGTGACAGTCACTTCCACCATCAATAAATGCAGCATCCAGGTGAAATGCCTTCACAGTATTGCCCAACCACAAGATACAACATTCATGACATCATTGCATCCTCAGCCATGCCAGCTCCCATAACACAAGGGCTTAGAGTACAGAGTCTACTGGGTATAGCACAGGTGTCACATAGAGGAGGTTCCGGGATCAACCCTGGATTGTTGGAAGAAAAAACACAGGGAAGAACACAGGAAGTTGCTTTATACTGAGTCTAACCATTGGTCCATCTAGTATAATATTTTTGTTTATATTTACTGGCAGTAGCTCTTCAGGGATTCAGGTAGGAGTCCTTCTTAGCCCTATCTGGAAATGTCAAGGATGTACTTTGTAACTGACTGTACACACTCTCCTTGAGAATCCCATCCTGAAATCACCTGAGGTGGTAAGTCGGGAGATGAAAGCCTCTTTTCTGTTAAACCCCATTAACAAAGACACCATAACTTTTATTGAACAATATCAGAATTGGATCAGCTTTTGGAATTAGGACTGATAAATACAGTTGCCAACCTTTGAGTCCCAGCAGGGCTCCGTACCTTTGAAAGTTGCATGACAGATAGTAGAATAGCAGGTGTCATTGACAGCATTACTGCATCTGATTCTGTTCCGTTTTTCAATTCATCAAATGGGCTGCCAGTTCCTATTCACTATAAATTGTATTCACTTCTAATCGCAATTCCCAGTTCTCCCTTTTTTCTGTTATTTTTTCCAAAAAATTACATAATGTTCTCTATTATTCCTTATGCTGCTGTTTATATTTATATAACGTATACAGCAGCAGCAGATTACAAAATAATTATGTAAATAATTATGTAATACTTGCCGTGGATTTTTTTTTTAAAGTTACGGTGTCGCTAACAGCTGTGAACTCATACAAAGAGTGGGAGCCTGTTCGACGATGAGAAAAACTTGCGGATTATCCCAGAATTCGATATCAAATTTGATTTTGCGAATATTTTAACCATCCTAATGTCAAATGCTCTAAAGAGTTGTCTACCCACCTCCTTTAATATTATGATTGGTACCAAGAGAAGGTAAATGAATTAAGTATATCTGTATGGACTATAGACTTTTATCCATCCTTACTTACTTTTGACCTTTCTGATCCATCCTCTTTTATTAATATACAGAATAATATTTTTTACAATAAAATGGCTAAAAATAAGGAAGAACTGCCCCTTATTCTGTTCAGGTATGCTCAGCAAAGAGCTATCTTAGCTGCGTGAGACTTTCTTCACGTTAGGGAAATTTGAGGTAGCCCTTCCTTGTTGGAGGCCTCTCAAGTTCCAGCATAAAAGTTTTTCACTCACATAGGTCTAACTTCTGACTTTGTAAAGGGGCAGAGCTCAGCAAGAACAAGAAGTCTGGCAACCTCAGAGAGGAACAGTAGTAGCTGGTGTTGGCTCATTTATGGTCTGTATAAAACTGGGAGAGGGGAATGTCCTGGCGTGGCAGCTGTTGGGAGAGTCAAAGGAGAGAAAATCAGTAATGGTCAGCAGCTACAACATATAGTGTCTAGGTATACAGTAGAGACTGGTGAGCATGAATAACAGAGAGATGCCACCTAGGTACTGATCGAGTGACCTTTTCTGAACCACTTTGTCGAGGGGAGGGGAGCGTAGTCATTGAGACAATACTTACTCCTTCACTGTAGGGAGTTGCAGTGTAAAGCTATGTGCAGTATCTTTCAGCCATCAATAGCCTGGGTAAATGATAATGTTTTTAAATTCCTTCTGAAAATCTATAATGCGGGAGACAGATGCACCTCACCGGGGAGGGCATTCCACAAGCGGGGATCTGTCACTGAAAAGGCCCTTTCATGGGTCAGCACCAACCTGGCAACCCCAGAGCACCTGGCATTTACCTATGTGTGATGGTTGATGGCCACCGGTCTGTCCTCTTTCTACAGAATGGAGGCTTTTGGTTTCCTACATGGGAGACATCACTACCAGCTGATAAGTCAGGGGTCTAGGCAAGACAATTTAGCTAAAATATCATTGACAATATTGTGGACATGGGCAGACATTTGCTGCAGGGTTAGTTTTTTTTTAGAAATTGTCTCGCTCTCCCCATCTTTGCTTATTTATGTAGGTTGGTGTTGTTATATCCCAGTTGGGGTAGTGGAGCAGACGTTCCTGCTGTGGAGAGGTGATAGTATCTGTAAGGCTTCTGAGAAAAGTGTGTTCATGTATTTGCTCTGAGCCCAGGCTGTTTGTACAAAGTATTCTTTTACCATAGTTCTCATCACCCAAGTTCCCTCTTAATTGCTGTAAGTGTGCGTGATATGTATCTGGCCATCCGAGATGGATTGTGTGTCTAGGGTTTATGTGTAGGTGTAGATTTGGTGTGATTGGGTGCAGAATTGGTTGGAACCCTATACTCCTTTGTGATGGTGTGGGTGAAGCTGAAGGAAGTGGAGAGGTAGTATATTTTGGCTTTGCCTTGTTCTCAGTGGAAGTGGTTTTGTTTGTTTTGACTTGTACCACCTCTGTTGCCAACTTAACATTGTGCTAACATAGAAACCAGGAGCAGAGAAATTCAGAGTAAGCACGTTTCTACCATAGCCCACCTCCTATACAGCCCAGTTCCAGCCCCTATGCCAGCAGAGTTGCAGTAGCAATGGGGGTATATTGGTGTAGCACAGAGTCCCTGCAGTAGTATATCTTCAAAATGCATTGGCACAGGGATTTAAACCAATTTAAAAGGCTCCCCAGCTAGTTGATAATGCTAATGAGATTATTGTCACAATAAATTATTTCTGTTTTCCTGTCACAGGAGTAATATTAATTTTGACGCAAATGGTAAGGATTAATTCAGATGTTGATTTTGCAGTACAGCGTACAGATGTGTTGTTAACTTGCAGAGCAGCTCTACAAGGTTGTAGAATTGCACACAGATACACTCTGCTTCAGTTTGTTTATGTTGACTTTATTAGTGATGGTGTTGTATAATGGTTGAGAGTGTAAACTTTCATCTAAGAATTTTCAGTTCAGTATTCAACTCTGTTATGAACTCACTGGGTATCCAATAGTATCTTAGCCATCCCTATCCATGACATGGGAATAATGTTAATGTCCTGCCTTAAATGTTTTGTGTGGATTACTGATAATGCATGTGAACCTCTTTTAGCCCTTAGGATAAGTGCTGTGTGAAATATTTGGGCAGTATTCAACTAAATAATAGCGCTAGCGCAAGGATCAGTGCTAGTGCAAGGATTAACTTTAGCATAACAGAACTTTTCCCCCTCTTCTCCCCCTGTGTACTCCCTGCACAGCACATTGGGGGATGACATGGGCACACATGAGGGGAGGAGAAGGGGGGAAGCCCTGTTGCCCTAGCACTAATCTTTGCACTAATGCGATTATTTAGTTGAATACCATCTCTTATCATTAGTTAGATCTATTAGTTCTGCCTCAAAGAGATAGATAAATCAATGGATTGACTAGTTGTTTGTCGTTAGCATGCAAGTGGTCAAAGAACATATCCGAATTTTTCTTGCACCTCCACAAATGCAGTTGAATTGAACTGGAAGACTTGAACTAGTTAATGTTCTTTCTAATTATAAAACCATGTTAATGTAATACATAGCTAAGAGATAATCTGGTAATTCTGCATAATTGAGTTTAACATAATAATAATAGGCAGCCCTACAGTAAGTAGTGTTTCTGCTTACTGCTTATGAATTAATGATGGTGTGACAGTGCAAACAACTTTCCAGTACACAAGTTAATAACAGCAATTTTATGTGTCTGCAATCATGCAACTAGTATTGATTATGCTGTAACAATGTTATAGCTAATTCAGACATCTACTTAATGTGAAACGATGTAATCTTCAACAACAGTTGAAGAAACAATAATCAAAAATTTTAATGTGTGCTGAACTCAGACTTTGGGCTACAATTTGTATTTCATGAAATATTGCCCACCCGCCCTTATTTAATCAAATAAAATACATCCTACATTGTATTATCATTGTACATTGTACATTCACTGATCACTCTGTTGCTCAATCAAATAAAACAACTGTAGATGAAATCAAACTAAGTCAAACACAGAGCAGATTGATTGAAATCATCTCTGAGTATGAGTATGACTAACAGTGGATACCATCCTGACTCGAGTGGGGATCTTCAGGTCTGGGGGCCAACTGTGGCCCTTGGGACTCTCCCCAGACACCCCTCTCAGGCCATGCCCCTCATCTGATCTGCTCCACCCCTCCTCAAGTGTTTTTGTTTGGCTGAAATGTGGTCTTCAACTGTGATAACACCTCTTGTTTGCCAGGACAGAAGTAGGGGTATGTGTACCTTTTGACTTTTGTAGCCAGCTGTACAAAGGTAAGAGTTGTATCAGCTACTCCATCCACTTTTGCCTCTGTTTTTTCTCTCTGCCCCCCCCCGCATGAAGAGATGCAGATAATATGGCCCTTGGAATGAAAAAGGTTCCCCACCTCTGCCCTTAGTGATTGATGTTGTCCTATTAGACCAAATTTCCCAACTATTCAATACTGGAAGAACTGGCATTAATCAGTCCTTCTAAATGCTGACAGTTATTATTTATTAAATTTATGTCCCATCCTTCCTCCCAAAGGGAGCCAAAGCGGCAAACATATGATAAAGCACTAAAAACATCTTAAAAACATCTTTAAAAACAATTCCATTACAGATGCAAGCTGAGATAAGGTATCTACTTAAAAGGCTTCTTGTTGAAAGAGAAAGGTCTTCAATAGGCACTAAAAAACAACAACAGAGACTGAGCCTAATATTTAAGGCAGGGATCGTGAACCTTTTTGGACCAGAGGGCACATTTCAAATTTTGAGAGAGTGCTAGGGGCATCAGTCACAAAATGGCTGCCATGGGAACATGGCATAATACAGAATTACAGAGTAGTAATGGTGAAGCTTTTCCCATAATTGTATTTCTGTACTAGAACAGGCTTGACCTGTTGAATTTCTGCCTGTCATATGGCTCTTAAAAGCACAAGAATCCAATTTCCCCCCAGTGCCAACCCTAAACCAGAGCCTAGGCTGCCATCTCGTCCCCACTTATCTGGAAGTAAGGCCCATTAAACACAAAGAAACTTACTTCTGAGGGGATAGGTATACCATTGTACTGTAAGTTAGTGAATTTTTCATGAGTCCCTAGTCTTTAACTCCTGCAAAACAGGAGACATGCCTAAGCCTCTTTGCAACATTTTCACTTTTGCCTTTTGCAGAGAGGATTCTTTAACAGTCACCCACACTTATTGTGTAGTAGTATTTGCAAAAAATAATTTCTGTGCACTACCTGATCTCAGGTGAATCCAGCACAAGAAAGACATATCCTGGTTGCTAGGGGAAAAGGGAGGGAAATTATGGAGATTCCAAGGCCTTGAAAAAAATACAGAAGCAGGAAAAGTGCACTAAAAGGGAGGGGAAAACAGCAGCTCTTTAGAGTCCCAGGGATTGCTATTGCCTGGTGTTCAAACAACTCACTTATCTGTCACAGCTCTGACTTCACTCATTGGCTAATAACACTGACATGTGGGAACAGGCAGGCTGGCTTATTTCACGTAAATCACTTAGAAGTGTACCTTCACATTTTGCTCCATATCTTTCTAGGAAGGCTAGAGGCTTACTTTTTTTTAAAAGCAAGCTCAGATTCTGGGCTATTTGCTGGGGGTGCCACTGAGGGCCTTCACAGGTGCCATGGTGCCCACAGGCGATGGGTTAGTGACCCCTGATTTAAGGGGAGTGAATTCCAAAGGATAGGTGCCACTAAAGGTCCACTTCCTGTGTTCTGCAGAACAAATTTCCTAATAAGATGGCTTCTGCAGGAGGCTCTCACCATCAGAGCGCAGTGATTGATTGGATTTCTTAGGGGTAAGATGATCTTTCAGGTATCCTGGTCCCAAGCTGTTCCTTAAGAACCCATCACAGAGATGTAATCTGCCTAAGCAATGAAGTCAGAAAGGCCTGCCCCAACGTCAAATCTTAACATGGGCCCTAGAAAGTTTTTTCAAAACACCCTCTGACACAGTTGGAGAGCTGGAGGAGATGTGGAAGAAATCAACAGCAGTTCCTTTATCTAACCTCAGAGTTCAGTGATATATATTATAGAAGATAGGGTTCCTAAGAACTTTGTGGTTTGAGTTCTAAACTTAAAGTTTATTCTTCAAGGCTCACCGTTGAAGAAAGTAAAAAATAGAATAATTTAATTACTTGCTGAATCTCTTCTAGAAGTCCTTAGGGGTGTTCTCTTTCACACTTTCAGTGAACTGCTCAGTGCTCTTGTCTCTGAGATCAAAACCTTTGGGCAAACTGTGGTTGTTGATTACCCTGAAGCCCAAATTACTTTTGGTCTGTTCCTCAACCCATTCCAACAGCTGGCATCAACCATAGGCCACTTTTCTAATTAAAGGATTGACTTTTTTTAATACAAGGTTTTCTAGAGGAGAAACATGATAGCATGAACTGTTGCTGGGCAGCTGTGCTACAGCTCTCCTAGTCAGGTCCTGCTTAGTCACTGCAGAGTAGTAAAGTTGATTGTATTTTACTAGTCCATGAAGAGTGAAAAATATCCATCCGTCCTTCCGCCATTCCCAGCAGCTTCTTTGAACTGCTCGACACAACTCACAAGTTGGTCAGAGTGGATGAAAGAACCTGTGAGAATCTGGGTGACATAATTTCCATTCCTTTATGAAGTAATAGCAAAGAAAAAGAGTGTGAGCAATAGGAAAGTTTTCTGATGGGGACCACAAGCCGACTGAGAACTTGCTTATCAAATTTGTATTGTTTTCTTCCTTCAAGGAGTTTAGGACCAGCATACATGGAATCTTAGAATCCCTTTCCGCCCTTCTTTTAATTCTTCCCCAACAACTTGTTTTGTTTATACTAATGCAAAATATGTTTCCTGCTCCCAGTAAAATGGCTATTTTTATGGTCTAATTCCTCAAGACTTTATTTTTGCTTGAAAAGAATTTCCATTAAAAGTTTTCCTGCAAGGAACAAACCCTAGGTCTAGTTTTAGATTTACTGTAAGCCCAGTCTTATAAAGGAGTAACCATGTCAGTTTTAGTAGTGATTTGTTCCTGTTCAGTTAAAGCATCATTCTATGGTAAATAGAGCAGTCACCCATTATTTTGTGCCATTATTTTGTGCAAAGTTCAACTAACCTTACTTTACTGGTAGATCTTGTTATATCTGAATCAATATTCTCTCATCCCATCTTAGTAATCAGTTTTATTCTCTAAAGGCAGGTGGCACTGGCCAAAGGCAAAAGCAGCATAAAAGAAAGAATACCAAATGGATAGGTCACTCCGTCACCCATACAAAATTGTTGTTGTTGTTACACCTTCTTTCTCTGAGATTCACTTAGTTAAAAGGCAGAAATAAAAGGATGCAGTAAGATTAAGATGATACAAGAGAAAGAAGATTCACAGTGAAGAGTCTAATTCTCCATTCTCTTGGCATATCAAGGCAGCCCATACTGACTGGTTCTAAAACAGAAAGGCATCTGTGTGATGGTCTATAAGAAACAACTCCAAAATCCTCAGTTAGTTAATAGCTTTATTATTAAAATTGTGACAAAAGTTCTTGTTCTCCAGAACATCTGACAAGATGTTACACAAAGCAGAGGGTTGGGGGAAGAGGAAAAATAAAAACAAAATGTACAAAAATTAGATTGAAAGTTGTAGCCGTGAGGTCAGCTTTTATAAGATTGCCTAGAGATTGGAAGAGGTTAGTTCTAAAACATTATATACCAACTTGTTGGGTTATTCAGAACTGGATCCAGACATTTAAGTTGGACCAAAGTCCAGCTATTGTAGTCTGTAACCAACTCTCAGTATATAGCAAAAATTGGATAAAAACAGCCTTTATTCTGTAGAACCTTGAATTGAAATGATATCTCAGTTTAGACTAGGTAGTAAGTCTACAGTTACAGTGTATCAAATCATACATCTAGCTCCACATTCCCATTTTTTTAAAAAATTGTGTTTTTCCAACAGCGGTCTTCCACAAACCACTTTTGAAACTAGGAAGTTTTCAGAGTACTTTGTGTTGAAGGATAGAATTCTGCTGATCCTTCCCCACCCCCAGAAACACAATAATTCTCCTAAGCATGTACAATCCATTGGAAGGTCTCTAACTCTTGAGATTCCAAAGGTCTACTTAGGTCCCATATGGCCAGTGGATTTTTTCCCTCTTAGGATCCCTAAAGAGATTTGCTCTAGCTAGGGATGGGATCCATTGGCCGGTGCCAGTTTGAAAGCATTCCGTCAACCTAACAAACTTATTCAATTCAAGTTTGTTCCTTGTCTGCAAGCTACTGTTTTTACTGATTTTTCCCCTCAAAAAATATTGATATAAATATTGAGATTTTTAAAGAAAATATTGAGATTTTTAAAGGAAATATAGATAAATTGAGTGAAATACCAATAAAAATGTCAATTATTTCTGAAAATAGCTACAGAAAATCACTACATAAAAATCCAATCCACAACGATAGCGAATAAGCAAATTAATGGAAAATTCAGAACCAAATCCTAACTGGGCAAAATTCTAGCACATCCTTAGCACTAGCCCAGTGATATTTTTCTTTGAACAGTTGAACTCATTTTGTATCACAAGTAGCTTTTGAGTGCCTTTTTAAAATAAGAAACAGTCACAGGTCTTAAGTATCCTTGGGCTCATGGAATTAATTTTGAGGTTCTGTGGATTCGGCCCGTTGTTCTCTGGATTACAGTCAGAACATTTTTGAAACAAGGATTTATTTATTTTTTAAAAGTTGCTGCTCTCCATAATTCCTTTCATTAGCCTCTTATGAAGTGCCTGATCCACTTATGGAGTGCCTGATCTGTAAGTCATCATATTTAATTCTGTGGAAATATTTTACAAGTGATTTGAAGACCAAAGGCTGTGATTCAAGCATAACTAACTGAAAGTAAAGGCCATTGATAGGACTTCCAAGTAAAGATGTTTAGGATGTTAAGTGTATAAATACAGAGGGCTTTGTAAAATGAAAACCGTTTTATGATTATTAAAATAACTAATAGACTTTCAGAATTAAATTACTAATCACTTTAAAATTATGATTAGTATAAAAGGATCTTCCTACTCCAACCATTTTTCACAATCATGCCTAAGCGGAGGACTTGGAAACTGTAACTCTCTTCACCCTAAACTTCTGTGTCTCTGTCATTCCAGGCTCTGCCTCTTATCAACTGTAACGTGAGTAATGCATCCTGAGTCAGAGGTAACACCCACGTACTACTTGACAGAGTCAAACATTTGGGTCAGTAAAGCTTCCCGCTTAAAAGGACCTTTTGCTATTAGAGTATATTCATAAAATTGCCTTTTAATGTTATAAATTAATTGAGTACTCCTTTTAGTTTTTAAAATCAGATGGTTTTGATGAAGCCTTTAAAAGTGAGAGCCTTACGTATAGGAAGAAATACGTACTTCAGGGCTTGTGATTAACACAAAACCCTGTTTCCGTTCACATAGTTTAGCAGTGCTTGTGTGGGATCTCTCAGAAAGAAATAGAATCATATTTATAATGTTTTTAAAAGCTCTGAAGCCATTTATAAAGTCTTGCTTTTGATCATTTTTAAATTGTATTAAATAGTTGACTAGATCATAATACAAGAATAGATTGTACCAGTTGCATCTTAGAATTGTCCCTGGCTGCAATCCTACATAACCTTACATGGGAGTAGTCTCATTCAACTCAGTGGAGCTTACTTCTGAGTAGACATGTATATGATTACACTGTTAATTATTATTTATTTGATTCTATTATTTAGCAGCTACAGAGATGGGCAGAGCAGTCCAATTCAGGGGAAGCTGGTGGAAGGGGAGCCAGCACAAGAGGAGCCAGTGGGAAGGTCAGCAGCATCCAATTGCTGTTCGGAAGCCTCCGGGCCAGCTGAACACCAGTTCAGCTGGGAGCTGCACATGGGGACTGGAAAGTAAAATATAGCTCTCACAAATACCTCTACCAGGGAGTAAGCGCTTTCCACTGACTTCCATTGCAATTATTTTCTTAGACCGATGCTTTTCCCCATCATAACTGTTGCTTGGATCAGGACCTGCAGGAGCGCTCTGAACAAGTTGGATGTGGCCTAAGTCCCTCCTCTGACACCCCCCCAGAATGCCCCTTTTTGGAGCTTTCCACCAGCTTTTGATGGCTCCCCTTCTGCTGAGCTGGGCTTCCCTGGCAGAACCCTGGCTGAATCAGCTAGGTCCTGGCTATGCCATGGCTGAGCCAGGATAAGGGGTTTCTGCTGGTGCAGCCCACCATAGCACAGCTGAGCTGGGACCCAGCCGGCTCAGCCGGGGGTTCGCTATATCCAGCTCCCCTCATACTGGCATAAATAGTAGTTGGATTGAGCCCCGTTTTATACTGTGCATTAAAATTTTAATTCTTAAAAAGAGGATAAATACAGTGTAGTACACTCTTATGGTGGATAATGTATTGAATTATTTTTTTATTTATATAAAAGGTGGACAGAGTAAGCAGTGGTTTCAGTATATTTCTCTCGTAAATAGCTGTCAAGATTTTGTCCAGTATATTCTGCTGTCTATCATAATCAGAGTGTATTGTATTTTGGGTAAGAAATAATATGTTTATAGTGAAGACTAAATGAAGGAGTTGTCAGAAGTGAATCTTTTGCTAAAGAAAACTAATAAATGCCATCAGCAATTTCATCTTCTATTCTAAGATTTATTTTTAGATATTTCTGATGACACTGCCTTGGTTTAAATAATGTCTTTTTAGAAATAGCAATAATGTAATATATGATAGTTTTGTGGTAATTTTAATGAAAAATGTGTAAAAAACAAATCTTCTGTCTTTGGTCAAAAGGTCTGCCACTGTTTGGTTACATTAATATTGTAAAAAGGACATTTGAATGGCATCCTTGATAATTATATGTACAGTTTATTGAGAAAATACTTCGTTCACTGTAGTTTGTAATTTTTTTTAAAAAAAAGAACAGTTAAGATTCTTGCACACCATTTGTCTATTGTGGGCTACACATTGAGCAGGCAGTGAAGAGGCACAGGGTCAATGTTAGCAGCAGAAAAACAGGAAGTCCTAGATTAAAAGCTCTGAAAAACATCTTGAATACTGGGGCATTCAAGGAGTTCTCAAAGCTAGTGTAGAAAGACTTCTGTATAAGCCAGTGTTGGTTTCTAAAAGAGGATTTAAATACCAGAAGACTATACTTTGGGAGATGCCTTGGTTTCTTGCAGCATTTTGAGTCTGGGACAAAAAGTCACTTTTTTTAGAGACAGCCCCCAAGCTGCTAAATGGCTACTTTTCTATCTCTGGTTTGTACGGTAACATAAGCTGTGTGACAGTGAACAAAGAAACCGTCTTGGAATGCTAGAAGGAGAAGCTGGGTGGTCAGCTGGAAAAATAGGGTCTCCTTTCTAGTTTTCATATTTTTGACTAAACTCATGTATGGTTCCTGCAAGATTGGCATCAGGGCTGTGGAGTCGGAGTTGTGGAGTTGGAGTCGGGAGCAATTTTGGGTGGAGTCGGAGTCGGGAGCAATTTTGGGAGGAGTCGGAAGAAATGTACCGACTCCGACTTCCAAATAAATTTTGATTGACAAGAAGCAATTTTGGGTGGAGTCGGAGTCGGACAGTAGAGAAATAGAGGAGTCGGAGTCGGACAGTAGAAAAATAGAGGAGTCGGAGTTGAAGGTTTGGTGTACCGATTCCACAGCCCTGATTGGCGTTCCCACCTTAGAGTGGGGGCGGGTTGGGTGAGGGAGTAGGGTGAGGCCACGTCATGCCTCGGGGGGGGAGGAGAGCAGTAGTATTTAATACCGCTCCGCCTCCCTAACTATTGTCCTCGTGTTCATTTGCTCCCTCCCTCCCTCCCTCCCTATGCCAGTATGGGCTTTGCCGGTCGCCAAGGGGGCCAAGTAGGAATTTTTTTCGTTGGGCCCCGCTTTTAGGAGCCCTTCACATTTTGCCTGCTTTGTACTGTGGGGACGATTCATTTGGCTTTTAGGGGAGTGGTGTGGTGACAGCCAGTTTTGGCATTGAGTTCGGGCAGGTGAGGAATTTGGTGGAGGGAGAGGTAGGTATTCTGAGGCATTTTGGGGAGGGACACCCCCTCAGGAATCTTGCAGGACTCCGGTCTGCGGATCACTGGCGGGTGCCCCTGTGGATTGTCATGCGCATTCGGGTGAACGTGTGTACAGTGGGGCCAGAATGCTCATGGCAAACCGCTCCCAAGGTTCACTGGGCAAGGAGGGAGTCTTGGCCCATATCGTTGCATCAGAACCCACAGCTATCAGCTGTGATACATGCCCAGGAGACTGGGGGGATTCCATCCCCACCAGATTAGTGCAATTCCTCACCTGCCCGTGGGTTATAAGCAGTTATTAATTATGATTGGATATGTTTGAATTCTGATTCGGATTATGTTATATTTATTAAATATAACATTTAAACCAATGCCACGTCTCACGAGTCTTCTTTGGCGGGTGTGGGGGCAATATGATTTTACTCCTGCTTTCTGTGAAATTGATTCCTTTACTTCTGGCTCAGACTTAGGTTGTTTCCAGACACTTTTGGCTGTGCAATGGAACTTCCCCTCCTTCTACTCTCCCTGTGCACCCCTTGCATACCCCCTAAATCTGTTGTGGGTTTTCCTACAACCCTCCAGAACCGATTTGGGAGAGGGAGGGGAAGTTCTGTTGGGTGGCCAATAGCACTTGTACTAGTGGAACTATTTAGCTTGATACCATTACCACCCTTTCCTTGGAAGTTAAACTCCATTGAAATCAATAGGCATAATCCAAATAAGATGTTTCAATACACATTGAAACATTGGGATCATGAAGAATATAAAGCAAAGAAGAAGAAAAAATAAATAAAAACCAGGTGTGAGATAGTGAGCCAAAGGAGAAGAAATTAGCTAGAAAAAGCATGGGGAAGATGCTTAACTATATGTTGTATATGCAGTTTGAATACTTCATGTGGTAGAGTTCCATTGTAAAGTTGCAGTAGAAACCAAAGAAGCAAAGACCAAGAACAGAACACAAGCAAAGGAATGTACTTCAGATGCAATAAGAAATCACTGTGAGTTCATAGAGTGTTTCTTTCATGGCAGAGAATAGAAAGTCTATGTATTTGGAGGGCTTTGGGTTACATTACATCAGCTAGATACAGTATTCAAAGCACAATATAATATTTGCTTGACTTATTTATTAGCTTAATATGCCTGATGCCAACTAATATTAACAAACAAACCTGCTTTCATGTTGTTCAGTCACCTTCTCTCAAAAGATAACACACACTAAAGACAGTGCACAGTATAGTGCTTCTGTAAAGCCATCCCTGAGAGACTGTAAACAAACCTATTTCAAGGACTGTATGTAATACTCTAAATCAAGATTATACTGTGCACTACCTTGTCCTTAACTGCACATTCTTAAGGTTGCAAAGACAGAGTTGAAAGCATGTTAACAATGTCTAGTGAAATCTCTGAAACCAGAAGAGGAGCTAAGAAGGATGCCCTATGATTGGGGACAGGGTACTAGAGCCCTAATAGCTCTTTGCCCTACACCAGGAGCAGGGAACCTTTTCAGCCTGAGCATTACATTCCGTTTTGGGCAATCTTCTGGGGCCCTCATGCCAATGGTGGGCAGTGGCCAAAGGAAAAAAGTTGGTGGAGCAGCAGATGTGACTCTTATCTTGGTACAGTAAGTGGCATTTCAAGTACACAAATGTCAGAGGTTTCTAAACACACTCACACACTCACTTTCCAGCTGGGCAAACAAGAGGCATTATCACAATTCAAGGACACATTCCAATCAGGCAAAAGTACTCGAGAAGGGTGCAGAGCAGGGCTGATGGGGGCGTGGCCTGAGGAGAGTCCCGAGGCCCAAATAGAGGCACCAATCCCTGAGCTTGAGATTCCTCACCTCTGTCCTACACTATGACTAGAATAAACAGAATATATTATGCAAAAAACCCCAAATGTTTACTATATTTCTGTAATTTAAACATATCACATAATTACTTCTTGACCCCCCCCAAATTTGGATTATATTGTTGCAGAATTTTGGATGCTTTTTTTAGTACAGAAAGCATGCAGTCTGCTTTAATGCCCTGCATAATTCTCTAAAGTTAATATAATAATTCTATAAATAAAAAGAAAACAGAAGAATGCAAATTAGTTCTAGATTGTAAGAAACATTTATTGTATGTTAGTAAGAAAAATAAGGATTGTCTGAGATTGAGATGCAGTTTTATGTGGGAATATAGTTTTCAGTTTATTCTTTCAATATTATGTCTGTGTTATGTTCATAGTGCTGACCATAATATATCTGCAATAAATGTATTGCAGCTAAAGAATTTTATATGAAATTTACTTTTAAATAGAAGTACTATTTTCTTTTTGTTAGTTAGAAACATCCTGTTATCATTTATTCACCTTGCTTATATGAATTGTTCAAAGGTGTTAGGAGTTTAAGGAGCGAGCTTCACTTTTTTTGCTGTGTAATTTGCTAAACAATAAAATAAATGTTCTGTGATCAAATACAGAAACACACATTCCAATCACCATGGGGATCCTGTAGAATGTGGTGTGCTCATGGAGAATAATCTTTGTCCTGGCTATAATAATTGCTGTATTGAGTTCCACCAGCAATTTCCATGCCCCTGTTTTCATGTTCCTGGCAGCTGATTGTTTCCGGTTGTTGTTTCATCTACATTGTGATTGGCACACAAATGCAAACTGAGAAGAATAGGGGAGGACAAATTCACTGCCTTGTCTGCTACACCCTCAGAATTGCTCTTATTATGGAGAAGACATTACACAAACTATATGTATTTATTTGAAATTCCCATGTTGTTTTAAATATGAGCATTGCTTTCCTGAGCAGCCATCAGGACGGAGGATGAGAAAGCAAAATATATGCATTCTGTATACTGGGGTGTTTCCTTTATTTAGTGTAATGGTTAAGGAGATCATCAACAGTAACATTTCTTTTCACTAGCCTGATACCTTTGGATTAAATGAAAAGTAACAGCTAAGTAGCACTGTATGTGTGCACTTGATAGTACCAGCATTTTAAAGCTTTTTGTTTTTAAAGCTAAGGATTTGGTCATATATATTGGGATAAATTAAATAAACTTTCTCAAGTGTAGGAATATTTCCCTTGAAAAAGCAGGTACTTTTCTTATATAGGGAAGATCCTCAGACCAATATAGCAAATTTAGTGCTAGAACCTCTTTCACTGGTGCTGATAAATTGCTATACCTGATAGATGATAGGGGAGAGATGGGGAACCAGCGTAATACAAACAAATTGGGGTGTGTGTACTCTAATGGTCAGAACAACATCCAGTGCGTATCATCCTCTTTCAAAACTGCCATATGGACAGTTTCCAGAACTGTTAGCTGCTTCAGGTGGCACTATACCCCAGTTAAAAACATTTGTTCTGACACATGCCTAGTATCCCATCATGAGGCTAATGCCATGATTTCTGTCACTGCATTTGCGCACTTCAGTGCCATATATAAAACAATATCTAGCTTGATCTTGAATAATTGACATTAGAATTACACTGCAAAATATGAAGTACTGGGGGGGGCTTTGCCCCTCTACTCAATTTACTCGCCAATTCCTCTGCTCACCAACTAGGGGCTCACAAACACACACACACGCATGGACTCCCAAACAGGTCATTCTCCCCCACCCCAAACAGATTACTAAGCTTCCTCTTCCCCCCCCCATGGATCGCTAAGCTTCCTCCTCTCCTCCCCTTTAGACCTTCTCCTTCAAGGAGGAGGAAGGCAGCCACCTGAGGCGAGCGACACAGGAACAGTGGGGAATGGCCGGGCAGTAACTGTCCTTCTGTACCGCCACTTCCCTCCTCCTTGACTTCTGCTGCTGAAGCAGTTGGTGAGGTGGGGACCAATGACAGTAGGGCAGGACAGTTGATAAGGAGTTACCCTGGGCTATCTTGACTGTTCCTCCGTGGCTCGCCCAGGCTACCTTGCTCTCCAACCTTGCTTACTTGCTCGCCTCATGCCTGCCTTGCTTGCCCGCTGGTCTGCTGTCCTCGCTTGCCTTGCACCTGCCACCCCTTCCAACTCCATGGAATGCTGCCTTCACGCTGCATGACAGTGTGACGGCTTACAAAAAAATTCTATATAGATTTGAGGAATACTTTGTTTTTATAATACTTTCAAGATCAGAATGGTTTTTGTTCTGCTTTTGTTGTCTTAATTTTTGAACACACTGAAGAAGCAACATTTTCATGGTAAATTTTATAAGGTGGGATGGAATGTGGGGAGAGGAGGGATAATATCATGCTTGATAGAAGAAAATATTGAAGTTTGAAATACGCAGCTGAAATAACATTAATACTTATTAAACTGTAGAGCAGTGTTGTTGTTTTAAATTAACGCATAAGCCTCTTTGGCAATTTTGATGTTTTAGGGCTCAGCAGTAATTAGTTTCAAAGAAATAATTAAAAGATCACATAAAAATTTAAATAAGTACCCCAACTAGATTAGCAGCAACAACATATTCATTCTTTAAGCTTTAAGTGCTACATAACCCATTCTAATGCATCATGATAATACTGATTTTTAGACAGCATGATTCAGCGATGTAAACTGTGACATTTTAAAAATTAATATTCTAAAATTTTGTTGATTTTACTAATCTTATTAGAAAGGGAAGATTACATTGTGAATATTGTACCTCAATTTTATTGTAATAATTTTGCTGGTTACCAGGTGGGGTGGCAGTTGAAAAATTTGGTGAATGCACTACGAGAGGATCCGAGTGGTGTTATCTTAACTTTGAAAAAGCGACCTCAGAGCATGCTTACCTCAGCACCAGCTTTACTGAAAAATATGAGATGGAAGCCCCTTGCTCTGCAGGTAATGATGCTTAATCATAAATCATACACCATCATTTTAGCAATAGATTATCTCAGTGCTGCTTTATTGTGCTTCATCTCAGCAGCATATGTGGATTTAGTCTTGTATGCTTGACAATGGTTTTGACATGATCTCTGCATATTTATTATCTAGATCTCAATTAACATTAGATCCCAAGGTTGTAAAACTGATAAAATCATATATTCCTGAATTACATATATCTGCCGTTTCATACAGATATGATTTCCACCATGTAGAAGATTTATGAGTTACTATGCAACAATGAACAGGAAACTGTTTACTATGTGGTCCTGATTTAGTAGCAATAAAAATATGAGTAGACTGTAGTTTAACCAAGTGCTCAAATTCTGAATCCTCCAACTGTGGAACCCTCCCCCCCATACACCTACAACATAGGTAAGCAAGAAACACAACTGCAGGGTAGAAGACAGTGAAGGGACCCTGACCTGTTGCTGCTGGAAGAGAAACAGTAGCTACAGTTTCTCAGGAGCCTGCACGCTCCTTCTCATTCCAAGTTTCCTTCCTCTACCGCTACATAGACTTTTGGTCCTGTAGTCCCAGAGAAAGAGGATAAGGGTGAGCAGTGTGTGGCAAGAGATTCTGAGTGGGAATTCAGAAAGCAGCAAGCATTGATTTCAGTGGCTTTAAGTATATTGATTTCAATGTGTCTACTCTGAGTACAACTTATTTGAACATTGTTTTGGTGACCTGCTTTTTAATGGATTTTGTTTTCTTTTTCAAAGTAAAACCTGAGTTCTGCATTTTTATTCCACTTTAAAAACATTGTTATGATAAACTCAATTTCTATAAAATTTAATTATTAAGGATTGAAGATATTGTTAGGGTTCTAAAACGATAAAGGCTTATTGCTTTTATTGATGCTATCCTTGATATGTCACAATATCAGCAGGTTTACTGAAACATTTTTTTCTTTTCAAATGGCATTAAGGAACACTGTTTTACTTGTATGGAATTCAGAATAATTACAGTGTTTCTGTTTAAAACAAAAAGGAAGATAGCCTACAGAAGAGTTTTTATGAATGCATATTTCTGAATATACATATAGGCATAAGTCTTATAAGATAAAGCTTTAGAATTCATTTTTTAGGTGGGGGCAGTATCACAATGTCAATAATTATAGAATAGAAATCTTAAACAGCTAACAAAAGTCAGTTTGTCTAGTAATAGTTCAAAATTTGGTAGATCTATGATCTTATCCATATCTGCAAATGCAATTTCAAGTGGAAAATTAATGTTTTCCCATTTTATGACATTTTATAGCTTTGTAAAATATTTGTTTTCACTTTTAGTTTCTGATTTTATATCAAAAAGAGCTTCTGTACTTTCACTGAGTTCCTGTATGTAGAAATTAGACTATATTGCCAGTATCAGGAACTGATATGTTCAGCTAATAAAGAAAACTGGATTATATGACATTAAAAGATAAAGGTGGTGATGAATTAGCAAAATTCACCCCATTGACGTGTGTTTTTAGAGGGAGTTGTTAGTACAAATCAGTAGCTTCCAAACAGATCTACTGTCTTATTTTTCCAGAAAGGTTGGCAACTTAACATCTTAATACTGAGATACTATTATTTCTGCAAATTATGCCCATGTATAATCATGCCTATACATTTGCATGAGTGAATGTATATATTAAACCATGATTTATTAAATATATATATATATATTAAGTAAATAGCATGCTTACTTTGTAGGACTGTATTGCATGAAATATGTTGAGTTTATAATCACTTGAGCTGGAAGTACAGCCAGTATATAATAGAAATGCAAGGTATGATTTTCATAATGTAAAGTTGAATATATGTTACACTTTTGAAAAATGCAGGACAAATGTTTGGTACAAATGATCTGGAGAAAATTCCTACACCTTCTGATAAGTACTGACATTTAGATTAATGGAGGTGCTATTTTCATAGTCATGGTGCAGCCATTATGGTAACTATGCTGCATTTGGATACTTAAGAGTTATTCAGATGATGGGTCTGCTTCTCCCATTTATAAAACAGGAAGATGCCTCTGTGATCTATAACAAACTTTAAAATAACAACTTACTATTGCCAAGAGGAGGAGGATACTCCTCAGCAGATCACAGGCCAAATCCGCAGACACTGGATAGTCGATGAGGCTACTTCTGAAAACACTCTTTTGGGGATGGGGGTGGGAGCAGGAAGAGAGAAAATAGTAATATTTTGAAGCTGTTCTGTAACTACCAGAAGATTAGTCTAGAATTTACCTGATTATGTCATTCTCGAAGTTTGGAGATCCCACATTTAAATAGAATATAGTCCTCTTTTTCATTGTTTGCACTGTGTTCTAAGGAGTAAGGAAAGGGTGCTTGAAAACCTCAGGTTATTTGTTTGTTTGTTTTGCAGGTTAGGTTTTGTCTCTGGAAGGTAATATATGAATAAGGCTTATATAAATGATATCAACAACTGTGACTCACCCAGTGATTCACTCACTCTTTTAGCTCATCCTGCTTTTAAACATTTTTCGTGTGTAGGTGAAGGGAATACATTTTACTCTTTATTCTATAGGACATTTAAACTATTTAGAATGCTGAAATACAGACTAAGGATTTATTGTTTGGAATATGGCTGCAATCCATACCAGAAAGTAAAGCCCATTGAACATAGTGGGACTTACCTCTGAGTTCATAGCGTTGCACTGTAAATGTAACTAGCCTTTGTTTTCGCTGCAGCATGCTACCCATCTACCAGATGGGTAGACGCCAGTAGTATTACTAAGTATTGAGAAATGCTTTTGCACAGCTCTCATTCATTTCATTGTAGCATGCAATCCTAAACATAATTCATTGGAATAAGTGATATTGAAATCAATGACACTTCCAAGTAAACATAGTTAGATTTGGACTATAAATTAGTAGCCAACTATTATTTCTGGAAAGATCTGGAGTCTTATATTGATCTCAGTAGTCCTTAATAATTTGCTGGTGCGAGTTCTTAAATTGTTTTTGTATTATGAAGTATTCACTACAGTCCTAATATGTTTGATAAAAGTAAACTGAAATTTCAGGACTGATACATGATTCTTATAATAATGATTTTTTCCACATCTCTTCCAGTGTTATAATAATTTGATTATACCCTTTGTATTTTTTGGCAACTGTGTTTTTCTGTTTAAATTTGTCAGATAAATTGAGATTAGCAGATCATTTCACTCTAAGATGCAGCTACGAAGTTATCTATTTTTTTGAAAATATCTTCCTTTCATATCAAGACTTAACTTCTGAATATTTTTTCCTCACCATCTTTTTTTGTGGTATATATCTGCTTCATTTCCCAGTCTTGTTATTTCTCTTTTTGGGAGGAGTGGGGACAGAGCGGCCTTCACTTGTGGTAGCTTCCAATAATGTAAATGGTGCCTCACAAACCTATATCATGGTAGACTTTAATAGAAGATGGCTTTGCTACTGGGGAACCTGTTACGGGAAAGTACTCCTGCTTTTTTTAAAAGTGTTTTGGACTAATTTGGTAATCTATATAATGCTCTTTCAACAGACAATGAAGACTGAAGAAATATATATGAGCCCTGAATATTAATACTCTGTTTAAGATTTCCATTTATGTAAGTGAACATTGGTATAGTTCTGAACAGACAAATAGACTTTTCAATGTTTGTCCATAATTATCCCTTTGATTCTAACCTATCATTTGTTCCTACAGTCGTGAACTGCTGCATTTCATGTTTAGAATGATTTCAGTTAATCTGTTACTATTATGTTCTGCTGAGGTGCCACTATTAAATCAATATGAGCAATGTGATACCTGAAATTATTTTTGCTAAATGAAATATTTATCTGCTATGCTATTTCCCTATCTTAGACCTTGAAGAAGAAATGTCTATTTTTATCATTAAAGGTTCTCACATTCCATGTTTTTTATTGTTAATCCCATTTCATTTTTGTTAGTTAATAAATATTTTATGAGCATGCTGACACTTTTTTGCCTATGGGCAGGACAATCCTATGATCTCACTATGCTGGGTGGCCAATGTACTAGAGGTATCGCCGGGGCTAAAGCTATTGCAATCTTGTTGTTCAATCAGCATAGGCAATATTAAAAATAATAGCCACAGAAACAAAAGCAAATTTTCCTTTACCAGGGATTGCAGGTCTGGTTGAATGCAAGTGCTGGAAAACCGCATGCAAGTCTGACACAAATAAGAACTTGTTATCAAGCCTGCTCTGTTGCAGTGGCATCCGCAGAGACAATACTTCTCTATTACCACCACATCTGTGAAGTGCCATCCCGTGGTTCAGGGCCTTCAACTCTGCTCATTAAAGTGATATAAACAAACTCTCAGAGGCTCAATAGGATTTTTTTGCTAAATACTTCTATCTGATGTGACTTAGACAGCACTAATTTTGCAGTTTATGTGTGTGACTGGAGCAGTCTAGTCTTCTTTTTCTGGGTGAGTCTGAATTGTTGCAGACAAGATGATGTGGACAAAGTACTAGTGAGGCCTAAGACATGACTGCACATACATTATTCTTCTTGGCCTGTAACATCTAGCAGAAGAAAACTGGATGAGTCCAGGAAGTAGTGAATGCCTCTTTTCGGGATGTGTGTGTGTGGGTCCATCTGATTTGAAGACCATGGTTCTGAAAAAAATTCCTTGAACCCCAAGAATTGTAACAACCATTATTCACTCCAGGCACTAACATGCTCCTCCTGGACTTGAGCAGTAGTGACATAACAATGTTGGATGAGAACTGCTAATGAAATTGCTTTGGTCACCATAATGGGTGACCTCTGAAAGCAGGAGGATGGGGAACGCGGCTCTGATTTCTCCTGGACCTCTCAGCAGCTTTCAATACCATCAAGTAAAGTATCTGTCTGGATAGGATGGGGTCAGGTGCACTGTGATTTATTGGTTCCACTTCTAACTAGAGGGCTAATTACAGAAGGTAGTGCTGAGGGACTACTGCTTAGTCCCATGGCGTTTATACTGTGGGGGTCTTGTCTCATATACTTTTTTACATGGAGCAACAATACTAAAGCGTATATATAAATAAATAGATTACAGGACTAGAACCTATTCGATAGAGAAATTCCCTAACCACACCGTCAAATATTTATTTATTTAAAATATTACTATCCCACCTTTCTACCCTATAATAGGGCACACAAGGTGGCTTACACTAAAATTGAACACATGCATAATAAAATTGTACACAATAAAGATTACAAAACATTAAAATAAATTAAAATACATGAAATACAATTAAAATACTACACACACACACACACACATATATAGGGGAGTGGTACTGAAAGGACTAAAGAGGTAAAATTAAAATAAAAGGCTAAAATCAGTTCAAGCTCTACCTTCAGTCCCTCCCAAAGGCTTTCTGGAATAAGATGGTTTTCAGAAGTCTCCGGAAAACCATCAGGGAGGGAGCAGAGCAGGCTTCTTGGGGTAGGGTATTCCAAAGCTTGGGGGCCAATCTGTAGCATATCCCCTTCTCCAGTCTCTCAGGGAGCATAGTCATCTAGACTAGAATTGAAGGGGCCCTATATGGGATTGTAATTCACAGACTAAACTCAAGAGAAATCAAGAGGTTCCTGGCCATGATCCTAGAGGGGACAGAAATGTGAAGACTCACATAAACATGCTCAAACCCCTGGGGCACAGCAGTTATATAACCAATCAGTGCTGCATGAACCAGTGGCTTTATTCTGATAACTGTCTGATTATAGAATGCCTTTTGTCCACCCAGTCCAACTAGCTGTATTATCCCCATATCTCATGTTTCTGTCAGTAAGGAAGTGAGACTCTTCTCCCTTGGCTGCCACTCAGTCGCTCATTACTGCTGCAGAACATACAGCTCACTGATCACATCAGTAGTTTTAAAGCGGAAACAGTCTCTGAATGGTCAGTGTGGCAGTCATATATAAGAAAGACATGGATTGTGGGATGAGTAGAGTGTCAACCTGGAACAGCAGAACCAGTGATAGAGTGCTTGGTGACAAGTTACTGAGAAATGCTGCCATCTTCTAAGTGTTCTTCCCATCAGTGCCCCTCAACCAGTATCCCTCCTTGTAATAGCCCTCCTTGTGTTAAAATTTGAGGATCACTTGTTGGGAAATATTTGGGAAATTGATGTGGTCATAATCAATACTTACCCATCCCATGTTAAGAATTGCAGTGGAACTCAGTTGCGCTGTGACTCTGACTCTTCAAGAAATCTTATTTATTTATTAAATGTATACCCCTCCTTATGGCCCAAAGGCCCTCAAGGCGGCTTACAAAAAAACACGAACATAATACATCAATAAAACATAATACATCAATAAAATAATACAGCTCTCAAAATTAAATAACAATTCTCAAAATTAAATAACAAATAACATTTGCAGTAACCAGAGCTTGGAAGATTACTTTTAAAAAGTAATAAATTACAGTTATTATTATTTATTTATTATTTATTTATTAAATTTCTATACCGCCCCATAGCCGAAGCTCTCTGGGCGGTTCACAACAAGCAAGCAAAACATCAAAATACAATTAAAACCAAATATTAAACAATTTAAACACATTAAATTGGCAGTTACAGTTACATGGCCATAAAAAGTAGTAATTACAGTTACAGTTACAATGGTTCTGAAAGTAACTGATTACTTTTTCTCAAAAGTAATCACTGCAGTTACATTTCAGTTACTTTTTTAAAAAAAATCTACAAGGTGCTGGCCTTGGCTGCTGCACATCTAAGTAGCCTAAAACAGTCTTGTCCTTATTTATTGGATGAGTTTCAGTTGGTACAGCTTGAGGACGTTGACAAGGTGCTTGGACTGGTGTGTGCAACCACCTCTGTGCTGGATCCTTGCCCCTCTTGGCTAGTGAAAGCTGGCAGGGCTGGAACAGCTGGCTGGGCCAGGGAAGTGATTAATGCCTCCTTGAGAGACGGAGTGGTCCCTAGTTGCTTAAAAGAGGCAGTAGTGAGACCACTCCTGAAGAAACCTTCCCTGGACCCAGATAATTTGAACAACTATAGACCGGTAGCGAATGTTCCATTCCTGGGCAAGGTCTTAGAACGGGTGGTCGCTAGCCAGCTCCAGGTGCTCTTGGATGAAACCGATTATCTAGATCCGTTTCAATCCAGTTTTAGGCCCGGTTTTGGCACTGAAACAGCCTTGGTCGCCCTGTATGATGACCTGTGTCAGGAGAGGGACAGAGGGAGTGTTACTCTGTTGATTCTCCTTGATCTCTCAGCTGCTTTTGATACCATTGACCATGGTATCCTTCTGGGGAGACTCATGGAGTTGGCAGTTGGAGGTACTGCTTGGCAGTGGTTCCGCTCCTACTTGGTGGATCGTTTCCAGAAGGTAGGGCTTGGGGAACATTGTTCAACACCCTGGACTCTCCATTGTGGAGTCCCACAGGGATCGGTCCTGTCCCCTATGCTTTTTAACATCTACATGAAGCCACTGGGTGCGGTCATCAGGAGCTTTGGAGTGTGTTGTCACCAGTATGCTGATGACACGCAACTCTATTTCTCCTTTTCATCTTCTTCAGGTGAGGCTGTTAATGTGCTGAACCGCTGCCTGGCCGCGATAATGGACTGGATGAGAGCTAATAAACTGAGGCTGAATCCTGACAAGACCGAGACGCTGTTGGTGAGCGCCTTCTCTGACCAGATGGTGGATGTTCAACCTGTTCTAGATGGGGTTACACTCCCCCTGAAGGAACAGGTTCGTAGCTTTGGGGTTCTTTTCAATCCACTCCTGTCTCTCGAGGCGCAGGTGGCCTCGGTGGCACGGAATGCGTTCTACCACCTTCGGTTGGTAGCCCAGCTACATCCCTATCTGGAAAGCGACGACCTCGCTTCAGTTGTGCATGCTCTGGTAACCTCTAGATTGGATTACTGCAATGCGCTCTACGTGGGGCTGCCTTTGAAGACAGTTCGGAAACTACAGCTAGTGCAAAACGCAGCTGCTAGACTGCTGACGAGGACTAGGCTGTCTGCACATATAACACCTGTTCTGGCTCGTTTGCACTGGCTACCTATTTGTTTCCGGGCCAAATTCAAAGTGCTAGTTTTGACTTATAAAGCCTTAAACGGTGTGGGACCACAATACCTGGCGGAACGCCTCTCCCAATATGAACCTACCCGCTCACTACGTTCAACATCTAAGGCCCTCCTCCGAGCTCCGACTCACAGGGAAGCTCAGAGGGTAGTAACAAGATCTAGGGCCTTTTCAGTGGTTGCCCCCGAATTATGGAAGTCTCCCTGATGAGGTGCGCCTGGCGTCTACACTTTTATCTTTTAGGCACCAGGTTAAAACCTTTTTATTCTCCCAGGCATTTTAACCTATTTGTGTTTTTAATCTATCTTGGTTATTTACTTGTTTAATACTGTATATTTTACTGTTTTTGTTATTTTATTGTTTTTTATCCATGTTGTGCACCGCCCTGAGAGCCCTTGGGCTGTGGGCGGTATATAAATCGAACAAAATAAATAAAATAAATAAATAAAACAACATTAAAAATAAACACACACATACAGAGGTAGTAGAATAATTCTTTTTATCCATAAGATAGCAATGGTGGTCCCTCCGCTGATAAGGGTGGTAGGGAGAGAGGCTGAGGCCACTACTCAGATCTTTGCATGTCAAACCAAGTGCAACCCCCCCCCCTCAGCCAGCAAGCATAATCGCTCTCACTCAACCACCTCCTGGACCCTGCCCTGCCACCAACTAAGGGACACTCGCCCAAGCAAACATTTTTCCCTGAGATGCAAAAAAGTTAAAATACTGCAAATGCAGCACAGTAGCCAGAGAGGGTGATGGAGGCCAGTTTATGTGCCAAGTGCAAACACACACACAGACACGTTGTCATCTTTCACCTCCACAGTTCTTTATCTCCATTCTGCTTCTGCCTCCTTCTCCTATCATGTTCTTGCCCTCTGGCTCCTTTTCCCCTCCACTCCATTTTTTAAATTTGTTTTCCCCACTCCACCCCATCTCACTCTCCACCTCCTCCCTTGTCGCCTCCTACCCACCCACAGATCATGACAGTAATGAAAGTTAAAGAGGAAAGCACAAAAGCAGGACGACAGCTGAATGTCAAGAAGACTAAAATAATGACAACAAAAGATTTATGTAACTTTACAGTTGACAATGAGGACTTTGAACTTGTCAAGGATTATCAATACCTCAGCACACCCATTAACCAAAATGGAGACAATAGTCAAGAAATTAGAAGGCTAGGACTGGGGAGGGCAGCTATGAGAGAACTAGAAAAGGTCCTCACATGCAAAGATGTATCACTGAACACTAAAGTCAGGATCATTCAGACCATGATATTCCCGATCTCTATGTATGGATGTAAAAGTTGGATAGTGAAAAAAGTGGATAACAGAAAAATCAACTCATTTGAAATGTGGTGTTGGAGGATAACTTTGTGCATACCATGGACTGTGAAAAAGACAAATAATTGGGTGTCAGAACAAATTAAACCAGAACTGTCAGTAGAAGCTAAAATGATGAAACTGAGGTTATCATACTTTGGACACATCATAAGAATGTTGGAAGTGGGGCAAGAGCAACTCCTGTTTTGTTCTCTTGTTTGTGTTCCAGAAGGGAGATAGAGCTAGGGTCCTCCAAATGGATAGGTTTGTTTACCTTTACCTGTGATGCTCTGACTGCCTTCCTTCTGTCGCTAGACTGTTAAGTCTTTAGGGAAGCTTACCTGCCCCTCCTCCTTCTGCCCTTTCCACTTCCTTCCTTCTCTGTCTCTGCTCTCTCTCCTAGCATGGGGCTAACTCCCGCACCTGGGTGTTACGCCGCCAACTTAGCTAGTGCCTTTCTATCTACTAAATATTTCTATAAATAAACTAGCTTTTCTTATTTTACTAATTCTCAAGTCTCAGTGATGCTGATGCAGGGTAAAAGCCTGCTTTCTTAGGTAAACGCACGCACACGCTGGCACACTTGCATTTCAACATCTGCTGTTACTCTGCTGCTGCTGCTGTGTTGTTTTAAACTAAATTAAGCACACAAACACACACAGCGCAACAGAGAAGACATGATTCACTAGAAAAGACAATAATGCTGGGAAAAACAGAAGGGAGTAGAAAAAGAGGAAGGCCAAACAAGAGATGGATTGATTCCAAAGGAAGCCACAGACCTGAACTTACAAGAATCTGAACTGTGTGGTTCATGAAAGATGCTATTGGAGGGCTCTGGTTCATAGGGTTGCCATAAGTCGTAATCGACTTGAAGGCACATAGCAACAATGGTTTGCAACAGGAGTAAACTTTCAGTTGTACATGGTAATACTGGAATGTAGCTCAGCCAGTGCAGATCATAATTCTTGGACGGCTCTTGTTTCTGCCTATCTGTACTTGTCATCAGAAGAAAGTTGCTTGATGTCTAGACCCACTGTTGTTGCCACCTTTATGGACTGCACTGTGGAATTTTGGCTTCATAACTGCACTGACGTTTCCCCACCACCACCTTTATCACAAACAAGGGCTGCTAGCTGTTTCTAGAACCAGTTTTAATTCTTATATTCAAGGACATAACAGTCACAATGTATGATGTTTCCGCATTAAATAGGCAGCCTAAATGAAAATTAACTCTGTGTGTGAGAACATGCATGCATGCATATGTACAGCCAATGTGTCATATTTGTTCTTTTTTATAGTTTAAATTTAGGACCAGTTTCTTGGGGTTATGGAGGGGTGAAGAGTGTTGTGAACTTTTGATCCTCATCATGCAACCCAATTGTCTTTTGCTACTATTTAAAAATCAATATACAGACGGGGGGGAGGGAGAGGCATTTAAAATATTTTGAATAAGCAACAAATACAGAATATTTTCCAGGCCAACCCCAGGAGCTGATGGCACAAGCTCTCTGGCCTAGGCTTCTTCACTTCTGCCTTCCTCTCACTTCCTGCATAGTAGGCATCGAGATATATTTGCAGAAGTGATAGTGCTCTAAGATATGTAGAAGAACTCATTTATTATATGTGAATTACATTTACACACTCGTTTCTGAATTGGTTTTGATGAAGCAAAGGAACAGAATGTAATCTGGAGATCCCGTCCAACGACTCTGTAATACATTCTTCTTAGCTTCAGCTTGAAAAGGATATTTGCATTTCCAATATATTTTTTGGCTACTACATGAAGGCACTTTCAGACTGCCACTAGTTTTGGGTGGGACTTAGTCACATACCAGCAAACTCAGGTTATACAATTGTAGTTGATGAGGGGGTCTTGCGCCACAAACCTTCCACTGAAGATCAGATATTTTGCAATGAGAAAAGTAACAGGAAAATGCACTGGAAAGGGACAAGGCTTGTTTTGATGCAATGTCATCAAATCTCCCTGCAAACAAATCACGTTGAATGTTCAAACAAATCTTCTGGAAGTTCCCTGAGTCTTTTTTGCATATATTTTATTAATATTGCTCTATTTCATATATATATTTGTGTACTTTTTGTTTCTTATGTACTATCATAATTTCTACCAATACAATGACTTACTCTTCTACTATTGACTTTGTCTGTTCTTGCATAATTTGGGGACCCTTTCCTCTGTGCTGAAGGGAGAGGCAATGAGACGCAGGGAGGGGAGAGACAACGACACCCAGGGAAGAGAGAAGCAACAACAGGCACGGGGAAGAGGCAACGACACGCAGGGAGGAGAGAGGCAACGACAGGCACGGGAAGAGTCAACAACACCCAGGGAGGAGAGAGGCAACGACAGGCACGGGGAAGAGGCAACAACACGCAGGAAGGAGAGAGGCAACTACATACACGTGGGGAGAGGCAACGACAGGCAGGGAGGGGAGAGGCAACGACACGCAGGGAAGGAAGAGGCAATGACACGCACCTAGGGAGAGGCAACCACACCCAGGGAAGAGAGAGGCAATGACAGGCAAGGGGAAGAGGCAACAACACGCAGGGAAGAGAGAGGCAACAACACCCAGGGAGGAGAGACGCAACAACAGGCACGGGGAAGAGGCAACGACACCCAGGGAAAGAGGCAACAACAGGCACGGGAAGAGGCAACGACACACACGTGGGGAGAAGCAACGACACCCAGGGAGGAGGCACGACACGCAGGGAGGAGAGGCAACGACACCCAGGGAGGGGAGAGGCAGCCAGCGATAGGCACAAGAGGAGAGGAGAAGGCGGGCAGGAAGGGGCCGCAGGACAAGCGGTGGAGGCCCACGCATGCACACACACCATTGCCACTCACCTCAGTTCTTCACCTCCATTCTGCTTCTGCAGTCTGGCTCTGCACGTGTGAGGCACATTCTTTTGTCCACCAATCACAGGAGCAGACTTCCTCTCTCCCACCAAGTAACGGTAAATGGAACTTTGGAAACGTTACAGTTACAGCTGAAAAGTAATTAAATTACCACTCGTTCTATTACAAGCAAATGTAACAAAATTACCCTCTCGTTATGCAAAACTGTAGTGAATTACAAGTAACTTGTTATTTCTAACGAGTTACTTCCAATCTCTGGCAGTAACTAACTATAAAATAAGGTGATTCCCGCATCATAACGTAACAGTCAGCAAAATAAATAAATAAATAAATAAAAACAGAACAAAGCAGTAAAAACAAAGAATCTTCCATGGTCTTCTCCAAGGTAAGCTCAAGGTTGCGCAGCACCAAGGCGCTGCCTCAGGCAGCTCCTCTCCTTTATATACCTGGAGCAGAGAAAAAACAGAATGGCAGAGTTGTGGAGTAAGTGGCCACAGATGCAGCAGCATACAGAGTCTCTCAAACACAGCATCCTTCCACACACAATCTTGAGTGTTTAGCTAGCAGTACCAGCAAGTGAAGTGCCTGGCATATAGAAACAGTAGTGGCTGTGCTCCCTTTTGATAGGAGCGTATCTGAGTTTCGAAGTTTGTGGCAAACAGTGCCCCACTTTCTGCAACCTTCATAATTATCCTGTGTCCCTGGGGCGGGGAGCATAGCTACAACCTCTGGAATTGTTGAGAATTGTTCTCTAATGTTACAGTGAGGGAGGGTAAAACATTCTGAGTTCATTAGTTATTGAGTGCTTTGCAGACCTCTGGGGAAGTGAAGGATAGAGGGTGTTTGGGAGTCCGCCATTGTTTGTGCTCCACCTCCCTTGCCTATCTGTGTGGGGTGTAGTGACTTATCCTTGCATCTCTAATTGTAGCATTGGGGTTGAGGTTCATGTTGAGTGTTTGTATCTGGAGCCTTGAAGTACAGTCCTGTAAGGGGTCTGAAAAGACAAAGTGTTATCAATACAGACTTCCCACTTTGTTGTGACTCTTAGCTGTTTGTACAAAAGGGACTTTTACCAACGTATGATCACATATGTTTCACAGCTTGTATGTAAATTCTGGGGAGTGATGTTTCTCCATGGTGTGTGCCTTGATATATGAGATGTGTTCCCTTGCTGGGTTTTATATATATATTCCTTGCATTGTGCCATCTCTGTTCAGATTGGGGAAGTGGAGTGATAAAGAGGGGCCAGTAATATGGAGCTGTCCATTTCTAGAATAGAAATGTTTTAATCTATGTTGTCTCTTTTGCTGGCATAATTTTATGCCATCGTTGGGGGAAGGAACAGGACCTGAGAGAGAACAGTATTCTTCTTGAGGCCGCTTCGATTCTCACCATACCCCAGTTCCAGTAACCTTTTTGTTCCTTGTATTGGTGGTGCCTGTCAGTGTATGAAGAGTGATCCCATCCCTACTCAATAAATTACCATTCAAGGATGCTCTGATAAATGAAACTGTGTGGTCAACTACACAGAAGCTGAGAAGTTTCCATGTTTGCATTGATTTTTTCAAGCTTTTTTTTTTAACTAGAGCCTTGTTACTACTTTATTTCTTGGTTTCTCAGTTTCAGGTTAAACTTATTACTTAAAGGTTGTCATAAACAATGTATCTTCATATAAGTATTCAGTTTACTAAATTACGTGTGATACTATTTAATGATTGCAATGCAATAGAAAATTGTTTTATAACTAGCTGAAATATTTGTTTGCTTCCATGTGACTGAGTTGTATTTATGTGCTTAGATCATATATACTGCACATATAATTCAAATCTGAGTATTTTGATAGCCAACTTTTTTGTAAATCAGGACAGCTCAAACTTCTTGTGAGTCAGGTGAGACGAAAAAAGACTATTTTCATATCTTCAGTGTTATTAATATAAAAATGGAGACTTGCTTATCGTAGGTGATGCTCCCTATCATTTAATTCTATTTGCAAGTCTGCTGCTGCATGAATTTGGATTCAAATAAAGCAAAACCTGTGAGGGGGAGTGCTACCATGTTCACCCAATCAAGGCCCATAGCAAAATTTATGCTGTGGGAGAGTGTGTACTTTTCCTAGCAACTGTCTGCCTGTGTTACCCAATTGCAGCATTTTAGTAAGGAGAACTAGTAACAGAGATTTTGAATACCATTTCTGTGTCCTGACATTTAGATGCCTTCCAAGTAAGCATTCCTTATTTTATCAAACATAATGGAGTCATCTTAATCTGAATGTTTAGGACTCTTGCTATTATTGTGTATCTCCAGTAGATGCTACCACCTATTATGGGGATCAGCAATCGGATGGATTACAGTGTTTACCAGAATCTAGCAATCACTGTCCAGGTGGTCCTATACTGGTCTCTCCTCAGTATTGGTTAATCAGTTATCCCCAATAATAGGTGTGACACACACCATTACCATCAACCTGGGGTGTCCCATGAACACTTCCAAGCTACAGTTTGGCTCTATCCAATACTGCCACATGGCCTGAACAAGAGAAACTTGACAGGGCTAATGTTGGGAGGAGGCTGGATGATCTACTGGAAGGCACAGAGAGCAAGCCATTGCTCTATCGTGGCCTGCTTCAGCATACATCCCAGCAAACCATGGTGAAGTTGTGGGGGTATGCATATATGTACTTGTCCTTGCAATTCTGGTGTCATTGAATACTCAAATCAAATTTATTTTTGACTATGGGCATGTCTTTATTTTTCTCAGTACAGGAGGGCAACTGAGTTCTAGATCTTAACACCATTGTTCTCCAACTTTTGGATCTTCATGACTAGATACCACAGTTTACTTGTTAGATTGAAATTGGGGTTGGGGTTGGGTTGTTTTGACGTAATATCATTTAGTATACGTATATGCTAGTAGTAAAACTGACTTTTTTAAAAAATCCAAAAGAATGCCAGGTATTTTAGAGTGCAACCCTAGATTTGTCTACTAAAAATAAATTCCACTAGGTTCACTGGGATTCATTCCCGGGTAAGTTTGTATAGAATTGCAGCCTCAGGAACCCTTTTTAAAACAAAACTATTGAAATTTAAAATCTACTTTTTGATTTAATATATTAATTTGAAAACTATATGAAATTAGCATTTTAATTGCATGAACTAAGTTTTACAATATTTGAAATATAAAGTATTCCCATTTTCAACAGATGGCTGGGAAGGTTAAAAACTGAGAGGTTTATTACTCAGAAAACACACCTTGCTGGAAGTCAGCTATTCATGCAACTTCAAACTCTTTTTTGATATATGATACCAACTAATTTGTTCCATCAGAAATGTTGTCTTCATGACAAAAGGCTCAATTATTTGAATTATTTGTTAGTAGCATCTGAAGGATAAGACAACAGTAACCATGAAAAGGACCATCTGAGTGCAATTGGCTTAAAGCTGTTAATGTGAACATTTTGAGGAATGTTTAACTTGAACATATTTAGGAAGTTCATACATTGGCAAATTGTGTTCAAGCAGTTTCTTGTCAGATCTCCTCCATCTTTTCTTCATTAGTGCACCACTACTTTGGGATGTTCATGTCTTAATCTATAACCAGTGACTATTGAGGAACCAAAAGTCCTATGAAAAAGGTTGCTCAAGTGAGTGTTTAGTTCTGTATATAGTTAGAATCATTCAAATTTCCAACATCTCCTCAGAAAACCATTTCTGATTTTTTCTGTTGTGAAATGTTGAAGACCCCTTTAATGAACTAAGCATGGCACATTTCGGTCTGGATTTGAATGATAAAGGAGAAGTGTTTTTCATTAGGAGTTAAAATGTTAAAATGAAGCTAACAGTTATTAAAATGATGCTAACAATTATTATTAAAATCCAGAAATCAAATAATGTGTGATTTTTTTCTGCTAGCACCTTTGAAGCGATTCTGTCCACCTGTACCACTGCAGAACAGCCATAAAGTGCTATTCCATGTTTATTGAAAATGACTTCTGTATGTGAAACAATTATGCTTCCCTCAAAATGTCAGTGATGACTGTCTGCTAAAGCTATGACAGTCAACGCATGTTCTCTTGCTTATTTTTTCACTCCTGCTTACAAAACGGAACATTTGCTGCTCTGTGTATTGTTTTGGATTCAGAATAATATTTTCTATTTTATAGTAGGTACTCCAAACATCTCTCTGCTTAGGCCAGATTTCCAGACTTGAGAAGCAGCTCTAATTTCTCCTTCAGATTTTGAATCTGTGTGCATTTTAATGTTTGTGTTGATGTATATCAATTCCATTTCTTTGTGTGTGTCTCCATTACATTACATCCCACTGTATTCCCAAGCATATCTTGTAAGATTATGCAGACCTTGTCCTTCAATCTCTGTACGCTGCAAAGGTGTCATGATTAATATTTGGATAATGGGACCTGATTATTCTTTGCAGAAAAGCCCCAATGCCCTGTTACAGTTTATTCATTTTTAGTTCTTACAGAGGATTATCCATTATGCTGACTATCCCTGAAGCCTGGGTTTATGATTTTTTCTCTTGAAAACCCAAAAGTGAAATATCTGTGCCCTGCTACATTGCTGTAGATTAAGAACCACATTTCTGTGATTGCTATTGTAGTTGCAAAGCTTAAGTTGTGCTTAAATGCACATGCTTGTGTAAGATTGCCAAAAAACCCTCAAAACTAGCCCATTGTTTGCCAGACATATAAATGGTATTTGCTTACTTTTAAGATTCCAGTTAGAAGAGCAAACTGTAATATATTGTGTACCATAACAAGCTAGGAATAACCAGAATTTCCCCTCAAAGCAAGCACTTTACCAGTTTAGCTCAGCTGAGCCAGGACATAGGATTTGAAATGTGATGAAATGTGGTTTGAGGAAGATTATTTAGTAAATACTTTGAAGAGTCTAGTTTATGTAACTTCTGTTAGACTAGGAACAAAAATATGTAATATTGGGAATATATCCAGAGAGAGAGAGAGATCTTCCAGCTCTCTCTGTGGTGCACTTTATCTTAGACTCTAAGAGGATAATTTGCAAGTGTTTTAGCATAGTAAATTTGCAACATATAGGTACTTAAATAATTGGCGGTTGACAATGGGGGTGGTTTAAAACATGCTTTGTAAAGTCATATTCTGTGGGTGACATAAAATATTCCATTTTTAACTCACCTAACATTTGCTTAGCAGTTTTGCATTGCCCCTAGCGTTAATAAAAGGATCAATGCAGACTGTCATTTCTCTCCACAGTGCTTGGGTTTTTTTAATGTAATGACCACATTAGCAAGATTCAGGTAGGACTGGATGATGTGAAACTGTCCAACTTTTAATCAGTTTCAGGGCAAACATATTTGAAGCATAACCAAAGCAGGATGGACTCTTAAGCAGATGATGTTGGATGTGAAATGGGTAAAAAAAAATACAAGCTGCTAGTTTCTCAGAGAAGAAATTCCTTGATAAATAACATACATTACAATTCAGGTTGCTATATACTCTTAAGTGTACAGTCCTATTGTCCATCTAGCTCAAAAAGAGTTCGGATATGATGCAAACATTGTTTTCTGGTATATTAACTTTTAGATTTAATTTATTGCGACAATAAAAGCATGAAAACAGTTCAGTGATAACCAGATATGCATTTTTTAAAAAATTTTCTGTTTTAACCAGCCTCTTGTACCTAGAAGTCCTACAAGCAGTCTGGCAACACCATCTAGTACTATCAGCACACCTACCAAGAGAGACAGCTCAGCACTTCAGGACCTCTACATACCTCCTCCTCCAGCAGAGCCTTATATTCCCAGGTACATTGCCACAATTTACTATCCTACTAATTTGTAATCAGTATCATAACAATGTGCAACACTGCTTTCTTTGGAGAAAGGGCTCAATCATTCATTGATCATTTCAGATCAATTCAGGCACTTATAAACATATAAAAGATTTTCAGGCTATGTGTGTCAGGCAGTTCATTCAAGGAAAGATACTCATTGAAAGGAGAAACCTCACACCCGTTTTCTGTGACACTGCTTTCTTCCTTTACAGTTTTGCAATCATGTGCAAAAATGAGTTTCAGAGTTCAGAGCATAGCCTTGATTTCTTTGATTCTGGATAAGCTGCATGGTTTTGAATAAATAACTCATTCAGTGCAGAATTCTTCTACTTCATTTTGTACAAATCAGAGCAGCTATTGTTTCTGCAGATAGTATATTTGTGTTTTCAGAATGTATGCGGTCTGTTTGTACTTTTTTCTTTGAAAAGGAAGTGGAGGCCTGTGTTGAAAAGATTCCAACCCATCTGCTCACTGTTTCAGTATAGCTGTACAAAACTATACATATAAAGAACATGCTGTTGTCAGAATAAATGTTTTGAGACTGCCATGACACATTCATTCTGTAGTCCTCATTAACAGAAATGTTGATAAAGCAGTCAGAGTTGTTCTTGCTTCTTTTGAAGCAATCCTACTATTCTGAATTCCATTTTCAAAGCATGTATTTGTACACTGGATTTTGTGCTAGGCAGCTGTATTAGGTGCTTTGATCTATGTGTGAAGAAGGTGGCAAGTTGTTCCATATTGTAACAGCTGCAATTTTCAACCTGAAGTTGTTAATATCACTTAACAATCCCATATTTCTCCCATTACATGTTGCAAGATTTATAACTGTGTTGGAAGCAATGGGAGGTGAGAAGGGTGGGGGGAACAGATCCAAAGGGTAAGTGTGAAATGTATGAGAGTGGTGCTGACTTCTCCTTCTAGAAAGTGTGGTTTAGTTTCCAACCACGTCAGGATTGCTTTCTCAAAGAGTTCAGAAAAGTGTCCCACTATCCAAGAACTGGGCACAGTAGTTCTGATTATCTTCTGAACTGAAACCAAATCAGGTACTTTCAAGATACCCTCTGTTAGTTAAAGCAAGAAAATAACCTTACTTGATGCTGAGGTGGTGGTAAACTGTGTAATTCCAAGCTACCTGAAGTATAAAAGCTTATCAGAGCATAAGACTAAGCAAAAGTCCTGGCTTTTCAATGGATCTTTAGACTTTCAAGTTCATCTCCTAACCGAATACATTCTGGTCATGAAAATGGAGGCAGAAGTAATTCCTACAAACATTAAATGGTAGTTAAGAGTTAAAACCATAACCAAAGTTAGCCTGACTCACTTGAGCAAGCTGGATCATTATTCTGTACCTTTCCTGAGATTGACTGTGTTCAAACTATGATGTGAATTTATGGGAATAGATGCACTCATTGTGTAGTAATGCAATCCATGATACACAATGTTAATCATTCTCCTTTTTGTGACTATCAAACTATGATGTGAATTTATTGGAATAGGTGCACTCATTGTGTAGTAATGCAATCCATGATACACAATGTTAATCATTCTCCTTTTTGTGACTATCAAAATGTATCCAATTTATTTTTCCCTCAAAGGGATGAGAAGGGAAATCTTCCATGTGATGATATCGGAAGACACTTAGTGGGAAAACCAGTACACAAGGGATCTGAATCTCCAAATTCATTTCTTGACCAAGAATATCGAAAGCGGTTTAATGTGGTTGAAGAAGATGCTGTTTTGTACTGTTATGAATATGAAAAAGGAAGAACAAGTAGCTCTGGAAGGAGAGAGAGCACCCCAACCTATGGTATGGTATTCATTTATATATATATATATATATATATATAGCCATAATCCTTCATGGATCTTAGTTTTCTCCTAGAATATACATTTGTTTGTGCCCATGAGATTTGATATACCAGTTATTTCTTCTCACAATTACCCTGTGTTTTATTGTATTGTGTACTTTACATCCATCCCTAGCTGCCACCAGACAATTATTCAACCCCTCCTGAACTTACCTTGTCTGAATTCTACTTCCTATTGCCATTACAAATCCTGATGCTTGAAATACTATTTCCTTGATAGCTTTGAGTTTACGGAGATCAAGGGAGAAAATTGCATTTAAAATAAACTTCATGGATAATTGAGGAATGCTAACTCTCATACCTTTCCATCTTCATTTGTTCTATTGTTCTATTGAACTGAAAGAATTTAAATTATGGGATGTGATAAGTAATTTTATCCTTAAATTTCAGGCCTTAGATCAGGGTGAAAAATGTTTTTTCAGCCTGAGGTTTGCATTCCCTCTTGGGTAACCTTCCACGCCTGTAATTATTTAAAGGAAAAGAAGATGCATAGCTGCTGCTACATATTAAGCAAATGTGTAATTGGGCCTTAAATCTCCAACAGCAGCCAGCCAAATGTTTGAGGGATGTTCACAAGGAGGTAAAAAATGGTGATTGCCAGTTTTCTGTTGGTTGTTCCCAGCATATGGCAATTAGAAACACAAGTGAGACCTGCAAGAAAATGTTGCTGTCAGTCCTCACCTCTAGCAGGTGAGCTCTTATTCAGGGTTCCAGCCTATAGTATTCTCCTATAGGACACTAAAAGTCATGTGGAGCTGAAGCAGGTACTGTGCAGAGCAGGGAAAGGCAGGTAGAATCCAGAGTGTAGCTCTGATCTAGATTGATGATGGACTGAAGATAGTAGTTGAGGAACTGGGAAGTAATGAGGATTTCCAGTGGGAGTGTGGGCAATAGTCTTCGTAAGCCACCTTGAGGGCCTTTGGCCGAATGGCGGGGTATAAATAAATTTAACATAACATAACAATAGAGGGGATCAACAACTATGCAAAGTGAGTCCGATGGGGGGTGGGGTGATAAAATAAACATTCAAAGCTGCCTGGATGTGCTGTGGGAGGTGCAGAGAGAAGGAATTCAGCGGCTATTACTTGACCCCAGAAGTTTCCCAAGGAGTTTAGAAGTTAGCACAGAGAGATCCCCAGCTAGGCACAGGGGCATGGGACCTTCTCCCATCTGCGTAGGTTGTGCACAGCTGTCAAGCAGACAAGAAAAAATGAAGGGGTGATTAATGGTGCTGTGTCCTGGGTGTTTTCCACAGAACTGCTCACTCTCACTTGTCTTCTCTCACTCTGTTTCTTGCTTTGGCTTCATTTCCTTGCTCCCTTCTTTTATCCTATTTTCTGTTGATCTTTCTTCCCATCTGCCTCTATTTTTGTTTCCACACCTTTTCTTCACTCTTTTGTCCCCCACATCTCTCACTGCCCCTCCTGCTCCAGCATTCTCTCCTCCTTTGCCTCCTTGTACCTCTCGTCTTCTCCTGCACACATAGCCAAGAGCCAACATAGTCATTTGGCCTTAACAGTCAGCTCAGCATGAGGCTCATGCTGTGAGCAGGCTACTTTGCAGAAGGCTGCTTCTTCTCCACTCCCTTTTCTCCCACATAAAGTCACACATACACTCACATACCTATTTTTTTCTATTTTGAGTTTGGGTTTTTTTCTTTTTTTGGTCTACTCCTGATTATTTTGTCCACATTCCTTTTTGTATTTATTCATGCTTTCCCTCTTGGGTGTGGATGGTACTGTTCAGGCTACATAAGGATTGGCATTCACCCCTGAACATGTCTAAGAGAGGGAATGATACTGCCTATGAACATGGAGGTTCATTTTACTCCATGTTTGTTGCTTTTTAAAGACACTGATGCTAATACCAAGCCTGTGGTTATTAATTCCATAGCTTGTTCTGCCTTGTGTGAATAAGGAATTATTTATTTATTCTGAGACAATCTTTTTGCTATTATCCCTTCATGTATTGTTTGATAAAGCTTTAGTATGTCTCTCTCTCCAGGGCAGCCAGATTCTTAACTTGCTGTTTATGGCTGTGCTGTAGATTTAAAATCATTGTATAAGGTTTCACTATGAAATACTAAAGCCTGACTTGTGTAGACAATAATCTTGGCTGAAAATGTCATACTACATAAATCCTCCTGAATCTGTCTGAAAAAGGTTTAACTCCTAGGTTGAGCTTTATAGTTACCCTTTCAAACTTCTCTTTTTCCTCGAGTAATAGTATTTTATTTATATAGATATTATTTTAGTAAAAGCTTCGTCTCATTGGGTTTTTTCCTTTTAAATGCATCAACAAACTTCTAAAACTGCAAAACAGGAAACAAAATCATTTTTCCCTTGACTTTTAAATGTGACTCCTGTAAGTCTAGAGCACAGAGAATTAAGAGCTAAGGAGCACTCCAATATCTGATAATCTCAGTTTTTATGTGGAAGATAATAATTGTGGCAGCTTTTATCTACATTCTTCACAACAAGAATATATAGTACTTCAACTGTACAAATCTCAGCAGTTCTTTTTTAAGACATCATGACTTCTTAAATCACAGTGCTTGTGCTGCATACATGGACACACAGGTTAATACAATTGCCATATGTATGCAATCCCTGCCATGTCACAATTCTGCCCGCATGATCCCACAGTCAATTTTTCAGCATCACAGAGCCTGAACTAGATCTGAACGTGTTACAGATTTTGTTGGTGACCAACTCTTCAGCCTTTTTTTTAATCTGATAGTATTACACAATAATTTTGCTAGGGCATGGGTCACTCCTTTAAGAACTCCATTATGTATTTAATTTGCTGCTAGAAAAGAGATTAAATGCAAGATTTTAATTTCTGTCACATGAGGCAAATTATACACAAACTTTTGCTTTCATAGGAGAGCTTATGCAGTACATAATACTGCAAAAAGTCTTCCTTCAGAAAATGGAAGTCTTGTCCGAATGAAGAAAATAAAAAAGAACACAAACTCTGGCAAAAGAAATGCAAGAAGACAATAAGGGATGCTAAAAAAGAATTTGAGGAGCACATTGCTAAGAACATAAAAACCAACAACAAAAAATTCTATAAATACATTCAAACCAGGAGACCATCTAGGGAGACAATTGGACCCTTGGATGATAAGGGAGTCAAAGGTGTACTAAAGAACGATAAGGAGATTGCAGAGGAGCTAAATGAATTCTTTGCATCTGTCTTCACAGTGGAAGATATAGGGCAGATCCCTGAACCTGAACTAACATTTGCAGGAAGGGATTCTGAGGAACTAAGACAAATAGTGGTAACGAGAGAGGAAGTTCTAAGCTTAATGGACAATATAAAAACTGACAAATCACCGGGCCCGGATGGCATCCACCCGAGAGTTCTCAAAGAACTCAAAGGTGAAATTGCTGATCTGCTAACTAAAATATGTAACTTGTCCCTCGGGTCCTCCTCCGTGCCTGAGGACTGGAAAGTGGCAAATGTAACGCCAATCTTCAAAAAGGGATCCAGAGGGGATCCCGGAAATTACAGGCCAGTTAGCTTAACTTCTGTCCCTGGAAAACTGGTAGAAAGTATTATTAAAGCTAGATTAACTAAGCACATAGAAGAACAAGCCTTGCTGAAGCAGAGCCAGCATGGCTTCTGCAAGGGAAAGTCCTGTCTCAGTAACCTATTAGAATTCTTTGAGAGTGTCAACAAGCATATAGATAGAGGTGATCCAGTGGACATAGTGTACTTAGACTTTCAAAAAGCGTTTGACAAGGTACCTCACCAAAGGCTTCTGAGGAAGCTTAGCAGTCATGGAATAAGAGGAGAGGTCCTCTTGTGGATAAGGAATTGGTTAAGAAGCAGAAAGCAGAGAGTAGGAATAAACGGACAGTTCTCCCAATGGAGGGCTGTAGAAAGTGGAGTCCCTCAAGGATCGGTATTGGGACCTGTACTTTTCAACTTGTTCATTAATGACCTAGAATTAGGAGTGAGCAGTGAAGTGGCCAAGTTTGCTGACGACACTAAATTGTTCAGGGTTGTTAAAACAAAAAGGGATTGCGAAGAGCTCCAAAAAGACCTCTCCAAACTGAGTGAATGGGCGGAAAAATGGCAAATGCAGTTCAATATAAACAAGTGTAAAATTATGCATATTGGAGCAAAAAATCTTAATTTCACATATACGCTCATGGGGTCTGAACTGGCAGTGACCGACCAGGAGAGAGATCTCGGGGTTGTAGTGGACAGCACGATGAAAATGTCGACCCAGTGTGCGGCAGCTGTGAAAAAGGCAAATTCCATGCTAGTAATAATTAGGAAAGGTATTGAAAATAAAACAGCCGATATCATCATGCCGTTGTATAAATCTATGGTGCGGCCGCATTTGGAATACTGTATACAGTTCTGGTCGCCTCATCTCAAAAAGGATATTCTAGAGTTGGAAAAGGTTCAGAAGAGGGCAACCAGAATGATCAAGGGGATGGAGCGACTCCCTTACGAGGAAAGGTTGCAGCATTTGGGGCTTTTTAGTTTAGAGAAAGGCGGGTCAGAGGAGACATGATAGAAGTGTATAAAATTATGCATGGCATTGAGAAAGTGGATAGAGAAAAGTTCTTCTCCCTCTCTCATAATACTAGAACTCGTGGACATTCAAAGAAGCTGAATGTTGGAAGATTCAGGACAGACAAAAGGAAGTACTTCTTTACTCAGCGCATAGTTAAACTATGGAATTTGCTCCCACAAGATGCAGTAATGGCCACCAGCTTGGACGGCTTTAAAAGAAGATTAGACAAATTCATGGAGGACAGGGCTATCAATGGCTACTAGCCGTGATGGCTGTGCTGTGCCACCCTAGTCAGAGGCAGCATGCTTCTGAAAACCAGTTGCCGGAAGCCTCAGGAGGGGAGAGTGTTCTTGCACTCGGGTCCTGCTTGCGGGCTTCCCCCAGGCACCTGGTTGGCCACTGTGAGAACAGGATGCTGGACTAGATGGGCCACTGGCCTGATCCAGCAGGCTCTTCTTATGTTCTTATGTTCTTAATACCTCAGGACATTACTTCTTTTACAGAAATTCCTACAGAGTAGGAATAACATAGAAAAATAGGGATAGGTTCCTACACCAGCTCATAGATGGTGGGGGCAACTTCAACAGGGGCTTTAAAGGGTGCCTACCTGGTACCCACCCACTCCACCTCTAAATGGTATTGGATCCTTCCCTCCCCAACCCTGGCAGAAAGCAAGAGATCTCTCATCCAAAGCAAACACACAGGCTTGTCGGTTTCACACTAGCGGAGCAAAGGCACAGGCTTCAAAGTTTATCCATAGCAAAGCAAAGACAGGCTGCTCAATTTTAACTTAAAGCAAAAGCACAAGCTTGAAAGCATATCCATAGCAAAGCAAAGCTGGTCAGTTTCACCCTAAAAAAGCCTTTGTTAAAAGGAGCTTAGTTCCTGCAGGATTCATTAACTGAGGTATCACTGTAAATCCTATGGATATATGCATATGACAATATTGCCTGAAAAATGTAAATTACTCTATAGTGACCCTAATGTAAGTAATTCTAATATGACCCCGTGGATTAGATCGAGCTAATGTTGAGCCCAGGGGTGTTGAGCCCAGCCTCCCTCCTGAGGATCAAGGAGGGGGAAGGCATGAGTTGCAGGCGCCTGAGCCGTCAGCAGGCATGTATGATCCAGCTGTTGTTGAGTCTAGCCCAGACCTTGAAAAAGAGAGCGAGCTAGCCGCCCCGCCCATCAAGCACCCCCACGGAACCGTTCGGGGAGGATTCCGAAAGAACAGTAACTCCTCCTGTGCTAAGCAGTATCCTAGAGACAACCGATGCTTCCCAGCCCACTGCTTCCCCGCCTGCAGATGAGAACCCTGTTTTGTCAGATGAGCCCATGGAGACTCGCCCCCCCTTCACTGCGCTCACGACGTAGGGAGAAGCAGACAGGGCAGAGGGTGTGTGTGCGAAGGAGTGAGAGGTTACGCTCCAAGACCTCTCCTATTTAAGACTGCCGTGCTGTGAATGGGGTGCTGAGTCAACTTTCATCACATGTTGCAGAGCATGTCTAGAGGGTAGTTAGGGACTTGTAGTGAGTTAGCATAGGGTCTTTTCTATGAGGCGCTCAGCCTTTGATGTATCCATTACGTTAATAAAGCAAGAGCTCCTTGCACCCTCATCTCCAACTCATGGTTCCCTCTCTGAACCGGACAGCTAACAACCTTTTAAAACAATTCACATAGAGATTATGTTAGGAGGGGAAATATATTTGTATATATTTAGGAAAGTAATCCCTAAAGCCATCTTTTGGATAACAACGTTACAATAAGTTACAATAAGTCCACTCATGATAAACCATTTTCACATCAGATGAAGAAAGTGTAAACACACTAATTTTGTAACCTTGTTGAAAATATTTTGAAATCAAACAATGTGATTTATATTGTTGCAGGCAAGCTAAGACCTATATCTATGCCAGTAGAATATAACTGGGTAGGGGATTATGAAGATCCCAGCAAGACAAAAAGAGATAGTAGGAGAGGTAAGTGATGTCAGATATGCCTTGTACATTTAATTGTGTTTTAATACACATTTACAGAAATTATTAAAAACATTTACAGAAATTATTGGGCCGTATTTAACCAGCACATCCTGTCAGCACAAGGATTTCCATTTGCACAAGAGGACTTGCCCCCCCGTGCCCTCCCTAAATCTGCTCCAGAAGGTTGGGGGAACCCCAGGACATATTTAGGGGTGTTCAGGGGGAAGAGAAAGGGACAATGTTCTGTTGTACAAAAAGCAATCCTTGCACTGATGGAACATTCACATAGTACTTATGTTGGATACAACCCTTTAAACTTTTCCTTAATTATTCCAGATAATTATCCACAATACATGGACTTGAAGAGTTAATATTGAAATATTCTTGTGGATTACTGTAATTTGGTGCCCAAAGTGAAGCAATAAGAAAGTAAATGAAACTCAGCCCTAACTTTTTGGTATTTTCCCACATATATGTGAAAAACACTGTAGAATCCTCTTTTTTTTATCTCAGTGTCAGTACTATAGTGAGAGAACATGAGCTGCTTAGAATTCATCCTAATGATATGCATTCTTCAGGTTCATTTGAGTTCAGTGAGGCTTGCTACCAGGGAAGCATGCACCTTTAACAGTATGGATCATGTCAGCTGGACCTGAACAGACCCTTCAAAGCTCCTGCTTCTTAAGAGGGCTAGCAAGCAGCCTCCTAACTGAAATGAGAGATCTGTAGTGGTGTAATGAGGGGAGAAGAGATGGGAGGGAGGCAAGGTGGGTCGCAAAGCAGATCAACAACTTCTGTGTACTTCTTCCCTCCTCCACTAGTCTACACATGAGCAATATCCATGCACAGGGACAATCTGTATTCCCCTGCTTGGGGGCCCTTATTTTTTTTAAAAAATATCCAGATATCAAAACTATCCCAAGTCTTGTGGGTGGGTGGTGTACATAAGTATTAGGAGGCATCCCATGAAGTTAGCATATAGACAGATTGATTGTTATAAGGTTCTGTACTAATGGTCCTATGCTGTGGCTTGCTTACAGGAAATGTATCCTACAGCTTTTAACTAATGCTGGAACTAGGCTATGGTTAATGCACACTTTCCTCATATTTGGTGTGAGAACGTAACTTTATCAAGAATTTTTGAACCAAAATAAGAAACATGATTCAGACAATGACAGGAGATATAGTCTGTATGATTCCCTAAACATTTTATTACATTCTTTGGTAAGGTGAGATAAGAAAAAAATTAGCTTCCAGTTAATAATGTTATAGTTGGATCTTAAAATTTTATAGCCAAATACTACAAGAGTCCTATAATTGTACTATAGTTGAATGTTGTAAGAAGGTTTGGTCTTTAGAGTCTGTGTTAAAATTAATAGCAATATAGAAGGCATGTGACAAAAACCTGAAGGTATAAGTAGTGAAGGAAATTGGGATAAGTTTGTGATACATTGGAATATTAGATCCCTAAAGAAAAATGTAAGATTGAAAATCTTGCACTAATTTGATAGAAGTATTTATTGTAGTGTTAGTTGTTCTCTTATGTAGATTTGAGTCATGAGTTAATTTTTATGAGCAAATAACTAAATAATAGCAGGAAGAGATTACAGTAGGAATGAGGAATCACATATAGCTAACCTGCTGTTCCAGTCAAAGCTAACAAGAGTCAGCAGGAGCCAATGTGCCAAGATAAGTGTTTGTATTGAATATAAGACAGCTTTTAAATTGGAGTACTCAGTTGCCCTACATAGATGTTCTAAACAATTAAGCCCTAATATTGTGTAATCTAATATTATAAAATCATGAAACAACTAGGTACACCATTATTTATTGGGTTTTATGCCATTTAGACATAGAATTTCAGCATTCTTGTGCATTTCAGTACAATAAAATGGAAATGGACTGCTTTCAAGTCGATCCTGACTTATGGCTATCCTATGAATAGGGATTTCATGGTAAGCGGTATTCAGAGAGGGTTTACCATTGCCTCCCTCTGAGGCTAGTCCTCCCCAGCTGGCTAGGGCCTGCTCAGCTTGCTACAGCTGCACAAGCCAGCCCCTTTCTTGTCCGCAAGTGCCAGCTGGGGGGCAGCTGGGCTCCTTGGGACTCTGCAGCTTGCCCACAGCTGCACAGGTGGCAGGGCACATAACCCCTGAGCCACTCACTGTGGAGATGATCTTTAGCTGGCCCTTGACACCCAGGAGACATGAGCGGGGATTTAAACTCACAGACTCTGGACTCCTAGCCAGGCTCTCCTCCCATGTTTTAAGACAGTCCAGTGAATGTTGTGCAACTGACCTGCTGGCCAGTTAAGAAATGATTTGCAGTGTAACCTTTCCAATTTCTATCTAGAAAATTCATTACTTCGATATATGAGCAATGAGAAAATAGCTCAAGAGGATTACATGTTTCAAAGAAACAGCAAAAAGGACACAGGCAAAAAATCCAAAAAGAAGGGAGATAAGAGTAACAGTCCTAGTCATTACTCTCTGCTACCTAGTTTACAAATGGACTCATTAAGGCAAGACAGCATGAGCACACCTGGGCCTGAAACATCCTTGTATCATGTAAGTAAAATGGCAAAATACCTCCCTCTGTGCAATGAAGCTGTTGTTGAGTGACTGGCACTTGACTGTTGCTTTTTAAAATGTTAGTAACAAATGAAGCAAAGAGGTCTGATAGTTCAGTGTAAGCTTTCCTTCTGTAGTGCTGGATGATGATGAGAAACTAGACATCATTTGTTATATACATGTTCTTTTTTGCAAAATCAATCGTATAAAAATGGAACTAAATCTAAGCAGTTAAAGAGGCTGCTGATTTTTATAGAAAGAAATTGCTATTAATAGGAATAGCTTCATAGAGTAGAAACATGTCAAGCTTGAAACATGCAGCCAATAATATTCATATAATTCCTACTAGTTTCTGTAACTACCAAAGAAAAATTTAAAGAATACAGTCACACATTTTATTTTGAATTGAAAACGATGAATTTGGGTAACTACTTAATGAAGAACCATTAAAAAAAACATTTTAAAAGAACCATTAAAATTCTTCAACGTGAGAGGTCCCAATGGTTTTTTCAAAGTGATATAATTCAGCTCCTATCTTTTTCTTTTTTTGTGTGAACTAGCAAACAAGGAATTAAAGAAATACAGCATTTGTGGGAGTTTGTGTTTCTGGCGATGTCCTAGTTTCTGTAGTCATTAATGTTGTCAAAGCAGATGATTTTCCACTGAGCCCAGTTGAAAACCAGTGACCTGTTTTTATTCTGACAAACTCGGTTTTTTCCTTCCTTTGAAGCCTTAGTGACTGAAAGAACTTAATAAAGTATTATAATAGCATGATTCATGGTATATGTTAATTAATGGAATTCCTGGGGCCTGTGAAAATTCTTTTTTATAAAGCCATGAGAGTAGCTGTATACCATAGCCAGCATGGATTGTTCGCATTCCACAATGTTAAGTTGAAAATACCCCCATGCCATTCTGATGCTTCCCATAAGCTCATTTCAAAACAAAACCTTACACAATTTATAGTCCTGAACTCAGAAGCGCTTGCTTAACCACCTTCTAAATTTTCATGGCAATACGCAAAACAGTCAGAGGGAAATGAGAGTTCAAAGTGTAAAAAGAGACCAAAAAAAAGACCCCTGTTGGACTTTTTTCTGTCAGAGTTCTCATAATTTGTTGGAATTAATTAAAAATCAGCCATGTTCACAGAGTACCTGTAATCCTATTACTGACCTTGCCCCATACTCTGACCTTCACCTTCTGCAGTTTAAAAGTTAAAAAACAAAGCCTGGCTGATTTTCAATTTATTCAAGAAATTTAGCATTGGAATCTATGATAAGCCCGGGCATGCTCAGTAAGGACCAACTGTCAGCGTTCTAAAAGCCAGACTCACAGCTGCTTGGCTTGGCTAATCAGGGGGCTACACCTACGCCAGACATTTATTTCACTTTAAACAGTCCTGGCTTCCCCCAAAGAATCCTGGGAAATATAGTTTGTGAAGGGTGCTGAGAGTTGTTAGGAGACTCCTATTCTCCTGACAGCTCCAGTGGCAGAGTGGTTTAACAGTCAGCCCCTCTTCTGGGGAATCTAGTTCAACTACATCAACAAAGATGGTGGCAGAGGTGTCATCCCCTTAGGGAAACCGCGGCCGCCATCTTCGTTAAGGGCAATGGTAAAAGACAGCAGACAGGTAGGTGGGGTGTGGGGGGGGTGCATGCATGTATGTGCGGTCATGCATGCATGCACACACATACTAGGGCCCAGGGCAAGCTGATGCCCAAGGGCCCCGGCATTCCCGGAGCCTGTCCTGCTCCTGCTCCCCGGTGCATTCGCTATAGCTGCCCAATTTCCCTGCTTTTTAAAGTTTGATAGAAATTATCTGTTGGCTATAGGTACATTCTTAAACTGCAAGGTTTTTTTTCCTATTAGTGAATTTTATCGTAATGGTGCATAGATTCATGCACAATTGTAGAGAATTTCATCTTTCCCATAGGATAAATTTATGGGCACATTTTTGTGCAATGCAGAACAAATCCATTCCCTGGACCTGAAACCCCAGAGAGTCACTTCCAGTTAGTGTAGCCTATACTGAGCTAGATGGGCCAGCTTCCAAACACTAGTGATGACAGCTGTTTCCTATATAAGCAAAGCAATGTAGATTATTTTGCATATCTTCATAAACTGAATCTTTAAGACGGGGATTTCATGTTTGGTTTTGGATGTGATGCTCTCTTTTACGGATCTTAGTCAAATTTTGTAAAACAAAAAACAAGTACTTTGTAAACAATGTATGTTAATGCTATCTTCAGATAAATGGAAATTGCTATCTACTTAGGTTTCAAATTTTGATTGATAGTGTCAAGCGATTGTGAAATGTTCTCTAAATAAATTTTGATATAAACAATTTTTGCTTTGTTGGTCTCTAAAAGTAAGAGAATTAAATAGGATGTGGTCCTGGTTTCATATCCAGGCTTTTTAGGAGCAATTAAGCCAGTTTCCTGGTTTAGACTTCATGGAAAGCTGTGATTGACAAGCCAGAATAAGAGCACTGAAGCCAGGAGTATAAGGGAAGGGGGGGGGATGATGCAGGAATACACTTCATCCATGCTATATTGGACCAGTGTTGTGTCTAAACTGGACTTATGAGACTTGCAGAGGTAGGGCATGGGAAATGGTCCTCTATAGTCCATTAACATGAAACTGCTGAGATCTGGCATAATGCTATAGTGAAATTGCCCTATTGATCTATTTGTCTATAGCCTTCTGAGTAGCATGGCTAGAATGATATGCCCCAGCTTTCACACAATTGCCACTACTTTCCAGATAAGAGGAAGATGAGAAAGTACACAGAGAAAATAATTATCTGACTATTTCATAGAATTAACAGAGAGGATCAATGAGACTTGGATGTTGCAGAGTGAGTGTGTGCATAGTAATGGGCATATGAGAAATAGTATGCTTTTTCATAATTGGTCCAGAAATACCTCATTAACTTGCTGATGAAGCATTGGTGTTCATCAATCTGTGAAGTGAAAGCATCTATTAGAACAGTGAAAAGAGCTCTTTAATATTGGGCATTACAGTCCTTATATTTAGTAAACATGCTTTTGATATAGTGATTTGTTGTCTTGAATCAAACCAATAGAGTTACCAGGTCTCCGGTTTTCGGCCGGAGTCTCCGGTTTTTTGGGGGGCCTCCAGCTCTCCGGCTAGCACCCCTTAACCTCCGGACTGTCAGCTTCAATTAAAAAAAAAAAGTTTCTAGGTGGTCTGGTTCCCGAGATATACACCAAAACGTCAGCCGCCGCCCCCGCAACTGTTTAATCTATTTAACTGATACGACGCTGAAGTTGGTTCCTAGTTCCCAGTTCCTTATTTGCTTGAAAGTTCAAAACACTAAAAAAGAAGAGTTGACAACTACAACAACTTCAAACCAAACTTAATATGTCTCTGAACCCCAAAATATATGTTGGGGTTCCCTGTATGATATATCACTGTGATTGGGGGACTCTCCCCATCAAGAATAACAATACATTTATCCAATCAAAATCATCAGGCTTCTGATATTATCATAAATACATAATGATGTCATAAAATCATAAAAAATAAGTAACTGGGGGTGCCCACCCCAAACTCTGCTCTGGGACAGGACAAATCATATACCCCAGGAAAGGGGAGGGTGTCCTCTACGAGATGCCACTGCATCCCGTCTGGCCCAGAACTTCTGCTGGACGCAGGGCACGGAGAAGGGCATCTATGCAAAATCAAAATGGACAAAAATACGTAGAAAAAAATAAGTAACTGGGGGTACCCACCCCGAAATCTGCTCTGGGACAGCACAAATCATATACCCCAGGAAAGGGGAGGGTGTCCTCTACAAGATGCCACTGCGTCCTGCCTGGCCCAGAGCTTCTGCTCGATGCAGGGTACAGAAGAGGGCATCTATACAAAATCAAAGTAGAAGAACACATGCAGGAAAAATAAGTAATGGGGGGTGTCCACCCCAAAATCTGCTCTGGCCAGGACAAATCATACACCCCATGAAAGGGGAGGGTGTCCTCTATGAGATGCCACTGCATCCCACCTAGCCCAGAGCTTCTGCTGGGCGCAGGGGAAGGATGAGGGCATCTATGCAAACTGAAAGGGTAGGGAATCTTCTTACTCTTACTCATTTCTCAGACCTCTTTCTGAAGTGAAGGGTCAAATCTGTAAAGAAGTTTGGAGCAGCCACATTAAAAGATAAGGGCAGGGCATTCTAGGCAGGGGGTTGCCAACCCTGCTTGGATATGGATGTCTTTGCAGAGGATCCCTAGTCAAGCTTTACCAACAGCACAATCCAAACTATATCTACTCAGAAGTAAGTCCTGTTCAGTTCTATGGGGGCTTAGTCCCTTAGTACTCCCGAATGCTCCCATCTAACATCTCCACAACACTAGGCTCCTTTCTTCCTACAGTAACCTTCTGGCCTGAAGGCACTTAAACCCTTCTTGCCGAAAGCTAGTAGGCTAGATTAAATGTTCCCTACCCAGGCTCCATCTTTTAGCTAAGATGTCTAGCTTAATTTTTTTAATTGTACGCTCCAAGCAACTGTGATTGATGCTTAATGTATCATGCTTAATGACATCACTAGGGCCCGCCCTGTGACATCACTCGGGCCCACCCCGTGACATCACTCGGGCCTGCCCCTAAAATCTCAGGTTTTGGGATGCTTCTGACCTGGCAACCTTACAAACCAACAATGATAGAACTCTTGAAAATACAGCAAAATGGATTTTAAGTAGGTGTTTTAAGTTCTTGAAGTTTGTTATATCCTGTTGTAGTATATGTTGCTCTATATGTTTTCTAATTTTCCAGTTTCTTAAAGTCCTGACATCACCAACATACCCTGGCTATCTAACCTCGGCCTCTACTTTCATTTTAAATTCAGTACATTTGTAATTCCTGCTCACTTGTTACAAACTCTTTTCCTAAAACCACCAATTGTTATAGTGATTTATTCAAATAGAAAATTTCTCCAAAATGTCTGTCACAACTATCAGCCAGGGCCTTGACTTTCTGTCCCGTTCAGTTGTGTCTGTAGGATTCCCAGATAACAATCTGGTGGAGTCATCAAGCTACTCAGGGGCAACAGAGATAAGAATAGGATTTCTGGTAGCAGATACTTGCAAGGACTGCTCTGAGTAAGTTAATAAAGTCAAAATATCAATAAACAAGGAGACTGGGCCCCCAGTCCAGATCTGCAATTTACTTTTTAAAAGCCAATCATGCAATTGCTAATTGGGCCAAACAAACAATTGCTGTTTGATAAATCTGGCCCTGGTCAAATAGCTTCCATCTCAGTTGCGAGAAAATAAGTAAATTAAGTACAGGGCTAAGTACAGATATTGTCAATTATACTATAGCATATTCCATAACATTTCCATGGACGATCTGAATGGAGTTCACAGGCCACTGTTTGAGAATTTCTGGTTTAAGGTTTCTGTTGTGGTATGTGAACTATGATGAGATTGATACATATTAACCAAGCTTTTTGTATTTTTTTCTTAGACATTTCAACAATCCTCTCTACAGCACAAGTCTAAAAAGAAGAACAAAGGTAAATATGTGAAACAGCTTCTATCTTATAGTGGCAAATTAAAGATATTTTTTAAATTGTGAACATTTTTGTCTCCATATATTTTAAAGATGGCAATTCTAAAACAAACTGAAACACCAGTCTTGCAACAAATAATGCTTATATAACATCCATAGTTTTCTCAGTGCATGCTGCCTTTTTCCTCCATGGTTATTATGGGCTAAGCCAGGACATCTTCAGTAAGAACTGTATATGACTTTAGCTAGGCCTTGACTGTGCTTTTCCATCTAAGTGATCAGCCATAATATAGTCATGGTTACTTATTACTATGGATGAGGAGAAGTTCCACCCCAAAAGAAATTCAATCAGAACAATGTGTTCCAGGTCAGGATACAAGTATCATGTGGTTGCATGAATCTTCTCTGAAACCATTGTTTTTCTCAGGTCTTGCACCAAGTAAGAGTAAAAGACGGATTTCTTGTAAAGATCTTGGTCGTGGAGACTGTGAAGGCTGGCTCTGGAAAAAGAAAGATGCCAAGAGTTATTTCTCCCAAAAATGGAAAAAATACTGGTTTGTCCTGAAGGATACATCTCTCTACTGGTATATTAATGAGGAGGTAAGAAACTGACATGTTGCTCTTGTTGGAGAAGGTTGTGACTGGATGCAAATAATATGACTATAGTCCAAATGTGTGATATTTGCATGTAGAAAAAAACCGGGCATAACTGTCAAAACTCACTTTGGTTGTTATATGTGTGGGGCTTTGTTTAGTTTCATTTTTTTTCTAGAGAGACAAACATCAGTTTTACTCTTCAGCAGTGGAAATTGTTAAAGTGGGAACAAAAAGCTTTAGCCTTATGCACAGCTCTCTCCAATGAGTGTTTTAAATTAGTGCCCCTAACTCATGCTGAATAGCTGCTGCTGCTGCTGCTGCTGCTGCTGCTGCTGCTGCTGCTGCTTCTGGAAGCTATTATGGATATAACAAACGATTTGCCACTCAGAACAACCAGCCAATTCTTTGGGCTGCAGGCTTCTAGTATTTTTTTTAATCCAAATTGCATTGTGCTTTTGTTCTACCTACAAAACTGCTTATTTAAGACTAAGTTAAAAACTATGTATGCTTATACTATCAAGGTTATGTGAATGTCCCCAAAAGAGAAATTGTTGAAGACCTGATTCAAGTTGTTCTTCAGAATAAAACCATTTAACAGTGCCATTTTCACCTTTTTTGGCAAGATGCTTCTGTTAATTTTTATGGAAGTGTTAATAAGGCAATAATACAGGAACTGTTATCTTGTGACAGGACAGTTAAATGTGCTTGTATTTGCTTTCTTTTTATTTGGCTTCTTTTTTGCTCTTGTTCTTTAATCTATTCATAGGATGAAAAAGCAGAGGGATTCATCAGTCTACCAGAATTTAAAATTGATAGAGCTAGTGAATGTCGCAAGAAGTAGTAAGTATTAGAAGCAATATTCAGAAATAAACTATAAAGGTAAAAACAAGTATTATTTTCATAAAATGTTCAATTACTGATGTCTTTGTCTAGGTAGTGCTTATTTTTGTGGAACTTCATTACTAATACTAATTGTTATTGCTATATATTATCATTTAGGAATAATGCACAAACATTTTTGTTGATGGACTTGATTGTTGTTTTTGAGGCTTGAATAATTTGCTTTTTCTTTTAACTGATTGTATTATAATACATTTTAATTGTTAACATGTAATACATCACAGTTCACTTTTTCTAAACTACCCAGGACTTCAATTAAAAGATGAAGTAGTAAATAGAAGGATACATAAGATTTTCATTTGGCTATTCAACTAAATCTTTCACAAAGCTGTAAAGTGGTACAGATGGCAACCTTTATGTTAAGTTCAGTGACTGTTTAGATTAATAGTGGCTTGTGCCAATGTGATACCCTGAGGTCTAGAAAGTAGATTTGATGTTTCAGTTGTTGAAAGCAATTATTTTTATAGTTGGTTCAGAGGGAAAGGACCTATGAAATATCCTATTACTGTGAATAATTTTATGATTATAAGTTCAACAGCTTTTAAAAAATTAAATAGCAAATGCTATTTTCGGCTGCATTAACAGAAGTATAGTTTCCAAATCACGTGAAGTACTAGTTCCCTTCTGTTCGGCACTGGTTAGGCATCATCTTGAGTATTGCATCCAGTTCTGGACATTGTACTTTAAGAAGGATGCAGACAAACTGGAATGGGTTCAGAGGAAGGCAACAAGAATGATCAGGGGACTGGAAACAGAGCCCTATGAGGAGAGACTGAAAGAACTGGGCATGTTTAGCCTTGAGAAAAGAAAACTGAGGGGAGATATTATAGCATTCTTCAAATACTTGAAAGATTGTCACAGAAAGGAGAGCCAGAATCTCTTATTGATCATCCCAGAGTGCAGGACACAGAATAATGGGTTCAAGTTACAGGAAGCCAGATTTCAACTGAACATCAGGAAAAACTTCCTAACTGTTAAAGTGGTACAACAATGGAACCAATTACCTAGGGAGATGATGGGCTCTCCAGCAGTGGAGGCTTTCAAAAGGCTGCTGGACAGTTGCCATCGGGTATGCTTTGCTGGATTCCCGCATTGAGCATGGAGTTGAACTTGATGGCCTTATAGGCCCTTTCCAACTTTACTGTTCTAAGATTCTATGAAATTCCATTTTTTTTCCTGTTTAATTATTGAATTTTAAAGCTGAAAGTAATTCCAAAGCACTATAGTTTGAAAACTCACAAGGAATTTCTTGTTAAATCAAATTTGATCAAACAGTACTGTTACTATTATTAAGAAACTAATAAATAAGCTGTTTCATACTTGCCAGAAGCATACTCTAGCTACTCAAAAGCATGCTACTCAAAAGCATACTCAAGCTAATGTTTAACTTGATCCCTGTGTTCATTTTAAAATATAGTTGTTATTTGACAATGAGGACATTGAACTTGTCAAGGATTATCAATAACTTGGCACAATCATTAATCAAAATGGAGACAATAGTCAAGAAATCAGAAGAAGGCTAGGACTGGGGAGGGCAGCTGTGAGAGAACTAGAGAAGGTCCTCAAATGCAAAGATGTATCATTGAACACTAAAGTCAGGATCATTCAGACCATGGTATTTCCGATCTCTATGTATGGATGTGAAAGTTGGACAGTGAAACAAGCAGATAAGAGAAAAATCAACTCATTTGAAATGTGGTGTTGGAGGAGAGCTTTGCGCAAACCATGGACTGCGAAAAAGACAAATAATTGGGTGTTAGAACAAATTAAACCAGAACTATCACTAGAAACTAAAATGATGAAACTGAGGTTATCATACTTTGGACACATCATGAGAAGACATGATTCACTAGAAAAGACAATAATGCTTGGAAAAACAGAAGGGAGTAGAAAAAGAGGAAGACCAAACAAGAGATGGATTGATTCCATAAAGGAAGCCACAGACCTGAACTTACAAGATCTGAACAGGATGGTTCATGACAGATGCTCTTGGAGGTCGCTGATTCATAGGGTCGCCATAAGTCGCAGTCGACTTTGAGGTACATAACAACAAGCAATCCTATGTACACTTACATAGGAATAAGTTCGATTGAACTCAGTTAGGGCTCACCTCTGGGTAGACATGCTTAAGATTACATTATCACTATGCTTTCTCATAAAATTATATCAAAAGGTGTATAAAATGTGAATGTTCTTGACTTCAGTTGAATTAGATGATGTATAATTTTAATACTGAAAAATAATGTTGTATACATCATATTTCACCCATGGTGCTTTATTTTATTCCCCCTGCCCAGTGCATTCAAGGCTTGCCATCCTAAGATCAAAAGCTTTTACTTTGCTGCTGAACATCTAGATGACATGAACAGGTAGGGAAACTGAATTTATGCAAAGAATAATCCTTGATTTTAAAAAAAAATTCATACATTTATATACCACCTTTTTCCCCATCATGGAACTGTAGGCAGCATTCTTAGGGCTACTATGCAGTCTATGAGGCACAATTCAGAAGTCAATGCAAATATATTGGATATTTATCCATTTCATTCTAAGAAACTTTGTGCGGTCTCCACCTGTTCTGGTTCTTTCCCTATCCTTCTACTTTGTGAAGTAACAGTAGATACTTAAAAATTGCAGTTTTAATCATACGGTGCATCTAATAGAGCTTTAGTCCTATGCTCGATCTCATGAGTGCACACAGTTACCTCCTCAGTAGTGAACAGAAACCTAGATCTCTGGTCATTCAATAATGCTCTCCTAATCCTGTTTAAAACACACACAAAAAGTGAGTGAATTGCTGAAAACTCATATTTAGAAGGCAGTATAAAAGGCTTTAATCCTATGCTTGCTCTCATGAGTAAGCCCCACAAACCACAGTGGAGGGTTACTTAGTTCTGAATAAGATGAAGAGGATTGTAGTAACCAGCAAGGCTTGGAAAGTTCATTTCAAAAAGGAACAAAATAGTTTGCGCTTATTCCCTAGTATGCAGAAAGAAAGAACCTCCTTGACCTGGAGCAGTGTATGATGGATAACTGTCAGTGGCTAAAGATTTCCAGAGTTCTTTTTAAAAACCAGTCCTGTAAACTGTAAGCTCCTGTTGCTCAGAGAAAAAGACATGGCAGGTGGAAAAAACAAGAAGCCAAAATCTTAGAAAAAGAAGTCTTTCACACCATATGATCAATTCTAAATATTGTAGCAGGAAGTTCCACAAGTTCCTCTAGGATTCCACTGGTGCAGGAACTCAGACATTCACACAGGTTTTCTTGACGTTTCTTGGTTTTTATAAAAGCAGGTATTTGCTCAATTCAAAATTCCTTCTTCTTTTGATCAATCACATCTACACAAGTTCCACCTCTTTACTCAAAGTGAAATTGGGGCTGTAAGTGTGCAACAACCCCACACATGACCTGCTAACTGAATTGCCAGGATATCTGTTTGGTGTAGTGGTTAAGGTGTTGGACTATGACCTGGGAGACCAGGGTTCGAATCCCCACACAGCTATGAAGCTCACTGGGTGACCTTGGGCCAGTCACTGCCTCTCAGCCTCAGAGGAAGGCAGTGGTAAACCCCCTCTGAATACCGCTTACCATGAAAACCCTATTCATAGGGTTGCCATAAGTTGAAATCGACTTGAAGGCAGTCCATTTTCCTGCTCTCTGCCACACCCCCACACCCCATTATGAAAGACAGCCCTGGGCTCAGAAAGAAAATAAACATCTGGCCCTCTTGAAAGTACTGCTAAGCTTTTTGTTTTAATTAAAATAATTATAAGAAGTTCTTGCTCTTATCGCTAATGGGAGTTAATTATCTTGCGTAAGCCCATATAAAATATTCAGATACTTTAAATAAACAAAAATAAATTTTAAAGATCCAGTCCAGCCCAATCTATTCTTGAGGCACTTTGCTACTCCCCCCCCACACTCTGACAAAAAAGATCTAGCCCATGAAGAAACCAGATTTCCCACCCACCATTATGATGCGAGCCAAACATTTTTAGGGGTTGTTTGCCACCAAGAATCTCCTTTCCTGTCTCTCCTCTCTACAATAAATAAGGCCCATAAAGAAACCATATCCCCCCACCTCGATACCTGCTAAACATGCTTTTGGGATTGTTTCCTACTACTACTCCCGCTGAAGAGAGAGAGAGAGAGAGAGAGAGAGAGAGAGAGAGAGAGAAACGTGGTTCCTGCTGCTTTAAAGTGGTGCTGCAAAAAGAGGGCAAAGTAACTCAGTTTCACAGAAGAGCAATAAGCAGTTTGCAAATGCATGCATCTGGGCATTGGGGAGGCTTTTCATGGTCCTGCTCTAATGCTATGGAACTTCCAATGCATTCTGAAGGATTCCTCCTGATTGGCTAGAGCTTATTCTATGGAAAACAAAAGCAAAACCCACTCTTATTAGGATTTATTATTATTACCCCTGGAGACAGAGGTGGGACCTTAGCAATGAATATAATTGGCCGTGCTTTCCAAAGATGATTGGCCAGAACAGTCCAGAGTGTCTCTGAATGTGAAGTACTGTATTGAATATGAATGTAAGGAACAGAGAAAGACAATGGGCTTTATGTTTGGAACTTTAGGGTGGGTAGTGCCCCATCTGCCCTTAGTGAGAGGTCTCCCCTGGAAATACGTAAAAATATCATGATTACATAAAAATATCATTTTAATTGATGCTTGTGCATATATTTGTGTGTATATATATATCACACATAGTGACCATGATCCAGCAGTGATCAGTTTCTAGGCATTAATTATTCTCTCAGAAAAGACAAGAAGCTGCATGTGTAGAAATACTTTCATTTACTCTCCTACCTAGTCCTGGACTAAATCTAGTGATACTTGTGCACAATAGTAAGCTGCTATGTTCATATACTGTCAGATTATGGTTGCTGAGCTGTGGTTTGCCAGTTAAAGGCAGTTTAAAGGAGACCAATCCTTTTAGATTTCTCAAACGTACTTCAGATATCTTGGAAGTGAATATATTTTTACTTTAATAAACATGAAACTACATTTAAGACAAAGCAGTGATGAGTAGTATTCCTCCTGTTTCAATTACCTCTGGTTTTTCTTCTTTAAAAATTATTATGGTTTCTCACTGTTATCTGTGTACATTGCATATACTTTCTCAAGTGTTTGATCATATAAATGCTCACACACATTAAATGTTCATGATGTACATCTGGCTCATAAGTATGTTATTTTCTGTAATAGGATTCAGTTAGTATTATTTGCAGTGACTACTAAAGTCTTGATTATTTCCAAACATAGTCACCTTAGTCCAGTGGACTGGAATATATTTTGGGGCTCTGACACATGCACATCTACATACATGGTTTTCTAGAGATAGAATGAACAGCATAAGCAGTGGCTGCCTTCTCCTTATGAGTGCTAGGAGTGCCAGTGAAAGGTACACAGAACATTCATTCCCTTGCACTGAAAAGAACAACGTATGTACATCAGACCTCTGCAGAGCGTATATTAAGTTGAGTGGATCAGTACAATATGTTCTGGTGCAATCGTATCAATCTGCCAACATAGTGTCTTCCAATGGAGTACACTTTCTCTGTAGCTGTCAGAACCTAGTGTTCTTCATTAAGAAACTTGTGAAGTGATCTGGCAGCAAAATGAGCCTTTATGATATATAGCTTATATGCCTTTTTCAAAGGGTACCTAAGTCATCATTGCAAATTACCATGGTTAAATGTTAATTTAACTGCATCCTTCAGTTAAAGATTGTCTCTTAGATATAAAGGCATGAATTCATTCAACACTGAACAAGTTCATTTTAATTCCTTTCTAGAGACAAAAGGCATCCTTGTTTCCATCTTGCCAAGTCCAATATGGAAAATGTTTCAACCGTTTCTTGTGTTTCAAAATAGTGATGGAAGATCAGAACCATGACAGGACTAAATCTGAGACAGAACTCTGTCTCAAAACCTGTTTCTCATGTCACTGTTTTGCTATGAACTAGCAATAAAAATAGTGCATATATGCACGTGTCAGAAATTGCATCTGTGATTATAACAAATAATGAGCCTTGCCTGCCCAGCTTCAGTACCCATTCCTCTCACTTGGAAAACTAACTATTGGCAGGACTGGCCTGAATGGCAAACTAGACCTCTACTGACTCACAATGTGGCAACCATGTCGTACTATCATAATGGAAACAGTTGATTTTAAAGACAGGTTAGCTTTTTTGTTCATACTGTATTATCAGTAGCCCAATTACAAACAACCAACTTATGGAAAAGTCTTTTACCATGATTTTATTTGATCATCTATATCAGCCTTTCCCAACCAGTGTGCCTCCAGATGTTGTTGGACCACAACTCCCATCAGCCTCAGCCAGCATTGCCAATGGTCAGGAAAGATGGGAATTGTGGTCCAACAACATCTGGAGGCACACTGGTTGGGAAAGGCTGATCTATATTAATAAAAATACATAGTGTGGTTTTGCTGCCACACATTCTGAGGTGTGGTAAAGTTTTGGAGCATTCAGAAATGGAGAAGGGTCACCCCCCCCTCCATTTACCACTAGAAAAATTTGCCATCTGTATTCACCCAGTTGATTTCAGAATTTTTTTCAGCATTCCCAATTGTAATTTTTGTTCAAAATTAATTATGGCTCATTCTTTATATTTTTTTAGAATCAAATTTTTTTCAGTGTGGAATGAATTCATGCCAGTCACTGAACCAAAAATGGAATGTCCCTTGTCTTAGTCCATACCAGGGACGTGCATTCATTGTGGAAAAAATGGGAAAATGCAGTGAACCTGGCTATTTGGTTCCTTTTGTCATATTATCAGGAGCTGAGTGACACAGACAGAAAAGACTCTCAGATGAGTAGCTAGTGCCATTCATGCTTCCCTTTGAGGTTCACCTAGCTACGGAACAGGGCATGGCTAAGTCTGATGACGAGAGAAAGAGACACTAAGTAGGGGGAAACCGACACACTGTCTCCCCAATTGTCAATTCAGACACATTTTAGCAATAGGGCCCATCAGTGTAATAAGTCTTCTTTTCATACAGGAACCCCCAGTCACTGACAAGGAGAGGGATGTGAAGTAAACAGATACTCTGTGATTTCTTCACTCTTTGAAAAGAGGCAAGAATGTTTGGGTCTATGGTTGCTTGCAAATTAAAAGCACAATTCCTCATTGCTTTCCATTTGTATTTTACATTTTTATATTCTAGATTTACATAGTCTGGTCTGATCTTCATTCTTAGGGTGTTTGGGAGAGATTAGGTAGGAGGGTAAATGAAAGCTTATTGTTTGAAAAACAGTCCACATGTCTGTCCACTTCCTGCTTATTTGTAGGGCTAGCCTTTTCTTCCTATATTCTTATTCTTGTTTTGGGAAACAGGTTAGGGGGCATGTTTCTTTATAAAAAGACTTGTGCCACATTTCTATCCTGTCAAGCACAACTTCCTGGAAGAGTCGGAGTTATTTCTGTGTTCAGTATTTCATTATTCTTAGCCTATTTGAGTTGGGGGCTAACAACTTAAGTCTGGGAAAGAAAACCTTTGAAGACTAGAGGGACAATGTTTAATTGACATAAGAGCCCTGCTGCATCAGACCAAAGGCCCATCTGAGGCCTACGGAAAGGCATGCTGTATCAGACAAAATGTCAACCAGATGCCTGTGAAAACCCTGCCAACAGGATAGGAGTAAAATAGCACTATACCCCTCCCCCCTGATGCTCTCTCTCTCGCTCTCACACACACATACACACACACTCACACACACCCCTCTCCTAGGATCATATTTTTTCTACCTGCAATATTTATCATTCTGTTTGGTTTGGCCAAGTTTTGAAAAGTAGAGATGCAACATCTCCCTTGTCCTTGCCTCCTAGGATCTTGATTTGTTCTACATTGAATATTTACGTTTTTCATTACATTTGGACTAGGAAGTAACAACTGAACTTGGCTGGAACCTTTGAAAAATAGAGTGCCTGCATTCCGTTTCTGTCAAGCCCAGAATTAACTTCTGCCTTGAACGTTTATCATTCTGAGTCAGTTTGAGTTGGGAGCCAGCAATTAGGGGCAATTGAACTCTTGTGCCCAGGTCTTCCCATGTGATTCTCTTCCACAGTGAGAAGATATATTAGCGTTTTATAAGAGTTAAGGTATTCCTATGTGCATTTCTTAATGGCCTATACAGTGAGGAGCCTTTTCCATATCTGTCAGAAATTTGGGAGGTGTGATCCCAGGGGTGGGGTAGTAGAATGCCTGAAAAATTCATGGAAAACACAGAAGTTACAGGCATTATTTATTTATTAATTATTTGATTTATATCCCGCCCTTCCTCCTAGCAGGAGCCCAGGACAGCAAACAAAAGCACTAAAAACACTTGAAAACATCATAAAAACAAACTGTAAAATACATTAAAACAAAACAACTTTAAAAACATTCTTTTTAAAAAGCTTTAAAGACATCTTTTTAAAAAGGGTTAAAAACATATTGTTAAAAAAACATATTAAAAAGCAATTCCAACACAGATGCAGACTGGGATAGGTCTCAACTTAAAAGGCTCGTTGAAAGAGGAAAGTCTTCAAAAGGCGATTAAAAGATAACAGATGGTGCCTGCCTAATATTTAAGGGAAGGGAATTCCACAGGGTAGGTGCCGCCACACTAAGGTCCGTTTCCTATGTTGTGCAGAACGGACCTTCTGATAAGATAGTATCTGCAGGAGGCCCTCACCTGCAGAGCACAGTGATGGACTGGGTTTATAAGGGGTAAGACTGTCATTCAGGTATCCTAGTCCCAAGCAGTATAGGGCTTTGTACACCAAAACTAGAACCTTGAACTTGGACTGGTAGCAAATGGGCAGCCAGTGCCATTCTTTCAGCAGTGGGGTGACAAGTTGGCAATACCCTGCCCCAGTGAGCAGTCTCGCTGCCGCATTTTGCACCAGCTGCAGCTTCCGGACCAACTTCAAGGGCAGCCCACATAGAAGAACAGAAGAACAGCTAGGTCTCCTACTGTAATCAACGGGGTTGGGGGGGGGATGCTGAAAATAGGCCAAAATTGACTTTCATTGTAATAAACAGAACAGAAAATGAAGGAAAGTTTTAATAATGAAGTAACAAAACATTTTCCCTTGCACACCACTAGCAGTTTACATTTTATAAAAGTATCTGTTTAAGCCTCCATTAGAGTTTTCATGAGGATAAAAGCCATGATAGATTCAAAGTTTGCTCCTCTCCTTGCAGAAAGAGGCAAGAATAGTCTGACATCCACATCTAATACACATGTAGTATGATTGTTTTTGCTGTAATCAGATTTAGGCTGCAATCCTAAACACCCTTACCAGGGAATAACCGTCAGTGAACAATGTGGGACTTATTTCTAACTAAACATGCATAGAATTGTGCTATTAAAGTAATAACCTTACAGCTGCTGCTTGTTCCTTCTTACAATAGTTTATGGATCATATGTTTGAGTTCAGCAGTCAGAAGAGAGTTTCCAGCTTTTGTTTTTAGGAATGTCTGTATGTCGTTACCAGGCACGTAGTTATCATTGTTGTCAAGCTTGTTTGGAAACAATAACTAAGAGCTACATTTTATTATTATTATATATTATTTTCCCATGTGTTGTCAAAAGAAAACAATCATAGTTCCTTGAAAAGGGATTGTTAGTAGAGCACATAATCTCATCAAGTACAAAAATATTGATGTTACTCAGATTTTGTTGTATTATGAGCTGTATAATTGCAAGGTTGACAGGTAGTTCAGTAATTCTGACACCTCAGTGTTAGGAAAATGCCTGAAGCTTTACTAAGGGGACTGTTATGTTATATCTAGGGGACTGGGAGTCTGATTTAGTGTGAACTTTTGGAGAATGAATATGCTGACAACATCATACGTTGGGTGGGGGGGATACATTCTTACAGATAGTCCATCTTTCACAATGGCAGCATTGTTGTAAAAGAATATCCTTCTTTAGTTTATGCTGCTTACAGAGTTTAGATTTTTTTTAACATATGAAGATTCTTTTTCCTCCCTCTGCTTCCTTGATGCATACAAAGCTTCTCCTATATCTTTGTTATAATGCATGATATGTGGGTTTTAAAATTTAAAAATGGCAGAATTGAAGTCACTCTGTTTAGGGAGTGAAGTTGTTCCTGCTGGTATGGTAAATAAGGCTTTAAATGTATTGGCTAAATCTTTGTAAGATAGAATTTGTTCTTGAGAAATTGGAACAGCAGGAGTATATCAGTATGGTTTCATATCTGTGATCAATATTTAACAGATCTTTGAATATCTTAAAATGTTATTTTAAGGACCTTTAGCATCCTTGTTTAGGGTTTTCCATTTGAAGCAGAATTTTTTATATCACAATATCTTTACATAAAAATTCATGCTGAATGAAACTATCAACATAGGTCTTTACTGTCCTAATTTTGTCAAGAAGCTCTACATATCTGAATAAAAGTCACATACAAAGATATGTAACTTCCTAAAGTAGTGTCATTTATATATTTAAAATATTACAGGTGGTTAAACAGAATTAATATGCTTGCTGCTGGATATGCAGAAAGAGAGAGGATCAAACAAGAACAAGGTATGGTACAGTTATTCTGGTTACGTCATTTAATCTCCATACTTAAAGGGGATTTATTCTGTAGTTTATTTCAGAATATTCCTTCAGATACAGCAACTGTTGTTCTTATGCAGTACTTTATTCAAAGGCATATGGACTTTTTAAAATATCCAGTGCATGCTTGACTACAAAAGGAGAAAGGAACAGTTATGTATGTGTTGGTGGCTGTTGGATCAAAACAATTTTTTTCTAAAGCATATTTTATTTATTTAACTTGTTAAGATACTTAACAGCTGATTATATTTCTATTTTATTTTTCTTAATTTTTTTATTAGGCAGAAGTGTGCTGAGTAAACTATACTGAGAGATGTAATAAAACAGTGTCATTTTGTTTAGTATATTATACTAAGTGAGGAAAGAGGGGTGAGACAACTGACAAACTATCCTAGTTTCTCCTCTAACCAGCACTTTTTGGGTTGACCTATCAGCCTGGCCTCCAGATTGCTGGAGTTGCTTTTTAATGCCAGATCAATAGATAATGAATAATTTGCTAACCACAGTTGTGGCTGATAGCACTGCCCTGCTATATATAACCAGGGTCTGGGTGGATGACTCAAATGGGAAGAATCTATTCCAGATTTTCTGAGAGGGGATGTTGATTCTCATTCTGTTGATGAAAGCTCATAGATCCTATAAGCAATTGGTGTTTGTTTTTTAAACAATTTATTTGTATATATGTTTGCATAGCTAGGGTATTCACACCCAACTATGCTGACACCAGTGTTATTATATGGTCCCATTCCACTTCTGAACTCTATCTACTGTTAAAAGGAATGACAATGATCACTTATTAAAAGCCACATCATATTTCTTCAGTTGCTCTCCTTTTCTGATTGTGACACATGCATATTGAAGAAACATGATTTCTTTAGTGGGCACTAGGACACCTCCAAGTGGCTTGTCTTCCTCCTGGTGCCCGAAGGCAGGAAATGATGACATTCCAGGTAGATACTGTGTGACCTGTCCCATGAAATGCCAGTTCATTTCCTGCTTTTGCTCGAAGTGGATCTCCTTTAGGTTGTGTTTTCTTTTGTGGTTTAATATTTTGTTTTATGTTGACTTTGGCTCTGTGTGAGTGTGCCCTCTGAGTTGATTTCCCCATCTCTCAAGATTAGTGTGTGGTGTGAAATTGTTGCTTCATTTATTGCTCTGTATATCTTTGTACCAGAATTAATTGGCAAATCTTGATTACTGTTTTATTTTATGGTGTAATTCACCACTTCATTGACTATTTTATCCCCCCAAATTGATTAGTAATTGTCCCTTTGATCGTTCCGTTGATCTATTCCTGTTTCCTTCATAATTAATTCTTCCTGTTAATTGTCTCTTGATTATCCTTTCAATTGATTCTCCTTTCCCACTCTCCAGTTTTGTATAATTAATTGTCTGCATGATTGTTGTTCCCTGCCGCTTTAGTCTACTACATTTTTAATATTTCCCATAACTGTTCCTGTGTGACTCTCCCTGTGGCTTCTCCCTGCCAATCTATCTTTTCACCCTTTTTACTCCCATTTGTTGCCTAAAGCCACAAAAAAGTCTCTTCAGAGCTGCAGATGACATCAGCGGTTATTAGAAGCTTGGTGGGCATGGTAGTGTTGTTGGCTAGAGCGCAACTTAAAATAGCAAGATCCTCAAAAAAGCAGCGAGTGGTGCCTCAGGTTTTCAGCATGTTGGATGGTGGCCACCATTTTGGATCACCTGAAAATGGCATGAAGACAGCACATAGCCTGAGTGGCCCCTGCAATAGTGGTAGTTTCCAGCAGAAAGACTGTGCACAGTCCAAATGGCACTGTGGTGGTGGGCGGATGTGCTGGCCCCTCATGTAGATTGAGATTGGTAAAGAAGACCAGAAGCAGTGGTCAAGTATAGAAAAGGCAGCTGCAGCAGTGCAACTACAGTTGGCACACTGGAGGATGAAATATGCAGGTGAGCCTTGTAGCATGGATCCTCTGTGGGATGAAGATCTGTCAGAGGAGGAACTGGAGTCTGCACCACCTCCAGCTCAAGAGGTGTTGATTTGCTCTGATTCTTCTTCAGGGAAGAGTTTGGGGGAGAGGTTGATGAATCATCACACCAAGCCCATTTCAGTCTATTAATATTAGGTGTCAGCCTTCTACCTCTGTTGAGTTAGGCTTAATTAAGTTACTTAAACGAATTAAGGAAGCTTTGCTTTCTGGTCTGTCAGCTGAGCCGGCTGTTTTCCAGATACCCTTGCACTCAAAGTGTGCCCCTATATCACAGCCAAGTGTTGCCTCAGAGAGTCTTGAATTTAATTTCTACACCATGAACTTGAATGTATCCTTACTCTGCTGTTAGGCGTAAGGCTCAAATTTGGGCTAACCCCTTTCCTAAGCTGGCTGATCCTGTTATATATGAGTTTCAACAAATAGCTCAATAGAGTCAGTGCAGATCAATCAATGCTTCTCAGGTGTATACTTAATATTTTTCATTGTGTCAGAACAAGACAGATCCATGAAGACAGTATTGGCTCTCAAGTTTCTCAACTGGTTCATTGTATACCACAAATTTCGAATGGAAACTCACCCCCATTTGGCAGGTGCTACACAATCACAACTGGTTGGGATTCACAGAACTGACAAAAGCCTTTACAGATGCCAATGCCCAAATCCCATCAGCTGTTTCTACACGTCTGCTATAGCACTTAACACTTCCAGCACAGGGCGATATCCTTTGGATTGGTGTCAACTCCAAGACGCTTCCCCACAATCCTGGTGATCTTTGTGGCTTATCTACAGCTCCAGGGCATACATCTTTACCCAGACCTGGATGACACATTGAGAAGGCGTACCAGGGTGTTCAAATAATGCTGGTGGCTTTAAGGACCACGGCTTCTTAGCAACAAGCAGAGTCACCTCATTCCTTCCTGTGAAGTGCAACACGTGGAAGAGACAATCAACACCAGGCAGGGTTTCCTGTCACCCTCAGACAGGAGAGTGAACAAGATCAAAGATGTGATGGCTCCTCTGCACTGGGTTCCATCTGCAAATATGATAGTCCTTGCCAAAGTCTTTGCCATCCTAATATCTGCCATCCAGGTGATTTCAAGGGGCCATTTCCGTTCATGGCTACTAGAGTGGGCTCTGTTGCCCCACCAACTGCCGTTGCACACAACCTGCACAGGCAAGTCTTCATATCAAGGCAGTGAGATTGTCTCTGAGACTGTGAGCCAAGGATGGCATTTTGACAGATCCAGTGTGGGTGGTGATGGTGGTGGATGCCAGTCTGATTGGCTAGGGGGCCCTCTACAAGAGGCAGAAAGTGCATGTGATTGGTCTTCAAATGAAGCCAGTAAGACCATCAATTGACTAGAATTGTGAGCAGTCCATCAATATTTTACTGTTGCACCACGATCCCACATGGCTTCAACTGACCACCTTGAAGTTGAACAGAAGCAGCTGTTGGGTACAGCCTTGCTCTTTGATGTCATCTCAATAATTTTAGTCTCTCATTGCCCCTTGTCCTTGCACATATACCAATACACATGGTCAGCATTTCTTTGTTAGTGTTACAGGCATCGGGTCAAGCTGCACAAGGTGGGTACAGTGGAGTTCCACTCTTCTCTGTAGGATGACTTAAAGATGGGGTTGAAGCCCAACACTTTATGCCACCATATGTACTGTCTAAATCCACTGGGGAGCCCTTGGGTGCTTATCTTTTTGTGAAACAGATTCTCAGAGGAACAGCCTTGGTCTGTCCCCCAGTTCAGTATCACTTCCATTCTTGGTACCTGCACAAAGTGCTAACAGCTCTTCAGAAGCCACCATTTGAGCCTTTGTGAACTATCCCACTATCAATTATGTCTTCCAAGGTGCTGTTCTTAGTGGCCATCACTTCTGCACGACACATCTTGGAGCTTGGAGCACTTTCAGTGGTGAAGCATCTTGTATCTTCCACAAAGAGAGGGTTGTATTGAGAGGTCAATGTGGCTTTGCACAGGGACAGGAATTGGTGTTACCCGCTTTTATGTCCTTCCCTTTTACATCCTTTGGAGTGCATTTGGCACTCTCTGGATATGTGCAGTGCTCTCAAAGTTTACATCATGGGACCAAACCTATCTGACAGTCTGACTATCTGTTTTGTTTCATCCAGCCACATTGGGATGAACATTCTCACATTCAACCCTCGCTAGGTGGATCCGAGCATGTATTTCTCTAGCATGTATGTGTCTGCACTTGTCTCCAGCCACTCACATAATGGCACATGCTAATGTTGGCTGCCTCTGTAGCTTTTTCTACCAGTGCACCTCTTCAGAAGCCATGTAGAGGGGCCATTTGGGCTAACTCGAACATGTTCACACGACATTATAGGATTGATACATAGGCCTTGGTTGATGCTGCTTTTAGTAGGTGGGTCCTCCAGCAGGTCCTACCACATGTCTGAGCAGCCAGTACCCACTAAGGTACAGTAGGGTTTGTTTGGGGAAATCTCACTTGATATTGCCCTAGTGCAAACACAAGGAACCATTGGCCCTATCTGAAAGTTATTTCTGAGTGGACACCTTGACATCTCCAACATATAATTTGTACGTTATCAAATTATAGATATAAGTCATGAGCAATGTGCTGAGGGATCATTAACCTTGGTCCTCTAAGTATTTTTGCATGCTTGTTTTTTTGTGTGTAGTCTGTTTCTTTCATTTTTTCAATAGTTAGTAGGTTTTTGCTTGGCAAAAAAAAGTAATCTGCTAAACTTCCAGTAAAATCAGTGAAGTCATATTGATTTTGATGAAATTTAACTACATATACCTTACTTTCCTTGAATTGTATCCTACAACTCTTGTAGATCAGAGCTTGGAAAAGTTACTTTTCTGAACTACAGCTCCCATCAGCCCCAGCCAGCATGGCCACTGGATTGGGCTGATGGGAGTTGTAGTTCAAAAAAGTAACTTTTCCAAGCTCTGGATGAAATAGTAAATTGGCTCACTGAATTTTAAAGCCTAATTATTTAAACATAATGCTAGAGTTATTTTACAAATCTATATTCATATTTATAACTACATATGATTTTATTTATATGCTGACATACCCTAAACAGTTCTGTAACATATGATCCAAAATAACCCAGGGTTGTTGTTGTTGTTGTTGTTGTTGTCTTAATTTGTATTGCTTAGATTACTGGAGTGAAAGTGATAAGGAAGAAGTAGACACACCATCAACACCAAAACAAGACAGCCCACCTCCACCATATGACACATACCCACGACCTCCATCGGTAAGTGTTTGTTTGTAGTAAATAGTTGGCACTGGTCCATACCCAGAAGATAAAGAAATATTTTTAGAGAGATGTTCATCCTCCATCCATTTCAACACAGTTTGCATGGGAACATTTTTTGGTTGGTGATTCTAGGGATGGAGAATATTCATGAAATTGGATTTATTACCAGATTTTGACATAATCCAACAATCCACATTATTTTCAGACTGGCATTGATTTCTTGTGGCAGGTTACATCTGTCACTGGAACTTTTGTTTTTTAAATCCACTCTAAATTTTGCATTATTGTCTTCATAACCAGCTTTCCTCTGAGCTGATGCATTCTTAACTCAGTGGAACAAGTGCCTATAGTATAAGCATTTTTGTTAGCAATTACACTTTTTGCTGGAAAAAAAAGAATCAGCAATTGCGCAAACAATCAGGAACTGACAGCCAGACTGTCAGAATTCAAACCAGCTACCAAACCCCATCCCTAGTGATGTCAAAAGTATCCTTTCTAGATGCTTGACATCACAGCAATCATGTTCGTATATATTATTTAATTTGGTCCTATATGTAGGAATAAATACCCCAAATCAGTGCACAGAGCAAGAATTGTGACAGGTATATAGCTTCAGATGGATCTTACAGAAAAATAAGCATATTTCAATTCTCATTAAAACAAACACTTAAAACCGTAGAACAGCTGCTTTATTAAAAACATTTGTTAAGTAATAAAATCTTTATTAGAATATCCTTGGAAGAACACGTTTTAATTTGTACATTGCAATTGTAAATTGAAGTCAAGCCAAGGTAAAATACCAACAGCAGCCCTTCCTTAGCCAACGTAAACTAATTTCTCTCAAAAGCATATTACCCTTCAGATGAAAATAGTTTCCATGCTTCCTTTAATCTCCTTTGCGTATTAAATAATGGACTGTTCTTGTACAAGTACAGCTAGTTCATACGTAATATTGATACATAGTTTTACAAATGACCAGGTAAAGATGGGTATACTTAATATCCATCAGATATAAAATACCACTGATATCGATAAGACTAAACAAAATGTTTGTATGATTGCATTGAGTGCACTCCCATGTAGTTATAGGGGTTTTTTCTATATCATAGCAAACCTATTTTCATAGATTCTCTCAGGAGTCACTTCTAAAATTCAGTTATGTTCTTCTCAAGTCTACGGGAGGCAGACTGCAAATTAAAAATGTGATTTCTTAAGGAAGTTAGGGCTAGAAGAGCATTTTACTTCATCAAAAAAAGGCCAAGTTCATTTGAAAAGTCTGAGCATTATTGTGTTATGTTCAAAAAGGAGTTTTTCTTTAATAACAAAATAATAGATATTTTAATAGTTAAGATAAGACAGTGTTTACCAGTAATATTCCTAGCCTAGCTGATTTCAACCATGCTAAAGGAGTCACAGAATGATGTTTTTATTTATTTATTTATTAGATATATATCCCACCCTTTCTCCCAGTAGGAGCCCAGGGTGGCAGAATGATGTTGTTTCAGGAGGCACAACTGCAATCATATGAAGTTGTCTTTGATCTTGCACTAGAATTTCCATATCCAGAAAAGAGATTTTGGCATGCTATCCTTTGTGTTTATGCCAAGTGTGGTTTCAGAGTGCCCATTGAATGACTGTACTGTGCACAATTGCCAAAGTGTGTTGCAAGGCACTGCCTCAGCTACAGCTAGGGTTTTATACTGGAGCGATGGAAGTTTTCAGTTCACCACCACCAAACCACTCACTTTGTGAAGTTGCTAGGGCTACCGTGACCCATAGGGGGAAGTAAAGATGATGACTTACAAAGTTAAAGCTTCTTCTGCAGTCTCCCCATCCTACCAAAATGCGCTGGTGTCTCCCTTAACAAATGTCACAGTTCATTCTGCCATCTACCAAATGCATTCTGCTTTGGTTGGCAGGTGGTTTTTCAGCAACACTTGCAGCTAGAAACAGACAAAGAAGACTAATCTAAATCACCACAGGAGCACTTTGGAAGATGATTCCACATTTCCCCTAGCTAGTGCTTACCTTACCTTACAACAGAAAAGAAAGGCCAAGTGGCATCTCCACAGCTGCCTTTTCTTCCTACATATTCCACTCTGCCAGCTTTTCCCAAGATCTGATCTTGCAACCTGATCCTGAGGATCTGTGTGTACATCTGTGTAAGCTGACTCATGGGTAGGGTTATCCCACCTTCCCCACATCTCCCTCAGTTTGTTTTTCCCAAGGCTTAAAGGCTTAAACTGTGCAGGCTTAGGGAGACAGGCACGAACGAAACCTCCATGAAATAATACAGCTGCAAAAGCATAAGCATCAGAAGATGACATGTGGAGATTATTGTTGGATACTCAAAACTTATGTTTGTGTGACTCAGCCCCACTTCCAGTCAGATCCTCCACCTACAGCCCTCCAGCAGCAGCTCTTTCAGTGATTCAGGCTGGGCCCAATTCAGTTCACATTGGTTCAGACCTGGTTCAGAATCTGAATCAAAATTCAGAAATCCGAATTTGGGTCCTCCCATTGACTTCCACTGCAAAACCAAAATAGCTATAACTTTTTTTTTTCTTCACATAGGTGCATGACATTTAGATACATGTGGATTAACCATGCCATATTGTAGACAGATAGATCCAGGGTTGTTGTGCTCTTTTCAAAGAATAAAATGTTTTTTTAAAAACAGCCATACCTTTCTTTGTGTTTCACATAAGTGCGTGCAACTTGGAGACATGGTAGCCCCTCCAGAGGTATTGACCCTACCAAATTGCATGCTGGTAGGTCCAGGGGATTTTGTACTATGCACCTTTAAAGTTTTTTTTTCTTAATTAAAGATTATAGTCAATTAGTTGAATACTCATTCATGCCAGTTCTCATCTTCCTGTCTGGCTTTTCTCATGAAGATTTGAAAAACAAATAGATTGAAGGGTTCAACTCCATCTCCCAGGCTCTGTATACATTCACCGTATGTGTGCTGCTTATGCACTGTCTGTATACAGTATACTGGACCATGTACAATGTGCTTGAAAGACTCTCTCTCTCTCTCTCTCTCTCTCACACACACACACACACACACACACCGAAAGTACTAATACAGACAGACACAGAAAACATATGTAAATAAAATGCAAACCTAACCTAAAATCCTAGAGCCCAAATTAGGTGGTGGGGAATAAGGGAAGTGACACTGCTTAAGTAACTAGTAAGACTAAAACACAGACAATAACTTTTTATTTTTATTATATCTATCTATCTATCTATCTATATCTATCTATATCTATCTATCTATCTATCTATCTATCTATCTATCTATCTATCTATCTATCTATCTATCTATCTATCTATCTATCTATCTATCTATCTATATAAAGTGTGAAAGGCAGTGAGAACAAGCTGCTAGTTTCCACACTTCCCTCCTCCCAAGCACTGTGATTGGAGAATATTGAGCAATAGTCTAGCCCTGGATTGAAAAGTAGAACTGTCAGTGAGTAAGTCCAGCTCCCCTATTATCAAAGAACAAAGTCCAGTATTATCAGTATCAGGTCTTGCTGTTTCAGCTCTTAACTTCATCCACAACATTCACAAAGTCTCAATTACAGTAATAGCCATGTGAGCTGCCATTTATTATTATATTGTGGTATTTTATCTTGTTTTCTAAACTGTCCAAGAGCAGTATATAATTTCTAAAAATAAATACTGGGTAATTAGAGAATATGGGTGATACCCAACTAAGGGTTTCTGCTTACACAATGGAATTTTCACCCTCTCCCCTGCCCAAACCCCGTGCCCTCCACAAATTTGCTCCAGACAGTTGGGGAAAACCCCAGAACTGATTTGGGGCATGCATAGGGGGAGAAGAGATGGGAAATCCTTGCACTGATAGAATGAGTAAGTTGGATACCACCCTATATATTTATTCTTATGCCAGTGGTTTGCTCATCTATGGCATGCCGTGACAATACCTCTGTAATAGTAGACTCTATCAACATGTCTTCCTTTTATTACAAGGAGGGAATACCCCTCTCAACCAGTAAAATTAATCATGCCTCCAAACAAGGATTCCAGGCTGATGACATTAAACAACACAATAAAAAAGAGAAAGTAATTAAAATCAAAGCTTCTAAGGAACCATAGTTCAAGTATCAGGATCACATCATGAGCAGTCTTCCATATCCATCTTGTCACGATAGCAGAGAACCTCTGCACTATATAAATCTTCTGTCAGGAATCTATAGCATATTGTGATACCCCAATCTGCTGAGAGTTCATATGTCTAACAAGATGGACACCTATGTAGGAACCAAACAAGATGGTTTGGGCTATGTATTCCAGGCAGTGGCCCCCAGGTAGTCAGGATCCACCATGTCATTCAACAAGAACATGATTGACTTTGTGCTTCATCACTTTGGAACTCCAACAATAGACCTATCTCTATACAACAGAGAAATTCTTCAGATGGCACACAAACCCACTCGCAATCACAGGCATTCCTTATTTAGAGAGTGGTGAGGATGGTTCCTCTGCATTTTTCTTCCTTTGTTAAGTTTTGGAAGCATGTTCAACAAAATTCTAGTAGAAGAAACTTCCTTTGAATCCCTTCTTCAGTAACACACTGTTTTCTGAATATTGTCTTTATTATTTAGATGTACACCTTGCTCTTCATTGTTAGGGTGACTTTATCATGAAATAGCAATTTTGTGAACTCCATGTGGAAACAGGGAGTCATACAGATATATTAAATACATCTGGTCCCATTGCCATAACTGTTGGGAAGATATCAGACTTCAGCCAAAAAGTTGACATGGTAAAAAGACCCTGTAGTTTGACCGTGTGTACCATGAGATCTGGCCCCTGAGTGTCTATGCAAACATATGTAGTTTTTTCTTTACTATTTTGAACTTTGAGATTTGGATTGAACTATTTGGAGCTAGATAAAAGCAAATTAAAGGGTTTTTTTAATGTTTGCCTGGTGAAGGTGTAGGAACATAAAAAGGCAAAGAAGCAGCTCTAAATATTGGTATTTGCGCCAAATATAAAATACAGAATACCAGGGAATACTGTGTGGCAAAGCCAAATAGCGATTGCACTCTGAGATCTTTCTAGAAATTTCTGCTTCAAGTGCTTCTGCTGTTTAAGATTAATGGGATGGCTACATATGGCAAACCGTGTCTTCTTCTTTTTGGTACTCTTTATGAAATTCGTTACCAAGGATTATACTTTTGTAGATGGATTTCCTTTTTTTTTTTTTTTTGGCTTCGAGAGCTCCTGTCATGAACTTGAAAACATGGAAAATATAAGTAAAAAATTAAATATATATCCTTGATAGCTATAGTACATAGTCCATGACCTTTGTATATTGCAAACACATATCTATCTTTATAATATATCTGAAGCCAGAATGTTATATTTATATTGCAGATGAGCTGCGCAAGCCCTTTTGTGGAACCAAAGCATAGCCGACTCTCTTCCACTGAAACTTCCCAGTCACAATCTTCACATGAGGAGTTCCGTCAGGAACCAGTGGGGAGCACTACTGAATCTCCCATTCGCAAAACAGCCAGCCAGCGACGCTCATGGCAGGATTTAATAGAGACTCCACTGACAAGCTCAGGCCTGCACTACCTACAGACTCTACCACTTGAGGACTCCGTTTTCTCTGACTCCGCTGTTATCTCTCCAGAACACAGACGGCAATCAACTCTTCCTACTCAAAAGTGCCATCTGCAGGATCACTATGGCCCTTTCCCTTTAGTAGAGGGTGAGAAAATGCAAGCCCTAAATGGGAATGGGGGCAAGCCCCGCAGTTATACTCTGCCACGGGATAGTGGGTTCAACCATTGCTGCCACACGCTCTCTGTCAGTGCCTCCAACCATCAAGAAGAATTGCCACAGAAAGAGCAAGAGGAAGAAAAGGGAAGGGAAATAGCACCAGAAAACCAAGAAGATGAAAGTAAGACTAATTATATTTGGAATTGTTTAGAAATAAATTGCATGTAGAAAAGGAAAATTGTGAATATGACTTTTAATTTTTCCTTGGTTTTGTACACAGTAAAAGTAATTAATTGTATTACCTTTAACACAATATTGTTGTTGTTGTTGTTGTTGTTATTTGCCCGCCCTTCACCAGCAGGTCCCAGAGCAGATAATAGTCTAAAATTCAGTATTAAAAGCAATTAAATTACATTCACAAGAATAGGGTAGATCCTAAAAACATACATTTCAAATGCCAGAGGGTAAAGTGCCAAAGGCCTTCCACATATATGTCTCAAGGCAATGTACACAATATAATAAAAGCAGATTAAAAAAAGATATAACAGCAAATGAATCAATTGAAAAACAATGAAAGAAGACACTCATGGCAGAGACCTGTTCATTCAACTGGGAGAACTTGTTGGAACAAAATGTCTGCAATTGTTTCTGGAAAGTTCAGGTAGACAGTGCCTGTTGTATTTCAACAGGAATGCTGTTCCACAGATATGGGGCAGCCACACCAAAAGTCCTGGTTGAGTTACCGTTTCCACAAGGAACCCATACAGCATATTGTTACCTTACTATATCAAATATCAGAATAGCTTTAATTGCAGCATGGGGTTATTGTTCATGTTTATTATTGTAATTTTGTTTATTTTCTCATTTTTATTTTATTTTTACCTTTTGCTACTTTGCCTATACTCATGTGCTTATATCTTGGATGCTAACTTCTTCCATAGTTGTGAATTTCTTGTTTTGTAACAAATATGTTTATGTTGTTCCTTGAACTTTGGAAAACACATATTTCATGGTAAATGTGAAAGATTTATTCCCAGCCCTAGGGCTCTTGCACTGTGTAAGGCTTTAGTCCTGATGGTTTCAGTTAGGCCAAGAGATGTTCAGGACCATCTCAGGACATTTTGCTACCCCAGTCTGAGAGGTGAGCCCTACAGTTAACTGCCATGTTCCAAAGGGTGCTGATGTGCAGCTCTTGAATTCCACACTACTTGTGCGGTGTCCTTAGAAGTATTGTTGCAGCTGTATAGGTTCCTCCTGCAACAAGGCTGGCCTAAATTCCAACACAGATGGATGCTAGTGTTAAAAACTGAATATATAATCCAAGATTTTTCACTAATATTCCACCATTTTCTATTGCACACTGAGAACCTAGTAAAGGAGTTGGTATAAAATATAAACATTATAACCACTGAGTGTAAAGGCTGAAACCTCAGGTTCTTGTTACTATGGTTACCAGAATTCTGCTAACAGTATTGGCATTTTATTTTATAGTGTTTGTACAAATCAGTCAAGTTGCCACATTTTTACAGCTCTACTCCTGTGCCCTTAACAGCACCCTCACATACAGAAATCAAGTGGCTGCGGTTTTTCTGGCATAACAGCCCACTGCTGTTTGCCACAATGGAAGCATAAAAGGTCAACAGGGAGATGCACATCCCCGAACACTTGGGGACCTACATCAGATAGCACAATTGGCTTCAGCTTCGTGGCTCATGTGTGGATAGATTTGAAACCCTTCAAACTAATTAATTAATAGGGGTTTTTTTTAAAAAAAATCCTTCTTCAATTAGATATCAGAGTGGTGTACAAAACAAGACTAAACTGCCCATACCACCATAAATATATCCATAAACTCCAGTCAAACCATCTTTAAAAGGCAGGAAAACACAGTAGGGCAGACTAAATAGCTAAAATGCTTGAGGAAACAGAAGACTTGATGCTAAAAAGGATAACAGTCTGCGCCAGTCATGCTTCCATGTACTTACTACTGTGATTCCGTCAAACATAAACATACCTGACATTTAAATTCTTTAAATTGTGCAGGGCTTCTTACAAAGTGAGTTAGAACAAACATGTGAGAGATGCAACTTATGTGTCATAGTTGAAAATACTACATTTTATCTTAAAAAGGCATTTTAATCATTTGACAGATGTTTCATGTCTTAATATATCCCTAAAAGTAACAAATGGGCCTATTTCATTTTTCTACTATATGCAGTAGTATACTAAGTAATAGTACCATACATTCTATTTTATATATAAATTATATAATGTATGCTTATGACATTTTTATTTTGTTGTGGTTTATCTTTTCATCTGGGAAGCATAAAGCAGTGTTGAGCACATTTTGGTTATACCAATACTGTGTAAGCCTAAGTCGTTGGCTTGTTCCCAGGACTTCTGGATAGGATAGACTTTGAAGATATACATCACTTGAGTTGTTTGCACCAGACAGAATCTATTAAGTATAGCTGATGTTCTGGCTATTTTCTTTCTTAGTTAGCAGAAGGACCATTAATGTGTCCCTACCTCTGGAATCTCTGGTGTTATAAATGCACATGTATCGTATGGTATCTTGGATGTTCAAAGGGGGGGGGGGAGTCAGGAAATATATCATTTTAGAAATACACCTGATAAGTAAGTTCTGTTGAGTGGCTGAAAGTCCACTACTACTGGAACCAAAACCTTCTGTTCTACAACAGCAAACATATTTTATAAGTCACCTTCATTTATTTTTAAAAAATGTTCTCGGTATAACTTGAAATGCTCACTAAGGGAACCAAACATATGGAATGAAGTTAGAAAAAATTAAGTGACTGTTATAGAGTATGTGTGTGTGTATTTTATGCTTGGTTATATTCAGCCCCCAATGTAAGTTCTCTTAAACTAGTTCAATTGCTATTTCATTGTTTGTTACTGGTTTTTACTACTTTCATTTGTCATCAGAATGTTAGTCATTTAAATTGATTTCCCAATATTTTCTTTCACAACCAAGAAGTATAACCATTACAAATTTGATTTAACTTCTGATCCAGTTTCATTACTATTTTTCACACTCCAGTTTGATTACAGTTCAATCACTTTGAGCCAGCTGAGATACATTTAATACATTTTAAATTCTTATATTTGCAAAGTAATTCCTATAAAATTAATATAATGATGAATGTTATTTTCACACACTCATACAACATTCTTTATAACAGTTGGTCACATTTCAAAAAATTCATTTTAGTCCTGAATATGCTGTTTGTACTTTGGCTTTCATGGGAGGGACTGCAAACACAGTATTAGATGTCTGAGACTTCACCTCTCATTCTTGTGTTGCTGGAAGAAATTCATCAGATTGGGTTTTGGTGCCACCTTGTGGTCAAAGGCAGGAAAGGGAGTAGGCAGTTCCCATAATGCACTACTCCAGTTCACTTTCCTGTCTCTTGTCGAAGTGTTGGCATTTTTTCCAGCTCCCATCTTTTATTCAGGCTTGAATTATTTTATATTGTATTTTCTGCTTTCCTTTGTTTTGCTTACAATCAGCAAAATTACCAATTTCAAGCTCTACCTTTCAGCCTAGTCTCAGCACCAAGAGTATTCACGAAGGTTATGGTTGTCCTGGTGGCTCATCTTCACCTCCAGGGCATCCATATATACCCCTAGTTGGACAACCTGCTAATTCATTCGTTGGCAAGTTACAGGCCCTTCAAGATCTTGAGGTCATGGTATTTGAACTCAAATTTCACGGTTTCTGGTGAATCTCCAGAAAAGTCACCTGAATCCTATGCAACACCTAATCCATCTAGGAGCGCTTCTGAACACAGTGGGACAACATCTCTCTCACCAGACAGAGCACAGTCCATCAAAGCAGAGGCCCTCAAGTTGGTGGTGTCCAAAACAGCAGATCTAATGTCTTTAGCAAGGGTCCTTGGTCTACTAATATCAGCATCACAAGTGACTCCATGGCCAAACACCATGTACAGTCTCTTCAGTGGTTCCTTCTCCCATTTCAATGTGCCATCGCCTTCAGACAGCATGTTCAACTCTGACTTACTCCTGCACTGAGAGCAGCCATGAACTGGTGGACTCAGGATTGAGAACAGAACAAATGAGGAATATCAACTGGTTAGAGTTAAGAGCAGCATGCCTTGCCCTGTAGTTCTTCGCTCCTCATCTCAACCTGTCCCATTTCCTTTTAAGGACCGACAACACTATGGTAAAAGCAACAACAAAAAAAGGAAGGGGCACAGGGTCTGCAGAACTGCAGGCAGAGGCTTCCCTGCTTCTCAGTTGGGCAGAGCTTCACCTTCAATCCCTGTCCACCAAATACATGAGCATCCTATGTTCTGGCCATAACAGAAAATCAGTGAAACCAGGGGATTGGATGTTTCACCCAAAGATCTTCCTTCGTTTTCACTTTGGGAAGCCCCTGGTAAACCTCTTCACTTCAAAAGACAATCACCAGCTAAAGAGATTTTTCTCAAGGTTCCATTCCCCCAGGGCAGAAGGCCTGAATGCTGTCAGTGCACCTTGACCTTCCTTCCAATACCCATCCTACCACAAGTATTAAGGAAGATCAAGGCTGTCAGAGAATCTGGCTCTTGCAATATCTCCTCCACACCTTCCACATTGCCTGGACATAATCTCCCAGAGTCCTCTACTTCACCCAGACCCAAACTGGCTCCAACTGACAACCTGGATATTCAACGGAGGCACCTGAAAAAGTTTGGCCTTAACACTGAAGTCACTGAAACCATCTCAGCTTCCAGATGCCCATCTGCTGTCCGCATTTACTCTTCAACATGGAAATCCTTCAACTCATGGTGCTCCTCCAAGCAAGTATCTGCCCACAAGGCAAAGATTTCTCATATCCTGACTTGTCTTCAGGATGGGTTGACAAAAGGTCTTAGACAAAGCACATTAAAAAGACAAGCTGCAGCAATTTCGTCACTTATTTCAGATCCAGCATCCACACCCCTATCCACCCATCCACTCCTGAAATGTTTCCTACAGGGTGCAACTCTAAAATGTCTGCCTACTGTGCATAATTTCCCTCCTGGGATTTGCATAAGGTCCTGCGGCCCTGCAGAAGCCCCCTTTGGAACCCTTATTCATTGTCCCACTAAGGATTCTGCCACCGAAAGTTCTTTTCCTCATGGCCATAACATCTGCCCGCAGGGTCTCAGAACTGAATGCCCTTTCAGTGGCCAAACACCTTTGCATTTTTCATAAAGATAGGGTCATTCTCCAGATTCCTCCTTCCTACCTAAAAGCATTGACTAAATTTCATAGACAGCCAGAACTAATTCTTCTGACCTTTTGCCCTGCCCCATCCCATCATGTAGAACATGCCTGGCATTCTCTGGATGTCAGACGGGCACTGAAAGTCTATATTGCCGGGACTAAGGACACTAGAGTGACCAGTACACTTTTTGTCTCTTTCCACCCAGCCTCTCTAGGGCATCTATTGAGATGGATTAGAGCTTGCATAGCTCTTGCTTATGAGGCTCTGAGGCTTCCTGCCCCTGGTAGAATCGCTGCCTACTCTGCAAGAGTGCCGCCCTGGGCTCCTGCCGGGAGGAAGGCCAGGATATAAATACAAGAGCCATGGCAGCACTATGAACGAATGCTTCCATATAGGCAGCAACATGGGCATCCCCAAGTTCCTTTACCAGGCAGTATACAATTGACACTTATGCCTCTGCAAAGGCAGCGTGTGGCAGGAAGTCCTTCAGCAGGCCATTCCTAACTAGGGGACAGCCTTCATCTTATCGTACCCTATATGGGAAGCTTTAGAAAATGCCAATCTGATGAGTTTCTTCTAGCAACACAAGAAATAACCACTGGTTCTCTACCTGAACTGTAGGGAAAGAAACTCATCAGGCCACACTCTAGTATTGGCTGCCCTCTTTCCTGTACTGACAGCTCTACATTTACACTCAGAGAGTTCTTCTGTATCTACCAACTTATACAGAAGTAGGCTTTTTCTACTGCTATTATTTCTCCTTTGACCTGTTCAAGCTTGGCAAGGATGCAAACTGAAGGAGTGCATTATGGGAGCTGCCTACTCCCTTCAAGTTATCTTTCCTGCCTTTGACCACAAGGTAGCACTGAAACCCAATCTGATGAGTTTCTTTCCAGCAACACAGAACTACCATTCAGGTAGGGAACTAACGGGGGGGGGGTTGTGTCTTCTAGTAACAAAGACTATATTCATACTTATGGAGATGAAGCTTGTCCAAAATTGGAGCCTTTGGACCTCAGCTTCCAGGGCCTGTGTTCCATGTAATAAGAGTGGCCTGGTATGCCATCAGATGGCCACAAGTACATTCATGTAAAAATCAAGCAACTCTATATGACACATGTTCCAGGATTAAGGTTAAGAGACAGCAGTGGAGCCTATGTGCTGCTGACAGAATTTGATGCATGTGGTTAGAGATCTCAAAAGACAAGGAAACTCTGAGGTTAATTTTAAGTAAGACTTTAAAACAAACAAAATATTTGGTAATAAGTTACTAGCTTTTGTTTTTGTTTTTCTCTGTTACTTAAGTTTTGCTTGCAGAGAAAATACAAAACTCCTGCTTAAGCATTATTGTTTTCTATAACAGATAAGTGTTAGATTTCTTCTATCAAGTCCTTAGTGTTTTTCATTATGAATGACTCCATTGTTTTCTGTTATTGATTTCCACCCCGTCTTACAATAAGTAAATGAAGAGCTTGTTTCTTTCCCTGAAGCATATTCTTTCAGTAGTGGTTCCAAGAAACAAAGCGAGCCATGCATAGCATCCTTTGTGTCATTCAAGCCATGAGACTCTTTTGTGTTTCAGTTACAGCCTTATGTAATTTCTATATCCACCTGAAAAAGTGGTTATCTAAAGTATTTAGAAGATACTTTTTCTGTGAGATAATCTCTAGCTAATATAATTTTTTTTTTAATATCATAAATATTTTTTATTTTGAGACGTTTTGATACATTGTTAATGAATATGCTCTCCTGGTACAAAGTATTGTATAATGAAACTGTATACTAGTTGAAGGAGCTATAATCAGCCTTTCCCAACCGGTGTGCCTCCAGATGTTGTTGGACCACAACTCCCATCAGCCTCATCCATTGGCAATGCTGGCTGAGGCTGATGGGAGTTGTGGTCCAACAACATCTGGAGGCACACTGGTTGGGAAAGGCTGAGCTATATGATCTTTCTCTTTTCCGTTAGTACAGGGGTGGTGAACCTTTCTCACCCTGAGGGCCACATTCCCTTGTGCCAGTGGTGGGAGGGGCAGAAGGCAAAAGTGAGGGGAACAATGCATTTAACTGTTGCACAACTAAAGTCAGAGGTCTCTACACAGATACACCTGCCTCCATCCATGCAAACAAGATGCATTGTGACAGTTCAAGGAGTAGCCTAGGGAGAGTCCTAAGGGCCCGATAGAGAGCATTCAGTCTTCAGGCTTGTGGGTTCCCCATTCTGCTGTAGTTTGTTCCTGGATTCTCTGCAGTTTTAGCTGTAATTTTAGCTGTAATTTCCTGGTAAAGCTCAAACCCTCCATCTAGAAATGTATACTCTCCTAGGCCTCTGATGTTTTTGGCAGTGGTGGCAGTGATAGAATGGCATGCATTTGCCTTTCTGACAGCCTCTGCTGGAGCACTGCTGGTTGGGGCATGGCACCACCACAGCAGAGACTGCAGCTGTGCCCAGGTGCCTGGTAGGCAGTACAAGTCCCTCAAATAGGCTGTTTTGGAGCAGGACACCAGAAGCTTTGGATCCACAGGATCCAAATTCCATCAGATCCCCTCCCCTCAGCTCTCTGGAACATTGAGAAAAGGCAGCAGGGCCTTAGATATGGTAGTGGCTTCACTGCTTTGCATCCCTCTGCCCACCTTTCTGCAATTTAACCATCTATGGTGCTGGTTGTTGAAATGCACTGTTTCCTATTATTAACTATGAAATCTACTGTAAGCTTGACATCTGTTCCTAAAGAATCGTATGTACATTAGTACTACTGCCTTTCAAGTCAATGGCAGTTTATCATCTTCAAGACCTAATTGATCTATATCAGATTTGTGGGAGTGAAGGCCGGTATTAAATAAAAGAACAAAGCAGGTGTGCTAGCTTACAAACAGGGCCAGTGCTAAAGGCAGCCAGATCTGGCCCTGGCTGAGGGCCCCTAGGGCTACAGGGGGCCCTCGCTAGGGTGGGGGAGGAGTAGCACTCCCACAATCTGTGGCAGAGTACTGCTGCGGATCGCAGGGAGAGAGCTTCTCAGCCACCCACCCATTCGCTGGCTCCACCTACCTGTCTCTCCTGTATTTTGTGGCTGCGCAGGCTGCCATTAACCAAGATGGTGGCTGAGGTTTCCCTAAGGTGCTGATGCTCCTGCCGCCATCTTGGTTGATGGCAGGGATGCGCGAGCATAGTACGCATGTGTGCTATCAACCAAGATAGCGGCAGAGGCTTTATCCCCTTAGGGAAACTTCAACTGCCATCTTGGTTAATGGCAGCCCAGCACACACAGCCGCAAGAGACAGGAGAGACAGGTAGGTGGGGCGCACACATGCATGCGCACATATGCCGGGGCCCGGGGCAAGCTTCATAAAATATGTTGTTGCTAGAAGTGTTTATCCAAGTCCTATGGATAGTGCTATCAGTGTCTGGATGTCTCAGTTTGCAGTGTATGTACAGCATGTCATGTTTCAAAGATAAAAATAAAATATATTCCGGAGATAAAAGAAAAATTAATTCTGTCTGTTGTAAGTGATGTCCCTTCATGGATCTATGTATGATGTTCAATTAGATATTATAATCTTTAGTAGGGGCTTCACCACATATACACACACACACACTCCTAACTCACCCCCAAGACTCCCAAAGACATACATAGAGCCAGGGGCTACCAAACACCCACCCACAGGGACTCCCAAACATACACACACACCAGGGACTCACACACACAAACTCCCAAAAGCCCCACACACACACCCCTAGCCAACTCCCAAAAGGTCTTCCAACCACAGGCAATTTTGAAAAGCCCCTCCACTGCCAGACAACTCCCAAAACAGCCTCCCAGGCACTCACTGCTGGCCTGTTTAGGCCACTTACCGGTCTCCTGCCTGGCCAGGCTGCTACCACTGCCATCCTATCTCAACTGCCTACCTGCGTCTCATGTTGTCACTGCCACCCCCTCGCCTGCCCCCCAATGCTTGCCTGCACACTCTACGCTTGCCCACCCTTACCTGCTCGCTCACCTACCCATGATGCCTGCTTGCCACCCTAATGCTTGCATGCATGCCCACTGCCAGCCTTGCTTCCCTCATTCTCCTGCCTTGGTTGCCTGCTGCCATGCCACACCCTCATGCATGACGGCTTACAAAAAGAATTGTATAGTTAGACAATATCCATAGTATATGCCAGGATGTCACACAGACAGAGCGGCATATTTCCCCCTTCTGAGCACCAAGAGTATAAAACACAACCTTTACATTTTTATGTGATACAGTTAATGTGATTCCTTAAAGCAGGGGTAGTTGCCCTCCAGATGTTGCTGGGCTACAACTGCCATCATCACTGACCATTGGCCATGCTCACTCAGTTGATAGGAGCTGGACTCCAACAACATCTATAGGGCACCATGTTGGCTATCCCTGGTTAAAGTGTGAAGAATCATTGCTTTCTTCCAATGTTATATAATGTTTGCACTCCTCCCCCAATAAATCAAATAGTTTCATCATTAGTTTTTGAACTTTAGAGAACCTAATACCTTGGCCTAGTTGAGACATCATGCTAAACCACAGTGTGAAGTTTGTTGATCACACTAAACTATGATTTTGAGCAGAGCTTGGAAGATTAAAAAAGTAATAAATTACAGATACAATTACATGGCCCAAAAAAGTAGTAATTACCATTACAACTACCATTACAACTACAATTGCTCTGAAAGGAGCTGAATGTAACCAAGCGTAAAATACACACACACATACTGTGCTGCATTTGCAGTATTTTAACTTTTTTGCATCTCGGGAAAATGTTTGCTTGGGTGAGTGTCCCTTAGTTGGTGGCAGGACAGGGTCCGGGAGGTGGTTAGGTGAGAGATTATGCTGGCTGGCTGATTGAGGGGGGTTGCAATTGATTTGACATGCAAAGATCTGAGTAGTGGCCTCTGCCTCCCTCCCCACCTCCCTTACCAGTGGAGAGACCACCATTGCTATCTTAGGGATAAAAAGAATTATTCTACTACCTCTGTATGTGTGTGTTTATTTTTAATGTTGTTTTAGGCTACTTAGATGTGCAGCAGCCAAGGCCAGCATCTTGTAGGTATTTTTTTAAAGTAACTGAAATGTAATTGTAGTGATTACTTTTGAGAAAAAGTAATCAGTTACTTTCAGAGCAATTGTAATTGTAACGGTGATTACTACTTTTTTGGCCATGTAACTGTAATTTATTACTTTTAAAAAGTAATCTTCCAAGCTCTGGCCAAATGCAAACACACACACGCATGCATGCAGACACACACATGTTGTCATCTTTCACCTCCACAGTTCTTTATCTGCATTCTGCTGCTGCCTCCTTCTCCTCCTTTATCCGTGTTCTTGCCCTCCGGCTCCTTTTCCCCTCCACTCCATTCTTCACCACCACTATCCATTTTTAAAAATAATTGTTTTCTCCACTCCACCCCATCTCACTGTCCACCTCCTCCCTTGTCGCCTCCTACCCATCCACAGAGCATGAGGAAAGAGTGACACTGCACAGAAGCCCAGTTTGAGGCACATGATTTTCATCCACAAATCAGAGGAGCAGAAGACTTCCCCTGCTTCCCCCCGCAAGTAATGCCCAAAAGTAATTCTAGAAACATTACAATTACTCCACAAAAGTAATAAAATTACTCCTAGTTCTATTACAATCAAAATGTAATTACCTACTCATTCCTCAAAAAAGTAATGAATTACAAGTAATGAATTACAAGTAATTGTAACAAATTACTTCCAAGCTCTGGTTTTGAGTGGGACTAGGGACGGAAAATCTGTCAATTTCAATTTCTCTCAGTATTTCATTTTTCCAGTCTTCAGTTCTCTACATTTCATCATCAGTTCTGATTTTTAACGGTCCTCATAAAAATTCATCAGCAAATTTCTCCTAACATACACGTTTCTATGCAATTTTGCCTTATATACACATTTTTTACAAAACAATTTTCCTTATATAATAGATTTTAATGTTATTTTACTAATATATGCTTTTTTTGCACACTTCACCCTAGTATATGCATTTTTGTTGCATTATTTAGCTGGAGAACTTTAATGCAAAATTCAGGGAAGTGCAAATTTTGAAGGATGCCTGTGTTTTTGTTCACATATTTCAGAAAGTGCAGATTTAGTAGGTTCATGTTTAAATGTGAATAAATTGATTTTCTCCCCCATCCTTAGCTGGGACTGATGGAATTGGGATCCAACAACACCTGAAAAGTCGCAAGTTCCCCATCATTGGTTTAACATGATGTCCAAAAGCTACCATTGTTTCCCAATCTTCTGAAAACTGAAGCACACTCCCTTCTGAATTTAAAGCATAGGCATGCCACTCTAAAATTCTTACTACTTTTGCAGTACACTCCTACACATGCCTACTCAGAAGCAGCTCCCACTGTGTTAAATGAGGTTACTGCATTAAGTGTGAGTAGGACTGTAGCCTTAGCAGTATGAGTAAGAATTACCCACTCTCAGAGATGGCCATCTCTCTTTGATTCTGCATGAGTCTCTGAATCTGGGTGTGCAAATCATGCAGAAATGCAGTGAGCTGCCTCCTCAGTGGGTAGGTTCTTGGAACTCAGAGGGACTTTAATTCAATTTTTTCACAGCACCCTGATGTTTCCCTGCACACATTGTGCGAATTGCTGACTGAATGAAAAGCAGGATGTATACCCTAAACTACTGTTGAATTCAGAATTAGGTTTATGAATGTAATATTTCAGGTGATCAGCCTGCAGTTTCTTCACTACTAAATTAGGACCTCTCAACATCTCCTTCCTTGGACTGCCTTCAAGTCGTTTCCGACTTATGGTGACCCTATGAATAGGGTTTTCATGGTAAGCGGTATTCAGAGGTGGTTTTACCATTGCCTTCCTCTGAGGCTGAGAGGCAGTGACTGGCCCAAGGTCACCCAGTCAGCTTCATAGCTGTATGGAGATTCGAACCCTGGGCTCCCAGGTCATAGTGCTGTTTTCTGGCATATCTGTCTCCTTCATCTATCTTTTCATATAGGCATAGACTTCTCTTTGGGAAAGAGTGATATTTTGCATTCAAAGTCAACATATTTTGTGTTTTTAATTACTGTGTTTGCTTATTTAATTTTCATCAGCACACCCTGGAGTGAAGAGCAGTTTTGGAGGAGCAGTTTTTCATTGAAACCATGGTATGAATGGACAGCATTCAACCCTTCCCTGTACTGCGATACTGATTATGATTGAGGGCCCTGTAGCTACTATTCAAATTTTAAAATGTTTAGTCAGCTAATTAATACCATGTCTAGTTTCGCTCTATCACATCAAAGTGGTTAATGCAATTTCCTGTCTCTCATGCCTTCATATTTGTGGACTACAGACTGGTGGATTTTACTCCCAACGTACCATTGTCTACCAAGGCCTCTCCCTGAACCTGCTTTTGGCCCAGCCTAGGTACTCATACACAATTGTTTTTATTTTCCTCTCTGAAATGTTGGAGGGCATGAAAATGACGAGCTACTTTCACCGATTTTGAATGGAGCTATAGCAATCATTTTAGTATGTAGCTCACAGAAACATGGGCTATATTTTGCTGAGCCACTACATAGCTTTCAGCTGTCTGAGGAAAGCTGTCACAATACCAACTCTTACATTTTTGACAGCAGTATCAGGGCCCATCCATACCTAACCGTAAAATCCACGTTTTCCATATTTGGTTGGTGACCTCGAGATCCATACATGTCCTGTTTGTGGTCTGGTTATTGTGAAAACTTATCAAGCATCCATATGTGTGGGCTCTTTTTTTTGTCTAATTGTTTTAGCATTGGCCACTCCCTAAGTCCACCCCTTTTCAGCAATTGGTCCATAACAGTCATTTGCTTTTCGTGCCCTTTTTCGGAAGAGAGTAGAATTGTTTTGTTTTTTTAATTCCCACACATGCACAAGTTTGTGGATGTGCTATTGGGTAGGAAGGAGACAAGGAGCTTGGCATATGATAGAGGAACACCCATGGACCACTTATTGCAAGGAAGTCCACGGCATTGCATCCGAGCGCACGGATGTTAATGGGACTGATTATTGGTTTAGGAAAGCATACCGGGGTTTTGGTAGTATTTCTCATGCAGATTTGTGAATGCAAAAATCCGTACTAGCTTCCAACGTCATATGGACGACAGTGAATTAATGAAGTCACAAAGCTATAACATTGCATATTATACAGTTGTATGGACAGGCTTTCGGTGAAGTAGTGAAGGCAGGGAGGGCTATTTTTAAATCACCAATATCACATTTTAAAGTTAATGCCATAAGGATTAGTGAATCGATGAGCTTTTAAAATTAAGACAGACAAGGTTAGAGAAAATGAAGTCTTTGCTGGCAAGCATGATGTTTACAATGTCTATAAGCTATATGTACAGTTCTATAACAGCAAATTATAATTGGAGCCAGTATATTTCCTGGCTTTGCACAATTAAACTCAAGGATATGTTCATGAGAGGCAAGCATTACTTTGAGTATATACAATATAAGCAAGCAAGAACAATGTGAACTTTAAAAATCTATCCATCTGTGTGGAGCAGCAAACAGGCAGAAAACACTTTGCTGCAGCAGGACATGGCCGAATCTTGAACAAAATGGGAGACAAATAGCACCAGAGCATGGCGATGACAGATGTTCTGTGGTAGATATCCCCTCCTAATGCACACCATTTGGCGTGTAGCCTCTCAAGAGATTGTGGGTAGATTAAGTACAACATCAGTAGCATAATGATGATATCAAGCTATATTTACCTTTTTCACAGATCCAGGTACATTTAATCAGTATTTGGCAGTGGTGAGTGACTAGATTCAACAAACTGAACAATCCATGTAAGAGTAGGGAGGCATTGCAGGATAGAGGAATTTTTCATAACTCTGAGATTAGCCTTTCCCATTTAATCAGATTCACTGATGTTCGCAAGTTTAAAAAAATCTCCTTTCTGATTTATTTTGAAAATCATAACTTAATACCCTTTATATAGTCTCAGGAAGCAGTCAAAGTTGTTCCAGGGGGGTTTTGGTCCCTAGAGCTAAAAGATCCCCATCTCTGATTTTTGTTTGTTTGTTTGTTTGTTTGTTGCACTTGTATACCGCCCCATAGCCGAAGCTCTCTGGGCGGTTTACAGCAATCAAAAACATTAAAACAAATATACAATTTAAAGCACATATTTTAAAAACAATTTAAAACACAAGTTTAAAATTTAAAACAATATAAAAACAATTTAAAACACATGCTAAAATGCCTGGGAGAAGAGCAAAGTCTTGACCTGGCGCCGAAAAGATAACAGTGTTGGGGGCCACCACTGAGAAGGCCATCTCCCTTGTTGCCACCCTCCAAGCTTCCCTCCGAGTAGGCACCCGGAGGAGGGCCTTTGATCTTGAACGTAGTGTACAGGTGGGTTCGTATCGGGAGAGGCGTTCCATCAGGTATTGTGGTCCCAAGTCACGTAAGGCTTTATAGGTCAAAACCAGCACCTTGAATTGAGCTCAGAAACATACAGGCAGCCAATGCAAGCGGGCCAGAATCGGTTTTATATGTTCAGACTGTCTGGTCTCTGTTAGCAATCTGGCCACTGCATTTTGCACAAGTTACAGTTTCTGAACCGTCTTCAAAGGCAGCCCCACATAGAGTGCATTGAAGTAATCTAATTCGGAGGTTACCAGAGCATGGACAACTGAAGCCAGGTTATCCCTGTCCAGATAGGGGCGTAGTTGGGCCACCAACCGAAGTTGGTAGAAGGCACTCCGTGCCACCGAGGCTACCTGAGCCTCAAGTGACAGAGATGGTTCTAGGAGAACCCCCAAGCTACGAACCTGCTCCTTCAGGGGGAGTGCAACCCCATCCAGAACAGGTTGGACATCCACCTTCTGGTCAGAAGAACCACCCATTAGCAGCATCTCAGTCTTGTCTGGATTGAGCCTCAGTTTATTAGCCCTCATCCAGTCCATTGTCGCAGCCAGGCACCGGTTCAGCACATTGACAGCCTCACCTGAAGAAGATGAAAAGGAGAAACAGAGCTGCGTGTCATCAGCATACTGATGGCAACGCACTCCAAATCTCCGGATGACCGCACCCAACGGTTTCATGTAGATGTTGAACAGCATGGGGGACAGAACTGACCCCTGCGGAACCCCATACTGGAGAGTTCAGGGTGCCGAGTAATGTTCCCCAAGCACCACTTTCTGGAGGCGACCTGCCAAGTAGGAGTGGAACCACCGCAATGCAGTACCTCCCACTCCCAACTCAGCTAGTCTCCCCAGAAGGATACCATGGTCGATGGTATCGAAAGCCGCTGAGAGATCAAGGAGAATCAACAGAGTCACACTCCCCCTGTCTCTCTCCTGACAAAGGTCATCATACAGGGCGACCAAGGCTGTTTCCGTGCCAAAACCAGGCCTGAAGCCTGACTGAAATGGATCCAGATAATCGGTCTCATCCAAGAGTGTCTGGAGCTGGCCTGCAACCACTCGTTCCAGGACCTTGCCCAGGAATGGAACGGCCTATAGTTATTAAGATTTTCTGGGTCCAGGGAGGGCCTCTTCAGGAGTGGTCTCACTACTGCCTCTTTCAGGCAGCCAGGGACCACCCCCTCTCGCAGAGAGGCATTAATAACTTCCCTGGCCCAGCCGGCTGTTCCATCCCTGCTAGCTTTTATTAGCCTAGGGAAAGGATCCAGCACAGAAGTGGTTACACGAACCTGTCCAAACACTTTGTCAACGTCCTCAAGCTGCACCATTTATTTTGGATTCTGTGAAAGCTTGAAAAACTACATATCTATTTTTGTTTAAAACATTTGTAGCCACCTCTTCACTGTTAAAAGAGTCCCAGAATAACTGAATATACAATCAGAATACAATAAAAAAATTCCCTCGGGACAGAAAAGCTGAAGCTGATCCCATAAAACTAGATCAGCTGGACACTTCACAGGGACCTGTTCCATTTGTGGCATCCAACTCATCATGGTGATGAACAATTTTATCTTCAAAGTGCCTTGCAGATTTGTCACAGTAGAATAGCGGCGCTGCTCGCAAATTAATATATTCTGTGCAAAAATTCTCTACACAAATAGCTTTATGATTTTAATATAGCTTGCTTTGCAGTCCATTCAATAATCTTTTGCGTATTGGGACAGACTGGTTTAGAAGGATATCTAAGCATTATCAGGGATTTTTAAAACTGTAGTGAAATATTAGTTGGCCTTAGTTGGGAGGAAGGGTGGGATATAAATCAAATAATAAATAAATAAACTGTTTCAAATAAAAGAAGTTCTATCCCACTTCACTGTTTCTTTCCTGTTATGTTCTTTCTTTGCCTTTCTCCTTTTCTTAAAAGAAATATAAGCAAAAGCAGTTGTTAGAAATGCCACTTGTGCAGCCCACAAATAATACTCAACAATTAATAATTAAAAAATACCAGATAAAACGGCAAGTAGCACAGATTGTATAAAAGTTCTTGGCTGATAAAATCATTCATTGAGCTTACAATAAAGCATGGGAAAATAAAAAGGTCATAACTTGCCACCTAAAACAGTAAAGGTGGTGCCAGGTAGACCTCTCTAGGGAGGAGATTCCACTACAGAAAAGGCCTTGTCCTTGGTTGTTCCCTGTCTCACTCACTTCTGAATGAGTTTTAACTAACTACTTCTGTGAATCATGATCTGTTAAATTTATCACAATTATTGATAGGGTTGTAGCTGAATGCGACATTCACTGCTTTTTTAAAGTTTTGTGCAAGAAAGCAGCACTTCATATTTATCATTATCATTATCATCGTAATCTGTTATTGCAATTCAGAGGTTGTGATACAAAATTTGGCATGCAATAGTTTGAGCACTATTTATTGTGCTAGCTTTGCTCCCAAGGGCAGATGTTATTTTCTCTAAAGTAACCTAGGTACAAGAAACAAGTTGAGGATGGCAGATATTTTGTGGTGACACCAATATTTAGGTTAAAACATTTTCATCCCTTAATATTATTATGAAAAGCATCCCTTGTTTCCCATCTATGTTGCTATGGCAACTTGTGATTAGGTAGCAGCAGTTGATGGGTTTCAGCCTTTACCATTACTGAATTCAGAGGCAACACTTCACCCTGCCAGTTTCTGCAGTGAGCTATGAAATACTCTTCTCCCTGTCCTTCCCACAGACTTTCTCATCACCAAGGCGACAGGTGTCTGCCCACACAGTTGAGATCTGAGATCAGCAGCTTAAGGGGGGATGGTTCAGAGTCTGGCAGACATTCTCTGGGTTTTGAAATGTTTGCTGTGGTAGCACTGTGCTGCCTAAATGCTCTACCTTTTTATTTATTTTTTAAATCATATTTCTGATTTTTAAAAATCCTTATCTTTAGATTTAACAGAAGCTTATATTGCTGTGTCGCAAGGAAAAACCAAGAATTACTTGAGAATAATTGGGAAAGCTAGATATCTAAATGGTACATTTTTCTGAAGCACCTTAAATTCTCTATATGAACTTTTTTTCCTTATACAGAAGTTTGGTTTTGGGATGCTAGGTACAGGATACAGGGAGAACCTATTTAAATTGCAAATTATAAAAATGTGCAGAATGACTATTATGCATTGTGATCAAACAGATACTGGTGGGTTTGGATGTGTAAGGCCCAGGTTTAAGCCCCTACCCAAACATTGACTCGCTAAGCAGCCTTGGGTAAGTTCCTGCTGCTGTCTGTGTAATGGGAATTTTGGAAACTTACCTTATAAAATACTTGTGAGAAGAAAATAAAAGATATGTCCTGAAATTTAGGGATTAGGCATTCAGTGTAGAAATGCATTTCAAATTCCCTCAATATTGACATATTGGGAAGAAATCTAAATTTTAAATTATTTCTTTTGTTTATTTCTTTTGCTGCAATGCTGGATATATCAATCATGATCTTACAAGATGAGAGTTGAGGATATTGGTTAATCAGTCCCGAACTTAGGAGTTGTCAGATCAGCACAATGAGTTTTAAAAGACCTTCAGACAAGATGAGGGAACGTCCTAGTGCCAAAAATATTTCCAAGAAGCTAGCCTTAAATTGAAACAGATTAAATGACTAGTATCAGAACATTCTACCCCAATGTTCAAAGCTATGAAAATTACAAACTGAATACCTAGATTTAGTTTCAGTTGTGGCTCCAAATTTTAGCGGGCCTCTGTGCAATATGCTTTCAAGAACACTCCTCCCTGAACCCTGAATGGGTCTACCTACTCCTCACTACTGTCAGTGCTCCCCATTCACATGTACTTTCCCTTTGGGCCCAATTTGAAGAAATACTTAGATAGAGAGAGCAAGGTCCTTCTCATTTGTCACTGGTTCCTGCTTAGAGAGGTGAAAAGACTGAAATTGAGTGAAAGAGAAGCAGCAGGGCCAAAAGAATCAATTGAAAGTAGGGCCCTGCTATTTAGTAGTGTTGCCACTAACACTAAACCCCCGTTCTGATTGCCGTTGTTAATACAAAGAATGACAGATTGATCACATGCAATTTCTAAGGAGGAGTGATGAAACACGCTTTTAGATACTGGAAGGCTATATTTATGAATATGTTAAGAAGGTATAGTACCACTCTACTGTTTCATTCTATAAGTTCCTAATGATGCAGGTAATTTTCTGGTTAATGCATTGATTACACAAACATTTTCTGTGCAAAATTTCACAGCATAATTCTGAAACAAAAAGTACAAGGTAATTTATCAGCATAAGTGCAATGACTTCTAGAATGCTCTCACCCCAAGAGGTCATATAGCACAGCTGCACTTAGCCATATAAATAGCCACATGTAAATAGCAATGTAAAACTCAATCTTAAGACTTCAGATGGCAATAACTGTTCCATCTTTGCAAAAGTTGCTCATTCCTTGAAGTCACTTGTGTGTTATACTGACTTAGGAGAAAAGAACACCCAGTTCAGTAATGGTGGTTGTTCTATACTACTGCACAGTCTTGAGGTAAGAGAATTTTAAAATGTTTATTATAATGTTAAAAATTAGATAAAGGCCCTTTATCTAATTCTAACCAGATTAACTAGGTCTAGCACTTTTGTCAGAAAGGACTCTCTCCTGTACTGGGAACCTGGCCTGCAGAGAGCGCCAAACAGCCAGTTGATGGGAAGGAAGGAATCAGAGGAGGAAAGTAGCAGGGTAGTACTTGGAATATAAAAAGTTGGTTGCGGGACAGAGGGAGGCAGGGGAATGAATGGACCACAGAAGGTGCAAAGTCAGTGTTATGCCTACAAACTAGCTACGCAATGTACAGAATTATCGTAAAATCTATCACCACAGACTTTCCCCTCCATTTTACAATCTAAAGTCATGACATGAAAGAGACAAGAGGAGGCAGGTCAAGCCAGGAAAGCTTGAGAGAAAGAAGTTTTAGCAGGTCCAGGAGCCACATGAGTAGAAATATGAGTAGAATTATGTTTAATAGAATAAAGCACAAAAAAAGGTTTTCCTTTGCCATGGTGAACTTGTTTACAAAAATAAGCATGTAGTGGGCCTCCTGGTTTACTTTGTTTTCTGTTCCATTATACTTGGTTATGTAACTAAAAGAGTTTCATATTTAAAAGAATATCATTTTTGTTCACATGTGAAAAGACTGAAATGATAGCAAAGCTGTTGGTTGTTTCTATCTTTAAGCAAAGCTCTAATGCACTGGAGATCTCATGGCATTTTCATCACTTGACTCCTGTAATAAGAGCCAGTGTCCTAATGAAATCCCTGAATAGTTCTTATTTTCTCTAATTACACTGATGAGTGTAGCATGTTACGTGTTTAGTATCCAGATGCTTTCCTAATAGAAGATTTTTCTTTCTAGTCTACACAGTAATAAAGGACTAAAGTGGCTTGCAGAATATTTTATATTCTCATGCTTATGTAAGAGCACTAGCACAAATATAATTCTTATCAAGATCTGATATATATATCATGAAATTAACGTTTTATATTTTAAAATTGTTTAAAATTCTATTTAATTGGTTCTGAATTTACTACTGCAAGTGAAATGAACAAATAATAAATTATCATTTTCACTGTGAGCAGAATGGAATTAAGCCACTGCTTTATGGTTGACAGATGTTTGTTTCATGATTACAATATACACATTGTGATCTGATTATTAATCTTGTTGAGCTATTGTTGTACGCCACATTGTAGCTTGATGGTCCACTGAAATTTTTTATTAGTTGGCAACCTTTCTTAAATCCTTATGTTTATATTAACATTGTTTTTGTATAAAAACTAATGAAATTCAGAATAGTATGTTTATGACTCATTCAGAATGTTCAGCCAACTATGTTTCTCCTTTTGAACCCAAGAAGAAAGTTGGAGGCCTTTTTATAGGTGGACACAAGAGTCTACCTTGAAGGATAAAGCTATCAGTGACTACTAGCCATGATAGCTATGTTCTCCTTCCACTGTCGGAGGCAGTATGAATATCATTTTTGGGGAATTACAGGTGGAGACAGCACTGCTGTACTCAGGTCTTGCTTATTAGGTTCCCACAGACATCTGGTCAGCCACTGTGAAAGCAGGATGCTGGAGTAAATCAGCCTTTGGTCTGATTCATCAGGGCTCATATTCTTAGTTAGCTAATGAATTAGCTGATGATTAGGGCATGACTCCACATACCCCTTAAAAAAACACAAACACATAATGATGCCAGAGTGTCCCTACTCCAGCATCCCGAGTGGCACAACTAGCCATGGCATCAGTGCTGCCATTTCAGGTATCCCTATAAGCAGGGGTTCAAATCCCCTTATATCCATCACAAGCCTTCTTTTAGGAACACGACACACAATGGGGAAAGAGGGGAAGATAGATTAACAGTGCACCCACATAGGGTTCTATAACAGCAGGACTCCTGGGACACAGATTCAAAATCTACCAAGGAGGAAAGAGACTCTTTTGCCAAGCAGCCAAAAGGAAGAACTAAGACAAGCACTAAGGACAGTTTTACATTATTTCATCATCATCTTCAGAAGCCTGAATGACTAAATCCAGATCTAATGAGCTTTCATAAAAAAAACTTTTCTTCCTTTTTTTTTTTGACAATTTTTATTATAAATGTAAAAAATACAAAAATATATAGGGATTTTTCCAGTATAAAATTTAGAAATGTACTAATGCACTATGACACAAGCTTATGAGCCAGAGTCCACTTTGCTAGAAGTATGGTAACTTAAGTGTGTGTGTGTGTGTGTGTGTATGTGTGCACACACACACAGAGTTCAGAAGTAAGGGAGAAAATGTTGCTTACAAAGTGGAAAAAAATATGTCAGGCAATGCAAGAGAGCAATAGCAGTAGATATGTTGCACCATCCAAAGCACAAATGCATACAGAATCCAGTCAGTGTGCTGCTCAGTTTAGTGACCCACTTCTCTATTTAGTTCCAGTAGTGAACTAGGGCTTTCTATACAGGCATACCCCGCTTAAAGTAGCTTCACTTAAAGTAGCCTCGCTATAAAGTACATGCTCCATACTCCACCATACCCTGCTTAAAGTACACGCGCTTCGCAATAACGGACACTTTATTGGCATGACGCCGCTGCCATCTAGTGGTGATTGCGTGCAGTACAAGTGAAGACAATCGCTTCACTTAAAGTTTATTTTCACTTAAAGTACACTCTCCGGTCCCATTGCGTACGTTAAAGCGGGGTATGCCTGTAATCTTATTTCACCACTTTCTTTGGTGAACTAGACATTTCTATAATTTCTTAGGCTAATTTCCACCATGTCAAACATGCTAGTGAATTCTTACCCAGGAGCTTTATGTTGGAATTTCTTTTAACTTTTTTTCTGGAAGTCTGGCGACATCTGCACCATACATTTAAGGCACTATTATATCATTTTGCAGGCATGGTTTCACCCAAAGAAGTGTATTAAGGGTGCTGAGAGTTGTTAGGAGACCTCTGTTCCCTTCACAGATCTACAATTTCCAGAGTTCTCTGTGAAGAAGGATTGATCGCTAAACCACTGTGCATGTCTTCTGGAGGCACATAACAACAAATCATCTGTCAATAATTCCCTTCGGCCATTTATATTGGCCAAACATCCTCTCTGCAAGAGAATAAATGCAACAAAGCAGACATAAATCATGTTAACACTCTGAAACGCTTAATTTCCTGGAACATTCTATAACAGACAAAGGTCACATTCTCACCATACATTTAAACCACTAACCTAACCCCATTTACCTTGGAGTAAGTCAGGGGTGATGAATCCAGTGCACAAAAGTCTTCTTTGATGCCCCCAGAATGAATCATAATCCTCAAATATCCAGCTTTCATTTGTAGAACCCGAGATGTGATGCAAAATGTACAGACAAAATTCTTCTCAAGTTTTGTGAGAAATAAGACTGTTCCACCCTTACAGTGTTTTACTTCCCTTGCCGCCACTGAAAATTTGTGAGAAAGGAGAGATGCACTTGGGAAAAAGGGAAAGACGTATGTGTTGTGTGTGTGTGTGAAGGACGAATGAATAAATGTGTGGTCTACAGTATGTATATGTATGTATGGTCTGTGAGACAGAGGGAGACATGAATATGTGAAGTGTGTGTGTGTGTTTTCTATCCCACCTTTACCCCACAGAAGGAGCCCAGGGTGGCAAACAAGGGACAAAACACTAAAAACATTTAAAAACATAATACATCTTTAAAACATTTTTTAAAAATCTTTAATAACATCTTAAAAAGCAATTCTAGCACAGATGCAAACTATACGAGTGAGTGAGTGAGATATGCATGTGTGTCTGTGGTCTGTATGTCTGCAAAGAGTGTGTGCATGTGCTCAAGAGAGTGTGTGTGGTGTGGCCACATTGTATATTTTTCCTGGAACTGGAGAATGCTCCCTGTAAGGTGTACTGTGTGAGCTCCACATCTAGGACCAGCAGGACATAGCTGACTTACTTTGACAAGCCTGAGGTTGCCTGGGAGTGGGGGAAGCAGCAATGACTGTACTCTTTTATTGTGTTTTATGCCATACCCCATGTCAGCCATTTTGTGTTATGCCATGCCCCCAAGGCAGCCATTTTATAACTGATGCCCACATAGGGTTGCCATATTCCAGTTCCACAAAACCGGGCAGGCTAATTTGCATATTATGCATATTATGCAAAGTGTTTACATATTATTTGTATATTGTGCAAAATATTTGCATATTAATATTTGGATTGTCCAGTTGTTTTGTTTTTGTGCCTAGGAATTACCACCAAAAACTGGGGAAAGATGTGAGAAATCTTTTTTTAAAAAACAACATTTTCAGCCTTAAATGCCTAGACTCTAGTTTCCAACACTATGGAATATTTATTGATTGATTAAGAGGATTTATATCCTGCCCTTCTGCTGTTAAAAGCAGAGCTCAGCACAGCTTACAAATACAATAAAACAATAAAAATGCACAATCAATATAAAAACATAATAAAAACACAAAATAGCAACAAACATAAAGTAAGTCAAGGCAGCAGTACGGTTAACCATTACATATACAATATATTTCAGAGATGTGGTGGGTGGAGAAAAACAAGAAGCCAAAATGTTAGGAAAAGGAGTCTTTCACGCCACATGCTCAGTTCTAAATACTGTTGCAGCAAGTTTTACAAGTTCCTCCAGTATGCCACTGGTGCAGACACTCAGACATTCAAAGTATCTGTATGTTTCTTAGGTTTTATAAAAGCAGAGCTTTGCTTAACTCAAAATTTCTTCTCCCTTTGATCAACCACATCTACACAGGTTCCACCTCCATACTCAAAATGAAACTGGGCCTGGAAGTGTGCAACAACCCCACACATACCTTGCTAATTAGATTACCAATGCCAGGATGTCTGTCTTATCGACTACTCTCCTGTTCCCTCCCCCCACCGGGCACCATGAAAGACCCAGTCCTGGGCTCAGAAAGAAAATAAATATCTGGTCCTCTTCAAAGTACTCATAAGCCTCTTGTTTTAATTAAAATAATAATTATATAAATTCTTGCTCATCACTAATGGGAGTTAATTATCTTGCATATGCTGCTGTTGTTTCTATGGCTGTAACGGAGTGAGGTTAAAGATAAGTGAAATGCAAATAGGAAAAAAACACACAAAAGGCAGTAACACTTTCCTAAATGTAATACCATACCAACCACAACAAGATTCCTATGAGTAAGGCAGAAAACTAAGCATCTCACAACCAGTCAGGATTCCTAACCAAAAACCAAAAATATGATAAATGAAGAAATATTTATATAAGCATGACTATCAAATATATTTATTATTTACACAAACTGTAAAGATATTTATAGTGCAATCCTAGGTTTATTTATTCAGAAGCAAGTCCCAGTGTATTCAGTGGGGCTTACTCAGACAGGGACAGAAATGCAACCTCAAGTGATAAGCAACTTCATTCACACAACCCAAAATTCCGAATCATAAGACTCCATACACGCACACACTGCAGATGTATAAATACATACAGCCCATATAACAGTTTATTGTCAAACCAGTTGGTCATTGCAGAAAAATCAGTATTAGTTTTTTAAAAATCAGTATTAGTTTCTTACAGAATAAAAACTGTAATACCTAAGTAAGCCCTCCCTACTTGCTTTAAAATAGGACTGGAGAGGAGTTAGTTAGAACACAAACACAATTCTTTTTTACATTCACTCCAAAGTCCCATTGATTTTCAGCACATTCATAACCATGTCTACTCAAAAGTAAGTCCTATTGAATTCAATGGGATTTACTCTGGGCGTATGGGATTAGCATTATTTTTACAAAAGCAAGTATTGGGAAGGTTTTCAAAACACTGCCTAGGATCTGACTCCTGCACACAAGAGGAAAAAAACTGAAATGTATATACTTACCCAATTTATGAGATTTTCAGATAAACGGGGGAAACCACCATTTTTTGGCATTGCAATGAGGTTTTCTAGACACTGCCTCAGGTCAATGAAACTGAAACACAACCCTGGCTTCACTGATTGGTTGCAATCCTGAACGGGTGGGGTTAAAGCTACAAAGTGCTATACAGTACTGTTTAAAGAAAGATTTAACAGTTGGGGGGCGGCTGACGTTTTTATGTATATCTCGAGAACCGGACCACCTAGAAACTTAATTTTTTTTAAATTAAAGCTGAGAATCCAGGCCACCTAGCAGGTTAAACCTAGCAGGGTGCCAGGTGGCATGCAAAGAATCCGGGTAAAACCCAGCTAACCGGGCAATATGGCAACCCTATGCCCACAGCACTTTCTCAAAATCCAAAATGTGCTTGCTGATCCAAAAAAAGTTGCCAACCCCTGCATGGCTCCATTACTGAATTGCACAGGTTTCACATATGTATTGCCCAAGAGATGGCTATGGCTCAACAGCCATGGTTTGTCCATATGTATTGGTCTTTTATAATAATTATTATAATCATTGTAATATTTGCAAGAGTTAAAATGAATCACAAATACTTGTTAGAAGGAACAAACTTTACTTAACAGTCTGTTGCAGCATAACCAAGAGCTCTGCTTTCGTTTTCCTACTGGTCCCTCTCCCAACTGATTCCCCCATACAACTATATCTAATTCACTTGAGTTCCTACTCACATTACATCTCCCTTTTTTAAAAAAAAAGAAAAAGATAGAAACTACTGTCTATATCGAATTGTTTTCTGATCACTCTGCCTCTTGATGTAGTAACAGGTAACTCAGAGTGCAAAATCTTTTCTGGTATATCACCGGCACTTTGTGCTACAGCTGTTCCACTTCTGTTGTCTTGAGACTCTGATAGGTCTACCTCTGATGGAGGTGCAGTTGCAGTCTCAGTCGTCTCATCCATTTTTGGTTCACAACTTGGAGTGCTTTGAAGATCTCTTCTGTTCCTTCTGTAGACAGCTAAACCATCAGTCTGAACCAAATATGATCTTGGAGTCATGTTTTGTCCAGTCACTCTCGCTGGTTTCCACACTCCATCTTGCCGAACATTAACAGAATCACCAACCTGCAAAGGTGGTAAAGGCTTTGAACCTTTGTCAAAGTAAAGCTTCTGTTTTTCTTGTCTTCTCTTCAGATGTGTCTGTATGTCACCTAACCTTTTACCTGCTGAGGTAGTAACAACGGTGCTGAGGTAGGCAACCTGGCTCTTAAACGTCTCCCCATTAAAAGTTGTGCAGGTGAGGCTGCATCTACTGTAGGCATATTTCTGTAATCCAATAAACTAAGATAAGGATCTGTGTTATTCAGACTAGATTTATTAAGAATCCTCTTTACTGTTTGGATCGCCCTTTCTGCCATTCCATTTGATTTCTGGGCACACAATAAGCTTCAAATTTATTCATCAAAAATGAATTTTATATTTATCTGCATCATCATCAGACTGGAAAGTATTAAATACCTCTCTTGCTTCTTCACCTGCCACATGCAGAAATAATGCTGACTGGAGTCTCATCTTTCTTATCTGCTCCACTTGCAATGCAGTACAATTCAAACCCTTGCTTCCATTTTCTCCAGTTCTCTGCTGCATTTCCTTCAAACACCAACTTTCCTGGAGGCTTCAACTGGTCCATTTTTCACTGCCTTATGTTTTTAGGTAGTCTTCTGACACCATGTAATATTTGCAAGAGTTGAATGAATCACAAATACTCGTTAGAAGGAACAAACTTTACTTAACAGTCTGTTGCAGCGTAACCAAGAGCTCTGCTTTCGTTTTCCTACTGGTCCCTCTCCCAACTGATTCCCCCATACAACTATATCTAATTCACTTGAGTTCTTACATTACAATCATAATAAATATTAATTTATTAAAATTAAAGCCAGGGGAACAGATTACTGTAACTACAATATAGGTGCCTTTTGATATATCATAATCCCTGATTAACCTAATTTTAGTTAGATAGCAATCCTTTGTCAGGAGAGGAAGCTGGTGGGGCAAATGAACCACCACTGCTGGTCTCTACAGCAGGGTAGAAGTGAGGGTGGAGTGGTGTTCTTGCCCTTCTCCATCCTTTTCCAGGTTTTTTGTTTGTTTGTTTAAACATGTTCTTTCCCATTGTTTCTATATATATTGCATCCATTTGGGGGTGGGGAGAGGAAGCTGACTAGGGACTGCGATGGCTATGGTACCTTTGTATCCATGCTTTCCCCTGAACCACCTCTGTCACCCTCTACCAATCTGATGCCTGTGAAGCAAGGACTCCAGACTCTTCAGGTTTTTGCAGCTGGAGGGAGGGACCCTCTGAGTTTCGACCTCTCTCTCTCTCTCTGCCCTTGAAGGGGGAGAACTGACACATCTTTTGGCCCATGGGGTGCCCTCCCAGGGACCATAGGATTGCAGTGTTAATTTATTAATTAAGCCAGTTACAATTCTCAGCCCCCTCCTCTCCCTGCCTCTCCCCCCCTCTCAATTGAGAGCTCTATTAGCTCCCACTATATTTTGGTTGAATAATTTATTGGTTAAATTGCAGCCTTATGAGTCTGGGTGGATAGATGAATAGATTACATATATGAATGCATGTGTGTCTATCAAATGTACTTACTGCTTCTTTAATTTTTTATATAAGTATACCAACCCAACCTTTATTCAAGGCTTAGGGCTCACCTAGTATGAATATTTTTTAAAACAGACATATTTTTAATGAGAACAATTATAAAGTTCTATTGGATATTGCACTGAAGGAGTAAACGTAAACCAGACTTCAATTTTCCATATCATTTTCTGTGATAGAGATCAGAAGGCGGGGTGCGAGCATGCGTGTGTGTATGCGCGCATGTGCATGTGTGTATGCGCATGTGTGTTTTTAAATAAAAACACTAATAACTTGTTGAGAAAGTTAAGTGCTTGAGTCTAAATTAGCTTCTCCCGTTTCCTCAATAACATTTAATAATGTACATTAAGTAGGAAAATCCTTGTTAATTACATTAAAAATAAATAAATGTTGTCTATCACTTTATTTAGTTTGATTTTATAATTGCTGTCACCATTTTAATGTAAATTGAAAATCTAGAACAGCGTCCTGCTAATTATCTTTCTTCCATCAGACACTGATGCTTCTGAAGCTTGATACCAGATAAAGTGCCATAATTTTTTTCTTGAGCATGTCTGCATGCAAATAATAATAAAAAAGAACACTGTGGAACTGACATCGTATACAAATCTTGCCATATATGCTTTCTCTCTTTATCAAGATTGCATGATTGTGTAACTAATGCAATACTGATATGATATAGTAATAACAGCCCATCACAGTTCTTTCACCATATTGTATCACTGCTTTATCATATTAGGCTAAAGCACTGCGAGAGTTGATAGAACCTCCCCATGCCAACTCGGATCCACTTCTCTTGGCACTGAACCGATTGGACTCAGAGATTGATAAACTATTGGTTAGAGAATTTAGATCGGAGAGAATTGGCACTACGGAGACTCATCTTCAGCCTCTTGCAAGCAACCTCTAATGTCCTGCATTCAGAAAGCCAATCAATTCTTCTTGAATAACTGATGTTTTTAAGTGAGAACTGACTTTAAAATATAGACAACCAAATGCCTGGGTAAAGGGCAAACCTATTGCCAGACCTATTGGTTTTATTTTGAAGAATGCATCCTTTCTACAGAGGGACTAGGCACAATATCAGACCCAGGCTACATGGAGTACAGTTGCTGCCCACCAACTTGGGAGAAACAGAAGGGGAAGAGGGTGATGGCAGGGGAAGGGCTATGATGACACTCAGGTGTGTTCTGCAGTCTTCAAAGAAGGAAAGAGGGATCACCATGGTAACTATAAAATCATATTTTGCAAATGGACTTCAGTTACTTCCATCCATCCAAAGTGGAAAAGGCTAATGCCATTCTTAGTATATTAGTGAAGGAAGATAACTTACTGTATAATACTGATTAAATGTATTCTATCAAGTCCAAGTGTGCACAGACTCTTGCAAGACTTAAAACCCAATCCTAACTGTGTTTACTTAGGAGTAAATCCCATTAATTTCAGTGGGGGGGCGTCTAGACTCAAACTACACATGATGGTAACAGATCCATTTGTTTAAATCCAGGTCTCTTCCAAAAATGTCCATAATGGATGTGAGGGGATTCCATTTTTAAAGCAAAAGGTGTGTGTACTTGGAGACTGCTAACTCTTCCTCTATGTGCTTCTTAGCCTTCTGCAGTTTGCCCCCCCAAAAAACCTTTTTGTCTAATTCCAAATTCTTTTGAGCTCCAATTCCAAAAGTGAGCTTCGTGTGCAGGAGAAAAGAACTGGGAGAGAGAGAGGCTTTGAGGACATTGTTAGTGGTGTATACATGGAGAGCTCAGTTGCTCTAAAAAGCAGATTCCCCACACTTTACACATGATTGAAGCTGACCCAGGTTTAAACACTGTCACGTATAGCTTGAATCTTGCTTTAAAATAAATTTGCTAAGGATTGCAGCAGAGTTTGTTAAGCAGTTTCTAATTATTTATCTGATGGTGCGCAGATACTGATTTTATGACAGTAAGATGATGCCTCGCATTGGAGTATTTCCAACTCTGCAGATAGAAATCTTCAATTTCTCCTCACCTTCTAGGAGTCAAATGTGAGGGATGTTGCCTTGCAGCATAAGCATAAGGTATTCTCTGTAAATCATTCAGCATCCATAGGAGGATGTTTTGGGGGCAAGATTTTGTCTGAATGTCTCCCTAAGTAGATTCAGATATTGTCTATCATTATGTATTGGGTCTCCTATGGATCATTATTTGCCTGTATCTCTGTGATTGGATGTGGATTTTCTTTTGAATTGGGGGTAAGGGTGTACTGTAATGTCAGTGCTAAATTGTTGATATTTCATACTATTCTATGGAGAGAGAATTTTAAAATGTATTTTGAAATGTTTTATTTCTGTCAGGTCCATGTATGGTATTGCATTATGTTAATACCAATAAAATATAGTTATTTATATACAAATGCATATATTTCCCTTTTTATAGAGAAGTGTTACAATTTTTTCACAACTAAATAATATGCAGCAGAGCAGTAAGAAAATCCTAACAGCTTTAACATGCTATTTTTTAAATTAACAATAACCCTGTATACTATAGACAAACCAGTGGGAAATGCATGTAGTTATACAAGATTGCTGGTCCTAGCACAGATCTGTCAAGATTTGACTATAAACTCAGCTTCCACAGATTTTCATGAGCATAAAACTAATGCTCTTGTTTTCTCAAAAATATATTGATTATTTGCTGACAAAACCACAATAACCTTTGGACACAATTCATTTAAAGTTAAGCACTTTAGTGCTTTAGAAATAAGTGCAGACCTAAATATTTCTCATTGAAATCAATGAGATTTAGAAGTGCTTAACTTTGGCTGGATTGAGGTGTTTATGAGCTCTTTTGTCTGTTGGATAAAGAATCTCACTCTGTGTGTGTTTTTAATTAATCATATGTTCTAAGTAATTTACTGCTGTTCGGTGCTTAGCAAAAGCAGACTTTTTTGAGGGGGGTTATGTAAGATTCCCTGTGAAGTATCTTTATCAGGGTCAATAAATTACTGCTTAGTGCATAAAGATTCTGCAACCTGGAACATTATCATTAAAACCTAGATGGAATGGCCTGAAACCTTTATGGTCTATCCTTAAATTCTTTAACTAGATACAAATTAAATGTTTTAAGAATGAATCAGGGAGCTGAAAACTGAGATAGAATTTAACTTCCATTTGACTTCCATTTTTGGTTTTCAGTGATGGTTCATGTGTTAACACTTTGCCAAAGGCTGAAAGGAGCTAATAGATTAGCACCACCATGCATTCAAATTTCTGAGCAGACGTTCCCACCCCAAAAGAGTGCACTGAATGATCATTTCCATTTTGCAGGGGTATTCAGGGAGCAATTAGCAGCCTGAGACATTAATTGAACATATCATTGTCAAGCTTCTTTATACTACTAAAAATAAAGTTTGTAAAATTATGATAATGTTTTCTTAATGCAAACAGTTTTGGTTTTGGTTTTACACAGTAAGAAAGAGGGTTTTAAGTATTGCTTTCTGTTTCATAAGTGAATCTTACTTGGAGGCAGATCGATCATTGTTTTTGTCATAAGCCTTTTCCTGGGGTGAGCCTGGACAGTTATCTAATTATTCAGAACAGGCATATTTCTTGACATTGCTCTCACCCCAGTTCTGAGAAAGAACACTGATTTTACTAACTGGAGCTACTTACTGAGGATGTTTTTATAGTCCACTATGGAAAGCAACAGAATTTTTTTTACATATAATATATTCAACATATTACGCCAATTATTCCTGTAGAAACAACCTACTAAACTCACTGATGCAAAGCAGAATGCATCATATTTTGTTTTGTTGTAAAATAATGATGTTGGTTGATCATAAGTTGCTATGGTACTGAGAAGTGAGCCCTGCTTCTAAACACAGATTAAGAATTCAAGCTGCAGGGAAGAGCACCATATTGCTGTGATTACTTTCAAATGTATCACCTGTGACATCTATCTGCCATAAAGTATGAAACCACGGTAGTAGTCCTGAAAGCAGAAATGGACACTTAGAGGAGAAATGGGTGATGCTTAGGAATTCAATAAGGAGGCCAACAAATCTGCACTCCAAATCCACGTATTTTTCAACTGAGTAGCCCAATATTTTAATATGTTCATGTCCATGGAGTACACAAACATCTTACAATATTGGGCTATTCAGATGAAAAATATGTAGTACAGGAAGCTTTCATCGTTAAATCTATGTACTGTAGTTGCCATGGTGACAGATATGTTGTGGAACACTTTTGCTCTGTGAACAGAAGGAGCTTCTGTACACAAAAGTAGAGTTGCATTCGCAGAAAGGCCCCTTCTGTGAGTGTTAAATCTTCTGTGAGTACAGACCAAAACGTTAAGATCAAATCAGTATGTATGTGGCATTTGTGTTGTATGAAATAGTGTTACTGGTGTGGAAAAGGGTCGTGTGCTATGCATTATATGTTTTGTAATCAGAGTTGAATACCTACTCCATAAACTTTGGCAAAAAGTGTTGCTCAAATTTGACTTGTGACTAATGTAACTAACACCAGCCACCCACACCATTTGCCATTTAACCTTAACAGTCTCATATACTATAACCACATTTCATGCAACAGATACTTTGCTAAAAGAACAATCATTGTGTATCACTTATTGTAGGCTTTTCCATAATGACAGGATTGTTCCATTCAAAGCTTATTTCCCATCAGGTGAAACAGAAAACAGCACAATAATTGCTTACTGTGATTCTGTCTCCTGCAAGCATTAAATAAATAAATATTAGAGCAGTATTATATAACCTGGTCCCTGAAATAATGAAAACGAAAAACAAATCTGCCATCAAAATGTAGTGGCGATTATTTTATTTTATAATCACTTGAATCCTTTTGCTTATGACTGCATTGTTCACCACAAAAAAATACATGAATTTAACAATCCAGTCTGTCTTGTTGTATAATGTTTTAATCAAATGAATTAGGATAGGTTTATTAACGTATGTCATTACACATATATTATTTTGAAGTATGGTAGTTTTCTGTTAATTTCATGTTTTTATTTATATTATTTTCCTCTTTGTACTTTTTGTCAATAGCTACTTCTTATGGTAAGAAGTTTGTTTAGATGTTTCTTCTCATTGATAAAGGCTTAATGTAGTGTCAATCAGAATGTGCCTCCTCCAAACAGAAAGCCTTTTACCACCAAGGCTTAAAAATGGTTGTTACACAAATCTGACCTTAAACCATTCAGTCAATTGCATACTGCAGAATCTCAATTAACATAACTTTTGAGGATCCTGTAAGAAAGGAACAGTTGTTTTGCAATGCAAGACTTACAGTTTAATAATCAAATATTATTCATTGCATCTTCAATATTTTCTTCTTGAAACGTGAGAATATAGAATATTCTCTATTATTTAATTCAAATAATTGTTCAAGAAAGAAAAAAATCAAGGTCCAAACTGTATTGTGAAAGTATCAATCCAGACATTGGATTGGAATCTGGGATGAAAGGATCTGTCAATTTTGTTTCTCTCTGTTTGCCCCCACATGGAGGTTTGGAGGGGTGGAGCAGGCTATAAAGCTCTGCTGCGTCCCTCCCTATAGGCGAGAGGACATCATGTGTTCCCTCTCCTCACCCCTCCCTTTGGGAGAAACCAACCCTGTCTTCTTCCCAGGGAGAGGGTGAGGGCAAACCTGCCCCCACATTACTATGGGAACGTCATTCTCATTTTTATAATCTTAAACTCAGTTCTCCACATTTCCGCAGCAATTTGATTTTTTTTAAAAAAAATATTCATGAAAATTCTTCAATATCCAAGTATGAATTTCTCCTAATAAACATATTTTGAATGCAGTTTTGGCTAATGTACACATAATTGGGTGTTAGAACAAATTAAACCAGAATTGTCACTAGAAGCTGAAATGATGAAACTGAGGTTATTATACTTTGGACACATAATGAGAAGGCATGATTCACTAGAAAAGACAATAATGCTGGGGAAAAGCTAAAGGACATTTTTATCATGTAAGAAGTCCAAGTGGTGGCTGTGTGCCCCTCATCATAGTCTACCATAAAGATAGGGGCTCCAAATACTAAAGAGTCTGTTTCCCCTCCCATTTGCTTATATACTGTAAGCTGTATGACAGGGCCAAACTGCACGTGATGTTAAACATCAGGAGCCACAGGGAGTTGGGGTTAACGTTTTCATTCCATGCTGCAATCCCAATGAAAATTGTACTCAGAAAAAAATCCCAGAAACTAATGGACTCCAAAGGATTCCTGAGTGCCCTGGAGAATTTATCAGCTGGCAAACTTGCACTTTTGCTGAAACCCTGGTTGTTCAGTGGGCTATAGAGATGACCTAAGTCAGCTGACACAGTCACGCTCACTCGAGTGCCCTCTCCTGGTGAGCAGGGTCCATGCAGCCCCTTGGTATACATCTGAGTTGGGAACAACAACGCAAGTTGGGGGGAGCAACTAGAATGCAGGCTGAGAAAACAACATGTCCAATTAAATACAGTTAAGAGCTCATTATTGAGCATGCTCTGTGACAGTGAGCATGGTGAAGAAGGATTTTTCCCCCCACCATAATTCTTCTTTCACTGTTATCCAGTGGAGTTTTTCTGAGTGGTACAAGGAATTTTGCAGTCTACCCTATGAGGAAATATAGTGTGACATATTGGCAAGACACTTTGAGGATAAAATTGTCTACATCAGTCATGATTGGGCCTCTGAAGATATTACAGTTAAGCCAGTGGAGATATACAGAGCAATGTCTGTCCTAGTTTTCTTGGATGATTTTCAGTTCTTGGGGCCTGAGGATGTGGAAAAAGGTGCTTGGCTAAGTCAAGCCAACCACTTTTATGCTCAACCCTTGCTGTTTTTGGTTTATTAGTTTATTCCTTTTTTATTGGTATTTCTTAATAAAAGGCAGGATGCAAAGGTTGAAGAAACCTAAACTGGCCACAGAAGAAATAAGTGACTATCAGCTGATAGTTTGCATTCCCTTGTTGGTAAAGATACTTGTGCAGGTGGTGCTGACCAATTCCAGATGCTCTTGGATGAAATAGATTTTCTAGATCCATTTCAGCTGGGCTCTAGACAGGGTTTCAGAAAATAAACCACCCTGTTGGTCGCCTTCTGCCAAGGGACAGTGTGACCTGGCTGATTCTCTTGGACCTCAGCAGCTTCCAATAGGATGTCCAAGTTGGGTGTTGCAGGTACTTCTTTTCAGTGGTTCTACTCCTACCCGGATGGCTAATTTCAGAAGATGGTGCTGGTGAATAACTACTGGAACTCTTAGTATTTAAGCTTTGGGATCCCACAGAGTTTTGTTCTTTTCTCCATGCTGGTTAAGACCACTGAGTAAGGTCACCAGAGATTCGGACTGAGGTGTCACCAATCAGACTCAGGTGAGATGGTGAGAGTGCTAAATCAGTGGCTGAACATGGTAATAGACTGGAAAAGGTCCAATAAACTGAAGGTCAGTCCAGACATGATGTACTGGCATTTATCCAAAGTAGCACTAAATCCCTTGTTCTGTTAGCACAAAGATTTACACTTGCCCATGAGAACTTCCTCTTCTCCTCCCTGCATATCCCCTAAATCTGTTCTGGGTGTTCCCTCAACCCTCCAGAGCAGATCTGGGGAGGTTACAGGGCTAATACAGTGGGAACAGAGGAGGGAAAGCTCTGTTGAGCAAGTATAAATCCTTTTGCTAATAGAACAAAGGCACTGGATACTGCCCGCTGTTAATGGTTGCCCAGGTGAGTAGTGTTCAACTTGTTATTAAGGGGCATTGCACTTCACTTAAAGATTCAGCTTCACATTTTAGGGGTGCTCATCACTACTACTTGAGGTAAAAGTGGCATCTGTGGCTCAGAGCACATTCCATTAGCTTAGGCTGATGCACTAGCTATGTCCCTAGCAGTTATTCATGCTCTTTACCAGAGCATGACTAAATGCAATGGGTTCACAGTAAACCTGAAGAAGTGTTGCAAAGCAGCACAGATATTCCTATACTTTGAGGATGAAGTGGTGAAGTCCTAGAAGGGCTGTATGACTGTATTATTTTGTTGAATCTAAAGGGAAGGGAAGTCTTTATAAGCTCTGTGCCTAGGGATATAATCCGTTATTTATCTAAGAGTCTGTAATACCTACCTTTACCTCTACAAGTATATTATGAATGTGCGCTGGGGTCTCCATAGAGATATATGTGTACTTGATTCATTGTTGTCTTGGTGAATCTCCAGCTAGGATACAGCAGGGCGGCAAACTTGTATTCCCCTGGTTGTAGTCATCTACCTGACCATTTGTGGTGTCTTGGGGAAATTCTATAAAAAACCCACAAAACTGGTTTATAGTATTTCACTCCTGTTTGTGAAAAACATTAAGATTATTTTCTTAAGATTTGTTAATGATGTGGGAGCACTGCATTGCAGCTTCTTCCTGTGCTGCTAGGATAACGCAAGAAGCCCCAAGAAGGCTCCCGTGCTGCAGTTGCTAACCACACCAGTGTTTTGCAGTGCATGATGGTGATGCTAGCATGGTAAGTAGTAACGGGCTCCTCACATGTCCTCTGGGGCTTCTCACAATACCCAACAGGTGCAGAAAGGACCAGGTTAGCAGTGGTTCCCATGTTCCTAGCATCACATAAGAGGGACTACACAAAGCCTATTAAAAGTGGAGAATGCATGCATTGCTATAACTGCATTGCTCTGTTTCTCCTCTACTGGATTAAGAACATAAGAACATAAGAAGAGCCTGCTGGATCAGGCCAGTGGCCCATCTAGTCCAGCATCCTGTTCTCACAGTGGCCAACCAGGTGCCTGGGGGAAGCCCGCAAGCAGGACCCGAGTGCAAGAACACTCTCCCCTCCTGAGGCTTCCGGCAACTGGTTTTCAGAAGCATGCTGCCTCTGACTAGGGTGGCAGAGCACAGCCATCATGGCTAGTAGCCATTGATAGCCCTGTCCTCCATGAATTTGTCTAATCTTCTTTTAAAGCCATCCAAGCTGGTGGCCATTACTGCATCTTGTGGGAGCAAATTCCATAGTTTAACTATGCGCTGAGTCAAGAAGTACTTCCTTTTGTCTGTCCTGAATCTTCCAACATTCAGCTTCTTTGAATGTCCACGAGTTCTAGTATTATGAGAGAGGGAGAAGAACTTTTCTCTATCCACTTTCTCAATGCCATGCATAATTTTATACACTTCTATCATGTCTCCTCTGACCCGCCTTTTCTCTAAACTAAAAAGCCGCAAATGCTGCAACCTTTCCTCGTAAGGGAGTCGCTCCATCCCCTTGATCATTCTGGTTGCCCTCTTCTGAAACTTTTCCAACTCTATAATATCCTTTCTGAGATGAGGCGACCAGAACTGTACACAGTATTCCAAATGCGGCCGCACCATAGATTTATACAACGGCATGATGATATTGGCTGTTTTATTTTCAATACCTTTCCTAATTATTGCTAGCATGGAATTTGCCTTTTTCACAGCTGCCGCACACTGGGTTGACATTTTCATCGTGCTGTCCACCACAACCCCGAGGTCTCTCTCCTGGTCGGTCACCGCCAGTTCAGACCCCATGAGCGTATATGTGAAATTCAGACTTTTTGCTCCAATATGCATAATTTTACACTTGTTTATCTTGAATTGCATTTGCCATTTTTCCGCCCATTCACTCAGTTTGGAGAGATCTTTTTGGAGCTCTTCGCAATCCCTTTTTGTTTTAACAACCCTGAACAATTTAGTGTCGTCAGCAAACTTGGCCACTTCACTGCTCACTCCTAATTCTAGGTCATTAATGAACAAGTTGAAAAGTACAGGTCCCAATACCGATCCTTGAGGGACTCCACTTTCTACAGCCCTCCATTGGGAGAACTGTCCGTTTATTCCTACTCTCTGCTTTCTGCTTCTTAACCAATTCCTTATCCACAAGAGGACCTCTCCTCTTATTCCATGACTGCTAACCTTCCTCAGAAGCCTTTGGTGAGGTACCTTGTCAAACGCTTTTTGAAAGTCTAAGTACACTATGTCCACTGGATCACCTCTATCTATATGCTTGTTGACACTCTCAAAGAATTCTAATAGGTTACTGAGACAGGACTTTCCCTTGCAGAAGCCATGCTGGCTCTGCTTCAGCAAGGCTTGTTCTTCTATGTGCTTAGTTAATCTAGCTTTAATAATACTTTCTACCAGTTTTCCAGGGACAGAAGTTAAGCTAACTGGCCTGTAATTTCCGGGATCCCCTCTGGATCCCTTTTTGAAGATTGGTGTTACATTTGCCACTTTCCAGTCCTCAGGCACGGAGGAGGACCCAAGGGACAAGTTACATATTTTAGTTAGCAGATCAGCAATTTCACCTTTGAGTTCTTTGAGAACTCTCGGGTGGATGCCATCCGGGCCCGGTGATTTGTCAGTTTTTATATTGTCCATTAAGCTTAGAATTTCCTCTCTCGTTACCACTATTTGTCTTAGTTCCTCAGAATCCCTTCCTGCAAATGTTAGTTCAGGTTCAGGGATCTGCCCTATATCTTCCACTGTGAAGACAGATGCAAAGAATTCATTTAGCTTCTCTGCAATCTCCTTATCGTTCTTTAGTACACCTTTGACTCCCTTATCATCCAAGGGTCCAATTGTCTCCCTAGATGGTCTCCTGCTTTGAATGTATTTATAGAATTTTTTGTTGTTGGTTTTTATGTTCTTAGCAATGTGCTCCTCAAATTCTTTTTGAGCATCCCTTATTGTCTTCTTGCATTTCTTTTGCCAGAGTTTGTGTTCTTTTTTATTTTCTTCATTTGGACAAGACTTCCATTTTCTGAAGGAAGACTTTTTGCCTCTAAGAGCTTCCTTGACTTTGCTCGTTAACCATGCTGGATTCAGAAGAATGAGGCTAAGGGGTTCTGACCTTGTTAGAGCCAGCCATGCCTCACAGCCCATCTGTGCCTGAGACTTACTCACTGTAAATTTTGGGGACAGTGAAAGCCTTGTGTGCTGTTGTTGCTGAACATGGTGAAGATTAGAGTTAACGATGCAGAGTAAAACAAAGAGACAAAAGGAAGAAGGGGTGAATTGGGACATGAAGGTACAGAGATGGGTGAGAAAAGGAGAAAGGCAATGGAACTAGTGTGTACAAAGAACACTGGCGGAGCAGAGGGAGGTGAGAAAATATGACAGGGTACAGAGAAAAATAAGAGAGCAATACTGGGTGCAGAGAATCCAGCCAGGTGTAGAAAGACAGAAGAGGCAACTGAAAAGGGGCAAAGGTCCTATGAGGTGGTGGATGGCGTAAGCACAGAGAAGGGAGAGAGTTTATACGTGCTGTGGAGTAGAGAGATAAAAGTAGGGATAGTCAACATAGAAAGGGAGTGCAAAGGGAATTTTGGTGACCTTGGGGTCATGGCAGAAAGCTCGATTAAGATGTTGACCCACTGTGTGGCAGCTGTGACAAAGGCAAATTCCATGCTTGGGATCATTAGGAAAGGAACTGAAAAGAAAACTGCTGATATAATGCCATTATACAAATCCCCTCAACAAATATATTGTACAGTTGGAAAAGATTGAGAAAGGGGAAACCAGAATGATCAAGAGGATGGAGTAACTCCTCTATGAGGAAAGGTTGCAGCATTTGGGACTTTTTAGTTTGAGAAAAGGCAAGTAAGAGGCAACATGATAGACATGTATAAAATTATGCATGGGGTGGAGAAAGTGAACAGAAAAGTTTTTCTCCCTCTCTCATAACACTAGAATTTGTGGACATCTGATGAATCTGAATTTTGGAAGATTCAGGACAGACAAAAGAAAGTACTTCAAACAGCACATAGTTAAACTGTGGAATTCACTCCAACAGTGATGGCCACCAACTTGGATAGCATGAAAAGAGGATTAGAAAATTTGTGGAGGATATAGCTATCAATACCTACTAGCCATTAATGGCTATACTCTGCCTTTGCAGTTGGAGACAGTATGCTTCTGAATACCAGTTACTGGAAACCACTGGAGATGAGAGTGCTGTTGCGCTCAGGCACTGCTTGCCGGCTTCCCATAGGCATCTGGTTGGCCACTGTGAGAGCAGAATGCTGGACTAGATGGGCCACTGGCCTGATCCAGTTCTTATAGTGACTGATACATGACTGATATATGTTCTTATAGTGACTGATACTGAGAAAAAGAAAGACGCGAAAGTATATTATATGGCACAGAGAAAAGGGGTGTTAATTGATAAGGGCTTATGCGGAAACCAGTAAGTTAAAATTGTACATAAATGCTTTTCAGTCACTAGCATAGCAATCAGCCCTGCTGAGTTAATAAAAATAAAGTGTTTTGACCCTGGTGTGCTTGTTTGAGTAGTACATAATACTCCCATTTAATTTGTTCAACTGGGCCAGATTAACATGTAAATAATAGAATAATTAACTTTTTATTTTTATCTTATGCCATATTTGATGTCATTTTGTAATACAACTATTGGGGAAGGATAATAAAAATACTAGAAAAGGGAGTTGGGATTGTTCAATTAGTGTTGCCTCTGCCTCTTCAAATTGAATTGACCTTCACATTAGTATCCCATAAAATATTTTCCAATGAAAAACATGCCATTTCTGTTTCTTGCTCAAATTTACAGTAGCCTCGGTTCTCCTTTAAAGTGCCTTCTTTTATCACAAAACAAATTTTATAAATGCTTAATGCAAAATACTGAACACTTTGCCTCAAAATTAAAATATTCATGCCAGTTCCCGAGTTTAATCTTTGTCATGTTCAAAGACCAGTAAAGAGAATTCTAGGAATGGGGCCAAGCTATGCAGATGAGGCAGCCTTAGTTTTCTGTGGATCAAAAGGGACAATATAAGTAGGTGACAGGGACATAGATTTTTGAGAGAGGCATAATCCACCTGCTGCAGCTGGTGTCACCAGAGGTCCATACTGTGTTCTTCTGTGGTTTCAAAATTCATCCATTTCTTCTGCAAATAATATAGAATACAGAGTAATACTCCTGTGATCATTCAGTCCATTGAGCTGGAGATAGCAATATCTGTTAGGATGGCAATATCTCAGGAAGGGAACTAAAACAGAGTTAATTTTCTGCTAATCCACCCCCCTTTAGTCAGTTTCTCTCAGCTAAACCATCAAAGATTGCCCTAAACACTTTTGGATGGATCCAGAATAAGTCATACAAACAAAGAACTCCTCCAAACAACCTGTTTATTAAGCATTTGTCCTGATCTGCTTGTGCAAAGCTTACACAGTGGTTAGACTATGTCTAGTCTGTATTGAGCATTCATTCCGATTTGTTTGCAGGGAAGTTATATGACAGTGAACCTTTATGCTGCAGTCCTGATTCATCCTCCTGTGCTTTCCCTTTAAATCATGTGTCCATTCCGCACTTTTCAATGCATTTGTCTTTCACTTTCCTAACCACAAAAAGTCTTTTGTTGTTGTTTATGTTTTTTAAAAGTGCATTTATTGTGCTTGGGCAACAAAGTGCTTTAATTTACTGTAATTTCACAAACCTAAATTTCACAGTATGCACGTCAATCCTTTCTGCAAAATATTGACGGTTTGGAGTCACCAAAGTTTATACAGAACTGTTGTCTCCTTGACTTGGTCTTGGCTCAAGAACAAGCTGGCGTAGAAGATTTGATTAATTTAACATTTACATAATGCATTCATTCACATTTATTATCTCAGTAATTCCTATAAGATCTCTGTAAGGTAGGCCAGTATTAATATTTCCATATTGCAGTTGAAGATTTGAAGCTGAGAGATGAGTAGCTTGGCTAGAGCCATCACAGGAGTTCATAGCTGAGGTAAGATTTGAACCAGGAACATCCCAGCTCACATTTTTAGCCACTATTCTACTTCAAAAATTTGAAAACAAACATTCAATTTCCATTGCATTTACCCCATCTTTTTAGGGAACCACTCCAAAATTATAAAAATGCTACTAGGACAGATATAGGATGGCAAGTTATATGATGCCATTAACTGAACAGACTGAACACATTTAATTGTGGCAGTATTTTGAGGCATATGATGATAAATGTGCTAAAATCAATATCCGAAAAACATGTTTGTGTGCATGATTTCAATTTTTAGTAATTTTTTTCTTTTGTTCAGACTAGAAAAAGCAATTAATGATTTAGATATTATTATTATTATTATTATTATTATTATTATTATTATTATTATTATTATTACTAAAGCATTTTCTGTTTGGAACAGACATTCTTACTGAAGCACCATGTGTGCATTGATGTGTATTTCTGGAGCTCCAGTTGTTCATAGTTTTCCTCAAAAGATTCTGTGTGTTGGGAACTCTGTGTGCTCATTGAAGCCTGGTGCCCTCAAAGAAAGCAGGATGACAGTTTTACAGCAAAATCCTATGTATTTTTACTTGAAAGTAAATTGCATTGAGTTCAGCAGAGTTTTCTCCCACGTAAGCGTGTTTAGGAATGCAGGCTTGATAAGTTATTTTTCAAAGTGCTCATAGACTGTAGTCCTCATCTCTTATATCTTCTCACCAAGCACAATGGGAGAATTTTTTAGGCACTATTTTGTCAGCCTCTCTTTCCTCATGAATTTTGAGCCAGTTATAAAAGATATACAGATATATTTCAGTAAGTAACACTCCAGTTTTGTCATGTAACAGGGTAGTTGGTGTGCCCTCATAAGTGCACAATACAGTTCTCATCACTTAGCTTTGTACAGTTTTCAGATATACAGTGCAATTGTATGCTGGTTTATTCAGAAGTGAGTCCTACTGTGTTCAGTGTCTTACTCCCAGGTAAGTGTGTGTAGAATTGCAGCTTTAAAAAACTACAGTGCCTCCAAAATTCAGCACTATTAAGATTATTGATTAACATATTTTAGAACTTGTGAACAGGGAGAACCTGTATTTCTGCTTAATATCTTTAGAATAATTTGAGCCAATAATTTGACTTTCAGTCTGGAAGACTATACTTGATTTTAGTGTGACAAATTATTTTGGAAGCTGTGTATTGATTGTCATGTGAGTATCTTTTTTGTATTTCCACGTGCTAGGAATATACAACTTGCTATGGCCTCCCACCATATATAGTCACCATATCGACATGTACCAAAATACATTCATGCATGCATGATGATTAAGTGAGAAGATCTACACATTTCATAGATTTTTTTATATTGTGAAATGGTTTCAGTAAAAATTTGTCACATTTGAGTAGTTAAATTTGCGTATGCTCAAGTAAACATTTCTCTTGACTTAGCCTTGCCAGGACATAATTTGAATAACCTGATGTAGACTTAACTATGTAGTTAATTTCCTCTGTGTCTTACAGCTGAAACCATACAAGAAAAGCCTGCAGATTCCTTGCAAGATTTGTACCGGTCCTTGGAACTGGCTAGCTTGTCTCCTTTAGGAGACCAGCAGATTTCTACTAAGACGGAGTACAAGAGGTTTTTTATTCAAAGATGCAGAGATCCAAAAGTCAATGAAAAATTGCACCAGTTGCGAATTCTGAAAAGCACTTTAAAGGTAGGTTAATTTGGGGCTGAGCAAATTTCGCAAAAGTGTTGAACCATCCTGCATAGATTTATTACACATATTAGAGGCACAGCAGAGAAAACTTTAGTTTCTCAACAAGTAAAACCACATTTATCTGAGTTCCAATTTTAATTTCTCTTGATCCATGAATAGTAAATCTGCTTCTGGTCCATTTTGTGTAAATGAGGAAATGATCCATAATACTTGTAATGTTGTGGATATTTAGATCCTGTCATATTCCTTTGCTGACTTCAGAATATGACATAATTTACCTGGCTTTCAAGGTTTCTAATAGAAAGACAACATTTGCTGTGTATTCAGGTGCGGTGCTCTGAGAATTCCCTTTTTAACAATAACTGGTAAATTGTGTAACTGTTAAGGATTCCCCAAACCCCACGGGGAAATCCCTTGTGTGGCATCTCTGCCTGTTGATATGATCCCAGAGATCCTCTTTGTATTCTGTAGCTTGTCATTTTCTGTCTCTTCTCAAACTCCCATCCTGATTTTCCATTCTTTGTTCTTGGCTTGTTGCCTTTACAGCGATACGCACTCACACCACGTTTAAAAGCTGAAAAGTTCAAAATCATGTGATGTCCCAAGCCACTCCAAATTTAGAGCAAACATTTAAATTAGCCAAAGCACCAATCAGTGTTTTTTAGATTTAAAAACTTCTCACTGGTCTTATAAGGAAACTATCTGGCATTTATCTAAGGCTGTGAACACACTAGTCGCCAGAGCAAAGCATTTCTGTTAGTCACACCAGGAGGGGGAATGGGTTGATCTGCTGATCAGTTGTCTCTTTGAAGCTGAATTTTTAAAAAAAAAAATGCACTCAAGCTGCCCTAGGTTGTACAGTAAAAAGGGTGGGGTTTGACTAGCATTGTATGCCACTGTTTTAGAAAAGAGAGGTGGAGACGTGCTGGAACTGGCAGAACAGTGAGTGTGTTTCTACCCTAAAAATGGCATCACAGAGTACAATGGTGTGTCAGATACGTGTCTTATTCTTAACAAGCAGATGGCATGGTTTGTTCCTAGTTTCTGATCAGATCTTTTTGTTTTCTCCCAGGCCAGAGAAGAAGAAGTAGCCATTATAGATAAAGTTTTGGATAATCCAGACTTGACATCTAAAGACTTTCAAGACTGGAAACAAATGTACCTTGATCTCTTCCTTGATAGTTGTCAGAACAATCCTGCAGAGGACCTTGTAAGCGACTCTGATGAAGTTGATGCACTTCTAGACTCTTTAGCACATACACATTCCTATATTGAAACGCATGTATAAAAAAAAGGGTTTGCCCCTTTGTGGCACTCCAGACCTTTAGCAAGTACCCAGAGTAGCTTTTATATCAACTTACAGGAGATCTATTTTATTGTTTCTGATATGAGTAAAGTAAAAATTCCATAGTCATTGTGTGAATAAAAACTTGTATACTTTTTACGCTGCTGACGCTCAATTATGTTTATGTTTACAAACATTGGCTATGGTCTAAGGAAGGAATATGCACTCATGGGACTGAATCATACAGATTTTGTTTTATATTGGTGCTGCCACAATTGCTGAAGAGACAAACTACTTTTAAAGCAAAGAGAAACACAAATGTTGCTTCTTTGGATCGTGACCATTGTCTTTAACTATTTTTAAATATTTATTTTACTGAGTATATATTTTGGAGGATTACATTGATTTATCAAAGGAAAAGTTGGCATAAGAACAGTGTTTTACTACTGATTGTAAAATGTTTCTTATTTTAATAGTATCTAACTGTTGTAATGAATTACACTTTCAAAGTACAGCTTTTGTTTTGGCCAGTGTGGCAATTAAACTTTTATATTTTGTGGGATATTTTAGGTATTTTCATAAATGACAGAAAAAAGTATAATGCTGTGATTAGGATTGCATTTAAAAAATGGAGTCAGGGAATAAGGAAAAAACTGGACTTTCATAAGCTTGAGTATATATATAAAAAGTCAAAGCTTCATTTTTCCAGTCTCTTGAAGAATGGTTAATAGACAATCTATAGCACAGAATAAATATGAGGATAAAGGGCTCTCTTTTTGTTTCAGTTTGGGCAGAGATCTTTAAAAATGTATGAACAGTATTGTTGCCAACAATATTATTGCCCCTGTGTTGGTCTCTTCTGACTCTTTTACAGAACAAATCATACTGTTAGCCAACAGTTCACATCCAGCATTTTTTAAAAAGTCAATGTGTTAAATGCTTCAAATATGCCAGTTGAAGGAAATTCATTTTTACATCTGAGACACTCCTGGGGTAAATAGGAAGGGGGCAGAGGTGGGTGGGTCAAATCTGTTTTCTAATCTACTAGAGAAAATTATTAGTATAGTACACAGTTCAAAACAATTTTAAAAGACATACATAGTCATGCACAATGAATGTTCTTGATTTTTTTTATAGGCTGCTTTCACACATAACATGAAATCATGCCATAGTGCTGCACGGACCAGTCTGAATGACCTTGAGCAAAGAGTTGGGCTCACACTTCACATTTCCTCCTATGGGGCCACAGCAGGTTTTCTGATGAGATTACTTTCACTTTTAAAAAATATTGGCTTATGTCAGATATCATGATTTAAAACCAACTCTGGTAAATTTCCTAATCAATCAACTTTAAACAATGCATTATGAAGCCAGAATTCATTTTAAACTAGGATCCCTGGTTTGAACATAATGTTAACCCAAGATTATTACAAGTGAAACCAAGCTTGCCAGAAGTCCTCCACCAAGCAGCAGGACATTTTGCTATGGCTTATTGAGTCTTGCTCACATAGTGCTAAACCATGGCTTCCAATAATATGCAAATTCAGTCACTGAATTTCCCAGAAATCACTGTAAATAGGCTTTGAGCAATATGAAAGCTCAATGGAATTTTCCTCTACCCAAAATCAGATGCATATTGATATTGCATCAATTACATACCATGTCAAGTTAATGATCACATAAACCCAAATAGCAGCAGCAGTGTTTCAACACTAGCCTTTTTCTCCATTATTGGCTTTAATTTATTCATGTATTCCTCAGAATCCATACAATGTTTTTCCAAAACTGTTGCATTCCCATTTTATTTCCTATTGTCATCCCATTGTCTTTGATTTGCAGCTATTCTTTTGAGATTTCAGTGAAATTGCAGCACAAACCTTTTCAGATGTGAAATAACATAGTTGCTATCTGGAGGTGTAGCTTGTGATGTGCTTTGTAATAGTGTGTGATCCCACCCTTCCGCCTCTCCACCATTACCTTTTTTTAAAAAAAGTCATTATTTGCTTTGGAACTCCTGGAGTTTAAACAATAGCAAAATCAGCTAGTCTCAAGGGAAAATGAGGTAAAATGAAAGAGACAATTGTCCGTGTTATTTTGTTTGTCTTGGATTTCAGAGATAAAGTGAGGGAAAGCATTGTCAATCTCAATGTTAGATATGAATATAAACACATGTAAAGCATGTAACCTTAATCAAGCACTAGGTGCATATACCCTCTGGTGTGCTTTTGAGGGAGGAGTAAAATTGACCAGGCTCCAACCCCTACCTCAGCTTAACCCCTGCTATTTTTGAGACAAAATTGACAAGCTTTTCATCTAGTTCAGCCCTTCTTGTGTTCTCCCTCAGAGCATCAGCAACAGTAGTATGAGATTTTTTATGAGGGAAAGGGTGGCAGATGCAGTTCTTCCAAGAGCAGTAGCTGGTCTGAACTCTTGGCAAGGTGAAGTAATTTCCCCTCTTCTTGGAAGAGCAGCAGAGGAAGTGAGGGAGAGAGTACTACTTCCAGAAGCTCAGAGTGGCCTTGTGAAATGTCCCAGCAGCAGTGGCAGCACTGGATACTCTTTCTAGAGGGGAAAGGAGTGGACTAGGTTTCCCCAGCATAGCTAAACCTTCTGAAACAGGTAATGCATGGAAGGTCCATATTGCCCAGTTCACCGTCAACTAGACTAGCCCTTGAATGTCATTCATAAAAATATTTGCTTTGTGGTGCTGTTTGGGGAATTCCAGATGGTAAAGTTCACTTTGGATGTCTACAGAAGAATGTTCAGTACCTTCCCATCATCTGATCATCATGTTGCAGGAGATCGGCTGCACTCCTGTAGAATATGCAAGCCACAAAATTGGTCCAGAGATGCCCCATTTTAATGCAGCCAACTTCCCAATAAGTAAGAATACAGAAATGGAAACATTGTTTATTAAACCTGTCTGTGCCTGGTTAGAGATGTAAGAGGCAAATTTTTAATTTTTATATTTTTGCCCTTTATCTGTCAGCACTTTGATTTTTGTCATGACTGAGCATGACAAAAAAAATCTGTGTGGCTTTTTAATGTTTTTTGGCACATTTGAGCAGTTGAGAGATGAGCTGATAAAAACACAGACCAATGGCATACATCTTTAAAAATTATTCTTTCTGAGAAATTAACTCTCTCAACTAGCTTCCAGCTATAGCCCATTCAACTCAGTGAATGTATTTAGAAATGTACAAATATTTCCTGCTCTTGGGACTAAAATAAGGATCAAAGGATTGTTTCTTTCTTTTCAGCTGCATTTTGGATTCCAAGCGTCTTGCAAACTTTGCACAATTGTATAGGAGAGTGGCCTTTTTACAACTAAATTTATGTAAATCTGTATTCAATTAAGCCTGAATGACAATTCATGCATTAAGATTTGTATGAATTTCCAGGTCCAGTCAAATATTTATATCATCTATAAGAATCTTTGTATAAACAATTTATTGACTGCATGATTTGTTTGTTATAACTTGTGATATTTTGTATATTTCTCACATAAAAATGCTTGACCTGAAACTAATTGTGATACTTGTTCCAAATGTTTATTTCAGACCCTTGTTGACCCCCCTGCATACACACATTTTATGAACTTACAATGTACATCAAGTGATTAATTTCTAGACATAACCATAGCCTGATTGTCAAAATGAAGTTACAATAGCACAACTAAGGATTTCTGAACAGTGTAATAAGCACCACTGTGTAGCACTAGAATTCCGTAGTACCGTAGGGAAGTAAGGAAGGGCCATGGTTCAGTGGCTTTGCATTCAAAAGTTCCAAGGTTCAATCCCCACCATTTCCAGTCCAAGATTCAATCCCCAGCATCCCCAGTCTGAAACCCTGGAGAGCTGCTGCCAGTCAGTGTTGCTAGATGGACCAATGGTCTGACTCAGTATAAGGAAGCTTCTGATGTCCTTAATTCTTTTATTTGTATGGGTGTTGCTCCATAACCTTCTTGTAGATTAGGGATTCCAGATCAGAGAGCAGTTCAGCCTAGAGATTGTACACATTCCATTGCTTACCTTCACTTCACTTGCTTTTCCTACACAGAAAGTTGTTCCTTTGGGGAGGAAAGTATGAAAGTTGTGTGTAGCAGACATTTACACCAGTTGCTCATGGTTGTATTTAGTTCAGTATCTGCATAATGAAGAGCTGAGCTTATTCAAGGCTTTTCAGTACACATACCAAGAAGGTGTGACCAATCATAGCTTCAGTAACACAGGTTAAAATTTACACATGTGCAATCATGTCATACAGGTGTTCTATTTTATTGATTGAATTAACCTGCCACACAAGATTCACAGCATGGCTCACATTATAGAGTAAAATACAGTAGAAGCCACAGTAAACGAACAACACAAATCAACAGCCTAAATCTTAAAACAGACAAAAACTTATATCAGCAATAGATAAAACAAATTAGAAATTCCTGGACATTTTTTCAGGCTGTACTCTGTGTGTGTGTACACACACACACACACACACACAGAAGCTTCTTGTTTCTTCTGATACTGACTCCATGGAAGAAATGGATTACAAACACAGTGGAGCTAGGAGTCTTTAAATTTATACATGGAGCTAGGGGTTTATCAAACATCCCCAGAGACTGGAATGAGCATACCCTGGCTGTCTATGCATCACTGGTATAGAGTGAGGCTCCGCCAGAAAATTTCCAGGATTGGCCTGTCACGCAGCTTACACAACTGCGAACTGTTGCTATGCAACAGTTATTCTGCCTGCACGTTATCTTGCTGTAGACAGCATTTATGACTTAGCTTCAAGGATGAAATTCAGCCTCGCCTTGTCAGACTGTCTAGCATGAAATGGTGCTGTTGTTTGTCGTTGTGCTGCCTTCTTTCAACACTAGGCTTAAAAGTGCTTCAATGGGTATTTATTGTACGATTTTTTCAGACCAAAGGGGTATGCTATAAAATGAATTTAATATAGATGGTGTTTTGAAAAGAAAATGTATAATTATACATTTAAATTAGTCAGATTTCACACTCTGAAGCCAAATAACCATATCTGCAAGTCTGTCAATAAAGATGTCTTAAAACTACAAAACTCACAGCCATTTTATTCTGGCAGTAATGCAAAAAGAGACTTTTGATGCCTTGTTGAAGTTGCCCCTTGAAACAAAAACACATCATATATAATATATCCTTGGGCAGCTTTTTAAAGTGTGCTGTAGCACAGAGTCATTCAACAGCTAGAAACAAATATCTTCTTCCTAGTATGACCCTGGACGGCATAAAGTACAGGATATTATTTCCTGAAGAGCTGTGTATATGATACTATTGTTTCATATTCCACTCAAATTTATAATAATTAGACCTGCTGATGATTTTTGCCTTAAGTTAGTACACAGTATTGCTATCCTTTGTTTCTGTTGTGTATGACTATGACAATATTTTCCCCAAATGGGGAGAGGGATGGAGATTTAAGGACTGCAAAGTTTCACTTATTTATTTATTTATTTATTTATTGTATTTGTACCCCACTCTTCAGCCAAAAAGGCTCCCTGAGTGGCTTACATACCATCAATTAATACAGACAGTCCCTGCCCGCAGGCTTACAATCTAAAAAGCATGACACACAAAGAGAAAGGGCAAGGAGGGAATTTATGCTTTATGGGGTGAATTTACAGCGCTTTTTCCAAATCTGAAGCTTTAGCTCTACTTTTTAAAAATGAACTAGTTTTTTCTTGAGATGATCCAGGACAGTCAGAAATAATGCAGACAAATGTAGTAACATCATACAGTTATGCAGCCAAACAAATCAGACTATGTAGCAGTACATGAAACTAAATCATAACAAGTATTGTTCTCACTCTAAATATATTTCCTGATGACACCAATGGCTGTGTGAAGGCATAATGAAGCCAAATCAGGTTCCTTCTTACGCTCACTCTGAATGAACACGTTTTTTACCCTGTTTCACAGGACCCTGTCCCTCCCCACCCCCAAAATAATTGCAAAACATGGTGCATTTCTTTAGGGAGCATTTTTTAATTAAATGCCCCTTCCCCCCATTTAATCTCAGCCATGTATTGGTGCAGTACAGATCTTAAAAATATAAACCTTTTTATATATTGGGGGTGGGGGGAAAGCTAGTAAACAGTGGGATTTCCCCCCCCCCCAATTCCTGTATCAAATACATTTTTGAAAAAAGATTTGGAGAATCCACTTATATGCATCTTTTTCTTGATACCTTACTTAATGTTCAAATCAAGTATTCATTTCCAATTATCATTACAAACAAAATGGTTGTATATGAATTAACTTGTAGCTCTCATTGGCAACATGTTCTTAATCTTTACCTATTTTGCTTTGTGCTTTGAAATATCAGAAAATTCAAGTCTATTTGCTATTTCACAATATTATCTCCTAATATTAAGAACAGTGCGGCATTTTTAATATTTAGAAATCCTGAAGGGTTTATGCCCTGCTGAATTGTCCTTGCAGATCATTTTTAGCAAGGTGTTACCTAAACAGTTGGTCTCTTTTGTTGTTGAATGTCTTTAGCTTCTACTAATTCAGACAGCTGTAGCACTGCACACTGCAATCCATACCAAGGTAATGAAGCTTTACAGATTTCTTCCCAACAATCATTGTCTATATCATAGCCCACAACATCTTGAGTTGGAATCTCCTGGGAATCTTGCCACTTTTTTCCTCCAATGAGAAGGGCAGTTTCCTCCACTACCACCAAACCATAACTAAATCGATCATAGACCAATGGCCTTAAACGAGTCCACTGATTTTGGTCAGGATCATATTTTTCGATTTCAGAAAATGGTTCATAAAGGCCTAAAAATGTGAAGACGGACTCTCTGATTGTGGCCATCTGATGCCCAAACCGAGCAATGCTCATTGGGGCTTGCTTTCTCCATTCTCCTTCTAGTGTACTCAAAGAGTACAAATCCTTACTTGTGTTACTTTGATCCGTGCATTTCCCACCTGATATATAAACAATATTCTTGCAGACAGTACCAGCATGACCATGCATTTTGCATGGCAGATCTCGAACTTTTGTCCATGAGTCTCGGCTAATATTGTAGGCTTCAACAGATAAATGTAACGATCCATTCTCACCTTGACCTCCAATTGCAATAATTGTATTTTTTAGGATGCAACAAGAAAACTGAGATCTTTTTTCTAGCATCCTGTTGATTTGTATCCAATTGTTAAATCTGGGATCATAGCGATGGACTTTGTTTGTAACTGTCAAAGTGGGACTTTTAGAGTCACTTTGCAAATCTTCTATTTCTCCACCTAGCACATACAGAAAGTTTCCAACTGTACACACACAATGATTTTGTACTCGATCCTGCACCTGTGTTAATATTTGCCATTTGTGATTGTAAACATCAAAAGCCACCACATCCCTGCTGGGCCCTTCACGGTGAATCATACCTCCATGCAGGATAATCTGTGTCTTCTGGTTTCTCAAGGTGCTGTACTTATCCTGCAGGATGGGTTGTCTAAAGATCAATGAGTGGTAGTTTATTGCTTTTATGATTAAGCATTTTATGGGAGCTGTTAGAGGCACTTCTGTTTGAGTGTACACTTTTCTCAAATTTTCCACAGGAATAAGACCATATCTTATTTGTTCTAAAACGCTGGTTGTATGCGTTAACCTCAATTTATCATACTTCAGCCACTTTAGCAATAGATCTAGCAAATTAGATTCTTTCACCATAGGCACATCTGAACTTTCGACTACTGCCTTTAAAGACTGGAAGTTCAGTTCTAGTAGTTCTGCAAAACTGAGGTCCAGGAGTTTCCAGAAATTGAAAATGAGATATTTTTCTGCTGCTGATAAAGCATCTGGAAGACAGAATTTTGCCGCAACATTGGCAGAAAAACAGCAGTTTTCCAAGGTAAGATTGTTAGCCAGATATTGGCTGCACAAGCCAATTGCCTCAGTCACTTGCAAGTAAGTGGCAGCTTCCAAGGTATCTTCCAGGCTGGCAAAAGACAAGGGCAACCAGGAGGTATAAATGAAGTCCAGAACATGCTGCAAACCAATGGCTGAGATGACTTGCAAGTGAATGATGGCAGCCTTGGATTCTTTAGTGTAACTCTTGAACACGGCCCTGAAGTAATCACTGGAACAGGCCAACAAAGACTTGTGAGCAGGGAACTCATTTTCTTTCACCTTCAATAAAATGTCGCACAGCAAGCCTTCATCTCGCAGGGTTTGGTACTGAGACAGCACGGAACTACAATGTCCTTTGCAGTAGGACAGAAAGTAACTCATTGTGCAGAACAAAATTCTCTAAAGCACTTTCTGTCAGTGAAAAGAATTAAAGATGCTGCAACTGTGCTTTAACTCAGCCAGGCAAGGAAATCTTTGAAACAGAACCATCAGCTCAGTTCCTTCAACTGTTAACAGCCCACTTAATATAATTTCACATCCCTCTCCAACTTAGCATCTTGCTAGTACACATTCATTCATAAAGGTGAATCTAGTAACATCCTTGAGGCATTTCTCTCACCTCTGTTTCCTGCACAGGAGATGGTCCACAGGAGATGAGAGCACTTGCTTGGCCAGCATCAGGTGACAGATCTGAGACATAGATGGCATTCAGTGACGATGTGTGTCAGCTCAGATGTCTCCCACAGCTTTTCTTTCACTTTAAGCTGATTAAATAGACCTTCTGTGGCCGCTGGTGCATCACGAATAAGAGAAGGAGAGCAAACTTTGCTGCAGCTTTTGCTCAAGCTGCATATTTCACTCTTAGACAAGTTTAGCTCTTATTTCCCCAGGGCCAACAAGCCACGTATGGTGATCTCTGCTTGTAGGAAGTCTCAGCTGAAAATCAAATCAGCACCTACAGAATAGAGTGGGAGGATTTTGTGAACACATAGACCTTTAGCCTGGGAGTAGAAAGACAAGCAAAATACTAGGATTAGTCACTGGTTTAATTTGACATGCATTTTGGAGCCATTTGGTTTATATGATATCACCATAACTCACAGTGACCAGAATAGAATGCAAACACTAGACCCCTTGTCATAAGCTGTCCAAGCACTGAACTGAGATTGGTGGGAGAGAGGGGGAGAAGGGGAGGGGAAAGAAGTAATTTTACAAGGAGTTCAAGCCAAAGTATCTGACACTGAGTGACCTGGATGGAAATCATGCGGGCAACACATTTCTTCAAAAGAGTGACAAAAATAGCACCAAAGTTATGTCATATAAAGCAAGATATGTTTGTTGTGAGACCTTGGCATAAATGAGTTCCAGGCAAGTTTGAACTTCCTTGGATAGTCCATCACATTGTAAGTTTGAAATGGGAAAACAAATGTAGTAAAATTAAAAACAGTGGCTTGGAACATCCAGTTCCCCTGAGGGGCTAAAAGCAGTCAGATGTACTCACTCAGCTGGCTGGCTGGTTTGTGAAAACCTTTGGATCTATTTTTCACAGCTTTCATTTCTAAGTCAAAAATGCAGGTGTATGAATAAGATGGCTGACACAATCCTGGGGCAGATACACCAAGACTTTTGGTGAGAGACATCTGCTCTGCCTTGTTGGTAAGTTTCTGCTTTTGAATAATAGGGAAACATGTCATTATAGTTAATTCAATCATGTCATACAGTATATGCTTGACCTGGTGTGTTACAGATTAACACAGTTTATTATGCAATGTGTTCATGTTTCCTGGGAGGATCTGGCTTACATTCATGTTCATTTCTAATGGATTTTAAGTGGATAAGATATTTGTCATACGGATCCAAAGTATGCACAACCTTTCTGGTATAATTTCCTGGCTACTTTATTGTAACAATATTGGTCATGCGCTGGCAAAGAATTCAAAGACAAATAGCTATAGCATCTTGTGTCTCAATCAGGGCAGGAACTCAAGAGAGCAGTTACATGTTGCTGATGTTTCTGGCATATACCATTTTAAATTGTAAGTCAAGATTTCATTATTTCTTCCATACAAAAATGGCCTGTGCATCCAAAACTAGTGTGCCATAGGAAAGAATTCTAGCCTTGCTTTCTCCATGATATATTAGTTTTGTATGTACAGGAAGTTATCGTTAATATGGAAAATCAGGAGAATTCAGACATACTATCTCTTCCCCTTCAGTCTGCTATGGCATGGCCCAGGAAAAACTGTACCATGTGACTGCTCTGATTCTTCGTATCTGCTCTTACTGTGTTCCTTTCAGCTGGTTCACACATGCCTGCTCATCATAAATGTGGTGTTTTGCCCATATGAATGAGCTATTACAGGTCATTCTATATACACAGGGACAGGGCTTTCTTATCTCATACCATGCTGCTTTTCAAATGGTGTCATATCCCAACGATCTGCCAGTTTGTGAGTACTGAGATACTACTGATAAGCAATGAAATAATGTGCATGCATGGATGAACTTCCTCTTTACACTTTCCATTTCAGTTAGGGGAGGGGCCGTAACTGAGTGACAGAGTACATGCTTTGCGTGCAGAAGGCCACAAATTCAGTCCCTGGTAGGGTTGCCAGGTCTCCGGTTTTTGGGCGGAGTTTCAGGGGAAAAGGGGCCGTCTCCGGCCTCCGGCAATACTTTGCTTAAACTGGACGATCTCCGGCTTTTCATTGGCCTCCTTCCCGCCCTTTGTCATTGAGGCAGGGAGAGCTGGTGCCGCCGGGGCCAGGCTCTGTCTTCCCAGGCAGCAGCCTGTCTTGGACAGGGGCGGGCGGGAGCGGCAACGAGGGGCTGGCCCTGGGTGCGCGAGGCGGGCACTGCTTAAAAGGCCAGTCGGGCGAGCGCGGCGCTGTCATTCTCCCTCCTGCTGTGGGCGCCGCTGGGCTGGAGTGGCCGCGATGGAGCTCGGCAGTGGCGGCGGTGGCGGCCGGGGAGCGCATCGCGGCCACTGCCGCCCAGTGGTGCCCACAGCATGAGGGGTGAAGCGGCCGGGCGTCCTTGGGGCTAAGAAGGAGCTGGCCCCGTCCGGCATCCACTGCTGCTGTGGGTAGCAGGCTGGAGAGAGAGAGAGATGCTGGAGAAAGAGAGATAAAGAGAGAGAGGCTGGAGAAAGAGAGAGATGCTGGAGAGAGAGAGAGATGCTGGAGAAAGAGAGAGATGCTGGAGAGAGAGAAAGAGAGAGAGGCTGGAGAAAGAGAGAGATGCTGGAGAGAGAGAAAGAGAGAGATGCTGGAGAAAGAGAGAGATGCTGGAGAAAGAGAGAGATGCTGGAGAAAGAGAGAGATGCTGGAGAGAGAGAGAAAGAGAGAGATGCTGGAGAGAGAGAGAGAGAGAAAGAGAGCGATGCTGGAGAAAGAGAGAGATGCTGAGAGAGAGAGAGAAAGAGAGAGATGCTGGAGAGAGAGAGAGAAAAAGAGAGCGATGCTGGAGAAAGAGAGAGATGCTGGAGAAAGAGAGAGATGCTGAGAGAGAGAGAGAAAGAGAGAGATGCTGGAGAGAGAGAGAGAGAGAGAGAGAGAAAGAGAGCGATGCTGGAGAAAGAGAGAGAGAGAAAGAGAGAGAGAGAAAGAGAGAGATGCTGGAGAGAGAGAGAGAGAGAGAGAGAGAGAGAGAGAGAGAGCGATGCTGGAGAAAGAGAGATGCTGGAGAAAGAGAGAGATGCTGAGAGAGAGAGAGAGAGAGAGATGCTGGAGAGAGAGAGAGAGAGAGAGAAAGAGAGCGATGCTGGAGAAAGAGAGAGATGCTGGAGAGAGAGAAAGAGAGAGAGGCTGGAGAGAGAAAGAGAGAGTTTGGCCCTAATCCTCAGTTTCTTACTATTTCCTCTGGATAATTGCACTGCTGGAAACGGACAGAATCATCATGTAATTGTCTTTTCTTGACAGGAAGTGGGAGTGAGATTGAAATGACAACAAATAGGAATGTGTGCCATTGTTCCATTTTTCTGCACATTTCCCATCTCCCCAAAGCAGCCTTCCCCAACCTGGTGCCTTCCAGATATCTTTGGGCATACAGCTGCCACCAGCTAACATCTGGAGGGCACCAAGCTGGGGAAGTCTGCCCTAAATTGTCAGCTGCTTCAGGTCTATCAGATCTAAGCATATGGTCACCCTGTTGTAGGAAAGTTCCCAATAAACTGACTCGTGTTGTCTCATTAAGTCTCTAATGTGGCAATTTAAGCGAACAGACCTGATCTTGTTCTGGGTTTTGGACTTCCAGCAGGGGCTTAGACTAGAAGGACTAAAAGGCCCCTTCTAGCTCTGTGATTCTATGCTACATGTAAGTGTGTGTGTGTGTGTGTGTTACACACAAACGCACAGGCACACACACAAGCATACTTTTTTTCTTTGATCAATTTTGCTTAGAAAAAAAGTGTCTTGTTCTTGTCAGTTGACTTCCTTTTTTATTCTTTGTATGTACTTAAACAAGCTGGTCTGTTTTAAAAGAAAAGCTTGGTGGTGTTTGTGAGAGCCCACGAAAGAGCAATTTCAGGTAACTGCCACAGCCAAATGGTTAAGAATTGGCCTTATGACATAATGTGTACTGGCTGGTCTCTACAGAATTCCAAACACCATTTCAGACTTAAGGCTGCCATCTATTATCCCAAAGGCAGCCAAAGTAGCATCCTCCAGATATTGTACTAAAACTCCCATGAGCCCTATCCTGCTTGGCCAGCAATCACAATAAAGTCCAAAAACTTGACTGCATCTGTTTAATTATATGCATGGAAATGGAAATGGACTGCCTTCAAGTCGATTCAAACTTATGGCTACCCTATGAATAGGGATTTCATGGTAAGCGGTATTCAGAGGTGGTTTACCATCTAAGGCTAGTATTCCCCACCTGGCTAGGGCCTGCTCAGCTTGCCACAGCTGCACAAGCCAGTCCCTTCCTTGTCCACAACTGCCAGCTGGGGGAAACGGCTCCTTGCGACTATGCACCTTGCCCACAGGTGGCAGGGCACATAATCCCTGAGCCACTCACTGTGGGGGTGATCTTTAGCTGGCCCTTGACATCCAGGAGACACGAGTGGGGATTTGAACTCATAGACTCTGGACTCCCAGCCAGGCTCTCCTCCCCACTGTGCTATACCATCTGTTGCATGAGCATACAGTTAACATACAACTGACTTCATAGCACCATGCAGATAACAACTGGCTCACTCTGCATTAGCATAGCTGCTGCAAGCACTCTTAGTTCATTTTTACAAGATAGTTCAACATGCTATCTTGTTCATTAAAAAAATGCATTCATTCCTGACTTTACCTCTTACCACTTCTCCAGGCTGTAAAAAATAAAATAAAACACCTTCCACTTTCCTTTTTTGTATCTTTAATTCAGTTGTTGTTGTTAATGTGCCTTCAAGTCAATTTCAACTTATGGTGACCCTATGAATCAGCGACCCCAATAGCATCTGTCATAAACCACCCTGTTCAGATCTTGCAAGTTCAGGTCTGTGGCTTCCTTTATGGAATCAATCCATCTCTTGTTTGGTCTTCCTCTTTTTCTACTCCCTTCTGTTTTCCCCAGTATTATTGTCTTTTCTAATGAATCATGTCTTCTCATTATGTGTCCAAAGTATATGTGTCCAAAGTCAGAGGAAGGCAATGGTAAACCACCTCTGAATACCTCTTACCATGAAAACCCTATTCATAGGGTCACCAAAAGTTGGGATCGACTTGAAGGCATTCCATTTCCATTTTCCATCCATACTCCCTAAGATGGTGAGAAGGAATGACCTTGTCACTTCAGCTGGACCTCTTTTAGGTAAGATTTCTATTTTAATTTCCAATCAGAAATTTTTTTTTGAATGGTATGCTGCACGCAAGCGTGGTTGATACAATGTATCATGCTTCATGATGTCACTACGGCCCGCCCCATGATGTCACTAGGGCCCACCCCGTGACGTCACTAGGGCCCGCCCCATGACATCACTAGGGCCCGCCCCATGACGTCACTAGGGCCCACCCCATGACATCACTAGGGCCCGCCCCATGATGTCACTAGGGCCCGCACCCATTTTCTCAGGTTTTTGGATGGTTCCGACCTGGCAACCCTAGTCCCTGGCATCTCCGGTTAAAAGAAGAAGATAGCCAGTAGACAGACAAATATTCTGGCTTGATCTAAGGCAGCTTCCCATATTCGACTGTCATACAGATTTTATATGGTTGGTACCTCTTTATCTTTATGGTGTAGTGCAGAGGTTCCCAAACTGTGGTACGTGGACCGCTAGTGGCCCGTGAGCTTAATTCCAGTGGTCCACGGCATGGCCACATTAAACATGCATATTGATGTTTATTTGCATTTTGTTGCTTCTCTATCTTCTGTTGTTTTTTGTTGTATTGCAGTTTGAATTCTACAGGATGCAAATTGTAATATAAAAAATACAATATAAGAGAAGCCCGCAAGCAGAGCCTGAATGGAGCTGCACTCTCCCTACTTGCTTTTTTTTTTTCAATTAATTTTTATTCTAATTTTCAAAACCAAAATAATACAAAAAGAAAACAACACAAATCAATAACTAATACAATACAAAAAAAATACATATATATAAAAATATTGACTTCCGATTTGTCATAGTTCAGCTATAAATCTATAATATATAACAAACCTATCTCTTAATAGATTATAAAATCACCTTCCTCCAGCGGTTATCTTAGTTGGTTTCAAATCTCATTAACATCATATCATTTTAATATTCCACAAAAAGTCAAAGAGAAGTTTCCAATCCTTGAGATATATATCAATCAATTTTTTTTCTAAATAAACATGCCAATTAATCCAGCTCATCAAATCTACTAAATCCAGTAATTTCAAAACACTATAATTCAACTATAAATCTATAATATATAACAGACCTATCTCTTAATAGATTATAAAATCACCTTCCTCCAGCAGTTATCTTAGTTGGTTTCAAATCTCATTAACAACATACCATTTTAATCTTCCACAAAAAGTCAAAGATAAGTTTCCAATCCTTGAGATATATGTCAATCAATTTTTTTTCTAAATAAACATGTCAATTAATCCAACTCATCAAATCTACTGAGTCCAGTAGTTTCAAATCGCTCGTCTGTCATTATCCATATTGGGTCCATCTTCCATCTTTACGCACCCAAAAATCTTGCTGTCATAGTCATATAATAAAAGTCTGATAGGAATTTCCTCCATCACAGATATTTTCTTACCATCAAATCCAAACGTAACACTGAAGTATTGTTTCAAAGCCGCATCTCTGCTCCTCTTTTCCACATGATACACTAGTACATTTCTTGAAGGTTTTTCCATTGACACAAAACAGGGATTAATTCTATTAACTTTCTCCATTTCAAGTTCCATCAAATCCTTCCAGTCCAGGAATTTTTTTGAACCGATAATATCTTTATCTCCAATCTCTTCAATTCCTTCAGAGACAGCGCTGTATTCCAAACTGTAATATTTATCTCCAGGATCCGTCACAACCAGGAAATCCAAATCTTTTTTCATGTCCATATTTAAGCCAATCTCCATAGATTGAACCTTGCCTTTAATTTCTCTTTCATCCTTTTTTTGTTTTCCAGATCTATCTTTATTCTCCTTTCTCATAGAATCCTGAGTTTCTTTCAGCTCCTGTCTCATTTCATGAAATTCAGTTCTCCACGCTTGTCTATTATTTCTCAGTTCTTGTTTTATTGAGTTAATCCCATCCATTATTTTCTGAAGCATGTCTAGAAATAAAGTCCCTTCTTGTACATCCATGATCTTCTTAATTGCCATTCTTAAAACCAAAAGAACAAAACTCCTTCAATTTTCAATGTCCCAAGCAAAGAGCAGTTTATTTCTTTATCCAGTTACAAAGGAGTTAATCTTTCCAACCAACTAACGTCACACGCTAGACAGTCCTTATCTCTTAAATGTCCAGAAGTGCAAAAACAGCTTTTAGTTCACAGCATTCAAATAACTAGTAGCAGAGAGAATGAGCAGATTCGTCAACAACAACAACAACAAAAGTAGATCAGAAAAAATAGTCCCTTATATATATTACACAAAAGTCTTGTAAATCAAAAAGATTTCTTATCTCTCCCAATCAGAAAGCTCTCATCCATTGTAATCTTTAAAACGCAATTTTCCATGTCAGCTTTTTGCAATAAAAAAAAAGATAAGCTATTTATATTTTCTTCCCCCTTAGTTCCGTAAATAAAGAAGGAAAGTCTTACCTCATCTAGGTTATCTTAATTGCTGTTACTTTGACAAATCTCTTTAGCTATATAGATAAGAAAATGATAAATGTAGACAGGAGGTTTGCCTGCTAGTCCGTTAAAAAAAAAGGTCACTTATCCAGCTGAGCTAGCATAAAATCCTCGCTCTGTCTGAACTGCTGGAAGACAGACAATTCTGACGAATTCCAGGCTCCAACAATCGAAACAAAACTATGTGGCAGATCTCACGCTTCTTCCTTATCCGGAAGAAATCATCCCCAGTCAGAAAAAACCCTTCTGACTGAATTTAAAACTGGATAAGTTTCATCCAAGACGGGAGCCCATCTCAGAGGCAGCACAGGCGGAGGGATCCTCCTGGGAAGTCCGCACTCTCCCTACTTGCAATTCCCAGCAACTGGTTTTCAAAGGCCCACTGCCTCCAACAGTGGAGACAGACTATAGCCATCGTGACTAGTAGCCATCGATAGCCTTATCCTCCGTGAATTTGTCTTCATAACACTACAAGCCCTGAAATGTCACAGGAACACATTGGTTCCCAGAGCTGCCTTGGTGCATACACTCTGCCCCCATCCCTAATCTTAATAAAAACATTGATGTATTGAGACAGTGTATTATGTTGGGGGGGGGAGAGAAAACAGGGATTCCCATGAATTACATGCAATGGTTACAGCATGTTACAAGGCTGAAGTATTATGAATACAACTGAAATCAATCACATACCCTTGAGTAAACATGTTTAGAACTGAACTATGCTTCTGACTTGCACCACTGCAACCCATGTTGATCTGACTTGGACTGTAGTTTAAAGTACTGACCTTTCAAGAGCTATTCATTTCTACAGGGGCTCCTTAAGCATGTCAGATTTTCATTGCTTCTGAAGTCTGGCTGACAAGTTTATTTCAGGTGAATCCTAACCATGATTCCTGCGGGCTGACCTTATGTAATCGGCAGCTACAAAAAGCATGGCATGCTGCAGGAATCCTCCATGAATGGTTCTTGGAGTGTATCAAGACTGCATGAAAGGGAAGACCTGTGGGCACTTTTTGGTCTATTAGCAGGTGGAAAATGTTGAAACATTTATTTCTTCTAAGAAAATTGCTCGCAGAAGACATTGTACAAAGAGAGACAGTGCAGTGAATTTTGTTCCTCATTTTAAGCAAATCTCTAGCAACTGTTGTTTGAGCATGTGCAGTACATGCTCTTTTCACTTTCACTTCCCTCCATCTCCCTCTTTTTTCCTTGGCTTGTTTCGTCACATGGAGAAGGGCCAGGATCTCTTCCTGATCATCCCAGAGTGCAGGACACAGAATAATGGGTCCAAGTTACAGTAAGCCAGATTGCAGTTAAACATTAGGAAAAACTTCCTAACTGTTCGAGCAGTCTGACAGTGGAACCAATGACCTAGGGAGGTGGTGGACTTTCCAGCACTGGAGGCATTCAAGGGGCAGCTGGGCAGCCACCTGTCGGGTGTGCTTTAAGTTAGATTCCTGCATTGAGCAGGGGGTTGGACTCGATGGCCTTATGGGCCCCTGCCAACTCTACTATTCTGTGATCATCACAGTCACAACCCAGATTTAGGCTGCAATCCTATACCCCCTTAACTGGTTTCAAGATCTAGAGGAGTATTTGTGTGCCATCTGTGGGTGATATTCAGTGGTAGAGTAGACCCATTGAAATTAATGGACCTGACTAGCTTAGATTAATTAATTTCAATGGGGCTAGTCTGAGTAGGACTAGCATTGCATCCAACCCTCTGTGTGCATAAGAACATAAGAAGAGCCTGCTCAATCAGGCCAGCGGCCCATCTAGTCCAGCTTGCTGGTCTCACACTGTCTAACCCGATGCCTATGGGAAGCCTGCAAGCAGGACCTGAGTACAACAGCACTCTCCCCTTCTGCAGTTTCTAGCAACTGGTATTTGGAAGCATACTGCACCCAACTATATAGCCATCATGCCTAGTAGCTGGGGTTTGGCATCAGAGGTTTAAAAGAAAAATGCTGCAGAGGGGCAGTTAAAAGAGCTCTTTAGAGGCTTGGCAGGGTCAGTGTAAAGTTCTGAGAATAGAATTATCATAGTGGGATAAACTCTTGTGGTTCAGGCCTCAGTGTTGCTATGAACCCCAAACAAAGGCAGGCTAGATAATGTGAACAAAACATACGTAATCAGCATATTTGTATCATTCTGAGTGCATCCATTGTTCACACATTAAATAAGCGATAGTTTGCATTTTAAAAAATTGGATGGCTTTTCCCCAGAATTCAGATTATATATTTTACAAAGTATTTTGCTCTGTGGTCAGTCTTATGAAGATGCTTGGTGCTGTGCATGGGGATCTGTCTCCTCAGTTACACAATCTGTATCTGCGCACTTCAATTCTGTAGGAATTGTATGGGTGAGGACAATGTGTATTGAGGTCTCTGCATTCATAAATTATTTTTATATTTATCTTAATTTTTTATGCCAATCTTTAATGCAAATATTTTCAAACACCAATGGAAGATTTCCACCCATTAACTTCAGAAGAAAGTTTTTTCCATGAATTTAGCAGCAGAGAAAGAGTAAATATCCCCCTCCATGCCTGCTCTATTTTCATTAATTATTAGCCCCATTATAAAATCACATAATAGTAGAGTTGGATGGGACCCATAAGGCCATCAAGTCCAACCCCCTGCTCAATGCAGGAATCAAACCATACCTGATAGGTGGCTGTCCAGCTGCCTCCAGTGTTGGACAGCCCACCACCTCCCTAGGTATTTGGTTCCATTGTCATACTGCTCTAACAGTTAGGATGTTTTTCCTGATGTTCAGCTGAAATCTGGCTTCCTGTAACTTGAGCCCATTATTCCGTGTCCTGCATTCTGGGATGATTGAGAAGTGCTCTTTGAGTACAATTTTGTAGCCAGCTATGGATCCACTTGATAGTTGTTCCATCAAGCCCACTTTTAGCTAGCTTGCTAATCAGAATACTTGGGGCGCTTTGTCAAAAGCTTTGCTGGAGTTGAGATATATTATGTCCACAGTATTCCCACTCTCTACCAGGGAGGTTACTCAATCAAAAAATGGGATAAGATTACTCTGGCAGGATTTGTCCTTGACAAATCCATGTTGGCTTCTAGTAATCACTGCATTGTTTTCAAAGTGCTTATAGAGTGACCGTTTTATAAACTGCTCCAGAATTTTTCCAGGAATTGATGTCAGACTGACTGGTCTGTAGTTCCCAGGTTCCTCAATTTTGCTCTTTTTGAAACTAGGGAAAACATTAGCCCTTCTCCAGTCATTGGGCACTTCACCCATCCTCCATGATTTCGCAAAGATAAGATAGTGGTCCTGAGAGTTCTTCAGTGTCGGAAGGCAGAGCTGGGGTCCCAATCCCGGGGAGCTGGATCCAGGAGAGTTGGGAGAAGAGTATTCGGATGGATGGCAGAGGGAAGGGGGAGGAACTTCCCCCCTTTGGAGTGAAGACGAAACAGAGGAACTGCCAGTGATAAGGTCGCTTAGCAACGGGGAGCCTGAGCCCTCCCTGGACATTCTCACGCCTCCCCCTCTTTCAGGCTCAGAGCAAGAGGGGGAAGAGGGAGGGCTGCTCACAGCCGAAAAGCGGGGAGGCAGTTTACCATCAGCCCCTCCCCTATCCCCCATCCTGGAATCGGAAACTTCAGAAGAGGAGGGGGTGATGCTTCCCCCCTCACCGCGCACACGCAGACAGCTGAAAAGACAGGAGAGAAGGGGGGGAAGGTGGGCAGTACCTGAGGGGCAGTTAAGGAGGAGCAAAAGATTGCGCGCCCGTTTGGCCCCTTCTTAAAGAACAGATGGGAAGAAGTCCCTTGCTCTGTCAACTTTCTCCCAATGCCACAGGACCTGTATCCCTGTATTGCTTCATGAGAAAATGTTTGGACATTACCCTAATAAAACACGAATTAACTACAATCGTTGGTCTGGTTCCTGAGTCACATCCTGGGCCTGACATTCAGCCAGTTCCTTCAATACTCTAGGATGCAGTTCATTGGGCCCTGCAGATTTGAACTCGTTCAAAGTGATTAGGTATTCCTTGACCATTTGTCTATCAATCTCAAGCTGATGCAATTTTTTTAAAATCTGCAGATTAGACTTATTTAATAAAGTATAGCCTTTCAAAAGCTCCATTGTCACCACCTACCCCACCTCAGATGTCAGTGCACTCAGAGGAGGTTCTCCAAAGAAAATATCAATGTAATAGCTTTAAGCTACTGAATTGTTAGAAGTTACTTAGGAGCAGGGCTGTGGAGTCAGAGTCGGAAGCAATTTTGGGTGGAGTCAGAGTCGGTAGAAATGTTCCGACTCCGGCTTCAAAATAAATTTTGATTGACAAATTTTTTAAAATATAAATTCAAAATGTCAAAGAAGCTTCCCATGAAGTCAGCTGTAGTTGAGTATTTCACCATAACTCAAGATGGAAAACATTTTGTGTGTCAGTGTATGACACAGGACCCAGATGAAGACAAATGCTGTGATGCCAAGATCAGCGCATATTCAGGCAGCGATAAAAATGCTCCTATGAGAGCTTCCAATTTAAAAATACATTTATAGCCCTTTCCAGGGCTGTGGAGTTGGAAGCAATTTTGGGTGGAGTCGGAGTTGGAGTCGGACAGTAGAAGAAAGGAGGACTCAGAGTCGGAGTTGGAGTCGAAGGTTTGGTGTGCCGACTCCACAGCCCTGCTTAGGAGGGACAGGTGCCTGTGGGCTTTTTGAGCCTTAGGAGAAATATTCCATGCATCTAATCATGAAATGGACTCTGGTCCATGAAAGGTTATGCTATAATAAATGTGTTAGTCTTTAAGAAGCTACAAGACTCTTTGTTGTGTATCCTTTTCCCAGTATTTTTCCTCATTGTTTACTGCCCCAGTGTGTCAGTAGACTAGTTGGCATGAACAGGTATGAGTTCAGGGCTGAGGAAAGAGAAGGCCTTAGAGGTTGCTTCCAGTTTGCTATTTTAGTTAGATGTAAGTAAGTAAAATTTTATTTCGGTCACACACCAGTTACGATAGAATTTTATAGAGAAAGGAATTCATAAGATTGACCTTATTCCCTCCCAGGGGTGTAGTAGTCCAGGGGGTCTTATACCCCATACTGTTTTGGGAGCAGGGTCCCAGTAGGGTCCCTATGTCTTCAGTGTCCTTTCCTGCTGATTGGAGCCAATCAGAGTGAAAGGAGGCGTCTAACAAACTCCCCTTTAATCTGAGTATGGCAACCAAAAAGCGAAACTCAACAAAGGAAGTTCCTTGCCTTACAGCATCTTAATACATTTGCCCATAAATGTGCACAGTAGATCTAGCTAAAGGCAGCAGATGGCTGTCTGCATTGATCGTTGCAATGCATCACTAAGGGAAAATACTCCAAACAAAGGGCTCATCCAGACTGCTGGATAATGTGTGATATGATCGCTTTGTGTATTCATTAATTTTCGGTGGTCCATACGATGTCACCCGTTTTCCCACATTTTCTTGCGGTTAAATCTGCGTTTGCCTTACCACAAAAAATGCAATTTGCCTTTTTAAATCGGGAATCATCTGCTGTACCTTCAGGCGTGGTGTCACAGGTGGAGCTTGGAAAAAGTGAAAAGAATATACGGGTCTTCCTGCTGCATGTGCGGGCGCAAAAAAAGTGTATTTTTTACATCGGGAAAGAGCGAACAAACAGGAAAAGTGGGGACTGTCAGATGACAAAACAAATATATGGAAAACATGGATTATCTGGGTGAGTTTGGACAAGCCCATAGACTGTGTTTCTGCAGACTTTTTGTACTGGAGTAATGGCATCAAGGATAAGTAAATACCTCACCTAATGCATTGCTTAATCCATGTTTCTTATCCCGGTATATATACATAAGCTTCTTCTCCAAGCTACATCACAGGGATGATTTTATTTCTGTTGCTTTTCATTCATGTTGGTTTTAATTTTAATTTTTTAATTTTATTTCTTAAATGTATATCTCACCCATCCTCCCAAAGGAGCCAAGGCCAGCAAACACAACTGCAATAAAAACACAGTTTAAATATAAAAATATAAAAAACAATAAAATGGTATTAAAACATAACATATCTCTCTCTGAATGCAGAGTGACTGATAACTTCTGAAATAAATACATAAATGGTCTTCCAGAAGGCAATTCTCTGCATGCAAACTGCAAGCCCTACAGAGGAAACTATACAGGCAATCTTATATTTGCCTAACTAGAAGTAAGTCCCATTGGACTTACTTCTGAGTAGTAATGGATAGGATTGTGCGATAAGCCTCCCTTTTCTGTCTCATAATACCCCAGCAAAAATCCCTCTTTATTTCTAAAAACTGGCTCTGTGCCACCTGCCAGGCAATTTGAACGACACAGCTAACAAGGGCAGATCATCTTTTACACATTTCTAAGAAGCAAATGCACACAGTGCACAGGTGGCTTTGTTTGCAGTGCTCGGCTTTACGTTGCCATGCCCTCAACGTGTTTTCCACATTAGGCCACATAATTATTTCTAGCTTATTGTCCTGGCATTATTCTTTGTTATGTGTTGAAAGCAGAGAGAGACACACAAGGGAGTCGTCTTTTCTTCCTTTTACTTGTTTCCACGGCACATGACAGCTTTTCTGTGTCGATACGCTTAAGACTTCTGGCAAGGCCTTCCATCCAATATGAGCAAAGTAACTGGTGGGCCAGACAGGGCTGTGGGAACTTCGTGAAACTGGTGAAACTAAGCTTCTCCAGTGACGCAGAAAAATGCAGAGAAATGGTCTATCGTGCACCTGTTTTGCTTTCCTCATATCCACGTTGGAGGTGATCTCAAGCATTTGGAGAAAGGAGTAGTTGGCACACGTTTTGCATGGTGAAAACTTACCCTGGATACATTAAAGGGCAGTTCCCTCAGGGCACATACTCAAGATGTGATGTAATGTCTTACCACACCGACTAGATAGAACCAAACTCTCCAAACCACCCCAGACAAAAGCCAACAGAAAGCTAACTTTGAAAGCCCCTTGCAGCTTGGAAAAGGCTACTTCATGGAGTCCTTTCTCCCACCTGTACATTCCTACATGTTGAGATCTAGCGGTGACAAGTTATTGCAAGGACATAGATTATTGGCAACAAAGGAAATGTGTTTTTTCCTGTTATAGCCCTGGGATAGTGGAACCATCACCCACAATAAATTATTTTGATTCAGAGCCTCTACTTTTGTTTTTATTGTGATTATCTTTGGCCTGCATGAGCATGTTATAGGGAGAGCTGCAGTAACCACTTAACACTGCTGTTTGAAACTATGAACTGATTATCTGCACTGTTCGCTGTTTCTTTTATTGTTTCATTTGGGTTTTTCTTATTTTAATGTTATGATTGTCTTGTTACCTACCTTTGGAAGAGTGTACTGAAAGGCATGTTTAAAAAACTGAAAGACCGTCTTACCTCTCATATACCTAGGGTTGCCATATTGCCCAGTTAGCCGGGTTTTACCCGGATTCTTTGCATGCCACCTGGCTAGCCCCTTAGGTGGCCCAGATTCTCACCTTTAATTTTTTTAAAAAATTAAGTTTCTAGGTGGTCCGGTTCTGGAGATATACAGAAAAATGTCAGCTGCCCCCCCGACTGTTAAATCTTTCTTTAAACAGTACTGTATACAGTACTATAGCACTTCTAGCTTTAACCCCGCCCATTCAGCATTGCAGCCAATCAGAGAAGCCAGGATTGTTTCAGTTTCATTGACCTGAGGCAGTGTCTAGAAAACAAAATGGTGGTGTCCCCTCCCCCCCATTTATCTGAAGATCTCATAAATTGGGTAAGTATATACATTTCAGTTTCTTTTCCTCTTGTGTGCAGGAGTCAGATCTTGGGCAGTGTTTTGAAAACCTTCCCAATGCTTTTTGTAAAAGCAATGCTAATCCCATATGTTGCTTATCACTTGAGGTTGCATTTCTGTCCCTGTTTGAGTAGGCCCCACTGAATACACTGGGACTTGCTTCTGAATAAATAAACCTAGGATTGCACTATAAATATCTTTACAGTTTGTGTAAATAATAAATATATTCGATAGTCATGCTTATATAAATATTTCTTCATTTATCATATTTTTGGTTTTTGGTTAGGAATCCTGACTGGTTGTGAGATGCTTAGTTTTCTGCCTTACTCATAGGAATCTTGTGGCTGGTATGGTATTACATTTAGGAAAGTGATACTGCCTTTTGTGTTTTTTTTTCCTATTTGCATTTCACTTATCTTTAACCTCACTCCGTTACAGCCATAGAAGCAACAGCAGCATATGCAAGATAGTTAACTCCCATTAGTGATAAGAGCAAGAATTTATAATTATTATTTCAATTAAAACAAGAGGCTTATCAATACTTTGAAGAGGACCAGATATTTATTTTCTTTCTGAGCCCAGGACTGGGTCTTTCATGATGCCTGGTGTGGGGGGGGGAGCAGGAGAGTAGTCGATAAGACAGACATCCTGGCATTGGTAATCTAATTAGCAAGGTATGTGTGGGGTTGTTGCACACTTCCAGGCCCAGTTTCATTTTGAGTATGGAGGTGGAACCTGTGTAGATGTGGTTGATCAAAGGGAGAAGAAATTTTGAGTTAAGCAAAGCTCTGCTTTTATAAAACCTAAGAAACATACAGATACTTTGAATGTCTGAGTGCCTGCACCAGTGGAATACTGGAGGAACTTGTAAAACTTGCTGCAACAGTATTTAGAACTGAGCATGTGGTGTGAAAGACTCCTTTTCCTAACATTTTGGCTTCTTGTTTTTCTCCACCCACCACATTTTTAAAATATATCGTATATGGTTAACCGTACTGCTGCCCTGACTTACTTTATGTTTGTTGCTATTTTGTGTTTTTATTATGTTTTTATATTGATTGTGTATTTTTATTGTTTTTATTATATTTGTAAGCTGTGCTGAGCTCTGTTTTTAACAGCAGAAGGGCAGGATATAAATCCTCTTAATCAATCAATAAATACTCCATAGTGTTGGAAACTAGAGTCTAGGCATTTAAGGCTGAAAATGTTGCTTTTTAAAAAAAGATTTCTCACATCTTTCCCCAGTTTTTGGTGGTAATTCCTAGGCACAAAAACAAAACAACTGGACAATCCAAATATTAATATGCAAATAATATGCATAATATGCAAATAATTTACATAATGTGCAAATAATTTACATAATATGCAAATTAGCCTGCCTGGATTTGTGGAACTGGAATATGGCAACCCTACATATACCCAGTTGATCACTGGCTCTGCAGGTGAGGGTCTCCTGCAGATACCATCTTATCAGGAGGTCCATTCTGCACAACATAGGAAGCGGACCTTTAGTGTTGTGGCACCTACCCTGTGGAATTCCCTCCCCTTGAATATTAGACAGGTGCCAACTCTGTTATCTTTTTGGTGCCTACTGAAGACCTTCCTCTTTCAACAAGCCCTTTAGGTAGAGACCTTATCCCAGTCTGCGTCTGTGTTGAACTGCTTTTTAAGATGTTTTTAAAGCTTTTTTTAAAAGATGTTTTGTTTTAATATATTTTAAAGTCTGTTTTTGAGATGTTTTAGAGTGTTTTTAGTGTTTTGTTCACACTGCCTGGAGGTGGCTCTCCAGGGTTTCAGGCAGAGATCTCTCCCAGCGCTGCATGGAGATGCTACAGATTGAACATGGCATCTTTTGCATGTGAAGCATGTGCTCTACTACTGAGCTACAAGCCTCAGCCAAATGAATAAAGCCATTGATTGAAGGGTTCTAAATACATATAATGTCTGTGTTGGATGATGGACTCTGTTGTTCTTAAATTCAAGAAAGCGAAAAAGAAATATTTTATTCCATTCCTATCCATATTTTCAATCTACTTCTGTGATTGTGGGGACAGAAGTAAGGATAGTGCTTGTTCCTGATAAATTTGAATGCCCAATGTTATGGGTGCAAATGTGTGTATGGTGTAGAGGAAAGAAATGTCTGTCAATCCTTTCCACAAGAGGCTATGTGGATTTTATAGTGAAGAAAAGCAACTCTTCAGTTATAAAACAAAACAAAAATCCTTTTCCAATTATCCTTGCTTTCCATTTTTCCACTTGCCATCTGATTTTGCCCAAAACATCTCAAAGTATAGTGCTTGGAATTTAGTGGAATAAAGATTGCTTTTTTTCCTGCTGTATAGCAATCTGAGAAGCACAGCCTGTTGAATATCTTGTGTCTGTACTGAAATCAATACATCAAATCCCTGCAACTGGGTTTGTAAGCACTGTAATTTGAGAGTGAATTCTAGCCTTATAGGGAGTTTCATTACATTTGATTTCATTGTAAGTGGTTCGTGACAAGTTAGCTATATGCAAGTTTTAAGAGAGGTTACCAAAAAAGAAAAAAAGAATGCACTCTCCCACACAGAACAGCCCTACAAAGGAACCCTAGGATGCCATCTAGGCCTGCCTAATTACATCCTCCAATAAAGGATAAGGAAACATTAACACCTGCAAACGACTTAAGGCCACCACTTCTCTTTTCCTACTATTTCTTTCTTAAATCATATAGCAGGATTTGCAAAACTGTCATTAAATGATTTCGACAGATCTTGTGTCCTAAATCTATTATTAGAAGTTATAGATAATAGCTTAGAAGCTGGAAGTGGAAATAGGAGCAAAGCAAGGCCATGTGTGTCTGTATGGGGTTTGGCGGGGTGGGTTGTCAAGTGAGCAAATTCACTGCATCCCATTTTTGCCAGTCTTGTGGCAATGGCACTTGTGCATATCTCATACAAAATCAGGGGTGTGTGTGGGTTGTTTAGCATATGGACCCAGATCATCTCTCAACACCTTTTCAAAATATTGCTTCCAGTTTTGTATGGATGTCCTCTGAGCACTATTCATCCGTATGTCTCAAAATGTGGTCAATAAAATTTGAAATATATATTTTCCAAGGAACATGTTATGGTGAAAAATGGTTTGATTAAAAAAAAGCTTGGTCAATTAACTTGATCAGTTACATATTTCTGCGACAGCCTGTGTGTTTTATTTCCTTTGGTAATCAGTGTCCGTTAGATTTTGGTTAAATTTCTACCCTATTATGTCACTGTACTGGTGTTTTTAAGGATGTAATGGATTTGTTTATGTATGGTTTTATGTATGTTTTGCATTTTTAAATCTATGTATGTTTTTATGTATGTTTTGTATTTTTAAACATATGTAATCCACCTTGGGACCCCCATTCCGGATGAGAAGCGTGTTGTTGTTGTTATTGTTTATATCCAGCAGTGATGCCTTCAGTTCCACCTTCCTGTTTTCCTTGTTCTCCTGTTAGTCAAGTAATGCATCTCATTTATTAGACTTTCTCAACTGTGTTCATACAGAAGAAAATTGTCTATTCAATCTAGCCACCTCTCACAGCATTAATAATGTGTAGTGTAACATTCATATTATAAATTCTATGAAAAGCTGAAGTATACGTTTTTGCTGAGATCTGCTTAGTTTCAGTACTGTATACCTTATTATCTGAAAGGGGAAAACGCTGCCAAGTTGGCTGGGCACTTGTGTCTCTCTTTTCACCTCCTGGTTTAACCTTTGTTAAATCTTGGAATAGACTTTAAAAAATGATTTGGAATAGACTTAAACATTTGGCAGGGCGGGGTGTGTGAGAAGTTGTAAACACATTGCAACAAGCCTTTATAGCGGGTGTGACTAACCTGTGGTCTTCCAGATGTTGCTGAACTACAATTGCTATCATTTCTGACAATTGGCCATATTGGCTGGGACTGATGAGAACATCTGGAGGACCACAGATTAGCCATCCCTGCTTCAGATTTTTATTATTATTATTATTATTATTATTTCTCACTTTTTCTCCAAGGAGCTCAAAGTAGTATACATGATTCTCCCCTTTCCATGTAATCTTCATAACAGTCATGTGATGTAGGTTATGTTGAAAGACTGTTACTGGCCCAAGGTCACACAGTGGCTGAAGGGGGATTTGAACCCCGGTCTCCTAGGTCCTAGTCCAACATTCTGACCACTACACCACACTAGCTCTCTGTATAGTGTGTATAGCAGGGATAGGCAAAATGGTGCCCTGCAGATGTTGTTGAACTAACAACCCCCATGAGCCTCAGTCAGCATGGCCGTTGTATGGGAGCATGGCATGATGAGAGTTGTATTCCGACAACATCTAGAGTGCACCACATTGGCTACCCCTGGTATATAGTGTGTATTGCTTTCAAGTTACTAGTCACAATACTCAGACTGAGAACTCCACCTATAGAAGACAGAAGGACAAATTTTAAGCAAAGGTCCATCAGTACACCTATTCTATTAGTGACAGACCACACTATACTTGGAGGAAAGAGTCCTAGAGAAGAGTGAGAATGCTATGATACCAGCATAATATAGAGACTGAGTCACTCATGTATCGTTTGGGCAGGAACTCCAAGTCACATGTGCTTCCATGGCTGTGTGACATTTAGATGAGTTACGTGACCTCAAGAGACATTATTTGCTAGGCCAAATCTAGCTAGAGAAAAAAGAACAGCATATTTCAATTCATCCTCAATAACCTTGAGTATTAAAAAAGAAGATGAGTGAATGAATGGGCATGCAACAGGATGGTGACTAAAGCCAAGGCAGTAAAAAGCTGTGGAGGTGATCATTCTTAGGGAGGTAATTGCTTCCATTATGTCTCTTTTCCCATAGAAATGTAGAAAAATGTAATAATGACAGTAATTAGAGACAAAGCTCGACTTAGATTAACCCTGAAATTATTTAGGATCCTTCCCCCCCTCCTCCCCCCCAAATAGGGAGTATAGGCTATTCAAGGGAGAAATCAAGGCAATTCATCACTGTTCTTCCTGCTTGGATCAACAGGAAAGAATAAAATTGGAGGCTTTCAAATAGCATTAGAAATTATCGAAGGATCTTACTTGTATAAGTAAACATAGAAGGATTTTGGTTATGGGAAGGACATTGCTAGATAAAATAGCAAGTGCTGTAGATTTAATTCTACTTCCAGCTGATTTCAGAAAAGCAACATCTCCAGGGCTCTAATGTGGAAGCAACCATAGATTATGTCCTGCTAAATAGCCAATAGCTTCAGTTATATATATGATCCCAATTTCAATTCACCTGTGATCTTTTACACTCGGTATCCAGCTATTTGGATATTTAACTGTACAGTGTATAAAATTCTCTGATGAAAACATCCACATCCAAATGAGGAATCAGAGTTCATCTTGGTCTGAATTTTTACAATTGTGATCTTATAAAACAGGAATTAATACACTTAAATAAGTAAGTGCAACTAGAAGAAAAACAGTGATTTCAAAATTTTATCAGATATTCTGAAATTATTAATGTGAGAAACTTAAGAGCTACATGGTTAAATGAAGTCAGGATTAGGGTGAGTCAATACCTTTAGAGTAATGAGAGTACTTCTGTAAATACAGTGGGTTGGATCTAAACTGCATATAGACCTACTGAAATCAATGGAATGTTAGTCTTAAGTACTCATTGACGGACTCATTGATTAGGTCTAGATCCAACCCAAAATTATCATAGGAAAGGGGTTATAAAACCTAACAGAAAATTATTAAAAGGAATGTCTAGGTGGTTTATTTCCCTAACAGGCTTCACAAGATGTTCAGTAATTACAGCACAGTATTTTGGAACTGTGGATTGAAGTCTGGATTACTTTTCATCAATGGTAGTAATGTCTACCTGCTGGCTGAAAAATAAAATAAACTATTTGCACAAGGAGGCGGGAAATAAACAAGCCAGACACATGTATGGGGTAAACTAGGGCCACTTTATTAACTACAACTTAAGAACTTAAGAACATATGAACTCAAGAACTTATAAGCATCTGACTTCTAAAATTTATAGAGAATTGAAACGTGCGGGAAATCCATTAATCCTTGTCAGGCTCCTAAACCTGTCATGCCCGGGTGAGCCTACCCTGCAGGGAGTCAAGCTGGCTATGCTTCCAGCTCTTTCCCCCTGCTACACCCTTCAGGTGCAGAGGGAGGTCTTCCTGATTCATGTCCCCCTGAAGCCCCATAACTCCAGGTGAGTGACACAGGTTAACCTCAGCAGTGTCCATAGCCTGCCCCACAAGGTCCCACAGCCCTGTGCGCAAGTCTCTGGGGTAACTGGTCACTTGAAAAGTGCCTCAGGGTACTCACTGCTCATACTCCCCTCTTTCCTTTCCCACATACACCTGCCACAGGAGGACGAGAAGTCTCAACTTAGTCCTTCTTCACCCACCTGGCCCAAATGGCCTCTTTCATAAGAACATAAGAACATAAGAAGAGCCTGATGGATCAGGCCAGTGGCCCATCTAGTCCAGCATCCTGTTCTCACAGTGGCCAACCAGGTGCCTGGGGGAAGCCCGCAAGCAGGACCCGAGTGCAAGAACACTCTCCCCTCCTGAGGCTTCCGGCAACTGGCTTTCAGAAGCATGCTGCCTCTGACTAGGGTGGCACAGCACAGCCATCACGGCTAGTAGCCATTGATAGCCCTGTCCTCCATGAATTTGTCTAATCTTCTTTTAAAGCCATCCAAGCTGGTGGCCATTACTGCATCTTGTGGGAGCAAATTCCATAGTTTAACTATGCGCTGAGTAAAGAAGTATTTCCTTTTGTCTGTCCTGAATCTTCCAACATTCAGCTTCTTTGAATGTCCACGAGTTCTAGTATTATGAGAGAGGGAGAAGAACTTTTCTCTATCCACTTTCTCAATGCCATGCATAATTTTATACACTTCTATCATGTCTCCTCTGACCCGCCTTTTCTCTAAACTAAAAAGCCCCAAATGCTGCAACCTTTCCTCGTAAGGGAGTCGCTCCATCCCCTTGATCATTCTGGTTGCCCTCTTCTGAACCTTTTCCAACTCTATAATATCCTTTTTGAGATGAGGCGACCAGAACTGTACACAGTATTCCAAATGCGGCCGCACCATAGATTTATACAATGGCATTATATCGGCTGTTTTATTTTCAATACCTTTCCTAATTATTGCTAGCATGGAATTTGCCTTTTTCACAGCTGCCGCACACTGGGTCGACATTTTCATCGTGCTGTCCACTACAACCCCCAGGTCTCTCTCCTGGTCGGTCACCGCCAGTTCAGACCCCATGAGCGTATATGTGAAATTCAGATTTTTTGCTCCAATATGCATAATTTTACACTTGTTTATATTGAATTGCATTTGCCATTTTTCTGCCCATTCACTCAGTTTGGAGAGGTCTTTTTGGAGCTCTTCGCAATCCCTTTTTGTTTTAACAACCCTGAACAATTTAGTGTCGTCAGCAAACTTGGCCACTTCACTGCTCACTCCTAATTCTAGGTCATTAATGAACAAGTTGAAAAGTACAGGTCCCAATACCGATCCTTGAGGGACTCCACTTTCTACAGCCCTCCATTGGGAGAACTGTCCGTTTATTCCTACTCTCTGCTTTCTGCTTCTTAACCAATTTCTTATCCACAAGAGGACCTCTCCTCTTATTCCATGACTGCTAAGCTTCCTCAGAAGCCTTTGGTGAGGTACCTTGTCAAACGCTTTTTGAAAGTCTAAGTACACTATGTCCACTGGATCACCTCTATCTATATGCTTGTTGACACTCTCAAAGAATTCTAATAGGTTACTGAGACAGGACTTTCCCTTGCAGAAGCCATGCTGGCTCTTCTTCAGCAAGGCTTGTTCTTCTATGTGCTTAGTTAATCTAGCTTTAATAATACTTTCTACCAGTTTTCCAGGGACAGAAGTTAAGCTAACTGGCCTGTAATTTCCGGGATCCCTTCTGGATCCCTTTTTGAAGATTGGCGTTACATTTGCCACTTTCCAGTCCTCAGGCATGGAGGAGGACCCAAGGGACAAGTTACATATTTTAGTTAGCAGATCAGCAATTTCACATTTGAGTTCTTTGAGAACTCTCGGGTGGATGCCATCCGGGCCCGGTGATTTGTCAGTTTTTATATTGTCCATTAAGCTTAGAACTTCCTCTCTCGTTACCACTATTTGTCTCAGTTCCTCAGAATCCCTTCCTGCAAATGTTAGTTCAGGTTCAGGGATCTGCCCTATATCTTCCACTGTGAAGACAGATGCAAAGAATTCATTTAGCTTCTCTGCAATCTCCTTATCGTTCTTTAGTACACCTTTGACTCCCTTATCATCCAAGGGTCCAATTGTCTCCCTAGATGGTCTGCTTTGAATGTATTTATAGAATTTTTTGTTGTTGGTTTTTATGTTCTTAGCAATGTGCTCCTCAAATTCTTTTTTAGCATCCCTTATTGTCTTCTTGCATTTCTTTTGCCAGAGTTTGTGTTCTTTTTTATTTTCTTCATTTGGACAAGACTTCCATTTTCTGAAGGAAGACTTTTTGCCTCTAAGAGCTTCTTTGACTTTGCTCGTTAACCATGCTGGCATCTTCTTGGCCCTGGCGGTACCTTTTCTGGTCTGCGGTATGCACTCCAGTTGAGCTTCTAATATAGTGTTTTTAAACAACTTCCAAGCATTTTCGAGTGATGTGACCCTCTGGACTTTGTTTTTCAGCTTTCTTTTTACCAATCCCCTCATTTTTGTGAAGTTTCCTCTTTTGAAGTCAAATGTGACCGTGTTGGATTTTCTTGGCAATTGGCCAGTTACATGTATGTTTAATTTAATAGCACTGTGGTCACTGCTCCCAATCGGTTCAACAACACTTACATCTTGCACCAGGTCCCGGTCCCCACTGAGGATTAAGTCCAGGGTTGCCGTCCCTCTGGTCGGTTCCATGATCAACTGGTCTAGGGAATAGTCATTTAGAATATCTAGAAACTTTGCTTCTTTGTCATGACTGGAACACATATGCAGCCAGTCTATGTCCGGGTAGTTGAAGTCACCCATTACTACCACATTTCCTAGTTTGGATGCTTCCTCAATTTCATATCTCATCTCCAGGTCTCCCTGAGCATTTTGATCAGGGGGACGATAGATCGTTCCCAGTATTAAGTCCCTCCTGGGGCATGGTATCACCACCCACAACGATTCTGTGGAGGAGTCTGCCTCTTTGGGGGTTTCGAGCTTGCTGGATTCAATGCCTTCTTTCACGTATAGAGCGACTCCGCCACCAATACGTCCTTCCCTGTCCTTCCGATATAGTTTATATCCAGGGATAACCGTATCCCACTGGTTTTCTCCATTCCACCAGGTCTCCGTTATGCTCACTATATCAATGCTCTCCTCTAAGACCAAGCACTCCAGTTCTCCCATCTTGGTTCGCAGGCTCCTAGCATTAGCATACAGGCACTTGTAAGCAGTGTCTCTCTTCAAGTGTCTTTGGTACTTGTGGTTAGGCCTGTGGTAATTTTGCTCTTCTGAATTTATATCCTGTGCCCCTGCTCTCACAATGCCTACTTCTAGGCCTACCCCTTTTAAAATTTCATCATTTCTTTGGTTTTTATCCCAGGGGGGAGGTTTATTCCGAACCGGACCTTTCTCAGCTCCTGTCGGGTTTCCCCCCTCAGTCAGTTTAAAAGCTGCTCTGCCACCTTTTTAATTTTAAGTGCCAGCAGTCTGGTTCCATTCTGGTTCAAGTGGAGCCCGTCCCTTTTGTACAGGCCCGGCTTGTCCCAAACTGTTCCCCAGTGCCTAACAAATCCAAACCCATCCACCCGACACCATCGTCTCATCCATGCATTGAGACTGCGAAGCTGGGCCTGTCTGGCTGGTCCTGCGCGTGGAACCGGTAGCATTTCAGAGAAAGCCACCTTGGAGGTCCTGGCTTTCAGCATCCTACCTAGCAACCTAAATTTTGCTTCCAGGACCTCACGGCTGCATTTCCCCATGTCGTTGGTGCCAACGTGCACCACGACCACTGACTCCTTCCCAGCACTGTCTACCAAACTATCTAAACGACGGGCGATATCCGCAACCTTTGCACCAGGCAGGCAAAACACCTTGCGGTCTACACGCCCATCACACACCCCACTGTCTATGTTCCTAATGATCGAATCACCCACTACAAGGATCCCTCCACCCCCTGGAGATATATCCTCGGCACGAGAGGATAGCTGTTCATCCCCCAAGGAATGGGTCCCTTCTAAGGGATCGTTTCCCTCTTCCTCAGCTGGATGCTCTCCTTCCCCGAGACCATCGTTGTCCATGATAGCAGGAGAGCTATCATCGTTGGAGTGGGACACAGCTATAACGTCCCTGAAGGCCTCCTCCACACTCCTCTCTGCCTCTCTCAGCTTTTCCAGGTCCGCCACCTTGGCCTCAAGGAAATGAAGTCGTTCCCGGAGAGCCAGGAGCTCATTGCACCGAGAGCATACCCACGACTTCTGTCCAACAGGCAGATAGTCGTACATGCTGCAGGCGGTGCAAAACACTGGAAAGCCCCCACACCCCTGCTGGCTTCTTACCTGCATAGTTTTGTTTAAGTTTCAATCCCCTATGCAGGTCTTCTAAGAAAATGTAATTCCCTAAGTCGGAAAGGTGAACCCCATCATCTCTATAGAGCTCTTCCCTATAATGCTTGATCTCTGGATGAGGAATTGTTCCATCACCCACTTTCAGCAATGCCAACTTGATCTCTCAATTAACTTTACTGCCCGCTTTATCGAATGCTCTAGGATTCCCATCACCCCTCCAAACTTGCCGAGGCAAAATATTTGACCATAAAATAACCACTCCAGGCCATCTTTGCCGTATCAATTCCAGATCCCTCAACGCCTGCAGAATGAGGGCCTTTCCTTTCAACAGACTGAGGTCATTGCAGCCAGCGTGTATGATTAGCATTTGTGGCGTTAGTCTGATCTCACCCTGGTGAAAGAGAAGAGGCAAAACCCTATCCCAAGTTAATCCTCTCCGGCCCAACCACTGGACCATTGCCATCTGGCTGCATCCCAGCTGGGTCCCCAGCCTAGAGCACTGTGCCCTATGACTGGCCCAAAATATCATACTGTGGCCGGTGATGAGAACCCGAAGGAGTTCACCTCCATCCCAGCCACCTGCAAGATGTTCAGTAATTACAGCACAGTATTTTGGAACTGTGGACTGAAGTCTGGATTACTTTTCATCAATGGTAGCAATGCCTACCTGCTGGTTGAAAAATCAAATAAACTATTAGTGTAGAATTAGATCCTTTTGTCTTCTTGCTCACACATACAAAATGTTTAATGCCAAGCAAAGAAGAACCATTTCACACACTGTTATAGGCAAGATTTTATAGGCAAAGTAGGAAGGCCAAGGTACTAACTATGCAGGAAAGCGACCTGCATGTCCAAATTTACTAATTATATAGAAACTAAAGACAGCAAATAAACCCATTTGAGCTGGTTTCCAATTTATTAGATAATTCATAAGAATTCATGTAATAGCTTATTACCAAAATAAATGCAGTGCTAAGCATGCCATTAAAAACTCATTTATATATACTTATATATATTTATATACTCATTTTAAGTAACAGCTGGCACGAAAAGAGACAATTTTCAACACGACCTCAGTGCATGGGGAGATGTTTCACTTTTTCCTCTGACACTGTGGTTGTGAATAATAATGGACCCTCCCTTGTTATTTGGCCCCTGGTGGGGTGGGAGACATCAACTGGTGCTAATGAGAGCTGCTTTTCTGGAGCTAAGAGCCGCTGTGGGGAGCAATATTTGTTAAACGAAGAGTAACTTGCCTCCTACTTAGAGTAGCATCCACATCCATTGCAGCAGATGGGGTGGGATGATTTTCCTCCACTTAAGAAAGAGCTCCAATTTCTCAAGCATAGCTATCCTAGAGAAGGCAACCCATGGTGTGGGGGCTACATATTTCATAAAAAACAGTGAATCAGGCATTTGTATAGGCTAGCATTTTGATATTGTTGTAACCTGCCCTGGGACATTATGGTGAAGGGCAGGAAAGAAATTCTATCAATCAGTCAATCTAACCTTAGCTAAAATAAATCATTTTTGGCTATTGTTTGAATGCATCAGATGTTGTATACGGAAAAATTTTCCACATAGCATCCGGCAAATGTTATCACTTAGACTCTGTCTTGGATCCTATGTTCTACTTTGGCTTGAATTGAAGAGGCTTCTGCTTGTGTCTGGGGAAGTGCCAGTCTCCTCCTTCCGTCTGCAAGCCCTCTCATCCTGTGAAAAGCTGTCCAGGAGGATCTTCCAATCGTCTAGTTTTGGGGTGTGAGGAAAGCAGCTGAAGGTGGGAGAGGGAAGCCAGTGACATTCAAGGGGGATATTTGGAAGCAAGCCTGTTATTCGCGTTTCCTGTTATGCTGTAAATGAAAACCAAATGTCAGTTTTTTAACAGATAAAAAGGCTAGCACCATAGAGCTAGCCATAGAGCACCATAGAATAACAATCAGTTATTCCTAAATTGAATAAAAAATGCAGCAGATCATTTTATCATGTATAGGCACTGGTAGAAAGCTTCTGCTTGAATGAATCAACTGAACTAATTTTCTGCTCCAGAGAAGAAGGCGTCATTCAGCTAATGTTAAGTTTTCCATTGGTGGAACAGGGAGAGCAGCAATTTTCAGCAATTCACCCTTCCCCTGTTCAGTTCTGCAGGTCCTTTTCACTCTCAGGGGAAGCAGGCATATCCGACCAAAAGTCCCAGTCTAGTAGAGCACATACAGATCTATGGACAGCTCCGAGGGGACCTGCTAAGCCAGCTACCCCGGGGAAATTGTATGCTGGGAGCTAGAAGAAACTGAACCTTATGTCAGTGGTAGACAATGTGGTGCCTTCCATGTGCTGTTGGACTACAACTTTCATCATCCCTGATCATTGGCCATGTTGCTGGGGCTCATGGGAGTCCTGGTCCAACAACATCTGGAGAGCACTACGTTGGCTATCTCTGCTTTTGGTAGACCAACAACCAGACCTGGTGTGGTTGTCTCTGCCTTCCAGGAGGGCTTTGCTGGCTATTTAAAGGACCCTGACTTATTTCCAAATCTCTGGCTTCTGCAATGCTGGAGAGACATAGGCACTGTGGGGAGCTGCATCCTTCAAGATGGAGTATGATGACAGAGGTGTGTCCTCTGGCCAGGAGTGCGCTGAATAAGATATTGATGGTTCTCCTCTGAGGAAGTAGCCTGAACTTCATCAGAGTCCTCAACTGCTCACTGCAAAGTCCCTGGGTCATGACAGTCCCTGCAGTCACCCCACACCCTAAATATCCTCCAGAGAGTTGAGGTGGCCTTCCAGAGCAGATTTAGGGGAACACAGGAGCGATGGGGAGGGAAAGAATAACTGAAACTTCCCTCCCTGTTCCACTAAGAGAGCCCTACTGTCAGCTGAGCAACAATGTTGGATACAACCTGAGCTAATGTAGATAAATATAAAATTGGAGACTAGAATGAGATTTCTAAGCAGTGTGCATAATTCTTCATTAACAAGATACATGTTCTGAACAAGGTAAGATCCAGTGACTTTGAACAAGGTAAGATGACTTAATTCCAAGGAAATGTGCTTAGGTCCGGTGAGGCAATCATTATACACAAGAACTCTTTGATCATACATTTACTGCTGCTGTATAAAACAATACTGATATTCTATTTGTGATGAAGGACCTTGTCTTAAAATGGGAACGGTATCATTCCAATTATTAATATATTCCAATTATCGGCAGGGTCAGTCATTATGTGGACACAGGCTTTAAGTCCACTGCCAAAAGTCTGAACTGCCATCCCAATAAACACATCTAAGTTCCTCAAAGCTACGTAAGTTTCTTTGTTCTGGAAGACTGAAACTGGTTTTATCTGTTTGCCAATGAAATCATTTCCCACTATAGGAACTGCACATGAAAAGGCATCACCCTTATATTGAATTAGACCACTGATTTATTTAGTCCAGTGCTATCATCTTCAACTAAACCCACAAGGACTTTCACAGAGGTCTTTCCCAGCCCCCTGCAACCCTTTTCATTGAAAATGTCAGGGACTGAACTTTGCACCTTGTGCATGCCACCATTAAGCCATGGCATTGCCACTACCTTACTTGTCACTACCAGTTGTTAATTAAAGACTGAAATCTGATCCCCTATACATATAATGGCAGAGAACTGTACTCATACAGGGTGAATTTGCCCTAGAATGTGGATGGCGTGGATGCCTGTAAATGTATAGTCCATTGGCAGTAATGCAATGTGAATAGATGACCTCTGTATTCAGGTGTACGTTTGAATCTGGATCCAATTTAACCTGTTGTTCCTTATCTAGAAAATGATCTGGAGCAGAAGCTCTTTTTGTGGGTTTCCTTATCAGGGAATATCTAATTCATTCAGAAGACAGGCAATTAGTTTAGTTGTATTTGTATTTCATCAATTTTGTAATTAGTTTTTTTAATTAAGCACCAATTTTTCTCCATTTTGCATACTTCTAGTCACAGCTTTTAGCTATTAATGAATATAAAAAATATATTGGGCACAATTCAACCAAAGTTAACGGCATTTAAGTCCACTGATGTAAGCATGCATTTAACTTTCCATTTGGAATAAATGGAATTTAAGAGCTTTATTTTGGCTATAGCACACCCACTGTATGTGAATGTTAACTCTTTATATGCATATAATCTGCATAAATATATTTATTAGCATGCTCTGTGGATCATATTTAGAAAAGGGAAAAATGAATGCTTGTTTTCTGAAAAAAATGTTTATTTCCATTCTACTTTTAAAATTATACTACATTTATCTCTCGTTATATGATCAAATTCACTTCCTGGATGTGTACACAGATGCTTTTGTGCTGCTATATCATCCATATGCTTTACAGTAAGCAAAACCAATAACAATAAACTTTACAGATGTGCAAATATTTTATGAAGTTTCTTGAATTTAGGATGTTTACAAACATCATATAAATATATAAACTATTTCAGTGAACTTTCTTCATTGCAATCAATTTAGCTTCTCCATATGCGCCTTGGCAGACCTGCAAAATAAAATCTAAATGAGGTTCATTTGTATTTTTGGAGAAAATACATGAAAATTCTCATTGGCAACATAGTCTTATACACAAACATGAAATCATGATTCACACTAATGCATGTTCTGCTATGAAACTGTCAGCATAATTCAGCAGTCACCAACCCTTTATAAACTCCTGCTGAGTAGGCGAAGAAATTAGATCTATAGATCTGCCTTGCACCCAAACAGGATGCCATTATACATGGGTAACCCAACCCAGCATACACTGAGATGAGTGCAATCCCACCAGGCCATTCCTACCCATTTCTCAACATGGATGGGAAATGCACAAAGTTGTGTTTTTGTAAATGTGTTACTAGTCAGAGTTATGGTCATGTTATATTTTATTTATTTATTTATTTATTTTTAAAACTTATATACCGCCCGACCAGCAATAGCTCTCTGGGCGGTGAACATAAATACAATAAAATACAATAAAATACAAAAACATCACAATCTAAAATCAAATTTCACAATCTAAAAAACTGGATAAGCTAAGATCAAATTACAAACATTACAATCATTAACAAAGAATTAAAATGCCTCAGAGAAGAGAAAAGTTTTAACTTGGCGTCGAAAGGATGATAGTGTCGGCGCCAAGCGCACCTCCTCAGGGAGACAATTCCATAGTTCGGGGGCCACTACTGAGAAGGCCCTTGATCTTGTCACCGCCCTCCGGGCATCCCTATGGGTCGGGACCCGGAGGAGGGCCTTCGTAGCAGACCGTAGTGTACGAGCCGGTTCATAACGGGAGAGGCGTTCCTACAGATATCGTGGTCCCGCGCCATATAAGGCTTTGTAGGTTAGTACCAACACTTTGAATCTGGCCCGGAAGCGTATTGGAAGCCAGTGCAAGCGGGCCAGAACAGGTGTTATATGGTCAGATCGCTTAGTTCTTGTTAGCAGTCTGGCCGCCGCATTTTGCACCAGCTGTAGCTTCCGAACCGTCTTCAGAGGTAGCCCTACGTAAAGCGCGTTGCAGTAGTCCAAACGTGAGGTTACCAGAGCATGTACTACTGATGTAAGGTCCTCCTTACTCAGGTAGGGACGTAGCTGGGCTACCAACCGAAGTTATGTCTATCTATCCCTGGATTGGAGCCAATGCGACCTGTAGACCAAAGCTCCACCGCATCAATATGCCCTATGCTTTTATTGGATTGTTTGCAGTGCAACTGTGTGGACTTAAGTAGACATGGAGGGGTAAGTAGAAGGACCTACATGTTTATTCACATTTCTGCCCTGTTCACTTTTAAAGCAGGCTCTAACTTTTTGCATGAATGGGGTACATAAGAACATAAGAAGATCCTGCTGAATCAGACCAGTGGTCCATCTGTTCCAGCATCCTGTTCTCACAGTAGCCAACCAGATTATTTTATTTTATTTATTTATTAGATTTATATCCCGCCGTTCCTCTCAGTAGGAGCCCAGGGCGGCAAACAAAAGCACTAAAAACACTTTAAAACATCATACAAACAGACGTTAAAATATATTAAAACAAAACATCTTTAAAAACATTTTTTAAAAAGCTTTAAAAACATTAAAAAAAAAAGGTTTAAAAACATATTAAAAAGCAATTCCAACACAGACTGGGATAAGGTCTCTACTTAAAAGGCTTGTTGAAAGAGGAAGGTCTTCAGTAGGTGCTGAAAAGATAACAGAGATGGTGCCTGTTTAATATTTAAAGGAAGAGAATTCCAAAGGAAATTCCAAAGATGACTATGGGAAGCACCCAAGCAAATCCTGAGCACAACAGTACACTCCTCCTGTGGTTTCCAGCAACTGGCATTTGGATGTGTACTGCTTCTGACCATCCTTTGCCTATCTTCACCACACTCCCCCCTTTCAGATATTTTTTTCTCCCCATCCAGCTCACTTGGTTATGTGAGGCCTGTTAGAAAATCAGTTTTAGCTGCTGTCTATGTACAAGTGGATTGGGCCTAAACTGAGTGGATTTTCATATCAGCCAAGGAGGCATATACTAGTAGTCCTATAATTATTGCTGCTCCTTCTTAAGCATTATGAACTCTGATCATCCATCCAAAGGAGACTCTTCCTCTACCCACACTCAGCCCAATATCTCTCTTCATTTATGCATCTCTTTTGCTAACTTTTAAACTCACTGTACAGCTGTTGGGACCATCCTTTAATTAGCCCCAACTGACCTCAAAAACAGGAGAAACACTGTTACAGCTCTGCACAACCCGTGACCCTAGGGTTGCTAGGTCAGAAGCATCCCAAAACCTGACATTTTAGGGGCGGGCCCAAATGATGTCACAGGGCAGGCCTGAGTGATGTCATTAAGCATGATATATTAAGCATCAATCACAGTTGCTTGGAGCATACAATTAAAAAAAATCTGACTGGAAATTAAGCTAGAAATCTTAGCTAAAAGATGGAGCCTGGGTAGGGAACATTTAATCTAGCCTACTTGCTTTTGGCAAGAAGGGTTTAAGTGCCTTCAGGCCAGTCCAGTCACCAGAAGGCCATTGTAGGAAGAAAGGAGCCTAGTGTTGTGGAGATGTTAGATGGGAGCATTCGGGAGTAAAGATGGATGCCCCTGAAGGCTGCAATTCTAAACACACGTACTAAGGGACTAAGCCCCCATAGAACTGAACAGGACTTACTTCTGAGTAGATATAGTTTGGATTGTGCTGTTGGTAAAGCTTGACGAGGGATCCTCTGCAAAGACATCCATATCCAAGCAGGGTTGGCAACCCCCTGCCTGGAATGCCCTGCCCTTATCTTTTAATGTGGCTGCTCCAAACTTCTTCACAGATTTGACCCTTCACTTCAGAAAGAGGTCTGAGAAATGAGTAAGAGTAAGAAGATTCTCTACCCTTTCTGTCTGCATAGATGCCCTCATCCTTCCCCTGCACCCAGCAGAAGCTCTGGGCCAGGTGGGATGCAGTGGCATCTCATAGAGGACACCCTCCCCTTTCATGGGGTGTATGATTTGTCCTGGCCCAGAACAGATTTTTGGGGTGGACACCGCCAGTTACTTATTTTTTTCTATGTGTTTTTGTCCATTTTGATTTTGCATAGATGACCTCCTCCATGCCCTGCGCCCAGCAGAAGCTCTGGGCCAGGCGGGATGCAGTGGCATCTCGTAGAGGATACCCTCCCCTTTCATGGGATGTATGATTTGTCCTGGCCCAGAGCAGAGTTTGGGGTGGGCATCCCCAGTTACTTAAGTTTTATGATTTTATGACATCATTATGTATTTATGATAATATCAGAAGCCTGATGATTTTGATTGCATAAATGTATTGTTATTCTTGACGGGGAGAGTCCCCCGATCACAGTGATATATCATACAGGGTACCCCAACATATATATTTTGGGGTTCAGAGACATATTAAGTTTGGTTTGAAGTTGCTGTAGTTGTCAACTCCTCTTCTTTTTTAGTGTTTTGGACTTTCAAGCAAATAAGGAACTGGGAACTAGGAACCAACTTCAGCATCGTATCAGTTAAATAGATTAAACAGTCGCGGGGGCAATGGCTGACGTTTTGGTGTATATCTCGGGAACCAGACCACCTAGAAACTTTTTTTTTAAAATTGAAGCTGAGAGTCCGGAGATTAAGGGGTGCTAGCCGGAGAGCCGGAGGACCCCCCCAAAAACTGGAGACTCCTGGTAAAAACCGGAGACCTGGTAACTCTACATGACCCCCAAAGTCAAATGCAGCCCACCACCAGTAACATATGGTGGCCCTCTAGGGGCTTGAGAGAAGCTTCCTCTAATGCTGATTGCCTTAAACAGCAAAAAACAAGGATTGTGAAATCCCCAGAAGATCACAATACATGACTGGTGGCTGTTTTGGGAGCACAACTCCCAATATCAACTTAAAAGTAACATGTTTCTGATTGGGCTATTAGTCTCATTGGCCTTGTTGTAGAGAAATGTCTGGAACAGATATTCTCAGACATTGGGAGTGATTTCTGACACACACCCAAATGTCCAACTGTAAAGAGTAGATCAGACACACTATCTTCTGTTGTTTATCTATTACTTTATAATGCTGATTTTCCTCCAACGAACTCAGGGTGGCAACATTGTTCTCTTTCCCTAACCCCATTTAATTTTTTAAATACCCTGGAAGATAGTTCAAGCTGAGAAAGATTAGCTCAGTCACCCAATGAAGTGAGTAGGCTGAATAGATATCTGAACCTGATCTTAGTTGGACACCATGTTCTGGGCTGTGCAAAGATATTTTGCTGCTTGAGGTAAAGAACAAGATGGCAGCCACCCCCATTCCATGGTAGTTGGATTGTATTTCAACGCTGGTGAAGAGACCGCATTCTCCAACAATTAGGGAACACAGAGTAGGTCGTGTGGCACAGACAGCACTGTTCCCCAACACCTTGCTGCCACTCTTCATTGCTCAACACCTGCCACTTGAGGCAGTTGCCGCACTCTACCTAATGGTAGAGCTAGCCCTGACCATGCTAATATCTTATGTCTGAAGGTTGCTCTGTTAGTAGGGAAGGCAAAAGGAAGTATTAAACTTCTGAAGTTTGCTTGAGAGATTCTGGGTACGCAAGTGTACTGCATTCTAGTCTGTGTAATTACACTCTGCCTACACAAATTTTCCCTGCGGTTTCATTTGAAAATGTTCCTTCACTGTTCCTCTCCTAAAGAGTCAGCTTTGCAACTGTGGGTGGATGAAATGACACCAATACAGGCAAGAGCAAACCTTGTCCTCAGTTTTAAGTGCACAGTGCCTATAAGCTCAATACTGTACTCTTACTGTTAAGAACAGCATGTGCCTACAGTCAGTAAAGCATTTTGATCACAATTAATCTGAAAAGTTGCCAATGTAGAGGGTAGTGTGTGTGTGTGTGTGTGTGTGTGTGTGTGTGTGTGTGTGTGTATCTATAATATAAACACCACAGGGTGCATTGTATTATTCTATAGGCTTAACAGTGCAATCTATGAAGATATCCTTTTCCTATTGAGTTCAATAGTACTTTCCCCTAGTTTATTATTTATTTATTTGATTTATATCCCAACCCCCTCCCAGCAGGAGCCTAAGTTAAGTATGAATACAAGTGCTAATAGGATGTCAGTATTGCAGTCTATTAATCAAGAAGCAATCAAGAAAGCACATAATGCTCATAGTGTCTCACACTGTGACAGTGTCTATTTTCCAGATAATTATGCTGAGTTGTTTCCATACTAAATAAATATAGAAATATCTATATTCTCTTCCCTTTGGAAGAGAAAGTAGACTACTTTTAATTCCCATTGGTTAAGAAATAGATTCAGGTTCTAATTATGAGGCTTTGTATTTCCATAAACATTACCAATGGCAGCATCAAATACTGCTGTCTAAACTTCACATCACCTGGATAAATTGTCTGAACTTCATGTTCTTTTAATTATCTATAACCATATGGCTGAGGGTCTCTAAATTATTTCATTATGACATAACAGTATAATAGCAAAAAAGAATAAACTTTTAACGAAAGCTTTTCTCATTATTCCATTAAAGTATCAATATATTGGAATGTTGTTGCATGGTATACCACTACTATCCCAATGCAGAGCCTCAAAACTGAACAAAAAGTATACATCCTATTCTTTCCTACAAAGTTTCTCAAAGCTTCTCCCATCAGTTTGTCTGCACTACTGAATGCTGTCTTGAGGGGTGAGGAGGCTCTACCACAGCTGGTCCTGTTTGTAAAAGAAATCAAATCCTTCTAAATAGCAGTAAATAAGCCTAGGTCTGCCTGTCCTCTGATCACTAATTAATTATGGGTTTTCTCCATTAAGCACCACTTCCCCAAGTTTATTATACCATTCTTCCACTGTCATGTTTTTAAGCCTCTTTCCACTGGTGGTGAGCTATAACGTCTTGCAGCAACCACCATGAATTAAACCAACTATTTTGCCTTGATGTCAGAATATAAGCCTGCAACCACATTTGGAACCTTGGTTGCCTGAACTTGATAACCAAGAACTCAGGGTTTCTGTTTGAACAGAAGTTAAGGCACTCAGCATGGTCATGTGTCACGCTAAGTATTACAATAGGGCAGTATACAGCATCTTATAAGGTTTTGGCTTTTAGAGTATATTTTAGAATATATTTAGGGATATTGATTAGGGAACTGGATTGATGAAATCTTGACATAGTTACCCTTGTTATTTTGCCTTTTCCTTCTTATCCTGGCTCAAGCGTGCATGTGGAGTCAGGAATACAAAGATGAAGAATAGGATCTGATTCAGTCTCCCTCTTTTGGATTTTTAAAGTTGACAGGTATGCATCACTGTATTCCTATATTTATGTATATAAAATTAAAATTGCATAGATATTGACCTCCAATCTGGTGAAAGTGCCTTTTACTCCTAGAATCAATTCACACGAAATGTATTTTTTGCAAGCCATATTGAAACAAATGGAAAGTGTGAAAAAATGTGTAACCACCTGATGAGCTCTTGAGTAACTCCTATGTATTTCATTGAGTATTGGGCAGCAGAGCTTAGTGGTGGATTGTGTCTATTGTGACTCTCTCATAACCACCTGCTGTGTTAGGATGCAGAATGGAAATTAAATATACAAGATTCTGTTTGGATTTCCCCATCTTTCTCAGTACACTGGTTGGTGTAAAAGTAGAACAAGTCCTTGAAAAAGAAAGTATGGGAGAATTCCATGTTGACATTGCATCTTGGAAGGTTCACACTTTGTGTCTCTGAACTGACCTCAAGATTACCCCATTTGCAGATACAGAAAAGAACAGCGACATTGAACACACATCACTTGAAGAAATTGTGTACAGTTGAATAGGCACACCTAGTTTTTAAAAAATACTTTATGAAGGCATCCTGTACATTGAGGATCTCCACTACTGATATGAATTCATAAAAGGATATTAAAGATAGTTCTGTTGGCCCAGTATTTCATGGATTGCAGCCAATGTTAACCGTGTAAATTACAAACTAGCACACTGATCAGGAAGAGGTTTGCAGTGAACCCCCTGCTAAAATGGAGGAAAAAAACTCTTCTTTTTATTAGGGCTTTTAAGGGGCTTCATGAACATGAAGGCGAAACCCTTGCTAAAGCAAAGGTTTTCTCACCATTTTTGCAGTGCTTTGCTGCCTGCAAGGTGCTTTGAAGTCAATTGCAGGACTTCAGAGCAGTAAATCACCTGATGTCATTGTGATATCAGGTGACCCCACCTGTCAAATTTGGCCTGCAAGGCCAATCCTGATAAGAATCTGGCCTATGGATTACTAGATTATTTCCTGATTACTAGATTACAGTTCCTGGGGTTCAATGTGTATTCATTTTCTGATGCTATATACATCTCCATTGGGGTAGTCCTGGAAATCTCACCCAATAAATGCGCAATGGGATGCACTTTTTGGAAAGTATGACCTCTTCTAAAATATTAAGCAGATGAATTTGCTAGCGGCAACTTAAAAGCATCAACAGAGCAGCATTATCCAGTTAATACTGAAATCTGCTTTTCATAACAAAAAAGGTATATACATTCAAATTTAATGAAAATGTGTTCTTTAAAAAAAGATTATGCAGATTTGAAACTTCCATCTGCCACATCACATTCGAGAATCCACGCATAATGAAATCACCAACACTGGAAATATTGAGCGAAGGGCAGATTACTTCAGGCTAGATGTCTTGGCTGATTATGTACAGTATATCATATAATTAAAGACTAACATAAGGTTCATACACCCAAAGGGATGCAATTTAGGTTGTATTAGCAATCCTCCTTTTTATGCCACTTTCAAGTGCTTCGCCCTTGCAACCTGACCCAAGGCCTTTATATATGATTACATTATTGGAATTAAGTTAAGGTTCTTTAAATATTTCAAGTGAAGAACAAGCAATTGTGTGCTGTATGCCCAAAGATGCATTAAATGTTTCCCACTCAACAGGAATCTAAGCCAGAGACCATGTGATGTTTACTCCTTAGATGAACCCATTTATAGACACATTACTCACCACTGTCCCAGTTACATGCTAGCATACATGCCCCATTTTAAAAAAAATCTGTTGCCCTTCATACTGTTCGGAGAAAGGCAAAGTGATGAGGTGCTGCTGAATTATACTGCTAAATATCCCTCTGAATGTCACCCCGTAGGGAACAGACAAGATTCAGTGCATCTGTATGCATAAGTGCATGGCACCAACTTTCAAATAAATAAATTATTGGACAATTTCAATGAATGACAAAAGGATATGGGGTCTGGTGGTAAGAAATTATAGAGCAAATTGTTTTCTTGACATACAGAGAAAGATTTTGTTCCTAGAGCACATAGGCAAATTTTGGGAAAAGGAAAAAGAACTGTGCAAGCCTATACATATGTGTAGGATTGCTGGCTAAATTCAGTAAAATAAGAAGGCAACAGAGTACATGAAGTCTTTGTATTATGAACTAAAGCAGAGAAAGTTCATGCAACTGGATATCTATTTCTAAAACTATCAGAAACTAACGTGGAGTTGTATTCCCATTCCTCCTCACATACTCATTGATTTCAGTGGGACTTATGCAAAACTCTGCAACCTTCGCTGTTGAGCAAGTAAGAAATATTTTCCTTTGTGGAAAGGTGAAGTGAAATTTTAGGAAGCATTGTTTTAATTAGATGGCTTTATCTTAGGGTGCAGTTGCTTCTTTTCAGCCAGCAACACTAGACGAGGCACATTCCTGTCTAAACTAATACTGTTGGCGACTGCAGTCTGCATGAGCACACAAAAAAACACTGCTTTAAATCCAAAATTCTGGAGCAATAATCAGGTTTATTTTTAAAGCCACCAGAAGTGCTTACAACAAGAGGGAAGAAAAACAAAAATGAGAGGCTTGGTTATTCCTGACTGATCATCAACAACAATCAATAGTTTGTAATGCAAACATCTAATTCTCTACTCAACTTTTAATGAGGCTGTGTAAGTGTAAGTGTGGGCACCATCATCATTTCCAGTCGGTAGAAATGCAATAAGAACCATGTCAGGTTTGTTCCATTTCCTCAGCCTCCAGCAAGTACTTGCTATGATGGATCCTGTGGCTTTCTTTTTGGTCCTGCTGTTCCTAAGCAACAGAAGTATGTAGACCAATGCCAAAAAAGGGAAAGGCATTTCTCTTGTTGCTGCAGCAAAATTGCCCTACATTGCATTAAAAAGAAAGAAAGTATACATTGCAAAATGTGAGAACAACAAGGTAAAAAGGTCCTACAGGATGCTTTCAAAAAAGATTAAAAACTGAAAAATGAGGTGTGATCTGTTGCTGACTCTCACATGGAACTACAGTCTTCTTGGTTGTTTTAGATTATCGTAGTGTTTTTAAATGTTTCTTGATGTTTTTTAATGAGTGGAATATGTTTTTATTTTAACAGTATCTTTTTTTACTGCTTGGTTGTTTGCTGGCCTCGCCTCCTTTGGGAGGAAGGTTGGGAAAGAAATAATAATAATAATAATAATAATAATAATAATAATAATATACAACTAGATGGTGTGAAGAGTCTAGCAACCACTGAATGTGGCTCACTTTGCTCTGCCTTTTTTTAGGCTATCCTATATAACTTCTGGAGCCATACATAACCCTGCCCAGATCAGGTTGTTTCAATTAATTGTTTTATTTATTCCTACATTTATAACTCACCTTTCCGCAAGATGGTGTATGTGGTTCTCCCTTTTCCCATTTTATCCTCACACAACAACCCTGTGAGGTAGTTTTATTTAAGAGACAGTGACTGGCCCAAGGTCACCCAGTAAGCTTCATGGCTGAGTGGGGATTTGAAGTGTAGTCCTCTAACCAGTACACCACACTGGTTTACCCAGTTCTGAACATTGTGATAACCATGCTTAACAAACTACTCCAGAATTATCTGCTTAAGTTCCTCTTAGAGCTGGGGAGGCACCTCAAAGGTAATCTATTCCAACCCCAAGCTGATGAACAAAATTCACCTCGTGCAACTGCTATCTTTTCAGCGCCTTTTGAAGACCTTCCTCTTTCAGCAAGCCTTTTAAGTTGAGACCTATCCCAGTCTGCTTATTAATACAGTATGTTTTTTTAATAATATGTTTTTAACCCTTTTTTAAAAGATGTTTTTAAAGCTTTTTTAAAAAATGTTTTTAACATTGTTTTGTTTTAATGTATTTTAAGGTCTGTTTTTATGATGTTTTAAAGTGTTTTTAGTGTTTCTGTTTGCTGCCCTGAGCTCCTGCTAGGAGGAAGGGCTGGATATAAATCAAATAATAAATAAATAAATAAACCTTGGATAGCAGTTACTCTCATGTTGACATTAATGAAAAACTTGAAAGCCATTTTTCCATATACATTGTTGATCTAACGGTATGCAATTTTGTTCATTAATATTGTTTCAGGCAATTGTATGACTTGACAAATCCTACATATTAATTTCCATCAACCAGTCCTAAATCATAGAGAATAGTCCTTTAAAATTATCAGCTTGAGATGATCTTCAAATACTGATTATAGGCATAAATGTTGCCATTACAGAGGAAATTAACAGGGAGACAATTTTGAGGAACCCAGTTCCTGTCATTTTTAGCCCACCCCTCTGTCTTAAACTAATGTTTTCAATAGCCCAGAAAACAGGATCTCAGAAATTGCTTGAATTCTAACACAGCACAGTTTCCTGGAAGTAAGCCCCACTGTATGACGGAGCTTTCTTCTGAGTAAACACACATACGATTGTGTTGGCCTATAAGTTTTCAATGAGAGATCAATGATTCATTGGCCTCTTCTTCAGTGGGCTGATCACTTTCTGAGAAGTGGTGATAAATGTATCAACTCCAGCTCATGTCACGTAAGAATAACGGTAAGTTTACATGTCATGAAGTCAGCCTTGGACTGGCTGGCCTCCCAGTGCTGATTATATGTAATATCAATAAACACTGGACATGACAGTTCTTGGGATTTCTTACAGGTATTATATTTCTTGGAAATTTTACTTTATGATGGATTGACCTTGGAGTGCCTCAGTTTCTGGCTGTCCAATATAAGTTACAGTAACAGAAGGTGCTCACAGGTGAGGATCAGACAAACTCCAGAAAGTATTCTCAAGTCTCTTGTGAGAAACTTAGTCCACAAAGTTTTTTATTTATTTATTATTATTATTATTATTATTATTATAAATTCCAAGCTTCATTTAATTGTGGTAAATAAACTATATGGAGAGACAAAATATAACAAAGAAAATGAGAGACAGAAAATTATGTTACACTTACACTGCAAAGGATAAAAAATTCCTGAGTGATGAGCTAAAGATAGAGGGTTGCATTTAGCTAAGTTCTACTCAAAGTAGACCCACTAAAATTAATGAACCTAAATTAGTCATGTCTATTAATTCCAATAACAGCTGGTATAGCATGGTGGGGAGGAGTTACTTCAAAAAAGTAACTTTTCCAAGCTCTGGGGGTTACATGCCCTGCCACCTGTGCAGCTATGGGCAAGCTGCATAGTCCCAAGGAGCCCAGGTGCCCCCCAGCTGGCAGTTGCGGACAAGGAAGGGTCTGGCTTGTGTAGCCAGCTGGGGAGGACTAGCTTCAGAGGGAGGCCATGGTAAACCCCCTCTGAATACTGCTTACCATGAAAACCCCATTCATAGGGTAGCCATAAGTCAGGATCGACTTGAAGGCAATCCATTTCCATTTCATTGATTCCAATGGGTCTACTCTGAGTAGGACTAGCACTGAATACCAACTAGATACTGCTAATTTGCACCACTGCAATTTCGGATTAGGATGACTAGTTATGGTTGTAGCTGAGATTTTGAATAAGGCCTTCAAAGGGATGGCAAAAGTTTCCAGACGTGAAAGGCAAATCATTTTCCTATTGCACTCCAGCTCCAAAGGTGCAACTTGCTGCTTATACACCTTCAGCTTTCAGCAGCCTAGAAAATTGTGCTACTCAACAAGAAGAATGAAGAGCCCTCCTGCTCTGAGATAAAAGAGCATATTGCGAATTTACATTCTTAGTAAAAGGAGGAAAGAAAAAACAGGAAGGGAATATATTTCTGGTTGTCAGGGAAACCCAGAAGGCCAAACTACAAACAGAGCTGAATAGTTTGCTCTGGTTTGATACTTAAATGAGAAAATGAGTAGATTTATTTTTCCAAATGAGTTTCCTAGAAGGAGCCAGAGATGAAGAGAAATGCATTAAGGCTGCCATCACGAAGTAGAACTAAAAATCACAAACTTTGAACAGAGGTCCAGAAAGTGACATTTAAAGGTTTCAGTCACACACAGCTCAGTAAAATACAGTCTGCAAGGAAGCTTATCTGGTGTCTGGAATAAAATAGAGCTTGAGCGCCTCCTTGAGGAGCTGACAAGACCTATAGATCAGAGCAGCTTCTGCAGCTGAATTCAGCCATGTCTGTAAAAAAACCATTTATCTGGGGATATTTCCAGGCAACCTGTTTATTGAGCATTCAGCCTGATTTGTTTGTAGAGAGATTAGACAAATTTGATTATTTAATGAGAATTCATTCTGATTTGTTTCTGGGGAGGTTCGATCATGTCAAAGCAAGTGTTATCCACACTTTCAAGAGCATTTTCCTATCACTTTCCTTATCACAAGAAGTCCACTCTTTGAGGGAAGCGAGTTTGTTGCACAAGACCTTCCCCATCAACTATAATTGCACAACCTGAATTTGCCAGTAAGTGATTGAATCCCACCCCAAAATAGCACAGGTCTGGAAGCCCCCTGGGTCAAGGAAAGAAACCACAATGGTGCTTCCAGATGATCCCAGCCACCAGGTCAAGCTCAAACTGGTTGCAAAGAAAGTACATTCTGTTATTAGGCATGACCTCTGGTGGTTACCCTGTTTATTATGCTACTTTGTTTTGGAAAAGATACAATTCCATATGGTGTTGATACTATAGTTATGTTTTTAATGAATATTAGACGGGTCTAAATGATGCTAGTATTAGCAGTTCCACAGTATGAAAGGATACCCTCTCTCAGATTAAATGTCTGATTTGATACACTTTTTGAAACGGTCATTAAAGGCTCTAATCAAATATGACTCATTTGAAAGACAGCCCATGTGATGACTCATGCTTTTGACCCATATTGTTCAGTTGGGACAATTTCTCCAGCCATTACAGATGCAATATGAATACAATTAAACAGTAGTAATACAATAATACAAATGTGTCATCTTCATAGGAACATAGGACACTGCCTTATGCTGAGTTGTAGATCTACCTATCTCAGCATTGTCTACATTGACTGGCAGCAACTCTCTAGGGTTTTGGACAAGGGACATTTCCAGAGAGACCTGGAGATGTTGGGGATTGAACCTGGGACCTTCTGCGTGCAAAGTTGATGCTCTATTACTGAGCTATGGCCCTTCCCCTGGAATGCCAAAGCTTCATTTAGACGAAAGATGTGGGCATGTACCAGTTTAGTGCAATTGCAAAATGTTTCCTGGAAGTAAGCCTCACTGCCATAGGAACATAAAGGATCTACAACTTTAAATAGCAGCAGAGGGTTGTTATCAAAATGCATCACCTTACCTTTTTTGAGATTAACATGCTGTGAACTGCCTAGAGCACTGTTCTTCAGTCCTGGGTTCCCAGATGGACTTGGACTACAACTCCCATCATACCCAGCCATCTTAGACACTGAGAGTTGTAGTTCAACCCAAAGTTGAAAAACATTGGCCTAGAGAACACAGCTGAATACGTGGTATAAAAGTATAACTAATATTTAGTAAATAAAATACATGCTTTCAGAAAGTAGTTGTGGGGGATTGATTATCTGGTTTGGATGTGACTGTGTCTGCCATTATTGTTTTACTAGGGGCTCCCTGCTTGCGTTGCTCGCCAACCCTGCCTACAACCCCAACCTCCCCATCGCTCACCAATCCCTCTACTCCTAGACCTCACCAATCCCCACACGCTAACCTATTAGACTGGGGTAGGGAACCTTTTTGGCTCCCATTCTATGGGCCAACTTTAACAGATGGGTGAGGCAACCCACATGTCAATCACATTACATAATTGTGATGCCACAAAAGTTAATGTTTTGAGTATATTGGCCTCTACAATGTTTGTACAGGACGGCAATATCTCATACAGAAAGATGCTGGAGGTATAATGCTGAAATGCCTCATTGAGGCATATGTAGCGGACTTGTCCAGTGATATATTTTTTCTAGTCTAAAGTTGTTATTGTTATTAATTCTGTGCTGGCAAAATCGTTTATATTTGTGGATGTTCATGTACTTTTAAAATATATTCCTGTCGTATGGGAATTAACATCAGGACAAGAAAAGTGGACTTTGAGAGCCCTGTTGGTTGCTAAGAGACTTATAATTTGAGCCTGGAAGCATAAATACCCACCGTTTATTATGCAAGGGACTGAAGACCTCAGTGCCCTGACTACATTTGAACATATTTTATACAGACATCAATTTCGAGTGGATACCTTTTTGGACATCTGGAGGGCTTATATTAACTTACATGCTTGACTCAAGATTCATGTACTAATGGATACTGTAACCATAATATAAACTGATGGTGGTTTATTGCTATTATTAGTATTCATACATTATTTTTTCCTTTAATTTATTTTTATTTTTGTATCTTCAGCATTTTTGTTCATTTCATTTTTTTTGTTTCCTTTCATTAAATTTGCAAATAAAAAATTAATTTTAAAAATTGATTGACAGGAGGGTTTCCCTGCCCACCCATCAAAATACCAACATCAGGGGTGAAAAGGAAGAGCATAGGAAGGGTTGCAAACCCTGCCCCGAACTGATTCTCTCAATCTTTCACAGTCCTCACCCTGATTTTCCTTTGCCATTTCCCCAATGCTAGAGGTGCAAAGGAATGCCAACCCCATGCACCTCCATCCCTCACCAAAGTCCCACTGCCCCCCAGGCCTCCCCAACCCCTCCTTTTAGACCAAGCCAAGCCTCCCTTCCCCCTTCCCTTTAGATCTGGCCAAGCCACCTTTCCCCCATGCCCTTTATACCTGGCCAAGCCTCCCTCCCCTCCCCTCCTTTTAGAACCAGCCAAGCTTCCCAGCTTAGCCCTGGGTTCAGCTGCACACATGTGATCCCTGCCAGAACCTCTGTCATGCCCCTGGACCAAGCAGGTTTGTCCTACCTTCACTTCAGCTGATGCAAGGTGAGAAGGCAATCCTGCTTAGTGCTGGGTTCAGGTGCGTGAGAAAGTTCCCTGGATCCGCACCTAGGGCTAAGCGGGATTAAACCATTCTTTCATGAGGAGGAGGGAAGCAGGCAAGGAAGATGGAAACAAGCGGCCCAGTTGATCCACAGGTGAACATTTGGGACAGGCTCAGCAGCCATCCTGCTCTGCTGCCACTTCCCTCCTCCTTGACTGCTGCTGAGTCTGGAACGGCATCATCAGCGAGGCAGGCAATGGCAGCACAGAAGAGCAGGTGGGTTGCTGAGTAGCTTCCCTGGCCTGTCATGACTGTTCCTTCGCCGTTTGCCTGGCCTGCCCACTGCCTCCATCCTCCCCTGCTGCGATGGCCTCAAAAAAGACTGTCATCACACTGTCATTCACAGTATCATCTGTCAGCAGAGAGCACTGCGACCTACAGCAGATGAAAGCTCCAGAAAAATATGTAACAGGAAGGATTATTCATCTGCTCTGGTTTTATTGTTGTAGTTTTAATTTGTTTTATTTTCTGGGATTATATGCTACCTTGGCATTATGTTGTGATAAATGGCAACTTAGAAATCTTTTAACGCAATAAATAATTAAGTATACTGTGTATCAACTACTGATATTTTTTGTAAAAAAAAAACCCTTCTCTCTTGTATTTTTAAATGTAGACAAGATCGTGTATTTATATTGGTTTCAGTCCTGAGAACTGTGAGTATAAGGCAGTTTACAAGGGGAGAGTTTCTCACCGTGTCCTCCCCCTGCAGTCTTCTATGACCCCCCCAAGCCTCTCTAGAGGGTCGGGGGTGCTTGTGCAAGGTTGCCATTTCCTGATTGCTCTGCCATTCTCTCTTCCCACTGCAAATCCCTGCTTTCTGTCCCAGCCTGCACTGCCACCCCAACTCCCTGGAGAGGCTTCTTTGAGTTGTGGGGGGCAGCCAGCAACCATCTAATTTTAAAATCATCTGATTGGCCTTCTAAGAAGATCTGGAAAGAAAGAAGAAACCTAGCTCTTGGTGAATTATCTGTAGGTCAATATAAGAGATAATGTACAACATCCTCAATCTGGCCTAATTCACATAGGCAGAGGCATCCTTTTACTAGCCTGTATTGAAATAAAGCTGTTGCATAAGGAACAGCAGGCGTTTAACATAGCGACATCTGATTTCTTCTGTTGTTGGCCTATGGAATCAAAAGCAGATGAGAGATTCTGTTCCTTTCTGCCTTTTAATCACTGTTGTTCCTGCTGTCCTCCCTCCCTTTTTCACATTATCAATCTGTCCCTTTCTTCTGGCTTGTTCTCTTCCGCATTTAAGCATGCTACTGTTTCTCTTATTATCAAAAAGCTTTCCCTTGATTCATCTTCTCCCTCCTGAGTTGTAGTATTATGACAAATGAACTAAGAAAGTGAAGGTTGTTAAAGAAGTTTGCTCTACGCTATAGCAGATGATATTTCCCCCTTAAAACAGGATTGTTGTTTTCTGACAGCTGGACAGTAAGTATTTTATACTTGAATTTTGTTTTTTAATTAAAAAAAAAGGTTCCAAACTGATGAACACTTCCTGCAGGGGTAGAGAATATTTTTTGGCCCAGTGGATGAGTCTTATTTCACCACCACCCTGCAGGCCAGCTTTGATAGGTGGTTGGGGCCACTCACCTGCCAGTCAGCTGATGTTATGGTGATATCATGTGACTGAAAGGTCGGTGGTCCCACACACTTGTCCAAGTTGACCAGTGGGTTGGGCAAACTAGCACCCAACAAGTCTGAACTCTCTGCAAACTAACACCCAGCAAGAGGAACGATCTTTCAAACAACCAAATGGTGCCATCCTGGAAGAATTTATGACACCCTTTGACTTCAAAAAGATAAGGACCAGATCTCCTAAAAACAGGAATTTGGATCACATATTTTACAGGAGACAGCATGCTTATCTTAAAAATCCATCTGGTAAAACAGACCCCAAACCCTATATTTCAAAAGAAATCTTTTGATGCCCTTTGATGCTCCCTTTCTGACACTACCCCTCCCTAGCCCTATACAACTCTAGGTAACCAAAAATGTGTTGAAATTAATGATTTTGTCAGGGTGAAAATAGCACACTCTTGGCTTCAATGACCTCCTGAAGACTCTACACCACTCCATAGGAACATCAGCCCACCGCACAGTATATTAGACTTAGAAAAGCATGAGAACTCTGTGCCTAGCTGTAGGTTACTTTGAAAGGGTGAGCCAGGCTCTCGCTAGGCATAGAGGTCTGACTTTGAGTCTTGATGACCTCCAGGAAAGGTATAGTTCTTCGTTATTTCTTTTTCTTTCTGCCTTGCTCTGTGTACTTGTAATTTGGGTGAGAACTAGTTTGAAGCCCTTATAGCTTTAGCATGCGATTGTGTCCTTTAAGATATTGCCCTAACTAATATCAATTTATAATGTAAATTGAACGCTACATTTTTCTTGTTTCCTCTTTCAATAAACCAATGTTTATTTTATCTTTGTGTGTTGTTCTTGGGGTTTTTTTGACAGCGGGATCATAAACTCAACAACTGCTGTGCTCTCGAGGGTGCACTTGGGTCTCTAGTGGGGATTCACATGTACACATATTACAGTTTAATCTTGTTCCCTGCAGGGGATGCTTTGGCAAAGCAGCACCCACCAGGACTGAACTCTGTTCCCCCTACCCATCAGCTGACATGCCAAGTGATATCAGCTGATTGACAAGTGGGCATGGTTTGAGGGCTGCGTTGGAGCTATTGGCAGGCCAGAGTGATTGGCCGGAGATTCCTCATCCCTGACCTACTGGGAGTACATCCATTTGACTCAGCAATGCTAAACATGTTGAACATTTTGCTGTAAAAATGTGAATGCTCTAGTGAGTAAGTGGTTAGACATCACATGATATACAGGATCTAACTCTGAAATGAAGAATAAGGCCTTGTTCACAGATATATCAACTGGAGTGTCAATGGTCATATCCAGGCCTGGGTTTGCCTATGGCAGCTGCTGAAAGAAGCACTAACACCCAGCCTATGGGAGACTCTCAGACCCTAAAGTGAGTACTATGCTGTCAGCTTCAGGGCTGGGGGCTGGGCAGTAACAAAGCAGCGGGCAGTTAGCTGGGCAAGGCCAGGCAGATAATGGAGGCCGGCTGGCAGAAGAAAGGCTTGACAAACTAACCAGTAGCAGTGTCCAAGAGCATTGTCCAGGTAGGGAAGCAGAATTCAGAAAGCCAGGGGTCCAGTCCGAAGGTCTAGAGGCTAGCAACGGCGTTACACGTGAGGGGTCACAACTGACGTTGTAGTCAGCAGTCTGCCGCAGCCACGAACTGCCTTTTATAACAGACTGCCTAAGCCAGGTGCCCGTGATTAGTCTCCCAGCTGCTCAGAGCTGCTTGTTCTTAAATGACCCGACCTCTTCCTTCGTTGCTGTGCTACTCGCTGGCATCTCCTTTCTGCAGGGGGGAGGGGAGCCTCCTGTTCATGCCCAGAATCCGATTGAGGGGCTTCAGCCAGGTCCTGGACATTCTCCAGCTGGGGAAGAGCCAGAGTTGTGTCCTCAGCGGTTCCACTAGTTCCTTCTCCTGGGTGTCTGCCAACTCTGCCTCTTCCTCTTCCTCCAAGTCCTCTGAAGGGGCCATGACATATGGTCCCATAGGTGACACGAGGGGCTTTACAATTATATCGCACATGAAAGGCAGTCACTCAAGCATAAAAGCTTTAAAGTGAAAACATACTCAAAGTAAAACTACTTAAAAGATTTAAAAAGCAATACATTGAAATAACAACTTAGCCTGCTCTTGATCATAGGGCTGTGACAACATAATTAGGTAGCCCCCAATCAAGAGCCATGAGGAAAAATTACAAAAGGAAGTGATGGGAGACAAAATGTATAAGAAATAAATTAGCTTGATTACTGGGTTGGAGCCATGATATTTGAGATCACCTTGTCAGCTTAATTGGCGACAATTTATGCAGCTATATCAAATCTAACTAAGACATTAATAGGGGAAAGAGTTGTACTTCACGTCCTTGGGAACAATTAGCCCTTGCCTTTAGCGAGGGTATCTGGAAGACTCTGTATGCTGGAAAGCGTGTGCAATTTGTAAGGTTAATGATCTGCATTATTTATTATTACCTTTTCTCAATAGGGCCTGTTGCCATAATACCTTGAGCACAGTTCTGTAGTTCAAACTGATTGCACAATACCTGTGTACAGAGAATTAGTATCACTGTATAATATTCTTAGTCAGAGGTCTCTAATTATGTTCTCCTTCAGGTTTCCTGTACATTGTACTTTTTTCCTCTACCAAGTTTTTTTTAAAACAAAGAAATGAAAAGACTGATCCTTTAATTGTAGCAGTAGGGGCCTTTACATCAATGGAGCCTGTTCCTGTGGTAAACTGCCAGGAACTATTGTACCTTAGCTCTACCTTGCCATCTATGCGGCACCTTAAATGAACCCTTCTAAGTGAGCAGTAGCTGTGGTGCGCAGCTCAGCTGTACAGCTCTATTTGTGTGCAAAGATGGGGATGTGTGCCAGAGTAAGAGAAGACAAGTAAGAGAGCAGGATAAAATATAAAGCTGGCAAATCCAAGCTGGTTCCCTGAGCTGAGGCAAAAGGTTTTTATGCTCAATAAAGAGGTTTTTATTGCAAATGTGAAGGAGGAAAGGACATTTAAGAAAGATTAGCAATGAGGACTACCCAATTTCAACCAGGGTACCCAGTTTAAAAGTGCCAAGGATTCTGAGGTTCTTTTAGGTTCTGCATAAGAAGTAAGTGAAACCCATGAATCAGTTAGAACCCACGGAACGATAGTATACAAGAATGTTTTGCTGCACATACATGCAACAAGAAATCACAATTGGTTGCATGCACGCTCATGTGTACCATCATCACATTATGACATGCTCTAGTTTAATGGCAATTTTGAATTGCTTAGCTGAAAGACTTACAAGCAGGCAGCTGGAAACCAGACCGCAATCAGGGAAAGGATAAGGGAAGATGGTTGCCCATGCTGCACCAAAGAAGCAGATGTCAGGCAGCCATCTTGAGTTCTGACAGGAAAGCCAGGGAGAAGACACATCTACAGATGGAGGCATCCTAAACCCAGCTGTGGCTGGATATGGCCCATGGAGCTGGAACATGGAAACTCTGCTGGAGTTGGAGCATAGAAACACTCTGTGATATTCTGGGTTGTAAAGGCAAAGGCTTTAAGTTATGTCTATTTGCCCGGACTGGAGCACAGGGTGTGTTTTTAGAGACAGAAAAGAGGACTAGTGTTAGTTCCACTCAGGTTGCCCGGTGGGATCCCAGAAGCATGGTCTGCACCACAACAGGGTCAGAACACTGGCCAATTCCCATGGGTATGTCCTAGCAGGCTGGTTGGGGCAAGGATTCTAACAGCAGCAGGGGCTGTTAGAATGGAAATCAGATCCTTTGCTCTACTGCCATGCCAACTGCGCCTCCCTGAGATAATCAAATAAAGTTGTGGCCTCTTTGAATTCACAAATGTGTTTTGATTGTACTTATTCCCACCACCCCAAAGAGCCACATCCTGCACTTGCCACACAACTCTGTGTCATCTGTTTCCTCTTCAGAGGGACTTTAAAAGAATCTTACTTCACATGTAGATTATATTGAAACAGGCACGATCTGCTTTTGTACCAATTAAGAACTTCTTTTGGTTGATTAAAATCTGTTTCTCATTTTAAAGTAGAACTAAAAGCATAATTGTCCCACTCACATTTTGCTTCTCTGCATGTATTATAATTTGAATGATACAAAAATATTTGCAGTGTTAACTGAGTGTACTGCAGCCTGTGCTTTTCTGTGAACAACTGAAGGTCCTATAGAATTAGCTTCTGAGTATTTTAGAATATTGCATTATTATGACTGGACTTTCAAAATTTACCTTTGGCTTAATGGAATAATAAAATAATGCCAACAACATGATTGTTTTGTATGTGTATTTGCAAGCTGAAACTAGACTGATCTGACTCACGATCGCTAATGCACACTGGTCACTTTCAACCGCAGCAGTAATTTCAAGAAAACCACATTAATTAAAATAAACCACAAACTTTTCATGTTAGTTATTGCAGTGCTTCACGCTACATCACTCAAACCACTGCCTGATCCTCAGATAGGCAGAGTGGTTCATCACAGACAGAGAATTGGCCTTATACACAGACGACCTGCATTCAGATCCTTGCTGTAGGACATAGCACCTGTCCTTGGCTTGGGTTCCTCATCTCTAAAAAGGGATTAATGGCCATTTTAAGGGATTTTTTGCCAGAATTAAGAAGGCACTTCAGAAAATTATTACAGACAGTACACCTGATCCAAAAATAGTGCCCATTTTCCTACCACTCAGACTCAGCTCCTTCCAAAACAAGATAAATGCAGAGGTTTAGAATAATTTATCAGATTCTTAATCAGATCTTAATTCAGGGTATTTACCACAAACTACAATTTCTTTTCATGCAGAGTTGTCGGCTCTATCTCATGACTATATTGATAATTCTAACCAGGTAGAAGTTCACTACATTTCAGTGCGACCCTCTGGTCAACGTTCCAAACCACCTCTTTTAAAATGGTGTCAATGACTTCTGTAACACACACACAGAAAACAAGGAGGTGCACCATCCCAGAATGAGAGATTGCAGTTGTCAAGGGTTAGGAATGCTAGATAAGGAATCTTTCTTTTTTTCACAAGCAGAGCTTCTGAACTAAAATCCCATTGACAGAGTCCCATTGGTTTATTTTTAAAAAATTTCAGCATACAATACAGTTTAAAAAGGCTAAAATTCACACAGCCAACTAAAAAGAACAGTAAAACATAGAAGCAAAATAAAAATATATTGCAGATACAAAATCGATTAAAGCTTAGTGTAAATAAAATAAAAAGCCCCTAGGTTGGCATCAAAATGTCATCAAGGTAGGCTGCAGACAAATCTCTGTGGGGAGGGCACTCAACAGCTGGGGTGACACCAGCTAAAACGCCCTTTCATCAGTAGCCATTCACAGCACCTCATCTGGCAGGAGTGCCCAGAGAAGGGCCTTTAAAGAGGATCTGAAGGTTCAGATAAATACGTGGGGAGAGAATCAATCCTGGGTCCTAGACTTTATAGAGCTTTAAAGGCCAAGATCAGCACTCTGAACAGGGGGGCACAGAAATGGCCTGGGAGCCAGTTGGCGAACCACTGGGTTAAATTGTTCATACCGCCCCATCACAGTTAGCAACCTTGCATTAAATGACATTTCTAGACCATATTCCGAGGCAGTCCCAAGTATATCAGCAACCTTTCTTTGCATCAGTGCTTGAGCAATGGGGTGAACAATGTCTTCTACATACCTTTTAATTTCTGTTACTGTTCAGCTCTTGGGACATATCTCAGTTCACTCTTTACATTCTGGATCTCTGACAGATTTACAGCAGGGCCTGGTAGTTTCTTGGCCCCTGGGAGAGTCTTTTTCTTCTCTTCCTCTGAAGTTGCTGGAAGACTCTACAGGGAAAAAAATACACCGGGGGATGGTTTTGTTCTCACAATGACCCAGTTTGCATATAACATAAAGCCAAATGAAAGCTGTTCTTAGTTTACAGCTCATAGATTGTCTGGAGCAAGGCACACATAGCTGACCTGCTAAGCCAAACCATGGCTTAGCCCTTGGTAGTGCAGCAGCAGAAGGCGGGAGTACAGCAGCTGGGATATCCTCTCCAGGAACCCACACACTCATGCGTTTGCTTAGCATTATGTGTGATCTATTATGTGACAGATGTGACTCAAGGGCATGAAGGATAATGTGAGCTCACTGAAGAATATAAGAATAATTCTGCCAGGTCTTCCAGATGAGTACTTTACTGTTTACAGTAACCACATCACTTTTGAAGACCTATGGCCACACTGTGAGTACAAATAACAAACTTTAATTCTCTGGTGTCCACTGATTTCATCTGGCTAGTACTATAGTGGCAAATTCAGAAGTGCAGGGTCCCTTCATGTTAGTCACAGGCACTCCCTCCCTTATTTTGCTACTGGGTTGAGAAACAGATCCTTGTTAACACCTTCTCCCACAACAACAGATATCCCTAGGAGCCAATAAGCATGAAAGGGGAGAGTGTTAGGTGCTGAGAAGACTCTTCCCAATGGCTGACTCACCCCCTTTCACTCTGATTGACTCCAATCAGCAGGAAAGAACAAGGAAGCATGTTTGAAGACTTTTCTCAGTGGTTAACACACTCCCCTTGCATGCTGACTGTTTCATAGAATGCTGAAGGTATAGGGACCCTGCTCCTAAAAAAATAAAGGGTTTAAGACACACACCCCAAGACCCTGGATGGCTACACCGCTGCATCTGGCTATTCAAGGCTTAGGGATAGCGTAAATGTTATAGTAGTTACCCATTCATGTAGCATGTTCTGCTTCTCCCCTTTATAGCCTTTGTAGGAAGAAGGGAGAAGGAGAGAGATGACTATAACTTCTCCCAATAATTTTAGAATTCTTCCTGAGTCTCTTATTCTGTGGTCATCATTGACCACCTCCGCCTTTTTCTTATTTGTTGAGAACCCTGTTGATTCTGAAGCTTCTCCTTTCTAAAGGCAGCAAACAGAGCAGCAGCATGATGGGTACCCATTTTAATGATCAAAGTGTTTGTCAGTCTTGAACTGCCTATTAGCTACCGGGCTAAGTTCAAGGTGCTGCTTTTCATAGAATTATAGAATAGTAGAGTTGGAAGGGGCCTATAAGGCTATCGAGTCAGTGCAGGAATCCAGATATATAGCTTGGAACCAGGATACCTGAAAGATTGACTTACATCTTATATACTCAGTCGATCACTGTGTTCTGCAGATGAGGGCCTCCTCATCTGAGTTACCATCTCATCTGGAGGTCCATTCCACACAACATAGGAAGTGGACCTTTAGTGTTGTGGCACCTGCCCTGTGAAATTACTTCCCCTTAAATATTATAGAGGCACCATCTCTGTTGTCTTTGCGACACCTACTGAAGACCTTATCCCAACCTGCATCTGTGTTGGAATTGCTTTTTAAGATGTTTTAAATGTTTTTTTTAAAAAGATGTTTTTAAGATGGTTTGTTTTTAAGATGTTTTTAGAGTTTTGTCCCTTGTTTGCCACTCTGGGCTCCTTCTGGAAGGAAGGACAGAATAGAAATGTAACAACAAACTACTACTACTAATAAGAGTAATAATAATAATAAACTGGACTACAATAGACATGCTTTTTATTATTATTAATTTTTATTCAAATTTTCAAAAACAAGCAAACAAACAAAAAAACACAAAACAAAAACAATTATACAAACAAAAAAAAATAAAATGTTGACTTCCGATTTGTCGCAGATCAAACATAGGTCTACATATATAACAATCCTGTCTCTAAAATTATATTACAAAATCACTTTCCTCCAGTAGTTATCTTAATTAATCATCGAATCTCATAAACATTACTTTAATCTTTCCACAAAAAGTCCAAAAGAGATTTCAATTCTTTGAGAAATATATCTTTCAATTTTTCTCCAAATAAACATGTCGCTTAATCCATCTGATTCAAATCTGTTAGGTCCAATAATTTCAATAGCCATTCCTCCACTATCTATATTAATTCCAACTTCCATCTTCAATAATCCTGTTAAGTCCAGTAATTTCAGTAGCCATTCTTCCATTAACAGTATCCCATAATAATCTTGTTATCATAGCCATAATCCAAATAAACATATCAATTAATCCATCTCGTCAAATCTATTAAGTCCAATAATTTCCATAACCATTCTTCCATTATCAATATTAATTCCATCTTCCATCTTCAATAGTCCTGTTAAATCCAGTGGTTTCAGTATCCATTCATCCATTATCAGTATCTCATGATGATCTTGCTGTCATAACCATAGTCATATAACAAGAGTCTGATGGGAATTTCCCCCATCACAAATACGTCCTTGCCATCAAATCTGAATATGTTGCTGAAATATTGTTGTAAAGTCACTTCTCTGCTCTTCTTTTTTACAAAATGCACTGGCTCATCTCTTAAGAGTTTTTCCATTGTCACATATTTGTAATTAATTCCATAGATTTTTTCTATGTCAAGCTCCATCACATCATTCCAGTCAAGAACATTATCCAAGACGTTGATAACTTTATCACTAATATCTTCATTAGTTGCTTCAGAGACAATGTTGAATTCCAAACAGTAAACTTTATTTCTAACATCCGTAAACTCCAGATCTTTTTCCAATTCCTCATTTGTTCCAGTCTCCATGGCTTGTATCTTCCCTTTAATTTTTCTTTTCTCATCTCTAATCCCATCAAAATCCTCTTTCACAGAATCCCCTATTTTTTTAAACTCCTGCATCATTTTGCTAAGTTCAATTTTCATCTCCTGTCTGCCCTGTCTCAGGATTTGTTTCACTATCTCAAACTCACTCATTATTTTCTGAAACATAATTTCTTCCATGGTCTCAGTCACTTTCCTGGTTGTCATTCATAAAACCACAAAAACAAAAAATTATTTCAGCCACAATTGGGTTAATGTTTCAGGCTTGCAGACATCAATACAGCCTGCCTTATCTCATTATATATTCAGGAAAACAAAACAAGTTTAGTTCCCAGCTTCAAACAGTTAGTGGCATTGTGAGTAAGCAGATTCGTCAAAATGAAATAGACCAAAAAAAAATAGTTCCAGACATAATACTCCAAAGTTCATAAATCAAATTTGTTTATTTTTTTCCCTCCTCGAAATAAAAATCCCTCTTCCATTAATATCTTTAGAATGCACTTCCAGGCCCGCTTTTTGCAATAAAAACAAATATAAGCTTTGTTCGATTTCTTTCCTCCTTAGTTTCGTGAGTGAAAGCGAAAATTTTTAACTCACCCAGTTCTTTATAGCTGATGCATTGACAAATAGACTACAATAGACATGCTTGATTAGTACGTTCAGAACAAATGCTGGAATAAATCTGGTATCAAAGTAGTAAAGCTTCTGAGGTGAGTCTGTGACTTGACTTCTTTATGGTACTTTTAAAGGACCACATGCAAGTTTGGTTAAAAACAACAACCCCAAACCCTCTTATCCTACTTGTGGGTGGGGATGGATTATTTGTTACATCTTACATAATACTTTGTGGAGATGCCTCTTTCAGTATTACTGCTGGGCCTTCAACCCTATAGCATCTCACAAGAATGAACTGAGGCAAATTAACTGAAGAATATTTTAAAACCATTTTTAAATGCTATATATAGCAATTTCATAGCATTTTGAAAGTGAACTTCTTCAGATAATTATTCATTTCTTAAAATTCTATGAAATATTAATTTGTATCAGGGAATCCGGTGCATTTATAGAACATAAAATTGAACATTCCTAAAACTACAAATAGATCACAGGAATGACAGCAATATTTTTCTTCAAAAAATTACATATATTCAGATTTAAGAGAAATAATTTTTATCTTTCAGTACAAAGTTTTGATAAGATTTGATCAAGGGGAGCAACTAAGTACATGGGTTAAATTATTCTGGATTATCACACTAAGTGGCCAATTTAAAATTGTTCACTGAAATATAGTTCCATTCTGTAACTAAATAAGTGGAGCTATGGACTATGTGATGACTGTGCCATGATCTAGAAAGGTTCTAGTCCAGCAGTTCTTTTTAAAGCTGCTATTTAATTTCAGAAGTGCATGAAATATAGCAGTATATCTTACATTTTCTTTCAGTAAGTCCCATATAACTGAAATTAGAATTTGGCTTGACGTTTATAGAGTCAGTTATATATCTGGTGGTGGTAAACTACTTCAAGCAAGCAGATCTCCAGCTAAACAGACTGTGTTCTCATCTGAAATGTTCACACCTCCTACACAGTTTCCTTGCTTCTTGCCCTTTCACTTCATTTCGGGCTTTATCCAAAGATCTACCTACATTTCAGCCCACTGAAATCTACATGTATCCTCCAAGTACTCCAGTTACATAATCCATTTTGGGGTTTTCATAAAGTTCCCTTTGATAATTAAACTTAGAATCTAGGATCTTTTTAAAGAACGGACCTTTCTTTCTACCCTCCCCCTTCTTCTCTTAGTACTATCCTAGTACTAACACCAATGCAGCAACAGTATTGTGATATCCCATTTCTATATAATGCATGGAGGAAATCCTTGAGTAGTGGGATGAAATAATCTCTCATCTCTCTGCTGTCCTTTCTAAAAGTATGTATATTTTTGCATTCCTATTTTTGAAAAAGAGTAAGTTCAGTTTCCTAAAAAGCAGCATTTTTTATAAGGGAAAATGTAAAGTCTTGCAAGTTGGCAGGTTGCAGTTACATGGAAAACAGGTTTAACCATGTGAAAACCTGAAACTACTATGATGATAGTGATCCAACCAAAGAGAAATACTCATGGAGACCATGTGCTGAAACATGTCTGGGGTATCTCATACAATGACACAAAGCACCATGTTTACCTCTCTTCTGTTGAAATCATAAGGACTTAAAAATACTTAGTTGGCTAGATCATGCACTAATTAAATGAAATACTTTGTTGTCCCAATTTTTCTTAATGTCTTTACATATGCTTTATTATACAGCCACGAGAGTGGTTGTATAGTACAACCAGCGTGGATTTTTCACATTCCACAATGTTAAATTGAAAATACCACCCATGCCATTCTGATGCTTCCCATAAGCTCATTTCAAAACAAAACCTTAGAAAACTTATAGTCCTGAACTCAGGAACGCTTGCTTAACAACCCTCTGAATTTTCATGGCAATACCCAAAACAGTCAGAGAGAATTGAGAGTTCAAAGTCTAAAAAGAGAGAAAAAAACAACAGAGCCCTTTTGGACTTTTTTCTGTCAGAGTTCTCATAATCTGTTGAAATTCATTAAAAATCAGCCATGTTCACAGAGTACCTGTAATCCTACCACTGACCTTGCCCCATACTATGACCTTCATCTTATGCAGTTTAAAAGTTAAAAAAATGCCTGGATGATTTTTAGTTAATTTAAGAAATTTTGGCTTGAACTCTGTGATAATGTCGAGCATGCTCAGTAAGAACCAACAGTATTCTAAAAGCCAGACTCACAGCTGCTTGGCTTGGCTAATCAGGGGGCCACACCCACACCAGACTTTGATTTCACTTGAGACAGTCATGGCTTCCACCAAAGAATCCTGAGAAATGTACTTTATGAAGGGTGCTGAGAGGAGACTCCTATTCCACTGACAGAGCTCCAGCGGCCAGATCTGTTTAACAGTCAGCCATTCCGATCGAAGGTCTGTGAGGGGAACTGGGCATCTCCAAGCAACTCTCAGCACCCTTCACTAACTAGACTTCCCAGGATTCTTTGAGAGAAGCCATGACTGTCCAAAATGGAATAAAGGCCTGGTGTGGATGTGGCCAGGGACAGCTTTGGTTTAAATTTGGGTGGGAGGCTACATGTGCCTGCTGTAGAATAAAAAGGTGGGGGAAACCCTGAAAAGCTATGATACTGTTCACAATGTTTTCCTTTTGGAAAGGAAAGGGGCTTCCCCTCTGCCCAGTGCACACTCACCCAATCTCCTCCCCTCATCACCTCCCTGCCCCTCCCCCGGGTCAGTGTTGGACTATGACCTGGGAGATCAGGGTTTGAATCCCCACACAGCCATGAAGCTCACTGGGTGACCTTGGGCCATCCACTGCCTCTCTGCCTCAGAGGAAGGTAATGGTAAAACCATCTCTGAATACTGTTTCCCATGAAAACCTTATTCATAGAGTCACCAGAAGTCGGGATTGACCTGAAGGCAGTCCATTTCCATTTTCAAACATGATTGCACAGAAATAAATCCCATTGAACTCAAAAAGTATGCAAATGATTGAACCCACCCTCCCTCCTCCCTCCTATCCCCTCCCTCTTGCCCCCTCCCCTTCCTTTGCCACTCCCCATCCCCTTCCAATCCCCTCCTTCCCCTTCCCCTTCCTTCCTCTCCCCTTCCTCCTCTCCATGGTCAGTTTTACCTATCTAAAGCATGATTTCATGGGAGTAAATACCATTGAACACTATAAGCATGCAAATGATCAAACCTGCCCTCCCCTCTCCCTTCCTTTGCCTCACTCCAATCCACTCCTTCCCTTTCCCCCTCCCCTCCTCCTCCCCCATGGTCAGTTTTACCTATCCTAACCATGATTACATAGGAGTAAATCCCATTGAAAATAAGCATGCAAATGATCAGACCTGCCTATCGCCTTCTTCCCCTCTCCTCTCCCTTCCTCCTCCCCTCCCCTCTTCCTTCTTCCTCCTTCCCATTCCCCGTCCCCCCTTCTTCCTCTCCATGGTCAGTTTTACCTATCTTAAGCATAATTTCATGGGAGTAAATACCATTGAACACTAGAAGCATGCAAATGATCCAACCTGCCCTCCCCTCTCCCTTCCTTTGCCCCACTCCAATCCACCCCTTTCCCCCTCCCCCTCCTCCTCCCCCATGGTCAGTTTCACCTATCCTAAGCATGATGGCAGGGGAGTAAATCCCACTGAACTCAATACGCATGCAAATGATCAATCCATTCTCAGCAAACTTGCACAGAATCCCATTTCTTACCTCCCAGATTAAAAAGCAGAGAAATTCACTAATAGGCAAAAAATCTTGCAGTTTAAGAATGTACCTATAGCCTGCAAATATTTCTATCAAACTTTAAAAAGCAGGGAAATTGGGCAGCTATAGCGAATGCACCAGGGGAGCAGGAGACTTGACCTCCTCTCTGAGATATTGAAAATGGAAATGGACTACCTTCAAGTTGACTCCGACTTATGGTGACCCCATGAATAGGGTTTTCATGGTAAGTGGTATTCAGAGGTGGTTTACCATCGCCTTCCTCTGAGGCTGAGAGGCAGTGACTGGCCCAAGGTCACCCAGTGAGCTTCATGGCTGTGTGAGGATTCGAACCCTGGTCTCCCAGGTTGTAGTCCAGCACCTTAACCACTACACCACACTGGCTGTCTATGAAATATTGTACTTCTCTACAAATTTGTCAAAATGCAAACACCGTTTGGGTTGGTCTTTCACAGTCCAATCCACTTGCTGTGTAGATTGGAAGAATTTTGTAACATGTGCCCCTGAGCATATGGTGAGTGGTGGCAACACCTGCAATCAGCCCAAATAACAGAAACAAGACACGTGCTGTGTTTATCTTGTTTTAGCAGGGAGGAAGCAACAGTATTAAGGCAGTTGATATAGCTCAGACAGTCACTTTAAATATTCTTGATTTACTTTGCAATTTTAGTGAAGTTTCCTACAGGAAATCATTTTCTTTTGTTTCTATTTCTGTTAATATGTGAAGTACAGCAACACTTTGCAAAATGTACACTAAAAAAACTCCAAAAATAATTGTGGAATAATGGCACTGACTATTCTGCAGAATAGTCTCCAGTGGACATCAGGAGGGTCTCAATTTGCACAAAATAAAACAGTGGGAGGTAAAATATATTATAGCAAAATTCTAGGTGTGCTCTATGTTTTAATTGACCATGCCCACCTTGCCTTAAATAAAGTGGTTTAAACATAGCAGGCTGAAAACATGCATCCACTTTTTTCCAACAGCTAAGAGTCATTGCTGAAGTAGCAACATATTGTAATCAGTCTGATTTTACATCAAACTGCAGTTTCAGATTCAACTGTTAATGCACCCAAAATAGAAATAGAACATAACCTCCAATTTGAAACACAAAAGGCTGTCTTCACCATCATATGACATTGATTAATAAAAAGGCTTTAAAATTAATAAAAATAAATTTGATTTCTAGGATGAATAATGAGGGAAATATTTTTTTCTAGATTAGATTCTCTATAGAAACATTAGTAACACAGGAAAGAAGCAAAGTAAGAAAGCCACTGTGATGTTCTTGCTTGTAGGGTAAATATGGTAAGTGCTGTTTATATAGATGACATATGGTAAGTGGAGTGAAAGAGGAGGGGGGAGTACATGAGCAGTAGAATGCTGGATGATTGGCTGAGCGTTTGAATGGCTGGGAGTATAAATGGAAGAATGACAGTTGAATCGAGGTGGATGTTGGGAGTGTGGAGAAAGAGGTGTTTAAGGGTGGATGTTAGTAGGGTGGAGAAGAAGGTGTTTGGTGGTGGATGTTAGTAGGGTGGAGAAGAAGGTGTTTGGTGGTGGATGTTAGTAGGGTGGAGAAGAAGGTGTTTGGTGGGTGGATGTTAGTAGGGTGGAGAAGAAGGTGTTTGGTGGTGGATGTTGGGAGTGTGGAAAAAGGTGTTTGAGGGTGGAGGTCAGGAGTGTGGAGAAAGAGGGAGTTGGAGTTCTGATTAATAATAAGTCAAGTACAAAACAGGAATAAATGAAACCATACGCTTGTGAAACATTCTAAAACTAATCTTGTTATTTCTGATATTTAATAAATACTTATTTGGTTTACCAAAGGCCTGATCCTTGGCTGGGGGATATACATACCAGAAGGGAGGGCAAGGTAATTACCAAGGCTGAACAGAAACAGTATCTAATGGTGGTAGCGGTGAAGGGAGGAATAATAACAATTCAAGTATCCAGAGCAACCCAGAGTTGTATGCGTTATCTATAAAGATACAAGAGGGTTGGGAACAGCATGAGCACGCAGTCACAAAAGTAACCAGCTAGAGAGAGACTCAGGCAAAGTCTCTGGGAGTATTGGTTATAGGACGTGACTGGTGGTGCTGCCTAGCAGGCGGATCTAGTGAGATCTGTGCTAGAGCGGAGTGAGAAACCATATAAAGGACGGTCCGGACTGGTGGTATCCTTGGTGGTGCCTAGTGAAAGGCAGTAGCCACAAGCAGGTGGGAACCTGACAGGGAGAATCAGGGAAGGACGTCACAGCCACCAGCAAACATTCAAAAATATAATTCTCCATCTTTTGAGATGGCAGGTCTTGCCACCACTCATTACATACTCAGAGGCACATATTACCAAATTCTTCCAAGCTACACAGCAAGTGGATTGGACTGTGAAAGACCAACCCAAATTGTGTTTGCATTTTGACAAATTTGTAGGGCAGTGCAATATCTGAGAGAGGAGGTCAGGACTCCTGCTCCCCTGGTGCATTCACTATAGCTGCCCAATTTCACTGCTTTTTAAAGTTTGATAGAAATATTTGTTGGCTATAGGTACGTTCTTAAACCGCAAGGTTTTTTGCCTGTTAGTGAATTGTATTAGGAACGGGCAACTTCTGTATTCCCAGAGGCCACTGTATTTTCAAGACTGTCAGTTCGAGTGTATTTTGGTGCACAACCCAACTCCTTTCAGGAGTCAATGGGCTCATCTACACAGGGTTTTACTGTGTGTCTGGTGCTACTTGCATCCCATTTTAATTTGCATGGTTCACATGATGTTACTCTCAAACAGAAGCTATCACACAGTTTCCCCCTTGTAAAACTGTATTAACCCAATCCTTTGATAATCTGATAAGGGAAGGAAAAAACGTCTCCACTCCATATCTCTAGGGCTTGCAGTTGCTTTGCTCTGATACTTTTAGGTGGGTGTGTCAATCTTTCCCCTCTCCACACCCACTCCCTCCTCCTCCCTTCTTTCATTTCATTTCCTGTGGGCTGAAGAGAAACTTCCACTGCTCTCCCCCGTTCTGCTGGCATTTTTTAAGTTGCTGCAAATGGTGCCTTTATTTTCTTTTCCCCTTAACTTGTGCTCAAAAGCATAACACTGCTCAAACAAGGATTTGTATTTCAGTTGTATTGCACCAGTGAAAATACAAAAAAATGCACTTCTGGGTTGTTGTTTTTTAAATGAAACTTACTGGTAGAACAAACTGAGCATGCTCGGTTGCCAGGTAACCAGGGGAGTGGCAGTGTTAAATTAGAGGGTGTGGTCTTTAGGAAACTGCGTGTTTTATGCTTCCCCTGAAGTGTGACTAGAAAACACCATGTTTGCAGCTGGCATTGAGCCCTTCTGTGGACTGTGCAAACAGAAAATGGAGGTAAAAAACAGTGTCTTTAGCACAAAGTTATACTCCCGTGTGGAGAACCCCAATATTCAAGTCATCACTTAGCAGTAAAGGATTCACAGTTTTGGGGTACACATCAGTTATGCTTAAGGCACCATGTACAAAACCTACCCAAAAAAGTTAACACTGAAGTGAAGAATATCTCTACCTCACACCAGTTTTGAAAAGTTTTCTAACTTTTTACTTTGGCTCAGTTAAAATGGAGAAGGATTCCTGATAAAAATGCTCAGGGGCCAGACCTTGTTCTCAGATCATTCCCTGCCTTTGTCTGACTTTATAAAATGCAACCCACTCACTGTCTTGGCTGAGTCCACCTCCACCACTAAGCTGCTATTAACTAGAAAACAAAAAACATAAAAGCATTCAAATACACTCCATTTGAACGCTGGGGAGGGATTTGGAATAGGGCCTCTGCTATTGTGTGTGTGTGGGCAGGGGTTAGACCTACCTTTGCTATACACTGAGGTTCTTTTGCAAATTGGGACTATTTGCAGTTGCTTTTACCTTAGGCAATCCAATCATGGATTTACCATGTAATTTGTAAGAAAAGAATAGTAATGTTTCCAGATTGCTTAGGATCTCTCTCTTGGTCCCCATCTGTACTATACATTTAAAGCAGTACCATACCACTTTAAACAGTCAAGGCTTCCCCAAAAGACTTCCCTGGGAAGAGGGACTGATGGGCCATAACTGTTTACAGTGGTATGATACTTCTTTCAATGTATAGCGCAGATGAGCCCTTGCTTTTGGACTGCAACACCTATCAGCACTTTGGAACCAGTTTTGTATTTAATGCTGAATTTATGTTGCGTCCATAAACTGACCCCCAAATGCAACCAACTTTTGTGTATGTTAACTGATTGTGTGAGAACAGAAAGAATGGATTTGTACTGATGTATCATTATATGGCTTCTTAAGATAACGAAGGATGAAATTTGACCCAGCAGCTAAAGACTTAAAACAGGTTAAGACATATATTGCTCTTACCTCATCTGGTTCAGTACATTCTTTTCTTTTCGGCGGCTGACCTGCCCCGGGTAAAAGTGCTCCCATTGGAATGCTGATATTAGCCTGGAAGTTAGAGATCATATCTGTGCATCATCAGAATATACAGTTGTACTTCCACTAAAACTGTAGGAATGGATGGGATTTCCAAAAACAGCAAGATTGAATTACTATGGGTGATATTCAATGCTAGTCCTACTCAGAGTAGACCCACTGAAATTAATAAGCATGACTAACTGAGGTTCATTAATTTCAGTGGGTTTGCTCTGAGTAGTTGAATACAGCCCTATTTTCCAACTCATCTATTAAAATATGTGTTTGCATTTGTCTGTCTGGGCTGTGTGGGTCTAGCAGCAGACTTGCAACTGGGCCTTGTTCATGTGAAGGCAAGGTTGGATTGAACCTGGGGCTCCACATGTCATTCGCTCAGTTCAAGATGGCCACTTACACATTGTCAAAAATGAGACGATGCATCACCCAAAAAGAAGTCAAAAGGTGATGCAAATTTGCATTGTATTTGCTTATACAAATTTCAATGTATAGATGCAAATTTAGAAAGAGTGGCTATAATTTACATAGAAATACAATACATATCACTGTAGTGGGGAAGGCTGTGTCCAGGTAATCCTTGTGGGTGCTCAGTCTGCTGTCCAGGTGCTAATTGCTGATGGGCGGCTTCAAGGGCCCTGCTTTTCTTCATTCTGGTTCTTTATCTTTAAACTGGACAGCTCTTCAAATAGAGGACTCTCCTCTGACAATACTTCAAATAAAGGACTGTCCTCAGTAAAATAAGACACAAGCAACAGAACTTGGAAAAGTTACTTTTTTGAACTACAACTCCCATCAGCCCAGTCCAGTGACCATGCTGGCTGGGGCTGATGGGAGCTGTAGTTGAAAAAGTAACTTTTTCAAGCTCCAGCAAATCCCACTGAATGCAAAACTCCCTCCCAAGAATGTGTCCATATGATTGCAACTTTCATCTCCTCTGCGGTTTTTTTTATGCAATAGGCATGATCCAAGCAAACAGAAACACATGCTTTAGTTTCCCACCGAAAAGAGTAAGACTTCAAAGTGTTTCAATCTGGCTCGCATGACTGAAGTGTTCCATTTAGACAGACTGAGTAGTTAGGTATAAAAAACCAAACTACCTAACATTGATTTAATACTACAGCTAAATGAACAGGAAGAAACCCCTTGAATTCTACAACAAGGAAACTTACGGTGCAATCCTATATGCGCCTACTACGAGGTAACCCCCCACTGTGTTTCAATGGGACTTACTCCCATGTAAATGTTTACAGCAGGGGTGGCTAACCTTTTTTTGTCTGAGAGCTGCATTCATCCTTGACCAACCATCAGGGGCAAGGGGTGAATGCCAGTGGCGAGTGTGGCCACCCCACACTCTCCCATACATACTCTTGCATGTGTGTGCTCTCTCTCATGCATGCACAGGCACAGGCACACAACCCCCTCTGCTCAGCTGATTTGTGCAGATTAGCAGAGGAGGGAAGGGTGTCACTCCCTTATCACTTGTCAAATGATTGGTGTGATCATCAGGGACTTTGCAAGGTCTTTGGGGCAGGGAAGGGAAATTTGTGGGGATGGGGGTAGGGGGGGTGGATCAGGCTCCCAAACTAGAGGTCAGCAACCTCTGGTGCATAGGATATCAACACTGCATTGAACCCAATGAGGCTTACATCTGACTGGGCGTGTGTAGGATTACACTGTCACTTTCTTTAGTTGGAATAGGTTGTGAAAGTTAAGGAAATCTGTGTATATACACACACATGCACTGCACAATATGCAATTCTGCTTTCAAGGTTCGTGCCTTATAACAAGCAAACAAACAAATTGCCAAGGCAAGACGATGCATAATTGTGATAAAACAAACCAACTCACATTGTTCTAAATTGTTAATTGGGAATTCTTGATGGATAATTCCCTTAAGTGGATAATAATAAGGCTGCAAACTAAATTAAGTTCACTGCACTTAGTGAAATGTCATGTTTAATGGTCTTAAAACATTTATTTCAATGTGCTTAAGAGAATTGCTTATTGAAAAGTACATAATAATGCCTTGCTATTTATCAAAATGTAGATTCCTTACGCTTATAGAATGCAGTGCAGATTAAACCAATTTAAAATTTTAAATAAATATAACGCTCTACCGCATAATCTTTTTTGAGTATTTTTATTAAAAGAAAAAGGCTCCCATTGTTTCATTGACTGATGTTTTGTGTACTGCAATCTATAAATAAAAGTTGTTTTTGCAAGCCATTGGTAGACATTTTTCTGCTTGCTTTAAGAGAGAAGCAATCATCCTGCCCATTTAAATCTTCACAATGTATGCTTTTTTGTTTGCCTAGCCACAATAAATACCTCTGTGTGATAGAAAATTAATAATATATGAATCCATTTACTACCAGGAAACAAATATTTTCTGTCTTCAAAAGCAATACAGAGTTGCAACTATAGTTATTTCATGCCTCTGACAGCGATACTGGATACCAAGTTCATAGGCCGTAATTCAGAAGGCTGTGGACAGAGTGGGAAGGGGAAAAAGGTTCACTTCGTAGCACATGGATTGCAGGTCGTGCACAACCAATGTCCACAGAGCAATGTAAAATAGGTTTATAAAAGTCAAACAGATTTTCTAAATGTATTTCTTCAGTAAGCTGGTTGCACGAGGGAAAAAACATATTTTGTGTTTATATCTGTGGAAAATGAATTTCCTAACAGTCCTGAGAAACAAATGCAGACATCCTGTTCTAAACCATGGGTTGCCAGTTGTATGTTTGGAACCTCAAACTAAGGTGTGTGCTGTTAACTATTGCTAGTGGAAACATTGGGCCAAATCGAATGAGCATATCTGGGCTTAATGAACTAAGCTAAGGTGCGATATGCACTAGCCTTTTGCTGTTCACTGACAGCCCCTTTCCTCCACCCTTTGTGACACACAGCAATCAAACGATGGTCATTTAGTTACTGGAAAACTATGAGGTTTCAGACAAACTAGAATTTAAATCACGGTTTGAAGTTGGTCTAAGATTCTGGCTTGTTCCGAACTTGTAACCATAGTTTTCCAGTTCAGATTAAACAAGGAACTGTGGTTAATTGGAGACTTTCAATTTAGATGACTGTGTGCCATGACTGGAGAAGAAACAGGGCTCTGTGTGCAGTTGAAAGGCTTGTTGGTTAAATAAGCCAAGTTATGATCATCCAAATGTGCTCATAGTGGTACTACTAGAACTTTATATTTACCTACACCCTCATATTATTGATAGCACTAGTAAGCATATTTCTATTTTTACTACATATCATACATTCCCGTTCCGTGCCTGGTACTGCAGGCAAAGGGGCGAGCTTGCGGCCGCTGCCGAAGCACAGGCCGCCATCAGGGGGTGTGTGTGTGTGTATGCGGCGCGCCGGCGCGCCGGCATAACACGCAGAAAGGAGGCGGGGCGGCTGAAGGCCATTTAAGGCCACTCCACCAGCCTCCCGCCCTCCTTTGAATTTTGGCGGCGACAGAGCTTCGGCTTCAGCGGCGCGGCGCGGCTCCTTTCCCTTTGCACGTGGGCCTCCGGAGGCTTTTCTGAGGCCAGGCCAGGTGCTCGGCGGCGATCGCCCCCCCCACGCCCCCTCGGGAGACAGGGAGGCAGCGGCAGCGAGGGTGGGCATAGCGGAGCTTGGCGGCGGCGTCGAAGCCTACACGGCCAGGCCCCGGCGGCGGCGGCGGCGGCGGCTCGCTCGCCAGCGCACGTGGCTTCCTAGGGCTCGTTTTTGGGGCAGTGCGGTGCGGTGGCGAGGCCCCTGGCTCAGCAGTTTGGCAGCAGGGAGCCCTCGGCCATGGGAGTCCCTCCAGCAGCGGCAGGAGGCATCAGCAGAGCCTGTGGCGCGGCGCAGACGACAGCAGCAGCGACTGACCACAGCGGCGGCAAGGCCTAGCGGCAGCGGCGCTACTCAGGCAATGCGGCCCTGTGGCTGCTTTCTTTGTAGGATAGCTACAGGGGGATCCCTGTGGGAGGGTGGGAAGGTTATTGCCCCTTACTCACCCCATAGTAAAGGAATTGGGTTCCAGCCCCATCACCCCCCCCAAGTAGGCACTTGTTGGCCCAGGCGGCCTGGATCGCTGGGGTTGGATAAGGGGGCCTATCTGTAGGTGGCCGGGGTGTGCGGGGTTAGGAGAGGGCACTGTCTGGCTGGGCTGTGAGGGTGCTGGTCCCCCTTTAGGGACCCCCAAGCTGACCACTCCTTATTTCTGGGGAGGCACTCCCTCCCTCTTGCTTTGGCAATGGAGCATAGGCCGTGGGGGGGTCTTTAGTTGAAAGGGATTGACCTGGCTAAGCTCCAGCTCAGGATGCCACCCAAAAAGGGCAAGGAGGGCCGAAAGGGAAGGGAAGGCCCCCCAGGGCGGAGGGTAGACGCCCACCCCCATTCATGATAAAGGAGAACAGTAATGTTATCTGCCTCCTCTGTGCAAGACATTTTCCTGGCTGTCATAACCTTTGCTCTCAAACAGAGGCTGAGCACAGATTTTGGAATATGCTTTTTAAAAGTAGGAGCTAGACCACAACAGAGCAAATGCGCAATTGCAACACAGCTGTATATGACACTCTCCTCTATGTTTAAACGCATTGTTTTCGATAAAGAAGCATTCCCACCTTTATTATCCTGCACCCAGATAAGCCCCGTCACACCCCCCATTAGATGCACCCAGATAAGCCCCGTCACACCCCCCATTAGGTACACCCAGATAAGCCCCGTCACACCCCCCATTAGGTCACTTGGTGGCCCAGGAGGCCTGGATTGTCTGGGGCTGTACGGGGGAGCCAATTGGGTGGTGACTGGGGGGTGCAGGGTGAGAAGAGGGCACAGTCCGGCCAGGCTGTGAAGGTGCCAGGGCCCCTCTAGTGCTCCCTCACGCTTACCACCTCTCCTTTCTGGATGAGGCACTCCCCTGGCTTCTGCAACAGGGCATAGGCCGGGGGCTTTAGCGGAAGGGAATAGACCTGGCTACACGCTCAATCTCAGGATGCCACCCAAAAGGGGCAAAGTGGGCCGAAAGGGGAGGGCAGGGCCCCCAGGGCGGAGGGTAGATGCCCACCCCCAGCTGTGGAGGAGTGGAACATAGCCAATGCAGGAGACACTTCTATTGGGGGTCCCTTGCCCACTACAGAAGGTGAAATAGGAGTAGACTCCTCTTCTTGATACTGAAGTGTATTTTTAGTTTAAACCAACTGTTGCTATTCATTTACCAAGTACCTAGAGAGGTGCTGGGCTATCGGGCAGCTGGACAGCCATCTGTGGGGATGCTTTTATTAAGGGATGTACTGAAAAGGCCATTCCACTTCCACACTGTCTTTGCAAACCAGGAAAGTTTGGAGATGCTCTGTCATAACGTAGCAATATTCGGAGATATCATATAATGGTGGCCTCTATGGCATGCACCATTAAAATGGCAGCCGCAAGCAGTGAACGCTGTGGGTGATGTTTCATCCCAGAGCATTTAGGGAGAAACATGTGGCCATCAGTTGGAGGCCATTTGGAGTGGAGCTATGCAATGTAATGACAAAGAGCAGAGGCTTTTGAGGAGGGCAGGTGGCAGCCACAGGCAGAAAGGAGGCTGCAGGAGCCAGTAGGGATCCCAATTAGTGCTGCAACTTCACCTCCAAAACTACCTCACTTCCGCAAATGCACAGGGAGCTCATCCCCTCTTTTCACTGTCAAGCTTCTCCTCCCCAAATACGTTCTTCAAAACCCTGCGATATTCTGAGTAAACATAATTGGGATTCTGCTGTATGGGCACAATCATGGACGCCCTTCCATGGGAAGAAGTAACAATACACTCGGTGGGATTTTCTCATAAGTAAATGTGCATAGAATTGATCCACGTCATATTTCTCTGAGTAAATTATCTAAACATAAGGGAATTCTTTGCAGTAATCATGTACAGGCTGCACGTTTGCTTGCATCTTCTCTTTAGCTAGTTTGCAAACTGACTGTAGATAAGGTGGCCACCCTTGTTTTACAGGCCACTAGTCCTGTGCTTTTAAGAGTCAGTTGATCTGCAGACATTAGAAGATGACACTGCTCAACTCCATCTAACAACTGCTGGATATGAACCCGCAATTAAACACGCCAGAAGTATAGCAGAGGCTGCTCAAGAAAAGTGCCCCTTCCCAGCTGGCAGACTGCCCGGTTTCTGGGGAGACTCATTTTATGATGCAGTTTTTCTTTATTAGGTTGTTTTCTGGATCCTATACTGTGGCCCCCGGCTTGCCCTTATGGCCGGCAATTTTAAATCAGCCTTAGGTACATACACTTGGGCAGGGTTATTGGCTCCTTCCCATCATCCCTACAAGTGGGGTAAGTCAGTAGTGGTTTCATACCAGATAGTCTATGCACAGTGCACTACACTGCATTCAATGTGGTGCGCGCCTGTGGCAGAGGTGCGTTACGGGCAAGTGTGGCAGATAATGTGCCTGCATTGCCGGCTCTCGAGTTTTTGCCTTTTTGGTCGACTATGCAGCAGAACATTACCTATGGGCTGCTGTATTCTTGTATAGAGCACTTCAGCTCCTTCTTGGAAAGGACAGTTAGGAGACAAGGGGGCTCTGAAGTAGTAGGGCACTATTTTCATGATTTACGGTTCATGGGTAGGGTGGACTTTGGGTGCAGGTTCCTTACCACAGCTTCAGGGTTTGTCTTTGTTTTGTTTTGGCTGCCTTACGTACCAACCTGTGGTGTGCCCCCCCCTTTTCCTGCAGTGTGCCCATGGTGTTTCAGTTAGAGGAGGGACCGACTCTGGGGGGGGGTGAGAACTGCTAGTCCCATACCACACACTGGGAGATGGGGGAGGGGAGTCAGAGATGGCCATATGCCTATCTTTGCCCCAGCATGCTCACCAGCTATCAGAGAGCAGGAGAGGATTTCTGGGAGTTACAGGCCGGCAGGAGCTATACAAAGTGTCCATGTTCACCTGACCCGCCAGGGATTGTTGGTCAGGGAGGTGCCCTGTGACCAGCTGTTGCAGGCAGCGGCCCTCACACCATCCGGCTGTCCAAGGTTTGTTTCCAGGCAGACCAGGGGCGCAAGAGGCACACCATTATTTTATCCTGCCCCAGGACTGGACACTTGTCCCGTGAGGGCGTCATGGTGTTTTTGTTTTGGTTTTTGGCCTGTAGCTACAGGCCCGATTGCCTGATAATCAGGGGGAGGGATCTTCCCTCATAAAGTTTCGGCCTAGCGTCACAGAGCCTAGGAGCAGACGCATGGGGGTTTTGGGGGGACATGCTCCTATGGAATTGGGGCTGCATACCCGGCAGGTGAATTGCCTACCTGGAGTACATTCACCCCTGGGGTGAGTCTGAAGGTCCAGGACCCAATTGTTCACGATTGTTTCTGTTTTGGCAGGTTGCTGGACGGGGATGGAGCAGTTTCACAGCCTACTCTGCAGCCATGGCATGATCTTCTAGGCTGGCCGTGGGGCTGCAAACGCACATTGGTTTACAGCCAGGCCTCTGATGGTGGGCCACAGTTTGGTGGCTGGGTTGACAGAGTATGCGCTGGGGATGGTCTCCTATCCATGTTGTTCCAGCAGGGTTCAGTGCGGAAGGTCCCGCAAGTGGTGGTCATTCCCCGGGGTGGGAATGACCTTGGTTACTCAAGGGCAAGGCCCTCAGGGGCAGGCATGTGAGGACATGCAGTTGAGGCCACGATAGCCTCTGGTCGTCTGTCGTGGTCAGACATGGAGGGCAAGGCCCTCAGTGGCAGGCATGTGAGGACATGCAGTTGAGGCCACGATAGCCTCTGGTCATCTGCTGTGGTCAGACATGGAGGGGTCATTCCCCTGGGTGGGAATTACCTTGGTTACTGAAGGGCAAGACAGGTGAGGACATGCAGTTGAGGCCACAATAGCCTCTGGTCATCTGCTGTGGTCAGACAGGGAGGGCAAGGCCCTCAGTGGCAGGCATGTGAGGACATGCAGTTGAGGCCTCGGTAGCCTTGGGTCGTCTGCTGTGGTCAGACATGGAGGGCAAGGCCCTCAATGGCAGGCATGTGAGGACATGCAGTTGAGGCCTCGGTGGCCTTGGGTCATCTGCTGTGGTCAGACATGGAGGGCAAGGCCCTCAGTGGCAGGCATGTGAGGACATGCAGTTGAGGCCTCGGTAGCCTTGGGTTGTCTGCTGTTGTCAGACATGGAGGGCAAGGCCCTCAGTGGCAGACATGCTTGACATGCAGTTTGGGAGGCAACAATGCCATCCTCCTGATGGACCTGCAGAGGGGTCTGCATAAGATTCTTATCGGGTGTGGGGTAAAGGGAGACTAAGCAGAGGCTTGTCCCCCTTTTGTGGCAAAGAAGTGCGGGAAAAGGTTTAAAGGGAAAGGGCAGCTAGGTGACACCTTTAGGCACCTTTGGGGGTGATTGGCGGTCCGGGGGCCTGCAGCTCAGGGCTATACGGCCCGGGGGGCAGAACACGGGCTGCCTTTGGGGCCAATGTGCCTCATCCGCTCAGAGTTTCATGGCTCCGGGGGGCGGTGATGCGGGTTGGACCCCCTACACATCTTCAGGGTGTGGCTTGAGCTGGGGTCTGGCACAGGGCAGCCCCGGGCTCAGGCAAGGTTTGGTCGCCCTATGGCTGCAATCAGGCTTTGCCTGGATCATCAGAATGCTCCCGCACTTGATTTCCCCTCTGCAGGTTCATTATTCTAATTGATTCCGTTTAATAAAGTGGCCCATGATTTAACCCAATGAATGGTGTTTGTGTTTTATTTCAGCAATAGGCTGCAATCCCGTTCCGTGCCTGGTACTGCAGGCAAAGGGGCGAGCTTGCGGCCGCTGCCGAAGGACAGGCCGCCATCAGGGTGTGTGTGTGTGTGTGTACGCGGTGCGCTGGCGCGCCGGCATAACATGCAGAAAGGAGGCGGGGCGGCTGAAGGCCATTTAAGGCCACTCCACCAGCCTCCCGCCCTCCTTTGAATTTTGGCGGCGCCCGCCCGACCCTCCCTCTGCTGCAGTGTGATTCATTTGGTCGCTACGGGGCCGACTAGGAATTTTTAGCCTGCCTGCCTCGCTTTGCTGGCAGGTTTCTTTTGCCTACTCCACACTGTGGTTGGGGGGACGGGTCAAGGGTTAGCACGGGTGCCTTTGGGGTTAATAGGCTGATTGGTCTGTTTTTAGCTTCAATATGTCAAATGTCACTTGTGGCAAAGAAGTGCAGGAAAAGGTTTAAAGGGAAAGGGCAGCTAGGTGACACCTTTAGGCACCTTTGGGGGCGATTGGCGGTCCGGGGGCCTGCAGCTCAGGGCTATACGGCCCGGGGGGCAGAACACGGGCTGCCTTTGGGGCCAATGTGCCTCATCCGCTCGGAGTTTCACAGCTCCGGGGGGCGGTGATGCGGGTTGGACCCCCTACACATCTTCAGGGTGTGGCCCGAGCTGGGGTCTGGCACAGGGCAGCCCCGGGCTCAGGCAAGGTTTGGTCGCCCTATGGCTGCAAGCAGGCTTTGCCTGGATCATCAGAATGCTCCCGCACTTGATTTCCCCTCTGCAGGTTCATTATTCTAATTGATTCCGTTTAATAAAGTGGCCCATGATTTAACCCAATGAATGGTGTTTGTGTTTTATTTCGGCAATAGGCCGCAATAGGAACACTTAAAGAGGGTTCTTCTGCATTAAAACATTGGCTTGGATCCACAGCTGCACACAAGGGACACTCCTGCTGGAAAAAGAGTGGAACAAGTTTCACCAATTTTTCCTTTGCCCTGCAGTCCCCTGTACCCCCTGAAAAGCTGGTCCAGAGGGTTGGGGACCGCTCAGGAACAGTGTGGAAGGTAATGTGGGGGCTGCAAGTGAAAGAGGAAATCAGCAAAAATCACCTTCCTTTCCTTCCAGCAGTGGGAGTCTCCAGTGGATTTAAGTCCCTCCTGTGATTCAAACAGCCCTACCATGAACAGAATTGATACTGTGTGGATCCAACCCAGTGGAAGCAGATGACAACATATTGAGAATCTGGTTAGTCCAAGAGACAGGATATAAATGTAAAAAATAAATATACATACTGGGAGGAGAGTAAGGAAAATAGAAGCAAATTGATGGCAATGAAACTAGACTGGCACAAGTCCTAATACTTCAAGTTTGCTTGGTTATGAATTGGTTTGTTAACTTATTCCCACAGAGTATCCAGTGCTATACAGTTCTAAACATGCTTTCTTGTAAGAGTGCATGGGATTGCAGCCTCTTTTTTTTTTTGTCAAATACCATTTTTAAAAAAATAAATAAATCTTGGCTAATCTTAAAAATGCTAATAATGAAAAATGAATTTTGCTGGACAACTAACACAATAATATAGACATATATGTGATGTTTACAAAGCCAAATGCTTATACTTTTAGATGATGTACAAAAAACTAGCTTCTTTGCTTGCATTGTGGGAAATTCTGTGTTTTTTGTGCTTTGCATAGCACACAAAAAAACATTAAAAGAATTAATTATTTTTTATGTTGATAACAAAATATGTAAATAAATACTGAATCTTCTTTATGGATAAGACTGAATCAAATTGCACTGACAAGCATGACTAGCAAGTTTTAAATAATTCCTAGGTAGCACCAAGGCACAAAGCCAAGTGACATTTTGTTTTCAAGCTAAAGGGTCTTATTTATTAGTAGCAATGTAAAATACTGTCTCTTACCTGAATGCTTCTAACATTTGAAGCTGGCTGTTTTGACATTCCCTGCAAGCAAAATAATCATAAAAAATAAAATAAAAAGCTCTTCTGGGGTACAATGACATTCTGAAAGTAAGGCTTGATTATCTACAATTTAACCCATGCTGCTTCTCAACAGGTATTATTCACTAACAGGCAAAAAAACCTTGCAGTTTAAAAACGTACCTATAGCCAACAGATATTTCTTTCAAACTTTAAAAAGCAGGGAAATCGGGCAGCTATAATAAATGCACCAGGGAAGCAGGAGAGCTGACCTCCTCTCTGAGAAATTGTACTGACCTACATATTTGTAAAAATGCAAACACAATTTGGTTTAGTTTTTCACAGTCCAATCCACTTCCTTGCATAGCTTGGAAAAATTTGGTAACATGTCCCTCTAAGCATATGGTTAGTGGTGGCAACCACTCCCACTCCCCCCTCTCCTCTACCTTCCTCCCTACCTATTAAAGGGGAGGGGTACATGGAAGAAGGGGAAGGGATTCGGTGGGTGGGCACTGGGCAGAGGGAAACCCTCTTTCCTTTCCAAAACTTTCCTTTCCAAAACTGTTAACAGTATCATTATTTTGGGGGGTTTCCCCCACCTTTTTATTCTACAGCAGACACATGCACTCTCCCACCCAAATTTAAGCCAAAACTGTCCCTGGCCATATCCATACCACACATTTATTCCATTTTAAACAGTTGTGGCTTCCTCCAAAGAATCCTGGGAAGTGTAGTTTGTGAAGGGTGCTGAGAGTTGTTAAGATGCACCCTATTTCCCTCACAGAGCTACAATCCTCAGAATTCTCTTGGAAGAGGAACTGACTGTTAAACCACTCTGGCCACTGGAGCTCTGTCACGGGAATAGGAGTCTCCTAACAACTCTCAGCACCCTTCACAAACTACACTTCCCAGGATTCTTTGGGAGAAGCCATGACTATTTAAAGTGGAATAAATGTCTGGCATGGGTGTGGACCCCTGACTAGCCAAGCCAAACAGCTGTTAATCTGGCTTTTAGAACACTGATAGTTGGTTCTTATGGAGCATGCCTGTGCTATCATAGACTCCAGTGTTAAATTTCTTAAATTAATTAAACAACAGCCATGCATGTTTTTAACTTTTAAACTGCAGAAGATGAAGATCAGAATATGGGGCAAGGTCAGTAATAGGATTACAGGTACTCTGTGAACATGGCTGATTTTTAATTAATTTCAGCAAATTATGAGACCACTGACAGCAAAAGGTCCACCAGTGGTCTGGGTTTTTTTACTCTTGTTTTAGATTTTGACCTGTGGATTCTCTCTGAGTGTTTTGTGTATCACCATGAAACTTAGAGGGTTGTTAAGCAAGCGTTTCTGACTTCAGGATTACAAGTTTTGTAAGATATTATTTTGAAATGAGCTTATGGGAAACAGCAGAATGGTATAATGGGTATTTTCAGTTTAACATTGCGGAATGTGAAAAATCTAGGCTGGCTATAATATACAGCCACTCTCGTGGTTGTATAATTCATCAGTCCAGATTTGTCTTTCAGTCTTAGTTTCAGAGTTACTTAGATACAATCATTTGCAGAATGCTGCAAACAAGTCTGAGAACATCTGAGCTTCCTTGTTAATTTTTTATAGGGATAAAAAAGGAAGATCACTTTCCCAACACAATAGTAAATGAGACATTAATTGTTCCATCAAATGGGCACATATTCATGGGACAGCTACTAATTATTGGTATTGCTTCAAGTTACAAAACAGAATCAGGCAATGCTTATATTTGGAACCTGGCTTTTATTGATAAAATTTTAATTTGCCCTATATAAAACTTTCAAAAGCATTATAAATCCCTTTAAATTAAACTGAAAGTAATGCATCTTCTCAAGAGTAAAGGATAACTGTAGCCTGAAGCTGATAAACAAGCTACTTGAAAGCTTGGCAATATGGATTGTTGGCAGATCAAAGACGAATTACTATTTAAAACTGCAGCAGCAATGACATTCCACATGGTCAACACAATCTTCCCATTTTGTCTTGTCTGTCTAAACATGGCACTGCTTACGGCTGCCTTTCTAGGAGCAGTTCTTTTCTTTAAGCAGTAGAGCACTTAACTTTAGCATTAAAATAAATAAAAATAACACAGAGTCAGAGGAAATCTCGCTAAAGGGGTGCATGACACCATTGCGGAGGATGATTGCAGAGGCAATCTTTCTTTCCTGCTCATTTGTGCTGACCTCATTACTTCTTGAGAAATCAGAACAGAAAGCTGATGGATAAAAATAGACAACCTTCTTGGGCTACTTTCTCTGTGCTCCCTTACCCTTTCATATAACTACTGGCTATCAGGCGTTTAGGAATAAAAATATAAATGTTGGCTGCTGCATCTTGATGTCTGACCACACATGTATAGGACTCCATGCTGGCACAACTGGATAGTGCTTTCATGTTGCATAGACATTCCTCCTCTTGCACCAGGAGAACTTCTGGAACCCAGCCAAACTTACAATGTTGAACAAGCAACGGAGAGGGTTTTGATGCTGTTTCCTCCTACACCACCATAAATACTGACCTGAGAAATCAGGAAAGAAAAAATACTGTGCTAGATCTTCCAGGCACCCTTGGGGGTCATTAAGGCTCCAATCCTATATGCATATTTGCCTGGGAGTATATGCCACAGACGTCAGTCAGTTATACTGCTGTATGTACAATAAAGCAGGGGTGGAGAGCTGGTGGCTCTCCAGATGTTGCTGAACTCCAACTCCCATCAGATCCAGCCAGCACAGCCAATTGTTATAATGGGTAGTCCAGCAACATCTGGACGGCCACCAGTTCTCCACCTCTGCTTTATTGTACACACAGCAGTATAACTCACTGACCTCTGTGGGACATACTCCCAGGCAAATATGTATATAGGACTGGAGCCTTAATGACCCACAAGGGTGCATGGAAGATGTAATGGATTCTGCTGTCAGTGTGAGAGATGATGGGGTACAGAGGAAATTACAACTAAAAGGACTGAAGTAACTTCCTCCACACCCTTCTGCAACTTGCACTATGGGTACAAATGATCTGGCTCAGACAGGACATATTCCTTTTCTTACCTAACTCTCTGGAAAAAATATGGTCCACTAAGGCTACAGTATCAGTGAGCCAAACTCCTTACCTGTAGGGCCTTTTGGCAGAAAGCCTTCACAGTAGAGTATACAGGGCAGATCCCTGAACATGAACTACCATTTGCAGGAAGTGAGTCTCAAGAACTGAGGCAAATAGTGGTGATGAGAGTTAGCTTAACATCTGTCCCAGGAAAACTGGTAGACAGCATTATTAAAGATAAATTAATCAAGCATATAGAAGAACAAGCCTTGCTGAAGCAGAGCCTGCATGGCTTCTGCAAGGGAAAGTCCTGTCTCACTAACCTATTATAATTTTTTGAGAGTGTCAACATGCATATAGAAAGAGGTGATCCAGTGGATACAGTGTACTAGACTTTCAAAAAGCTTTCAACAGAATACTTCACCAAAGACTCCTGAGTAAGTTTAGCAATCATGGAATAAGAGGAGAGGTCCTTGTGTGGATCAGGAATTAGTTAAGTAGCAGGAAGCAGAGAATATGAATAAATGGACAGTTCTCCCAGTGGAGGGGTTTAAGAAAGGGGAGTGTCCCAAGGATTGGAATTGGGACCTGTGATTTTTAACTTACCTATAAACGACCTAGAGTTAGGGATAAGCAATAAGGTGGCCAAGTTTGCTTTGTTGTTGTTGTTGTTATGTGCCTTCAAGTCAATTACGACTTATGGCGACCCTATGAATCAGTGACCTCCAAGAGCATCTGTCATGAACCACCCTGTTCAGATCTTGTAAGTTCAGGTCTGTGGCTTCCTTTATGGAATCAATCTGTCTCTTGTCTGGCCTTCCTCTTTTTCTACTCCCTGCTGTTTTTCCCAGCAATAAGGTGGCCAAGTTTGCTAATGATACTAAATCGTTCAGAGTTGTTAAAACAAAAAGGGATTGCAAAGAACTCCAAAAGGACCTCTCCAAAGTGAGTGAATGGGTGGTAAAATGGCAAATACAATTCAATGTAAAGTTATGCATATTGCAGCAAAAAGTCTTGATTTCACATATATGCTCATGGGGTCTGAACTGGCAGTGACTGACCAGGAATGAGACCTTGGGGTCATAGTGGAAAGCTCAATAAAGATGTCAACCCAGTGTGCAGCAGCTGTGAAAAAAGCAAATTCTACGCTAGGGTTCATTGGGAAATAAATTGAAAAGAAAACTGTCGATATCATAATGCTGTTGTATAAATCTATGGTACGGCTGCCTATGGAATACTGTGTACAGTTCTGGTCACCTCGCATCAAAAAAGTATATTGTAGAGTTTGAAAAGGTTCAGAAAAGGGCAAGCAGAATGATCAAGGGGATGGAACGACTCCCCTATGAGGAAAGGTTGCAGCATTTGGGGCTTTTTAGTTTTTAGAGGTGTCATGATGGAAGTGTATAAAATTATGCATGGCATGAAGAAAGTGGATAGAGAAAAGTTTTTCTCTCTTTCTCTTAATACTAGAACTCATGCACATAAAGCTGAATGTTGGAAGATTCAGGACAGACAAAAGAAAGTACTTCTTCATGCAGTGCATACTAGTTGAACTGTGGAGGTAGTGATGGCCACCAACGTGGATGGCTTTAAAAGAGGATTGGACAAATTTATGGAGGATAAGGCGATCAGTGGCTACTGGCCATGATGGCTGTGGTCTGCCACCATAGTAAGAGGCATTATGCTTTTGAAAACCACTTGCTGGAAGCCACAGGAGGGGAGAGTGCCCTTGCACTCGGGTCCTGCTTGTGGGCTTCCAGCAGGGTGCTGGACTAGATGGGCTATTGGCCTGATCCAGCAGGCTCTTCTTATGCTCTTATGTTCTTAAAGCCCGAAAGCAACGTCTTCAGTGCTTCTTCTCTACCACAGGAGAAGGGCAGGGAGGGAAGGAAGGAAATCAAACTCAACCAATTTTATTCCAAAATGTTTTCCTAAGTATTCAACTAATTCATGTTCAAAGCCCTAATATCTAAATTAGTTTCTAAATCAGAAGCCTCAAACCTGGATACAGCCAAACCGTTCAGGCATTCAAGCCTTTATCTCATTCCTTCCCTTTTATGACATATGTCTACCACCACGCTGAAGTCAATGCCACTGTTGCGTCTTTTTAGAGCTATTTAGCATTTTGTGTCATTATGCAAATGCCCGTATGATTCCTGGGCAGGCATAAGGGATATGAAGGAATTAAAAGAAAGAAAGACAGAAGTGATGATTGTTGCTGCCGCATCTAAAAATAAGTTCTGAGAGGGGTGCTGAAGGTGTTTGCTCCGACTGACTGTTTCAGTTTGCTTTAAAGAAGTTAATATACCTGAGGCACTTTTGTCATTTCCATTTTTCATAACACTACCCTAGATGCAATCAGAAAGGAACTAGTGCTGCCATCCTTTTGCTCCCTGCTGTATGCAGAAAACTGGCACAAGTATTATAAACAGAAAGCTCTGTTGTGTTACCCTCCTGAAGACCTAGATAGGAATTACACGGGAGCCCAGCTTGTACTGAAAGCAGGAAAAGAAGCTCCAAGTTGAAACTTGGTCAAATTTGCTCACCATGCAGTTACACACTGTAAAGTTCACTGTAACTGCAGAGTTAACTACTCTAATTGTGGCAATTCTTAAGATTTTTTTTCTGATCTAGCACAGATATATTATAACATTTACAAGTTTGCTGATTTTTGCAGCAGCGGCAAACACTGGATAAATGGAAGTATTTCAAGCTAACCCCAAGAAAAAGGGGAGGGGATCATGCCCTTGATTACTTTTTACCAACTGTGCAAAGCATACTTCTATAGGGGCTGTGGTGGTCCATACATAGAGTATATTCTTAAGATAATGCTAAGTCTCATCAATATTCTTATAGTTTTAAAACTCTTGATAGAATATAAAGCAGATGTAGTAACAGCCTATGTAATCAAACTGATCTGGTATACAGAGATGAAAATCTAGAGAAAATGTTGTTCATTCATTCATTTCCTAGCAATACATTAAAGTGTTTTTCAAGTCAATCTTTCACTTTTTAAAACAGCCTCCCCCTCCCCCCAGCATTACATTAGTTTTTATTATATACCTGATTATTTTGTTCCAACCTGTCAGGAAAATGAATACAAACACCTCCTTTTGATGCTGAGTAAGACACCTTTCTGGGTCAGCTGAGATCTTTCCTGTGATCCTTGAGAAGTGGCTGAAATTGACAAAGCCCTTTGTGCCTGTGTGTACTACCCAGAGCGCTTCTAGGGCTGGAGTAGAGCTGAGTTTAGAAGCCAAGTGTAAAAGAATTCCTGTCATAGCTTACAGTTGTTCTTCCTAAATATAGAGTCAGATTCAGCTTGTAACTTCATTCCCTCCTAGTTAATACTGGGGCTCAAGTGTCAAGCAGAAAAGCGTTAGCAACCTCACCTTCACGTCATATTTTGCTGCCACTTTCTCAAAGTGGAATTATAATGATTTTAAAAAACAGATGTCTAATTGCTGATAGGGCCCTAAAGAGAAGCATCAGAAGTTAGGTAGAGAACAAGAAATTCGTGCAACACATGGAAATCAGTGAAATATGGTTAGAGACCAGCAATGTTAGAGATCAGCTATATGGGGGCATTTTCATTGACATTTTAAAATATGTGTTTGCTCATATAACATATAACTGTGTTTGCTCATATAATTGCTCTATAACACTAAGGGCAGAGTCCAAAGATCTAGTGATTATCTTCTTTCTGCTGTGTCTTCTATTTCAGGCTTCAATCTTGGTAAAACTTGGGGCCTCAGTTTATTTGTCTTGGTAAATGGTTCCCAATCACACAGAGAGATGTAACAAAAGAAATAAATTTACTAAATTACTAAGAATGGAAATGGAAAAACTGTCTGCTCTGGCAATCCTAAGGCATGATACTCCCTAAGTCCAAAGAACAAGTGCAGTTGAAAAATCTGTCTCTCTAATTATAGTTATCCTGGGGTGCAGTTGTTGTAAAATGTTCTAGGCACCCTGTTTCTGAGGTGACCTCCAAGCTGAGAATATTGCTCTTGGCAGAAGGCCATCGGTACAACACAGAGAGCTTGCTCCCAGTCCCCAGCCATGATCTGAGGTCTTGGAGGCCAGCCATCTTTTCCAGTAAGTGATCTCAATAAGGATGCTGTGGAAGAGGAGTGCAGTAGTGATTTCACCTTGTTATGACTACTAAGGAAAATACACATGCAATAAAAACAACAACTTACTCTGGTACTAACCAACTTTGTCTCTCATCAACTTGTGAAGTGCTACTGTGGGATCACATAACATAACCCACATTTCTAATGCACGGGCGGCTAACCTATGGCCTTCTGATGTTGTTGGAATGAAAATCCCATCATCCCTGACCATTGACTATGCTAGAATTAGGGCTGATAAGAACTGGAGCCAGCAACATCTGGAAGGCTGCTGGTTAGCCACCCCTTTTCTCTTGTGATATACACTCTATTCTGTCAACAATGCGTTTCTATCAGTTACATAGATCACACTCAGAAATCTGTGGGGACAATTTCTATTTACCAGGACTTTCTGTAGGAGACCTCCAAGTCATCATATTCTATACTCCCAACAACAAAAAAGAGTTTAAAATGGAGATTGTCGGGGGGGCCCACCTCGCTCACTCCCTTTTATTTGTTAAAAGAGGGGGACATGGTTTATTGCTTATACACCTCCACCAAACATAGTAATGTTGTTAGGGATTCCTTCCTATATTCCCGCAGCCTTGTTGCTATAATGGCTCAGACAAACCTCAAATTCCAAAGAGTGACACTTTGGGCTCATCCAAATGGAGCGGGATAATCCACGTTTTCCATATCCGGTTCGTCATCTGACAGTCTTCACTTTGCCTGTTTGTTCACTCTTTCCCAATTAAAAAACCCGCTTTTTTTGTGCCCACACATGCAGCGAGAGGACCCGTACTTCTTCTCGCTTTTTGCCAGCTCCGCCCATAACACTCTCCCCTATCAGCCAGTTGGTCCACAAAAATATGACGTATGCTCCTCTCTCCCTTTGCAACAAAGCACAACAAGGCGCATGCGCTTGAACGTATGAGCGTGAAAGTTTGAATTTCCTGATGGTTTGGTAGTAGTGGCTGTAATGGAGTTCCTTGTCGCTCATCACTCTGGAGCAGCGCTGGCCGTGTGTGTGTGTCTCCAGGTGCCCCTGACCATCCAGGGGGATTGTGGGCAGTGCGAGGGATCAGTGCTTATAATCGCTGGGTGAATCCCCCCATAACCCTTGGGCTCATTCACTGTAGGGTTCAGCCCCGGACCATTATGCGGCTTGGCAGCAGAAATGCTGCCCCTGAGGGAAGCAAACAGCCCCTCCATGGGTGACCACTCTTGGCTCGGGCAGGGAATGCAGGCAAACAGCCCCGCGTGCTGCTGTGTCAATCTGCACTGAAGCAACCAGCACAGGCTTTGCGGTATTCCCTCTGATAAAAGAAACATGCAAACCACTTATATGCTTATATCAGAGCTTGGAAAAGTTACTTTTTTGAACTACAACTCCCATCAGCCCAATCCAGTGGCCATGCTGGCTGGGGCTGATGGGAGTTGTAGTTCAAAAAAGTAACTTTTCCAAGCTCTGGTATATTCTTCCTGTATTTTTGTTTGTTTGTATCTGCGATATTTCGCAAAACCGACTGTATGCTTTTCTACCTTTAACGTTTCTGGAGATACACATGATTGAAATTCCACTTATTTCTCCAGAACAGCAAGTAAGGATGTGTCATGTCTAGGAAGGTAGACCACCAGTCTCTATGGTTGTGGGTGGCTGAGACGCTCTCCCAAACCACTTATATGCCAATAATTCCTGTGGGTTTTTTGCTTGTATTTGTAATATTTCGCAAAAGCGACTGTATGCTTTTCAGCTCAGCTGGGCTGCAGAGAACCTGCAGGCTGTGGTTGAAATTGACAAGACTCAAAGAGAGTAGCCTTGCAGGCAGGAAAGCGAAATTGACTAACGATGGTGAGTGTCTGTAATCCAAGAGGAAAGCCTCTATTTCTCTTCTCCCCCCCCCCCTCGACTCTGGATGCCTGGAAGAAAAGACCAATATGTTCAAGAAGGGCATTTGATGCGGGGGTGAGGGGTGGGAGGTGGAGGTTAGGCAAAGATAAATATTTTCTCCCTTGAAAAAGTTTACAACCACAATTACAGATCTCACCCTGAGCGGCTGCCCAGTTTGCAGGCTGGCTATAAATTAACCGCTGTTGCTGCTTCTGCGCAAATGCGCTTTTTTGGATCTGCACAGTAGAAGTTGCAGCCCCCCCCAACACCACACCATTGCTCTGATAGGTTCCTTTTTCCCGGGCTTTCCCCGGACATTCACGCACATGCGCAACAGTGGAAATATGTGTTTGGCTGAGAATGAGGGAAGGGATATGGGGAACCGCCCAAGAACCGCCCATTAAACGGCCACAGCTGTAAAGTCCACGGTATTGGATCTGAGCGCCTGAAGGTACAGCGGATGATTCCCTGCAGGAGCAGATTTAACCGCACGAAAATGCGCAAAAGCGCGCAGCGTCATATGGATGACTGAAAAATAATGAAAACACAAAGCGATCATGTCACACATTTTACAGTCATCTGGATGAGCCCTGTGTCTCTTTAAAACTCACAGCTATGAGTTGAGCCCCTGTAACCTGATACTATTGATTTCCTTCAGGTACTTGCTGCCACCACAGGTGACATGTATCTGATTCAACCTTAGCATAACCAAATGATGAGGGTTATCTAACTCTCATGCAGACCCGGAAAAAATTCACACCGGCTAACTTTGGGATGCATATGGACCCCAATTAGATTTGCAATGGAAAGATGGGATCACTTTGTCCTCCAGAGACCTTTTTTGGGGGGGTCATCACAAGTGTGCTTGGCATACCAAAGCACTGAGCCAAAAAAACTCACACTTATTCAGAGGCAGAATTTTTCTGAGCAGTCTCCATGCCTACTAAACAAATGGCTAGAATGGTTTAACAGTCAGAACTCAGAATTGTAGCTTTATGAAGGGAATAGGGGTCTCCTGACTGTAGTGAAAGCAGGGAGTTCCCCTCCTCCTACTTTTACTGTCCCAGGAATCAATCCCCAACCTTGGGCAATTGATCCTAGCAACCTGGTCTGCTAGGGCTGTGTATGCTTACACCAACCCTGCACGGTAGTACTGCCACCACCCTTCTATTGGTTAAACACTCTGGGGTGAAGGGACCCCCAGAGCCCACTGAACACCCAAGCCTCTCAGGACCAGAGGCTCAATACCCTCCTGGCCCCTTCAGAAGTCTTAAGTGAAAATGTTCCTCTAGTACACGGTAGTTTGGTCAAGCAGCCAGGACTGAACTTAGTAACTGAACCCCTTCTCTGGAATAAACACACGTTACTTTAAAATAAGTAAAGTTTATTAAAAAAAGAAAATAAGAAAAGGGGTAAAGGGTACAAAAGATAAAAAGGTACATACAATTAATTTGGAGCAGCAAATCAAATCCTAAAACCAACACCCAAAAGGGGCAAGGTATATAACAAACAAGATATAAAGGTTCTTGGCACAAAAATGAAAATAATAAAACTAACTGCCTCAATTGTACTTACAAGCCTCAGCTCTGTCTCAGGAGTTAGTGTCCTTCCCCTCAGGGACGGCCAGTCAGGAAGTATAGTGGAGCCACCGCAGAGCATCACCATAAGCAAGGTGGTGCCCACAAGTGGAACACAGCCCAAGAGCTGAGGCCTTCTCTTATAGAGAAAAATCCTTGCCTCAGCTGGGAGCAATCAACTAATTTAGCAGTTCCAGCACAGGAATGATGAAACGATGTTCCCACAGTACCAGGCCCCGTCCCTCCTGGTTTCCCATAACAAGCCGTAGGAGTTTTTACGGCCTTGACGGAACCAGGCCCCTCTTGCTGATAAAGAGGTGCCAATTTGCAGTAAGCTGATACAGCTGGGGCTGTAAAAATCACCGGGTCTCCGGGATGAAAAAATATCAAAGGATTTAACTATCTATGACCAGGGACCCAGGAAAATAATTAAGGGGATCAAACAGGCATGACACGCCCCCTTTCGAGGAAGATGACATCAAAGGTTGAACACCTTTGATATCATCGCTCTAGAAGACATCAAAAAAGATTATCACCTTAAAATACAAACTAAATTATACATTTATTAAAAAGAATTTCAGGCATAACATGGCAAGATCAGCTACAAATCACAAGATCAGCATTAATCATCTAAATGATACATACGAGATAGAGCATCGGCGGCTTTATTATTCTTCCCAGCCACATGATTCATGGTAAAATCAAAATCTTGTAATAACAGAGCCCACCTCAATAGTTTTTGGTTTGAATTCTTCATTCTGGACAACCAGCACAGGGGAGAGTGATCCGTTTGCAATTGGAAGTGACGTCCCCAAAGATACGGCCTTAATTTCTCCAGGGCCCAAACTATAGCAAGACACTCCTTCTCAATGGTCGCTAGATGGCGCTCTCGCTCTATTAGCTTTTTACTCAGATAGGCTACAGGGTGGAGTTCTCCAACCGTATCCTTCTGCAAGAGTACAGCACCCAAACCAAAATTACTAGCATCAGTCTGTACCACAAAGGGTTCAGCAAAGTCTGGGGCTTTTAAAACAGGGTAATTTATTAATGCAGCCTTTAAAGCCTCAAAGGCCTGTTGGCAATCGGACGACCACACCACTCGTGCTGGTTTGCATTTCTTACACAAATTAGTCAAAGGAGTGGCAAGACTACTGAAGTGGGGAGTGAAACGCCGATAGTAACCAGCAAGCCCCAAGAATGACTGAACTTGTTTCTTGGTTTGAGGTATTGGCCAATTAGTAATTGCTTCAATTTTGGCATCCAAAGGTTTCAAACAGCCACTACCCACCCTATGGCCTAAATAGGAAACCTCTCCCAACCCAAATTGGCACTTCTGGGCTTTAATGGTAAGTCCTGCATCCTGCAGCCTTTGAAATACAGTTCTTAAGTGTTTCACATGGGATTCCCAATCCCCACTATACACCGCGATATCATCAAGATAGGCGCAGGCGTAATCTCCTAAACCATTCAGGACAGAATTTATTAATCTCATGAACGTACTAGGAGCATTCCTAAGCCCAAAACTCATCATTTTAAATTGATACAAGCCCATATGGGTAACAAAGGCAGATTTCAAGACAGCATCTTCATCTAGGGGTACTTGCCAGTAACCCTTAGTTAGGTCCAAGGTGGTGATGAACTTAGCAGCCCCCAACCTTTCAATCAGATGGTCCATCCTGGGTAAGGGGTATGGATCCACTTGGGTGATTGAATTTAATTTCCTGTAATCCACACAAAAACGAATTTCATTAACATCCTTCTTGGCTACCAGCACAATGGGGGAAGACCAGGGGCTAACAGAAGGTTCAATAACCCCTAAGTCTAACATGGCCTGTATTTCTTTTTCCACCGCTTTAGCATGTGGCCCAGTTACCCTATAAGGGGAGGACTGCATTGGTGGATGATCACCTGTCAAAATAGAATGTTTTGCCAAATGTGTTTTTCCTGGCTTACTAGAAAACAAAGATTGAAAATCTACCAAAACTTGGCGTAGTTGTGAACATTGTTCATATTCCAAGTTATCAGAAAAAAAAACCTCATCAATACCCCCTTCTTGTTGACTTTCTGCCACTAGGTCCACAAACCCTTCTTCCTGCTCTTTCGCCCTAGTGCAGGCCAAAACCAGCTTTGCCCTAGACCAAAATTGCTTAAGGGTATTAATATGGTAAACCCTTGGTTTCTTTTTTGAATCAGGATAGGCCAATAAGTAATTGGTATCACTCAGTTGTGCCTTAACCAGCATAGGCCCAGTCCAGGCTACTGACAACTTAGATCCTGATTGTGGTTTTAACACCAGCACCTCAGAACCCACTGCAAAACGACGTGCCTTGGTATGAGAATCATAATAAGCCTTTTGCTGTTGCTGGGCTTCTGCTAAATTCTCATGGGCAGTCTCCAATGCATCCTTTAGGGTCTCACGCAAGTTTTGTAAATATGTGGTTACTGGTACAGAAGAGAATTCCATCTTTCCTTCCCAATCTGCCCTTAACAAAGACAGGGGACCTGTAATATCCCTGCCAAATACCAACTGATTTGGAGAAGATTTTAAACTGGCCTGGGGGGTATCTCTATAGGCAAACATAAGAAACGGCAAGGCCACATCCCAGTTACCTGAATGTTTTACAGCATGTGCCCTTAACATTCTTCCTAGAGTCAGGTTCAGACGTTCACAAAGTCCATTGGATTCATGCTGTCCAGGCACAGACATCACATGTTCTATCCCAGCAATCTCCCATAGCTTTTTAGTGAGTTTAGCTACAAAACCTGGGCCTTGATCTGATAAGATAACTTTTGGGCATCCCCACCGAGAAAAAATTTCTAATAGAGCCTTTGAAATAGCCGTGGCAGTAATGCTGCTTAGAGCTACTGCTTCAGCAAATCGTGTTGCATAATCTATATAAGTCAAAATAAATTTCTTCCCACTAGGCGTCACATTCAGTGGACCAAGAATATCCACTGCGACCCGGGCAAATGGTTCTGCTATGATCTCAGAAACTTGCATAGGCATTTTAGGGTGATCCCTAGCATGTCCTACTAACTGACAGGTTAAACAGCTTTTACAAAAATCCTGCACCCCTTTTGCAATCTGGGGCCAATAAAAGCAACGAGTTACTCGTGCTAAAGTTCTTTTTATTCCCAAATGGCCTCCACTGATAGCATCATGAGCCAATTGTAACACTTCCAGCCTATGCGCTGATGGAACTACCAGTTGTTTAACAGGTTTCCAATCCACAGATGCACCCTGCGGCACATGCTCTCTGTATAACAACCCATTTTTCCAATAGAATCTTACGGTCACAGATTTAGACAATTTCAAGGGAGCATTGTCTGCAGCTTCCCTACATTTTTGCAAACTTTCATCTTGTAGGAGAGCTTCCCTAAACGCCTTAGAACGAACAGAATTTAATTTCAACTCTTCCTCAGGAGATTCAACAGCATCCCTATTCCCAGCTCTGTTTGGCAGCGGCTGGTTTAAATCATCAACTTCTCGTGTCACAGCACCATCTAGTGGTAAAATTTCAATATCAGGTTCGCGCTCTAATTTCTTAACTGCACTTCTAGTTAAAACATTTACATTCACATCTCCAGCCTTCTGATTATGTAAATAATGTGCATAGGCAATATCATTCCCCAACAGGAAATCAAAAAACTGGTCAGAGTAATCATGAATTAATACTCTATGTTTTCCCGACCAGTTTTTATATGAAATCCAAACATCAGCCACATCACAAAGTTTATTAGACATCCCATAAACATGTACTGACGCTTTAATCCCTGGTAAAATTAATTCAGGCGGAATTAAATGGCGAGATAAACTCGATGCCTCACTGCCCGAATCGCGAAAGGCCGTTAACTTAACAAAATTCACAAAAATAGTCTCTTTAAACATTTTGTTGGACCAAGCAATCTGGCCAGGCAAACAGGAATAGTTAACGTTGTCTGCAGGGAGTCGTTCCTTCTCTCCCTTCCCGCTTTGGAGTAGTTCCTGGGTTGGCTTTTTCCTTCCACCCCCCTTCTTTTCTCCCGGTTGAATAACACTCACCGCAGGAGTCTGTTTACTTCCTTTCCTTTGGGTGATGGGACTATTCTCAGTACTAGGAGCTGAAAACTCCCAGTCCTGGTCGGAATTAGAATCCGAAGACGACCAACGGGAAATTTCTGGAGATGACTGCCCTCCTGGTTCTTCATAATCACGGGCTCTCTGTACTACCGCTATTTTAGTCCCTTTGCTGACACTCACATTCTGCTTCTTACTCAGTTGGGAACACTGGTCCTTTCTGTGCCCCGGTTGTTTACATAGAAAGCATAAATTCTCCAAAACTGCTTTACTCGGTTGGTAAACTGGCGGACGCACGGGAACAGCAGCAGGAACAGAGCTCTCCCCTTTGTCCTCCGACTTAACTACAGATGGCCACGTTTTTTTCTTCCACTCACTTCCTCCACCCGCTGGTTGATTCCCTTTGTAATTGCCTGGTTTTTTAACATATGCTTTAGGCAATTCCTCTTTGTCCTGAAAGGAATCTAGTTCATCAGCATAATGACTGGCTTCTTGCAAGCTTTTTGGCTTTTTGCCTCGCACCGCTGCGGCAAGCTCTCTTGGCAACATTTTGTAAAATTTCTCCAGAGTATACACAGTCCTTAACTGCTCAAAAGTATTAGCTTTTGCAGCTGCAATCCACAAATCCATAGCTTGAGCAGTACGAGCGCTTAATGCTGAAAACGTCTCTTTTGATTTTTTTGTCAAAGTCTCAAACTTTTGGTAACATGCCCTGGTGGATAGCGCAAACTGGGCTGTTGCCAATTTTACAAAGTTTTCATAATCATCAGCTAGCTCTCTCGGGAGTTTACACATTAGACTTCTTAACTCTCCCTTTCCTTGAGTGCGTAGAATTTTCATCCAGTATTTTTTGTCTAAAGACTGGTCCACACACGCTTGCTCAAAGATTAAAAAAAACTCGGAGATATCCTCTCCCGCTTGATAAAACGGAAAATCTGCTGGATCCGCTCCTCCCAAACACACTCTGCCAGACCTCAGTCCTTGGCTTGGTGGGGCAAAAGCTTGTTGTTGTTGTACAAGGGTAGTCATAAGAGCCATCTGTTTCGAGAAGAAGTTGTGCATTTCTGCCCACATATCCATGGGTGGCACACCCCCACTCTGGCTAACTTGGCTATCCATACTCCGTCGACCCCGTACCGGTGACGGTGCTCGTTCTCCCTCCGGAGTAAAGCTTTGGACTGGCAGCCCCTCTGCGCTGCCTCCTGCTGCTTCAAAATTGCCTTGAGGTAACATCTCTGTTTGTTCCTCATCACTACTCTCAGTGGAAACCTGATCTAATGCCTTCTTTTGTTTAGATCTTGTATCCATCCTGACTTTCCAAAAACAACAAACCTTTGTGCCAGAATCTTTAATAATTGTAATTTATCCAATTGTACCTTTTCCACAACTATGTTTAACCAGAGATAGGTTCAGTCTTTTTCGACCCCAAACGCTGCCAACATGTAGTGAAAGCAGGGAGTTCCCCTCCTCCTACTTTTACTGTCCCAGGAATCAATCCCCAACCTTGGGCAATTGATCCTAGCAACCTGGTCTGCTAGGGCTGTGTATGCTTACACCAACCCTGCACGGTAGTACTGCCACCACCCTTCTATTGGTTAAACACTCTGGGGTGAAGGGACCCCCAGAGCCCACTGAACACCCAAGCCTCTCAGGACCAGAGGCTCAATACCCTCCTGGCCCCTTCAGAAGTCTTAAGTGAAAATGTTCCTCTAGTACACGGTAGTTTGGTCAAGCAGCCAGGACTGAACTTAGTAACTGAACCCCTTCTCTGGAATAAACACACGTTGCTTTAAAATAAGTAAAGTTTATTAAAAAAAGAAAATAAGAAAAGGGGTAAAGGGTACAAAAGATAAAAAGGTACATACAATTAATTTGGAGCAGCAAATCAAATCCTAAAACCAACACCCAAAAGGGGCAAGGTATATAACAAACAAGATATAAAGGTTCTTGGCACAAAAATGAAAATAATAAAACTAACTACCTCAATTGTACTTACAAGCCTCAGCTCTGTCTCAGGAGTTAGTGTCCTTCCCCTCAGGGACGGCCAGTCAGGAAGTATAGTGGAGCCACCACAGAGCATCACCATAAGCAAGGTGGTGCCCACAAGTGGAACACAGCCCAAGAGCTGAGGCCTTCTCTTATAGAGAAAAATCCTTGCCTCAGCTGGGAGCAATCAACTAATTTAGCAGTTCCAGCACAGGAATGATGAAACGATGTTCCCACAGTACCAGGCCCCGTCCCTCCTGGTTTCCCATAACAAGCCGTAGGAGTTTTTACGGCCTTGACGGAACCAGGCCCCTCTTGCTGATAAAGAGGTGCCAATTTGCAGTAAGCTGATACAGCTGGGGCTGTAAAAATCACCGGGTCTCCGGGATGAAAAAATATCAAAGGATTTAACTATCTATGACCAGGGACCCAGGAAAATAATTAAGGGGATCAAACAGGCATGACACTGACAACTCTCAGCAAGCTTCACAAACTACACTTCCTAGAATTCTTTGGGGGAAGCCATGACTGTTTGAAGTGGAATAATAGTGGAATAAATGTATGATGTGAATACGGCTTATATGTTCTAGCTTTTAGAGTGTAGGCACCTTTCCAGTGGGGTTATTCCAAAATGTACTGCTCTGGCAAAAGTGAATAAAATAGGGCATAGGAAACAGTGGCAGATAGATCTCTAAACAGCAACTTTATTATTTCCATTTTTAGGTAACTTAGTGTCTGGAGCTGCCAATGCCTTGAGGGTGTATCTAAGGCCTGTGGGTAGCAGTGTTGTTAAAGGACTGTGAGCTGACTTTTATAACATGAAGAAGCATGAGTGCTTGTAATTCTGTTCCGCCTACACTACATATACAAAAGATTAGACATGTTCACAGAGAAAAGTGTATCAGTGCCTGTTAACTATAGTAGCTAAATAAAATCTCCATTTAGAGGCGTGTCATTGAGTACCAAATGTTCAGGGATAAACAACAGGAAATGGCCATCCTCTTCAAATGTCATATTCAAAGGCATATCAACTAAGGCAACAAATCTTGATCCAATCAATCAAGACAATTTTGATGTTATAAATTTTAGCAGTTGATTGAAAAGGTCAACAAATGCTGTGTTAATAGTTGTTTGCAGTGTCAGTGTGTCTATACAAACTCTGGCAAACAGAGCATTTCAGTATGGTCTGTCTTTAAATAACACTGCAATAACTTTGTCTTGTGACTGAAGTTCAGAAAAGTTTCTGTCACCAGAAACTAAACTACTTTATTATTATTAGCACATATTTTAACATTCTAACCAAAACAAATTTATGTATATGTAATAACCTTGGTTGCCTATAATTGTACAGTATTTGGTGTGAAATGTGACTATATTTAACTCTGTATGAGGTAAAAAATGATAAAAGTGCAGGGGGTGTCAGCACCCAATGGTTGCCGTGGGCAACCAAAAATAAATAAATAAAGGTGTCGGTCCTCAGTACCAGTTGTTATGTGTCTTCAAGTCGATTACAATTTAGGGTGACCCTATAAGTCAGTGACCACCAACAGCATCTGTTATAAACCACCCTGTTCAGATCTTGTAAGTTCAGGTCTGTGGCTTCCTTTATGGAATCAATCCATCTCGTTTGGCCTTCCTCTTTTTCTACTCCCTTCTGTTTTTCCTGGCATCATTGTCTTTTCTAGTGAATCATGAGTGAGTACCATCACACAAAAAAAGCCCTATATTTTAAAGCATATTTTCCCACTACATACATATCACTAACATTTGTTTTTGCGATTCCTAATAATTTACTTCAACCTCAAAGAGATTTTATAGACAGGTGTGGAATTTCAGCCTAACTGTATAACTTGACATTTGTTTATATCTCCTCCACCCCATGTCTCTCACAACTCTAATACCAGCTCTTTCCATCTCTGTCTGACTCAGCATCTCTCATGAGATTCCAAAGGTGTTCTGCACATCTTGTGATGGTTATGTCAATTTTTAAAAAAGCAAACGTTGGCTCCTAAGGGACCCAACTTTTACAACATTTCATATATGACTTAGAAAATGAAAATATGACCACGAATCTTCGGGAGGGTAAATTAAATCTTCAGCCCAAGCACTGCGAAAATTACACAAGAAAGGTGTATCTGACATGTTTGAATGAAGGCTGAGTCTCCAATTTAATACCCATTCACCTGGAGGAAGTAAGCCCTATCTACTTTTGCTTCTACGTAAATACGCATAGGACTACGCTGTGAGGCTGCATTCCTAAGCAAAGTTACTAAGCAGTAAGCCGCACTGAACAGTTTTATTTCTTTATTACACTACACCCCCATCCCATTTCATCCTCACACAGAGAGCTTCATGACTGAGTGGGTATTTGAACCTGGATATTCCATCCTAGTCCATCCTCCTATCCACTGCACCAAACCGCCTCAGAGTAAGCCTTGTTTCCAACTAAACATGCATATAACATTCCGAGCCTCTTGTAATAGAGTAGAGGTTGTTAGACTCCAATTCCCATCAGCCCCAGCGATCATGGCCAATAACCAGGAATGATGGGAATTGTAGTCCAACGGCATCTGGCGGTCCACCGGATTTCCTTTCGTGTTCCAAAGCGTGACGCTTGGGAAATGTAGTTTTTCAGTCAAAGCCCTGGTCTACCTCGAAATTGTCGATACCATCACAAAACCACAATTCCTAAGTTTCCTTGGAAACAGGTTAAGCCACGGATATAAAAACCAGAATAATACTGTATGGTTCTCCGGTCAGCCTGAGGCTGTGCCAATCAGCGCGCAGAAAAACGAGTTAGACTGCTAGTCCTCTGGCCCAATCAGTTTCAGAGGTGGGTAGATACGAAAGAAGGAACTTTATTGGATTTCCTACTTTGATTGACATGGCCAAGTTACTGGTTCAAAAAAGCTCTCTACTCCCGGTATTCTTAGGAAGCGCCTGGAAGAATCGTTGCTTTAATTAAACAAACACACCTGTTAACTTTCTTTTATTGTAAGTCAAATTGGTAATTAATTCCTCTTTGATTTGCAGCGCTCCCAACGTAAAATCATTTCTCAATCCACAACAAAATCAAGATATTGGCATGCGTACTAGCGTAATTTTGGTTTGGAAACTGTACTTCGGCTTCCCGTTGCTGTTCCGAAAGTCCTCTCTCAAAGAAATGGAAAAGAAACTAGGGAAGGTGGCCTGGTTTTTGTGTTGATCTGGTAGCAATGGTACGCTCTTAAAATGGCTAAAGGGACGCTGGGGATTTTTTCAAAGAGATATTTAAAAATGAATAAAAACAATCTCAGAAGGTCTTCACACACCTCACTTCGGGTCCTCGTTAGAATTCTCCAACTACGTAGCAAGAGTGGCGGAAATACTGGGTATCAATGTAGAAAATGAAATAAAAAGAGTTAGAATTACAGACTCGAAGCGTCATCTCCCAACCGAACCCTTTTTGCTTCCCTTTCTCTCTTGAAATCACAGACTGACTGGCTTTAAAACAAACAAAAACTGCCGAACAGGTAAAAATTTAGCAGATACAATAGCCTCCCCACTTAGCCTCCCCGCTGCTGTAACTATGTCGGGGCAGGTTATTCCTGTTGCATTTGTGTCTGTCACACAACGTTTAAAGACATGCAAAAGTCGTAAGTCCAGCTCCACCTCTTAACATAGATACTGTTGTTATTATGTGTCTGTGGTCTCCATTTTAGTTAATGACTGTGCCCAGGTATTGATAATCCTTGACAAGTTCAATGTCCTCACTGTCAACTTTAAAGTTACATAAATCTTCTGTTGTCATTACTTTAGTTTTCTTGATGTTCAGCTGCAGTCCTGCTTTTGTGCTGAGCTCTTTAACTGTCATCAGCATTCGCTTCAAATCATTACTGGTTTCTGCTAGTAGTATGGTATGTCTGCATATCTTAAATTATTGATATTTCTCCCTCCAATTTTCACACCACCTTCATCTTGGTCTGATCCTGTTTTCCGTATGATATGTTCAGCTTGTAGATCAAACAAGTAGGGTGATAAAATACACCCCTGTCTCACACCCTTTCCAACAGGGAACCAATTGGTTTCTCCATATTCTGTCCTTACCTCTTGTCCAGAGTATAGGTTGCGCATCAGGACAATCAGATGCTGTGGCAACTCCATTTCTTTTAAAGCATTCCATAGTTTTTCATGATCTACTACACAATCAAGGGCTTTGCTGTAATCTATAAAGCACAGGGTGATTTCCTTCTGAAATTCCTTGGTCTGTTCCATTATCCAACGTATGTTTGCGATATAATCTCTGGTACCTCTTCCCTTTCTAAGCCCAGCTTGGACGTCTGGCATTTCTCACTCCATATATGGTAAGAGCCTTTGTTGTAGAATCTTGAGTATTACTCTACTTGCATGGCATATTAAGGCAATAGTTTGATAATTACTGCATTCCCTGGTATCCCCATTCTTTGGAATTGGGATGTATATGGAACGCTTCCAGTCTGTGGGCCGTTGTTTAGTTTTCCATATTTGTTGACAAATTTTTGTCAAAATTTGGACAGATTCAGTTTCAGTAGCTTGTAGCAACTCTATTGGTATGCCATCTGTTCCTGGGGATTTGTTTCTTCCAAGAATTTTAAGAGCAGCTTTCACCTCACATTCTAAAATTTCAACATCTGCCCTTTTTGTTGTCCTCTTCTATTTCTATACAATAACTATTGTAATAGTTCTCTTTGTCCCTACGTACTAGTCGCTGTATTGTTGCATTTAGGGTTCTAACTTTGTTTCTGTCTCCTTTTGCTTTTGCTTTCTTTCTTTCTTTAACCTTTTTAAGAGTTTCTTCAGTCATCCACTGAGTTCTTTCTCTCTTTTTAATGAGAGGTATTGCCTTTTTGCATTCTTCCTTGATAATGTCTCTGACTTTATTCTATAGTTCTTCTGGTTCTCTGTCAACTAAGTTTAAAGCCTCAAATCTGTTCCTTGTTTGATCCTTTATATTCTTCCGGAATGTTATTTAAATTGTATTTTGGCATTATGATTGCTTTGTTGTTGTTCTTTAGTTTTACTCTGATTTTCGATATGACCAGTTCATGATCTGTACCGCAGTCTGCTCCTGGTCTTGTTGTCACAGAAAGTATGAAACTTCTCCATCTTCTGCTACCAATTATATAATCAATTTGATTCCTATATTGACCATTTGATGATATCCACGTGTACAGTATACAGCAGCATAGATACTACATAGTTTATTTTCTGCTTGGGGGGGGCTATCATACTTCGAAAGTATCAGAGTTTATTGTAAGTTGCAGCTAGATGCACTTTGTGCAGTGTCAAAAAACTTGTGCAGTGTGAAGTAAGTTTTTACACAGTTGGGCATATAGGATTTAATAAGGAGGTAGGCAGCTTCTAAAAAAGAAATAGATGAGTAAAGATAAAAATAATTAGAAAACGAAGACAAATATTGGTTTCTTTAAAATCATAGCCTTATATTAATAGTATATTATTGGACTAATTATTTGACTAGTGTGCTGGCTGTTTGTGCAGTAGGCAAAAAATGTAGAATAAACTCTGGAACATATGAGACGTTCAAAGCATTGCAACAAAAAGCTACCTGTGAGTTAACTTCTCTATCATTAAACATAGATAGGGAGAAAAGTACGTAATGTAAGTCAAAGCTCCCCCCCCCTTGTTTCACTTTTATTTCGCGTCTTTTAAAAGCACAAGAAGCAAAACGTATGAAGCAAAAAAACCACAAAACTCTTATGTAATTTTCCTTTTACCCTGTTTTTTTTAAAAGAGGGCCATTATTATTTCAAAATCTACATCCAAAGAATCTTTGCTTTGAGGTTTTGAACATATTCGTTAGTATTTCCATCGCACAGAGAATTCTACAAACGGCAAATGGGGACCCGAAGTCATGCCAGACAATGGTTTAGGACAAATGTTCGCGACAATGCGCGACTCGCGCTACGCTTTTTCCGGGTGCTTTTTCCGGAAGTCTCCTACAGAAGCAATGTGGTTGGTTCGCGGTGGTTCCGGCCAACATTGCGTTCCGGATTGTAAAGAGAAATCTTTGGCTTGGTCCGTTTTGCTAGTTTTGTGTCATTTTTGCTGGTGATATGATCCCGATGCCCGTGGTAGTTTGCGTGATGGGGGGTTGGTGTGCCATATACCTGGCCGACACTGTACTGAAGGTGAGATGGGTACTTTTCCCGCTCTCGGTCGGTAGAGAAGGAAGGAATTTATTAGAAACGGATGAGCAATAGTTAACTTGCTTGAGGATAGAGAAAGAGGTAGCTGGGTAGGTGGTGACACAAGAAGACTAGTGCAAGATACAGTGGTATCTCCACCGATTTTTTGAAACGTGCATTCATCGCTACATTTTGCACGCACACAGTATGCTTCCGTACAGACGCACCGTCAGTAGGGGGCGTCTAATGCGGGAGCTCCTAGAAAGTAGACGGCGAACGGGTTGCTTCCCCGTCGTATAACGGTTTCCAACAGCGACAAGTAGAACAGACAGAAATTCAGCAGGTGCAGGTGTTCAGCGCTTGCCTGTCCTGCAGCTTTTAAAGGCACAGGAGAAACAACACTGGCTGTCCAAGTCTTACACTCCATTTCCCATAGGTGGACCCCGTGTCCTCCATTCTTCTCTTCACATGGAGTGGGGGAATCTGTATATTGGTAGCAGGATCTATTTCCTGTTTGCACCCAGTGTTTGGAGATAGCACATCTGCACAAGGGGCCTATGCATGGCCTATACACTGTGTGTTTTGTTTGAAGGGTACAGATCACATGATTTGCTAAGCGTGTTGAGGGCCTAGGTGTGTAGTAGAGATATACAGATGTCCTACTCTCTGTCTGAATAGGGCTTAGGTTACTGGTATGCAGAACTAAACCAAAGACTCTATTGTTTGTAACATGATACTAGTAACACATTCTGTTATTTGCCATTCACTCTTGGACTGTAGCAGCTCATAATTTTGAGCATGTGCTTTTCCACTGGTTTGCTCCTTTGTACCGATCGACCGTTCAGGTTTTTAGAGATTCTTTTGGGTGACATTACAGGCCCAGCTATTTCGGTATTCTTTGCACCTTCACTATATCTTAGAGGACACAGCAGCCTGCTTTGTATTCACATTAAACCAGGGATAACAATGTGGTGCCTTCCAGATGTTGGACTGCAATTTCCATCATCCCTGACCATTGGTCTTGCTAGCTGGGGCTGAAGGGAGTTATAGTCTGACCGTCTGGAGAGACCATGTTGGCAACCTTGCTAAACCATAGTTAAGCTTAACCATGGTTTAAAGGTGAATGTGCAGCGTCCTGGTGCACAGGTTGGCAAACGAGGCTGCTTCAAGAGAGAGGGAAACAATGAGTTCCAACTAAGATTGGTTTTTGGCTTACCACTTGTGATTTGTTTTGGGGAAACACCTCAAGCCCTGCACTGCCCACAGTCCAGGAGGAAAAAAGTGTCCTGATTTTCATCCTGTGCAGCAGTACACTGAAATTAAGTTTAACTGTGGTTTAAAGTGATGTCCTAATGCTACCAATGAGGCACATGAGAGAATGTGCTCTCTGTAAAATATAGAGTTGAAAGGGGCCTATAAGGGCATCAAGTCCAACCCCCTGCTCAGTGCAGGAATCCAGATTAAAGCATACCTGACAGGTGGCTATCCAGCTGCCTCTTGAATGCCTATGTTGGAACTAAGCCAGAGATGGCAGCTCCCTTTTCCTTTTCTTGTAAGTACTCCAGGAAAACTAATGGTGTGTAAGATTGTACACCTGCCTCTGTGCATATGCTGTAACAGTACACAGCTGTCCCTTTTTAAAATCCTGATCCAAAGAACGGGCTAGTTACAGGGGAAAAACACAACAGGGCTAGGAAATGCAAGGAGAGTAGAGGGGGAAATGGCACAAAAGAAAATACGAAGACTGCCTTTAGAGGTGTGTGTACAGGCAGTGCCCTAACCTGAAATACTCCAGAAATACCTTCTTTGTCACAGTGCATTTCCTTCTCCTACAGTCATCTTCCTCCTTGAAGACATCTTACGAAGACTGGCTCTCGTACTATGGTGTAACCATCTCTCCGTTCCACATGCGATGGCAGACAGCTCTTTTCAACCGCATGTTTTACAACTGGGGAAGATGGAAGCCCAGACTTCTTTTTCTATGGTATTGTTTCAAAATTATAATTCAGGCATTTGTGGGACAATTGCTGGAAATTCTTTTGTATCCTGCTGGTAATAGCAATTACCGTTCTGAGATAGATTGCTTACACAATATTGTATAGCTACATAGAATAGCCTTTTGTTTTAGGCCTGAATAGCCTTTTCATATGGCCTATGTCACATACAATAATTGTACACTCCTGGTGTGGGAGACTTAGGGGTGATAAAGCAGTTATCTTGTGAAATGGGGGATTGGGAACCTCAGGCATGGGGACCCAATGTTGCAATTCCAGGCCTCTGTATCTGGTCTTTGGGACTCTCTGTAGGCCACACACTATTCTGAGCCACATCTGTCACCAGCTCTGTTTTACACCTTGCTTGAGTGTTTTTGTCTGGCTAGAATGTATCCTTGAACTGTGATAATGCTTCTTGCTTGCCAAAATGGAGGACAGAGAGGGATGTGTGAGTGTGAAAAAAACCTTAGACTACTGTGTATAAAGGTAAAATTCACGTGGATTGCTTTGCCTATTTTTGTCTCTGGCTTTGTGGCCTTTCCCACCAGTGGTATCTGGTCCTTGGAAGGTTGTCCAGGAGGAAATGTGGCCCTTGGGCTAAAAAAGCTATGTGGCTAAATAATGAATTTGCTGTCCAGATTTGCCAGGTTGGTCTTGGAGATGGTGTTGACATCTGATGCTGAGGATGGAAGCAGGTATTCCGTTCTCAAGCGTGTTCTTAATGGGGCTTGGCCCTTCCCAGCAAAAAGGAGTAAAAATATAGCAGTGCACGACTAAGAATATATTATGACAGTATTTACACCTTTGTTTTAGGTTTAGCGTCGGAATGGTTTTTGGCATAGCTGCTATGTTTGGTTCTGTTATTCTCCTTGGGAAAACACTGATGCAGACACTCTCTCAGATGCTAAGTGAAGCTCCTATAAGCCAGAATGATCAGATGCTGCAAGTTGTGGTGAGTTTTATTTCTCTACTTACACTTTAAATAATGGAATATAATCTTAAACCAATACCCCCAGAGAAGGCATTTAGGTCACCTTTCCCAGGTTCAAGGTAGCTTAGAATAGCTGAAAACATAGAGTAGACATGTATAGAATTGCACTGTAAGCTTACTGGTGGTGGTGGTGGTAGGAATTCAAGATACACTCCATATATTGTCTTATTTATCATCACAACAAGGAGTGACACACCATAGAAGTTAATTTTTTTTTGCAAGCATGTCTTCTACCAGGATATGTTTCACAGGTGAAATAAGAATTTCTTAGGCTGTGTGGAATTGCCACTTGGCTCAAGGAAAGTACCTTCTTGGGTTTTATGAGTGAGGCCTGCTTGGAAATGATGAAGAACACCATTCTTTTCGCAAACCACAAGCAACACTGTGAAGGTAGCTGGTAGGCTAAAGCAATACCATCTACTCTGCCCAGTCTTTCCTGCAGCCTGGAACTTTAGGATAATACAGTTCTGTTTAGGGTAGGGAACTAACTTGAAAAAGCTGGGATGTATATTATTATTATCCTACTGTTCCTGTAGTAGCCTTCTAGAGAGATCCAATTATGTAACATCAGAGCCAGTGTGGTGTTATGGATAAAGTGGTGGAACTGGAACAGGGAGTCCTGGACTCATGCAACTGACACGGAGTCTTTTCACTATATATCCACCTAACCTACCTCACAGGATTGTTGTGAGGATAAAAGTGGAATTATTTCCTTCTAAGCTTCTCTGAGCTCCTTGAAGAGAAGGGTGGGGCATAAGAGCCTGTTTTTGTCACATTTGCTGTCATGTGTCTTTTTGTGTCTTTGGAAACAGGTGCCTGGTGTAAATCTTCCCATCAGCCAGCTGTCCTATTTCTTCACAGCAATCCTGATCAGTGGTGTCATACATGAAGTTGGCCATGGGGTGGCAGCTATTCGGTAATACAATCCACTTTTTTCTTAACTTTGTGATGAGAAAAGCTTTATAAGCCAGAGGATTTAATTACAGGTGAATATGATAGCATGTGGGCTTATAGAGAGCATTTAGGGGTGGTTTTTTTTTTAGAATTAGCAAGGGGATGAGTTGATGGAGATCCTCAATCTTTGATGCACACGTAGTTATGACACGTATTGTTGCATCACTTGCTGCCTTGAGCACTAGGTACTTTGCTGTTGCTCGAATCTGCATCAGGCTGGCTGCTTCTCAAACTTCAGCATGCTGAATTCCCTGTTTTTTGTGCTTTGTTTTGGTTCAGTCAATCCTTCTCTTCTGACATCTACCACAGCCTTTTGGTCCTCAGATGTTGCTGGACTACAGTTCCCATGATTCCTGACCATTGGCCTTGCTGGCTGGAGCTGATGAGAGTTGTAGTTCAGTAATATCCGGGGATCCAAAGATTGGGAAAGGTTGGTCTGCTGCATAAGTACTGCTTATTAGAACTAATTCTCTTTCTGAAGTCCTTGGTGCAAACCCTGGAGGAGGCTGTGATGGGAGCAATGGCCTTGCCTCTTCATCTGTGTACAGATCTCGCATGGGACTCTTATTTATTATTTATTTTATTTATTTTATTAGATTTATATACCGCCTGACTAGCATTAGCTCTCTGGGCGGTGAACAACAGAATATAAAAATACAAAACGTCTCAGATCTCATAATAAATACAGCATAAACATATATAAAACAAGAAATCAAAAACAATTACAACAAAATTTAAAACTAAAACGAGTTACATATTAAAACGCCATAGCAAAGAGGCAAGTCTTAACCTGGCGCCGAAAGGAGAGCAGTGTCGGCGCCATACACACCTCTTCGGGGAGACTGTTCCACAGTTCAGGGGCCACCACTGAGAAGGCCCTAGATCTTGTCACCGTCCTCCGAGCCTCCCTATGAGACGGAACTCGGAGGAGGGCCTTCGATGTGGAGCGTAGTGTACGAGCAGGTTCATATCGGGAGAGGCGTTCCGATAGGTATTGTGGTCCTGTGCCGTATAGGGCTTTATAGGTCAAAATCAGCACTTTGAATCTAGCCCGGAAGCATATTGGCAGCCAGTGCAAGCGAGCCAGAACAGGTGTTATGTGTTCCGACCGCCTGGTCCCCGTTATTAATCTGGCTGCCGCATTTTGGACAAGCTGTAGTTTCCGAACTGTCTTCAAAGGCAGCCCTACGTACAGCGCATTGCAGTAGTCCAGTCGTGAGGTTACCAGAGCATGTACGACTGATGTTAGGTCCTTCCTGCTCAGATAGGGACGTAGCTGGGCTACCAGCTGAAGCTGGTAGAAAGCATTCCGTGCCACCGATGCCACTTGGGCCTCAAGTGACAGGGAAGGATCTAAAAGAACCCCCAGACTACGAACCCGGTCCTTTAGGGGGAGTGTAACCCCATCCAGGACAGGGTGTATATCCACCATCCGATCCGGGAAACCGTTCATCAGCAGCATCTCAGTCTTGTCTGGATTGAGCCTCAGTTTGTTAGCTCTCATCCAGTCCATTATCGCAGTCAGGCAACAGTTCAGCACATCGACAGCCTCACCTGAGGAGGATGAAAAGGAGAAATAGAGCTGTGTGTCATCAGCGTACTGGTGGCAATGCACTCCATAGCTCCTGATGACTGCACTCAACGGCTTCATATAGATGTTGAAAAGCATGGGAGACAGAACCGAACCCTGCGGGACTCCACATTGCAGAGCCCACAGTGTCGAGCAATGTTCCCCAAGCACAACCCTCTGGAGACGACCCACTAAGTAGGAGCGGAACCACTGCCAAACAGTACCCCCGACTCCCAACTCTGCAAGCCTCTCCAGAAGGATACCATGGTCGATGGTATCAAAAGCCGCCGAGAGATCAAGGAGGATCAACAGAGTTACACTCCCTCCGTCCCTCTCCCGACATAGGTCATCATACAGGGCAACCAAGGCTGTCTCAGTGCCGAAACCAGGCCGAAACCCCGATTGAAACGGATCTAGATAATCAGTTTCATCCAATAGCGCCTGGAGCTGGCCAGCAACCACTCGTTCCAAGATCTTGCCCAGGAATGGAACATTTGCTACTGGTCTGTAGCTGTTGAAATTTTCTGGGTCCAAGGAAGGTTTTTTCAGGAGTGGTCTTACTGCTGCCTCCTTCAGACAGCCCGGGACCACTCCCTCTCGTAAAGAGGCATTTATCACTTCCCTGGCCCAACCAGATGTTCCATCCCTGCTAGCTTTTATTAGCCAAGAGGGGCAAGGATCTAGTACCAATGTGGTTGCACGTACCTGTCCAAGCACCTTGTCCACGTCCTCGAGCTGAACCAACTGAAACTCATCCAGTAAAACATGACAAGACTGCGCTCCGGACGCCTCACTCAAATCATCTGCTATAAACTGGGAGTCTAAGTCCCGGCGGATGCATAAGATCTTATTCTGGAAGTGTCCAGCAAACTCATTGCAGCGGACCATCGATAACCCTACCGTGTCCTGAGGGCAAGTATAGAGTAATCCTCGGACAACTCTGAAAGCTCCACTGGGCGGGAAAGAGATGCCTTAATAGTGGCAGCGAAATATTGTTTTTTCGCCACCCTCACCGCTTCCAAATACTGCTTAGTGGAAACACTTACCAGCACATGATTGCATCCATCGGGGGTTCGTCTCCACTTCCGCTCAAGCCGTCTCCTATCTTGTTTCATCGCTCTCAGCTCCGGGGTATACCACGGAGCTGTATGAGCTCTACATAGGAGAGGGCGCGCAGGAGCGATCGTATCAACAGCCCGAGTCATCTCCGCATTCCACAGTTCAGCCAGGGCTTCGACAGGAGCGCCAGTCTTATCAGCCGGAAAATCCCCCAGAGCCCTTTGAAAACCTTCAGGATTCATTAGTCTCCAGGGGCGGACCATTTTAATAGGTCCCCCACCCTTGCAGAGGGGAAAAGCCACTGTAAGTCTAAACTTCAGCAAGCGGTGATCTGTCCATGACAACGGGAGAGATGTAAAACTCCCCACATCCAGATCACTATCCCCATGTCCAGTTGGAAAGACAAGATCTAGAGTATGCCCCGACACATGTGTGGGGCCGCTGATACATTGAGACAGCCCCATGGTTGTCATGGAAGCCATGAAGTCCTGAGCCGCCCCAGATAAAGTAGCCTCAGCGTGGATGTTGAGATCTCCCAGTACCAATAGTCTGGGGGATCTCAACAGCACCTCCGAGACCACTTCCGTCAGCTCAGTTAGGGAAGCCGTTGGGCAGCAAGGTGGGCGGTACACCAACAAGATTCCCAGTCTGTCCCTCTGACCCAATACTAGGTGCAAACACTCCAGACCAGTAACTGCATGGACATGGTGCTTGATGAGTGAGATGGAACTCTTTATAGACCACAGCGACCCCACCTCCCCGACCCTCGGATCTATCATGATGCTGAACCAAGTACCCTGGTGGGCAAAGCTGAGAGAGACTAACTCCTCCCTGCTCACCCACCCAGGTCTCGGTTATACATGCCAGATCGGCTGGCTCATCCACAATCAAATCATGGACGAGGGAGGATTTATTTTGTACCGACCTGGCATTTAAAAGCAGCACCTGGAGATCCGAGAGTTGGCTGATAGGACAACCGACAACCCTGCGGGTGTGAGAAGGACCGGAACAAGGCACACCCATTACATGTCTGGGCCGCATTCCCCTTACCTGGCATGTCCTTCTTGTGGAAAGCTGCATCAGCAGATCTCCACTGTAGTTAACATCAGTTGGTCCTTGTAGGTCCTGAAGCTTCAGGAGGCAAATGAGAGAGATGTTGTTGTGTGAATGGCTGCAGTGAAGGGTTGCCTGTGTGAGACCTACCTAGCTCTGCAGAGCCAGCTTTGGATGGTTCCCCCCTTTATTTATTTATTTATTTATTTTTATTTAATTAAGCTTATATACCGCCCGACTAGCAACAGCTCTCTGGGCGGTGAACATTAAAAATACAATAAAAATAACACAAAACTGTACACAAAACTGTACAATCTAAAATCAAAATATAATAATTTAGAATTAACAGGAATTAAAATGCCTCAGAGAAGAGAAAGGTTTTAACCTGGCGCCGAAAAGATGATAGTGTCGGCGCCAGGCGCACCTCCTCGAGTAGACCATTCCATAGTTAGGGGGCCACCACTGAGAAGGCCCTAGATCTTGTCACCACTCTCCGGGCTTCCCTATGAGTTGGAACCCGGAGGAGGGCCTCCGTAGTAGACCGTAGTGTACGGGCTGGTTCATATCGGGAGAGGCGTTCCGACAGATATCGTGGTCCCGCGCCGTATAAGGCTTTATAGGTAAGTACCAACACTTTGAATCTGGCCCGGAAGCATATTGGAAGCCAGTGCAAACGGGCTAGCACAGGTGTTATATGCTCAGACTGCTTAGTTCTTGTTAGCAGTCTGGCCGCCGCATTTTGCACTAGCTGTAGCTTCCGAATCGTCTTCAAAGGTAGCCCTACGTAAAGCGCATTGCAGTAGTCCAGACGCGAGGTTACCATAGCATGTACCACTGATGAGAGGTCCTCCTTACTCAGATAGGGACGTAGCTGGGCTACCAACCGAAGTTGGTAGAACGCATTCCGGGCCACCCAGGCTACATGAGCCTCAAGTGTGAGGGAAGAGTCTAAGATGACTCCCAGACTACGCACCTGTTCCTTTAGGGGGAGTGTAACCCCATCCAGGACAGGGTATATATCCACCATCCGATCAGAGAAACCATCCACCAACAGCATCTCAGTCTTGTCAGGATTGAGTCTCAGTTTGTTAGTTCTCATCCAGTCCATTGTCGCAGCCAGGCAACGGTTCAGCATGTCGACTGCCTCACCTGAAGAAGATGTAAAGGAGAAGTAGAGCTGCGTGTCATCAGCATACTGATGACAACGCACTCCAAAACTCCTGATGACCGCCCCCAGCGGCTTCATATAAATGTTAAAAAGCATGGGAGACAGAACCGAACCCTGCGGGACCCCACATTGGAGAACCCACGGTGTCGAGCAATGTTCCCCAAGCACTATCTTCTGGAGACGACCCGCTAAGTAGGAGCGGAACCACTGCCAAGCAGTGCCCCCAACTCCCAACTCCGCAAGCCTCTCCAGAAGGATACCATGGTCGATGGTATCAAAAGCCGCTGAGAGGTCAAGGAGAATCAACAGAGTTACACTCCCTCTGTCTCTCTCCCGACATAGGTCATCATACAGGGCAACCAAGGCTGTCTCAGTGCCGAAACCAGGCCTGAAACCCGATTGAAATGGATCTAGATAATCGGTTTCATCCAATAGCGCCTGGAGCTGGTCAGCAACCACACGTTCCAGGATCTTGCCCAGGAACGGAACATTGGCTACTGGTCTGTAGCTGCTGACATCCTCTGGGTCCAAGGAAGGTTTTTTCAGGAGTGGTCTCACTGCCGCCTCTTTCAGACAGCCAGGGACCACTCCCTCTCGTAAAGAGGCATTAATCACTTCCTTGGCCCAGCCAACTGTTCCTTCCTTGCTAGTTTTAATTAGCCAAGAGGGGCAAGGATCCAGTACCGAAGTGGTCGCACGAACCTGTCCAAGCACCTTGTCCACGTCCTCGAACTGAACCAGTTTTTTAACCTTTCTATTCCTGCTCTGAGCCTGATAGGACAGGAGGTGCTTCTATTGTTAGGCCTCTGGTTCTGTGATTCATTACTGACAGAATAATGGATCTTCTCCTTCCTTCATTAGTCTCCTTCAATCACACCACTTAACTCTCAGGTTCCAGGCAGCCTCCTTATTCATAGAATCATAGAATAGTAGAGTTGGAAGGGGCCTATAAGGCCATGAAGTCCAACCCCCTGCTCAATGCAGGAATCCAAATCAAAGCATTCCCGACAGATGGCTGTCCAGCTGCCTCTTGAATGCCTCCAGTGTTGGAGAGCCCACTACCTCTCTAGGTAATTGGTTCCATTGTCATATGGCTCTAACAGTTAGGACTTTTTTCCTGATCTCCAGTTGAAATCTGGCTTCCTGCAACTTGAGCCCATTATTCCATGTCCTGCACTCTGGGACGATTGAGAAGAGATCTCGGCCCTCTGTGTGACAACCTTTTATGTACTTGAAGAGTGCTATCATATCTCCCCTCAGTCTTCTCTTCTCCAGACTAAACATGCCCAGTTCTTTCAGTCTCTCCTCATAGGGCTTGGTTTCTAGTCCCCTGATCATCCTTGTTGCCCTCCTCTGAACCTGTTCCAATTTGTCTACATCCTGCTTGAAGTGCGGAGACCAGAACTGAACACAGTATTCAAGATGAGACCTAACCAGTGCTGAATAGAGGGGAACTAATACTTCACGTGATTTGGAAACTATACTTCTGTTAATGCAGCCTAATATAGCATTTGCCTTTTTTGCAGCCACATCACACTGTTGGCTCATATTCAGCTTGTGATCAGCAACAATTCCAAGATCCTTCTCACACGTCGTATGGCTGAGCCAAGTATCCCCCATCTTATAACTGGGCATTCGGTTTCTTTTTCCTAAGTGTAGAACTTTGCATTTATCCCTGTTGAATTTCATTCTGTTGTTTTCAGCCCAATGCTCCAGCCTATCAAGGTCCCTTTGAATTTTGTTTCTATCTTCCACGGTATTAGCTATGCCCACCAATTTTGTATCACCTGCAAATTTGATAAGCATGCTCTGTACCTCCTCATCCAAGTCGTTAATAAAAATGTTGAAGAGCACTGGGCCCAGGACCGAGCCCTGTGGCACCCCACTCATTACTTCTGCCCAGTTTGAGAAGGAACCATTGATAAGTACTCTTTGAGTACGATTCTGGAGCCAGCTGTGGATCCACCTGATAGTTTTCCATCCAGCCCACTTTTAGCTAGCTTGCTAATCAGAATATCATGGGGCACTTTGTCAAAAGCTTTGCTGAAGTCGAGATATATTATGTCCAGAGCATTCCCACAGTCTGCAAGGGAGGTTACCCGATCAAAAAATGAGATGAGATTAGTTTGGCAGGATTTGTTCTTCATAAATCCGTGTTGGCTCCTAGTAAATCACTGCATTGTTTTCAAGGTGCTTACAGATTGACTGCTTTATAATCTGCTCCAGAGTTTTTCCACGGATTGATGTTAGGCTGACTGGTCTGTAGTTCCCCGGTTCATCCTTCTTGCCCTTGTTGAAGATAGGGACAACATTAGCTGTCCTCCAGTCATCCGGCACTTCACCAGTCCTCCACGATTTTGCAAAGATAATAGACAGTGGTTCTGAGAGTTCTTCAGCCAGTTCCTTCAATACTCTAGGATGCAGTTTATCGGGCCCTGCTGATTTGAACTCATTCAAAGTGATTAGGTATTCCTTGACCTATTGAAGCTCAAGCCCCAATTCTGCCCCTTCTACTTCATGTTTTCCGGGAGGGTCATAGACCCTTTTTTGGGAGAAGACTGAGCCAACGTAGGAATTGAGCACTTCTGCCTTTTCTTTGTCATCTATTATCATTTTGCCTTCCTCATTGAGTAGCTGTGCCACCATTTCTTTTCTCTGTCTTTTAGTATGGATGTACCTTTTTTGTAGCTTTTTTTGTTGCTTTTAGCATCCCTCGCTAACCTCAGCTCATTCTCAGCTTTAGCCTTCCTGACACCATCCCTGCCATTCCGTAATACCTGCCTGTACTCTTCCTTTGTGGCCTGGCCTTCTTTCCACTTCCTGTATGTGTCCTTTTTTGTTTTCGGGTCATCTCTAAGTTTTCTGTGAAGCCACATTGGCTTCTTCTTCTGTTTCCCCCTTTTTTCCTTGTTGGAATTGCTTGCCATTGTGCTTTTAGAATTTCCTTTTTTAGAAACTCCCACTCATCTTGGACTCCTTTTCTCATTAGGGTTGCTTGCCATGGAACCGTACTTACAATTGTTCTGAGTTTATTGAAATCAGCTTTCCTGAAGTCCAGGGTGCACATATTGCTTTGCTTCTGTTAAAATCAAGAATTCAAGTATGGTGTGGTCACTTTCCCCCAGAGTTCCCGTAACTGCCACTTCATCCACCAAATCATCTCTATTGGTTAGAATCAAGTCCAGGATAGCTGATCCTCTGGTTGCTTCCTCCACTTTCTGTAGGAGAAAGTTATCTCCAACACAAGTCAGAAATTTCTCGGAGGGGCCGTGTTTGGCAGAATTTGTCTCCCAACAGATATCGGGATAATTGAAGTCCCCCATTACTACTACATTGTGACTCCTCGAAACATTGGCAATTTGCTTTTCAAAAGTTACATTCTCGTCTTTTCCTTGATTGGGTGGTCGGTAGTAGATTCCAAGTACCACATTCCTTTTATTACTTGCCCCATTAATTTTAATCCAGATACTCTCGGTGGAGCTACCAAGCTTATCTTCCTGAATTTCTGTGCAGGGATATATATTTTTAACATATAGCGTGACTCAACCTCCCTTTTTATTCCTTCTGTTCTTTTTGAACAAGTTATATCCTTCAATTGCTGTATACCAGTCATGGGAGTCATCCCACCAAGTTTCAGTTATACCTATCAAGTCGTAATTTCCCTCCTGTATGAAGAGTTCAAGTTCATCCTGCTTGTTTCCCATGCTCTGTGCATTAGTATTCAGACATTGAAGATCATGTGATTTATGGCTTGGCTTCCTTACTACTTTTTTCTGAGGACTGTTACTGGGCCCTATTAGAGCCGGTGTCTCTGTTCCCATTACTGTGCACAAGCCTTCACCAGTCATTACCACCAAGTTTACATCTCTCTCCCCCTTTCTACTGCTCCTTTTACCATATTTATGCTTTCAAGTTTTTCTTTCCTCTTTCTCCCTTAAAATCCACCTCTGTCCAGAGAGCTGGTATAGCATAGTGACACAGTGACTGAAGTCTCTGGTTCGACACTTGCCCCTGTATTGAGAAACATGGGGGGGCATGTTATAATATGCAACATGGAGGATTATAATACTAATTTACCTTACAGGGCTGTTGTAAACATACCTAGGTAATGTGTGTAAAGTGCTTTGAACACTTGAAAGCACTATCCAAATGTTAAGTATCATTGTTATCATTATTTCTTCCTTGGCTCATCCTGGAATGCTACCAGAGGAGGAAATTGGTCTGTTGTATTTCTTTACAACAGCAGCTTTGCCCTCATGCTCATGGGCCATTTTCCATAGTCATAGGGTAGTTGTGCTGAAACCCTTAATGACCACAGTTGAGAAACACTGATATAGTTTGCACATAACACTAAGCCAAACCATGACTTAGTGCGAACAAGCAACTGTGTGGTTTTTAGAGTGGTGATCATGGTTGCCGCACTCCTCCCTTGGTCCAATTGCTGCTGTGCTACCTGGGACTAAGCTATGGTTTGGCTCAATGGTACATCTGAACCCAGGCTCATGGTTTGTCTCCCTCAAGATAATACATGAGCAGAACTAACCTTGGTTATATTGAATGAGATGACCCATGAGCTGAGTTTGGATGTAAATTGAGTTTGGATGTAAAATGCTGCTTGGCAGGGCTTCAGGTAGAGCATAGCAGCTGCAATGCTGGGAACCTGCTCGTTCATGATATGCAATGTATTGGCTTAGCACAGCGTGCAGATTGGGTCACTGAAGACCCTGAGTGCAGGCACATGTCTAAGCATATTTAAATGTACTTTGTAAAATGAAAAGTGGTTCTTAGCCTTGTACCCTTCATCAAATCCTACCCGCTGTCTTCCAGTAGAGATATGCATCCTCTTAACAGGGTATTTTTCACATAAAGTGGGTTTCTGATTCAGGGGTCACTGTGGGTAATAAAAGACCTATCAAATTCTCTTCAGTCCCATTCCCACCCCTTTCTTAATGCTGAAAGAGGAGTAACCGTGATTCTCATGATAATCTAAGCCAGGGCTAATTGGTGAATGGAGTATGACCTCCTAAAACAGGACCTTTAAAAGAATATAAAATAAATAGTAATGCTCTGACACAGAAAAAAGCGATCTAACTAATTTAAGCCTAAGGCCAACTTGGAAACAGACAGTCTGATGGAATCATTACTGGCAAGTTAGTAATGGATAATTCTGTAAAGAAACAGCACCCCCCCTTCCCAGACTGTACGTGGTATGGTTGTGGTTGGCATAACAAATGTGTGTGTGTTAGAATTGCTTATTAATACAGTATGCTTTTTTAATAATATGTTTTTAACCCTTTTTTAAAAGATTTTTTAAAGCTTTTTTAAAAAAATGTTTTTAACATTGTTTTGTTTTAATGTATGTTAAGGTCTGTTTTTATGATGTTTTAAAGTGTTTTGAGTACTTTTGTTTGCAGCCCTGGGCTCCTTCTGGGAGGAGGGCGGGATATAAATCAAATAATAAATAAATAAATAATAAATAAATAAATAAATAGCAAGTTTAGTTAATAGTTGATACATAAGGAAAATTAGCTGCACCATGTTGAAAGGAGAAACTTAAAGCACAATCCCACATGGGCTGGCTCAGAAGCATATCGTGACATACTTCTGAGGACACATGCTTATTATCATGATGTTAAAAGAGTCATGACAACATTTGTTTCTATGTTGTGATTACAAGAAAAACAGATAATCCTGTTTTCCTAACCGCAATTGCAAAGTGTTTTTATTTAGAAATAGCTTTTCACTCTAAAGGACAGTTTGCATTTGTGATAGCATATATTTAAATGATAAATGAAAAATGCATGTCCATACATTCAGGTGACTTTTTAGATTATAAAATTACTGAAAAAATTAATTGGCTGCCAATTTGCTACCAGGCCAGATTTAAGGTTTTAGTATTGGCTTTTAAACAACGCAGGACCAGGTTTCCTGAGAGAACGCCTTCTCCCATACAGTCCAGTCGTCTTCAGAAGACCCTCTTAGCTGTGCCACAACCTAAAGATGTCTACCTGGGAACAACCAGAGAGAAAGCCTTTTTTGTAGTGGCTCTTGTACTCTGGAATTGCCTCCTCCCTGAAATAAGGCATACCTCAAGACTGTTACAGGTTGGATGGATGCTGAAGACCTTTTTGTTTACCTTGACTTTTGCTGGTCTGTGATGCCTACCAATATGGTTGTTGTTTATCTGATTCCTGATTTCCCCCCCTGATTTTAATCATATTGTATATTTTGTATTTGTATTTCTTAAGATTGTGCACTGTATGGAAAAGCTTGCTTGACAGACACTGTATAAATATTTTTGATAAATAGTTGATTTGATGTTGCAAATCTATTTTATTTCCTTCCCTTTAGAGAGCAGGTTCGGTTCAATGGATTTGGAATTTTTGTATTCATTGTTTATCCGGGGGCATTTGTTGATCTATTCACCACCCACTTGCAACTCATTTCTCCAATCCAGCAACTAAGAATATTTTGTGCAGGTAAATAAGTTGCCATTGTTAATGTTGAAGCATAACTTGTGTTGCAGATGCAAAGTGCAAGGATGGTTTTTTATGCAGTATGTTTTTACGTGTGAACCTTTTTGCTTTCAGAAGTGTGATGGTGGCCACTGTTTGAAACTTGATGCTTATCTCACCTAAATCCTGAATCTTACTTCATTGCTTTCAGTAGAATTGCTAGTTTGATAATTTCAGTCTTGTAGGGATGGCTGAAGGTATTTGTTTGGCCGTCTTGCAGAAATTAAGGGACATGCCAGTGAATGAGAGGTGTCTCATTTCCATCTTCTTAGGTTACCAATCTGGCCTTTTAATGGATCCTGCATAGCTACATGTTTTCCCTGGATTTCAACATAATATTTCAAGGAAATATTTTTTTCTGTCAATGGCTGCATTCCCTTGAGGGTAATCTGTTGCACGTGTTGGTACTGGGTGGAGCCGAGTTTAAAAATGTTCTGGATTAACTCATCCAGAATAAAGACTGCCCTGCTTCAGTTTTACCTTGGGTACTTCAGATTAGAATTCCTAATCCTATGTAGGTCTACTCAGAATTAGACTGGACTTGATGAGGTTACTGTCAAAATAGTATACAGAGGATTGTGTGTGTGTGTGTAGCAGACCAGTGCACCTACTGTTCTGGAAAGTAAGTGAAAGCAGTTCCTAATTCCTTTCTGACTTCAGTGTGCTACACACACAGCAGAAGCCTACCTATTTGTTCTTAGCGTTATGTGCAAACTATATTGGTGTTTCTCAGCTGTGGCCGTTAAGAGTCTCAGCACAACTGTTTTCAAACAGTTGGGAGAAACACTTCTTTCTTAAAACTTAAGGAAAAGGTTTTTTAAAAAATATATCAAATGAAAACTGCCCCTTCCAATTATTCTGAAACGACCATAGAAAGAAGGAAAAATGCTTCAGAAGCCAGGAAAAATAAGGAGGAAATAAACAGGAAAGAAGGAACACTGATGGGAAGGAAGAATGGGGCAGTTTCAGAAGGCACCAGGGGTTGCATAATATGATTATTGGTTTGATGGCTCTAGACATCAAGCCTGATGGATAGAGAAATTATAAGGCCCTTTGGCTAGTAAGCCAACGCATCACAAAACTTTATGGAAATATTTAGTGTAGCAGCGCAACTGAGGACAGAATTTGTTACCTTTCTCCTTGTCTTCCTACAAGTGAAAGATGGATCTACTCTGCCTTGTTGAAAAATAAGCACACACAGAGCTTTCTAAGGATATTATATTTTTGCTGTCATTGAGCTAGAGTTTTCTGTTGCCAAGCAGTCAGTTCTTCTGATTCAGCAACAGCAGATGTGCATATACATCAGCATTTCCCAATTGGGTGCCCTGCAGATGTTTTGGACTACAACTCCCACTAGTCCTAGAGAATGACTCATGGAAATTGGGTACCTAAACATCTGGTGTAGGTTAATCCTTTTATGAGCATACAAGGTGCTGCAGATTGGTAGGATCTCTATCTATTTTCCCACCTAATCCTAGCATGGATTGAGAGATCCTCCATAGAAGTAACCTGCTATGCTTGTCAAGTTCCTGCCACCTTCTCCCAGGTGCAGAGCAAAAAGGAAACTAGTTGCCTCTTTCTTCTTCCTAATGATTATCTGTTTGGTGGGGAAAAGGCAGGAGGCAGATCTAGAAGTGCTCCTGGGCTGTGTCCCTGCACTCCTTCAAGCTTCATATATCAGGGTCTATAATCAAAACTATGAATGTTGTGGACAACATGTGCATTTTTAAGTTATCACCATGTAGCACTATAAGAACAATAATAGCAACTATGGGTTTTTCATTAAAAAAACAGACATGCTTATTGTGGAACACAATCTGTCTTGCGAATTGAAATTGACCGTTAAAAGCAAAATTGTTGGGATGGTTTCAAATGGAAAATAAAATTGCTCAGTTCACCCATTTAATTTGAGCTTTTGTGAATATTTTACTTACGAGTGAGGAGGATTAGTGTTCTGGCTGAATTTATGTGCCAATTTAGTTTTAAAATGTGATTTAAAACACTCTAAGGACAAGCTTTTTTTATATTATTATTAAAGCAATGGAAATGTAGACAAATCCTTAGCTACACGGTTATAAACAGGCCGGTTTGTTTTACTTTCTTCATGGCAACTCAAAACCTCAAGGAAATCCCAAGAAATAAAAAGGTTGACTGATGCACAAGGACGATGTAATACCATATTCACAGCTAGCATCTATCATCAGGTTTAATTACTTTTGTCTTCTCCAATAACTTGTTGGTTGAAATGTGAAACAAGAATTACACTTCCAGCCAGAAAAAATATTATATGAAAAAGAAGGGCGTGCTAATGTGATTTGTGATACTCTCTTTGTTGACCTTTCACAACGTGTATTGGTAGGGCGAGGCTTTTTGTTTGTTTTCTTTTGCGAGACTATATTTGCAAAAAGAAATTGCAAAGCAAAACTGTACCATGCCAAGCAAGGATTGCTTACATGTGGCCTTCCAGATGTTTTTGGACTACAACTCCCGCCATCCCTGACCATAGGCCATGCTTGCTGGGGCTGATGGAAGTTTGAGCCATAAAACATCTGGAAGGCCATTGGTTAGCCTCCTCTGAAGTAGGGCCATTCTGTTTATATTGAACCCTTTTGCTACAGCAATTTTAGCACTTACCTGAAAGCAAGCCCCATTAAAATCAGTTCTGTAGTAGTAGTAATAATAATTATAATACTTAGCACTTATTTGTAGCAATTTGTAGCAACTTGTATGGATGGCTCCATGTCAGTGGAGCATTGGAATCTGCTCTGAGTTTTAGTCCAAACTTTCAAGAAGCTGTCCAAGGCCTTGTAGCTCCTTGAAAGACCTAAAACTCAGAGTGGATCCTACTGCTCCACTGACATGGAGCCATCAGCCGCCTGACATGGAGCCACCAGTCTCTGCTGATGGGTGGTAGCAAATGCACTTGTTCTGTTAGGACAAGGAATTATGCTTGTGCAACAGACCTCCTCCCTTCTCTTCCACATGTGCCCTTAACGCTTTCCAAATCTGCTCCAAATTTGGGGGAAAACCCCAGAGCAGATTTAGGGTGAGGAGGAGGAAAAGTTCTGTTGTGCAAGGATAAATCCTTGTGCTAATGAAACAAGTGACTTAGTATACTTTGTATACAAGCCTATATATATTAATATATATTCACTAACATGAACAACAACCCTGTAAAGTAGGTTCGTGTTATCCTTTCCACATTGCAGATGGGGACTGAGGCTAAAAGATATGGCTTGGGCAATTGAGTGAGGTGAGATTTAAACAAGTAACTTTCTGGCTCATGCTCTTGGTTTCTACAGCAATCCAGTTCTCAAATAGACTTCCTTTTCCAAATAAACATATGTAGTGTTGTGTAGTAACATATGAAATTTCCATATCCGTGCCCTTGTTAGGGCTGGATTGGTTCTGCATGAAGGAAACAGCTATGGCATCCAAAAGTGATGAAAGTATGCAGTTTTTATTGTTAGCCCTTGCTATTTATTCTGTCCTTCTAAACAATGTTCTGCTGATGTATTGAAAGTCATACAATCCCTTTTACAGGATTAACTTGGGCTGCTCTATTCATTCATTCACACTTTAATCTTGCCACTTGGGATACTTTATCACTTTTATATTGCCAGCACAGCGATCACCCCTTTGTGTTTGAGGCTGTATTGGATCCCATTTATTATTTGGTCTTTCGTACTGTTGCCTTGTGCATTGTTTATTAAGCACTGTGTGGCATTGACTTTGGAAGGATTGCCAGGTACAGCCCTAATTACAGGTGACATTTTACAGCACAGTCCTAACCAGTCTACCCAGAAGTAAGTCCTGTTGAATTCAATGGGACTTAAGCCCAGGTAAGTAGGGTTAGGATTGTACAGTCGTGGTCTCTGAGATCTTAACTTTATATTAAGTCTTGAAGCAGAACTTATATGGTTTATTCTTCTGTACTTAACAGTGTGTCAATGTAGAAAATTTAGAAACCGGTCATATATTAAGATTCTGTTTCATCTGTTGTTCCTCGCATAGTTAGCCAGTATTTGAGTTTTGCTTTTCTTCTGTCTTTGTAGGAGTCTGGCATAACTTTGTGCTTGGAGTTGCAAGTCTTGTGGTTCTTTTCTTCCTGCCAGCTATTCTTTTTCCATTTTATTACACTGGCGCAGGGGCACTTGTCACTGAACTCACCGAGGTAAGATCCATGAATCACTCAGTGTTTAGGAAGAATATTCTGTAATCTATGAAGTCAAATTCTGCAGTTCTTCTTGCCTATCCAAAAGTATTCATGTGCTGGAAAATTGCTTCTTTGGTAGCGATGGACGTGGAGCCCGTGGGGCTGGGTGAAATTATTCATCCTTTTCTGTAACATGGTACTAATTGCTAATTTTTCCACTTGATCTGTTCAAAGTGTCCTAGAGTCTGAAAGGGTATGCTGCTATAACTGTAGCTTCCTTAGATAATTCATAGTAATGATAAATCCTGGTGCTAAGACTATGGATGAATAGCAGACAGCATAATGGGACTGTGCCAATTCCCTCTGGCCGAGTCGCTGCTGCGTATTGGGACCGGGGGGGAGGTGCGGGGGGGGAAGTTGCTACAGTGCATTAATGTGAAAACCTTAAGATTGTGGGATATCAAATTAGAAGTCTTCATAAGTAAAGCAAAGGGCCTGAAAAAGAAACACCCCAGCAGAATCAGATACGCATCCATTCTAGTCCATTTTGCAAGGTAAGATATTGTTTAGGTGTGTTTCTTGGGGCATTTGGAGGTAAATGGCACAAAAACTGATACCAAAATGGACTTTTTCCTGTTAAGGCATTTGGATAACTGAGATGCAGCATCTCATCTTCTGTATAAGTTTTTGGTTTTTTCTTCATATCTTACTATGAAAGATTACTATTGCTAGTTCATGAAATCCACAGTGTATGTTGTATCTGTCTGCACATCTATAATGCTATTTGCTTTTTTAAAAAATATATTCTGTGTTCTATATTTGGGAAGAACGGCAAGAGATTTAAGAGATCTAGGCACTATTCAGGACAGGGTGCATACAAGTGTTTCAGCTTAATATTTGATTGTATTTAGGACTCTCCTGCTAATGGGCCCAGAGGCCTTTTTGTTGGCGATCTTGTTACCAGTCTGCAAGACTGTTCAGTTCATAGCGTTGAGGACTGGAATTCCTGTCTGAGAAAGATCTCTCTGAAGCCACAAACAGGCTATTGCATGAAGACATCAGTACTACAACAATTAAGCTACCCATCTAGAGGTATAGTTGTTTCTATACATTTTTAGGACCCACCCTATTCCTGTAATTTGTAATTTATTTTTAAACAGTTTTTAATATTGAATTTTAAATAGTTGTACCCTGCCCTGGGATCTTATGGTGAAGGGTGGGTAAGAAATCAAATATAAAAATACATTGTAGGTTATTATTAGTAATTTTAAGGATTACATTTAATTATGTTTTAATTGACTAAAAAGGTGCCCCCTCATTATTTGGTTAACAGACTTTTTTTAAAAAAAGGGTTTTTTAAGTACAAGTTTTTATAAATTGAAGATGGAGAAGCACTATTTTAAAACAGGAATTCCCTCCTGTGTGAGAGAATGTGAAATGCTTCTTTTAAAATGATGCCTGGTGTGATACATGTGTGAATTGTTTTATAAACAAAGTATCCACTTTCTTTAGAATATTTCCCCCTTCAGTGAATATATGGACATTTAATCAGTTGATTGATTCATCTTGATTAATTGACTGAGAGTTGTTAAATCATGTGACTACATGCTGGTCCTTTATTTATTTATTTATTAATTAAATTTATTAGTCGCCCATCTGGCTGGTTGTCCAGCCACTCTGGGCGACGTACAAAATAAAAACATACAAATACATTAAAACATTAGAAATCTCAACAACAATAATAAAACCTAACCCACCCCAAAAGACTGCCTGAAGAGCCAGGTTTTCAAGGCCCGGCGGAAGCTCATCATAGAGGGAGCATGGCGGAGATCATTTGGGAGGGAATTCCACAGAGTGGGGGCCACAATTGAAAAAGCCCTCCCCCTAGTTCTCACCAGTCTAGCTGTTTTAACTGGTGGGATAGATAGGCGGCCTTTTGAGGCTGATCTTGTCGGGCAGCATCGCTGCTGATGCTGGAGGCACTCCTTCAGATAGACTGGGCTGAAACCGTATAGGGTTTTAAAGGTCAGAACCAACACCTTGAATTGGGCCCGGAAAACAACCGGTAACCAGTGCAACTCCTTTAGCACTGGAGTGATGTGAACTCGCCGACAGCTGCCTTTAAGCAGGCGAGCTGCCGCATTCTGTACCAGTTGCAGCTTCTGGACCGTCTTCAAGGGTAACCCCATGTAGAGCGCATTACAGTAGTCTAGGCGAGAGGAGACCAGGGCATGTACCACCGATGGGAGCAGATGATTGGGAAGGTAGGGGCAGAGCCTTCGTATCAGATGGAGTTGATACAGCGCTGCCCAGCTCACAGCCAAGACCTGAGCCTCCATGGACAGCTGGGAGTCAAGAATGACCCCCAGGCTGCGGACCTGGTCTTTCAGGGGCAGTTGTACCCCATTGAGCACCAGGTCAACATCCCCCAACCCTCCCTTGTCTCCCACAAACAGTACCTTGGTTTTGTCAGGGTTCAGCTTCAGCTTATTCCTTTCCATCTAGCCACTCACCGACTCCAGGCACTTGGACAGGGTTTCTACAGCCAACCTCGGTGAAGATTTGAATGAGAGATAGAGCTGCGTGTCATCTGCATACTGGTGACACTGCAGCCCAAATCCTCTGATGATAGCCCCCAGCGGCTTTATATAGATGTTGAACAGCGTTGGGGAGAGGATGGAACCCTGTGGCACCCCACAAGTGAGAGGCCAAGGATCCGAAACCTCATCCCCCAATGCCGCTCTCTGGTACCTATCAGAGAGGAAGGAACGGAACCACTGCAGTACAGTGCTCCCTATGCCTAACCTCTTCAGGCGGTCCAGAAGGATACTGTGGTCAACGGTATCAAAAGCCGCTGAGAGATCCAGGAGGACGAGGAAGGTGCATTCGCCCCTATCTAACGCTCTCCTCATATCATCCACCAAGGCGACCAAGGCCGTTTCAGTCCCATGTCCAGGCCTGAAGCCTGATTGAAATGGATCCAGATAATCCTCATCCTCCAAATGCACCTGCAACTGCTTCGCCACTGCTTCCTTGACCCTAACAATAAAGATAAGATTTGAATCATGTGACTGCCCTAGTTCTAGTTGCTCAGTTCTATAGCTTATGGCGTAATGATGGCGTTAACCTTTAAAGCCCTGAGAAGCTTGGGACCTGGGTACTTTTAAGGATCACCTTCTTCAATATTATGTTCCTGCTTGCATTCTCCGAACATCATCTTAGGCTGTGCTTCAGATTCCTCCACCCTGTGAGGCACAGCTGGCAGCAACCACAGGGTAAAGGCATTTCTGAGGTGATGCCTACCCTGTGGAAAACCTTGCCAAGGCAGTTGTGTTGGACTCCATCACTGTACTCTTTTAGGCTGATGGTTAAAAAAAATGGCCTTTGGCTGATTCTTTTTTCTGGTTTATCTCTAATGTTTTAGTTCTGATGGCTATCCTGGAATTTGTATTGGCGTTTAGGTGTTTATGTTAATATTTTGATCTTGTGATCAGGGTTGGAATGGGAGTTATTATATATTTTAATAATTATTGTGATCCTGGATTTGTCTTCAGTTTCTGTTGAAAATTAGTTTTTAAACTATTTAAATAAACACTGTGCATATCGTGCCTGTCTAGTGGATGCTTTCTTTGGCTGTCTGCTTAAACTGGATTAAAGCTAGATAACAAATTGATGAGTATTAGTAGACCAGTCCTGTGGTGTTAGTTTTATTTATTTTTTATTTATACGCTGTTGAAATGTAAAGTTGCCTAAGCTGTTTACAAAAAACATTATCAATATTAACATTATCAATAAAACAGTTTAAAACATTTTAAAGCAATTAAAACAGCTACTAATTAAAAAGATTAAAACAGATCAACATCTGAAAAGAATACAGCAAAGTCGCCTGCCTGATGTCAATAGGGAGGGAGTTCCAAAGAGTAGGTGCTGCCACACTAAAACAACAATTTCTTACAAGTGCAGAACCTTTGCAAAGGTATATATGAGAGCAAACTTTACCGTATTATTTTGACAATATTTCTCACCATGACATGAAGCTGTTGCAGGGGACTGCTATTCTTTTGAGGGGGACTGCATGGTGGTCTTTCTTTTCCCTGTGATTTCTGAAAATCTGATCATGAGTTGCATTTCTCTTTAGGTTTTAGAAGACTTGATGGTACTGTTGAATGTTGCAGTAACAACAGCCTCACGGACATCTGCTTTTCATACAGTAATAACCTAAACAGTCACCAGGTAAGTGACTAACAGTCAAGATCTGAACTGCACAAAGATACATGGTTAGCAGACACCACAAGTTCTGCTCTGAAATCTTGGATTTTGGCTTTCTAACTGAACTTGAAATATTAAACCAGTAGTACACGTATCACCCTTGTGACACAGTCTGTGTACTTGAGGAACTGAAATAATGAAAATAAATTAGTCGATGCTGATGACAGACATAGATCAAACTGATCAGTTCTGTGCTTTTACCCAGGAGATGCTTCCCATCCCACTTGATTCCTCTGACTATCCCCACATTTTAGGCTTGTCAAACGGAACAGAGATTGCCATTAATCAAGACTTGAGCTGTAGATAGAGGACAAGGTTAAACTGCTTAGTGTGGGCTTTTATCAAGATGTTGAAGACTTTCCAACCCGGACTGGTACAATAATTTTTTTTTCAGTGCTCATTTTTATCCAACCAATGATGTATGAATAGATTTAATGAACAGATTTCGAAGTATGGGCAGGGTGCTCTTTGCCTTTTAGCTCTTTTTGTGTTTGCCCCATTTCTTTCCTGCTTTTTATTGCTTGCAAAAAAGAGAGAAGTCTAGTGTTCTCCCTGTTTGTTGTTTATTATGTATATTGCTAATTTAAATGTTTTAAAAATAGTAGAGATATACATCAGTTCAGTTTCAAGGACGTTACACATTAGGATTGCTTAATATTCGAAGTATCTTTACATAACTCCACATATCTTTACATAACTATATGAATCCTGTCCTGCATGCAAGAACTGTACAAACACGTGCAGAATGCAGTGGCTAGGTTGATCAGGGTGGCTTCCTCCTGCATGCATATAATGCCTCTGCTGAGAGAGCTAAACTGGCTGCCAGTTAGCTACTGAACCAAACTGAAAGTTCGAGTACTGATTTTGAAGGCATTAAACAGCTTGGGACCAGGTTTTCTGAGAGAATGCCTTCTTCTGTATAGACCAGCAGAGCCACTATGAGCTGTGGAAGATGCCCGATTAACCACACCTCAGCCTGCCATGCCCATCTTACACTGGTGCAGAGGACTTCCTTTTTTCATGGTTATGCCTATCTTATGGAACAGTTTCCCTGTGGAGATCAAGCAGGCTGTGACTGTTGGACGTTTTTGCCAACAATTAAAACTGTACTTGTTTAACCTTGGCATTTCTCTGACCATTAATACCAGTTCCTGGTTACTGTGATTGATATTCTTAACTTCGTTTTATTGAGCGGTTTTAATGTAATATATTGTGGTGGTCATGGTTGTTTTTGTGAACTGCCTTGCTATTTCTTTTCAAAATGAAAGGCTCTTTATAAATTCTTTGAATAAATAAATATGAAGAAGACCTGTATACCTAGGAGTCCGTAGCTTAGTGTAAGTGGTAATGTATGACAGCTGTTCTCATTCTACATCTAGCTTGGTGAAGTCCAGGTTCGTTTAAAGAAGTCAAATGTAGTGAAAAAATGCTTGTAAATGTTCATAATCTCTAGCTGAATATTTATTCTAATATTTCAGGTCCAGTATGCCTGTCTGCCGGCACGGAAAGCTATTGAGGCCAGCCAACTTTGCCGAACTAATATGGATTGTCAGAAGGAGTTTGTTCCAAGTTTGTGTGTGACGCCTTCTCTAGAAAATCAAACTAGGCTCATTCGAGTGAAACATCTACCTCATATGGATATGCTATTTGTTGGACACCCACTGCACCTCCAGTATACAGGTTTGTATGATTTGGGGACTTTTTAAACAAAATTAAACATGTATGTACATAATATTCATAGGACAATTTGTTGGCACATCAGTGATGTAGCTTCTCTGGAATTCAGCCATAACCCCCCCCCCCCAGCACTTCGGCTGTGTGATATGGCAGAGTCCTTACTGGCTGTAGATGGCTTTTCAGACTGCTCCCTGATTCAGACTTGAAACTGAACTCCCTTGAGTACTTGCAGTAAATGAAGTTATGTAAGGCACAAGGACAGATTCTTATGAAACTTTCTGAACTTGCATATGTACTTATCAAAGTATAAAATATAACCTACTCAATCGTGAAGAATGCTTGAGCATAGAATTAGCTTGATTTTTAATCACATGCAGCTAACTTAGATGGGGCAACCTGGAAAGGATTGGGGCCACTGCTTCAAAGGTCTTTAAATTTTAAAGAAATATGTGCCTTATTCTATAAGCATACCTTTCATAACTGATGGTACAAATAATCTATACTTGGTTATGTATAAACAGATAATGCATGGCTCAGATATCTGAAAATATTGCTACCTAACATTTAAATAAATATGTCTTCACATCACGCTTTGATTTGGCCTCTATAGGCTATCTTTGTTTAACTTGTTTCTGTAATTTTTTGAAATCCTAATGTCTTAATAAAGTTTGCTGGGTGCTGACCCATGACAGGGCCTTTTTGATGACAGTTCCTCATTTGTGGAAAGCCCTCTGGTGAGGCATATCTGCCTCCTTCGTTATTGTTAACATTCAGAATGAATTTAAAAACATTCCTGTTTTCCCAGGATTTGAGGGCTGAAAGAAAATGTTCCTGGAACTTTGAAATTATTAGCTGTGAGGATATGTATTTGTTTTTAGATGTTCTTAATGTTATCAAATGTTTTTAATGGTTTTTTTTAACTTATTTTATTTTTAATTGTTTTCCTGCTTTGTTTGTTGTCCTAGCTCCTTTGGGAGGAATAGCAGGATAGAAATCTAATAGATAAATAAAAAAAGAAAAGAATTGAGCCCTGATTCTGGCAGAAAATTATAATCTTAATCAGACTTCTCTGAATAAATATTGAAATCAAACTATTTTCAGGGTACGCCTTTAGGTTTGAAAACACATCTCAAAAGAGCAGGGATAATGCTTTATCAGAACACAACAATGTGGCTTTTTCCTTCTCGCACTTTCACCTTCCTTACAATTATACTGCAGTCTGGACTTTCCTGTCTAGCTTGAGGTGAAACTCTGGCACAAAGTAAAATTAGGAGTATTAACACAATGAGCAGTTGGAATGGAATCCATTTCCTGTTTATGGCTGCCTTTTCTGCTGTCATAACTATGTCTGTGGTACTTCAAATAAGAGTACAGTCTTTGATAATAAAGAGTACAGTTATTCAATTGTAAAGTAATGACAAACACACCATATGTTTAGGCCTAACGTCTTCATAAAGTAGACCCCATTTATGTATGACTACGTAATCAATGAAAAGAGATATTGTACAGACTTAATAGTTGTCAATTGCCTTGGTGATAGTGTGGGGAAACAAAAGCTGTATTTATCATGAATGAAAGATCAGAAATGATACATGTTTGTATTGTGTCACAACCCTCTTCACCTTCATAACAAGCTTATAAAACTTTTTTTGTTCTTTGTTAAGTGAGTCTCAGCAGTTTTGTGCCTCGACACAGCTTTCTCAGTATCGACCTACCTGTGGTGATGGAAACATTTTGCAAGTATCCTTTGATATTTGTGTCAGCTTTTATAGTACTTATTTATGAGTATCTCCAATGCATAAGAGGATCTCCAAGGATGATAATTTTTTTTAAAAAAAAGAAATTGTTCTTATCTAGGTTGTGTTGATTTAGGTTTTTTAAAAAAAAGGTTTATTAAATGTATACATCACGTCCCACTAAGCAAATTCTGAAACTATATACTTGGCCCTTTAAGGGCTGGGAGGTGTTGGCTGCTTTAACTTGACCATTGGCAACAGTTGATGAAGCCTTATTGAGAAGTGAGAAGAGCCTTGTAATTCTGTGCACAGCCATGACTTTTCCCTATGTTGTAGTAGTGCTCAATTAATTGCCCTAGCTCAGTTATGGAGAACCTCTAGTCCTCCAGATTGTTGGACTCCAATCCTATTATTCCTGACCATTGCCCATGCAGGAATTCATGGGAGTTGGAGTCCAATAACATGTGGACGGCCGCAGGTTCCCCATCATTGCTGTAGCTGCTCTAACTGTTGAAACTGAAGGCCTTCTAAAATTTGACTAAATAGTTCATATGTACATGGCTGCTACACATGCTCAGTCCTCATTGGGCTTTTTGGGGGGGTTCCCTGGCCTTAGAATTTGTTCCAATATATGCAATCTTGGAACCCTCCCCGAAACCCCGCTAATCTCTGTCTTTTGTGTGTAGATGATCCTATTTTGGCTACCTAAAGAATGGCTCCCAAATAATGAGATTGATAGTATATATCAGGTGTAGGGAAACTTTGGTCCTCCTGATGTTGCTGAACCACAACTCCCATCATCCCTTGCTGTTGGTCATACTTGCTGGGGCTGATGGGAGTCGTAGTTCAGCAACATCTGGAGGGCCAAAGGTTTTCCATGGCTAATATATATAATTGATAAGCCTTTAACTTAAGGACAAGGGAAGTGTGGTGGGAGTATAGGAAACATTGAGTAAAAATGTTGAAGGTCATTTTCAAAAGTTGTTGAGTGATGCTGAGGTGACATCATCATACATATTTGTGGAAGTATATATTGTTGAGGAAAGATTAAAATATTGTGTGGGTGATACTTCCTGGGTTTTTAATTTTTTAAAATTTGTTCTTTTCTGTTACCATTCTATCTCTAATGTGGACAATGAATACAATTTCTGTTAATGCAGTGTGTGGTGAAATACTAACTTTCCAAAATTTAGAATCTACTGTATCTTATATTTTTATATAAGAGTGCAATCTTATTCATGCCCCTTAACTAATTTTTATCGAGGTACCTGATTTCTCTCTCTGGAGCACTCGCTGTCATCAATGCAGTCCCCTGTTTTGCTTTGGATGGTCAATGGATATTAAACTCTTTCCTGGAAGCTACTCTCAGCAAGTTGGTTGTTGAAAAACAAAACAGGGAGCTTGTTGGTTTTTTAATTTTGCTCTCTGGCAGCACACTTTTGGCTGCCAATGTAGCACTAGGACTTTGGGTTGTGACAGCACGATAGCATTTTAATTAATTTTGATAATTTATGCTAGCTACATAGAAAATAGTGAAAAGGTGTGTGTGAGTGTGTGGCGGGAGAAAGAGAGATAGCTTTAATCAAATTACTTTACAAGAAAGATGACTATCCTGTGAGCTGTTAAGTAATTTGATGATTGTGAGCTTAAAGGTTAAATTCTTCTTTTATTATTTGTGAAAACTGCATTGAAAAAGGAGGATTAGAGTAAGACTTGCTTTATTTTGATATTCAAACACGGTGGTTATTTAGTGTTAACCTCTTGTATGCTAGAAGGGATGAACTTTTGCTCTTTACATCTTTGATTCCAAAAAACGGTCACTTGTGGTAACTTCTGCCAAAAGCCTCTCCACAGGAAAAATACAGTCTTCTGAAAATGATATCAAATGTCACCTATACCATTTTCCAGCTGACTTGTCTCCAGTTTTATTATTCAGTTGTCTGCACACCATCAGCAGCTCCTTAAACATTTTTCCTGGGCCACGTAGCCTTGATTGGTTGTTTTCCAGACTAGAGACAAGGTTATGGTGAATTGGATGTGGCCTACAGGCCTTACTTAGCCAAACCATTATTCTGTCTTTTGAAAAGTATGTATATGGGACACAGGCAACCCGTACTCCCCCCCCCCAAAAAAAAAACTTTTTTAGTAAAGGTGTGATGGATGTATCAAGAACTTTCTGGAAGATAGCTGTACATTCCAGTTATGGCTAAAACATTTGGTTCCTACAATCATTCTTACTATTGAAGCAATATGGTTTGAGACTTGAAAGTCAAACATGTAGAGAAGATGACTGCATTTTGCCTGTTCAAAACTGAAACTTGCACATCTTGTGTGTGTGTGTGTGTGTGTGTGTGTGTACACAACACACACACAAACATGTCATTGAGAATCCTATCAAAATTTGTCTTCATCAGTAAACTGCTTCCATTTGTGTGTCTTTCTATTTTCCATATTTAACATAGATATTTCTAATCATACTATACAATTGTGGTCTCCCACTTGTGCATCAGACTTGACTGGTTCAAGTGGGACTTAGTCTTCTTCTTCTCCACCCTGCAGCCCCCTGTGCACCCTGAAACTCTGTTCCGGAGGGTTGGGAAACCCTCCAGAGCAGATGGGGATACGTATACAAGGGTTTGGATGAGGAAGGAGAGGAGAGGTAAGTCCCTTCTCATCAGCTGGTGGAATGTTGGATCTTGCCCACTGTGTAAGTTCCAGTGTCTATATTCTATCCATGAATTCTATTTTGCTGTGGAGTTGTGAATCAGCATAGCTAGAAGTGTCATAACGTTGAGGTATCCTTTGGATGTTCTCTGAGCCACTCACGGATAAGTGACTACGGCCGGGAGAACTTTTAAAAGGCATTCCAGCCATCACTGAAAGCTGTTCTTATGAATTTGAAAGGTTTGAGAGAAATATTGAATCCTCATTTTGTGCTTAAAATACACTGTTCAATGCTCTGTTCGTGAAGGAGGTTTCCTTCTCTTCTCTGAAAAGAAATGTTCTTTCTGGGTGTAAATAGGGATTTTCCTTTGCTTGCTTTGCAGATTTTCCCCCCTAGATGAAAATAGGCAACCCTTTGCTAAGAAGTTCTGGATTGTATCCAAACTGTGATCTTTTTTAATTGTTTCTGTTTGAACTGAATTGATAGGTTGATATTCACAATATCTTCTTTTTAAAGTTTTGTTTTCTTATCAATTTAGGTTTATATTTTAAAGTGTTTGCTCTAGGCAGATGGTGATTTGACCATGTTCCTCTATTTTATTACAGCATATATTGATCTGAAAAATATAATGGATGTGTTTATATGTTCAGATAACACTGGTCAACACTAATTTTATTGCCAATGATGTTTGATCGATTTTAGGGTAACTTTGTGTCGCTGAATATGGCATCGGTTTTGCTAGATTGGCTCTAGTTTTTGAGATAATGGATGCCCCCATTGAAAAACATAACAAATTCAAAAAATTTAATGGTCAGGCATAGCCTACCCACAAATGACATGGAAACTGTCTCAAATCATACAAGTAAACACATGAAATACCTAATGGCGTTGTATTCAGTACAATAACATTAAAACAAAGTAAGCTGATTCAGATAATTGCAATTAATGCATAGAAAAACGCTGTGTGTACGATTTTCTTTTATGTGGGGCATCAGGACAATCACGTTGGAGGCTCCAGCAGTAGTCTGCCATCATATGTCTGTCCCATCTGCTTTGATACCTTTCCTCCATCACCTTTATATCCTGATGGAACCTCTCCCCTTGTTCCTCACTAAAATCATCAAGATTATCCGGAAATCTGTCTAAGTGGCTATGGAGATAGTGTACCTTTATGCTCATATTAGTACCCAAATGTTTAAAGTTAGTGGGCATGTTTTGCACCAATTCTTCATAATTGTCTGCCTTGTGGTTACCCAAGAAGTTCTTGACAACTGAGACAAAACTGCACCAGGCAGAAGCTTCAACATCATTCATAAATTTAGTGAAATTCAAATCATTGACGAGTTTACGAATTTTAGGACCATCAAAGATTCCTGCTTTTAGTTTTTCCATAGTCAGTCCAAGGAACGTTCTACAAATGTATTTGAAGCAATCACCATCTTTGTCCAAGGCCTTAACAAATTGCTCCATCAGTCCAAGCTTGATATGGAGTAGTGGGAGAATGATTTTTTCTCTGACAACCAATGGCTTGTTAATGATGTTTGCTGCACCTACAGTCATGTGTTCCCTTGAAGGCCATGTCACTTTTTTCCAGTGATCTCGCTTTGCCCTACTATCCCACAAGCAGATGAAACAAGGGTACTTCGTGTATTCACTTTGCTGGCCAAGCAAGAAGTTCACCATCTTTAGATCAACACAAATAGACCACTGGTGCTCATGATAGCAGAGCTTCTGCAAGACCATTTTGATATTTTCATATTCTTCTTTAAGTTTTGTTGAGTGAGCAATTGGAAGAGATGCATAGCGGTTACCATTGTGCAATAAAACACATTTCAAGCTTCTGATGGAGCTGTCTATAAAAAGCCGCCAATCTTCTGGTCGATATTCCGGTAGTCCCACTTGGAGAAGAAGTCCAGTAATTGCAGTATACAAGTTCTTCATCTTGGCTGAAGTATGGAAGAAATCCCTCCTCTCTTGTCCGATAAGCTGTTATGTTAGCTTCCAGCTGAAGACAGTTCTTTTCCATTAGCCTGGATGCTAAAAGTTCAGATGCTTGCTTTGACAGACTGAGGTCTCGTATCAGATCATTGAGTTCCTTTTGGGAACTCAGGTGTTGAAAAGCTTTCTTTATATCCACTTCCAGGGCTACCGCCTGTGCTACACTCCACGTCCAGCATTTCTTCAACATCTGACAATGGAAGGTCAGGCAGTGAAGTAAACGCTGGTATGGGAACGTCTTTGCTGTGTGGCACAGGTCGCCTTGCTGAGTCCAAATCAGGATACTCCCACTTATGTTTCTTGTAGCGATTGAAGCCTTTCACATTCACAACACAAAAATAATCATCGTGATGGTTTTGCGGCTCTCTCCGCACCATAGGGACACCAAAGTGTAAACGTTTCCTTTCTCCATTTTTCCACTGTCGTAGGCACTCTACACAGGTTTTGCAAACCTTATGGGGAGCCCAAGACTTATCTTGATCTCCAAGCTTCACTCCAAAATAAGCAAGATATGCTTGTTTTACAAAGTCAGTGATGTTTTTTCTTTGTTTTTGCAGAGTGTATTCGCCACCAGGGCTGGCTCCAGGAATGCGGGGGCCCTTGGGCATTAGCCTGCCCCGGACCCTCTGCTTCCGTTCTGCGATCCAGCGGATCGCAAGACGAGCTTCGAACCGCCCGCCATCCCCAGCGCTTCACCTACCTTTCTCTGCTGTTCGCGCAGGGTTGCCATCAATAAAGATGGCGGCCGAGGTTTCTGTAAGGGACTGAAGCCTTTGCCACCATCTTGGTTGATGGCATGCAGCGTGCGCATTGCTGCCATCAACCAAGATGGCGGCAGAGGCTTCAGTCCCTTATGGAAACCTCGGCCGCCATCTTTATTGATGGCAACCCTGCGGGAACAGCAGAGAAAGGTAGGTGAAGCGCTGGGGATGGCGGGGTATGGCGGGCGGTTCGGAAGCTCGTCTTGCGATCCGTGGGATCGTGGAAGGGGAGCGGAGGGCCCCCCAGGGGCTCCTAGAGCTGCGGGGCCCTCGGGCCAGTGCACAACCTGGCCGCCCTTTGGAACCGGCCCTGTTCGCCACAAATGTAGCAGAATGCATTAGGATTGTTTAAGCAGCCTCTTCGTGACGAACTCATATTCCTCTTCAAAAAAAAAAAGTATCAATATGATATTATATGCAATGGATAAACTTGCAAAACAATGTTCAAGAATAAAAAGACAGACCAAACCCTGCTGCATATGTCAGCAGCTTCAGGTCGTATTGGGGTACAATCGTCATTTGAGGGGTATCCATTATCTCAAAAACTAGAGCCAATTCGGCAAAACTAATGTCATTTTTGGATTTAGCACCCCCAAAATACCCTAAAGTCAGTCAAACATCCTTGGCAACTAAAAAAAAATTTTTTTTTTGTTGGGCTGTGTAATTGGTGGGAAGTCTATTTTAAATATGTCATGCCACAAGAGCAGAATATACATTTAAATATAAAAATTAAGATGCCATTGCTAATTTATATTTCATTGTAAAAATCTGTATCAGATGGAAAAGTACAGTTTGATATTCAGAGAGATTGTACATAATTTAGACTGAAATCCTAGGCACACTTAATAGCCCCATTGAGTGAATGAGACTGTCTGCTGAGTACAGTAGTTTTATGATCACACTGCACAATTAATACTTAACTGGTCTCTTTAAGTGCCCAATCGTACTGTAAAGACTTCAGATGTAGTTAGAGTTAACATGTTTATTTCTATGGAATGATTGTGATGAATGTAACCATCTGATTAAATGTTTTCCTTGCTCTAGGTTTACAAAATAAACTTTTGATTTCGTTGGAAACACTGTTGTACACTGGCTTCACAGAAATGTTGCTTGTTTATAGACCTCAATATTGACAGTTTATGTCTGGACAATTGGCCCAATAAGGTGTAACATTAGATTTCCAAGGCCATTCAACACAGAGTTAGAAGTGATTTCAGTAGGCTTACATGTATCACACTCTTGAGTTAGTCTGTGTTAGATTTAGCTTGTGCAGTAAAACAAATTGTTCACCTTCTAGTATGAACACGATGCTGCTTTAGTGTTCTTTGTCAGAAAACTATTCAGCTTGAGCTGTGTTTTAGAACCCCTGTATTTAATGTGATCTCTACAGTCAGCCATAAGGTGCTTCTTGGTCAAGGCACAGTATCCAATTTATGTATGTGCAAGTCCTATTGGTATGAATGAAAATTGTGTTTGAGAACTCAGCTATGCTGTTTGCCACTAAAAACATTGGAACCGGTTCTAAGATAGGCTTTGGTTATCAAAAGAGATTTAAAATGTGAATGTACTGCCCTCAAGTCGATTCTGACTTATGGCAACCCTATGAATAGGGTTTTCATGAGGCTGAGAGGCAGTGACCGGCCCAAGGTCACCCAGTGCGCTTCATGCCTGTGTGGGAATTCGAACTCTGGTCTCCCAGGTCCTAGTCCAACACCTTAACCACTATAGCACACTGGCTCTCAAAAGAGATTTATGGTTGTTCTATTTACTGTTTTGACTTCTGGCTGAAGTTTAATAGCTGTTCTGTCCACATTTTACAAATAGCCACGAGCCAAGTATTATCTGTTACTCCTCTACAAATATTTAAATAATTTTCAATGCATATGCCAGTACTGGTATAAATTACAGTTATTCTGTTTAGGTGGTGGGGTTTCTGTTCATTTGTTTTTGTAAAATGGTGAAGGTCCAACAGTTTAAATGCCAGTGTTTAAAAAGGTAAAGAAAAAAAGAAAATCCAGTAATTTAAAAATGAAACAAAACACTGAGATCTCTATTTTGTTCTGCCTTTGAACTGCTGCTTTTCTGAAAAACAAAGTAATTAAATTTCTCTCTGATTCATAGAGGGTTTTACAGACAAAAGACCATTTGAAATGGTGTGCTGACTTCTCTAATAATCTTAGATATTTGACCTTGTAACTCACTTAAAAGAAACGATGTCTGCTGCTGATAGAATGTAATTGTTGTCTTGGCCCCAAGCAGTAACTAGCTATCCAAAGGAGTTTCAATAATTAACTAGTTTCCCTAAGCAGTTGACATACTTTGAATAATGCAAGATTTAAACTGCTTTTCAAGCTTCAGTGCTGTCTGCTCACATCAGTTTCAGTGTACTGGAGGAGGGAAGCTCAGGAGAGAAACATTCTGCAATGGAATAAATGTGAACCAAATGCTCAAACTGAACTTACATTATGAATAAACGCTAAGGATATTATGGCAAACCTGCCATCTCCATTGTGTCCTCAGGCAGATACAACCACAACAGTAAATTTATTTGGAGGCAAGTCTCAGTGGATTCATTGGGGCTTACTCCCAGATAAGAATGCATGGAGAGTTAAATAATTCATTTCTCGCTAGGAGACAAGTTCTGACAATGATCTCACTGGTAAGTTTCTGTCTGTTGCAGGCTTTCCACTTTTAATTCCTGATGTCCAGTGCCGAATTCTTATGCTGTTTAACAAGAACATGTCCAGTGGCCATTTTACCACATGGACCAAAACCAAGATTAAGATTTGCTAAGTGTGGAAAAGTGAATAAATATTATGTTGACTGGTTTGAAGGATAGCTGGACTAGATTTGATTACAGAGCCAGAGGTTTCCATGCTCCAATAGCCAGGGTTTTAATTACACATCTTTTAAAGCAAGTGATTAGTTTTAAGTATTGATAAATACTCCGTTTCTCTATTGTCACCTTGGATGACTGTTCTCACAAAAATCCCTGGACTTATCTGAAAGTGATTGCCAAGTAAAGTGACAATTGCCTCCTTTTTGTTTTGAATGTTGTAAATATTGCTAACGGCAGGAATTGTATTGTGTAGCTTTTATACTGCTCTTGAAAGCTGATGGTGTGGCAGGTATAAATGTGGTGCTCAAGGCATAAATATCTCCCATTTCCATGAAAGGTTTCTAGAAGCTGAAATAAAATGATTAAATAGCATTTAGTTGGTTCATAGCACTTTTTGAGACTGCCATTAGCACTGTAGGGTCCACATGTGGCTGTTTACCAAAGTTTTGCTTAGGTCAATAGTTTAGAAACTAGATATTCTTTGTCCTTTGGAAAAGAAACCATTGTGCTGTATTAGCATATGGCTTAGCTTTGGGATATTCTAGATTTAATAGAGCAGATCTCTTAAGCGACAGTGTCACACTCTTTATTAAATCAGGTATTGTTTTCCAAAATGAGTCTGGAATATTACTCTTTTAATATAATAAATGATAACTTGTACTGAAAGAATGATGAGTGGATCTTTAGAAGGATGGCTCTGCAAGATCAGAGTCAGGAAAAGCAAGATCCAGTGGTGGATAGCTATAAACAGGACTTTGTTTTAAGCAAAACATCAGATTAAAGCATTCCTTGGGAGATGAAACTGTATGTTCCAGAATAGCTGTGCCCATTTGGCTCATATCCTGAAAAGCATCATGTTAAAGACAGATTATAACTTTTGAGTCACGTATCCAAAAAAGGTCTTGCAGTCCCAAGGCCTAGAGGCATTCAGATGGGGGCCTGAAAGATGGTGCCAAGATATTGCAATCCCAAAAACCTTACAAGTTGGTCTTGCAATCCAAATAATATTGTGTGATGGTAATCAAAAGACTGAGCTGAGAGGATAAGAACTGTGGTGAGTGGCCATCTTTGTGTGAAACCTCTGCAGTGCCCCAAGAAGCAGTATGAATGATGCTTCACCATCCTCCCACTCCACCATCCCTCTGTGCTACTAAGCTAGCTGCTTAGTTAGACAGAGTAACAATCTTTGGTAACTGCATTGCTGCAGAGCGTGTATGATGGTTTTGTGTCACTGAGACCTCTTGAATAAATGAAATTAATAAATACTTTTGAAATCTTTTTGCACTTGTCCAGTCCAGGGTTGCATTCATGACAATAGTAAAGAAATTAAGGGTTGAATGGAAATCTTTGCACTCCTGCTATGTAGTCTTTTTCTGGGTTGAATTATCTGATAGGGTTAAGACAGTGTTCCTTCTCTTACCCACCCATCGCACTGGGCCACCAACAATATCTACCCAGTGGAAAGGAACATGAGAACAAGGGACAATGCAAACAAGAATAAATAAATAAAAGGCCTTGTAGTCTGCTGCAGCTGGACTCGCCACTCCTAGCCCCTAGGTCAGTGGACTCCAACTGCCTTCGGGAAAGGAACAGGAGAGAGCAAATGATACAGGCGAAGAAGGCATCGGAGCCTATTCCATCTGAACTGTCCTTCTCTGCTACAGGGCCAGCGGATACCAATTGCACTATGGAAGGGATCATGATGATGCATTTTGATATAGTTTTATTGTGGGTTTTATTGATGCATTTTTATTTTACTTGTAAACTGCTTTGGAAAGATTCCATTTCCTCACTGGAGCAAGGTGTCTTCAGCTGATGATAACTCATCATCAGCTTTATGTCCAGAGAGAGATTGTTTTGGTTCAGTTCTTGATAGCAAACCTTCTAACCAAACATGTCTACATATGGAAATATTTTTGTAAGCTTAAATGATAAGAAAATGATTTATGTCTTAATAATATGCCACTTGCTTTGAACCCTGAAAACCTGCCCTTTTTAAGTTTTAGATACAGGTCCAGACTGGACAATAGTCTCTTGGGGTGGTGGTAGTTTTGTTTTGTTTTATGGTATGATATATTTATTTTTGTTTTTAACGATGTTGTAAGTCGCATGGAGATCTTGGGGAACAAGAGACTAATTAATAATGCTTTCCTATTGTATTACCACTGTTTAAACATGAAAAATAAAAATTACCCCAAACCTTTTGGCAATACCTTCCAGGGACCTATTTTCTGACATATTGGCCACATTGTGAAGGGATTGTAGTATAATCTTGTTCATCTTGACAGGGAAAATAATTATTTGACTAAGTATTTTGAAGTGCTACCCTGCTTTCTACTGAGTCATTAATCCATCTAGCTATTCTGACTATCTTCCATCCCATCACCTGCTGTCTGATAGCCTTTTTATCCATAGACTGCATCAAGGTACTGACTCTTCCTCCATGGTATATATTTGGTCCAACCTTTTTAAAACAATTACACAAATGATTAACTCCAGCTAATATGATGACAGTTGTACAATAGTAAAAGTAAACAGTGCCATAGTCTAAATATATATCTCATTGATTTCAATAAAACTATGTTTAACTATGAGTTGAATTGCAGCTGGTATCTTCATGTTTCTAGATATACAATAACTGTTTAATGGAAACAATGGTAGACCAATGGAAAACTCATTTGTACATTTTTATCTATGTCTCTTAAACACATCAGTAGACTACTTCTTCATGTTCAGAGAATAAGCCCTTCTAGAACACAAGTGATACATTGGATGATGGAACGGATCAAGGAATTTCAGAAGGAAATCACCCTATGCTTATTACAGCAAAGCCTTTGACTGTGTAGATCATGAAAAACTATGGAATGCTTTAAAAGAAATGGGGGTGCCACAGCATCTGATTGCCCTGATGCACAACCTATACTCTGGACAAGAGGCTACTGTAAGGACAGAATGTGGAGAACCCGATTGGAAAGGGTGTGAGACGGGTGTATTTTATCACCCTATTTGTTTAATTTATACGCAGAACATATACGGAAAGCAGGATATTGAGGGGAGAAATATCAATAATTTAAGATATGCAGACAACACCATACTATAAGCAGTAATGATTTGAAACAAATGCTGTTGAAAGTTGAAGAAGAAAGCACAAAAGCAGAGCTACAGCTGAACATCAAGAAGACTAAAGTAATGACAACAGAAGATTTATCTAACTTTAAAGTTGACAATGAGGACATTGAACTTGTCAAGGAGTATCAGTACCTTGGCACAGTCATTAACCAAAATGGAGACAATAGTCAAGAAATCAGAAGAAGACTAGGACCAGGGAGGGCAGTTATGAGAGAACTAGAAAAGGTCCTCAAATGCAAAGATGTATCACTGAACACTAAAGTCAGGATCAATCAGACCATGGTATTCCTGATCTCTATGTATGGATGTGAAATTTGGACAGTGAAAAAGTGGATAAGAGAAAAATCAACTCATTTGAAATGTGGTGTTGGAGGAGAGCTTTGCGGATACCATGGACTGAAAAAAAGTGAAATAATTGGGTGTTAGAACAAATTAAACCAGAACTATCGCTAGAAGGTAAAATGATGAAACAGGTTATCATACTTTGGACACATAATGAGAAGACATGATTCACTAGAAAAGACAATAATGCTGGGAAAAACAGAAGGGAGTAGAAAAAGAGGAAGGTCAAACAAGATGGATTGATTCCATAAAGGAAGCCACAGACCTGAACTTACATGATCTGAATAGGGTTGTTCACGACAAATGCTATTGGAGGTTGTTGATTCATATGGTCGCCATAAGTCATAATCGACTTGAAGCCATAGAACAACAACAACAACACAAGTGGAGAACCCGGGGAGGTTAGTTCAAAGATGTGCTAAGGGAACCTGCATCCTACTTGCGGGCTTCCCCCAGGCACCTGGTTGGCCACTGTGAGAACAGGATGCTGGACTAGATGGGCCACTGGCCTGATCCAGCAGGGTCTTCTTATGTTCTTATGTTCTACTGTGTGATCCTGGCTCTGTTCTGCTGGAGGACAGACTACTGTCTGGTAGAGCTAGTCCAGAAAAGAGCACTACCCAAAATATAGAGGAGTCAAGCATGTGTAATTGGAATCACTTAGTAAAGGCAGTACAGTGCTCACATAAGTACTCAAGGAAGTAATGGAGACAAGATCAGAGCTTTTCTAGAAATGAAGTTTTGTTGATAAAGCGATAATAAAATAACAAATAGATGCATAAGTATTGAAGGAGGTTGGACTCGACAGACTTACAGGCCCCTTCCAACTCTATGATTCCCAGGAAGGGAACAAGGGACTGAGGTAAGTTTGATTGTGCAATGTGACTGGCTTCTGAGGAGGGAAAGGAAATTCACAAGGTTTAGAAAGGCAAGAAAAAAGGTTTAAAGAGGCAAAAACAATTATTAATCATACTTTGTCTGCATAATGATTTAAGGGTGTATGGACAGACACCTAACAGAGGGGAGGACTGGAAGATGCAAAAAGGTAGTGCGATATATGTGAGTAAATATATTGTGTTCTAGCATAAAGGGGAGCTGGGAAAATGGGTGAGGTTCTATGATAATGTTTTAGTTGGTGTTTTGTTCTATTTATTAGTCACCCACTTAGCTGAGTTTTGGGAGAAAAGATCACACGTAGGGATAGATTGAGTGGGGAAGACTGGGACAGCAGCATAGGGAAGGATGGTTTCAAATCTAATGTACAGATCCTGTAATAAATTCCAAAACAATAGGACAGGAATAATGTTTAGTTCATTTGCCAGCTGCGATTTTTCTACTATTATCACCTCAGCTTGTTTCTTCAGTCACCTCTTCAGCTATCTTAATGTAAGTGTTAGTTTTAATTCTGTGGTGTCTGTAGACAACTTCAATGCTAATTGGAAGGAATATGTTTGTGGGGTGCTATTTGCTAATTCTCTGCATGTCAGTAAGGTTTTTTTTCAGAGACATAACCACCAAATCAGTGAATCAGGTAGGTTATGCATGGGTTAAATTGTCACTTCTATTTTGAAAACAAAAATAGTGCTTTTTATACATTTGAAAATAAAAATAACCGAAAATGTCACAATATTGTGAGCAAGCTTTTGAGTCTATCAAAACTTTATTAGACTCGGTGTTAAGTGGCGGAGGGGGGGTAGAGAGAGAGAAGAGAAAAAGGTTGGTTTGGTATAGAAGTCATAGGGTGGCATACAAGTCACTTGTTCCATCAGATCAAGGATTTCTGCTTGTGCAACAGAACTTCTCTCCCTCTAAATCTGTTCTGGGGTTTCCCCGACCTTCCAGAGCAGATTTGGGAGGGGGGAGGATGGAAGTTTCATTGCGCAAGTGGAAATCCATGGGCAGACAGAACAAATGAGTTGGATACTGCCTATTATGTCTACAGTCAAAAGCTCATTTTTGCTGTATGGTCTTAGAAGGGTCATGGCCAGGTGGACTGTAGTGTCAAGGTCATGGGGTTTGTCTTGAAGAGTTCTGCCCTTCGGAATTTGCCACCGCTGGAGTAGATCCACTGAAACTAATGGCTCTAAGTTCATTACATCCATTAATTTCAATGGTTTTACTCTGAGTATGACTTAATAGGAAACAACTCAGTAGGACTGGTAAGAAACTCCCCCCCCCACACACACTTTTTTTGCAAAATAAATAGTTCTTCTCTTGCTTGGCTGCCTGGGTTTCTAGTAAAGGATGTCCTGATGCTGTCATAGTCCAGGTTACTTAGCTGCATTGCAAAAGTTGAATCCCACTTGAAATCTTCATTAGAACAACTTGTAACTGGTTTCAGGATTCATTAACTCTTAACCTGTAACCATCTGTTATGGTTACCTTCCCAGACACACAGATGTACAAGTGAATAATGGTTCCCTTCTAGCAACCATTCCCCCCTGCTCTTGTGGCTTACCACATCTGAGAGTGATTCACTGAAGCTTGCTGGTATGAAATTGGCATCTGTTCCTAAGTAGTTTTCCAGCATTGTTACTACACTGTTTATGCTGATGACTTTGCACTGGGTGGCTTGATCGTTCATGTTATTTATTTGGTAGCACTGCTTCTTACAGATTCATCTTCAAATCCCATAAAGCTGTGGATGAGAAGCAAAGGTTGAGACCATATTAATTATCAACTATGCAGTCAATCCAATATGTAGAAACATAATGTGTTTTACTGTTGGGGTAGGTTTGCTGGATAGGTTTGTCGGGGCTGCTATTGATGTAGACTTTTTTTTGCTTTGCTTAGGAACTCCACTGCGATTTGCCATATATTGTAAAAGCTACAACAGAAGGAGGAGAGGGGAATGTGTCAATCTCCTGATGGAATATATTGTGTTTTGCTTGGTAAAAGCATTTTAGTGTTGAATATTGACATTTCCACTAACACACTTTACCAAGTGCCTGTACTACATGACCTAAGAGGTGTGTTCCAAAATTCCTTGCAGGGTCACAGATGGTCAATTGTTCAGAGCTTCACTGGTGCCTCAAAAATATTGTTCCCTCAAGCAACTGCTTATGAACTGCATGTTGACTGTATAAAAAGTATAATAAAATAACAATACAACAGATGGAAAGCAACCACTTCATCATTTAACTCCTGATCAGCTTTTATATGTATTTGCCCCTCAGTGTGCCATACCATCACAATCTGCCAGTAGTAGTATAATTATATATTGAGGAAACAGGTTGAAGCCTTTAAAAATATGTAGAAAGTATTTTATGTATTTCAAATAAATCTCTGCATTAACGGCTTGCTTACATGCCTGAGAAGTTGAAAGATCTGTAAAGACTTCATTTTCAAAATTTTGCCCACTAATTCGAAGCGTCATTTATTCGCCTGACACAAATTTGCAGGGAAAAGTCACCTCAAGAGTCTCTAGGGAGTTGTACCAATTTACAGTCTTCAAGCATGAATTGGACAGCCATCTGTCAAATTTGGTTCTGGATTTCCTGTGTCCAGGATTTCCTGTGTCAGGACCCACTATCAGGCCCAGCCTGTTCCAAGGTGGGTTGCAACAACAGCAGTACCACATCTGAATAATGATGAAACTAAGGGGGCTCTGCCGTCTTACTGGCTCTGCTTGCCACCCTTGCTCTCCTCTGCCACCCCCAGGCAACCCCACTTCCCTTCCCAACCCCTCAGGAATCCCCACTTCCCTTGCCAACCCACTTGCCTTGTCTGTTCCTCTGCAGCCGCTGCCCTGTGTCCCCTAGGACAAACACTGCTGTCACGCAGGGCACCTACGCTGCCACTGCCGCCTTCCATGGACAAGCTTGCTTGCTTACCTAGCCTACTTGCCAAGGCAGGCAGTGCAAGTGGTGTGCAGGAGTGTATGCCAAAGTGTTCACACTGTGATTTGCAGCAGCACCTGTCTGTGGCATTGCAAACTGCAGGATGGCGCTTATATTTTTAAGTACATAGAAATAGCTCTCCAAATGCATGTTTGGGTTAAAGGATGTTGGTCTAGATGGCCTACAACTCTATGGGTTGTATCTAATGAACTTGTAAGGACTTCTGCTTGTACATCAGGACATCTCCCCACATGGCCTCCCAATCTTTTCTAGGAGTTCACCCAAGATTTGGAAGGGGTACAGGGAGAGGGAAAGGAGGTCCCATTGCATAGGTTGAAGTCCTTGCACTAACAGAATTACTTTGTTGTTTGATACAATCCTATGATTCTAAATTCCTAACGGATAGCTATAATACCATGGGCTCTTTTGAACAAGTTATATAAAATAATCATTCCCAAACCTTTAATGGGGAATGCTACAAATTAAGTTTTAAAAGAACCAAACCACCTAATGTAATTGTGACTCTTTTATATCTCATCATAATGTAAATCAGAGCATTTTTCAACAAAAATGTAGCATTAACAACATTAATAAGGAAGCCACTCAACCTACTTAAGCCAATGGCACTTCTCATGTAAAAACATGCAGTTAGAGCCATAACTAATCAGAAACTGTGGATAGGAGACATGTCTACTGTGAACAGGGCCTGAAGCCTTTCTATGGGTCACATATCTGCTATTTTAAATCGTAATCTTAGAGTGATTTCTTCTGCTTTTAGAACTTATATGTTAACCCAATATGTCTTCAAAGTACATTTATATACCAGGTTGAAATAAATATTCAGCACTCTACTGAATTCAATTTACAAAGACTGCCAATTGTGCTTATATCTAGTTTCGTTTATAACTGCTTAATAAGGTCTGTAACAAACTGATGAACTTTAGCATTCTAAAAGTCTATTAATTAAAAAACAGCTGTTAAGAGTTGGTCAGTTTCACACTGACAGTAGGTAAAAACTTGTCAAGCTTCTGGAATATTGATTATGTACAAAGCAACTTTCAACCCAACTCTTTAAACAATGCACTTCTCTGTCAGTTGCTTTGCAAGTTGAAAGGTTCAGACAGGTCCAGCCTTAGGCATTTCTGTTCAAAGGTTTTTCAGGATATCAAGTGTAGCCCCCACAAGACCCACATGCATCATGACCATGCCTTGAATCCTGACCTGTTCACATGGGAAGTGTAGGACAAGGGTGCAAATTTCCAGGGTTATCCATCGAAACTAGCACCGAGGTTGTTGCAGAGGCCTGGAAACAGTTTCCCCTATCTGGTCCCTAGGTTTTGCACCTTTGGTGTAAAGAGTTGCAAATGTGGAGGACTGTAGCTCAGTGGTAAAGCAACTACGTTCTATGCAAAATGCCCCAGTTCAAACACCAGCATCTCCAGATAGGACTGAGAGAGGCCTGCCTGAACTGGAGAGTCAGTCAAAAAGTTCCCCAACTTTTTCCCCCCACAGACCACTTGAAAATTGCTGATGGTCTTAGTGGATTACTTTTCTGCCTGTTGTAGCAATTGTAATGCACTGTGTTAGATGTTATATGATGTTTAACTGTATTTGTACGGCTTCTTTTATTTCTTAAAAGTATATAATATTAAAATTTGCATCCCATAGCATTCAAATTGTAACACATCAAAATACAATAGAAAAACTAAAGCAATACTAACGCAATTAAAAATAAATATGAATATTTAATGTAGACATGCCGTATGCCATATTAATGAAGCTCGTGGGCCTGAATGAAACTGGTGGTCCATAGACCAGAGTTTGGGAACCCCTGATATAGACAATACTGACATAGATGTACCAGTGGTTTGACTTGGTATAAGGCAGCTTCCTATCTTTCTCTAATGCACACAACACATATGTATGCAAGTATTGTGGATGAAAAATATGGTATTCAAGGCTGCACATTTTCAGTGTGATTGCTTTCTGTACTTCTAAGTTATTTATTATTGTTTTTAATGATGTTTTTCATATTGCAGTGTCTTTGTTGTAAACTGCCTTGATGTTCCTTTATGAAAAGTGGGGCTTGTAAATACTTTAATAAATGAATTAATGTTAAAGCATGATCAAGAAACAACAAAAGCTTCAGTCTGCTCTTCCACAAGTTGTTAATACACATACAACTGGGCAACTTGTCCGATGTAGAGCCATCTTCCTATCAGCTCCATGTTGGGCTTGTAACTGTGGCTGTGCACACACCAGTTTGTAGTACAAAAATGTAGTTTTTTCTCAACGTGGAATCATTCATACTCAGCTTCAACATACTGCTTCCAATCTAGATTGTAGATCCTACCATCTGACGGGTAGGTGTGATTATTTGATATGTGTTTGAAAACCCTCCCCTTCTATCTTGGTATAAGCAGTTCCACAATGTAATTGGGCAGGTGTGGATACCCCTCCTACCCATTGCTGTTTTCAAATGAACACATTGGGGGGTAATATAGAATCAATCTACAATGACCTTTTATTTTTGGAATGAAACCAGTTTGTCAAGAAGCTCTTTTCAGAGGCAAAAAAATATGCAATAAGTCTAGAATGTATGTAGACTAGAATAAAATGTCATGTGTCACACATTTTCTCAGTGATTGCTGGCATCTGTCGGTCTCTCTTCCTAGCTTTTAAGACAGCCTTGGTTTTGAGGGCCAATAGACTGCTCACTTGTCCTTAGACTGCTGCTCTCAGCCAAGTGCCACCTTTTCTCACATGTGGAGGGGAAAAATCACACTATTATGATGATAAATAAAGCCAAGAAAAAACCCTCTATTCCTTCTTTGCAAGGTTCTGCACTTGCAAACAATAAAGCTGATGTGGGGAAAAGGGTAAGAAAGACTCTAGTTGTGAGAACAAAACTCTGGAAAGCATAACCAGATTATCAAAAACTGTTGAGAATTAAAAATGGGCAGGTTATCTGGCAGAGAGATTCAGGATCAGAAGCACATGAAAGCTTTTCCTCACAGCAAAAATGATTAGTCTTCTCAAGTATTTCTAAAAGGGTCCCAACTAAGCTCTCTGAGATTTAGCCAGGTAGTTTTCAATGTCTTCAGACTCAGGACTCATCTTTAGACCAAACATGCACTTGGAGGGCTACGTCTTAAATCTTTTTACCATATATTTGCATAGTGGTAGGGCTGCTGTTGTGACCCACCTTAGGTCACAACCTAAGTTGCAAGGTGAAGACTAGCCAATCTGTCCCAGTGTCTACCTCCTCCAACCATAGGCTATAAGAATTTTGGTAATGTTTAGTTCCAGATTTCTTCCATACTGCCTCTCCTTGATCAAAGATGAAGGAAGCAAATGTGATACTTAAAACAAAGGAGGATCCTTGGAAGAGGAATACACACAGGGCAAAGTAATGTGTGGAAAAAGTATAATTTACAGTCACAAATGTATAGTTCTGAAAATACTAGAGAAAAACAATTGAGCTCTGCACCACTTTCAGGGGGCTCATTCTCATCTGCCAATTGCTGCTTCAGTTTGCTCTGAGGCTAGTTTAACCTGTACAAAAGGCAATGGTAGCCATAAGAAACAGTCCAAAACCCATAGGAGGAGCCCAATATCTTTATGAGGCCAACAAAAATATCACAAAGTAGGAAGCAAGCTTTCAGGTTCTCCAAACACTTCATCAGGCTGGTTGCTAAGCAAAGTGGGTGTTTATGCATGTGGAGGGAGGGAGAGAGAGACACTGGCTTGGTGTTAAAACCATAAAGTCTGCATTGGTCCCTGTTTTAAGATGGGAAGAGGTACTGTAGCAGTCTTAACAGATGTGGCACTCCTTGAAGTTACGCAAGTTTCAAGTGTACCTAGGAATGCTGGGATAAAGAAACATACAATGGCTGATTTTGTTTCTGAATATGAAAAAATCCAGCAGTTCTCTAAATCTTTCCAACCTTGAGCAAAACATACAGGTCCCTTGTAGAGGACATCAGTAAAGAGGACAAGATAATGTTCATATTAGCAAAACTGGAAATTAATTATAGGTGGTGTACTAAGTAACAAAACTAAATAGAATCTATATTAAGTATCTTTCTCTAGTGTTGGAGGACATGTTCTCTCAGAGAATAAAGTGGTATAAAATCCTCTCCTCCCTCCCCAATTTAGGATCTAGTTCTTAAATGGCTAAATTTGTTATTCTTTAAGTCACCCGAAGTAAAGGTAGCCACACTGACTTATTAGAAAAAAGTCCAAGATCTGTGGTAGGGCAATACTTTAATTAGGCCAATAAAATGGCACAAAAATAGTGAGCAAGATTGTGATATAAACCTCCACAAAAAGTAATTTAGAAATATAACTCGATGCAGAAACTATTGTATGGTTCATGTATGTCCAAGGACTTGTGTATGCCCTATACATTTTTGCCTTTAAAATATTTCTTCTGGTTTTTCAAAAGCTGTTTTCCATATAGTGTGGTGTGCTGAAAAATAATTCAAAGCATCTTTGCAAACATTGAACGGGTTTTGTGGTTCTTTGGATCTCAGCCTATGCTTGCCTTGAAGTGTAAATAATTGTCATGTTCAAAATGAAATATTATTGTAAAGTCCTGGGAGTTAAATAACAGATTTGTATACAAATTATGAATGGTGTTCTCTATTTGTGGTGAATTTGGAAAGTGCTTTTTAAAATTGTGAGGTTTGGGGGGTAGTATGTTATTATGTAATTGCTGTAATTTCCTGTTGTAAACAATCCTGGAATGTGTATGAAAGTCTGTATAAAAACAGAAATAAAGCATTCAGAAGTAGTTTACCTGACCTTGTCAAGTATTATGACAAAAAACTGCACTAAGGTATTCTGTGACTACACATTTGCTTACCCAATGATAAGTAATGATAAGTACACTTGCTTATCACATGTTGACATGTAGAGCCATATCTATCAATTTGCTAATCCTTCCCTAAGTGTTGGGAAGCTCTGGCCTGTATTTACAAGGTCTGCTTCTGAGCAGTGAAATCTATGGTAACTTTGAAAATCCTGATTACTTTGTGATGGGAAGCATTGTCCTGAAAGAGAATTAATGCAAGTTCAAGACTGAACAAGTGCTGAGCATGGAACACTCATTTCCCCAAGTGCCTCAGCAACCACCTGACGCTCATCCACACTGGGATTTAATGTGGATTTGAAGCTGCTTGTGTCTCTGTGCAGTGTCAACACAATGCCCTCTTTAACCTCCTCTAGCAGTGCTCCAAACAGCACTGGGCAGCTAGATCTTTTTGTTATGTGCCTTCAGGTCGATTACAACTTATGGTAACTCTATGAACCAGCGACCTCCAATACCATCTGTTATAAACCACCCTGTTTAGATCTTGTAAGTTCAGGTCTGTGGCTTCTGTTATGGAATCAATCCATCTCATTTGGCCTCCCTCTTTTTCTACTCCCTTCTGTTTTTCCCAGTATCATTGTCTTTTCTAGTGAATCACGTCTTCTCATGTGTCCAAAGTATGATAACTTCAGTTTCACCATTTTACCTTCTAGTGATAGTTCTGGTTTAATTTGTTCTAACACCCAATTATTTGTTTTTTTCGCTGTCCATGGCACCCGCAAAGCTCTCCTCCAACACATTTCAAATGAGTTGATTTTTCTCTTACCCACTTTTTTCACTGTCACATCCATGCATCGAGATCAGGAATACCATGGTCTGAATGATCCTGGCTTTAGTGTTCAGTGATACATCTTTGCATTTGAGGACCTTTTCTAGTTCTCTCATAGCTGCCCCCCCCCCCCGTACTAGCCTTCTTCTGATTTCTTGACTATTGTCTCCATTTTGGTTAATGACTGTGCCAAGGTATTGATACTCCTTGACAAGTTCAGTGTCCTCATTGTCAACTTTAAAGTTAGATAAATCTTCTGTTGTAATTACTTTAGTCTTCTTGATGTTCAGCTGTAGTCCTGCTTTTGTGCTTTCCTCTTTAACTTTCAACGGCATTTGTTTCAAATTATTACTGCTAGTAGTATGGTGTCATCTGCATATCTTAAATTATTGATATTTCTCCCTCCAGTTTTCACACCACCTTCATTTTGGTCCAATCCCGCTTTCCGTATATGTTCTGCATATAAACAAATAGGGTGATAAAATACACCCGTCTCACACCCTTTCCGATTGGGAACCAATCATTCTCCATATTCTGTCCTTACTGTTTTAACTTGCATGAGTTGTAGCTGCCAATATATATTACTTACTATTGGCAACATCTAAAAATGTGTTATATAGGGAGTCTTAAACATGCACAAAGTCTCATGACACATTTTACAGACTTGTCATTTTAGAAACTTGCTAGTTGTAAATATATTTATTTAATTGCCATTATAATACCCCTATGCCTGTGAAACCAATTGGCCTGCAGCCTGAGCCTACGCTATTAAAGTTAATAGATGTCTACTCATTTTCAATTCAGAATTACTGAGATGCTGATTACTTAACCCTTATGCCACTGATACAAGGTCAGGTTTCCTGCAAACACACTTCTTCCAAGTGTGCATATAAAAAGGTAAAGGTGTCCCCGCACTTGTAGTGCGAGTCGTTTCCGACTCTTAGGGTGACGTCTTGCGACGTTTACTAGGCAGACCATATATGTGGGGTAGTATTGCCAGTTCCTTCCCTGGCCTTTCTTTACCTCCCAGCATATGCCGGGTACTCATTTTACCGACCACAGATAGATGGAAGGCTGAGTGGACCTCGATCCCTTTTACCTGAGATTTGACTTCCTCCTTCCGTTGGAATCGAACTCTGGCCGTGAGCAGAGCTTTTGGCTGCGTGACCGCTGCCGCCATTGAAAGCATACCTAGATGGATGTCGTTCTGTGTACATATAGTAGTATTCCCTGATTAACTATCTAGGGTCTCTGTACAGATGGTGCAATAGAAATGGACAGATATATTGTGAGTGATGATATATATCCAGGGTACATGAAATATCCTATTTTAAACTGTTAAAGTTAGTGAACTGACCCTGTAATGCACATATATATTGTAGTTCTGACATAAATGAGTGTGCAAAATTGGTTAGGATGGAGTGGGATACTTTTCAGATAGACCCAAACCCATCCCACTTGATCACATGGAGAATCACTCCATATTGCTAAAAGTCACTTACAGTGCCAACCTACACATGTCACAAAAGAGAACTGCATTGTTTTCAATGGAACTTTCTTCCAAGCAAATGTGCATACGACTGCAGCTTTACAGTGCAATCCTGCACATTGCTCATGCCTCTCAGCCTAACCTACCTCACAGAGTTGTTGTAGGAATTAAATGAGGTGGGGGAGAATCATGTACACTACCTTGAGCTCTTTGGAGAAAAGGTGGGATATAAAGTCAATGAATGAATGAATAAGTAAGCCCGACTGAGTTCAATGGGGCTTACACTTAGGTGAATGGGTATAGAATTGCTGGCTGAGGCTGCAGTCCTATGTGCACTTACTTGGCAGAAAATATCCAACGGGATTTACCGCTAAGGAGGGCATTGTTAAAAAAAAAGTTTGATGAAACCCTTCCTACTTTCCCCCCCTCCCATTCTGAATGCTGGCCATAATCCAAAAGCTAGGAAAAAACAAGAGCTCTGTAAGTTGTTTAATGCATACCAACTGCTGTGTAAACACATGAAGGCTTCTCCCTTCACTTAAATGACAGGGGCAGGTCTGTACACTAATAGGCGTAAATACTAAAGTGAATACAAAGACTCATATAGCACAGAGGCTTTCCATGGGCATACAAGGAATTCTAGCTGCATGCTCTTGTGTGCCTTTAACTAAATGTTATGCACAAATAAATAAAGCAAAACTATGACTGCCCTCTTTTTTTCTGTGTTAAAAGGGGAGGTGGTAGGGATTGGGGTGCTGAAGTGTTTCCTCTCCTACAATCTGATTTTCACTCTGTGGAATACCAGATGCACGTTTCTAAAGATAAATGTGTTTAAAACTCACTGTCTCTCTGTGTGTGGGAACTGCAGCAGAGAAGTGGCAGGTGAGGAAAATGTTACACTTCTGTCCTCACACTTTCCTGTTTTCTGCACCAGAAATTTTAATTTTAATTTAGATTCTTAGCTCCCAAAAGTACTGCCATAGCTTTCAAAAACAAAGTTGGAAGTATCCCCCAGTGATTTAGATTTTGGATTTTAAACAGGGAAGATCAGCCTCTTAAAAGCTAAGAAAGACCAGAAAAGCGGTTTATAATAGTAGAGTCTTGTTTTGAGTAAGTACAGCTGCAAGGGAAATCAGTACTGTGTGAGAAGGAATAAATGTGGCTTTCAGCGATGAGATTCATAAACATTCCGCACCACAGGCCTAGAGGATTTTAGGAACAGTTGCTCTAAAGAAAATCCCTAGAGATGCAAGTACAGACAATTTAAAACTGGTTGTACTTTGTTGCTTTTTAGCTGCTGCATTGTCCCATTTCTGGGAGTGTTGTATTAGCATTACCTCTTTCCTTTGCTCATGTTTTGTGGTAGCACAGCTGCATTTTTGTTTTAACTAATGCAGTCATGAGACTGGTGGAACATAATCCTAACCACATCTACACAGGAGTAAGTCCTATTGAATTAACTTGGGCTTACATTCAGGTAAGTGAGGTTAGGATTGCAGCCATAATGTGTTTAAAAGTGTTAATTGATCACTTAAATAATCTTAGTTATGTGCAGAGTTTAATTTCTCTAGGAAGGGGCCAAGTCTGAGCTGGAAGACCTTGCTAACAATCTTCAATATGAGAGATAATTTAGTACTGAGAATTAGCTGTCTAGACACAAAGAAGGGGCTTTTTTCTGTACCATTCACTAGAAAAGAGAATTTGATGCTTTGTTCACCGTTCCAAAATTATGCCAAGGGTTGTGGCAAATTCAGAAGTGCAGGGTCCCTTCATGATAGTCATGCCACTCCCCCGCACAGCCACACCCCCTCCCTTGCTTGCTTGCTAGCTATCATCTCCACACTTCTTTGTCCTTCTCGCAGATGCCTTCTCCCACAACAGACATCCCTAGGAGCTAACCAGCGTGAAAGGGGAGTGTGTTAGCTACTGAAAAGAGTCTTCTAAGTGGCTAACTCACTTCCTTTCACTCTGATTGGCTCCAATCAGCAAGAAAGCACCAGGAAGTATGATAGAAAATTCTTCTTAGTGGCTAACACACTCCCCTTTCGGCACTGGAGACATGGGGACCTGGCTGGGACCCTGCTTCTAAAACAGTAAAGGGTCTAAGAACCCCTGAGACCCTGGATGACTACACCCCTGGCCATGGGAAACTGAATCTGCCATGAAGGTACAGGAGCCTTGACTTTCATTGCACCTGGGCACACTGTATATGCTTAAAGGCACTCATTTCTTTATGCTGTACATTTCAAATTGAGCCCTGATTCCTGGGGGTCAGGTACCTTTGGTAGCTATCACTGAATGAGAGCATAGCATAAATTTGTGTCACAGATTTCAGACAGCCCTCCCAACCTGTGACTCACCAAGCTGTTGCAGTCCACTAAGCCATGTAGTTTTGCCTGCCACCGGCACCTCTCGTTTTCAGTGCTAGAAAGGTGGCCAAACAGGAGATCTGTCTAGTCCTTGGTGGGTCTGCCACACCTGGCTAATATGCTGGTGGGTTACATGTTGTGCAGACCTAGTTTGGGGTCCACAACTATCTTTTTGGCAGGGAAAGATAGCAGCTTATCCTTTAAGTGCTACAGCCTTATGTCTGGTAGACCCTGAAGAGGATTTTTTGTTGGAACAACCTCAGTCCCATGTTTTGGATGGGTGGCATAATACTGCACTACCTAGGGCTTTTGTCCACTGTGCAGGTCTTAGAAGCCCATGAGAAAATTCTGCTCAACATTCTGCATAAAAACACAAACTTTCAAAGACTTGGAGCTCATTTCTGGAACCCTTCGCCAATTAATTTCCATAACTCCTCCAGCTCACTGTTTACTAACCCACCTCCCCACCTGACATTCACTTATCCAACGCCCTATTTAAGCATGCAAAGTTTTATATTGTACAATACCCCAAACCACTGAATGTCAGAAATAAAAATACTCTTAAGTACAAAGGATATGGGGACAGACCAAGGGAACCTGGTGATCAGGGTGGTACGGTGAAAGGGGAGGGAATAAGAGACATGGTTGTAGCAATGTGAACATTCTAATAAATTATAAATAAATAAATAAATGTTACAGCCCTAAAAGTAACTCCCCCCCCAAAGTAGCTTGACAAAGAGTCCTGTGTGAGTCAAAAACGTGCAACAACACTTGTTTGGGCTGCTTTTCGTGGCCTCGGCTCTTTTTGCGTTTCTGTTTCCTTCTCCTCAGCCCATTGAACTGACAAGCAGCTTTGGGCTGGCTTGGCTACAGGAACCGTTTGCCTTGTCTGTTGACGCTGCCGTAGCGAAGCCGCCCCGCTCACTGAAACAAAACAAAAACACCTAAGCAAAGCGTCCCTGAACGCGGGCGAGCGAGAGGCGAGGGCGGCCACTGTCTAGCCCCTGTTGCCTGCCACAATCCTAGCTCGGAGGAGCCACTGCCAATTCTGTTTCTCGTCCATCCCAGCGCCCCCGCCTCCGACTCATTCGCTCCCAGCCAGGCTGCCCCTCCCCTTCGGGCTCTCCCAACTCGGCGGCAACCCCGGCCTCAACCTCGCGTGCGTAATACACACACACGCACTCAGTGGCACTCGCAGCACAGCCACGGCCGCTCCACCAGGCATGGCACAGGGCTCTACCTCACTATGGCAGCAGCGCGACACAGCACCCTCGACTTCATGCTCAGCGCCACAGGTGAGGCGCCTCATTCGGTGATTCCCTTCCCCCCCCTCTGGCCGACCCTGCGCTTCCCGTTTTGCTCCTCGAGCGAAGGGAGGAAGAGTGCCTGGGCGGGCAGCCAGCCCTACTGCTGTCTCTCTCCAGCACAGCAATGGCTCGCTGCAGGCCCGAGCTGCCTTGTGCGGCTGCTTCTCTGCACCGTCAGTACCAGCGGCGGAGCGGAGCTGCTTTAGGCAGGCCGTGGGCTTTGCTGACTAAGCCGAATCTGGTGCTTTTCCCTCCAGCCCTGTATATCCCCCAAAGCACGCAGCAGACCCCCATATTCACCCGTTATTATCCTATGTCCTTTTGCCGCCAACTTTTGCACCTTCAACCTCAGCCTTTGGCCTCCCCGTGTTTGATTTCTCTCTCCCCCCCCCAATTATTTCCTAACCTCCGTGCTTGCACTTCCTCCCTCTCGTATCTGCAGATTCTCTGAAGCTCAGCCCCCCTCTCTCTTCCAACCATACAGGTTTCTTCGGGGGGGGGGTCGCCGCATGTGCCTCATTTCTCCCCCACCTCTCCATTCATTCACTGAACAGGCTCTCCTGAATGATCTACACTCAGGAACCGAAAATAGACCCTCAAGGGCCTTCCCCCCCCGCTCACCCCCCCCGCACTCTTTGTATACCTAGAAGTGATTGCATTGCTTGCCTGTGCTTGCAAAATAGTCTGTCTAACTGAGGCTTTTTAAAAGTATGCGCCTGTTCATTTTTGGAGGAAGGGCTCATCGTGCACGTCTTGCAGCCGCATGCGTGGCCTTAATGTGTCCCTCAAGCGGGTGATTTTTTTTTTTTCATTATGCTTTTGGAGCGGAAGGTGATTCAGCTTATTTTCTCCAGTAATCCTGATGACTGTGAAATGAAATGATCTATTGATATGGAAGGTCTGGGCCGAGGGATAAAAGGAGAGTTAAATGGGTTGTTATTAAGGCAAGGGTCTCTGTGTTAATGATACTTTTTTAAAAAGAAAAAAAAATCTAGCAGGACATGGAAGACAAGGAAGTGCCCTTGTTTTAGGTAAAATTTATTGGAAAGGCGCTTTGTCATACCCATCGAAGTAATTCTTGTAGTTGAAATTGAAAAGAAAAGGAATGCTTTGCTCCTCATTCCCCCCCCCCCTTTTAAAATGAGTTTAGAGAACTGGCTGTGGAGTTTAGAACCATTGTCAAATCCTTATTTGGCAGTTAAGAGTTTACAATAGTTATACAGTAAATTTGTTTATAACCTGTATTGCAAATCTTCAGGACAGTTGAGCTGGAATAGTTTTACAAAGCCATTAGCTCCAAAAGCTGTATCCAATGTTCTTTTGAGCATGCTCGTTTTAATGGTATTTGGGAAGATGGTCAGCTGTTTACTACCAAAGTGCTTCTTGTTATGAAGTGTGCAGAGGACCCACTGGGATATGCTTGTACAAAGCAAACCTCCCATCTCCACATATTTCCTGCTGGTAGAGGCCTGGCCTGCAAGTTTTATGGTAATGAACAGATTTTGCCTCAGTGTTCAAGCGTAGCAGTTTATTTTTATCCATGTGAGTGAATAGTAAGATTATTCACTTAAAGTAAATGATGCACTTTACATTTGTAGTGTTAAGGACTGTGTCTATATAAATTAGAAGTCAGGTCAATTCTGGCTTCTGAGTAGCGTTGCTTCTCCTGATACATATCCAGTCAGCTGGCTACTTGGAGGCAGAAGGTGTGGCAGTGGGCCTTGCTGGCTGGTCACTTTGGAGGCGGGTCTGCCATAATTTAGCTGAGTGAACCTTCTGGCATATGTAGAGGTATAAATTATCTGACAAATTGTTTGCACTGCAGGAAAATGAAATAGTTCCATATTGTAATTGGGCAAACATGGCTTGTTTAAACTGCTGTAGAATCTGATTTTTTAATCCTAAAGCTAAGAGTAGTTGTAATATCATGCATAGACTGGTATTCAAAGAACTCTGCAACTAGTTGTGTGTGAGCCCAAGGAAACCTTAGACTCTCCCTACTCCTCTGAACGGCAGCCCTCAGTCATCCCTGCTGGCAAAACACCTTTTTGAAGTTGCAAATTCCATAACAGTTTGTTATATGGTATAGGGGATCTACTATTTTAGGGGTAAAGATAAACATTCTGCAGGATCAGCACAAAGCCTCTAGCATAAAGCTAGGCAGATCTTTGGATCCCAGTGGTAGAGTGTTGTACTGATGCAGCTCAAGCAGCATGCCTTATAACAGAGCTGCTCTGGTGTGACAGATGAAACAGAAATGTAGATAACAACTGAAATAACTGGAAGACAACCATTTGCGCCTAATCACAACAATCTCATTTAATTTTTTTTGTTAATTCCTGTGTGACACCTAAGAGCACTGCTGTTAAGCTTTATCTGACAATAGGGCTTATTGACTACAGCAAAAAATCAAGAAAAGTATTGTTGTTGTTGTTATGTGCCTTCAAGTTGATTACAACTTATGGTGAGCCTATGAATCAGTGACCTCCAGCAGCATCTGTTTTAAACCACACTGTTCAGATCTTGTAAGTTCAGGTCTGTGGCTTCCTTTATGGAATCAGTCCATCTCTTGTTTGGCCTTCCTCTTTTTCTACTCCCTTCTGTTTTCCCCAGCGTGATTGTCTTTTATAGTGAATCATGTCTTCTCGTGTGTCCAAAGTATGATAACCTCCATTTCATCAAGAAAAATATAGGGAATTTTATTCACATGTACTACATTTTTACCCCTCCTTTCCTTCAAGGAGCTCAAGGTGGTGTCTGTGTCCCACCCCTGCCCAATCCCCACCCCCTTTATTCCCACAACTCCCCTGTGAGGTAAATTTCATTCAGAAAGAGGTACAGGCCCAACATCACCCAGTGAGTTTCGTGGTATGTGGGGATTTGAACCTGGGACTCCCCAGTTCTAGTTCAACATACTAACCACTGCACTACACTGGCTGCCCTTCTTCTGTGATTGTAATTGTGTGGATACAAACTAAGACAGTTCCTTCTTTCCTGATCCCATTACATAGATGTTCTTTCAATGCTATCTTGTTGTGTTATCATGTACACATCTTTAATGGAAAAATATTTGCTTAGAACTAGAGATGTGAAGGTCTGAAAAAAGGGCGTGTGGGGGTTTCCTCTGAATTTCTCAGGTTTTTCCCCCAGACCTTCTCTACTTAGAACAAAGAGGAACAAGAAAACAGCTGGCCACTTTATTCTGAAACTTTATTTGAGGTACACATTGGTCGCATTCACATCATAATTTTGAAAGATATGGCTTCCCCCCAAAAATCCTGGGAACTATAAACCCCGAGCTGTAATTCCCAGCACTCATAGCAAACTACAGTTCCAAGGGTTCTTGGGGACGACACACTAAGTGCTTTAAGTGGATGGTGTGGATGAGACCATTGGCTGTTGATTTGTATCCAAGTTACCAAGATGGACTGACTGTAAAGAAACGGATTTCAGATCTGAGTACTGGGGCTCAGCTCCTAACAAAATCAACAAGACTGTGAAGGTCTAAAGGTCACCTGACCCTGGTTATATAGGCATAATTGTAAATTTTCTGGGACAGAGGACAATGCTTTTACCATATTTCAATGTTCTGCACTATCAGAACTTGTTTGTGGTTGACATACATCATCTGCTCTTCGCTTCCCTGCAGTTTGGTTTTATTTATTTATTTATTTATTAAATTTCTATACCGCCCCATAGCCAAAGCTCTCTGGGCGGTTCACAACAAGCAAGACAGCAAAAATACAATTAAAACCATTTATAGAACAATTTAAACATACTAAAATACAAATATACTAGCATACTAAGATGCTAAAAATAAGTTGAGATGTTAAAATGTTAAAATTAAAATTATTAAGTTATTAAATTTATTAAATTTATTAAAATGCCTGGGAGAAAAGGAATGTTTTAACCTGGCGTCGAAAAGATAAGATAAGATGGTTGTATTTTAAAAGAAAGCAATGTCATAATATTAAAGAAGAACGATGCCTGCAAGACAGAGGATGAGGAAGCTCTAGGGTAGTAAATGGATCTCATCATTGGGAGCATGTTGTAATCTGAAACTCAGAGGAGCTTGTGTGTTTGCTTCAGTCTGCATTCTGAAACTATCATAGAAGTTAATTCCTCTTGTTCCTTATTAACGTGGGATGTATGTTAGTCGTCCAAATTCTTCTTGCATAAACTTGTATAATCCCATGTGCAAAGGTGTTGCATAGCTAACTGAAAGATAACAAGCATGATAAACTGAACTCCAGCCTTATCCGTACTGGCTTTGCAGAACAAACAGTGCTGAGAATTAGTCAGCCATTCTGTATAAAGCATGCAGGTATTACCATGAATATCTGCTGAATAAGCAGGCTCCTTTTTTGTTTAGTCATTTGTGAGTGAAAAGCTGTTTGCTGTAATATCGCACAATTGCCTTCAGGTATATTTCTAAAGATACATTTATGTGTTTTAGAAAGACTAAGATTATTTTGCTGACTATAGAGTTGTAAGCTGCCCAAGAAAATTGTGGCCTAGTACAAGGGGAATAGTATACAAGTATTTTGAATAAGTTGTCAGCCACCATTAGGAGGGGCCCAGATAATGTTTTTATTTTTGGTACAACATGACAAGTATGTTAATAGGGAAGGATCATGCTTTCCTCTTTTAAAAACAGGCATACATAGACACGGGCTGACTTTTGATTTTTATGAATTTTTAGCTCTATTATCAGGTTGACCAAAAATAAGAAGCTAAAGCAAAGTGCATGCAGTGCAAATCTTTGGTAAGCAGCATTTCTGATATCTAGTGCATTGGTGGTGGTCTGGAGATTCCCAAGATGGAGTTTAGCTATGTTCATGAAAGTAAAATCTAATACGTCACTATGTATACTGTATTCCAGAAATATATAATTACAGAATATATAAAATCCTTGTAAATAATATTTCTTTGTAACATTGGACTTGCATTTTCAGTGGGTAGTCTAGGACCGATATGAAATCCCCAAGGAGTTCAAAGAAAATCATTAAAAATGCAAAGATATCTATGTTGTTCTATTAAAAAATCCAGAGTTGGGCATTATCTTTATTAGGACCAGCCAAAATGTGGAAAGTAGTGAAAGGTCTCTAGAACCCTTCATCAGGCAAGATGTAACACAAAGCAAGGGAGAAGGAGGAAGTATAAAAATTATGCCGAGTGGTGTAGCCGTGAGGTCATCTTGTAGACTTGGTTCCAAGATGGCGCTTGCAGACGAATCAGGTTATCCTCCTAGAATTCTGGGATAAAGAAGTATTGCCTCTGAGAAACTGCTGGCAAACACGCTACTGCGGAGGCTGAATAATTGGTGCTTTGGGGATTTTATACATACAAAAGGCACCGGTTGGGGATGAGATGAGAATATTACCAGTGGAAGATTGGGCTGTTAAATTTTCCCTCAGAAATATATTCATGCTTGATTAGATGTTTTATTCTGATGTTGCTCAGACTTTGGATGAAATACCCCACTCTTTATTTTAGTTATTTGGAGATGAAAAATTGAAATCTTTACTTTAAATATTCAGTAGTATTGAAACACAACAGGCCAGCTTTGGAGAAAAAAAATATAAAAACTGCTTGAGATGGCTTCCATTTTAGGGAAACTAAAAATAATATTTATTGAGGGTGACCCCAACCTTCTTTCCTTGCCCCATAGATTGGTGAAAATATTTTAGGGAAATGGCTGTATGGCGGGATATGCAGTTGGAAGTAATTGCTCCCTTTAGAATTCAACAATGAGGAATTTAAATGTTTTCCTTTATTACCAAAAGTTAAACTGTAGGTGGCCAGAGTTTCTGACTTTACTCTTCCTAGGTTTTGCCTCCCTGTGACAATTTAGTTCTGCCTGAGGGAATTAATATACAGAGACAGTAATGGCAGAGAAAAGGATGGGCTGAATTTCCGGTTTATCTTTCCAAGATATGTTACTTTATGTCCTTTTAAAACCATTTTAGTATTCAACCTGTTCCTTTCTTGTGACCAAATATACACCAGTGTTTTATGCAATTTTTTTCAAGTGGCTATTGTATCTACCTAGGTTGTATAAACGATTGTTAGAATTTTGGCAAATTGTCATGAAATGTCATATAAGTAAGGGCCAAAACTCATGTTAGGGTTGGGGGTGCCTTCCTGTGATGACTGGTCTCTTCCCAAACCTCAGTGTTTAGCAGCCCCTGTTCACATTTTGGTGTACTCTCTACTCCTGCAGGTTGCACAGGCATACTGTTAATGACGCACAGTTCAATTCTGTTTAGGTCCACTTATAAATAAACCTTATTGAGCTCAGTGGGCCTTGTTCCCTGAAAAGTATTATAGGATTGCAGCCTTATAAAAAACGTCTTGTTTCTGATTGGCTTCAATGATGGCTTCTGACTTTGTTAAACCCGGTAGTGCTTCCATGAGAAACTGAATGACTTGTAGCACAAGGCAAGTTTTCAAAAAAGAAACTGGGGATGGTTTTGTTACTGATTTCATTTAAGGCAAAAATGAGCTTGGGTAGTACAAGAACCAGAAAACATACCACTTGACATGTAGAGGAAATATGTTTGGACTGTGAGAATCAAACACTTTGAAGAATGATGTATCCTTGCTTTTGTTCAGTAGGAGGAATATTTTTACAATTAAGGAATCAAAACATGGCAAAGCTGCTATCCTTTCTTGTGTGTTGACATAAAGGGAGTGATTGCTGTGGTATTTTCTGAGGTGGTGGTTTTGTGTTAGTTACCATTGAAACATTCTTCTTGAAATTGACAGACTAAGCCAGTTTAATGTTGCCTGAGCCTGCAAGGATTTCAGCATGTTGGTAAGCGGTATTCAGAGGGGGTTAACCATTGCCTTCCTCTGAAGGTGAGAGGCAGTGTCTGGCGCAAGGTCATCCAGTGAGCTTTATGGCAGTGTGGGGATTTGAACCCTGGGCTCCCAGATCGTAGTCCAACACCTTAACCACTATACCACACTGGCTCTCTGCCCAAGGTTGGAAATGATCCTTAATTATACAGCACACAAACACTAATCTTTTCTGTCTATATATACCTTCCTCTCCTATGTTCTTGGCGTTGCCAGTACCACAGTCTGAAAGCTTTTAAGTGCCACCCAGCTATAAGACTCTTAAAAACACACACAGAAGGGAAAACTAGAGAGTGGGCAGAGCCATTGCTAAGCAATAGAACACCAGGTCTTTTCTTCTATCAGAGTGCCACAGAAGTATGTTGGCTAGCAATCACGTTTGCACCTCTGGATTTAGCACAGAGGATTACAGTTGTAGACTGCTGTCCCAAGTTAATAGGTTTTGTAATGAATCAACAGTAGGTGTCCCCCTCTCGGGTTAAATTAAACCTTTTAAAGTCTTGATTTGGCCATAAATTAGAGTGATGCTTGCATAATTCTCAATAATTATTCCACAAAAGGTCTTTCAGTGGCTGTTTGTTTGTCTGTATCAGAAACAGTGAGAGTCCATGCTTTCATCAGTTCTGAGCTGCTAATGAAGACTGAAAACAAGGAGAAGCTGATAACTTGTTTGCAGGAAAGGTGATCCTCATTTCTCAGAACAAAATATCATTGTAACAGTGATCCAGTAGGTTATTTATCACATTTTTACCCTGTCCTTCCTCCAAGGACCTTGGGGGAAGCATATGTGGTTCTGTCCTCCCCCTTTATCCTTACAAACATTGTGAGATAGGCTAGGCTGAGAGGGAAGGTGACCAAACAAAGCTTACCTGCTTTTATGGCTCAGTGGGGAATTGGATCTGGCTCTTTCCAAGCTTCAGTCCAATGCTCTATCCACTATAATCACACTGACTCCTTTTCCCACATTTTTATCCTGCTGTTCCATCAAATACCTCAGGGTGATGTGTACATGATGCCCCTCTGTTCATCCCCCCAATAATCCTAATCAGTAAGCTATTCAATAAGCATTTTTTCCCTGAACATTTTTCTGCTTGGCAAAGTACAAGCCCCTTCTTGTCAGTTGCAGGTGCAGTCCCTTCCTGTCTAATCTCACCAGGTTTGTCTTGTGCTCCAAGAAAAAAAGGTGCATCAGCAAAGCCTAGTGAAATTTAGGCTTGTTGATGCCATTTTTTAAAAGCAAATAAATGCTTGCTTTTTTAATTTTTTGCATAATACAGGGCAGTAAAATTTTTGCATCCATCTGTTGGTTGATAACCATCCACTGTGATGATTACAGAATGAATGTGTATTTTAAAATATGGAATCAAATCCTCCATTTAACCAATGTTGAACCACCCACATTAGTAAAAAGAGATGGCTGAAAGTGGGCTAAGGAGTAGTTATCAATGGATAAGAAGGTTAAGTGGAATATGAGCTCTTGAAAGTTCCCTGCTAAGGTTAAGAATGGCTCTTATAAGCTTCTATTTTTTTTAAGAGGAGCAAGAGCAAATGCCAAGCAAAGTATTGCAAAAGGAGGGAAATAGGCAAGCATTGTTTATTCTAGAAACTCTTCCAGGACTATGAAACCTGCAGGGCAATCTCATCCACATACACTCCCATGTAAGTCAATACCTGATGGAAAGAACCATTTGGGGCCTGTTTCCTACATATGGCTTTGTGCTTAGAAGACTTGTATCAAGCTGTCTGAAAGCTATTTCTTTAGACTTTTGCAGGTGAGGGTCTCATTGTTGGGCAGTGTTCTAAGGGCTGCATGCCAGGGTTGGGTGGGGCCAGAGGCAAAAGTGTGCAAAACAACTGATGTGACTCTTACCTTTCCACCAGTAGGCTACATTCCAGCCGCACAAAAACCCAGGTTTCTGCACAAGCACATGCACAGTCCTCTACGTTGAAGCAATGCAAGAGGCAATATTTGAGATCAAGGACACATTCCACGCAGACAAAAGCACTCAAGGAGGGTGCAGAATGGGGCCAGGAAGGATATGTAATCTGGAAGAATCCTGAGGAATGAATATAGAGGCCTGAAAGACTGCAGTTGGCCCCTTTGCCTGAGATTCCTCTTCCCTCCTTTAATCAAAGCTAATGAGCAGCAAAATGCGATTTCTGTAGGTTTATTCAGAAACAGTTGCTGAGCATACCCAACTTGTCTTAAGTTTAGCCATTATCTAAAAAGGTAAAAAATGAAATCTGCGAGATGTGTAGTCAAACTGACCATCTGTCAGTTTCTTGTTTTTTTAACAAACAGGGATGCCATGCTATTCATCCTGAAGGTAAAACAAAAGGCTTTCATGCCGACATTTTATGATTATGATCATTGAAAAGATAAAGCTCATTTGGCTTGCAGACATATTGGTCTGATGTTCATCTGAGTAAGAGTTAATATTAACCTATAATGCTGTACTTTTTATTCATTAGCTCCCCAGGTTACAATTCATGCATAATTATGATAAGAAAAAGGTTCCCCCCCATGTTCTTTCATTCTTCCCTGTGTTGTACTGATTTATTTTCTATTGTTCTGCCCTTGTCCAAAACTTTGATTGTTGCTCTGTACTATCATTATTACCATGGTATGGGTTAGTCACTGAATATTAATTCCAGAAAGGATGAAGCCAATAAACAAATGGCCCTTGCAATATTTTTGCCACATGGCACCTACATTATATTATATAGAAATAAACATGATTGTATTAACCATGTCATCTCAATGAACATTCCTGTGATGCAAAAATATCATAAGGCACGAATGGTGTTTAGCAGTAGTTCAAACTGAAGTCACATGGGATATAAGCAGCATAATTATGCAGAAGTGCAAGAAAGTTACACTAGAAATAGATTTGTTTTGAACAGACTTGCTTTCAAAACAGAAAATATGCTATTTTAGGGCTGCTTTGTATTATATGATTGTAGGAAAGGGCTTGGCACGTGGAAGATTCCATATTCAATCTCTGGTATCTCCTGGTAGGTTCTCCTGGTAGGTCCTATCTGAAACTTTAGATGGTTGCTGCCAGTCATTGTGCTAGAACTAGATGGACTAATGGCCTCACTTGGTATGACAGCTTTCCTGCATTTTTCCTAGATAAATATTTCCCATTGTGTGTCAGAACACCACATACATTGCTGTGTAATGCAGTAGGCTGCAAACATGAGTGTTACATGCATATTGTCATGGGCCCCAAGGAGAACATTTGGCAGAATTGGGAGAATGAAGAGTGGGTTACAAATGTTGTGAAGGGGGCATGTGGGGAAAATGCTTCCAGAAACCTCTAGCAACTCCGTGTCTAGTGAGTTAATTGATGTCAGTAACTCCCCGCTTATAATGAAGAGAGAATTGTCACTGGCACCCAGCCCAGATCTAGCTGCTGAACACATAACCCCCTCTTCCAGAGAGAGAGAGAGTGAAAGTAGTCTGTCGGAGCTGGAAATAACAATTTTTACAAGGTCACATAGAATAAAGAAAAGAGGTTTCAGCTAAAGGAATCAGTGTCTCTCCCCAGAAGGAACTCTCGTCTTGCTGCAAAGGCTAGAAAACGCTAAAGTTAACTAGTGCAAGTAAAGTGCCCGCCCACCTCTCTTTTATTAAGAGTGTCTGGGTGTGATAAGATTGTTGTGACAACTTTCTGATGTTGATTCTATTCCTCGTTTTGTATCCTGATTCATGCCTAGAATATCTGATGTTGCTTTCCTGTACTGACTTCCTGGATAAAGCTGTATGCAAAACCCAGTCTTCAGGTCCTGAGTCTGCTTCTCTGGTTGGGAGCCAGGACATATATATAATAATTGATCAAGTAAAACAAACTGTAATTCAGCTTGCAAAGCTACAGTAAAAACAAAAGAGAAACCTAAGCATGAAAGGGAAGATTTTATATTTTAAAATAATCTTACTCATTTTGAAAGTTTTCTTTCTTTTTAAAGCAAATGAGCTGGCCTGTACTTCACATTTGTGCAAGCATGTCTACTAAAATAATGGGCCTCAGCAGCAAGTCTGTCTCACAACACTAACATCAGAAGCATTTTCTAAATATATTTATGAATAAGAAACAACCACAGGAAAGACCTTTGTCTTATGTAGTAGCTATATATAGACAGAGAGCCAGCAGGAAGCTATCCAACTTTCCACAATTTGTGAACTGAACTTTATTTAATTAACAGCTAAATGCAGTTCTAAGTTTGTTAGAACAATTTGTCACTCTTAAGTAATAAAGATAATTTTTTCATTGATGACTCGTTTTTGTTCTTTTGAGAGAAGATGCTGACTAAAAAGCTAAAGTGTAATGGGAAAATGTTTGGCAGAAGACATATTCCCAAGATGCTAATCCTGTACTTTAATGCTCATGATTAGAGTCATATAAGTATCAAAAGAATACATGTTTAAAATCGGTCTGTCTTCATTGACCCTTGGTGTCTCTTTTCTTTCATTTTCCAGCTGATTGTAATGCCGTTTTTAAAGATCTACAGTCCATCTTCCAAGTGCAGGGAATGACAGAAACTATTCATAACTGGGAAGATCATGGGTACCTAGCAACGTATGTCAGTAAAAGTGGCAGGTGAGTTGAATATAGGCCCATCGTTTGTGAAGGGTGTTAGGATTACTGTTTCACAACCGGGTAAGTGGTATTGTCAGACTGTATGATCCATCTTCTAAGAAGCTAAGTAAAAAGGACATTTAATTAAAAGCTTTCAATATTTTTTTTTGCAAGAATTTCAGAGTTAATTTAAAATTTCCACAATAATTAAAATGTTAGGAAAACATGTTTCTCACAGACAAAATGAACAGATACCCTTACAATTTCAAGGCCTTATTGTTTGTTACAAAACAAGGCTAGTTCTGTACTCCTAGATATAGCACATGTCTGGCTGACTGAAAACAATATTTTTCTGCCCTAGAATGCTACAGGTACCTGCCCTGGCAACAATGTGGGATACTTCCCCCAAGCCTGTATGCTCTGAGTAGCTAATCTAGCGTATACCATTTTAGCATTATAATTCTAAGAAAATAGAGTGCTTCTCTGCATGGATGCAACTGTGGAAGAGCTTGTATTTAATATTGAAGTTCTTGGATACTGTCTAGTATTCAAAATGGAAACCTAACACGTTTAAAAATTCATTGTTGTCATAGTTTTTATAATTTGTAAAACATTCTGAGAGTTTTCAATTGAGTTATCGTTTGCTGATTTTATTCTTTGCTTCTGGTTTTATTTTGCTTTTGCTTTTGAATTTAATGTTTTATGTCTTATTTTTATATCATATAGTGTAAAATTGTACTTGTAAATTGCCCAGAGAACCTTTGTTATTGGGCAATATATAAATACTTGGTGATGTGCAGTTGTGGCAGCCTACTCATGCAAGAGCTATTCCACTAGTGAACGGAGGGTAAGGAAGAGGAAAATGGCGGGAGAGTGGGACAGTTGCTGAGGAGCTGCCCCAGCCTTTCGTTCCTGTGTGGGTCTCTTCTGCTTTCCTTGTCCTTACAAGAGAAGGTGATGGTGGAGAAGTGGCTTGGTGACCTGAGGGAAGTGGGGGGGGGAAGGTAGCTTGGCAATCTGAGGCAAGGGGGGGTAAGGTAGGTTGGTGACCTGAGGAAATGCAGAGGAAGGTGGCATGATGACATCAGGAGAGGGGGGAAGGTCACCAATGGGATTGGTGAGGGGGGTGGGGTGCCTAGGGTTCCCGTTGCTGGGTTTTAGTGAGGGGTGGGTTGGTGAGCAAAGTGCAGAAGGGCGGATGCCCCTAGCATATCTTATTTACTATATTTATTTACTGCTTACACAAAATTTTTGTCTCAAAGCAACTTACAAATGTTTTTTAAAAAAACATACAATACCAAATTTAAAATGCATCAAAAGAACATTATTAACTAAAAGTGCCTATTGAACCTGCCTGGATGTTAAGAACCTCTCTTGAAGCTCCTCTCTGAATACCCCAGCTATGAGAGAGGAGGCAGGAGGTGACATGCGGGAAAGACCTTTGTTTTATGTGGCACTGATGTTATGGAATTCCCTTCCTGAAAAAAGGATGCTTGGTGCTATTTCAAAAAGAGAATGAGAGAGAGACATTCTTGTCTTTTGAGTCCTGGAAAGTTGCAGTTTGTTTTAAAAAACTAGCCTTCACTCCACTCCTTGCTGTACTCATGGCAATGGCCACCGATGCATTTGAGAGAAGGGAATGGGTGGATCAAGATCTCTCCTAATTTCCATGCTGCTGCAGTTATCGGTGAGATTTTTGCCATTATAGCAGTTGCAGCAGAGGTCAAGGTCAGGTTGTATTCTCTATTTACATTAGCATGTAAAAAGGATATAGTACAAAGGGGGTTTAGTTAGTGAGAAGTAATGAAACGTTAAGGAGATTGAAAAAATATCTGCCACCCCTGCATATAAAACTTGACAGGCCTTAGCTAGCAGTAGTAATACATTACAGTGTAAACTGTGACTAGACAGAACGTAGATGTCAACCAGTGCCATGTCAAGATTTGGAAACACCCATTAATGCATCATAGACTGCAGAGCCAAACTGCATTGCTGAATACTGGTATACATACAAAGGCTTTGAGCATCCATGCTCTGCAATTTCAAACTACTGTGGCTGCTGCTGACAACTTTTTATTTAACAAAAACTGTGTCTTAATACCCCTTAGAAAAGCTGCAGCTGCTAAATGAAGTTGGTTGGGGTTTAAACCATACTCCCTTGTTGTCTCTACCAAAACAATTCACCTCTATGTAGATTAAAGCCACTGTGCATGTAGTTAAGCCAGCAAAAGCAATATTTGTCATCTCTCTCGGGTCCATTTAATTCATGGGTCACTAACAAAAGGCAGAACTGTGGAAGACTCAATTGTAAAGCTTTCATTAATCATGTTGTCAACATAAATATGGGCAAAACTGCCATTCACATTCATTGCAAAGCAGAAAGTTAATCACACTTGCCATTCAGTGCACTGCATATAATGGCATGAATGGTGGTTTTAAAAACATTTTTATGCCAGTTTTTTAAAAATAAATAAATAAACCATAAACCATAATAATAAAAATACCAGTTAATAGGAGAAGAGCAAACAAATGTATCAAACCTTTCTAGAAGATATTAATTCTTGTATTTTTGAGATTTCTTAAATAATTGGGCAAGTGTATAAATAACCAGGACTGTAAAACTGTGTTTTGAGTTTGTGCAGTAAGATTACCAGATTACTGAACTGGTTTTGTGTTTGCTAGTGATCTAAATGCCCTTAAGGTTGTTCTAAATAATTTTTAAATCTTGTTCATCAAGATTAAATTGACTTCATATTTAGGAGACAAATCCCTAATAATACAAGAAGGGCTTTTGCCACCCTGGGCTCCTACTGGGAGGAAGGGTGGGATATAAATTTAATTAATTAATTAATTAATTTAATAATAATAATAATAAATTTATTTATAAATGACTGTTAGAAGCAATTTAATATTTATGCCTGCAGAAAAAAGTATTTGAGAGAATAGACTGTCAGTTTCTCCTTCAAACCTTAGAAAGATTCAGCACAAATGTACTGTTTTGACTGTATAAAAGCTGTTCATTATAAGCAGCTGTCTCAAGGTCAAAATAATATGCCAGTTTAAACCCAAACAAAATTATATTTTGATACAACATAATATTTCCTGTACTAAAAACCTGTAAGATGCTTTGCTCTGTACTTGACAAGAAACAACTACTTCAGGCAGAAAGACTTGCAGAACAATCCTATACATCAAGTTCAATTGTCCGTGCTCCCAGGCAAGTGGGTATAAAATTGTAGCTTGCAGTCTTACAGCCACTTTCCTGGGAGTAAGCTCAATTGTACTACTTAATGAGATGTACTTGTCAGTAGACATGTGCAGGACTGTGTTGTTAGGTGGTCATCTTTAAAAACCTCATTGTTGGGTAGAGTTGCCACTATTAAAATGAAAAACTCCCAATATTTTATTTTATTGCTGAAAGCATTTCAGTTACAATATGATTATTAACCTTGAGCCTCTGTGGTAATTTTATACATATGTATTTATGTCACGAGAGCCAATGTGGCATAGTGGTTAGAGTGTTGGACTATGACCTGGGAGACCAAGGTTCGAATCGCCACACAGCCATGAAGCTCACTGGGTGACCTTGGGCTAGTTACTGCCTCTCAGCCTCAGAGGAAGGCAATGGTAAACCCCCTCTGAATACCACTTACCATGAAACCCCTATTCATAGGGTCACCATAAGTCAGAATTGACTTAAAGGCAATCCATTTCCATTTTCAGTTATGTCACTCCTTTCAAAACAATTTTTGTTAATTTTATTTGGGATAGAAATAATCTAAAAGTCACCTTGGCAACTCTACTGAAACTTCAAGTAAAAGGTTGACTAGTAACTTGATCTTAATACTGATATATAACTATGGGATTTTTCAGAAGAAGAATCTCCAAGGTATTTTTCAGAATAACACAACTCTACTATTATTTATTTAGTATTCCTACCCCATCTATCTTAGTTACCAACAGCTAAACATAAAAATGCAGACATAATGTGTCGTTTTGTATCTTCTGTTTTAGAGGTGAGAAAATATTGCACAGTGCAATTCTATAATGTCCACTTAATGTAATGTCCATTGAGCTCAATGTCATTTACTCCCCGGTCAAGATAGGATTGTAGTCTTTTAGCTAAATATTGCTGTATCAAGCTGGAGGTTTGGGGGGGGCATCAAATTTATATTTAGAAAGCCATAAAAATAAAATACCAGGGGAAAGATACTAAGAGTGAGACTTAGGTTTTCCAGTAAAACACTATAGTTGCACGTAAGTCACTGGAGTCAATGATATCCCACAATGTGAAGTACATAAATCCACAAGAATGATATGTAGGATCTAATTGACCCCATAGTTTTTAAAACATAAAATAATTTATTGTGCCATCAACAGATTGTGTCTTTTTTTCCCTAGAATTAAACAGACATTGGCTGCATTAGGTTCACAAAAGACTAAAGTTGCACTTTTTACAGCATTTGTGGCTACTATGTGTACAACTGGTATTCCCAGAAGCAAACACCAAAGTATAAAGGATGACTCAAAGACCTGGCCTGACTTGTAGGCTTGCTTGTTTGGAAGGAAGTCCGTCTGAGCGCAATGGAGCTTACACCCATTGGGGTCCCTAGATCACAACTGCAAAATGCATCTTCTCTTTTTATCATACAGTAATACTTGAGCTCAGCTAATCCTTTAATTCTGTAGGCCTCATTTCTTCTAATAATACATGCACACCAGTGATTCAATGCAACATTTTGTTTCAGGTTCCACTTGTAATTATGATTTGCCAATTCAGGTATCATGCCAGAACATGGCTAGCAAAACCATGATTTGCAGATCCACATGTTTTGTTTCAAATTGAAACGATAGGTGACTGTTCAGCTGCTTCTTGAAGGCCTCTAGTGTTGGAGAGCCCACCACCTCCCTAGGTAGTTGGTTCCATTGTTGTACTGCTGCAAGGAAGTTTTTTCTGATGTTCAGCTTAAATCTGGTTTCCTGTAACTTGAGCCCATTATTCAGTGTCCTGCAACTCTTGGATGATTGAGAAGAAATCCTGGCCCTCTGTGCGACAACCATCTGTCGGGAATGCTTTGATTTGGATTCCTGAATTGAGCAGGGGGTTGGACTTGATGGCCTTATAGGCCCCTTCCAACTCTACTATTCTATAATTCTGTGATTACCCTTTCAAGTACGTGAAGAATGCTATCATATCTCCCCTTAGTCTTCTCGTCTTAAGGCTAACATACTCAGTCCCCTGATCATCATCTTTGCCATCCGCTGAACTTGTTCCAGTTTGTCTGCATCCTTCTTAAAGTGCAGTCCAGAACTGGATGAGGCCTAACCAATGCTAAACAGAAGGGAACTAGTACTTCATGTGATTTGGAAACACATGGTATCCCTAGTCTTTTGGGCGAGCCTGTAGCTGAGTGGGCTCAGAATCAAGGTGTTAGTTCTTCGGGGGGGGGCACCCAGGGGCCCTCTCACAAAAGCGGAAGTGTGTCTTCTTGGTAAGATCCAGTTCCGATTTCTTCAGGGGAGCTACAAGCCCCCATCCTTATCCCCTTCTCCATCTGCTTTGTTACTTGTCCAGCCTATCTTGTTCCCTTTGTGTCTTGGCTCCCACTTTTCCTCTTTTCACCTTGTAACTTTCTTCTCCTTCTTAAGTTTTGTCCCTTCTGTTGCCTTCCTAAGCTCAAGTTACAGCTACGTTAAAGTCTTGGATTTCTTCATTGATTTCTGTGTGCAACTTTTTCTTCTATCCTGGGGGCCATTTAAAATTGTTTCAGTGTGAACCAGAAAATGACCTGTCCAGACAATGAGATAATTTTCTTTGATCTTTTATATTTCTGTGTATTTTCCTTGGCCCTCTTTTGCTTGTTTCTGGAAGAAAGAGGAAGAGGGAGATGGAGAAAAAGACAACATAGGAAGAGACAATGAAGTGTGTTTACTCCATTTTCCAGCTGAAAAAGCATCCTGGAGTGACTTACAAAGATGAATAATAAGACAACTTTTCCAACTGTTTGTCCATGTTCTGTGTCTGATGGGCAATGTGCTCAGCCACACTGCTGTTGCTTGGTAGCTCCATTTCAGCTTCAAAGGTGTCAGCACTCTGGTACTAAGTTCGGCATTAGAAGGTTTAGATCTTGACTGTTTCATGAGGCTAAAAGGTTTACCTCATAAAGATTGCATTGCCGCATGCACAATTGCCCCATCAATACAGCATGCAGGGAGTATTGTATCAAAGCAACTTCTTCATAGTCTTTTAGTTTGTACACATTGGGTTGCATTTGGAGTAAACTAGTTGGACTTAATTTTATTAGGAACTAACATAAGGTGCAATCCAAACTCCAGCTGGTCAGTGACGGGGCATAATGGAGCAGTGGGGCCATATCCACAGGTTTGCTGCTCATGGCACCAGGGGGAGCAGGCAGACCACTGCATCAGCATGGAGCTGGCCCAGCAATCAGGCCCAGATTGGGCTTGATGCTGTTATGTGATGGTAATGGGGCTGGCTCAGCTCTGGCCCCAAAACATCCCACAGAATGGGAAGCACTAGTCAGGAGGAATGGGATGCTCTGTGCTGGCTGAGGGACACTCCAGAGGTAGAGACTAGCAGGCACCATCAGAGGGGTGGAGGGGACCTCTGCCCAATCCAACCCCAGACCAATAAAGGGAGTTTGGATTGCAGTGTTAGTCTGGATCCAACTCACTGTTTTTATGAACTTGCATGAAAAGGAATGTGATAGCATTTTAAGCTAGTAATCATTCTTGTTGTATTAAAATGAAGCATACTAACTTTATAATTGTTCTATATAATTTTTAATTGTACTTGTTTACAATCATGTACGTTTTTGACAACAAAGGTTTATTAAAATTGATGCCCTTTCTGATCTTGAGAACTCAAAGATTATTACAGTTGGAAGAAAACAATGTAAATATTCAGATGGCCTTCTTTCAGCAGATGCCCACAAGAGTGTTGATCAGAAAATAATTGAGGGAAGAATAGACTGTGGATGGACAAGTATCAGTTGTGGTGGTGGAAGCTTTCTTCCTTCAGTTCCTGTTGAAGAAATTGATGCATAGAGTGGGGGATTTCTTTCATCTGACACTTTCTCCTCGGCTGTGTGTTTTATTATATAAAGTGGATGGAAGATTACTTTCTGTGTTGAAGAACACCCCGAAGAACATCTTGCTAGCACTTACAAATAAGTAATTTGCTCCTCTTTAGAGATGGACTCCTCATCGGGTACTACAAATGAATAAGCAGAAGTTGTTTTTTTCCTGTTACATTGTGATTTTGTTCAATAAACAAGAATTAAATTTGTTCCGGTTCTTAGAACTTTCTCTTGTTCTTACTGTAGTTTTGCCAATCTGCGAATTTATCCTCATGGCTTGGTGCTGGTCGATGTACAGAGTTACAATGATTTGAATGGAGGAGGAGAAACAGAACAAGTAGGTATACTTTAGAAAATAAACTTTTTTAAAAATAGATATGATGGTGCTTTAATTTTAGATGTATCTTTTACAGAGCTGATTTTTTCTCTCACATGATGGCAGTTTTTTTACATCTTAGAGCTTTTGTGGTATCATGACTAAGATGTTGAATTTGGATAAGAGAAAACTAGGTTTCAGTTCTCACAGCCATGGAACCCAGTGGGCAAGCCTTGGGCAAGTCTCAGCCTTGGTTCAGGTGTAATGGGAAAACGGAAATTTTCTTACCATGAATTTCTGTTCTCTGAGTCTTCCAGAGGACATTCCTTAGTCTCAGAAGGATTTCTTGTCATGGTACCAGAAAAGGAAGAATTCTGAAAGTAAGAGTAAGAAAGTACATAGGAAATCTGGTCATAATTGGAGGAACATCAGAGAATCAACTGGTTCATGACTGTAATCAGCTCTCGATGGTAAGGACTGCCCTCTTGGAGCCTCAGGAGAACCATGGTTTCCTCTTATGAGACAAGGCTGCATGAGTTTTGGACTTAAGTGCTTGCCCCTCCTGTTTTCCATGCTCCACAGAAAGAGATTGAAAGGATCTGATTTCAGTTTTAATTAATGAAAGCTGTCTATGAAATCTAAACTTGGGGAACTGTGGTTTGTTTATACTGTAGTTAGTGAGAACAAGTGAAGATTGTAGTTTCAAATTAGAGGTTTGCTTGCAAAGGGAAAGGAGGAGGTCAGAAGCTCAAAGTTAATGCTTGCTTATTCTCATAATGTCAAACCAGTTTGGTCTTATAACTTAATAGTCCTAGTCTCTCAGCGAAACCATCATATAATCATTGTGACTGACTCCCTTATTTGAAGATAGAACAAAATCGATTTTAATGTGCCACACGGCTCCTTTAAAGAATGGTTAAGATTAATAATATGGTAAGTTTTAATAACAACGTTTATGGCTTCTCAAGTTTTTTTAAAGGAAGCATAGAACTGGATTTAGACAAGAGACCCTTATGAAATAGATGTGTGAATAAAGGCTTTTATGATCACATCACACCTGTGCTTCACCAACTGCATTAGCTCCCAGTTGGTTTGCAAGCTCTTTCAAAGTGATGGTTCTGACCTTTTTAAAGCCCTTCATGGCTTGGGACTGGCATATCTGAAAGATTACTCCTCTATTGAGTTTCTCCACCATCTGAGGTACAGCAGGTGGCTATAGGAGAAAGAACCTACTCCATGGCACACTGTGGGATGCTTTCCAAGGGAGGATCTGACACTAACCTTGATAATATTTCAGTGGAAGGCAACCCCCTTTCTATTTCCCTAATGGTTTAAATATTGTGTATTTTTATGCTGTTTGGCCTTTGTTTAATTTCATTGGCTGTTCTTTTATTGTGTTGTTTTACTGCTTGTTTTAATTTTAAAAAAGGTTTTATTATACTTTCAACTTTTTGTATTTCTCTGGGAAGAGGGAGTTTAAATAAATAAATGTTTTGTTGTAAGCTGTCCTGAGAACATAATTATAGGGTGGCATATAACACAAAGATATCTATCCTGCTTTATGCAGATGACGCGGTTTTAATTTCCCAAACTCGGCTGGGTCTTAAGAGACTATTGAGTGTCTTCGTGGAATACTGTAAAGAAAACTTTCTTACAATTAACTATTCTAAAACCAAAGTAGTAGTATTTTCTAAGAGAAAGGTTAGATACCCTTGGTTTATGGGGAGCGACAGAATTGAACAGGTCAACTCCTATAAATACCTGGGTATCTGGATCCATGAAGCACCAAGATGGAGCGCCCAATAAAAATATGCTAAGGCCAAAGCCGAGAAAAACATGGGTGCATTGACCCGATTCTTTTATACAAAGGGCGGGAAGTTCTTGCCAGCAGCCATCCGTGTTTACAGAACCCAGATAGTCCCTTCAATTCTCTACGGGGCACCAATTTGGTTCCCATACCTCAAGGGTTCACTTGAAGGAATGCAATCTTTTTTTCTCAGGTCCATTTTTGGTGTCCAATATGTGTTTCTGGAGCTACCCTCAATCTGGAGGCTGGCCTTAACTCTCTGAAATGCTCAGCTTGGGTTTGTGTTATTCAATACTGACTTCGCTGCTGCCTTGTGAACACCCACAGCCCCTTTACATCCCTGGTAATGAGAGATTCCTTTGAGCCATCTTGGGCAAAGGCGGTAGCCAAAAAAGTTATCTCAGTAGGTCTGTCTCCCTCTGATTTGCTCTCTATGGAGCTTGGAAATGCCAAGGCGATAGTTAAAGAGAGTCTAGCGGATATTGACACCCAAGAGATCTCTGCAGCTGCCCAGGGCCCCTGCTCCCCCCTGACATTGGGCCTATCAGGACTTCCTTGTAAAGATGGAATGCCCTATCTTAGCTGGTTATCTGTTCCCAAGTATAGGAGGGCATTTTCATTGGCCCGATTTAATGCCCTACCATCTAAACACTTGGAGGGCAGATACAATAAAATCCCAAGCAACAATAGACGCTGTCCCTGCGATAACGTTGAAGTGGAGTCTATCTTACATGTTTTGTTCAACTGTAGATATTATGCAGGGCCCAGAAAAGATCTAATATACCCAATTATGCAGTCCTTCCCTTCCCCCCTTGAGTCTCTTCTGATCGCTCTACTTGAGGGTTCTGACAAGGCAATTACTGTGCAGGTGGCAAAATTTCTGAACCTGGCCATTTTAATCAGACCCTGTAAGATTGTAAATGGCAACTAACTCAACTGGATTGTTTTTTTGTCTGCTTTAATTTCTGATTTCAAGCATTTTTATCTTTAATATTTAATACCATGTTTTTGTATTGTGGTCAGTCGACTGTAAATAAAGATTGTTGTTGAGATGGGTGGCATATAAATATTTTAAGTAATTATCTTTCCATGTTCATTAAGAACACTAGACAAGTATTCTGGGCTTGCTTGCTTATTCCTGACAATTTCTTCCCACTTTCCAGCTGAGGAAAATGTGAAACTTTAGTGTTCATAAAGAGGACTTTGGTTCATGAAAGCTTATGCCATAATAAATTTGTTTGTGTTTTTAAGGTGCTGCACAGCTTCCTTTGGGTTTTCCCTTTAAACCCCAATTACTGCTTAAGAGCAAACAAAAGTGGAAGAGTTTAAACTTCCTGAATGAAATGATAAAATGTAAAAAAGGGGGTATACACTTACTTTTGTAACAGTGGTACATCTTTGTTGCAAAACTGGCTTCTGTTCCTAATTCACATAAACCTGGTTTGCATGTAACACTAAAACACGGGCATTTAGTGACAGGCTCATGCACTCCTCCTGTGTGGTTAGGAGAAGGAATTCTTCTGAGTTTAGCTTTATTTTTAAAGACTCTTGGTTTGATGTTACACATGAACCGTGCATCTTGGTTTAAAATAAATAATGGTTAGTTAAATAACCCAGCATCATAATCCATTATTTGTGTTTAGAAATTGGCTGGAGTTTGTTTTAAACCAGAATCATTGATTTGTATATAATGCTAACCTTTTTAAAACTGCAACTAAACTTTGCTGAGGGGAGGAAAGGGGAGAGCATATAAATTCTGAGGCTTTGCTCGGGTTAGTAGAAGGTTGTCCATATAGTGTTATGCCATGGTGTAGTGTTACATGCAGATGCAACCACTGATACCTAAGATGGCAAAATATTACTATAAGGCCTTCCTTCAGAGCTGCATAAAATGTATAAGTTTAAATTAATGGTTTATTAATAGTTTTATACTATTAGCTGCCATGAGTGTTGAAGGTGAGAGATAAGTTGGCTAAATAAATAAAAATAATGATTCAAATTCCTAAGCTGCTGTATCTGATTTTTAGCTACTGATGACTTTTAGCTGGGCCTCATTATAGTTTAACTGGTCATTTGTGTGTGTGTTTTATTGCAGCTTCTAAACAAAATAGAAGAAAGAATGAAAGGACTATGTCATAGAAACATCAAAAGAGTAAAACGGTAAGGAACTGGTGAGAATTTGGTGAGATTATTGTCATCAGATTGTCTAATGAAAGCTTCATTGACGTACTGACATGGCTGATTAAATTAATATGAAATCATAACAAGCAGTATTGAAACTTATAAAACATTTTTTCAAGTTTCTACATTTTTCTCTCTGTGCTCTTAAGTGCTCCTTTGGTTATAGATGGAGTTCCATGGTAACATAGGAGATAGTATGGCTGCACCAAAGTTGATCCATGAAACAAGGGTGTTCATCTCTGGCTGCCTTTCAGTTGTTGGCAAAGACCTTTTTGTTTCAGCAGTTTTTTCCCTTGCTTAAGTACTTGATATTTTATCTAAAGATTGTGTTTATCTGCAGTCCCTTCCTCTGTTTTATTTTTATTGACTGTCTTGTTTTATTTGATGCTATAATTATAAAGATAGTAAGCTGCCTTGAACAGGGCATACGGCACTAGAAAGGTGGGACAGAAATGAAACAGATTGAAATTGGGAGATATTTGGGTGATGTTAAGTTGCAATCTTTGGGGTCTACCACATTTCATGCTGTATTTCCTTATGTTCTTTATTGCAGAGAGAAAGATACAGGGTTGGGAGAACTCTAAAGTGGAGAACTGAATTTGAAGGGGCCTAAGGCACCTTATTTGACATTCTGTTCCATGCTTATGGATTAGTGGGGAATGTAGCAAGAACCTGTCTGGGTATTGCATATGCAGTCCTCATTCTTTTCCAGTGCTTGGAGAGAACCTGTAGGTAGACCAAAGACTGGTATCCGTAAAATCTGCCTTTTCCTAGAACAAGTTGACGGGGGTTCAAAAGTGAACAGGATTGCCAGGTCTCCTGAACTTCTGAAGATATCAGCAACTATGTCTATGCCCTCCAGATGTTGTTGGGCTCATATCATCACTTACTTTTGGCCATGCTGACTGGTGCTGACGAGCATTGGAGACATCTGGGAAGCACACATTACCTAATCCTGGATTAGACAAGGAAAGAATATTGTTATAAACATGAATCATAGGACAGCAAGCATGGATAGGATTAGATACACAGGAGGAAAACAGTAGGTTATAGTGTTGGGAGAGGCAATTTTTTGCCTCTAATAGTAATCAACACTGAGTGTCTGGTTTTCAAAATGCTCACCATCTCTCCATTCAGTACAGTTCACACTTGTACCATATCACAGGGAAACATTTACTTTGAATGCCAGCGATTTAAATCTCCTGTTTCCATATATTTCTGGCTTCCATTGGACCCCACCGCTTTGTAACCTTTTCTTGCTCCAGATTTAATTCCAGGTTTCAAGTGAAGGAGTTGGTAGGGTCAGCACAGCCTTGCTCTCTGTCTGTGAGGCAGCAACCATTTTCCTTTATCTCTAAAACTTCAGGGAGGATGATGGCAAGTTCTCATTGAGCCAGGCACTGCTGCTGTCAGCATGCAAATGAGAGCCATCTGGTTGCCTGGGGGAGTGCAGGGTAACGCTGGGAAAAGTAATACAGTAGCACCCCCGCCCCCCACTGTGAGCAGTAGCAATGTACACCTGGAACAAGCATTGCATCTCACACACGATCTCCCTCTTGGGAAGCCACTCTGTCATTCTTGTTGCTTCCCAATTGACCAGAGAACTGGATCTTTGGATGAAACCCAGAAACTTGATAACCCTAGCAATGAATGAATACATATGGGGGTGACAGTGGGGGGTGAAGAATAGTTTGAGAGACAGTTGGATATATTTGCTCTTTACCCATTAAAATCTTTAGTTGGTTTAATAGTCTGTAAAAACAAACTGGGTTTTTTTTAGTCAAAGTACTTGGGTCTACCCAAGTTTGGATTCTGTTGGGTACTGCCCTCTAGTGTCTATTAAAATGTTTCATTACAGTTTGGCTTTGGAGTTATTGAAAGTCATGACAGATTCTTCCTTTACGTTTTCTGGGATCATTGTTTGATTTATTTATTTATTAAAATAATTTACATACCCTCTTTCATTTTAAGAAGAAGTACCAAGGCAGTTCTCAAACAAAACAACAACAAACTTAACTTTATGTGCTTCATTTCTGTCTTTAGAAGACACAAAAACTAACTCTACAAAGTTGTGTAAAAGCAAGCACAGATGTCTGCCATTCTTTGGCAGCCTGCTTAATGTTTATGTCGAAGGTATAGAACAGCAGCTTCTGTGTACAGATACCAGCCTAGAAATTCAGTTGTTTTTTGTAGTGATATCGGATGGATATTTTTAAAATATCCAGATAAGCCAAGATGAGTGCTTGCCTGGAATGTTGCTGTACCAGTGAATGCTAAAAATAGCCTCATTTTCAAAACCCTTTTGTGTGTTGCTTATCTCTTGATATTTTGATGTAAAAGTGTTTTCAGTAATGGGATGCATTTTATTGTGCTGCAAATCTAGGAATGATAATTGTCTCAAAATTACTAACATTAAAAAGCTTAAGAGGCAAAATTCTTTGCTTGGAACATTAGGTAACACTATAAGTTCCTCTAGGAAGCTAACATATTAAGAAATGTCTACCTAATATGTCTTTTGCTAGCTTGCACAAACTTAAAATCATGAATGTTCTTTTCTTTCTTTTATCTTTTCATTCTCAGATTGCCAGCCATTGTGAGAGGAGATGCCATTGATAGATACTGGCCCACAGCAGATGGACGATTGGTGGAATATGACATTGATGAAGTTGTTTATGATGAAGAGTCAGCTTACCAGAATATTAAAATTTTACACTCAAAACAGTTTGGAAATATTCTTATCCTCAGTGGGGATGTTAGTGAGTATTGTTGTCTTTATATAATACACAGTCAGCCACTACAGAGTCAGCTTGCACAGCTTGTGACCTGCCAATCCAAACCCAACCATGTATTGCAGTTTGTTGTTCTTGAACCCCTCCTCCTTTTGTCCTGCACAGGTAGTAAATGCAGAAGGTTTTCTTGGACTCATGGATGGCAACATTTGACTTGGTGGGCTTTGGGGGTTTCTGTTCTCAGAATTTTACCTTTCCTTTTTTTTAACCTGTTGAAAAATGTTTCAACTGAGGTTGTTGTTGTTATTTAAATGTATTACCACCCTTCACCCAAGGTCCCAGGGCGAGTTACAGTAGTTACATCATTAAAAACAGTTAAAAAAACCTAAAATCACAACATCACAAAAAGTAGGATGGGCTCTAAAAATATACATCTCAAGGGTCGAAGGCCAGAGTAAAGTGGTGCATCTTCAGCATTCACCAAAAACTGTACAGTGAAGTTGCCACAAGCATCTCTGTGCGGAGGGAGAGAATGTTATCTCCCAGGCTACCACCCCCCAAGGATGGCAGAACTACCAGAAGGGCCCTGTCTGCTATCAGTTATTGTTAAAAGGATTATTTTGGGGCAGTGTAAAGGAAATTCTGCTGGAGATGTTAACACTAATGATGCTATTGTCTTGCACTCTTGCTAGCATTGTTTTCAAATTCAATGCACTGAGGGATAAGTAGCACATAAGATGCAGGTAATTATTGGACACAGGCTTCCCTTGTTATCAGAAGTAATTTTGCTATCTGTATTAAAATATTATGTGAATACGTACTATAGTATGGACTCTTCTAATGGGAATGTTAAATTTGTGGTACGCAGCATGACACAAGTGCTTGTGATTACTTGTTCCTTGTAGCCTGCTGGTGTCTCTAGATGTGTGATTGGTCAACTCTAGTGACAAGCCCAACCACAGATAAAGCCATGAATTATCTGGAAAACTTTTAGTGTGCAGAGTACATTATTTCACTGTTGCCAAGAAAATGAATTGAATTTGATTTAACCATTTCTGTCAGTGGCTTTCGAAAAATAAATTATTTCATGTTAGTTGGTTTCCCTTCCAGAATTTCTAGTGTAGCATGTAGTAAAAGACATGGATTATGCAGAACAACTGTGTCCCGGCTTTCAGGTTTGGAGAGATAGGCAGTTTTCCTTAAAATTAAATATTAATGATTAACTAAAGTCAGGCATTATGCACATCAGGGTTGGGCAGCCTTTGTCCGGAGGGTGACATGCAGCTGTTATGGGGCACTCTGGGCCTGTATGTCAGTGGTATGGCCTTGGTGCTTGCACACATCTTTTTAAAGTAGAGAAAGCTGGCTATCGCCAGTGTGCTTTCAAGGTGTTTTTCTGCTGAGACATAGAATGACAGGCTTCTCTTTATCCCAGCAGGGACAGATCAGGCAGTTCGGTAGGCTTAAAGGAGCATGATTTACATGGGAAGAGGGGAAGAGGTCATAAATGGGGAGAAGTCTGTGCAGGCTGCATGTAACCCTCAGTTTGCCCACCTGTGATGTACATGAATAAGTTGGCACATTATGTTTAAATACATCAGACAAAAATAATGACACAGCCGTTAATAGATGTTTGGCATTCCTCTTGTACATTATGGAATAACTTGAGAGAAGGCATAAATATAAAATAGCATGTTTTATTTTCATAATTTGGAATAACATTTGTAGTTTTTTCTTTAATTAGTTTGTATTGATTGCTTTAAGATTCTGATAGTAAAGTCATTGTGGATTTCTGAAATTAAATGTAAGAGGGTCTAACTTTATATTTGTTGATATTTTATTTTTTTATTCTTTTCAGGTTTTTTATTTTACGTATATAAAAACAATACACAAAGTATAAACAGAAAATGATTGAACATGAACGGAACTTTCTGAATATTCAATATATAAAGCATAACCTACTTATGTACCTATTTACCTAATCAAATTTTAAAGTCACACTTATTTCCCACCCATGTTCAAATAGACACATGCATGTGCGTACACACACACATGTGCATGTGCAGACAGATGTATATGAACACATTGTCATATTTTAATCTCTGCTTTTTAAGATCTGGCAGAGAGCGACCTGGCATATACACAAGCTATAATGGGCAGCGGGAAAGAAGACTACACTGACAAAGAAGTACTAATTCTTGGAGGTGGTGATGGGGGAATATTGTATGAAATTGTCAAATTGAAACCAAAGATGGTCACCATGGTAGAGATATCCTTTTAATAAAGTGGGTGATGGTTTTAAAAAACAAATTATCGTATTTTCTTCCTGTGCATTATGTTTTGAAAGCTCAAAATAGGTTGGTTGATTCATGTGAGCACTTAGAATCATCTGCATTGTATGTTGGGCACCTTAAATCTGATTGTCTTGTTTGGATAGAGCCTCCTTGTTGCTATCATGGCTTTAGTATATTGCATGAGGAAGATATTTAAACTTTGGCTGATGATGATAATGGAACAAGTTTATACTATATGGGTTGTGCTAAATAAACTATTAATATTAATGTATATTTCCTTAGAACCCTCCCTTGGGACCATGTGTCAGATAATTAAAAAGTATAGCTTATTGTATAGATGTTTATGGGGGAAAATAGCTACCTATTAAAGAATAAGATTTTTTAGAGTTCCAGTTAGATTAGTTGTCAAGTACACTTCTTTAAGATTAGCATGAAACAATTGTCCATTTATTGTGCAATCTAAGCCTTGGTATTCTGAAGCAAAATTAAATAAGTTATTTTAATAACCACAACAAAATTAGTTACTGGATTCTTAACTAGTATCAAAAACATTGACCAAATGGTGATCAACGGGTGTCGAAAATATATGCGCAAAACATGTGGAGATGTCTTGGACAATCTGAAAGGAGAATGCTATCAGGTAACTTTTTGTTTAAAACAGGCAAAATAAGTGCTACCTTCATCAAAAATATATGCTTGGGATAAATGATTTTGAAAGGAATTTATTTTTTATTATGCTGTTAGATTTTATTATCAGAACCCAAATTTGAAGCTAGATGTCCATAATACTTGGGAGTAGACTATTGAAGTAATGGTGTGTGAATTGTGTATTCCTGTCACTGCTGTTTATACATACAGTTCTAAGACATTCTGAATAAGCAGAAAACCTAGGGTTGAGTAGCAATTGGGTTTTTTGTTTCCTTTTAATTGTTAAAATGTGCACATTTTTAGCAGAGGTCATATGCATTGAAACTATGAGGCAGTGCCACTGTTATCCAATATTCATGATTTTATCTAAAATTGAACTGTGAAGTAGAACATAAACAGGCATATTATAAACTTTACCGTTAGGCACCCGAGGTATGCTAAACTTCCATAATTACAAAAAGAACTTTGTTACAGATAAAATCAAATTGTTTAAATTCCATTTATAAATATAAATCTTCTAGTGTCATAAAACAGATATTTATTTCTTCATCCTGATTATTTTCATTTTTCTTTTTTTGTGATGGCTTTGTTTTGTATAGAGAAATAGTGACAAATAATGAAATTTTCTATGCCTTTTGCCTCATTCTTTCTGAGGGAAAGGAATGAGGAGGAGTTGGCAAAAATGGGTGCTCTGAATCACGTTAGTGCACATAATGGTCTCTCAGCCTAATCCAAGGAAGGGCCATAACACAGTGGTAGTCAGAGGTCCCAGGTTCCTCTCTGGCATCTCCAGGTAGGGGCTTGGAAACACTCCTCTGAAACTCTGGAGAGCCTGTCATGGTTGACGATACTGAGCTAGATGGAGCAGTTGAAGGCAGATTCCATTGTTTCTTTAATAGAGCTGTTGTGAAAGTAAAATGAGTCCTGGGCAGATGATAAGGCAATGAGATCATCCCCTTTCTGTAACATACATTTATGTGTTCACACGGGAACATACACAAATAGAGCCCAATGAGCCTAGGTCCAATCTGGGCAATCTGTACATCTTAATTTTGTGATGTGCTGATTGCTCTTACGGATTTGCCTTTTTGCATGTAGGCTCCTATGCAAACATGTGCAATGTGTGAACTGTCAGGCACTGGCAGGATCATCTGCAAAAACAGATTGAGCACAGACAATAAAAAACAGTCTATCTATGCTGGTTACTGACTTCTTCAGCAGTGGTTCTGTCAAAACTTTGGAAAGGCTGGATTGATCATCTGCAAAAGTACTTGTAACCCAACTGAGGAACCACTGGCATAAAAAGTAGTGTAAATTCTATTGTTGTTTAGTGTAAATTCTGTTGTTGTTGTTATTATTATTATTATAGGTTCTAATAGAAGATTGTATTCCAGTACTGAAGAGGTATGCCAAAGAAGAAAGGATGTTTGATTATGTAATTAATGATCTGACAGCTGTTCCAATCTCCACATCTCCAGAAGAAGGTTAATATTTTTAATCTATATAACCTTTTTAATGCAAACCTTGTTTGCAGTTGAGTAACTTACATTAGCGTTGCTTCGCCGTTAAACCTGAGAAGAAGAAAAAGATGTAACTTAAATCTTGGAGAGAGAAGAGGATGGATGGGGATAAGAAGATACAGTGTGTATGGACCCATTAACGGTGGTGCATGCATCCTAGGTGTGTGATTGTGGGGGAAAAGGAGCACAATCGGTCCTTATCCCTCCACTCATGGATGCTATGTCCATGCTGAAATAGATTCTGCCCTATACTTTTAGAAATTGTTAAAAGACAATGTCTATACCCATCTGATTCTGTAGCCTTGAACAAAAAGAATCTATTAATACTATGAATGATACCTTTTGCTATAGCTTATCACATTTATCAATGTCTCATTGTGAATTTCTAATTAAACAGTACTTTCAAATTTAGATTCTACATGGGAATTTCTGCGGATGATTCTGGACCTTTCAATGAAAGTCTTGAAACCTGATGGAAAATATTTTACACAGGTATGGTAAATGAAAAGTAATCGCAATGAAGTATGACCATTAACTATTAAAGAAAAAGCCTGTTAAGATGCTGCATTGTCCCTAGGTGAGAGCAGCCCTTAGTCTTTTATGTTCATCCTCTGCAATTTTAGAGCTGGTTGGGCGATGCCAGAGGTGGAAAGGAGCCACGCGAAGCAGCTCCCAAAGCCCTGTGCAGCCCTCCCTGCGCTGCTCCTTTCCTCCCCCATGTTAGAGGTGGAAAGGAGACATGTGGGATGGTTTCAAAGAGCAATGCTTGGAGGCATAAACAGGGATTTCCATTGAATGGAAAATGCTTTCTTTCCTTGAGCAAGGTGCACTCCTACTGGCATCAGCTGTTGGACGGTTGGGGAGCATGCTTGTTCCAGCAAAGGAACAATTAGGAGCCCATTTTAAGCTATCAGTTGTTCCTTTGAAGCTGATTGTTCTGTCCTAGAGGCAGAAATTAGCCAAAGTCTGTGTTTATTTGAATATGGCATGAATAAATGCTGAAACTCTCAGGCTTGCTGTGATGTCCCCACCCACTTATCCCTGCCTTCCTGCAGCAGATGAGGGGGATGTCAGCCTCTATACCATATATTATCTACACTTTACACACATACAGAGGCTGTTCAAGACTTCCTAACCATTATGTGCAGTATTTTCACTCACAGCCTGGGCACTCCACAGTATCCCATTCTTATCTCTGAGTGATCCTGGATACCCCAAACCTACTGTGCATATAGTTATTGCTAGGCTGTATGACAGGTAATCCTTTCCTTCAAGCTGCCACCAGTTTCAGAATGAAACACCTTTATAGTATTTGCCAAGAGACACTGTAAATTAAGAGTTTTAGTTTCAATACCATTTGTTCATTCACCACCTCCCTGACTGATATTTACTTACGGTATGCAATAACCAAGCATAAGCATTGAGTATAGAACACTAAAACAATAACAACATGATACTTTATTATTTTCAGATGATAATTTTTAAACCTTACAGATAGAGATAAGCTCTGACACAATATATCACTACACTAAGCTATATACTATATCAGTGGTTCCCAGCCTAACCCTAACCCTAACCCTTGGTAACCTCAGAAAAATTTGTGACTCCCCCACGCTAATTGTAATTTTAGTCTCTGTTAATTGAAAAAATGATGCGTAGCAAAATCACATATCCAAATATCCTTTTCCATAAAAAGCTCCCTGCAGACAAGGAGCTTTTTTTTAATGCAAAGGTCCAATCAAATTGGTATTCCCCTCCCCCCTCATTCTGAAGGTGTACAGTCCTGTCTCCCAACACCAATGGGTGACAGTGTTGGACTAAGATCCAGGTTCAAATCCCCACCCAACCATGAAGCCCAGTGGGTGACCTTGGACCAGACACAATCTCTCAGCCTGACCTATCTCACAGGGTTGGTGTAAGGATAAAATGGAAAAGGGGAGAACTATATGCACTATCTTGAGCAACTTGGAGGAAAGGTGGGATATAAATGCATTAATAATTAAATACATTTCAGCTGCAGTATGTGGACCTCAGCCAACCTGCAGAGCTTTTGAATAATAATAATAATATTAGGATAACACTTTTCCATTCCTCTGTAAGGAAAAGTTTAAAGAACTTAAGAGAAAATGTTTCAGCATCTGTGAAGGCAAACTAGTGTGTTTCTCTGCAATAGTGTAAGTTATTTTTAATGTTTTTGTTGTAATACTGCGTTTTTAGTCTGTGAATCACCTTGTTATTTTATATGAAAGTGTGGTTTATAAATATTTTAAATACAGTTCTCCATTTTAAACAACTGCAAAGGAAAGGGGCTTTGTCCTTTTTTGGATCAGACAACATTAGTTCCATAGCAGTAGAAGATTCTGTCAAAATGCCAAATATACTTTGCTTCTGCTAATGAATGTATGGCCATCACAGTGTGGCTGTATGTTGACACAGAATATCTTGTGCAGGTTAGTAGTGTGCACCACACTCTTTCACCACTAGATAGAGCTTGGTGACTAAAAATGTCAGCTCACATAAAAAAATCCAAAGAACATATGTATCGGGAGTTAGGGAAACACTTGTGAAAGACATCTTTTACACACAGGCTGCTATAATGCATTTGACAATATTTACAGTTTTTCTCACAAGATGGGAACGTTATCCAATCCTTTGTACTTGAACACTTGATTATATTTTCATTTTCCATGTAGGGCTGCATTTGGATAAAACAGTGTAGCATGAGAATACAATGAAACTGATTTCAGTAATTTTGTCTGTTGTTGCTGTCATATATTTTACAAACTTTTTTGTAAGCTGCTTTGAGTTTAATTTATAAAGAAAAGCAGAATTAAGTAAATAATAAGGTTGCGGTTTATTAGGAATCACAAGTTGGGATAACAGAAATAAAAGACTGGGATAGTCTCTCATACAGAGCACAGTAGTTTGAGACAATTTATCTCTGAGGCTTGATGAGGAATTTCCCTGCTCACTTAGCCCTGAATGTCAGCAATCTAGTGTTATGTACAATTACCCTATAGAGCTTGAATGGGTCTGTGACCGTATATTAATCAACTAACTAACTAACTAACTAACCTATAGAGTAGACCGTTGAAGTTCAGAGTACGCACAGTATGGGATGTGGGGAATATTATCTCCCTTTCCCCATGGTGTATGGGAGAATATGGATGGAAAATTGGGTTCAGAGGAAATTATTTTTCAAAAGTACACATCACGGAGTCACTCTAGACCCTAACATACAGAAACTCCACCTCTGGGATACTTTTTAAGCTGTTAGAAGATATGCAGTTAATTAGAACTGAAGGAAAGACATTTCTTCCAGTTCAAATTAATCTCCCCTTCCCTGAACTCTGAGTTTCAAAGTAGTCAAAGCCTTGAACAGGGTCTCAAGACTGTGTGATGTTGGGTGCTAGGGGCAGGAGATGTGTATTTCATGGCACACATCTTTCCTCCCTAATCTCCATAGTACTGTTAGCTGTTAGAGTGCTCTACAGTAGGTCTGCAGTACTGTAAGCTGTCAAATAAGCAATTTCCACACACCACCTTTTTCCCTTCCCCTGCCCCCCCAATGGTTTTCATTCATACTGTTTAACATAGATTATTAAAGCGGTGGTATAGTATAATATAAAAGCACAAACTGTCAAATAGTTCAAACTCGGTATAAAATTCACTAATAGGCAAAACACCTTGCGGTTTAAGTACGTACCTATAGCCAACAGATATATTTATCAAACTTTAAAAAGCAATTGGGCAGCTATGGTGAATGAACCAGAAGGGCAGGAGACCTAACCTCCTCTCTGAGATATTGTACTGCCCTACAAATCTGTAAAAATGCAAACACAATCCGGTCCACTTCCTGTGTAGCTTAGAATTTGGTAACGTGCGACTTCCGGGAAGGGTGACTTAGCCTGTGCCTGCTTTTGAGACGGGCTCCTGCCTCAAAAGAAGCTTATTCAGATATATCAGTCAGTTTTTTTTTTTTTTTTTGACTGATTAAACTTCTCCCGGGTAGGGAGAAACGAAGAGATTAACCTCAAAGCCTATTTTTGTTGGGACGACCAGATCTCATTAATTTATGGGACGAGGTCCAGCCGACGAAGGTGGGACGGATTTTCAACAACAAGCTCTATCTGATAAAGCGAACGTTCATCTTATCTTCTAAGAGAGAACGCACTAACAGGCAAGCACCCTTCTTTCTATATTTTTCTTTTACTTGACTTAAATTGTTGCTGTTTAAAAGAGATTTGCCAGATTGATCGGTTTTTGACATCTCACTGGGGAGCCATAACTTCTCTCTGCTACTCACTAATTAATAGCTTATCTCTGTTTTTGTTGCAAAAAGCTGTCCTGGATTTGCATTCTAAAGATATACACAGAAGAGGGATTTCTATTCCAGATTTTTATTTTGAAGAATATTATATTGTCTGAGACTACTCTCTTTTTGGTCTATTTTATTTTGACGAATCTGTTTCCTGACGACCGCCATTAATTGTTTCGATCCTGGGAACTGCATTTTGTTTACTTAAGCATGGAGAGATAAGGCTGTCTGCTCTGTTTATACTGTGATGTCACCAAGTTTGGAGTATTAACCCAATTGTTGCTGAAATAAGTGGTTTTCCTATATTTTTCTTTTAAAATGGCAATTAAGAAAGTGGCTGAGAATCTGGAAATAACTATGTTTCAGAAAATAATGGATGAGATTGAGATAACGAAACAAAACCTGCGACAGGGTTGTAAGGAGCTGAAAATTGAATTGAGTAAAATGAAGCAGGAGATTAAAGATATAGGGGTCCCTGTGAGAGAGGTGACCCTGGAAGGGGTCCCTGTGAGAGAGGAGACCCCGGAGATTGGAACAAACGTGGAACAGGAAAAAGATTTGGAGTCTATGGACTTTAGAAACAAAATCTATTGTTTGGAGACACAGGAGATTAAAGATATAGGGGTCCTTGTGAGAGAGGAGACCCTGGAGACTGGAACAGGGGTCCCTGTGAGAGAGGAGACCCTGGAGACTGGAACAGGGGTCCCTGTGAGAGAGGAGATCCCGGAGATTGGAACAAACGTGGAACAGGAACAAGATTTGGAGTCTATGGACTTTAGAAATAAAATCTATTGTTTGGAACTCAATGTTATCTCTGAAGAAATTAATGAAGATTCTAGAGATAAAGTTATCAATGGCATGGATAATCTTCTGGACTGGAATGATGTGATGGAGCCCAATATAGAGAAAATCTATGGAATTAACTGCAGCCATGTGACAATGGAAAAACTTTCAAGAGATGACCCAGTGTATTTTGAAAAAAAGAACAGAGATATGATTTTACAGCAGTATTTCAGCAACCTATTTAGAATGGATGGCAAGAAAATATTTGGGATAGAGGTAATTCCCATCAGACTCTTACTATATGACTATGGCTCTGACAGCAAGATTATTATGGAATACTGATAATGGAAGATTGGATACTGAATTTACTGGACTTAACAAGACTACTGAAGATGGAAGATGGAAAATGGAACTAATAGGGATAATAGAACAATGGCTACTGAAATTACTGAACCTAACAGATTCTGATGTGATGGATTAATTGAAATGTTTATTTTGACTATGGTTATGACAATAAGATTATCATAATTAGTAATGAGATGGATTAATCGATATGCTTATCTGGAAAAAAAAATTGATAGATATATTTCTTAAAGAATTGAAACCTCTCTTTGACTTTTTGTGGAAAGAATAAAGTAATGTTTATGAGATTTGATGATTAAGTAAGATAACTACTGGAGGAAAGTGATTTTATAATATGACTTAAGAGACAGGATTGTTATATATTATAGACTTATAACTGATTTGATCTTTGACAAATGGGAAGTCAATATTTTACTCTTTATTTTTTATTTTTTTTTTCTTTTTTTTTTTTTGTTTAACTATTTTTGATTTTGTTTTTTGTCTTTGAATGTTTTATGATTTTGTCTTGTATGTTTTATGAAAATCTGAATAAAAATTATTGAAAAAAAAAAAAAGAATTTGGTAACGTGCCTCTGAGCATATGGTGAGTGGCAGCAACACCTGCAATTAGCCATATAACAGAAACCAGACGTGCTGTGCTGATCTAGTTTTAGCAGGGAGGAAGCAACAATATTAAGTTGATATACTTTAGATACTCACTTTAAATATGTTTGGTTTACTGTGCAATTTTAGTGACGTTTCCTATAGTAAATCATTTTCTTTTGCTTCTGTTTCTGTGAATGTGTGAAGTACAGCAACACTTTGCAACACTAAAAAAAACTCCAAAGAAATTGTGGAATAATGGCACTGACTCTTCTGCAGAATAGTTTCCAATCGACATGAGGTGTGTCTCAGTTGGCTCAAGATAAAACAGTGGAAGGTGAAATATATTCTAGCAAAATTCTAGATGTGCTCTATGTTTTTAATTGACCATGCCCACCATGCTTCACCATCATATGACACTGAGTGGTGGCAACACCTGTAATCAGGACTGCATCTTCAAAGACGGAGAATTACATTTTTTGTACGTTTGCTGGTGTTCTTCTTGCTTTGCTTCTTTCCTGTGTTATCACTGTTTCTACAATCTAACCTAGAAAATCGTATTTCTTTCATTCATCCTAGAAATCTGTGTCAATTTTATTTTTATTAATTTCAAAGCCTTTTATTGGTCAATATCACATGATGGTGAAGCAGCCTTTTGTGTTTCAAACTGGAGATTATGTTATATTTCTATTTTGGGTGCATTGACAGTTGAATCTGAAACTGCAGTTTGATGTAAAATCAGACTGATTACAATATGTTGCTGCTTAAGCAATGAATCTAGCTGTTGGAAAAAAACAACCTTGGCCTGCCCAAGATGCATGTTTTCAGCCTGCAATGCTTAAACCACCCCACTTAAGGAAAGGTGGGCATGGTCAATTAAAAACACAGAACACACCTAGAAATTTGCTAGAATATATAGATAGATAGGTGGTGGAGCGGGTGGTGGCAAAGCAGTTGCAAGCGCACTTGGAGGAAGCAGATTACCTTGATCCATTTCAATCCGGCTTCAGGCCTGGACATGGGACTGAAATGGCCTTGGTTGCCTTGGTGGATGATATGAGGAGGGCGTTGGATAGGGGCAAATGCACCTTCCTCGTCCTCCTGGATCTCTCAGCGGCTTTTGATACCGTTGGCCTCGGTATCCTCCTGGACCGGCTGGAGAGGCTGGGTATAGGGGGCACTGTGATGCAGTGGTTCCGTTCCTTCCTCTCTGATAGGTACCAGAGGGTGGCACTGGGGGATGAGGTCTCGGACCCATGGCCTCTCACTTGTGGGGTACCACAGGGTTCCATCCTCTCCCCAATGCTGTTTAACATCTACATAAAGCCACTGGGAGCTATCGTCAGGAGACGTGGGCTGTAATGTTGTCAGTATGCGGATGACACGCAGCTTTATCTCTCGTTCAAGTCTTCAGCGGGGTTGGCTGTGGAAACCCTGTCCAAGTGTCTGGAGTCGGTGAGTGGCTAGATGGAAAGGAATAAGCTGAAGCTGAACCCTGACAAAACCGAGGTACTGTTTGTGGGAGACAAGAGAAGGCTGGGGGATGTTAACTTGGTGCTTAATGGGGTACAGTTGCCCCTGAAAGACCAAGTCCGCAGCCTGGGGATCATTCTTGACTCCCAGCTGTCCATGGAGGCTCAGGTCTTGGCTGTGAGCTGGGCAGCGCTGTATCAACTCCATCTGATACGGAGGCTGTGCCCCTACCTTCCAAACCATCTGCTTCCATTGGTGGTACATGCCCTGGTCTCCTCTCGCCTAGACTACTGTAATGCGCTCTTTGTGGGGTTACCCTTGAAAATGGTCCAGAATCTGCAACTGGCACAGAATGCGGCAGCTTGCCTGATTAAGGGTAGCTGCCGGCGAGACCACATTACTCCAGTGCTGAAGGAGTTGCACTGGTTACCAGTTGCTTTCCGAGCCCAATTCAAGGTGTTGTTTTTGACCTTTAAAACCCTGCACGGTTTTGGCCCAGTCTATCTGAAGGAGCGCCTCCAGCATCATCAATGTTGCTGCCCAACAAGATCAGCCTCAAAAGACCTCCTCTCCATCCCACCAGTTAAATCAGCTAGACTGGTGAGAACTAGGGAGAGGGCTTTTTCAATCGTGGCACCCACTCTATGGAATTCCCTCCCAAATGACATCCGCCATGCTTCATCCATTATGAGCTTCCGCTGGACCCTGAAAACCTGGCTCTTCAGGCAGGCCTTTGGGGTGGGTTACATTTTAGTGGTGTTGTTGGAATTTTAAGATTCTAATGTGAATTGTATGTTTTTATGTTGTGTGTCGCCCAGAGTGGCTGGACAACCAGCCAGATGGGCAACTAATAAATTTAATAAATAATAAATAAATAAAATAAATAATTTCACCTCCAACTGTTTTATCTTGTGCCAACTGTGAGACTCCTCATGTCCATTGGAAACTATTCTGCAGAATAGTCAGTGCCATAATTCCATAATTTTTTGGTAGGTTTTTTTTAGTGTAAATTATGGAAAGTGCTGCTGTACTTCACACATTCACAGAAACAGATGCAAAAGAAAGTGATTTACTATAGGAAACTTCACTAAAATTCAAAGTAAATTAAACATATTTAAAGTGCCTATCTGAACTATATCAACTAGTTGGAAAAGGTTCAGAAGAGGGCAACCAGAATGATCAAGGGGATGGAGCGACTCCCTTACGAGGAAAGGTTGCAGCATTTGGGGCTTTTTAGTTTAGAGAAAAGGCGGGTCAGAGGAGACATGATAGAAGTGTATAAAATTATGCATGGCATTGAGAAAGTGGATAGAGAAAAGTTCTTCTCCCTCTCTCATAATACTAGAACTCGTGGACATTCAAAGAAGCTGAATGTTGGAAGATTCAGGACAGACAAAAGGAAGTACTTCTTTACTCAGCGCATAGTTAAACTATGGAATTTGCTCCCACAAGATGCAGTAATGGCCACCAGCTTGGACGGCTTTAAAAGAAGATTAGACAAATTCATGGAGGACAGGGCTATCAATGGCTACTAGCCGTGATGGCTGTGCTGTGCCACCCTAGTCAGAGGCAGCATGCTTCTGAAAACCAGTTGCCGGAAGCCTCAGGAGGGGAGAGTGTTCTTGCACTCGGATCCTGCTTGCGGGCTTCCCCCAGGCACCTGGTTGGCCACTGTGAGAACAGGATGCTGGACTAGATGGGCCACTGGCCTGATCCAGCAGGCTCTTCTTATGTTCTTATGTTCTTATTAACTGTCTTAATATTGTTGCTTCCTCCCTGCTAAAACAAGATCAGCACAGCACATGTCTTGTTTCTGTTATTTGGGCTGATTGCAGGTGTTGCCATCACTCACCATATGCTCAGAGGCACATGTTACCAAATTCTTCCAAGCTACACAGGAAGTGGATTGGACTGTGAAAGATCCACCCAAATTCTTTTTGCATATTTACAAATGTGTAGGGCAGTACAATATCTCAGAGAGGAGGTCATGTCTCCTGCTCCCCTGGTGCATTCACTATTGCTGCCCAGTTTCCCTGCTTTTTAAAGTTTGATAGAAATATCTGTTGGCTAAAAGTACGTTCTTAAATTGCAATGGGTTTTTTGTTTTGTTTTTGCCTATTAGTGAATTTCTGTGTTTTTTAATCCAGACAGTAAGAAGTGGGACCTGTGCAAGTTTGCTGAGAAAGGATTGATCATTTGCATGCTTATTGAGTTCAATGGGATTTACTCCCCTGCAATCATGCCTAGGATAGGTGAAACTGACCACAGGGGAAGGAGAGGGGAGGAGGAGGGAGGGGAGAGGAAGAGCAGAAGTGGGATGGGAGCAGGCAGGAGGGCTAGGGGAGGAGGAGGGCAGGTTTGATCATTTGCATACTTCTTGAGTTCAGTGGGATTTACGCCTGTACAATCATGCTTTGGATAAGTGAAACTGACCTGAGAGAGAGAGGTCAGTAGGAGAGGAAGAGGAGGGGGAAGAAGGGGAGGAAGGGTAAGGGGTAGGGGTAGGGGAGGAAATTGGGTGGGTTGGCACTGGGCAGAGGGAAAACTCCTTTCCTTTCCAAAAGGAAAACACTGTGAACAGTATCACTGTTTTTCATGGTTTCCCCCACCTTTTTATTCTAAGCAAGCACTCCAGTCTCCCACCCAAATTTAAACCAAAGCTGTCCCTGGCTACATTCACACCAGAACTTTATCCCACTTTAGACAGCAATGAATTCCCCCAAAGAATCCTGGGAAGTGTAGTTTGTGAAGGGTGCTGAGAGTTGCTAGGAGAGTTCCCCTTGCAGAGCTACAATCCCCAGAAGAGGAGCTGACTGTTAAACCATTCTGGCCACTGAAGCTCTGTCGGGGGAATAGGAGTCTCCTAACAATTCTTAGCACCCTTCACAAACTACAGTTCCCAGGATTCTTTGGGGGAAGCCATGACTGTCTCAGGTGAAATAAATGTCCGGAGTGGGTGTAGCCTCCTGATTAGGCAAGCCCAGCAGCTGTGAGTTTGGCTTTTAGAACACTGACAGTTGGTTCTTACTGAGCATGCCTGCCTTATCATTGAGTTCAATGCTAAATTTCTTAAATTAATTAAAAATCAGCCAGGCATTTAAAAGAAAATTAAACTGCAGAAGATGAAGGTCAGAGCATGGGGCAAGGTCAGTAACAGGATTACAGGTACTCTGTGAACATGGCTGATTTTTAATTAATTTCAACAAATTATTAGACGACTGACAGAAAAATGTCCAACAGGGTCTGAATTTTTTCTCCTCTTGTTTTACACTTTGAACTCTTGATTTTCTCTGAATGTTTTGTGTATTGCCATGAAAACCTAGAGGGTTGTTAAGCAAGCTTTTCTGAGTTCAGAATTATAAGTTTTGGAAGGTTTTGTTTTGAAATGAGCTTATGGGAAATAGTAGAATAACATGGGGAGTACTTTCGATTTAACATGATGGAATGCGAAAAATCTATGCTGGCTATAGTATACAGCCACTCTTATGGTTTTATAATATAAATAGCTGGAGTCACACTTACGGTAATCCCTGAATGAACAATAAGCACTTGAACATTGTCTGATGTATATCAATACTCACCTATTGTCAACATTCAGTGGTTAAGTTTGATTCCTGCATTGAGCAGGGGCTTGGACTCAAATGGTCTTATGGGTTCCTTCCGGCACTACTATTCTATGATTTTATGATTGAAAGCAATAAGTATGCCTAGTCATAGAATCATAGAAAAGTAGAGTTGGAAGAGATTCACAAGGCCATTGAGCCCAACCCTCTGCTCAAGGCAGGAATCCAAATTAAAGCATACCCAACAGGTGCCTGTCCAGTTGCCTCTTGAATGCCTCTAGTGTTGGAGACCCTACCACTTCCCTGGGTAATGGTTCCATTGTTGTACCACTCTAACAGTTAGGAAGTTTTTCCTGTTGTTCAGTTGAAATCTTGTTTCCTGTAACTCGAGTGTCCTGCACTCTGGGAAAATTGAGAAAATATCCTGGCCCTCCTTTGTGTGGCAACCTTTCAAGTAGTATAATTGAGTGCTATCATATCTCTCCTCAGTCTTCTCTTCTCAAAGCTAAATATGCCCAGTTCTTTCAGTCTCTCTTCATAGGGCTTTTTTCCAGTCCCCTGATCATCCTTGTTGCCTTCCTCTGAACTTGTTCTAGTTTGTCTGCATCATTCTTAAAGTACGGTGTCCAGAACTGGATGCAGTACTCATGATGAAGCCTAACCGGCACTGAATAGAGGGGAACCAATGCTTCACACGATTTGGAAACTATATTTCTGTTAATGTAGCCTAAAATAGCATTTGCTGTTTTTGCAGCCACATCACACTGTTGGCTCATATTCAACTTGTGATCAACAACAATTCCAAGATCTTTCTTGCATGTAGTGTTGCCGAACCAAGTATCTCTGATCTTGTAACTGTGCATTTGGTTTCTTTTTCCTAGGTGTACAACTTTGCATCTACTATCCCTGTTAAATCTTACTCTGTTGCTTTCAGCCCCATTGCTCCAGCCTATCAAGATCACTTTGAATTTTGTTTCTGTCCTCCAGCGTATATTAGCTATCCCTCCCAATTTTGTATCAACTGCAAATTTGATAAGCGTTCCCTGCACCTCCTCATCCAAGTTATTAATAAAAATGTTGCAGCTTTGCTGAAGTGGAGATATATTATGTCCACAGCATTCCCACAGTCTATCAGGGAGGTTACCCAATCAAAAAATGAGATAAGATTAGTCTGGCAGGATTTGTCCTTGATAAATTCATGTTGGCTTCTAGTAAATCACTGCATTGTTTTCAAGGTGCTTACAGACTGACTGCTTTATAATCTGCTCCAGAATTTTCCCAAGGATTGATGTCATACTGACTGGTCTGTAGTTCCCAGATTCCTCTTCTTGACTTTTTTGAAGATAGGGACAATTTTCTCTTCTTGGTAGTACGTAACTCTTCTTATGCTTAAGTCCAGTGCTGCTGTTATGAAGAAATGTGTCTGTTTCTGTAGGTCAGGAAGGCTGGAGGTTGGAAGGAAGCTGTTGCTTTCGACATGACTGGGAGGTTATGTAGGAGATGGCTCCAACCCTTCCTGGCTCTCAGCCAGGCCCTGATCTAGTCAGGTGCTTTCATGCACTTCTGTCTTTCAAACAATTGACTGATATTATTGCTATTATTTTTATTTAATTGGTCAGTCACTTGAAAACATCTCAAAGCAATCAACAATAAAAACAATTTCAAATCAAATACATATACTGACTGAGATAATTGATAAATAATATTCTGTCTGAGTAACTTAATGTGCATGCTCTGGAGAGTATTTTGATGGAGATACAAACCCAAAACAGGCATATGTCTGACCTGTTGGACTTGCCATGAACAAACCATCCTAAAGTGTGAATTTGCATAGTTTTTTTAAGATGCAGTGTAGCATTGCATAGTGGAATATTTGCCTGCTTCTCATGCAGGTATTGTCACACTGCAGGGGAAGCTACTGTAGATGGTGCATACAAAAGTGTTTTCATTATTTATGTTCCATAATTTGCTTGCCACGTTGTCTCCTATGATTGTCATTTTATGAAGCTGGTTGATGAAATGTGGGATACCAAGGATAACAAAACTAGTGTGCAGATTACTCTCATTATAGAGATTTGGACATGCCATTAAACTACCTCGATACTGGCGGGATGTCCCATAAATTACCTAGTGCTGATTTCTATTTGTGATTTCTAAATTATACATACAAGTTGTTTATGTGCTATCCCGTTCAATTTAATGCTGACAAAATTACATGCTTTGTAAAAGGCAGCAGAACCAAATAACCACTGCAGGATGGTGGATAATAATAGATTACTAAACAAGTTTTATATACTCAACTTTCTTACCTTTACATTAACTTCTCCCTTGCCATTTTATGATGCTTATGATCACCTTAAGAATTCACTTCTTTCTGAAATATTTAATTGCCCTCTACATTAATAAAAACATGAAATAATATATTAGAGCAACAAAAAATTAATAAGCAAAGAAGTGAGAAAATATTTTCCTTTTGTTTACCTACTGCTCCCCACCATTCATTTTTCACTTATTCTAATTTATTTTATTCTATATATGATTGTCTTCCATTCACAATTTATAAGATATTTTGTAGTGCATTTGTGTACTGCCCTGTCCTGAGCTCATTCTGTACGTCAGGGGTGGCAAACTTGTGACTCTTTAGATGTTGCCGGCCTGCAACTCCTATTGGTCTTGTTGGTTAGAGCTGATTGTAGTTGGAGCCCAACAATACGTGGAGGGCCACAGGTTCCCCTCACCTGATATATTTAAAGTCATGGTCATTATTTTTGTATAAAACTGTCTTCTCTTTCTTGCCTTCTTCCCAAGGTGCTATGCTTTATCCTCATTTGAAAGGAAAGCTTATCCGTTATTAATATGACTTTATTAATCCAAGCTTTTCAGGATTAGGTTCATTCCAGTGTCGTGAGATATTTATTTTGACATTAAATGCTTCACACAGAATGGTGCCACTCTGAGCAGATTTTACTAATGCCATTGCAGAGTCAGTACTGCACTGATGCTAGGCAATAACTCCAGCTGCTGCCTTGTGATGCTATAGCCGTTATGATTTAAATCTTGAAATATTCAGGAAAAAAACATGGAACTTGGAGGGACCTCTGTGTAAATATCCTTATGATTATACTGTATGTTATCTTTTGGTTGTATTCCACTAACCTTTACTCAGCGTAGACCCATTGAAATTAATAAAGTTAAGCTAGTCACCATCATTAATTTTAATGGGTCTACTCTCAGCAAAAGCTAGTTGAATACAGTACTTTGTCACAGTGGTTCCCAAACTTTTTTTTCCTCATGGACCACTTGAAAATTGCTGAGGGAGTTGGCAGGCCACTTGATTATTTTTTTGCCTGTTATAGCAGTTGTATTCCATAGAATTCAAAGAGCAATATAATACAAGAAATCAAAGAAGCAATAAAAATACAATTAGAAATCAGTATGAATATTTAATGTGATGGAATTGCTGTCTCCTGTCTTCAACCACAAATCCACAGACACACCATGGAGTACCGGAATGAAGCACACAAACCACTATCTGAATTATACCTTAATTTGGAGCATTTCTTATTTGCTTTATAATTTCTGAATTGTGATAATGCACCTCTAATAATGTTTTCAGATACTTTCTCATTAATTGATTTTATTATAAAATTTCCTATTTTATGGTTTTAATATTTCAATGTAAAACACCCAGTGAACCTTTGTTTTGGGGTGGTTGGATAAATATTGTAAATAAAATACATAAACTTGTTTCTCTTTCAGGATTCACTAACGTAAGTGATCTGTACCTCTGTTTATATAGAACCTATTGATGAACGTGCCCCTTTGCATTATTTCCCTCCTCAGTTTGATTGATATGTGGGTCACATTTCCCTCTGATGTCTTGCAGGGAAATTGTGTCAATCTGACTGAAGCTTTGACTCTCTACGAAGAACAGCTTGGCAGACTATATTGTCCTGTGGCATTCTCAAAGGAAGTTGTATGTGTCCCTTCATACATGGAACTGTATCCTTTGTTAATAAATCATGTCTCTTAATTATCACTACTGAATAAACCAAGTGAATTGTGAATACAACAAAAGGACTTCAGTACATGCATTCTTCAAAAGTTAAAGAGAATCCTAATAATGTAGGGAGGATTCTTCTTGAACTTTTAATTAACATGGCTGGATCCAAGTAAGTCATACTCAGAGTAGACCATTTGTAATCAGTGGACTTAGTCATGTTTGACTTGATTCCAGTTGGTCTGCTGTCAGTATGACTTAGTCATACACCACCCTGTGACCTTTAAAAAATCTTGCTGTGGATACTTTTGTCCCTAAAACGTGTAGCAGAGCTTGCAAAGAGCTGAGTTTTTTTAAAAAAAATCAGAAAGAACTACAAACCACTAATTTCCTTTTTTAAAAAAATTCAGATTGATGCTCAGGTTACTGAGATATGAAATGATGTGCCACGGAGTAAGAAGTGTCCTAATGAAAAGCAGGGAATTTCCCACCAGCTATCCATGAAGTAATGATATGTGCATTTAAATTGTTGTTATTGTGACAATTTTAATGAAAAAAAGATTATGCCACCAAAATGTAATTTCTATGCTTAAGTAATCAGGTTTTACTGAGTATGCTGCTGAAGACCTGTATCAGGACTGAAGTCCTTATTTCCTGCATTGGCAGGGTGTTGAGCTAGATGACATTTGAGGTACCTTTCAACTCTATGATTCTGTATTCATCACTTACAGAGGATGGTAAAATGTATTTTTATTTTGAGACATAATGCCAAGTTTAAATTGAAATGGTGTTTTCCTCCTCCTGTTTGAAAATTGTCCTTGTGACAAGGTGCAAAATATTTGATTCCTTGACCATTCTTTAGATGGGTATTTTATACTATTTGGAAGAAGAGAACTGATGTTTGAAGTTCAAGATCAACATGCCACACATGCTGCATGAAGCATGTAGGCTTGCCATGTGCTATAAATTATATGCTGTAGATGATCCTGAAATTTAGTCATGCTATTGATTTGTGAATTCTTTAAATGTTTTTATTATTATTTTAATTTAAAAGCAAATGGAAAAATGTATATTTTGATGAGCTAGGGTGTTATTTTTTGAAAGTCAATGTAGATGAATTAGCAGCAAAGCTATAGCTGCAGAATGCACTGAACCTTTAGAATGTGATCATTTTTATTATTTTTGTTTTAGATTTTTGGATACCAATTTAAAAAGACAACGTTAGCATTTCAGTGTGGTACCATAGATTTTCTCTTCAGACATTAATCAGTTTAATAGTCATGGTGCTTTAAATAGACTTTTAAGTGTTTGTGGGTTTTTTTTGTTCCATGATCAATGTGCTTCCATTAGAGGAATTAAGGGCAGACTTTTTCTTTCTTTCCTTTTTTTAAGGAAACCCTCTGTCCCATTGTGATGTTATAAAGCTACCATGATATTTCTTATAATGAATTTTTATTCTGACCCTCATGCATCAGGATACTTTATTTTCAGTGGGTGTTCCTGATGCCTAATCTCAACTGTGTGAGGATTTGTTCAGAGGAAAAGTTCATCACAACTTCAGTGATAGGGGGTAAAATCATGGTGTGGTGACTGCTACATCAGAATGAGCTTGAATCGGGCTCAGTCTCTAGTTATAAACAAACTTGAGATTTGTTCATCTGCATCAGACTAGTCTTATTGTGAAGACTTTTCAACATAAAAAAGTAAAAAGGCTCCATGTCTTCATGTACAAAGAGATTTACAAATTACCTAATGCTGGAATAATGCCATGGACGTAAGTAGTTTAAGTGGATAGTGAGCTGTCATTTGACAAATCAGTTAGCTGCTGCCAATATTTGTTATACATAGGGAGGGATAGTAGCTTAAACGAATACTGTTAGCACTACAAACTTTGAAATTATGGCTTGGACTGTTGCCCTAGCCCTTCAATTTCAGTATGACTAACTGAAATGTGTATTGAGAATTCTTTTTATTGGTCACATACCCCTTCAGCGCTAATGCTCATAAAGTGTGAAAGGTCATTGAAAAGGCAAAATTAGAAAAGTGACTTATGATACAATGCACTGGAGGCTTCTTCTTCACCAGCTGCATCTACGTGAGTGGGAGCTGAGCTCAAGGACACAGGACATGTCTCATTCATTATTTTGTGGTATGTGCAGGAGACGTTTCTGGTGGATTGTAAACCCTGAGAATTTATATTTTGTGCATATCTATAAACAAAATGTTTATTCCACTTAGTTGAGCCCCATCATATGGATCTGAGGAAGCTTGTGACTAAAGCATCACTGGCCCATAGACTGTATTTGCATATGCATGTTGAAATATCTATTGCATTTGTACACCTCTTGTCCTTCTGCACATGTTATGAAATTCTATTTTTATACAATTTTCTTACATTATTGGTTGATCATTATAATTTTGCTATAAGCAAATAGAATAGCTCAGAATAACAGAATAGCTCAGAAATGGAACCTTATTGTACAGTGTCTGGAGAGAAATAATTAAAATGTTCTGTCCCTCTTGGCAGTTTAAGATCTTTCAACAAAATTACATTTTTTTCCAAAATGAAAAATTTGCTTCACATTTCACTGTTCTGTTTTCTCATGTTACTAGAGAAAGGGCTGGTGTAGACTGTTACCCCTACACAATATAATTGCAAGGTGAAGATGCACCACCCACATTCTGAAAAATCCAACACTGGGGAGAAATTCTTGATGTATTTAGAAAGGAAGGCATAGTCCTTCATAGTACATAAAGGAATTTGGCAGTGAAGCACAGCACTGTTTGAAACTCAGAAGGGTTTGTCACCTTGGGGTTTTGTTGTGCTAACAAAACAGGCATATAACTAATGTAGGCTTACAACTCCTGAATTATGTGTTTTATGAATTAAAGCTACCTGATAAACCATTTGAATCTCTCTAGAAATTATTTAAAAACAACTCTCTAATCTCTCCTGTGGTAAAGAGCAAACTTCATTCACATCAGATGAAGTTTTCCTATTGACTGGAAAGGAACCATTATTTAAAGCTGTCTAGTTTGAAGTCATAATTCACATACAGAGTGATAAATTTAGAAGACTAAGGCTGAGCTTCCATGGAACCAGATGGTGAATATGTATGGAGATGCAGAGCAGCCTTTTCTCCTTTTGTTAAAAACACACTGTCACGTTTACACTGAATTGTGCTTTTGAATAGATTGGTAGTAGCTTAGACAGCACCCTTACAACCTGATCATATAAGACACGACATCTAAAAGGGCCTACAGGAATAGCCATAATATTTTGTCTAGCATTGGGTACTAAAAGACTTCAGCATATGTGTATGTATTTACGGCGTGCATTAAAAAATGCTATTTTCTAAAATAACCTCTTATATTGCTTTGGGATTATGCAATGCTTGTAACTTGGAAGTAATAGCCACGTTCTTAAGTAAGTAGAAGAAATTTTCTCCCACTCTCTACGTAGCCATAAAGTAATTTTAACGAATGCCCCAATATACTAAAAAAATCCAACCACAACTGGATAAGCATAATTTCATAGCTATTTGTTTTGTAATTGAAACCAACACAGTTCCACTTTTTTTTACTTGAACTTCCCACGTAGCTTTTGGTATTTATATCAGTGCTTTCTGAAGAAGAAACTTTAGAAAGAGGAGTAAACTACTGGTTGTATAGATGGTTTTGGAAGAAGAATATGTTAACATTTTATTTTCTTGTATATGTAGATTCCATTATCATAATGTTTGATTTTTCTGGGGAAAGGGATATTGTAGTATTACCTGCCTAACATATTCTAATAGAGGAAGAGGAATAGATGGAAAGTGATATTGTTTGGAAAGCTAACTAATACATGCATCATTCTCTCACTGAAAGGGAAACAAAAAATTATGTAGAATATCATTATAACATAGATATGTGTGTGTTTTTAAAAGCAACATGGTATAAACTGAACATCTCTTCCCACCCCTTTTTCCATTACTGCTCAAATAGACTGAGGAAATGTTCAAATAAAGTGTTGTCACTATTTATATATATATAGTTGTTGCTGTAGTGTATAGTATGAAAAATCACTTTTTTTCTTTTCAGTGTGTAAGAATTTTGAAACGAAACCTGTTACAGATTAGCCTTTTTTATTATTTTACATATGAAACTGAGTGGAACATCTGTTGTGAGTGCCTCATTACACATGCAAATCGATCCCAAAGATCGTTAGCATGGGATGTGTCTAAATTCTTTGCACTAAATACCGCTTTCATCTAGTAGTAAAATTTGACTATTTTAAGTTTGATAACCAGTCAGACCTTGCTGAAAGACAACTGCTGGATTTGTATCAACTGCACAAGTAATAGTGCATGCATTCAAATAAAGGTACGCTGATATTACCTGTACTGACTGAATTGTTAACATCACTATCAAGATCAAGCCTTTCCCAATACAGTATACAACAACCTAGGAGTAGGCCCCATTGAAAACAGTGGGATCTGTGAGTAAGGATACATAGGATAAAGCCATTAGTTACATACTGAGTTTGTAAATCTAGGGAGACTTCCAAGTGGGTAAAATCACTTTCTTATTTTATGGTGGCCCCATTTCATTTCCAAACAAATAGGCACTACAGGTTTGCTGTTGGATGGGATAATGGCACATATATTGTGTGTAAATACACAAAAATGCAATTATTTCATACTACATTATTCCTGATGGATTCCAGAGCCAATCACAGGGTTATGTCACCTCCTACTAGCCTAGACAGGAAAACTCTTTTGCAGATTTGCAGGTTGTCCCCTCCCCTTCCGGAAAAGATGATAATGCTGGAAAAAACAGAAGGGAGTAGGAAAGGAAGACCAAACAAGAGATGGATTGATTCCATAAAAGAAGCCACAGACTTGAACTTACAAGATCTGAACAGGGTGGCTTATAACAGATGCCATTGGAGGTTGCTGGTTTGCCATAAGTCAAAATAGACTTGAAGGCACAACACTTCTCTTGATTTTTTGCTGTAGTCAATAAGCCCTATTGTCAAACTTGAAGGCATATAACAACAATTTAGAGTCCTTTCTCTCTTTGCTGTTTGCTGATTCCTTCCTCTGCCTCTCTTAATCTCTCAGAAAAAAGGGGTGGGGAGAAGAAAAGTGAACAGCATACCCACAGAGTTGTTTTGGTCCATTCTTCTGATTTTTGTGATGTTAACTCTCCTGATCCTCTTGTTGTGACCCTAGGGAAATCTACAAACCACTGTGGCAGCACCAAGTCCCCTTCAGGAGGCAGCCACCATGGCCCTGGAGGTGGGGCTAGCACCTAGCAATGCTTCAGATCTCTGCCTACCACTAATCCTGATGTGGGGGAAGGGCTGTCTAAGACTGAAGTCCCTGAACAGAGTCTTCTCCAGGAGAGTGACTACTTGCCCCTCTTGGCCAAGTCAATTTCTCAATTAGGTCTAAGGCTTACACTACCCACTATTTTATATTTGTAGTAAATGAACACTGATCCATTTCATGGAGTGGGTAGAGACATTTCTATTCTGGTTTATTTGGGAGATGTTCAGCCTTCGGAAATGAGCTGTCTGTCTTTGGGGGGGGGAGGAATCAGTCATTAGCAAATTGACCAGGACACTTAACAGAGATGTGATCCTTCAGATATTTTTTCCAGTGCGTGGCTGTTCAGTAATTTTGTAAGAAACTGATTTGCCCAACTGAAATGGATGCACTTGGTGGGCATTGCATTAAATTAATCTTGATTTATTGTTTGTGAATTCTTGCAGCTCACATCTCTGTGCTTGACTTGTATCTCCCCTCTTCTATTCCATACATAATGCATTTTAATAATGAAAAAATAGAGCAATAATATTTCTCTCTGTGTATACACATAAACACACACACACTACAGTTAAGTATTTCATTAATATTGTATGCTTAGCTTTATCTTTTTGGATTTCAACATTTTTAAAGCACCCACATCTCTTTTCATGTCCCCCTCCAACCAATATTCCTTTTTGCAGGATTTTAATAGCAATATAAGCAGATATAAATAGGTCTTTGCCTTGTAGTGCAGCTAACCCTCGGTCAGATTTTTGATCCAGCATGCTTCAATAAGTGACAAAGCCAGCAGAAACAATTTCCAGTTGCTATTCGGTGAACGATTCCTCTTTGGCACTAACTTCAGATCATTACTCTTTGTAGCCATATCAGATTCAGCAAAGACAGTGTGAATGACAAGCAACAGCTCATGAGAATAAAAATGTAGGAAGATTGCTATAACCATGACAAATCATTGGTCCATTTAGCTTGGTGTTGTCTATGTAGGCTGGCAGTGGCTGTCCAGGATTTTAGATGGGTGTTTCTCAGCCCTATTTGGAGATGCCAGGGATTAACTTTCTGCATAGCAATAAAAGTCATAGCGTAGCCACATGAAACAACTAGCGTTGGAATATGACCACCAATAGCTCCCTTGCCAGTTGCCACATAGCTGCATCACCATACAATGTATGTTCGCAGGGTATGGTCTACACAAATCACATCCTACAGCTTTTTAGGATATAAACCCAGTTGCCTTTTTCAGTTATGTGTTCCTGTTTTTATTGAGGACTCAACATAATGCTGTTGTGTGTCTGACTACAACTTCCCAGTGACAGTGGTGGCTCTGGGATTTGGGGGGGCGTGGGCAAGAGAGTCACTTGGGGCCACATAAAGGCATGAAACCAAGTCAGGCATAAAATTTTACTTAAATTCTATACCTGAAGCTGAAATAAAAGTGGATAAATGTATCACAATACATTAATTGTATTTTTTTACTACAATTACAGTAGATAACTTAATAATTATACAACACTGTGCTGTAAAGACATGAATACAAGTCATAAATAACCCCCAAGCCATTACCTTTTTATCTGATACTTGTTAAATTTTATTTATTTGTTTATTACGTTTATATCCTCCTTCAGCTGAGGAGCTCAAGGTGGCATACATGGTTCTCCCATTTTATTCTCACAACTACTCTGTGAGGTAGGTAAGGCTGAGAGACTGGCCCAAGGCCATCCAACAAGTTTCATGGCTGAAATGATCAAATGAGCAATGATCTCCCAGGTCTTAGTCCAGCACTGACCATTACACCACAGTGGCTTTTTTATGCACTTATAGAAACAGAAACACACACGCAAACAAAAAGCATATTGTATGATCTGGTAGGATGGAGATATGGTGAACTGGTGATAGCCAGTTCACAAATAAATGATTAATCATTTAAGAATCCATTGTACCCTATTTAATGGCAGCAAAGTCCTCGATCAAATCACTGTGAACCAAGGCTTTCCCAATTTTATGTTTAACTTTAATCACTGCTAATTCTGGTAGGTGTTCTTGCAACATGGAAGAGCACTGATTTTATAAAAAGTCAAATTCAACTTTGGAAATGACCTTTCACCAGATACAACAGTTACAGGTACAGTGAGAATAATGCAAAGTTGGGGTAAATATCTTGCGTATTGCACTTAAGAGTAAATTGAGGGGCTGCCAACGTTGTGAATTTTCCTTGAGGATACTTGTATAACAACAACAATAAAAAACCTGAACCCTCTTGATCTCAGCAACACTGTTGATTCAGTGTCTCACACAAGGTACAAAAAACATTTTTCAAGGTCATCATCTTCCATCTTAGCCAAACATTTATCATCAAATACGAAACAATACTTGTCCTTAAACTGCACCATTTGCTTACATCTGTCATCTAAATAAGCAATTGTGTCATCCACCATAACATGAAAGAATTTATGCAAAATTTGTCTTTTGGAAGAATGGGGTCATCTGATGTGTCATCTAGGGAAAACCTGCTTTTCTTTCTCGTACAGTGCTCTGGAAATGTCTCAATGGGATCAGCAAATGTTGCAGCAATTTTTTCAGCAGCTTCTGCTTTTTAAACCCATGATCTCTGTACTCAGTCATATAATCATGAATGCCTTTCAACAATGCCACTGCAACATCTAGCTGAATAACCATATTGTACATTACTTTCCTTACTTTACTCACCTGTGGCAGGATGTCATAACAAATAACTATACAGCCATGAGAGTGGCTGTTTACTATCATGGATTTTTTGCATTCTCCATATTAAATTGAAAATACCCCGCATACCCATTTGCTGCTTCCCATAAGCTCATTTCAAAACAAAATCTTACAAAACGTATAGTCCTGAACACAAATGTGTGCTTAACAACCTTCTTAAGTTTTCATGGCGATACACAAAAAACTCAGAAAGAATAATCAATTTAAAGTCCAAAATAAGCAAAGTCCAGACCCTTGCTGGACTTTTTTCTGTCTGGTCTCATAATTTGTTGAAATTAATTAAAAATCAGCTATGTTCACAGAGTACTTATAATCCTGTTAGACCTCGCCCCATACTCTGACCTTCATCATCTGCAGTTTAAAAGTTAAAAAACCACATGGCTGATTTTTAATTAATTTAAGAAAATTAACTTTGGAGTCTGGTGCAGGCATGCTTAGTAAGAACCAACTGTCGGTGTTCTAAAAAACGAACAATTGTCTGGCTTGGCTAATCAGGAGACTCCGATTCTGACAGAACTCCAATGGCCAGAGTGGTTTAACAATCAGCTGCTCTTCCCAGAAAATTCTGGTAATTGGAGCTCTGTGAGGGGAATAACAGTCTCCAAAACAACTCTCAGCACCCTTCACAAGCTACACTTCCTAGGATTTTTTAGGGAAGCCATGACTGTTTAAAGAGGAACAAATGTCTGGTGTGGATGTGGCCAGGGACAGCTTTTGTTTGAATTTGGGTGAGAGACTACAAGTCTGCTGTAAAAAGGTAGGGAAAACCCTGAACAATAATGATACTGTTTACAATGTTTTGTTTTTGGAAAGTAAAGGGGCTTTCCCTTTGCCCAGTGCCCATCCACCCAATCTACTCTCCTCCACCTTCTGCCAAACCCATATGCTTTCCTCCTCCCCATCCTTGCCCCTTCCTCGTATCAGTTTCACATAGCCTAAGCATGATTTCACAGGAGTAAATGTCATTGCTCATGCAAATGATCAAATCTACCCTTCCACTTCTCCCCTCTCCTATCACCTCCCCTCCCCTCTTTTCCCCTCCCCACTCCTCCCTCCCTCCTTCTCCCTTATCCTTCTAACCCAAGGTCAGTTTCACCTTTCCTAAGCATGATTGCACTGGAGTAAATCTCACTGAACTCAATAAGCATGCAAATGATCAATCCATTCTCAGCAAACTTGCATAGCATCCCATTTCTTACCTTCCAGATTAAAAAGCAGAGAAATTCACTGAGAGGCAAAAAAGAAAACCCTATCAGCCAACAGATGTTTCTATCAAACTTTAAAAAGCAGGGAAGTTGGGCAGCTATAGTAAGGGCACCAGGGGAGCAGGAGACCTGACCTCTCTGAGATATTGGACTGCCCTACAAATTTGTAAAAATGCAAACAATTTGGGTTGGTCTTTCACAGTACAATCCATTTCCTGTGTAGCTTGGAAGAATGTGGTGATGTGCCTCTGAGCATGTGGTGAGTGGTGGCAACACCTGCAATCAGGACTGCATCACCAAAGATGGAAAATTTACATTTTTTGTATGTTGGTGTTCTTACTTTGCTTCTTTCCTATGTTACTGCTGTTTCTACAGAGAATCTAACCTAGAAAATTATATCTCACTCATTCATCCTAGAAATCTGTGTCAAATTTATTTGTATTAATTTCAAAGCCATTTTATTGGTCAATGTCATGATGGTGAAGGCAGCCTTTTGTGTTTCAAACTGGAGGTTATGTTCTATTTTGGATGCATTAACAGGAATCTGAAATGGCAGATTTCATATACAATCAGACTGATTACAATATGTTGTTCTTGGGGCTCACAAGTTCATGGATATTGACACACATTTCCATTTTGAGAACCACCACTGACATCGGCGACGGAGGAGGGCAACTCTATTAAGTTCCCTTCTTGAAAATTCTAACTGCCATCAAGTCTGAGAAAAGAACTGTGTGGCAGAAGATGCCCTTTCCTACTGGCCTGGATATTGCCACCAGTCCTGTTCCTGGATCAGACTGCTCTTTATCAAGGGCAAGGCAGCCAGAACCACTACTGACATTGGCTGTAACTTTAAGAACTTTAACTGTTAAGAGCTTGTGCCAAAGCTTGCTTTTCTCTTCTTCTATTTCTTTTTCCTCACATGCCATGTCTTTTTAGCTTGTGAGCATGACAGCAGGGATCATCTTAGCACTGATTTTTGCAATCTGCTTGGGGAATTGTGTGTGTATGTGTGTTTCAACTTCCACACTGGATAAAAATAAAGTTTTGTTTTGTTTTTAAATAAAATATATTGCTGCATTCTTCCTACTGACTAGCAGTGTTCTTTTGTGAGTGCTTTCAGATAGAAATGTTATGTCATGAAAGGGATGCTCAGGAACATAGCAATTTGGTTTACCAGGATAATTATATTTAGTTCTTTAATGTTCAGTTCTTGCAGATTTTGTGTGTATGTTTTCAGGAAGCTAAACATTTTGGCCTCATTTATTCCATCCTGTGAGCGGTGTTTCAGCTAACAGCTACCTTGACTATAGGAATTTTAGCAATAAAAGGCCATTTACATCCTCCTGAAGACATTCAGACTGACTATGATTGTTCCATGTATTTGTCTCATAAATTTCCAAAAAAGTGATAGAAAATAATATCTAGTAGTATTAAAATCAAAGCAGACCATACATCACGTTGTTTGATTAACATTAGCCATGATGCAATGCAAACCTATGCATATTTACTTAATTAATTACATTTCTATCCTGTCTTCTTTCTGTTTTGGAACGCAAAGCAACCTACATGTGGTTTCCAGGTGATATCCTCATGTTCCTTCAGACCACATCCTGAGACTCAAAAGATAGCCGAATGGTGTTCAACAGGTAAATGTAGATAAGATTACAGAACAACAAACACAAAAATCCTATGGGACCTTAACAGATTTATGCCATAAACTTTTGTAGACTAAACCCCATTTCATCAGTACCATGAAGTGTATTCTCAATTGGCAGATGATGATGATTGTATAAATTGCCTTTGCTTTAACATTTGTCTCATGACAATTTACAGACTTTCCATGGAAACCTCTAAAAATTGTTTTTAAAACAGTACCAAAAAATCAACTGAAGATAGGTTTGAAAATAATACAAAATGAACACCTAAGGCAGAGACCTTTCCATGAAGCTGAGAAAGTTTGTACACATAAAAATGTGCTTCCAGAAGGTGCAGAGAGTGCATTCTTGCATTAGCTCAATAGAGATGCTGTTCCACAGAACAGGGCAGCTATGCTGAAAGCCCTGCTCTGAGTTACCATTACTGATATCTTTGGGACTTTAAGGAGAACCTCTCCTACAGAAAGCAGTTTCCTATTGAATATATAAGGGATAAAGTGGTATCTCAAGTAACCTGGTTCTAAGCTGTACAGCTAGTACCAAAAACCTTTACTTTGGCCCAGTAGCAGATAGGCAGGCAGTGCAAAACACCACAGAAAGATCTTATATCCTTACAGTGGTTTACTCCCACAAGCAACCTAGCTCCCATGTTCTGCACTGGACCAACCTCAAGCACACCCACATAAAGCATATTATAGTAATCCAGCCTTGAGGCTACCAATGCATAAACAATGGAACTCTGGTCAAGCTATCCTGATCCAGGAACGGTCATAGCGGTCTCCCTTACCTAAAGCTTGTAAAAGGCATTCCTAGGCATGGAGGTCACCTGTGCCTCCAGTGGCACAGCTGGATCCAGGGGCATCCCCAGAGTACACGCCTGCTGCTTCAGGGAGAGTGCGACACCATCCAGGGCAGGCAACTTCTTCGATCTAGAAACCATTCACTCACTGAGCCTCTATCTTGTCAGGATTCAGATTCAGTTTATTAGCTCTTATCCAGCCCGCTACTGCACACAGACCCCACCATTCTTGGTTCAAACATTACAGAGAAAAAGAATATCATCAGTGTTCTGATGACACCTTACTTCATATCTCCTGATAACTTCTCCCAACTGCTTCATATCGGTGTTAATAGCACTGGAAACAAACCTACTAGCCTGCAGCACGGCATAGCTGAAGAGCCAGGGGCCAAGAGACACTGATCCAATGATATTTTCTGGAACTCTTCCTAGATATAAGACAAGAACCACTGCAGAACATTGCCCCTGATACCCATTACTCATTGATGGTCCAGGAGGATACCATGATTAATGGTATCAAAAACTAATGATCATTTGAGTAGGGTCTCATTCCCCTTGTCCTTCTTCTGATAAACATCACCCATCAGGATGAGCCAATTCAGTCCTGAAACCAGGTCTGAACCCAGATTAGAATGGGTTCTAGATAATCTCTTTTCTCCAAGAATTCCTGCAATTGCTCCACCATAACCTTCTTAAGTATATTGCCAAAAAGGCAAAAAGGGCACTTGACAAAAACTACTGCCTGGTAGTTGTAGTTAAAATACCTTGGGTTAAAAACCATTGGGTATTTTTTTTCAGGAATAGCTGTACTACTGCTTCCTTCAAGGTGGCAGGCATAAACCCCTAATGAAAAGAGAAGTTCACAACACCATAGAACCACCCAGTCATGTCCCCTCAGCTTGCTTTAATCAGCCAAGAAGGGTAGAGGTCAAGAGGGGACATCATTGGTTGAATACTCAGAAGCACCTTGCCGACATCAGGTTGCAAAAACTGAAACTGATCCCACAAAGCACGGTTTGATGGAGCATTGGAAACCTCCCTTGGAGCTGCATCAGCTGTAGCATGTAGCTTACGGGTCACCCATGGCGGTAAGGTCAAGGGAGAGGAACCAGACAAAGAACAATCCAAGAATGTCCTCAACGGCAGAACGGGCGAAGAATAACAATGTGTACGTTACAACAGCTGTGAAGGCGGTTGAAGGCTGCAGCAGATAAAAGACTTCCAATCTTTGTGGTATCCCATGCCATTAGATCAAATCCTTTTTCTGTCAAGATTGTGTGTTGATCATTGTGCGCCAATCTCCCCACATAAAACAAATTCATGCACAGGTGTCTTCCAAGCAAAGCAAAGCAAACCAAAAGTCCCATGGTGATCGGCAAATGGCGATGGGGTCAGGACTGAAATCTGGAAGCCCCTAGTCATGGACCGGCACATGGGTGGTGGATACAGACTCAGTCACCCTGGCTCAAAGACTGAGGCAGTTGAGTAGTTTGGCAGCTATATCCACGACTGGGCAGTCGTATTCAGGATCCACTCTGCTCACCCTGTATGGTGAAGGGGCTAGAAAAGGTGCCCTAAACATAGTCTGCCTCATCCATCTCCCTGACTGGATTACCGCGTCCAGTGGGGTCACCACTTAGCGGTTGCAAAAGACAATTGAATTTTGGAACATGGAATATACGGACATTGCTGGACAATACAGATAGTGAACATCCTTTATGCAGGACTGCCATCATCGCAAGGGAGTTGAAACGTTTTAATATTAATAGCAGCACTCCAAGAAGCTCGAAGAGCAGGAGAGGGACAATTGAAGGAACAAAAAGGAGGTTATACCTTCATCTGGAAAGGTCTACCTCAACAAGAACGACAAATACATGGAGTAGGCTTTGCTAGTAAAAATAATTTTGTGAAGCTCTTGTCAGAAGTTCCTATTGGCATTAATGAACGACTCTCAACTTTCCTGTTAAAACTTGCCAAAAACCAGAAGGCAACTATTCCAAGTGCTTATGCACCAACGTTAGATGCTGATGAAGACATCAAGGAAAATTTTTATAACCAGCTGGACACCATCTTATCAGAGATACCTAAGGAGGATAAAATTATCCTCTTGGGTGATTTCAATGCAAGAGTTGGGCGTGATTTTAATTTATGGCCAGAAACCATTGGGAAAGAAGGGGTTGGCAATAGCAACCTGAATGGCATTCTACTTCTGACTAAATTTGCAGAGCATAATCTTGTTATTACAAACACACTCTTTCGCCAGAAAAATAAATTTAAAACATCATGGAAGCACCCTCGGTCAAAACACTGGCATCTCCTGGATTACGTAATTGTCCGTGCCAGATATCATCGTGATATACTCCTCACTAGGGGCATGACGAGTGCTGATGACTGCTGGACAGATCACCGATTAATTCGATCCACTATGGCCATTAATATTGTTCCTCAACGTAGGCTCCAAGGAAGAAAACCAAGGCGTAAAATGAACATCCATGCCCTTCAAGATCCTATTAAGCGAGCTTGCTTTCAAACAACTCTCAAGAAACATCTACCTACGGAACTCCCTGAAAATGTTGAGGAACACTGGATTAAACTGAAGACATCCATTATTGTAGCATGTGAACAAACTATTGGTACCAAACTAAGAAACATCAGGATTGGTTTGATGAGAATGATAGTGAGATTGAACATATCATCGACAAGAAAAGGAAAGCCTTCCAGATATGGCAGAGAGACATTAACTGTGCTGCTAAGAAAAAAAATCTATGCCAGTGCAAAGGCTGAGGTCCAAAGAAGAACTAGAGAACTTAAGAATGCCTGGTGGATAAAGAAAGCTCAAGAAATCCAGCACTTTGCAGATGCTCACGATGCATGTGGCTTTTTTAATGCCACAAAAGCCATCTATGGGCTAACAAATTACGGTACAGGCGGGCCCCACTTTACGGTGCTTTGCTTTTTGGTGTTCTGCTAATGCGGCGTTGCGCAAATGAGGAAAGTCCCCGCTTTAAGGCGCTTGTTCCGCTTTTACAGCTGTTTTTCTCATCGCATGCCATTTTTGTGCGATGGGCACCATTATTGTCTATGGGTTCCACTTTTCGGCGGTTTCCACTTTTTGGCGGCAGTCCGGAACGGAACCTGCCATATACGTGGGGCCCGCCTGTACAAATCCCTTACATTCAATGGATGGTACCAAACTTCTTAAGCATAAAGAGTCTATTGCATTGCGCTGGAAAGAGCATTACCACGACCTCCTTAATTGTAACTTTATTGTGGCTGATGAGGTCTTCTCCCAAATTCCACAACAACAAACTAGAGATGAGCTTGCAGTATTCCCTAATTTGGATGAAGTCAGTAAAGCCATCAGTCAAATGAAGAACAACAAAGCTAGTGGACCTGATGGGATTCCTGCTAAAGTCTTAAAGAAGGTGGGCCTGAGCTTACGCAACAACTTCATAAGCTCATCGAAAAAATCTGGATGAGCGAAGAGATCCCAGAAGACTTTAGGGATGCCATAATTATCACCCTTTTTAAGAAGGGTGATAGAACAGATTGCGGGAACTATCTCTCTTCTTGCTACCTCAGGTGAAATACTTGCAAGGATCCTCGCAAATCGCCTCCTGCCAATCTCAGAGGATGTCCTTCCCGAATCTAAAAATGGTTTCCGCCCTTCCAGGGGAACAGTGGACATGATCTTCACTGCACAACAGCTTCAAGAAAAATGCCGGGAGCAGAATCGACCTTTATATATGGCGTTTATTGATCTGACGTAAGGTCTTTGATACTGTGAATCGAACTGCTCTCTGGACCATCCTTCTGCAAACTGGATGCCCCGATAAATTTGTGAATATTTTGTGACTCCTTCATGACAACATGACAGCAACAATTTTGGACAACAATGGCTTTCAGAGCGATCCATTCAGAGTTGGATCAGGCATAAAACAGGGATGTGTCATTGCTCCTACCTTATTTGCTATCTTCATTGCTATGATTCTACACCTTATTGAGGGGAAACTTCCTACTGGTGTGGAAATCATATATTGAACAGATGGAAAGCTTTTTAATCTCAGTAGGCTGAAAGCAAAAAGTAAGGTAATGTCAACCTCTATCATAGAACTTCAATATGCCGATGATAATGTAGTCTCTGCACATTCAGAGAAAGATCTTCAAGCTATCCTAAATGTCTTTGCAGAAGCATATGGAAAGCTTGGGCTCTCACTTAATATTAAAAAAACCAAAGTGCGTCATCAACAGGTACGAACTAGTCCCTCTGTAGCACCATCAATCCAGCTTAATGGTGTGACGTTGGAGAATGTTGATCACTTCCCCTGTCTCAGCAGCCATCTCTCTGTAAAAGCTGACATCAATGCTGAAATTCAGCATCATCTGAGCTCTGGGAGTGCCACATTCCCGAATGAAGCGTAGAGTGTTCGTGGATCAGGATATTCGCAGGGAGACCAAAATGCTTATTTACAAAGCCATTGTACTACTGACCTTACTGTATGCCTGTGAAACATGAACCATTTATAAACGCCACTCCCAACTTCTTGAAAGATTCCACCAACGCTGCCTCCGCAAAATTCTGCAAATTACTTGGGAGGACAGACGGACTAATGTTAGCGTTTTGGAAGAAGCAAAGACTACCAGTGTTGAAACAATGATCCTCCAACATCAACTTTGCTGGACCAGCCATGTTGTTCAAATGCCTAATCACCGTCTTCCAAAGCAGCTACTTTAGTCCCAACTTAAGGATGGAAAACGGAACATCGGTGGACAGCAAAAGAGGTTTAAAGATGTTCTTAAAGCGAATCTAAAAAAATGTATCATGAACATCAACAACTGGGAAGTCTTGGCCCATGAACATCCCAAATGGAGGTCGGCTATTATCAAAGATGCCGTGGACTTTGAAGAAGCATGAATACAGGGCGAACGGGACAAACGAGCTAAGCGGAAGGCATGTCAAACAAATCCTCATCACAACCATCTTCCATCTAGAAACCTGTGTCCTCACTGTGGGAGGCTGTGTGGATCCAGAATTGGCCTCCACAGTCACTTATGGACCCACTGTTAAAGACCTTATCTTGGAAGACAATCTTACTGGGCCACGAGTGATTGCCAATGAATGAATGAAGAGGGTCTCCAAGGTGTCCTGGGCATCATCCACAAATACAGGTGTCAGCAGCCTATGGGCAACCCTGAAGAGCTCTTTTGGGCGATTCTTCAAGCATGTGACAGAAGCAGCAACATAGGCCCTCTTTGCTGCTTTTACTGCCATGAAGTGAAAGATTCTCCTAGACAGAATGGTATTTTATGATAGGCAAGGCCTGGCTCATCGGCCAGCAGTTCTCTAGGATTTCAGACAAGATTCTCTCCAGCCCTCCTTGGAGATGCCAGGGATTGAAACTGAGACCTTCTGCGTACAAAGCAGAATCACAGAGCAAGAGAACTTCCAGTGGCTGGCTGAACTCTGAAATGTGTTAGGAGGTGAAGATGTACTTCAAATTTTTGAAGAACGTTATGCATTTGTGAAGCAGCCTTAACTTTTGTATAAACCAGTGGTACCTTTACACTGGGAATCCAAAGTGCATTTATATCCTATTAAGATTCTTGACTTTTTTTTAAAAAAAAAGATGTTTACTATTGCCACTCTTTCAAACTCTTCTTTGCAATCACAAAGACTAGAAACTTGATGTAAACAAACCTCAGATTTTAAGAAGTCGCATGATATGCTCTGAGCTGTATGGGACGTGCACAGAATTTGACAAAGCTCACAGTGTAAGTTTCCTGTTGCCCTATATTTATTTTCAGCTTAGGCAACAGGCCATATACAGTATTCTGTTACACCACCCTATAAATGAGATGTGCCTCAGAAGCTGCCTGTACCTTAACCTTCTGGGCCTCTAACTTTGTCTTGGTACCAATATTTAAATATTCTGACTGAAAGAGACAGACATCTGTCTGCATTGTAGAGAAATCAGACTTCAACAGAAAGAAGCACATCACCCTTTGAACCACTGGCTTTTTGTCATTGGCTACTATATCAAAAGTTAGAACAGGTAATGCCTACTGCAGTTTCAACAAGAGATGAGTTGTTCTGCGAGGTAAGGGCAAGAAGGCTGGAGCCTCATCCTCTTAATTCATATGGTCCAGCAGGGAAACTGTCAGTGTAAACTCCCTGGTGTGTAAGCAATGCGCACATCTCCAACATTCATTGTGCTTGAAATCTGCAGTTCAAAATAAAATAACGGGGATACTATTTTGTGTTGGAAGATGATGGTCCCAAGGTCATCTAGGGAGCTGAGCGGGGACTTGAACCTGGGGCTCCCCAGTACTTTCGATTTAACTAATAACTTCTTCAGACTGGAACCCTGGGCTCTTCCTGCTTTTAATTAACAATATTATGATAATGTTATTTGTTATTTAATTTAATTTTTGTAAATTATATTGTTTTATTGTATTTTATACCTGTGTTTATTTTTCTTTGAAAGCCGCCTTGAGGGCCTTTGGCCGAAAGGTGGAGTATAAATAAAATTTAATAATAATAATAATTTCTACTGCCAAATTCAGAAAAATGGAACAGTTACTGTATATATGTCTATGAGAGTATATTGTATGTTTAATTGGTACTTATTAAATTCCCTCTCTAGGATGCACACCTTAACATGGTGAGGGGGTTTGAGAGTGTTGAAGAAGCTGGGAGCAATGCCATCAGGAGTCTAGACCAAGAGGCTAGACTCCTAGCAGGGGCACCCAAGGTGCAATGGTCAAAGCTGAGACACCAGACTAAGATGCATCCAAACTCAGAGGAAGGCAATGGTAAACCAGCTTTGAATACCTCTTACCACAAAAACCCTATGAACAGAGTATCCAAAATGCAACATGTGATAGTGCTGGAAGATGAGACCCCCAGGTCAGAAGGCACTCACCCAGCTATTGGGGAAGAACAAAGGACAAGGACAAGTAGCGCTATGACTAATGATGCAGCTGGGTCAAAGCCGAAAGGAAGTCCAGAGGCTGATGCGCACAGATGCGAAAGGAGAGTCTGGAGTTGTACGACACACACAATAGGAACATGGAATGTGAGAAGCATGAACCAGGGAAAACTAGAGACTGTCAAGCAAGAAATGGAACGTATCAACATTACAATACTTGGCGTGAGTGAATTAAAATGGATGGGAATGGGACATTTTCAATCAGGCAACTACAAAATATTTTATGCAGGAAATGAGAAATTAAGAAGAAACGGGGTTACTTTAATAGTGAGAAGTGATGTAGGAAAAGCAATTAGGAGCTGCAATGCAAGGTCTGAGCAAATGATATCAATGAGATCAAACAGGAAACCTATCAACATAACCATCATCCAAGTCTATGCTCCAACAGCAAATGCAGAACAAGAGGAATTGGAGAGATTTTAAGCAGAAGTACAGGAAGAAATTGATCACACACCAAAACAAGATGTGCTGATAATCATGGGGGACTGGAATGCAAAAGTAGGGAACAGAGAAGAACTAGGAATTGTGGGGAAATGGGGCCTAGGAGACAGAAATGAAGCCAGAGAAAGACTTATTAAATGCTGTGAAGCCAATAATTTGTTTCTTGTGAACACATCTTTTGAGCAACCGAAAAGATGACTATACACGTGGACATCACTAAATGGTCAATATAGGAATCAAATTGATTATATAATTGGTAGCAGAAGATGGAGAAGTTCCATACTTTCTGCGAAAACAAGACCAGGAGCAGATTGCGGTACAGATCATGAACTGGTCGTATTGGAAATCAAAGTAAAGCTAAAGAAGAACAACAAAGGAATAATTAAATAGTTAAAAAGAGAGAAAGACCTCAATGGATGACTGAAGAAACTCTTAAAATGGTTAAAGAGAGAAGGAAAGCAAAAGCAAAAGGAGATAGAAACACGGTCAGAATCCTAAATGCAACAATACAGCGCCTAGTACGTAGGGACAAAGAGAACTATTACAATAGTTATTGTATAGAAATAGAAGAGGACAACAAAAAGGGAAGAACAAGAGCCCTATTCCAAAAGATTAGAGAAATGAAAGGGAAATTTATACCAAGAGTAGGGATGTTGAATAATCAACAAAAGAACAAACTGGCTGACTGAGATGAAATAAAAGGAAGATGGAAGCAATGCACTGAAGAACTCTATAAAAGAGATGCGAGGATGACAGATTCATTCATGGAGGAACCGTATGATGAAGAACCAGAATTTTTAGAATACGAGGTGAAAGCTGCTCTTAAAATACTTGGAAGAAACAAATCACCAGGAACAAATGGCATACCAATAGAGTTGCTACAAGCTACTGAGACTGAATCTGTCAAAATTATGACAAAAATTTGTCAAGAAATATGGAAAACTAAAAAAATGGCCCACAGACTGGAAGCATTCAATATACATCCCAATTCCAAAGAATGGGGATCCCAGGGAATGCAGTAATTATCAAACTATTGCCTTAATATGCCATGCAAGTAAAGTAATACTCAAGATTCTACAACAAAGGCTCTTACCATATATGGAGTGAGAAATGCCAGACGTCCAAGCTGGATTTAGAAAGGGAAGATGCACATATCGCAAACATACGTTAGATAATGGAACAGACCAAGGAATTTCAGAAGAAAATCACCCTGTGCTTTATAGATTACAGCAAAGCCTTTGATTGTGTAGATCATGAAAAGCTATGGAATGCTTTAAAAGCAATGGGTGTGCCACAGCATCTGATTGTCCTGATGCGCAACCTATACTTTGGACAAGAGGCTACTGTAAGGACAGAATATGGAGAAACTGATTGGTTCCCAGTGGGAAAGGGTGTGAGACGGGTGTATTTTATCACCCTATTTATTTAATCTATACGCAGAACATATATGGAAAGCGGGATTGGACCAAGATGAAGGAGGTATGAACATTGGAGGGAGAAATATCAATAATTTAAGATATGCAGACGATACCATACTATTAGCAGAAACCAGTAATGATTTGAAATGAATGCTGATGAAAATTAAAGAGGAAAGCACAAAAGCAGGACTACAGCTGAACGTCAAAAAGACTAGAGTAATGACAACAGAAGATTTTTTTTTTACAATAATTTTTATTCAAATTTCCATAAAACAAACAAAACAAAATCATAAAACATTCAAAGACAAAAAACAAAACAAAAATGATTAAACAAAAAAATAAAATGTTGACTTCCCATTTGTCGCAGATCAGTTATAGGTCTACAATATATAACAATCCTGTCTCTTAAATTATATTATAAAATCACTTTCCTCCAGTAGTTATCTTAATTAATCATCAAATCTCATAGCCATTACTTTATTCTTTCCACAAAAAGTCAAAGAGAGGTTTCAATTCTTTAAGAAATATATCTGTCAATTTTTCTCCAAATAAACATGTCGATTAATCCATCTCGTTAATAATAATAATAATCTTATTGTCATAACCATAGTCCAAATAAACATATTGATTAATCCATCTCATCAAATCTGTTAAGTCCAATAATTTCAATAGCCATTATTCCATTATCCATATTAATTCCATCTTCCATCTTCAGTAGTCCTGTTAAGTCCAGTAATTTCAGTGTCCAATCTTCCATTATCAGTATTCCATAATAATCTTGCTGTCATAGCCATAGTCATATAATAAGAGTCTGATGGGAATTTCCTCTATCCCAAATATTTTCTTGCCATCAATTCTGAATAAGTTGCTGAAATATTGTTGTAAAGTCATATCTCTGTTCTTCGTTTTTACAAAATGCACTGGCTCATCTCTTGAGAGTTTTTCCATTGTCACATGGCTACAGTTAATTCCATAGATTTTCTCTATATCAAGCTCCATCACGTCATTCCAGTCCAGAAAATTATCCAAGCCATTGATAACTTTATCTCTAATATCTTCATTAATTTCTTCAGAGATAATGTTAAGTTCCAAACAGTAGATTTTATTTCTAATATCCATAAACTCCAGATCTTTTTCCAATTCCACATTTGTTCCAATCTCCAGGGCTTGTATCTTCCCTTTATTTTTTCTTTTCTCATCTCTGATCTCATTCTCCTCTCTCACAGGATCCCCTATTTCTTTAAGCTCCTGCGTCATTTTGCTCAGTTCAATTTTCAGCTCCTTACTGCCCTGTTGCAGGGTTTGTTTCGTTATCTCAATCTCATCCATTATTTTCTGAAACATAATTACTTCCAGATTCTCAGCCACTTTCTTGATTGCCATTTTTAAAACCACGAAAACAAAACAAAACAAAAATAAAGAACCACTTCTTATTTCAGCAACAATTGGGTTAATATTCCAGGCTTGATGACATCACAGTATAAACAGAGCAGCCTGCCTTATCTCTCTATGTTCAAGAATACAAAACAAATTTAGTTCCCAGCATCAAAACAGTTAGTGGCGTCGTGAAGAAGCAGATTCGTCAAAATAAAATAGACCAAAAAGAGAATAGTCCCAGACAATATAATGTTCCAAAGTTCATATTTTTTATTTTTTTCTCCTCGGAATAGAAATCCCTCTTCTGTTTATATCTTTAGAATGCACTTCCAGGACAGCTTTTTGCAATAGAAACAGAGATAAGCTGTTAATTTCGTGAATAACAGAGAAGAGTTATAGCTCACCCAGAAGTTCTTTAAAGCTGATTCATTTGACAAATCTCTTTTTGCTGCAACAATTTAAACCAAGTAAAAAAAAGAAAGAAGGGTGCTTGCCTGTTAGTCCGTTTTCTCTTTGAAGAAAAGATAAACGTATCGCATTAATCAGATAGAGCTTGTTCGGAAGTCCGTCTGGCATTGCTGGCTGGACCTTTTCTCATAAATTAATGAAATCCAGTCCTCCCAACAAAAACAGGCTTTTGAGGTTGATCTCTACGTTTCTCCCTGCCCGGGAGAAATTTCATCAGTCAAAAAAAAAAAATGTTCTGACTGATTTATATCTGAATAAGCTTCTTGTGAGGCGGGAGCCCGTCTCAAAAGCAGGCACAAGCGAAGTCACCCTTCCCGGAGTCGCCTGTAATGACAACAGAAGATTTATGTAACTTTAGAGTTGACAATGAGGACATTGAACTTGTCAACGATTATCAATATCAAAAATGGAGACAATAGTCAAGAAATCAGAAGGCTAGGACTGGGGAGGGCAGCTATGAGAGAACTAGAAAAGGTCTTCAGATGCAAGGATGTATCACTGAACACCAAAGTCAGGCTCATTCACACCATGGTATTCCTGATCTCGATGCATGGATGTGAAAGTTGGACAGTGAAAAATGCGGATAAGAGAAAAATCAACTCATTTGAAATGTACTGTTGGAGGAGAGTTTTGCCGATACCATGAACTGTGAAAAAGACAAATAATTGGGTGTTAGAACAAATTAAACCAGAACTATCACTAGAAGCTAAAATGATGAAACTGATGTTATCATACTTTGGACACATCATGACAAGACATGATTCATTAGAAAAGACAATAATGCTGGAAAAAACAGAAGGGAGTAGAAAAAGAGGAAGACCAAACAAGAGATGGATTGATTCCATAAAGGACGCCACAGACCTGAACTTGCAAGAACTGTATAGGGTGGTTCACGACAAATGCTGTTGGAAGTCACTGATTTATAGGATCGCCATAAGTCATAATCGACTTGAAGGCACATAACAACAACACAAATTCTAGTTGCACACTCATAATAGTTTCTATTCACTGTAGCACCCCGGGATCTCACTGATCCATTATTTGATCATTGATGAGGGTGCTGATCTCGTGTGTATTACTAGGCGGGTGAGCTGGGAGGAATTGATCTGACCCAGCTGTGCCAGCCTGGATACATTGTGCAGCATCAACACAGGCTGCAGGATGGGGGGGGGGGGAAAGAGTTGCTGTGATTCATAGGATGTCCGTCTCCATCACCACGAAAGCCCTTTGTCTTGGTGCTGCCTACAAGGGCCTGAACCTGGTGTCAGATCAAGGAGACAGTAAACTAGAGATGCTGCTGGTGTACTGTCCACCCCATTGGTCAGCAGCTTTTTTAACTGAGCTGCTGAAGGTGGTTTCAGGTATTGTGCTGGGGGAATGATTGTTCTGAGTGATTTTAACATATGTGCTGAGGCAGCCTCTAGTGTTCCAGAATGGGATTTAATGGCCTCCATGATGACCATGGGACTGTCTGAAGTTGTCATTGGTCTGACACACAGGGCAGGGCATACCCCCAACCTTGTCTTTGCCTCAGATGGAGGAAGGGATGGTCTAGAAATAGAGCTGATGGTAGATATCACCCAGTTGTCATGGTTGCTCTACTTCTTGGTGAAGTTTGGACTTACAGGTTTGATCTCCCTTGTAGGGATGGTGGACCAATTTAGATTATCCACCCTGAAAACTAATGGAATCCAATCAAGTTCCTGAATGTCCTAAGTTTTTTCCAGTGGCTAGAGCAACAGTGGCCTGTTGAAGCTCTTGTTACTTTGTGGAATAGATGCACCAGGAACGCACCAGGATTTTGACATGGTTGCCCCCGAACACCCTCTCCAGCACTGTGGAGCCCACTCTGCCCCTTGGTATAACAGTGACCTAAATGCAATGAAACTGGCTAGATGAGCGCAAACGGATAAAAACATCCTGCAAACCCGACCAAACACATGTGAGAGCACATAATGATAATGATGATAAATTTATTACAGTCACAGACCAAGTACAATAAAATATTAAGAACAATAACAAAAGGTGAGAGCACATAATTGTGCCCACTGTGTGGCGGTGAAGAAGGCCCATTTGTCTGAAAGATAATTTCAACCCATATATATCCAACTGATCACTGGGCTCTGCAGGAGAGCATGTTATCAGAAGGCCCATTCTGCATGATGTAAGGAACCAGGCCTTTTGTGTGGCAGCACCCATCTGGAACTTCCTCCTGTTGCATATCAGATATATGCTTTCTATAGTCTTTTTGGGGGCTGTTGAAGACTTTCCTCTTTCAACAAAATTGAGTGTTGGAGTTGCTTTTTAAGATGTTTTTAAAGCTTTTTTAAAAAATATGTTTTTAAATGTTTTTAAAGATGTTTTGTTTTTAATATATTTTAAAGTCTGTTTTTATGATGTTTAAGGTGTTTTTAGTGTCTCCTGGGGTGTTAAGGGGCAGCTAAAGATCACCCCCACACTGAGTGGCTCAGGGGTTACGTGCCCTGCCACCTGTGCAGCTTTGGGCAAGCTGCATAGTCCCAAGGAGCCCAGTTGCCCCCCAGCTGGCAGTTGCGGACAAGGAAGGGGCTGGCTTGTGCACCTGTGGCAAGCTGAGCAGGCTCTAGCCAGCTGGGGAGGACTAGCTGCAGAGGGAGGCAATGGTAAACCCCCTCTGAATACCACTTATCATGAACACCCTATTCATAGAGTCGCCATAAGTTGGGATTGATTTGAAGGCAGTCCATTTCCATATTTTTAGTGCTTTTGTTTGCTGCCCTTGGCTTCTACTAGGAGGAAGGGCAGGATATAAATCTAATAAGTTAATCCACTAATAGGCAAAAAACCTTTGCGGTTTAAGAATGTACCTATAGCCAACAGATATTTCTATCAAACTTTAAAAAGCAGGGAAATTGGGCAGCTATAGTGAATGCATCAGGGGAGCAGGAGACCTGACCTGCTCTCTGAGATATTGGACTGCCCTACAAGTTTGTTAAAATGCAAACACAATTTGGATTGGTCTTTCACAGTCCAATCCACTTCCTGTGTAGCTTGGAAGAATTTGGTAACATGTGCCTCTGAGCATATGGTGAGTGGTGGCAACCAGACAATGGCTGCAGATTGCTCTCTAACATAATCTTACCCTTTTCACTTTTTAGACCCAACACCGATTTTCTGGAAGGCATGAAAGCAAAGCAATTTCACTGAAATTCTGTTAAGAAAAGGAAAGGAAAAAGAACATGTCAAAATTAGGGCAGCTAAATGTAGGTAGTTTTATCTTGGTAAATGCAGGAAGGAACAGAGCAGAAAGAAGCAATAGGATTAAGGGTGGTGTGGAAACCAAGGCCAAACATTGACTGTGAGAACTTCAGCCAATGAAACATGGCAAAATGTACTGATTAGAAGCAATTCTGTTTTTTTACCCACCCATTTTAGCTAAAGACTCTGGGGAAGGAGGTTAGCAGTGTCAGATCTTGGCACAAGCAGACTTTAAGTTGGAGCCAAGGTTGAGCTCCACAATCTGCTCTCCAGGCCAGGACTCAGCCCTGGAATAAATAAGATGTGGAATGATGCAGAAAACATTTCTGAGCATATGCAAATATGCAATTTTCTCACTACTGAATAACAATAGTTATAAATCTGCGATTAGTGACATAACAGATGTGGAGATACACCAGTATCTTCAAAGCAAATTTAGGCTGCAATCCTATGCGTGCTTATTTGTGAGCAAACCCCACTTCTGAGTAAATATGCATAGGAGAGAAAGAGCACTGATCTCTCCCTCTCTCCCTATCAGCTTCTTGGAATGAATTGGTTGGTACCAATAACATCTTCCCATCCATGTCAGATAGCAGCTTCAGGGGGGCATTTTTATTAGGACCACAGCATGGAAGCAGCCCTGTAGCTGGGGTGAGGGGAGGAAGGGGGCACTCCCCCCCTAGAGCTGTGCCGTGCCCTCCATGATTTTTTCTCTCAGCTGTAGCAAAGGAGGAACATCTAAGGGGCTGCCGGACCAAGCAAGTTTTCCTGTGAGAGCTGCGAACACTTGAGTATATGCCATAGGAAGAGGAATTTCATCCAAGGACATTTTTATCCTAGAACATTCTTGTAGGAGAGATGACGCCTGATAAATGTGCCATCCAGCTGCTGCTACTATTTATGCCGGGTCGATTCGACTTGGGAGACTCCAACGAGTGACCTATACCACTGCAGACTTCGGCTTCATCAGCTGTGACTTAGCAGTTTCTGCCAAGCAAGTGTTATCTCTTCCAACTGTAACAGTGGAAGGATTGGCAGGCAAAAGCGAGACTGTGGGGCAGTCTACTTAGGGGGTGGCTGTGGGGGATGGGGTTGTTTTTGATGGTTTTAAGAGGGGTAGCCTGCCTGAGTTGCAGTCGCCAGTGCAGGGGGTATGTGCCAAGTGGAGGGGAATAGTGGGGAACAGGAGAGGGGCCAATATATAATGAGGCTGGGAGGCAGATGCTGGGGGGTGCTAGGGGCAGGCCACGTCAGGTAAGAGGAACGAGGGAGAGATACGTAATAACTGTCCCTTGCTCCGGGCCTGTCCAGAGCCGAAAGATAGCTGGGGGATGCATGGCTTCATACTCCGGCCTTCGATTGCTGCTGTGCAATGCCAGGTTGGTAGCCCAAAAAACCTCTCTCATCCATGACATGATAGTGGATGACGGCGCGGACCTGGCATGCATTACAGAGACCTGGCTGGATGAGGCCTTGGCTCCACTTCTGGAGGCCATGTGTCCGGCGGGGTATCTGTATACGCAGCAGCTGCGGGCCGGTGGTCAGGGAGGGGGAGTGGCAGTCATTTACTGAGGGTCCCTGATTCTGGCCAGACCCCCTCTCCGGGAGACCAAGATTATCAACTGCATGTACTGGTGGCTGGGCCTGAAGGGCAGTCTAGGGATTCTGCTCGTGTACCGTCCATCCCGCTGCACGATGGACTCCCTAGCTGAGGTGCTGGAGGTGGTCTCTGATGTACGTGTGCAGTCCCCAAATCCGGTGGTGCTGGGAGACTTCAATGTGCATTCGGAGGCCACCCTTACAGGGGCACCTTGGGACTTCTTGGAAGCCATGTCTTCATGGGAGCTGCCCTTTATTCCGACCGGGCCCACCCATGTAGCGGGTCATGCACTCGACCTTGTCTACATCTCGGGAGAGGAAGGGAATGATCTGAAAGTGGGGGGTACATCCATCACCCTCTTGTCACGGTCAGATCATTACTTAGTAAGAGTGGACCTCTCAATGCCACAACCCTCCACGGGGGTAGAGGACCCATTAGGATGGTCCACCCCAGGAGTCTGATGAATCCAGGTGAACTCATGAATGCGCTTGCGGATTCTCTGGGGCATGCACACGGGCACTCGGATGAGACTCTTGTGAAGAGGTGGAACACTGCAATCACCGAGGCAATAGACCGGGTGGCTCCGAACCCCCTCTCCCCCTGAATAGAGCTCAGACGGTGCCATGGTACACTCCACGGCTGTGAACTCTGAGGCGGGGGGGTGAGACAGCTAGAGCGTCGGTGGCAGAAATCTCGCTCTGAGGATGATCGAATACAGGTTAAAGCAGTGGCAGCAGCCTACCATGTGGTGATGGGGGCAGGAAAAAAGGGTTTTTATGTTGCCTCCATTGCATCTGTGGAGTGCTGTCCAAGGAGTTGTTCCAAGTGGTCCAGAGCCTGGTCGGTCCAGTTGCCTCAGATCTGATGGAACAGTCTAAGACCTCCTGTGATAGATTGGCAAGGCACTTCACGGATAAAATCGATCGTCTACAGAGTGCTATTCCGTGCGCTGTGGATACAGTAAGTGAGCCAGAGTCAGCCAGGGCATCTTGGCAAGTTGGGATCAGTTCCAGCTTCTTCCATCCGAGGACGTGGACAAGCTGCTTTCCACCTTAAAGCCTACCACCTGCTTACTTGACCCTTGCCCGTCATGGCTCATTGTAAGCTGTAAAGATAGACTGAGCGAGGGGATCAAGGCGGTGGTAAATACATCCCTGGAAGAGGGAACAATGCCATTAGCCCTCAAGAAGGCAATAATAAAACCAATTCTAAAGAAGCCCTCCTTGGATCCCCAAGAGTTGAACGACTTTTGCCCATTTCTGGGCAAGGTGGTGGAGCGGGTGGTGGCAAAGCAGTTGCAAGCGCACTTGGAGGAAGCAGATTATCTTGATCCATTTCAATCTGGCTTCAAGCCTGGACATGGGACTGAAACGGCCTTGGTCACCTTGGTGGATGATATGAGGAGGGCGTTGGATAGGGGCAAATGCACCTTCCTCGTCCTCCTGGATCTCTCAGTGGCTTTTGATACCGTTGACCATGGTATTCTGGACCGTCTAGAGAGGCTGGGTTTAGGGGGCACTGTAATCCAGTGGTTCCGTTCCTTCCTCTCTGATAGGTACCAGAGGGTGGCACTGGGGGATGAGGTTTCGGACCCATGGCCTCTCACTTGTGGGGTACCACAGGGTTCCATCCTCTCCCCGATGCTGTTTAACATCTATATAAAGCTGCTGGGAGCTATCATCAGGAGATGTGGGCTGCAATGTCATCAGTATGTGAATGACACACAGCTCTATCTCTTGTTCAAGTCTTCACCAAGGTTGGCTGTGGAAACCCTGTCCAAGTGCATGGAATCAGTGAGTGGCTGGATGGGAAGGAATAAGCTGAAGCTGAATCCTGACAAAACCGAGGTACTGTTCGTGGAAGACAAGAGAAGGTTGGGGGATGTTAACTTGGTGCTTAATGGGGTACAATTACCCCTGAAAGACCAAGTCCGCAGTCTGGGGGTCATTCTTGACTCCCAGCTGTCCATGGAGGCTCAGGTCTTGGCTGTGAGCTGGGCAGCGTTGTAACAACTCCATTTGATACAAAGGCTGCGCCCCTACCTTCCAAACCATCTGCTCCCATTGGTGTTACATGCCCTGGTCTCATCTCGCCTAGACTACTGTAATGTGCTGTACGTGGGGTTACCCTTAAAAACGGTCCGTAAGCTGCAACTGGTACAAAATGCAGCGGCTCGCCTGATTAAGGGTTACACATTACTCCAGTTCTGAAGGAGTTGCACTGGTTACCAGTTGCTTTCCGGGCCCAATTCAAGGTGTTGTTTTTGACCTTTAAAACCCTGCACGGTTTCGGCCCAGTCTATCTGAAGGAGCGCCTCCAGCATCATCAATGTTGCCGCCCAACAAGATCAGCCTCAAAAGACCTCCTCTCCGTCCCACCAGTTAAATCAACTAGACTGGTGAGAACTAGGGAGAGGGCTTTTTCAATCGTGGCACCCGCTCTATGGAATTCCCTCCCAAATGACATCCGCCATGCTCCCTCCATAATGAGTTTCAGCCGGACCTTGAAAACCTGGCTCTTCAGGCAGGCCTTTGGGGTGGGTTAGGTTTTAGTGTTATTGTTGGAATTTTAAGGTTTTAATGTGAATTGTATGTTTTATGTTGTGTGTCACCCAGAGCGGCTGGAGAACCAGCCAGATGGGTGACTAATAAATAAATAAATAAATAAATGATTTTAGTTTTGAAAAACTTGTCTTTTTAATTTTTGATATGACAGACAACGACAACTTCCATTTAAAGAGTGACAGCTTGTTTTAAGAACAGGAGCAATTTAAGAAAAGGGCCCTGTGAAACATTCAGTGAATAAGGCTGGGCAAATGCATGACAAAAGCTACTCATTAGCTGCCGGGCCAAGTTCAAACTGCTGGTTTTGGACTATGAAGCCCTATGCAGCTTGGGACTGGGATACCTGCTGTGAGCAGGGGGTTGGACTCGATGGCCTACAAGGCCCCTTCCAACTTTATGATTCTATGATTCTATGCTATGATTCTATGCTATGATTCTATGATTCTATGATTGTCTTACCCTTATATACTCAGTTGATCATTGCTCTCTGCAGGTGAGGGCATCCTGCAGATACCATCTTATCAGGAGATCCATTCTGCACAACATAAGAAGCAGACATTTAGTGTTGTAGCACCTAACCTTTGGAATTCCCTCCCCTTAAATATTAGTTGTTATCTTTTCAGCACCTACTCAAGACCTTCCTCTTTCAACAAGCTTTTAAGTAGAGACCTTATCCTAGTCTGTGTCTGTTTTGGAATTGCTTTTAAAGACATTTTTAAAGATTTTTTTTTTAAGAAAAGATATTTTATTTTTATGATGTTTTAAAGATGTTTGCTTTTGAGATATTTTAAGATGTCTTTAATGTTTGTCCCTTGTTTTCCACCCTGGGCTCCTTCTGGGAGGAAGGCTAGGATAGAAATTTATTTATTTATTTATTTATTTAATCTGGAAGGGCTCCCAAAAGTCTGCTCACTCAAGACTTTTCCTGACTGAGGGTGGATTTTTCATGATCATAATTACTTAAGTGATCCTGAAAAAAACAGCCCATAGGGTAACATGACTTTTGTAGAGTTAGACTCCACACTTTGGTCTTTCCTTTCCTTTGCTTTTCAGCTGCAGTTATGTTCTGTACCCAGCCAGCAACAAAGAAGCATGTTTCTTTGCCTGCAATAAGAAGTAAGAGTTTATTTATTCTGCATATTATGATGGGTGGACCAGGATTTGTTGCTTATAGCTAAAGGGTGAAACAAAAAGATAACTTAAAATGATCTAAACAAATATCTACACTAGGTTATCCATTATTCTTTTAAATCACTCACTATTTTCACAATCATAGCGGCTATTTTTTATTCTTTTTCCTGAGTACTTTATGGCAAAGGATGAAAATAACCCTAGGGGAATAGAAACACTGCTGTGCACACTACAGCTGGTTGGCCACCTAGGCTGTAACTCAGGCATAATTTCTGATTTTCCCAATGTCCTGCTCAGCATGAGGGCTTTTTAGGGTTTCTGGGCAGGAAAATCAACCTAGTAACTAGTAAAAAAAATCCAATTGCTTTCAACAATTACCTAGTCCTTTATAAAGCAACCAGTTTAAAAGTTTGCTTTGATCGCCCAACACGAAGGAAAATCTAAAAGTCAGGAACAATACTAGAAGGAAGGACCCTCAAGGAGGAGCCAACACCTTTTGGTATCCCCTTGTTCACTGTATCCTTAATATCCTTTTTTCTTATGAAACAAAAACATATACCGGTCATTTAATTCCTGGTGTTCATACTAAATTTTCTGTTAACTTGTCCTTTACATAGCTTATTGTGTAAGTTAGCACACTGTGCATGGAGGAGAAGGAAGGGGGAAAGTCACTGCCTTTTCCTTCCCCTAGCTTGGCCCTCACATCCTCTCCACCGGTGAGTGGGGTGGGGGATTGACTGGCACTATGTGTGTCCCCCCCCAAATGCCCCACCTAGAAATGGAAGGCTAGCAACAGGGCTGCATGGAGGGAGGATTCACCCCCTCCTAATGGGCTGTGATCCTGATCCCTCCTCTGCTGTTGCAATTAAAAACAAACAAACAAACAGACATGTTACATTTTGACATCAGCCTGTTGGCACCAGCTGATATATTGTATCTGTAAAACATTATTAAATGACAGCAGTAACATTGAATCATGGTTGTCTGAAACACTCTTCATTAAAAGGAGCTAATTCCAGATTTCACCCATTAAAATATGAAATCCCAATATTTGGCCTCCAGATACAAGAATCTCACATTTGAAAAGGTTAATCTGATTAAATCTGATTTTACAAGCTCATATCCACCTTGGATTTACAGCATGTCTGCATGGGGCCTTCCTCAGGAACCAAATGCGGCTCTTTAATGCTTCCCACCCTCTCAGTCTGCATGCCTGCAGCTCTTCTCAGCTTTCTTCCTCAGAGCAGAGAACTATGTTTGGACAGAGCTTACAAAAGCACCACAGACCCTGAAAATATAACTTTCCCATGTTTTTAAAAACTCTTCTGTAGGTTGTTTTAATAACTGCTTTGCCCTCACTTAAGCATGACTCTGATGCCTGGCACTTGATGTCGTACACAAACATCCCAAAATAAAAATGCTACAAGATATCCCAGAAACTCCTTGGGAGCTTTAAAAAGAGATTTGTGCTTGGGGAGCAGATGTCTTTTCTTCAATGAAGACAAATGGTGCAGCTAGGCTGAAAAGGGGAAACTGTCAGAAGATAATGAGATTTCTTACATAGATGCAAGAAACATTCCTGTCAATGTAGCGCCTGCAAAACTTTGTCAGAAGTCCAGTTCTTGATTGGAAGATTTTATTCTTTTTCTTGTTTTAATTGCTGGAAGTTGGAATAGTTAAACTATCTGTTCGGGCAACATTCTGAAATGTTTAAGTCCTGAACAGCTGATAAAAGTGGTCTGCTTGCAGCAAGTTCTATAAATTAAGTTGTCCCTGCCTGTCTTTCCAAGTCTTGGTCAGAGAAGAAACTTAATACTGTATTTTATGTGGTTCCCCTCCCTTCCCCCACCCCATTTTGGGAAGAGTGAGGGACTTGGAAATGAGTCCTGATGGTAACGTTAGTGATAATAAATAAGAGCAATTGGAAAAAGGGCACGCATGGATGAGACTTCTCTGTAAGTGAACACAGTTAACAAGCAGCTGTAGAGAAAAAAATCAGACTTCTTTCAGAGGGCTTTCAGAGAAATCCATCCTGATGGAAGGGGAGGCAGCAGGGAGTTCTATGCCAGCCAGCAAGAGAGCAGCCAGCAAACCGATGCGGATTGCCCTTGGCGTGTTTGTGAGCAGCACGGCTGTGCTTGGCACTGCACTTTTCCTGGGTAAGTTTCAAAAACTTTGCACTAGCATAAAATGCAAGTTTTGCAAGGCTCTTCTTAAAGCCTGGAGTGGCATTGCCATTTGTATTTGGTTCAGTAACTACGCGAACCCCGTTTTTATGTCTCTAATTGCCCCCGCCCCCATTGGAATGATGAATGAGCTTTTTGTTGATCGAGGTCTTGGCTCCATGTGAATGGCTTACATAAGAGGGTTGAAAGGTCCTGACGTTACTACCCTACTCTTCTAGGGTTCTGCCAAAGCTGCAGATTAAGTGAACTGTTTTCATCTTTACTATTTGGAGAGGTACTGGAAGGACAATTTATTTATTTATTTAGAACCCACCAATTGACTAGCAAGTATCCAAGGTAAAGCATGTTAAAAAGCAATGTAACATTATAAATGTATTCATTTAACCCCCCCCCTGATAAATTCTAAATTACTATCAACATTAAACAGAACAGCAGGAATGGGAAAAAGGAGTAATTGGCTCAATCCAAAACAGGGCTATTGTGATTTGGCATCTAAAAGTCAGTAAGTCAGGATGTCTCCAAATATCCAATGATTGCCATATAGCTTCTAAATAAGAGTGACTAATATCTTCTGCGCCTCAAAGACTGAGTTTCTTGCGTATGCTTTTGGGGCCCTTTTTAGGTATTTCTTCCATTTGATTTTCAATATAATGATGGATGGCAAAGGCTGCAATCTTAAACCTACTTTCCTGGGAATAAGCCCCAATGAATTCAATGGATCTTCTAAATAGACATGCACAGGACTGCAGAGTAAACATTCTACAGATGGTTTGGGCAGTGAATATACACACAGTTAAAAGATTGCTAAATGAATTGTGGAGTCTTTAATGAGATGAGGAAAAAATCTATCAGATGCTTTCATTAAAGCTGAAGCAGCTGAAATTATTGTGCCCAATAATTCATCACTATTGTGCCCAATTTGTACTGAAATATTACATGGAATTCATTGCCAATATCAATTTATTAAATGATATCTCCAAAATATCATGATCCAAGGGGTTGCATATAATAAGGTAACATGATCACATCACGCCGGTGTTATTTCATCTACATTGGCTTCCAGTTGTTTTCCGGGCCCAATTCAAGGTGTTGGTCTTAACCTTTAAATCCCTATACGGTCTCGGCCCCGTTTACCTGAAGGAGCACCTCCAGTACCACCAACTAAGCCGCCCGACCAGATCAGCCACACAGGGCCTTCTCTCCATCCCACCAACGAAAACAGCTAGGTTGGTGGGGACTAGAGAGAGGGCATTCTCAGTGGCAGCCCCCACTCTCTGGAACTCCCTCCCGTTCGATCTTCGCCATGCCCCTTCCCTGGATACATTTCGCCGAGCCTTAAAAACATGGCTCTTTGGACAGGCCTTTGGGGTCCCCGGGGTGGGCTAATTTCTTTATATTGTTTTAAAATTGTCTATTGATGGCCCTGTACTGCCGCTTTTTAAAATGGTTATTGTTGACTGCACTCTATTTTATTATGTATCTATATTGTATTGTTGAATTTTAATGTTGTACGTCGCCTAGAGTGGTTTCGGCCAGATAGGCAACACAAAAATTAAATTTATTATTATTATTATTATTATGGTGTTCATGTCTCCAGATATAGACAGGTTTAAAATAATTTCTCCTCTCTTGGAATACCTGGAACTGTAGTACTATGATGGGAGGGGAAAGGATCTGTAGCAGAGAATTTTTAGTACCTTCACTGGGATTTCCATGGTCCTTGGGGAAAGTAATGCCAGTGAAATTAGCATAAACCTGATATAAGTTTGTAGTGTGGAAATGCCATGGTATGCTACCTAGCTGGTAGAGATGTTCATTTGCAAAATACTACTTGTTTGCCTTAGGAAATTATATTGTTCTTGTATATATTGTACAAAATTGAAGAACTGAAAGAGACCCACAGTGCTAACCTATGTACTTACTCAGAAGTCCTGCTGAATTCAGTGGGGCTTACTCCCATGTAAATGTGCGCAGGACTGTCACTTTAACCAGTGATCTAGCAAGCCACTTAACAGAAAATAATTGTCTTTACTGAGCACCTTTAACAGTTTATTCCAACCTCTATAGATTATTGCCATTCCTCTATAGATTCCTATTCCACACAGAGGATATCAAAATTAAAACTGAATTATGCAAAAGAAGTACAGTTACAAATATTTGTTTTGCATACTTTTAATCTGCTTTCCAGAGTTTGATTATTATATTCCCGCCCCCCAAAGTCTGAGGGATGAAGACAAAATAATGCCCTGTGGTATAGAGTTAGTCTCTGGGATCATAGAAACAGGAGACAGACCAGCTACCTGTTGTAAACTTGCCCCCTCCCACTATGCAGACCCATTTTAATCTCTGATGTTTTTCAGTCACTGTAAAAGGTTTCTCTAGAATATTCTTTAAATAACATTAAAATGGAGATTCTCAGACTGATTCCTGGATGTGCTCAGTATACAATCCCAACTTCTGTTCAACTTTCATGGCTCACTACTGCAAACATGTACAAACAAGTTACTTCACATGTGTGATAATTATTTAAAAGGGAATTATTTTCATGCCTGCATCTCTCATGAGCGTAATGGTTTGTAGGGCTGAGCCATCTCTTAGATAACACAAAAATCCCTGTTTCAGTAACTTGTTTAAAATTAACTTCTTTAAAAACAACTGTAGAATAAAGGTTATAATGAGATGAATATGGGACAAACTATATGTTGTATGCATTTTAATAAAGAAAAAAACTTTTAAAAAAATGAGATGTAGTCTTGGGAGGTTGCACTTTTGAGTGATGGAGGAAGGGCCTTAACAGAGCTATGCCTGATCCAGCACTTTGGAGTGGCCCTGATCTGGGGACAACCTGACTGCATCTGGGCCCTGAACTGAATCAAGAGCCTTGGACAATGTTTAATTGGGGTTTTAAACCCTAACTACATATGTGGTGGTGGGCAGCATGCCTGCATCTCCTTCTTCCCACTGCCTGATCTCCCCTTTTGACAGCCCCAGATCCCTGAGTGGATCTGATCTGACCTGGAGCAACCTGGGGACGGGTTGCCTCAGCTTGATGTGGTAGTGTCCTACATTAACCCGAATCAGCCCAATTCAGTTCGGGATCCAGGATTCAGCCAGAGTGCTTGCACAGCCCTTATGCTTAACCCTTTCCCCATTGGATGTTTTCCCACTCAAATGCCCACTGCAAGCATCTTTTCTCCCTGCAGCAGTCCAAATGCATATTTACTCTTGCAAGCAGTCTTCTGGAATTGGTTCAACACCTTCTTTGCTCTCTCTTCTCCTCAACATTGTAGTATCCTAAGGTTGCTTTTAATTTTAAAAATCTGTTGTGCTTTGTTATTGTTTTTAATCCAGCTCATCCCCCCCCCAAGCTCAGGACAGATTATTTTTTTAAAAAACTAGGTTGTAAAATGTTTGAATTTATGCCATTTTTTTTTTAAAAAAAAATTGCCATAAAGATCTTTGTTTATCCTTGGCAATTACATCCTTGGCAGAAAAGAAGGACCTTTCAGAATTTACAGAAGTTAGATGAGTTCATTCTCAGAAACCACTCCCTAGGTCATGAAATTTAGCAGTTACATCACATGTATACAATGTACAGCCACATGGAGCCGAAACGTGTAGAGCAATAGGACAAAGTGTGCATTGTGTTATGGGGATGCAAGACTAATCTCTGTTCCCTGTGTGGCAAATTATATTCACTGGGTTGAATCCAGACTTCGTTATGCTTAGAGGAGATCCATTCTTAAGCTGTTTGTAGCTAATTTGTCCCATTGATTTCACTGGGGTCTGTTGCAAGCACAAATATCTGGATCTGACACGTAATGTTTACATAGTAAAGAAAGAAAGAAATTTTAGTGCTCTACTTATTCTGGACTAAACCGCAAGTATGACTACCTTCATAATTTGTGAAGGAAATAGTACATTAGCACATTTGAACTAAAATGTTTCCATGCATACTACTTTTTTCTTAATCTGACTTCTGCTTCAGTTCTCAAACTGCTTGCTCCAAAGTAGGGATGGAAAGATCTGTCAATTTCAGTTCTCTCCATTTCTAATTTTCCAGTCTTAAATTCAGTTTTCTGCATTTCTGCAGCAATTTGCAATTTTTTAAAATAAAAAATCCTCATGAAAATTCTTCAGTATTTTAATATGAATTTATCCTAGTAAATACATTAGTAATGTATTTGTAATATAATGTACTTTTGTACATTTTCACAAATATATCCATTTTTATGCACACTTTCCCCAAATATATGCATTTTTGTAAACATTGTTTGGAGAACTGCACACAAAATTCAGATAAGTGCGAATTTTGAAGGATGTCTGTATTTCGGTTCTCATATTGCTTCAGAAACAGAGAATTTGATAGATTCACCTTTAAATGTGAAATGAATCAAATTTCTCCCCCATCCATATGTCAGAGTAACCTTATTGAGATCATTACTCCTCCACAATAAGCAATTAGGACATCACATTTTCCATCTTGGAGCAATATTGATTTATCTACCAATATGATGAGAACCGCAGGAAACAACTCGATCCCTCTGCATCCTTTCTTTCATCCTCTCCTAGCCTGACCTACAACCCCCACGAATGTTGTCTGTGAATGGCTTTAAAAATTACACTGCTGCTTCCTTTTCTTCCTGGTTTCTGAATCATTCTGCTCTCTTTGTATCATCCTTTTCCTGAGAGAAAGATGAGACAATGGCAGGTAAACATAAGCACCACTCTCTGTGACATGCTGGCTAGTAATTTGATTCAGGACTGATTCCCATATTACATTGGTGGTGTAGTTGCAGATGAGGAGATACACAGTGTGAGTGCAGCTAACTGTGCTGTTTGGCACCCATGCCGTTTGGCTTCTTTCTGGCATTCAGACAAGCTGCCAAATGTCTAAGCATTGTTGAATACTCTGTTGTATGATTCACTACTGCATGGGCTCCTACCGGGAGGAAAGGCGGTATATAAATCTAATAAATAATTAAAATACATAAGAAGGTTGTTTTAGTATAAAATTCAAAAAGCTATGATCAGGGATACCTTCATTAGGGCCAACCTACCATGGATTTGATTTTTTTCTTATGGACTAGCATGGTTTCCTTTTCTACCCCCTTCTGACAACAGAGCTTTCATGTTGGTTTGACCAGGGCTTCAGAGGAATGGGAGGCTTTGGAGAGGTAGGGTCTGAAACTGGATCTCCTTCTCCAGCATTGAAGGTTTGTCTCCAACATCAGAGAGGTAGATCCAATCTTACCTTCTGGCCCCTAGGTAGGACACCCTCCCAGGGACCCTAGAATTGCACCCTGAAGCAAAGAAACACATTTATCCAACCACAAATGTTAATCCATGTTGTCTTTTCCTTTTGCAGTTAGCCAAGGTCTTATAAAATTTAATCCCAAACAACAGTATTGCTTGACTTCTGAATGCATTGAAGCTGGTAAGTGGCATATTTTCTTTTTTGTATTATACTTAAAGCACATTGGTATGGAGAAACATGAAATGCTTATGTGTTCAGTGGTCCAGTAACCTTGATATACTTTAATGTGCTTTGAAAACTAACATCTAAGTAAGCATAAGACAATAGTCCTGCCTGTGAAGTCAGGGCTGTTGCTTTGTGGGCAATGGTGTGGTGAAGTGCTACAAGACTCCAGACCAAACCAGATGAGATGTGGGAGATCTATGATAGAATCTTCTGGTGTCTTTTTCTTTGGTTCAAAGCAGTTGAGGGGAGCCAGTTTGGATTGGGGCATAGCTCTGGGGTTGAGTGAGGGTTAAAGAACATAGGAAGCTGCCTTATACTGAGACTATTGATAGTGGGTGGCAGCATCTCTCCAGGTTTTCAGACACAGGTCTTTTCCAGCCCTACCTGGCTAGAGTTGATGGATTTTGAACCTGGGACCTTCTGCATGCAAAACTGATGCTCTCACACTTAACTATGGTCTTTCTCCCATGCCATTTCCCTTGCTTGAATCTCCCATTGAAGTTGCTGTTCACCATTGAGGAGGCAAAAGACAAATATGATATGGGTACTTGTTTTATCCTCTAAGGATAATAGGAGCTTCATGGTGTCTGTGTGTGGGAAGAGTGTAATTCACGTTGTGGAAATAACAAATAACGCAGAGGTATTGAGGTATTCCCTCTTCTTGGAGCCTCTGGTGTCATGGCACAAGGTGGTGGCAGGAGCATCAACCACTTAGGGACACCCCCACTGCCAACTTGGCATGCATGCATATGCATAGCACATGCATGCACACTAATGTGCTAAGGCAAAAAGTAGGTGAGGCAGGTGGGCTTATTTAAGTCCATGCCACCTGTGGTTAAGGTGTTGGACTATGACCTGGGAGACCAGGGTTTGAATCCCCACATAGCCATGAAGCTCACTGGATGACCTTGGGCCAGTCACTGCCTCTCAGCCTTATGAAAACCCTTTTCATAGGGTCGCCATAAGTCGGAATCGACTTGAAGGCAGTACATGTACATGTACATGTGCCACCTGTATTGAGGGGGGCACCTGGGAGCTGCCATGAAACAGGGAGTGGGCTCCACCTTCCCACCCTAAGAAGGAGCCCCAAGAGCCCTTGGTCAGGGCCCAACCTGGCCACATGCTGGCTCCAGGCTTGCTAATAGACATTGGAGATCTTCCATGACGTGTCTAATTTAATTCAGGATCTCTGCCTCAGGTTGCCTACTTGTGAGGAGCTTGACTGGCTGCTCACTCTTTTGGGCAATTGACCTGTGTTTTGTAGAAATAAGATATGAATATACAGACCAGGGCACTGCCTTTAAAACTTCCTTCTGGCAGAAAGGAATACTGAGGAAAAGTTTGGATAGAATCTTGGAACTCTTTTCATTCAGATGTAGAAGAAGAAACCGAGTCCATATTTTTACAACTTCCTTTTGTACAACTGTTTGTATCGTTTCTTACAAAAGGGCCTGGATGTGATGAGGCCACCTAAGAAGAGAGTATAGAGACAAAATAGCAGGGAAACAAGAACAGGACCCTAAGAGATCCCAAAAGAGAAGGGGGAAAGCAGGGAGAAGCATCCCCCCCAGTGGGATACATTGAATGAGCAACCTGACAGAACGAAAACAACCTAAGAAAGCAGCAGCTCATGAAGTATGGGCCAAGTCCATAACTCTAGAACCCTAAGACATGGAGTGAGTCAAAGCATATCAAGAGCTGCAGAGAGATCAAGGAAGATGAGAGAGGAGAAACTTTGGGAGTTGGCAGTAAGAAGACATCTGAGATTTTAGCATGGTCAGTTTCAGCGGAGTGCAGAATACAAACTGGAGGAAGTCACCTGTGGAGCTACAAGCAAGGTCATTGTTAGGAGCAACCCAGGCCTGCAAGCCTCAGTCTTTTGTGTCAGGCCCAGATCTCCCTTCCCCCATTTCTTCCAAACTTTTTTTTTTTAACTTTGCTTACAGCAAGTGGGCTGCTCACACTACGAACTATAGTGCTGGTGAGACCTCAGGCACCATCTTCTTAGTTTGCTCAGAGGCAATCTCAGAGCTTGGAAAAGTTCCTTTTTTGAACTACAACTCCCATCAGCCCAATCCAGTGGCCATGCTGGCTGGGGCTGATGGGAGTTGTAGTCTTAAAAAGTAACTTTTCCAAGCTCTGGGCAATCTACACATTTATGCAAATTTGTGTCATGGCCCTGTGCCCTGAGCTTATTTAAGTGCTCCACCCACCCCAATTGGAAGAAACAAAGTCACCAGTGGGAGTGAATAGCTCTGGGAGTTTGTAGGCAAAGGAAAGGAGTGAGATTGGTCAATAGATGGTGATGATGGGTCAGAGAGGGTTTTTTTCCCCAAATGAGGGAGGTGGGGGTGAGTAGGGAAGGAGCCAGAGGAATCAAATAGGTAGATGACATACTGGGAGGGTGGGAGAAATCAAAGTGGGAAGAAGGTAATGAGGAGGGAAATTGCGCAGTTTTTTGAACAATAATGTTTAGCACCCAGGGCCAGTTCTAAAGGGCGGCCAGGTGGGGCACTGGCCCAAGGGCCCCTGCAGCTACAGGGGCCCCTGAGGGTCCCCTCTGCTCTCCTTCCGTGATCCGCAGCAGCAGCCATGGATCACAGGAGAGGAGGAGCTTCCGAGCCACCCGCCACCTCCCCGCTTCACCTATCTTTCTCTCTGCTGTCTTTTGTGGCTGCACGCAGTGTGTGCGCAGGTTTGCCATCAATCAAGATGGCGGCCGACGATTCCCTAAGGGGCTGAAGCCTCTGCCGCCATCTTGGTTGATGGCAGCAATGCACACGCTGCATGCCATCAACCAGGCAGAGGCTTCAGCCCCTTAGGAAAACCTCAGCCGCCGTCTTGATTGATGGCAACCCTGCGTGCACACTGCGCACACCCACAAAAAACAGCAGAGAGAAAGGTAGGTGAAGCGAGGGGATGGTGGGCGACTCAGAAGCTCCTATCCTGCAATCCGTGGCTGCTGCCGTGGATCGCGGAAGGGGAGCGGAGGGGCCTGGGGCAGGCTGGTGCCCAAGGGCCCCAACATGCCTGGGGCCAGCCCTGATAACACCTTTGTAATCCCAAAAATATTTCACAATAAAATTATCTTTCCAGCTGCTGCCATCAGAAGCAAACTTAATATATCTGTGGATCCCTGTGATAATTTTTTTCGGTTTGCCTGTGAAGGATGGATAGAGAATAATCCAATTCCTGAAGATGCATCAAATTATGGAATCTATCCTTGGCTGAGGCACAATGTCGACCTCAAGCTGAAAGGTAGGTGGCCCTTGCTGAAAGCTTCCTGCATAATGTTGTTGCCCATTGGTGTGCATGGCACTTTACTGAGTACGAGAGAAGAGTGCCACACTCTTTTCTCACTGGATTCCTATTGATATGACTGTAATGAGATGAAAATAAGAGAACACCAGAGCTGATTATTCTATAAAACAGAAAAACACCTGAACAAGACTAGGCATTTCCATGAACACACAAACACCGTTTCCATGGATAGGAGGTAGAGACACACTTGCAAGCCCCACTTCCAATGTCCCCATGGGTATTTTCCCATATGCTCAGTCCCTGACCCTGCTCAATGGAAGGTTTACAGGGGGCTTTTATATTCACTTGAATGCAAGCAGAACACCTTGCATGATCTAGGACAGCCTTTCCCAACCAGTGTGCCTCCAGATGTTGTTGGACCACAACTCCCATCAGCTTCAGCCAGCATTGCCAATGGTCAGGAAAGATGGGAATTGTGGTCCAACAACATCTGGAGGCACACTGGTTGGGAAAGGCTGATCTAGGACCATGCGCTATCAGGGTACCTGATCATGTGAAGGAGTCTAGTCTAGTCACATTCAAACAAACACAAGAAGCCCTCTGGAAACCTTCCTTGTACAACATTGAGAAGATCAGGGACTGAGGTGGGGATGCAGTGTGTTTGAGGACACTGGGGGAGCATGCCCTTGCCCACACTTTGAGCATTTCAGGACAGAATACCAGAGCACATGTATTTCATTCTTTTTTCTGTATGGCAAAAATGCCATAAGGAATGGCTATTGGGCTGTCAATCTTCATTTTCTTTTCTTTTCTTTTCGTTATAAAAGTATTTATATACCACCCTCTCACCAAATATCAGGACAGTGTACAGAAAACACAAGCCACTTTAAAAGTGGAAAGAACAATAATTAAAATGACTGGCTAATCAACAAAATTTTAAACATAGGCCTGCTTGCATAAAAAGTCTTCCAGAGATGCCTGAAAGTCAATAGCAAGGATGTCTGCTGAAAGAGTGTTCTACAGTATGGGATCAGCAACAGTAAATGACTGGCTGGGGCCAGTTGGGCCTCTGTAACATGGAGAATAACTAACAGGGCTTCTCTGGATGATCTCAGTGATTGACCTGGGACATAAGGGCTTAGGCAGTCCTATAAAGTATCCTGGATCCAAGTTGTTCAGGGCTTTATATATCAACACAAGAGCCTTGAACTGGTCCAGTATGTTTTACTTTCAAAATCTTTTAACTATTCTTCACTGGTTCTCTGAAACTTATGTTTACATTACAAAATTACAATATAAAGAAATTAAATAGAATGTCACTTTTAATTTGCCCCCATGCTCAAAATGCCTCTGGGCATATGAGCACAAGAGCCATTTCCTTGTTTCTGATGTTCACTGCTCATGATTATGTAGCTAAAATGGTCCCACCCCATGAGAGGGAGATATCAGCAAACTCGACGGACTGTGAGATTTGCAGAAATAAAATAAAGAAAGGAGAGGGGAACTCCAAAAGGATCCCAGTCAGGCCATGCAATGCTGGTGGGAAAGGGAGAATTGAGCAGGAGGAGGGTGGGACTGGAGTACTGTAGAAGAAAGAAGAATGGCTGGCTGACCATGACAATGAAGAGGAGCTCTCCGCATGGCAACATTTTATTGCAGGTGCCATTAGTAATACATCATTACTATTTGAACGTTTTCTTAAAAAAGACTGTCCTTAAAAAGGTAGTCTTGCACTATGTCTTGACCATCTTTTTTAAATTTGTGGGTTCAACATTAGAGAAAGAGACTGTAGCAAAAGAGCTGCATGTTCTTCAGTAGCCAACTTTAGTGGTCTTTAAAGGGAAAGTACACGTAACGCATAGCACTGCAGTTCAACCTGGAAGTTAAAAAAGCATGGAGAACTGATATGAGATGAAAAGCCACAACTTCCATGGCAATGTCCGATGGAAAAGATACTTATTTTTTCAGCCCAGAAGTAGCTTCAGATGAAGTTACTCAGTTAGCCTGCCTGGCTAGCAACACAGGCTTGGTTCAGACATTCAGGTGTTTGGTACTATTGCATGGTAAGGACTGGAAGGAGAAATTGGACTGAGCCAGCCGTTAACAATGTACCGGATAGTCACAGGTGACCAGAAATTCCATGAAGGCTAGTGAATGAGCTGGCAGAGGAAAGATGGATTCAGTCAGCTTGGTTTCTGTGCTGTTTATGGGGAAGGAAGTAGGTCCTTCTGTTCCGTCCTTGTTTGGATCTACCAATTTATGTATTTTTACTAGTCTGGAAAGAGGCTGTGCTTCCATACTGGCTATGGAGGTGTTAGCCAGTATAAAATGGCAGCTTTGTTGCTTTTGTGGACTTATTTACAAGGCTGGCCTGTGCTGCACCACAGTGGTGCACATGTCCAGGACTATGTGAATGATGTCTTATGCGAGTGGGGTAATTGCAGCATAGTTTTCTGCACCCTCTCCACCCTCCAGCTTTACAAAGAAGAAAAAAAGACATGAAATTATTTATTTAATTTATGAAAATCATTTGAATACCACCTTTCATTTCAAAGAAACATCAAGGCTGTTTGCAACACAATAATACAAAGAGCATATAACAAACTATATAAATAAAAACACCAATGAAATGTTAGTTAGTGTATCTAGAAATGCCAGGTAATGATTGGCATTAACAGGAAAAGTGCAGATAAAGTGATATGTTTTTAATTGTTGGCAGAAGCACCCACCAGTTGGTCCCCACCTGATCTTCACAGGGATGTCATTCGACAAGGTTGACATCACCATGGAGAAAGCCCTTCTCCTTACCACTGTAAAGTGTAACATCAACAAACGAAGAGAATACAACCTATTTCAGGGTACAGCTATACTTGATTTTAAAAACCACCACGGGTACACTCTTTCTTATTAGCAGTTCTACACATGTACAGACATGCTCAGTTTAATATGTGAACAACTCTGTGGACATCTGCAGGCCATGGTACAATTTGCAAGGCATCCTCTGACTGGTCTGGTCTATAAAAAATTAAATATGCAAAAATTAACTATTCTGAGAAAATTATCCAATTTAACTGAGTGGTGTAACTATACCAGTAAGTTGTTTCAAGAACTGTGTGCTGTGTACCCTTTTATACTTTTCCTTCTTCTTGTTTATTTGAAATTTGAGTGTTTTTGTTTCCTTAGCAGACGGGTCAAATCAAGGTGCTTAGGTGCTCAATTATTTGTCACAGAGAGAACTGTTTTCGGGAATGTCTGTGTGTTTGGAGAAAAAAATAGCCTGGGGTGGAAATGTGTAGGAGGCAAGATATTTCCATCTGGATGTTCTTTTCTTTATGTTGCAAAACCTTCTCAGTGGGCTGCCAGACAGATCCACTCCGGGGGGGGAAAAATACTCTTATTTTTAAGCAGCAATGTCAGGCTTTTAGCGTATGCATGAAATTCAGCTTGCCTTGACCTCTCCATCTGGAGAAAATATAAACAAATAGGTCGTCTTCACAGCAATAAGGTGGAGCAAGCCGCATATGAAGCATTTTTTACCCAAGGGCCCCCTAAAATCTGGAACAGGCACCAAAACTAGACATGGTGGGGCGGCCTCCAATATTGCTACTCTAGCACAATGGTAGAGCATGTGCTTTGCATGCAGAAGGTTCCAGGTTCACTCCTCTAGTTAAAGAGAATCTCAGGTAATGGGTGATGAGGAAAGTCTGCTGGACTGGGCAGTAACTGGGCTACATGGACAAGGAGTCTGACCTGGCACAAGGCAACTTCCTCTTACTTTTTTTGTTATGGTGTTTTATGGTTTTAAATGTATTATTGATCATATCGTGTGCATTTATATGTTGGAAGGTGTCATAGACATGCTAGAAATATTTGGGCTGAGCAATACAACTGAGTTGGGAGAAGGAGGAGTTAGGATGGGCCAGCTGCCAAATCCAAAACCTGGTGGGCTTGTGCTGGCAGGGCAGAAGGTGGTGGTGGTGAGCCATGAATTTCCTGTTTTCCCTTCCTTCCATCAGCAATTTTTGTAAAGATCGATTTCCCCGACCTATGGCTCCCAATGGAAAGGGAAATACATGTATGCCAGCCCCAGGGCCAGTGTAGTTTTTCACTTGATTCAGGGGTGTGACAGGGAGATGAGATGCCTTTGGATCAAGTGGATCCAAAGCTGACCCCAATAAGCTGCCAACAAGCATCTTTTGCCCTTGTCCTGCTGCCGTACTGTTGTTCTGATAGTGGAGATGGGACAGCTGCAAAGGTTTCCAAGCTGCAACAAGGAGGCCTCCATGAGTGGACATTGTGCTCTGTCCCATGGCCCCTGGGATACCCTCCCAGGGACCATAGGATCGCACCCTAAATGAATGAATTAAATAAGGAAATAAATAGATAGCCCACACTGGCCATTTTTGCAAAATGATGATATAGGCTACAGTCCTAAGCACAAAGTTCTGTTGCTATCTGTGGGACTTATTTCCACGTAACATCCTCATAACATGTAAGGATTGGCGCATGAGTGTTCTGAATAGCACTGTGGCCATGAAGATATAGATGTGAATTTGCAGCTCTTGTAGCAATATGTTTTGACAGCAGTTCTTGAGACTAAATGGGGTTTGTTGATATTGTCTAACCAAACAACAGCATATTTCAGCATGCATGTGGGCTTCTGATGAAGGATTGGAGATCTGTGGCAAACAAAAGTTTCTCTTTCACCTTTAGTCTCAAGATCAGTTCATACATCATCAAGAAATTAAGGGAGGGGGAAAGACATTTGCTTCACCTTTCTCCACAAGTCCTGGAGCTCAAATCTCACTTGACAGATTATAGTAGAAGAGATTTTAAAATGCAGGGCACGTCATCCCCAGATTCTCTGTAACTTATGAACCTGCCCCTCAGGAATGCAATAAGTGGAGCATTCCAACACCCAACATATTTGGACAGCTTCTGTGGAGCCCTGTACAACACAGCCCTGCAAATGTTACAACTGTTGGCATGTGTTTTCATCAGTTGCCTTATTGTGAAATCTTTCTTGCATGAAAGAAAACCACCCATCTTGTAAATGGAAACACAATTTGGCATTAAAGTCATTTTTAAAAGTTGTTTATAATTCTTTGGAAAGACAGATATAAAAAAGTGAAATTTGGCAATACAAGAAGCAAGGACTGCCAAGGTTTTTCCATGTATGCTTGTTCTGCAGCTGTGGTCAAATGTTCATGACACGTTTAACCTTGGCTGATCAGCCTAATCCTATTTCTAAATGAGGCTGCAATCCTATGCATATTTACTTGGAAGTAAGCCCAACTGAACAGAATGATACGTACTTTTGAGTAAACATGCATTAGATGAAGTGTGAGAAAGTCCTGTAACAAGCTACATTTATTCCTGACTTATTCTGCACTTGGGCACTGAGCTTATTATTCCTGCTTGTTACATAGAACTATGTTGTGTCAAAATTGTGTGCAGCCTGGAGAGGAAAAAAAGCAAATAGAAGACTGCTGTCTTTGTGGTGTGTGTACATTTTGCTCATGGAGCTAGGAACTGCTGAAAATGATAGGATTCCTGTTCAGAGGTATCATGTAGTTGCATTTTTAAAATGTGTACTCTTACGTCATTCTTCCTTTCATTCTATTTATTGGTCCCAGTTGTCTGGGCAATGTACAAAATGAAACAGATTAAAAATGGTAATTCTGATAAAACAAGCAGGGCCGGTTGTAAAGGGCAGCCAGGTGGGGCACTGCCCTGACTGCCCCTGGAGCTACAGGGGGCCCCTCTGTTCCCCTTCTGTGATTGCGCCCCCCCCACACCCCCCACCTACTTGTCTGCTGTCTTTTACCATTGCCCTCAACGAAGATGGTGGCCGCGGTTTCCCTAAGGTGCTGAAGCCCCTGCCGCCATCTTAGTTGCTGGCAGAGATGCACGTGCGTAGCACATATGCGTGCCATCAACAAAGATGGTGGCGGAGGCGTCATCCCCATAGGGAAACCACGGCCACCATCTTCGTTAAGGGCAATGGTAAACGACAGCAGACAGGCAGGTGGGGGGGCCGCATGCGCGCGCACACACACACACACCGGGCCCCAGGGCAAGCTGATGTCCAAGGGCCCTGGCATTCCTGGAGCCAGCCCTGAAAACAAGGATCAATAAAGTGGCAAATATAATTACTAATCCAAAGCAGGGGTCTAGAGAGAAGAAGAACACTGCAACCGTCAATTAATACTGAAAATCAAAGGGCTATGCACAGAGCTTTGTGCAAATGTCAGCGATCAGCTCATTATCGATGCCTGCAAAGCCCTGTATTTTGCAAGCCCCAGTGATCAGTGGATCTTCAAAACTTGTGAAGTGCTGTGCACAGATTTTGCAAGCAACAAGGACCAGCTGATCATCGGTGCATGCAAAGCCCTGCAATTTGCAAGCACCAAGGATATAGGCCAATTGTGGGGGCTTGTAAAGTGCTGTGCTTGGGACTGTGCAAGCACCAAGTGCTGTGCAAGCAGCAAGGATCAGCTGAACAACAATATGCCTTTGCCCACAGAGTTTGATTTCAAACTGTGTGGACAAAAGTAGGCCACCTGATGTCATGTGATGTCAGCTGATTGATCAGTGGTTGCCCCCTACCTGTCAAACTTGGCTCATGGGGGGGGAGATAAGGATCTGGCCCACTGGCTGGATCCAGTTCCCCACCCCAACATAAGATAAGAGGAAAATTCACCTTCTTATTATCCAGGGGTGGGGTATCTCCAGATGCTTCAGGATTACAACAACCATCATCTGTGACCATTGGCAATGCTAGCTAGGGCAGGTGGGAGTTGGTGTCCAACAATATTATTATTATTATTATTATTATTATTATTATAGTAGCAGTATTAATAAACTACCAACTCATTCAAAAATATCATGGTAGGTACAATAAGATCATTAAAGCATCATAAAATTGTAAAACCATAAAATACAGATCACTGAATCAAATTAATTTTCTAAATATGCTTAGCAAAACAGAAGTGTTTTCAGCAGGCAGCAAAATATTAGATTTGTGTCTGTCTGATTTCAATGAGAACAGTGATTTTAGTTTGAATTTCACCTAATGTACATCTAACATACACGTTTTGTATGCAATTTTGTTTAATATACACATTTATGCAAACCAGTTTCCCCCAGCATAGTGCATTTGTGTATTATTTTCACTAGTTTGTTCATTTTTGTACACTTGTTGGAGAACTGCATAGCTAAATTTGAAGAAGTGCAAATTTCAAAAGATGGCGGTGTTTCAGTCTGTATATTGTTTATTAAAGTGTGTGAATTAGACTGGTTTGCCTTGAAATGCGAATAGAGTTTAAGTTTCTCTCCCATTCCTGCCCATGCTGAGCAAAGCCTTGGCTTAACATGTCATCTGGACCCAGACTTGTGGTTGCGCTCTTTCCTCACTAGCCGTTAGCTATAGCCAAGAACAAACCTTGACTACAGCTCATGGCTAGTGAGGAGAGAGAGCTTAACTAGGAGCCTAAGTTCGGACAACATGCTCAGCCAAAGTTTGATTTAGCTCAGCACAGTGTGGTAGTAATCAAGGCCAGGAAGAAGCAATGTGGCTGAGAGCTCCTTTCCAGGAGCTGATTTGTTTGTGTGGTCCCTTAGTTTGGCTTACTGTATCATGCAAATGAATGAACATGATAAAACTTGAACAGGGCTGGTATTGCACACGTATCTTTCATACATAGCAACTTCTCTGACTCTTGACAATTTTTAGTATTTTCCCATGGAATTATCTCGGGGGCCTTCCTCCACCCCTTCAAAATTAAGGAAGGTTTGATTCATGGATAAAAGATATCCCTGAATAATGCCTTAGAAAGCGATTCAAATAAGAGTTGGGAAAATAGAAATTAGCTACAACAATTTGAGAACAATAACAAGGTTCCCAAAAGCTACTATTTAAAGCAGATTCAGAATGAGGCAAATGACATGGCAGCCAATCCTACAACAATGTTTACACCGTCTCTCCGTCTGAAATGTATTTTTGGAATCAGATGGTGGGAAGGAAGTGTCCAAAGGAGCAGTGGGATCAGGCAACACTCCTTGGAATGCTGAACGGACATGTCAATTTGCCCGTTTGCATGTCAAGATGAAGGGCAAGACAATATTTTGTCTCTGTTTGTTTGAATTGTGTAGCAGAGGAAACCAACGCTCCCTTGCAAACTGTGTTCTACAAACCTGAGCTGCATGTCAGAATTTACACATTAGGCAATAAGTTCTAGATTTGTGCTGATTTTTTTTGAAAGATTAACCAGTTTTGATGGCATTGCATACAGGGCTTTGCTGGCATGGAGAGAAACATCTTTGCCAAGTATTGCTAACAGTCCACCGCAGTACATCAAAATGGGTAGATACAATCTCAGGGCTAGTGCAAGAACCTGCCATAAACTGACCCTACTGCCAGCCCCGATGTTCTGGTACCTGTCCCTAATAAATTATTATCCTTTTGTTTTGTTCCTGCCTTACTTTTCAGGGACATTGTGGGGATGCCTTTAAAAATGTTGTTAGTGCATACTGTACATATGAGCACGTGCACCAGAGTTCTTAATGTTTTAGATGACATTAGGCTTCTACTCAGAGCCCTAATCAGTGTTCCTCACAAGGACCACAAATGTTGGTCGTCCTTGGTTGCCAAGGTAAACGTTGTGGTCACATTTATATCCCTCCCGGAAGGAGCCCAGGGCGGCAAACAACAACACTAAAAGCACTTTAAAACATCTTCAAAACAAAAGACTTTAAGACATCTTAAAAACAATCTTTAAAAACATATTAAAACAAAACATCTTAAAAACATCTTTAAAAAAATATCTTTAAAAAGAAGTTTAAAAGCAATGTGCATCTCCCATAAGGCAGAGACTGCTTCACTCCCCAAGCTTTTCCCCCCAGTGCCTTGGCACTGCTTGCTCACTGCTAGAATGTGAAAGTGGTGGCCCCAGCATAATAAGCAGAGTGGCAAATGGCCACTCTGGCTTCTGCTGGGAGGAAGGGCGGGATATAAATCAAATAATAAAATAAATAAATATGTGCATTTGCAATGTCTGCTGGAGTGATGGCCTGGGCTGGCTGACTGTCTCTCTCCCTCTGTCCTTCATTGGTCAGGGGCCTTTCTCCACAGCACTGCTTGTGATTCATTGGGAGAAGGTGATTAGGAGTGACAGCTAGTCAGTCGAGGGGCCAGCAATAAGTAAGCCTCATCACCACCAGGGTGCTAGCTCAGGAAGATGGGGATGGCCAGGAGCCTCAGAAGGAATGGCCAGGGGGACAAGTACTGCCACTCCCAGCATCTGCCTCACTCTGCCTAATGGCAGGGCCAGTAATGCAGTGAACAAAATTAATCGGAAACATATCTAATCTTTTCGCAACAATCATACCTTTATGGACTAGTACATGGTATATGGCTGTAGTATTGGAGGAGCCCAGAACAATAGCTCTGGGTGATTTCAATGTCCACACAGTGTTCTGGCTAGGGACTTCATGGCCTCCATGACGACTATGGGGCTGTCTCAAGTTGTCACTGGCCCAGCGCATAGGGCAGGGCACACCCTTGACTTGGTTTTTGCTCCAGATGGAGGAAGGGGTGGTCTAGAGATGGAGGGGCTGGATGTCACCCCATTGTCATGGTCAGACCACTTCCTAGTGAAGTTTAGATTTATGGCTCCGATCCTTCCCTGCAGGGGTAGTGCACAGATTAAGATGGTCCACCCCCAGAGACTAATGGAATCCACTGGATTCCTGAATGCCCTGGGGGAGTTCCCAGTAGATAGAGCAGGTGACCCTGTTGAAGCCCTTGTCATGCTGTGGAACAGCGAGGCATGTTAGGCTCTCGACACGGTTGCCCCTGAGAGCCCACTCCGGCACTGTGGAGCCCGGTTTGCACCTTGGTACACCAGTGAGTTAAGGGCAATGAAACAGGCTGGACAATGGCTAGAGCACAAGTGGTGAAAGACGTGCTTTGAGGCTGACCGGGCATGAGTAAAACATCATAACCGTGCCTGCTGTGTGGCGGTGAGGGTGGCAAAGAAGGCCCACTTCTCTGCATCCATCGCATCCTCAAGTAGCCACCCAGTGAAGCTTTTCCATATTGTCAGGAGTCTGTTGACATCAACTCCAGGAAATGGAGTTTTAGACCCTTCAGAGGCCCACTGTGAATTGTTTGTAAGGCACTTTGAGGGTAAAGTTGCTTGCCTCTGTAGCAGTCTTGATGCCCGCTCCACATCTATTGTAGTCCCCAATGAGTTGTCCAGTGTAACGTCTGCTGCAACTTCTTTGGAACGGTTTCAGTTGATGCAGCCTGATGACATAGCCAAGGTGCTTGCGATGATGCAGCCAGCAACTTGTCCTCTCAACCCTTGCCCTTCTTGGCTTATTAAAGCTTGCAGAGGGGGATTGTCCGAGTGGATCCAGGGTGTGGTCAGTGCATCATTGCGGGAGGGAGTGGTTCCAGCTGCCCTGAAAGAGGCGGTGATCTGACAGCTCCTGAAAAAGCCCACCTTGGACTCATTGGTCTGCGACAATTACCGACTGGTCACAAACACCCCCTTCTTAGGTAAGGTGATTGAGAGGGTTGTGGCACAGCAACTGCAAGTACTCTTGGATGAAACAGATTATCTTGACCTGTTCCAGTCTGGGTTCAGGCCTGGTTATGGGACTGAATTGGCCTTGGTTGTCCTGATGGATGACCTTTTTCAGGAGAAGGACAGGGGGAGTGCAACCCTGTTACTCTTACTTGATCTCTCAGTGGCTTTTGATACTTTTGACCATGGTATCCTTCTGGGCCGACTTGGTGAGATGGGTATTGGAGGCACTGTTCTAGAGTGGTTCCAATCCTATCTCCAAGGTTGTTTTCAGAGAATAGCATTGGGTGGTTGTCTTTCGGCCCCCTGTCAGTTGTGCTGTGGGGTGCTGCAGGGTACCATCTTGTCTTCCATGCTGTTTAATATAAAGCTATTGGGAGTGGTCATCAGGAGATTTGGGGCAAGGTGTCAGCAGAAAACTGATGATACCCAGCTCTATTTCTCTGTAACATCTGAATTGGGAGAGGCCATGTAAGCCCTGGACCGTTGCCTGGACTTGGTGGTGGACTGGATGAGGGCAATAAACTGAGTCTGAATTCTAGCAAGACGGAGGCGCTGTGGGTTGGTGGTTCATGAGTTCAGATAGTTGGTCAGTTGTCTGCTTTGGATGGGGTTGTACTCCCTCTGAAAGAGCAGGTTTGTGTCTAGGGGTGCTCCTGGATCCATCTTTGTTGCTAGAGGTCTAGGTGACCTCAGTGGCTAGGAGTGCCTTTTACCAGTTTTGGCAGGTAAGACAGCTGCGGCTGTTTCTGGACTGGGATAGCCTGACCACTGTTGTCCACACACTGGTAACCTCCAGGCTGGATTACTGTAATGCACTCTGTGTTGGGCTGCCTTTGAGGTTGGTCTGGAAGCTGCAGCTGGTGCAAAATGTGGCAGTGAGACTGCTCACTGGGGCAGGGTATTGGCAACATGTCACCTGCTGCTGAAAGAGTCGTACTGACTGCCCATTTGCTACCAGGCCAAGTTCAAGGTTCTAGTTTTGGTGTACAAAGCCCTATACTGCTTGGGACCAGGATACCTGAAATAAATAATAAATAAAATTTTATTTGTGAGTCGCCTATCTGGCCGAATTAACGGCCACTCTAGGCGACGTACACGTACATGATAAAATACAATAAAAACCAATGAAAACCACCAACAATAATTAATATACCAATATTAAAAGCAACCCACCCCATAGATCCCATAGGCCTGCCTGAACAGCCAGGTCTTCAAGGCCCGGCGGAAACCTATCAGGGAAGGGGCATGGCGAAGGTCAAAAGGAAGGGAATTCCAGAGGGTGGGGGCCACAATCGAAAATGTCCGCTCTCTGGTCCGCACCAGCCTCGCTATCTTAACTGGTGGGACCGAGAGAAGGTCTTGCGTGGCTGATCTTGTCAGGCGGCATAACTGGTGATGCTGGAGGCGCTCCTTCAGATAAACTGGGCCAAAACCGTATAGGGCTTTGAAGGTCAATACTAACACCTTGAATTGGGCCCGGTAAACAACTGGTAGCCAGTGTAGATCTACTAACACCAGAGTGATATGATCATGGCAACGGCTGTTCTTAATTAAGCGTGCCGCCGCATTCTGTATCAGTTGTAATTTCCGGACCGTTTTCAAGGGTAACCACGTAGAGCGCATTATAGTAGTCTAAGCAAGAGGAGACCAGGGCATGTATCACCCGTGGGAGCAGATGGGCAGGAAGGTAGGGTTGCAGTCTCCTTATCAGATGTAATTGATACCAAGCTGCCCGGCTCACTGCTGAGATCTGAGCCTCCATGGACAGCTGAGAGTCAAGAATGACCCTGAGGCTGCGGACCTGGTCTTTTAGGGGCAATTTTACCCCATTGAACACCAGGTCTATGTCCCCCAGCCTGCCCCTGTCTCCCACAAGCAACACCTCCGTCTTGTCGGGATTTAGCTTCAGCCTATTCCTTCCCATCCATCCACTTACGGATTCCAGGCACTTGGAAATGGTGTCCACAGCCAACTCTGGTGAGAACTTAAATGAGAGATAGAGCTGAGTGTCATCCGCATATTGGTGACACCGCAGCCCGAATCTCCTGATGATGGCCCCCAGCGGCTTTACATAGATGTTGAATAGCATGGGGGAGAGGATAGAACCCTGTGGCACTCCACAATTGAGAGGCCAAGGGTCTGAAACCTCATCCCCTAATGCCACCCGTTGGTGCCTGTCTGAGAGATAGGAACGGAACCACCGTAAAACAGTGCCCCCTATTCCTAATTCCTCCAGGCGATCTAAAAGGATACCATGGTCAACGTATCGAAAGCTGCTGAGAGATCCAGGAGGACGAGGAAGGTGGATTCTCCCCTATCCAGCGCCCTCCTCATATCATCTACCAGGGCGACCAAGGCTGTTTCAGTTCCATGTCCAGTCCTGAAGCCCGATTGGAATGGATCTAGATAATCTGCTTCATCCAAGTGTGTTTGTAACTGTTTGGCCACCACTCGCTCAATCACCTTGCCCAGGAATGGTAAATTAGAGACTGGGCAGAAGTTATTCAACACTTGGGGATCCAAGGAGGGCTTTTTCAAGATGGGCTTTATGACTGCCTCCTTGAAGGCCAATGGCATTGCACCCTCTTCCAAGGATGCATTTACTATTGCCTTGATCCCTCCGCTCAGTCTTTGCAGCTCATAATGAGCCACGAGGGGCAAGGATCCAACAAGCAGGTGGTTGGCTTCACAGTAGAAAGCACCTTGTCCACTTCCTCAGAGGGAAGAGGCTGAAACCGATCCCAGCGTACCGGAATGCAACTGGCCATCTCTGGCTCACTTCCTGTATCCACGGCGCACGGAATCATGCTCTTCAGGCGCTCGATTTTATTTATTTATTTTATTTATTTATTTATTTATTAAATTTATATACCGCCTGACTAGCGATAGCTCTCTGGGCGGTGAACATAAAATATCGGCAAAGTGTTTAGCAAATATGTCACAGGAGGCTTTAGAATGCTCCATGGGTTCCTGAACAACTGGACCGACCAGCTTTCGGACCACTTGGAACAACCTCCTGGGACAACACTCTGCAGACGCAATAGAGTGAAAGACCGTGTTATCCCTTATATAGCCAGTCGATCATTGCACTCTGCAGGTGAGGACCTCCTGCAGATACCATCTTATCAGGAGGTTCGTTCTGCACAACATAGGAAACGGACCTGTTGAAGACCTTTCTCTTTCAACAAGCCTTTTAAGTTGAGACCTTGTCCCAGTCTGCCTCCGTGCTGGAATTGCTTTTTAATATATTTTTAAACCTTTTTTAAAAAACAATATGTTTTAACCTTTTTTTAAAAAAGATGTGTTGAAAGCTTTATAAAAATGTTTTTTTAAGATGTTTTGTTTTAATGTATTTTAAAGTCTTTATGATGTTTTAAAGTGTTTTTAGTGCTTTCGTTTGCTGCCCTGGGCTCCTGCTGGGAGGAAGGGGGGGGATGTAAATAAATAAATAAATAAATAGTACATAACACGGCAACTCAACTGGTGCCCTTATGTGCACAAACGGACTTTAGATTTGGAAGACACCTCCACTAGTAGAAGGGGAGGGAAGAGGATTTTCTGTTGATTCCCTCATCCTTCTGTAGTCACTCATGTCTACATGGGTCTTACCAGCTTAGGTCCTGAAAAAGGGAGAGAGCATAATATATGTATGCGTAAGTACCAAACTGCACATAATTGACACTGAAAATAAGTATTTCCTTTTGTTGTTGAGAAATATACCATCAGATTTCTTGGTTAACCTCCCTGAGTTGGGTTCTGTCCTTTTTCTGTGGCATTTAGGAATGCATATTATCCCTGTATATAAATGAAAGTTGCATTTCTTTGTGAACGATGTAAACAACCTTAAGTCAGTATATAACTGACTGCACTTTGACCAGATAGCAAACACACTTAATTCCCCCTTATCATAAGTCTGTGGAACAAATAACACACAACTGTTTTCCATATGGCTTTTCAGGAAGCAATAAATTTGTGCTCACATTCCTACATCTCAGAGCTGCATAGGAGATTATTTGGAATGGTGGGAATACTTTTGGACATGGAAACTGAAAAGCCTTTCCAGTAAACTTATGACAATGGGATATCTTTATTTCTATAGTGAGCCTTGGCCTAATGGTTATTCCTTTATATTTCTGACTTTTAGGCTGTGAGTGTCATTCCTTATATAGCCAAAACAGCACCTCCCATTTGCAAGTGGGGTATCAGCAGGCCTTGGCAAAGCCCAAAGTTTCAATAGTACAACAGGCAAAAAAGAAGAGAAAGCAGGGGCACATTTTAAAGAAAGGGTACTAAGTATGATCAGTGGCCACAGAATGCTAATTTGATTATTGGGGAGTTTTGTTATGTGTCTTCAAGTCGATTTCGACTTATGGCAACCCTATGAATCAGATACCTCCAATAGCATCTGTTGTAAACCACCCTGTTCAGATCTTGTAAGTTCAGGTCTGTGGCTTCCTTTATGGAATCAATCCATCTATTGTTTGGTCTTCCTCTTTTTCTACTTCCTTCTGTTTTTTCCAGCATTATTGTCTTTTCTAGTGAATCATATCTTTCCATTATGTGTCCAAAGTCTGATGACCTCAGTTTCATCATTTAGCTTCTAGCGATAGTTCTGGTTTAATTTATTCTAACACCCAATTATTTGTCTTTTTCGTGGTCCATGGTATGCGCAAAGCTCTCCTCCCACACCACATTTCAAATGAGTTGATTTTTTCTTATCCGCTTTTTTCACTGTCCAACTTTCACATCCATACATAGAGATTGGGAATCCCATGCTCTGAATGATTCTGGCTTTAGTGTTCAGTGATACATCTTTGCATTTGAGGACCTTTTCTAGTTCTCTCATAGCTGCCCTCCCCAGTCCTAGCCTTCTTCTGATTTTTTGATTATTGTCTCCATTTTAGTTAATGACTGTGCCAAGGTATTGATAACCCTTGACAAGTTCAATGTCCTCATTGTCAACTGTAAAATTACAGAAATCTTCTGTTGTCATTACTTTAGTCTTTTTGACGTTCAGCTGTAGTCCTGCTTTTGTGCTTTCCTCTTTAACTTTCAACAGCATTAGTTTCAAATCTTTACTGGTCTCTGCTAGTAGTATGATATCATCTGCATATCTTAAATTATTGATATTTCTCCCTCCAGTTTTCACACCTCCTTCATCTTGGTCCAGTCTTGCTTTCCATATGCTATGTTCTGCATATAGATTGAACAAATAGGGTGATAAAAATAGGGAGAAAAAATTGAAAACTAATGGGGAAGGGAAATAGAATGGAGTGATTGGAATATGGAACAGCAGCACTTCAGATTGGAACATTTTGTTGCGGGTCCCACTTTATTCCAGTCTCAGTTGTGGAATGAAATACTTTTTCAGCATTGGTAATGTTAATGGAGCCCACACCTAAGTGGACAAAATCCAAGGGTAGAGTAGGATGCAGTCTTATTAGGCCTAACAAAAAATCACAAAGTAGCAAACAAGCTTTCAAGTGCCTCAGAATCCTTCTCCAGGCTGAATGTAAAGGAACAGCAATCAAAGGGTTGGGAGGGGAAAGAAAGAGATGTTTCTGGACATTGTGAAAATGCCCAAGTCTATTCTTGGTAAGATGAAGCAGAGAAAGGGACATACAGGCTTAATTACAGCAAGTGTAAAAGAGATCTAAGGTTGCACCAAAGGCTACTGGGAGAAAGAATAACAGGCACTCCCTCCTTAGCAATAATGTGGATTTGCCTCTAGTGCTAATTGGAACACACGGAGCCCCCAGCAAGACAGAGAGCAGAAGTAAAGTGGTAGCTGCTTAGCTAGCATACCTAGATACTCGTTTTAGATGGTATACTAGATAAGGGAGTCAATGGAAGCCAAATTGGGTAGTATTGCGTAGTCTAGGGGTTGGAGAGCCCCCTAACTCCCAAAACTAAATCCCATTTGTGGATGTTAAAATGCTATCTTCCTCCACTTCCAAGGTCCTTCTTCTAGATGATTAAATCTATTTTATTTATTTATTTATTTTAAATATTTCTATCCCTCTCTTCTACCCTATAATAAGACAGTCAGGGCAGCTTTGATGTTTGATGTTTTTCAAAGCAGACAAAACCTGTTGTTGGACCAAATCCAGAAATAACAGTAGGATAGTATCTTTATTTGGTTCCAACTAAAATGTAATCAAGCTTTTGATTTATCCAGAGCTTTTCTTCAGTACTACACTTTCCAGAAGTTCTCTCCAAGGCTACAATCCTAAATACTTACTAGGGAGTAAAACCCATTGGAAACAGCAAGGCTTCCATGCATAGAAGTATGCTGTAAATTATATAAAACAGAGTTAATACAATGCAACACAGCTAGATTTAAAAACAAAGTCAAATATTTCTAGATGTGTTAAACTGTGGCTGCTAAAAGTCAGAGGCATACCAGGAATTAGGAGCTTGTGGCCCTTTAAATGTTGTTGGGTCCCAACTCCCACCATTCCCGAGACCATTGCCCATACTGGCTTAAAGTCCAACATTAGTTGGAAGGCCACAGGTTCTCCACCCCTGTAATAATTAGTTCCCAAACAATTGCCAGATGCTTTGAGGAATAAAAGATTAAATTTAATTCATGAGTGGTGATAAGTACTTTAGACAGTACTTTGACACTCCTTTTTACATAGGTTAAAGATGTAGCTTTCTGTAAGTAACTGGTTGATTCCAGTTTACCCAACTGCCGAGAGACACTCATGAGTAAGTTTATGGTATCTGTCAAGACAAAGATCCCACTGCTCCACTGAAATCAGTTCATAGCTGAGTTTTCTTTTCTTTTTCTTTTTTCTTTTTAAATTAAAGTAAACATACTGGGTAAGATGGTAGGAAAGTCAGAGAACTATGTAGGTTAGACAGATGAGCTGTCTTTGTAATGGCTATGTGGGAAACCAGGGATGAGCAAAGGAGATCATTTTGGTTCCTGACAGAGGTTTTTATGGCTGCACATCATATGAGCCATAAGATTTTTCCCCCCACAAACTTCTTTTGGTTGGGAGAGGGCCACCATCTTTGTGTTTAGAGAGTTCATGCTGCTGGATCAGACAGTTTTATTTAGCTCTGTGGTTGTGTGTTATTTCAAAATATTTATGGAAGGTTTATATTGACCTTGTGTTTCAGCTTCCACTTCCTTTAGAATGATTCATTTGTGTCCCTGAGTCAGGGTGCCAACAGGATTTTCTGGGCTCAGTACATTGTATGTAGATTGAGTTCTCTGACCCACTTGCAAGAGAGGACACAGATTTGAATAAAATGTGCATATGCAAATTTATGCAAATTTGTGTCCTCTTTTGTAAGTGGAGTGGAGGGCCCAAAAATAAATTAGTGGCCATGCCTGTCATAAAATGTCTGACAGATGGAACGTGAACAGGTGACACTTTCCCCATAATTGTACTTTCACACTAGAAAAGGCTAAACGTGTTTAATTTCTGCCTGCCACAGAACCAAAGACAAAAGAATGTTGCTTTCCTCAATTCCATCCCTAACCAAAAGACTATGCTGCAATCCTGTTCCTGCTTACCTGGGAATAAGCCCCAATAAACACAAAGAAACTTACCTCTGACCAGACATGTATACCATAGTACCATAAGTTAATTATACAATGAATTCTTAATGACGGCTTAGTCTTTTGCTCCTGCACAGCAGGTGACATGCCTAACCCTCTCTGCAAAATCACCTCCCTTAAGCTACTATTTGCCACAGGAGGGAGCATCCCATTGACACCAGGTGTGATTTACAAAAAGACATGATTCAAGTTGTAACAAGTATGAATGTACATTATTAAGTGATGCTGTATTGTTGACTGTGGGTAATTTTAGAATTAGGATGAACTTCTAAACATTGTGTTGCTGACTTTGGGGCACACCTTACAGTTTCACTGTGTCAGGAGTCCCCAGCCTTTTGGGGACAGATTTGGAAAACTAAGAAACTATCATAGGCATTGCAGAACACCAATTTCATAGAAGATGGGAACCGGCAATGCTCAAAAATGCCCCCCCTCTGCAACATATCAACGGAAAAACACAAACACCCCCACAAAACAAATAAAACAGACAAAAAACAGTCAACCCCCCCAAAATGCTAACACTCTTAAGTTGAAAAAAAATCTAGAGGGACAGAGGCCTTGGCCATCTGTTGCCAAGAGGAATGTCTAAGAGCATCTTAATGCTCACATAGGACCTCAGCCCTATCATATCCTCTCTCTCTGTCTCTTCCCACCATCTTTGTTGTACAGAGCTACAGAGTTATGTTAGAGTAAAAATGCTGAGTCTAATTTTAGAGGTTTGTGGCTGTTGTATTTTTATTTTCAGCTGGAACAGAGTATACTTAGTATTTCGGAAGTTCTTAAATAATCCAAATGTCCACCTTCTCTTTCTGGTATGCCTGTTCTTGGAGCTTCCAGCAAAGTAGAAATCTGACACTTGAACTATAATCCTTCCTGGAATGCAGTTGTGTAAAGTTGTGACACTATAATTAAGGATATTGTGTTTGTCAGGTCATGATTTCTGAGGATAAAACCACAGCCATGACTTTGAGGGTGCCTTTAGAAATGAAGGTTGCTGCTCTTGCAAGCACTGTAGAAAAGAACAAGAACCACAAGAACTTGCCTTGTTCCAAGTCAGACCGTTGATCTGTCTAGCTCACTATTGTCTGCATGGACTGGCAGCTGCTCTCTGGGGTTTCAGACGGGGTATTTTCCAGCCCTAACTGGACTTGAACATGGGATATTCTGAATGCAAAGCATGTGTTACATTGCTGAGCTATGATGCTTACTCTGAAGGTACAGCCAAACTCTCTCCTAAACAGGCAAGGCTTGTCCAGGATTTGAATTTGGATTTTCTTGTGTCCCAAGCGAGAATCACATCCCTAGACTACAAGTCAGACAATCTGGCCAGAGTGTTTTCTTTAAAATTAGTTCCAACATTGAGATATTCTTGTGTTTAATTGATATTAGTTTCGATATAGTGATCATGTACAGCAACCTGTGCTAATTTAAATACAGAGATTATGAAATGCAAGTATCCTTTTCATCTAATTGGTGATTGCTAACATCTACAGCATCACCAGGACTGTTGTTGTTATGTGCCTTCAAGTCAATTGCGACTTATGGCGACCCTATGAATCAGTGACCTCCAAGAGCATCTGTCATACAACTCCGGACTCTCCTTTCACATCTGTGCGCATCAGCTTCTGGGCTTCCTTTCGGCTTTGACCCAGCTGCGTCATTAGTCACAGCGCTACTCGTACTTGTCCTTTGTTCTTCCCCAGTAGCTCGGTGAGTGCCTTCTGACCTGGGGATCTCATCTTCCAGCACTGTCTCATGTTGCATTTTGGATACTCTGTTCATTGAGTTTTCATGGTAAAATGTGTTCAGTGGTGGTTTACCATCGCCTTCCTCTGAGTTTGGATGCATCTTAGTCTGGTGTCTCAGCTTTGACCATTCCACCTTGGGTACCCCTGCTAGAAGTCCAGCCTCTTGGTCTAGACTCCTGATGGCATTGCTCTCAGCTTCTTCAACACTCTCAAACCCCCTCACCATGTTAAGGTGTGCATCCTAAAGGCATAAGGAAACTGGTCTGTTTTGGAAAGAATGTTTTCTCTGTGGCTAGAAAGGCATTTAGAAGAGTAAAAGTTATTGGCCTAGCTTGGATGATCCTTTGAAGCTGGGAATGTTTCTCTTCTTGCCCCTCTTCTCCCCTTCCCTTCCTATTGCACACCGGTTTTAGTGTGAGGACCCTGGTTTGTATTAAGGCAGAGTTCCCTATTGCATCTGAACCAGGGAACTCTGGCTTAATGTCTGTTAACAACAAACTTGGAATGATCATCCAGACTAGGGCTTTCTTCTACCCATCTAGGTAATTATATGTCTGGATAAACTGTGTATTTGAACATTTTTTCTTATTTTGTTTTCATTAAGTAGAAAAATTTTGTACAGTATATTTCTACTAAAAATTAATATATACAATGGTATAGAGAGGCAACACTTATTACCACGTTTACTTACTAAGCAGATAAATAACTTTAGTTCATCACTGAAAATGAAACTAATGTCCATACCATAAAAAGAACACATATGATTTACAAGAAGGCTCCGTGTTTTTTCAGACATCGCACATTGTGATTTACCTTCACAGTGATTAACAGAATTGGTTAATTTAGCCATTAACTATGCACACTTTTCTGTAGCCATATAATACAGTGATGTTATTAAATTGTTTTAGATTCTGGACTGTATGGTTTTATCGGGAAGCTCCCATTTTAGATGGTAATATGTATTATTTCACCTACTTCAAAATGTGGTAAGCTCATTCTGCTGTGTTTGTGGGCCCTCCTGCTCATTCTGTTAAGTGGGATCCTAGACATCTGTCCTAAAGTCCTACCCTGGCAGTACACTGCTTCATTAAGTGGTGGAGGACTGAGGCAATGGTTTTTGGAGGCTACTGAAATATTGACAGATGTTAGCAGATTACACAGAATATCAAAATGCTCAGAACACACAGAATATTTTAGGTATCACAACCATATGCATATTGGACTGAACTGAAGGGAAAAACCCTCATCATAGCACCTAAACTAGTGACTACTTCCTTTCAGAAACTCTCAAACTTTTTATAACTCCCATCAAATATGAATAACAGAAGCTTTAGGTTTTGACCACTTCTAACACCTGTCCCAGTTGCTATTATATTTTTTTGCTAAATGAGATGGTGTTAGACACCAATATAAAAAGATCCTGCAATGACTTTCCTTCAAGTTGATATGTAGGCCTGATTTGCAAATCAGTAGGCCTGGCCTTGTTCACACATAACATTGTTAACCACAAATTGTACCACAGACAACTAAAGAAGCCATGATTTGTTTCTCCAAAGTTTATTTTGTTTTCCAGTTGCTCTTGCCTCATTGTTTTCTATCTTGGTGAACATCTGGGGGAAGGGGTTCAAACAAACCATGGTTAATGAAGGGTGCTGGGTCTGTGTAACATCGAACCATTGTTAAAATGAACCAAAGTTTGTAAGCCAAACCATGATATCGTGCCTCAGCCAGATGATTCCTCATCAGAGGACCTGGAGTCCCCAGTACTCAGCGAAGTCCAGGACCTGGAGCGTATCCACTTGGGAGCATAACTTCATGCTAAAGATGCTGTTTTTACCTCCGTTTTCTGTTTGCACCATCTGTAGTAACAGATCAATGCCAGCTGCAAACACAGTGTTTTCTAGTCACACTTGAGGGGAAGCATCAATCATACAGTTTCCTAAAGACCACACCCTCTAATTCAACATTTACACTCCCTCTTGTTACCTGGCAACCAAACATGCTTAGTTTGTTCTACCAGTAAGTTTCATTTTAAAAACAACAACCCGGAAGTGTGATTATTTGTATTTTCACTGGTACAATACAGCTGAAATACAAATCTTTGTTTGAGCAGTGTTATGCTTTTGTGCACAAGTTGGGGGGGAAAGAAAATAAAGGCACCGTTTGCAGCAACATAAAAGAAGCTTACAGAACGGGAGAGAGAAGCAGAGCTTCTCTTCATCCCACAGGAACTAAAATGAAAGAAGGGAGGAGGAGGGAGTGGGCATGGAGAGGGGAACAATTGACACACCCACCTAAAAGCATCAGAGCACAGTGTCTGCAAGCCTTAGAGATAGGAGTGGAGACATTTTTTCCTTCCCTTATCGGATTATCAGAGAATTGGGTTAGTACAGATTTACAGGGGGGAAACTGCGTGATAGCTTCTGTTTGCCAGTAACATCATGTGAACCATGTGAATTAAAAGGGGATGCAAGTAGCACCAGACACACAGTAAATCGTTGTGTAGATAAGCCCCTGATTAGATCTGGGAATTCATTAAAAACCAATGGAATGCATAATTTATTGTTGTTCTTTTCACATGGAAAGGAGTGATCTCTTTTGTTACCTGTGGACTTTATTTGTCAGTTAAAGACTTAGGATTTGAAGCTGGCAAATACAAAATCATGTTTACTACAAATATTTAAAACACAAATTAGCTTGAGCATTATGTTTTAGCAGATGCACACACATGGCCATTTTCTGTATAAAATACATATTTATGTTGCATTACAAAAAGGACTTATATGTGGCATTCCACTGCCATTAAATTGCCTGTAAAATGTGTCCACAGGCATACAGTCCATGGCACAAAGAGCAAAACACCAACAGTGTTACCATCCCTGTTGTGCCCTCCACGTGTTGGTGGGATAACTTCTGAAGCAGGGAGCCATTTCTACTCAAATAGGTTCTCCATATGATTTAGAAGCCAGAACTTTCAGGGTTCTAAATCACATGGGGAGCCTCTCTGCAGATGCTTGTCTACAACTACTGCTAGCTCTTCTGTAACTAACATAGCACCATCCATGCACAAGAAGGAAGTATCCACAGGGGTGAGGAGACCGTAAGATTTGTAGAAATAGAAAAAGAAAAGTTTAGGAAAAAACTGGGGGGGGGGAGAAATTGCCCAATGAATACTGAGCATGCTTAGTGGCATAAGAATGCTCCATGAGTATTGGAGGAGAACTTGGAAAACTGGTGGGAGGGCCAACGGAATGGAGTGTCCTGAACAGGAGCACTGTCTATTGCAGCATTTTGTTGCAGATCACACTTGTAAAATAGATTTTTAATTTGTGGAGGAAATTGAGGGATTTGAAAACCAGAATGAAACTGTGCCTGCCTGTAGGCTGGAAAAGTGGCAGGAGCTAGAAATAGCAAGTAAGATTAAAGGTAACACTTAACCACAAGTATACAGTTAGTTTAAAAATAGATTTCTTTTATAAAAGGAAAAAAACTGTAAGGTTTCTTAGTTTTCAGTGTAGATTGTATTCTGTTTGAACAGGATTTGATTGATGGGTCTTCATAGGATGGGTAAAACTGATGTTTTCCCCATTTAAGCCTTGATCCTCAATATATTAAGGTCTAACAGGGCTGTGGAGTCGGTACGCCAGACCTTCGACTCTGACTCCGACTCCTCTATTTTTCTGCTCTCCGACTCCGACTCCGACTCCAACTCCTTCATAAATGGCAAATGTATATTAACTAGTAATAACAAATTTACTGTAGTAAAATGGTAGCACAAGGCATTTCATCACCACCACGTGAATCCAGAGCTTGGAAAAGTTACTTTTTAAAACTACAACTCCCATCAGCCTCAGGGATTGTTTCCTCACCCACTGCTTCCATGCTCCAAATGATGTCCCAGCCAGCTCCCACTCTCCTTGTAGGGTTCCAAATAAAGAGGAAAAAGCAATTTGGGGCAGAGAAAAGTTATGTGGGCAAATTGTTACATTTGCCTTGTACTGAGTAGATTTATGTTTAAGATGTGGGTCGGAATGGGGTGGGATGACAAAAGTAGTTGTTAAGAAGAGATTGTGACATATCCTGCTTTCCCTACAATAAGGTCAGGGAACCAGTAGCAGCCAGTGGGTCAGCACAGGTGGGCTTCCATTGCTCTGCCAGATTCCCAACATCATGGGCTGCTGCTGCAGACCGAGAGGGGAAGGTGCAAGGTGTGGGGAGCTTGGTGCGATGCGGCTGAGCCACTCCCCACTGGCCGCTACTGCAGGGAAGTGTACACAAGATTTCCCCATTATGTCCTCACAGCAGCCCTGTGAGGTAGGCTAGACTCAGAGTGACTGACCCAGGGTTACCCAGTGTGCTTCATGTCTGGGCAGGAATGTGAATATGTTTCTCCCTGCTCTGAGTTCAAAACTATTCACGCTGCTGCACTGGCTCTCAGACTGTCATTCTTATCCATGCTCATTTTGTGATGCGCTTTCCACATAGGTTGATCTGTACTTGTGTTAGCATTGATTTATGCAGGGTCTCTACTTTGCGCTCTAATGGAACCTTAGTTTAACAGTTGCTTTGTCTTGCTATTTTGTGCAATTACCAGAGAGATTCAGAGGCTGAGCATGATTTGATGTGGTTCTTTCTGCTGAGCTAGGTCAAAATAGACACCAGCTATATATGCCTTTTGAACGTTCCTGGCACAAGTAACTGAGTTATATGCGTTGAAGCAATTTACAAAGTTTGGAAGGCTTAAGAGAGAGCATGAACACCTTGAACCTGCAGTGGAGTGCACCGATGACAGTTGCTTAATGAGGCAAGTTATGGTATTCCATTGCCTTGGAATGCAGTTAACAACTGGCCTGGGCACCTGCTGTTCCATTTTATATTTCAAGCTAGATGTAAATCCTGTTCCGAGTCAACGTGGCTGTTATTCACTGGAGTATGTTATAGCTAATTAGGTCAAGAGAAGCCCAGGGAACCCCTTAGAGGGCCATTTTGAAATGTTCTGGGGGAAATGAAGGTGGTGCCTACAGAAATCTAGCAGTATAAATGACATTTATGGTTTTCTTTACAAATATGTTATACACACATACATTTTACTTGAGCTCATCTTCCTCAATTTTTATTCCATCCCCATGAACTATCACTGAATTTATAATCTTAAGAGTGGTGAGTTTCTTTTCTTCTTTCTTTTTTGGCTTAAATATTTTTTTTAAATGTATTTCACTTTATAGAGCAATATGCAAGTTGTAATATGTAATAATGATACATTGTCAATATTGGAAAGTGTCTTCTATCTTTATAAATATGTAAATAAAATACTTTTGATATCAAATAATATCATTTCTAAAGTAAATAAAATAAGTCGATGAAAATAGATCTCTATACATTCATTAGCATTCAATATTCAACATTAAATATGCATCCCCCCAAAAAAGGATGAATAATATGACCCACTCCAGTGAGTATTACCTAAGAGATATTGTGCAATGCAATCCTATGCCTGTCTAGTTAGAAGCAGGACTAGTTGTTGGGCACCCATCAAGGTCTCTCTGCCTTCCTTGGCAATTCCTGATCCTTGGTCTCTTTGCTGTCTCTGTCTTTGTTCACCCATTGTCTCCGATCATGCAAAGAATGATGAGTGGGAAGATACGGCAGCACCCTCCGCCTGCCCTGTGTTCTCTCTCTGGGTGGTTGCATGGATCAGGCTAAGAGAAAAAGGGCAAGTGAAGTAGGCAGCAGTGCTCTGGGAGGAGGAGGGACCCATTTGCCCATGGCCCTTCAGTTACTGCTCAGTAATAAGCCTTGCTGAGCTTAATAGGATTGCAGCCTAAAACTGTCTGACAAATCTTACTTGGCAATTATACATTACTCGCATGGTTCACATGTAATGCTAAGCCAAACCATGGCTTAATTTGAATGAGCAGGCATGCTGGTGGTGCACAGTAAGAAAGTTGCAGGTGTGAACCTGGGCTGATGGTTTGCATCACTCCAAGTAAGGTTTGTTCTTGGCTTATCACACCTGGTTGGTTTTGGAGAGACAAACCAGAAGTACATAATAACGCTAAAGCAAACCATGGCTTTACTCCTAATAGGATGGCAGCAGCAGGAGTGAGTGAGGAATGAAGCAGCCACAATTTTCTTACTGTGCACCAGTATGTTTGCTCATCCATGCTTTGTCAAAGTTTGCTGAGTATTACATGTGAACTGGGCCTTACTTGATTGTACTGTATAGAGATCTGTTGGGTTTGTCCATGGGAATCTGTATCTTGGAGCTGATTGCATGGCCATAAAATATGTAAAATGGAAATAATTTCAAAATTCATGCTGTTGCATTCATATGCCACCTTTTCTTGAAGGAGCTCAAGGTAGTGAATATAATTCTCCCATTTAATGTCACGACAACATAAAATCCTGTAATGCAGGGCTTTGTGTTTTCTTTATTTGTCACTCTTCCTCTGCCTTCCTACACAAAGATCATGACTGTTTAAGCCCTGCTGTTGCCTATTAAGAATGCAAAATTTAAAGTCTTTGCCAAATTCTAGGAAGCAGGCAGGATCTATAATAAACATATTCTGCTTTGGAAGGAGCAGACAGCCAGGTAGAAAGAACAATCTGAATCAGCATAGCACCAGGTAAAAGCACGATCAGATTCAGTGTAAAATTAGCCTTTGCCTCTATTACTATATGTGAGACAGTTCCGGGAGTTCAGAAACCACTCTGTTCCTTTAGCTTTGCCAGATCCAAGCCTTGCATTTCTACAAAGGGACCATAAATTATGGTTAATTACAGGAAATCTGATATGCTTCCTTTGGCATTTTTGGTCTTGGAAGGAAAAAAATTGCATTTGGATGTTCTTTTGTTATCTGTGCTTTAAAAAAAGGAGAAGACCGATTTCCTTCTCCCTTTATTTTGTTGGTACTGTGCACATTCTTAGTGTTTTTTTCTTTATATGCATGGCTCTATCCCTTATGAGTCTCTCTCTCTAAGGGAACATCTGCTCACCTAAGGTGACCGAGAGGGACTGTCATGCAAATGAATATTCTGTCCAAGGTAGGATTGCAAACAGATGGAAGCAAAAATAGCTTTACTTCCCCATAAAAGGTTTAATTTAATTTCTGTTTAATTTTTCCCTGCCACACAGCTGTAAAAAGCTTGAGAGTCCTGCTCTCACCCAGCACCAACCCTAAACCATACAAAGAACTCAAGAGTAAAAACAACAAAATTTGGGCAACTTAACAAAAAATATTTACAATAAACAATAAAACTGTATAAAAACACACTCAAAGCCTTGATAAACAGCAATAAGCATTCACTGAGCATGTGCAAGTTCACATTTTAAAACTTATTTTACCCATCCTTTTTTTGCTTACTTATTGCCTTGGGTCAGCCACTAACTCTCAGCCTAACTTACCTCATATGGCTGTTGCTCCATTAAATTCTATTGGACTTACTTCTGAGTAGACCTGGTTAGGATTGCAGCCTAAGTCCTTGTATTATAGACATAAATGTTTACTTCCTTTAACCAGAATGATGCATCTTTGTGTTATTGAAATATGCAGAGTAACTCAGTATCTGAGCTGTGTGTGTGTGTGACTCACTTCTGACTAGACATGTATACATTGTACTATAAGTTAACTATATAGTGAATTTTTAATGTGTGCCCACATGTGCATTCGTGGGTGGAGACTCCAAAGCTCCGTCCCGTTACTTCTTTGGCAGGCAGCCCCCTCCCAGGGTCCCTCTGTCTCTATAGCCAGAGCCGATCAGCTCGATCGATCTTCCCTCACTGCTGCTGACAAAAGACGGGGGTGAGAGGCACTGGAACTGAAGTAGGCCCAGCTGGCTCCTTCTCTTGATGCACTTGTTTGAGTGCTGTGTTTCTCAGCTCTCTGTGTGGCAGGAACTGACTGTGCCAGCTGGAAGGAAGGGAGGGAGGCGGAAGCAGCTGCACGCACATGCAGTGCAGGCTCACAAGTTGGTGGTACACAGACCAGACTTTTTTTTTAATTAACAAATAATTTTTCTGTTGACTCTTTGCGACGCCCACCCCGGGATGACTTCATGACCCCCCCTCAGGTTGGGAAGCACTGTACTAGACACACAACATCTTCCAAACAGACAAGATAAGGGTAAGTATTTTCCTAGGAGGAGGTGCAACTAGGGAGAGTCAGAGTGTATGGAACATCCTACATACTAATAGCAAACTCATTTTCTACATTTAGATTCTTGTATATCCAAAATGGCACCATCCATACACAAGGAGACTGGTGAAACTCCAAAGTCTGCAGAGATGCAAAAAAAAAAAAAAATCCTGAGCAAAAATACAATTTTATTGGGGCAGGGGAAACCAAAGAACGGTCCAATGAGGACTAAGCATGCTAAGTGGCCATAAAATGCTGACTGACTGCGGGGATGGGGAAGAGAAAATGGCATGGGTGAGGGGATCGAATGGAGCATCCTGGGAATGGCCATGGATCATTGGCTTGCTGGTATCCTGAACCGAAACACTCCATACTGCAACATTTCGTTGCAAATTTTTGCAAACATTTTATATGTGTCTTTCCCTGCTTACTGAGGAGGCAAAGCCTCCCCTCATCTAGAGTGAAGGAAGAAGGTTTCAGAACAAAAGTTGTGGCTTTCTGGAACCCCAATACCTCTCACCTTAACAATGAAGCACTGTATGTGTTGTCTAACGTTTCCTGAGCCTTCACAGTTAAGAATGTCAGCCTTCCTAGGCTACCAACTTTATATTCTCGAGAATTCAGGCTCATTTGGAAAACAATAACATCCTGTTTAGTTGTTCTGACCTGTTTCTTGATTTCAGTAAAACTCCAGGGTAGCTGAACTTGAGATGAATGTTTTCTCCTCATTTGATTTCACAGTTCTCCTTGAGAAACCTCTGAGCAAAAGGCGAGACAGTGAAGCTGTACAGAAGGCCAAGATTCTTTATTCTTCATGCATGAATGAGAGTAAGCAACTCGTATTTTCACAGTGACAGGTTGGGATCTGAATGTATAGCAACTGTGACATACACTTTTTCCTTTCTATTGTTTTATAAAGATTGAACAATAAGCAGCTCTGAAATGAGACCTTGTTTTATGCATATCAAAACATGCAAAATGTTTGGAGAAAATGGTATTTTATAACTATTACCAATTATTGCTCTTCTCCTATAAGTCAATATTAAATAATCTGTGCTTTTAGGATACAGTCCTGCACTTAGGCTACAAGTTTATGCGCATTTCCTTAGGAATAAGCCCTAGTAAGCACAGTGGAGCTTACAGTCTGAATAATCATGCATAGAATTGTGCTGTTAGTTGCTCATGCATGACGTTTTACCCATCATATACATGAAATCAACATTTCTTTTTCTGAAGGCATCACATATACAGTAGTGGTCTCTGATACTTGATAATCTTATCTAACAGAGCTACAACTTAAATAATGTTATGTATACGTAGTCTATCATTCTCTGCATATCATGACCACTATTAAAATGGCATTATCTGGAAGTTGCCTTATGACGACTTGTTTTTTCCATCTCCAGATAAGATAGAGAAAGCTGATGCAAAGCCCCTTTTGAGCATGCTGAAACATTCTCCATTCCGCTGGCCTGTGCTGGAATCGAACATTGGGCCTGAAGGATTGTGGTCAGAAAGGAAGTTCAGCATGCTCCAGACCCTGGCTGCCCTTCGTGGTCAATATAGCAGTTCTGTTTTCATCCGAATGTATGTGGCTTCTGATGATAAGATCTCTAATGAGCACGTCATCAAGGTATGGTTAACAAAGCAATGCAGGTAGGATGAAAGTTTTCACTAGTTCATTAACAGGATCTAGTACTCCACATTTTAGCCATCGTATATTCTGATTCAGGAGTTTCTAACCTCTTGGGGCCCATTTGCAAACCAAAGAAACTGTTGTGGGAATGATTCACACACCACGAGTGTGCACACACATACATGAACACTAGAAAAAAACCCCACATGGATGCGGAGCAACCATACACTCATTTGCACACTCACTCCCAGCAGTGAGGCTTGAAAAAAGTGTTATTTTGCTCATGCTTGAAGTGTAATGGTGTATGTTGGGGTGGAGGGCTGCAGCTGGGGAGGTCAGAATTACCCCTTTCCTCTTGAGCTGCACTCCCCCCCCCCTGAAATTGCTCTTGTCCTCAGTGTAGCCTATAGAAAGCTTTTTTTGAAATCTTGCTGCAGCATGGTGGAATTTTCAGCAGAGGAGTCACAGCTGTGCCCCTCCCCAGTCATCACACGTCTGCAGTTAGACTTGAAAAAAAGCTTTTTATTGGCTATAATAGAAGGTTTCTTTCAAGCCTAATTTCAGTTTGGGATTGAGGGTGGGACATAGGACCTTGTGGGCATGAGGAAAGGCACCTCTACGTACTGCCTGGGCCACCCATGCCCTGATCCATAGTTGACTAACCTGTAGAACAGGGAGTGGAAGTTTATGGCACAGACAGGACTGTATCATTAGAACAGGAACAGGCATGTACCTCTTTGGAGAAAGTTTCTGGACTGGTTATTATTGTGATTTAATTTAACATCAAATGAAATTTCATATATAGCTGAATTCCTTCTTTGCTTCACACAAGGAAATAATTCTATAATACCTCTATCAAACTCATAGTTATCCACCCTCTCGCTAATTTTGTTGATAGGAATTATCAGCCTTTTGCCATCATGTTCAACAACAACTCCAAGGAACCTGGTCATTAGTATGTATATATGTAAATGACTGAAAGTGAGGGCAATATCTATATCTATATCTATATAGCTGTATTCCTTAGGGCATTCTAAGCTCATTTCTAATTTGATTTACAGCAATCTGATTTAGAAAAAGAACATGCTAGTATCCTACTTAGTTACTGAAGGATCAAATGAATCCCCAGATTAGATATGCCATAGACATTTACATCTTGAGGAAAAAGATTTATTGTAGAATTCCTAAATTCCTCAGTGTCCTACATAAGTCAATTTCTTCAAGAAAGCAGAATATAATATTTAAATGTAAATTGAATGTCTGTTTTTTTTTTATAAAAAATGCTTTTATCACTCAATGATGGTAAATAATTTTTTTAAATATTCTTTGAGTATCTTTTCCCTAATCTTTCAGCACTGTACTGGAGACAGAGTAGTATTATGGAACAGCAGTTAACATGAACTAATGCTGTTTTATTCTTTACATATTTTTAATAGCTAGACCAAGGATCTTTGTCTCTATCAGCACAGGAAGACTACCTAGAGAACACCACTGAAGCTAAATCTGTGAGCATTGTTTACTTGAGTATCTAAATGGAAAGCAATTACTACATTTAGGATTTCTTCCCCAGTGTCACCATATTGATTAATTTCTTGTTTAATATTATTAATTTCCTGTCTGGAGATTTGACCCTTCTGAACCACCCTCGCAGTAACTGCTTTATTTCCATTTATCTACTACTGCTACACCATTCAGCAACTGAAGTTATCTGAGCAGTTAACAATAAAGGTTGAAAGCTATAAAACACAATGATATACAAAATCTAAAACAGAATAAAAATAGCACAATGCAAGACTTCAATACAACCAGCAATAGAGTATAACAGTGTAAAATATCTAAAGAACATCAAAACACTTTCTTAACAAGCCTGAGAGAATAAAAAGGTTTTCACCTGGTGTTGAAATGATCACATGGTGGGCGCCAGGCAAACCTCTCGAGGGAGAGCATTCCATAATTGGGCTGCCGTTAATGAAAAGGCCCTCTCTTTAGTAGCTACCAATTCAGTGGAGAACCCAGAGGATGGCCTTAGCATCTGGGCAGGTATATATGTGAGGCAATGCACTTTCAGTTAACGTCCCCCTCTCCCCCATCTTTTCCACTATCTACCTTCTATCCCATATTCATGGTCAGTTCCTGACAACTTCATTCCAGTCTTGTCTATGGAATGTAAACTATGAGCAGGACAGACATATAAATCAAGGAATATAGATTTTCCCATCAGGTCTCGTTTGAGCTTTAATGACAACTAAATTTATCTTAATTGGGGACCAACCATTTCTGGCTGTGCATAGCTTTTGCAATCATGAATTCATTACTCAAGGTTGAGTAGAATCCACTTTATCCACTATCTCAGTGCATACTTATAGATGAAATGGGGATTCTAATCTATGTTGGAGATGGTCCTCAGGATTCTGGGGGCACTGTTATTTAGGGCGCTACCACACTATCCGTATTTTCTGAGAGTGATTCAGTCAAATACCAGAACTTTAGGTCTGAGCAGCAAATCCTCTTTGAAAACACACACAGTCTTTTTGCAGTTTGGAAAGTGATGGGGAAATGCATTGAAATGGGATGAATGAATGATTAAGGGGAAGACGTGTAAACAGCCTACAAGCAAATCAGGATGAATGTAGAATGAATGCGTATTGTCAAATAACCACCCTATAAACAAATCAGAATGAATTCTCAATAAAGACTGAATATAATCTAACAAATTAGTTTCTGGGTTCAATTCAAAGTGCTGGTTTTAACCTATAAAACTTTATGCGGCTCAGGACCTCAACATCTCAAGGACCGCCTCTCACCATATGAACTGACCCAGACCCTGCATTCGTTATCTGAGGCCCTTCTTTGTGTGCACCCTCCTTGGAAGGCTTGGAGAGTGGCAATATGAGAACGGGCCTTTTCAATGGTGGCCCCCCCGGCTGTGGAGTGCTCTCCCCAGGGAGGCATGCCTAGCGCCTTCTCTATCCATCTTCAGGTGCCAGGCAAAGACCTTCCTTTTTAGTTAGGTCTTTGGCCCTTGAGGTGTGCTATTTTATTCCTTTTTGTTTGGGTTTTAAATTTTGTATATTGTATGTGGTTGTTTTTTTAAAAAAAGGGGTTGTAAGTCACCTATAAACTACTGGGTATATGGTGACTAACAAAAGAAAGAAAGAAAGACATACTTCTGTATAAGCTTTATGCAAGCAGATGAGGATGAATGCTCAATAAATAGCTTGTCTAGAAGAGCCCTTATACCCTTATAGGAAATTCTAAGTTGTGGGATTCCCCACAGAGCTGTGCTGGGCAATTGCACTGTACACTTTTTGGTGAATGCTGAAGACACACCTCTTTTCCTTGGCCTTTGATACCTGAGATGTATATTTTTAGGACATACTCTAATTCTTTTATGTTTGTGATTTTCAGTTGTTTTCAATTATTTTTAATGATGTATTTTAAACTGTTGCAACCCACCCTGGGACCTCAAGGTAAGGGTGAATAATAATAATAATAATAATAATAATAATAATAATAATAATAATAATAATAAGGAGCACAGTAGTGTGATAAATATGTAATTGAAATTACAAAAGGGATGTAAGAAAATGTTGTTCAGGATGTAATAAGGTGTGTATGTGCATGGCATTTTGTAATATGCTTAGGTTGGTTTATTTGCCTAGGTTGTCTGTGTAGCTGTAATAATAATTGAACTCCTATCCCACTACAGTACAGAGATGCCCTGTTCCAGTTCATGGTTGATACAGCCGTGCTTTTGGGTGCCAATGCTTCGCGTGCAGAATTGGACATGAAGTCTGTGCTTAAACTCGAAGTCAAAATAGCTGAGGTGAGTGCCCTTCTAAGGGTGGGATTTTAGTTGCATTTGTTGTAACAGGCACTTCTGAAGATACAGGCATGGCTACACTTCATTTCACATGGCTTTTCCCCACAGTTCTAATGCACAACAAATAAGAGCTGGAATGCTTACTTGGCTTATTGCTGCTTCTGCTTCAGTTGCTTCCTCTTTGATCACCATCTTTCTTCCCTCCCTTCCTCCCTTCCCCTCCAACTTCGTATGCTGCAGCCTCCCTCTGTAACCATCTCCCACTTCCACATGTGACTATGTGTTGCACATGCAGGGAGCTGAGGGCATCAGTCCAACTAAAAGGCTACAGCATGTCCAAGGGAACGGTAAGCAAGTGAGGAGGCAATGAGTGGGCTGAGACCTGCTGGTGCTTCACAGCCCAGTTTGAGAAATGCTCACATAGATGATGGACAAAGATTCTGCACTTCTAGCCAGGGTGGACAGGCAAGCTAGATCTGTGTGTAAGAAGGAAACAGAAGGAGAGGCCGCAGTTTGAGACACAGAGAGCTGGAAGGATCTTAAGGGTTTCTTGAGCTGATGTGGCAGCAGAGGGCTCTAACTGAGTGTTCAAGTTGTGTGCCTCCACCTATGTTTAACCTGCGTATTTGTAAATAACTGCAAATGTTAAAAACACACCAATAAGACTTTAGTGACCTCCTTCCAAAGGAAGCCAAACCTTGATAAGCACTGCATTTCTGAATCAGTTTTTGGAGAAGTAGGATGAGCATACCACACACTCATTGCTCATGCAACAGTTACTGACCTACACCGAAACTTATTAAGAGATGAGATGAACTGGCAAGATGCATCCAGGAATGGATAGCTGCCAGTAATGTGATTCAGCACGTCAGGGGCTGAATTTGATACTGGAGGTAGTTCAGGGTTGATCTGGAAGGTAAATGGGTGGAATAGGTGCTATTCACAGCTGCTACTAGATAAGAGGATCATGGAGACAGCACAGAGGATGTTTCCTAGACCAATGAGGAGGTGTATCCCAGCATCTTTATTTATTTATTTAATATTTATTTATTTATTTATTACATTTATATACCACCCCATAGCCGAAGCTCTCTGGGCGGTTTACAGCAATTAAAAACAATAAAAACAAATACACAAATTTTATAACATCTTATATGTAATTCAGAGGCTCTGTTGGGAAATAAGTATGCAGTATACTTGCTGCCTGTAGGACAGTTTTTTTGGATGACCCAACTCTTGATGAGAGATAGGAAACAGCTGAAAAAGAGTTCAGGACTCCAGAACAGATTGCCAAATTCTCTGTTATTTAAGCACTCTGAAGTGATTCAGAGTCATTTACTTCCTGTGTTTCTCTTTTAAAATTCTCTTAAAATTGCCGCCCTGGGCTCCTACTGGGAGGAAGGGCAGGATATAAATCAAATAATAAATAAATAATAAGAAAATCCCTTCAATGTGGCCAGCCATGTGTAAATAGCTTTTCTGTTGGCTCTTGAAAGGTAGCCTGGAGTAGACCTGTGGTTGCAGTGCTGAATTGTGAAGACAGCTTCAGTAGTTTACTATAATTCTTTCACAGTCTACTAGTTAGTTGGCTTTCTAGAACTTCCTGTCTTTAAGATAACTTTGGAGTAGAATGTGTATCTAGCTGGGATTATGAAATTAATCATAATTTAATAAATGAAGGGATGAATACTCATATGGACAAAGGTGAATTTCATTGCATTACATGGAGAAAAAATGTAAAACGCTTGTATATGGGAAAATGAAATGGGAAAAACAAAATAATAATGGCTTTGCAACTTCATTTTCTTGGAAATCAGCAGGTAACATTGCTATGCACGGCGCTTCAAGATATGTGGGAGTCGATTTGTTGGGGGAAATAGTATTTGTTTGCATTTATATTTTGCAGATAATGATTCCACATGAGAATCGAACCAGTGAATCTATGTACAACAAAATGAACATATCGGAACTTAGCACCATGACCCCCCAGGTTGGTTGAAGTTAATTGGAAAATGACTTTATTAATGCCTGATTGAACTGTGTAATTACCTTTCAAACCGAAAGGTGCTTCAGATATGCATAAGATGGCAATTCAAATGAAATTAGTGGAAACAGGTGTTCACTATTATTTTAAATACAGCTGCATTTTTATTTAACTTTCAAAATATTTGTGATGTTGCTTGGTAAACTTCAACTTTGAAATTAGGCAAAACTTTTAAATCATTCAGCTAATGGTAGGTAATTAATTATTTTATGAGCTTTTTTTTGGTCTGGAAGAGTCAGGAACTGAGCCTTTGTTTATTTTTCAGTTTGACTGGCTGGGGTACATCAAGAAGGTGATTGACACCAAGCTCTATCCTGAGCTTAAAGACATAGATGCTTCAGAAAATGTGATTGTTCGTGTGCCCCAGTACTTCAAGGATTTATTCAGGATACTAGAAAGCGAAAGAAAAAAGTAAGAATTTCTAATTTGTTTTTTGGTTGGTTCCCCCCCCCCCTCAGAAATAATCCCTGGGTTCTCAATATAATGTTTAGGATATTGGCACACTTTGAAATTTGATATTGAGATTTGATACCACTTGGTTTACAACTACAGGAGGACCTTTTAAAATAAATAAAATATCCATACTTCCATTTCTCTATATTTGGAATTAGGCCAGTTTGCTTTTGAATATGCTGTTAAGAAACTACTTCTTTCTCAGAACTTTCTGAGTTACAGCTCAAACACTGGGGACAGTATCTGGTTAGTCAAGATGCTTGTTTTGATTGCTCCACAAAACATTAATCAATGAACTGGCTTAATGAATCAAATAACATTGCAACCCTGCATCTTAAAAATATTATGGGGGTTGTATGCAATGCTGCATGAGCAGTGTTCCACACATGCAATGGGACTTCTTCCTCTCCCTGTGCCCCCCCATCTGATTTGGAGGTTCCTCCAACCATATGGGATAGATTTTGAAGGTGTGTAGAGGACTGCATGGTGAAGGAGAGGACGAGGAAGTTGTCTTGTGCAAGTGGAAGTCTGTTGTGCTAGCAGAACAGCAGCATTGGATACAACCAGAGCTTGGAAAAGTTACTCTTTTGAACTACAGCTCCCATCAGCCCAATCCAGTGGCCATGCTGGCTGGGGCTGATGGGAGTTGTAGTTCAAAAAAGTAACTTTTCCAAGCTCTGGATACAACCCATAGTCAGTTGTAATATTTAGCTTAGCAACATAGACTATGTGTTGTTCTGTTAAATCATAACAGTGTCAGCTTGCTTTCAAAAATTTTCGGGAGATATGTCATTGGCTGACTTTCATTAGGTAGAAAAGTCTAGCACTGCCAAAATGCTCTGAGGTAGGGGTGGTGGTGGTGATGAGAGTGATGAAGTGCCATATTACTGCAAGCACTGACTCTAAAAAAGGTGTTCTTAATGTCTTTGAGTATTAGCATTGAGAGCTCCAGCCATGCAGAAGCCTCAGGTGCATAACACTGGATTACAAAAGTATGATCACATTCTACATCCGAAAATGCTGAATAAGGCACAATATACTATGGTGCTTTGTTCCTAAAGTAGCAGGTGCAGGCCTTAAAACCTTGTCAGCTGGAACCTCCGTCCTCTAATCTTCTATGGGATGATAGATGGAAGGAATTTATCTTCCATCAGAGTGGCTGTATACTATAGCCAGCATGGATTTTTCTCATTCCACAATGTTAAATTGAAAATATCCCCCATGCCAATCTGATGCTTCCCATAAACTCATTCCAAAACAAATCCTTACAAAACATATAGTCCTGAACTCAGAAATGTTTGTTTAACAACCCTCTAAGTTTTCATGGCGATACACAAAACAGTCAGAGAGAATCCACAGTTCAAAGTGTAAAAAGAGAGGGGGGAAAACAGACTCCTGTTGGATTTTTTTCTGACAGAGTTCTCATAATTTGTTGAAATTAATTAAAAATCAGCCATGTTCACAGGGTACCTGTAATCCTATTACTAACCTTGCCCTGTAATCTGACCTGAGGTTTAAAAGTAAAAAAAAAAATGCCTAGCTGATTGTTAATTCAAGAAATTCAATGTCAAAGTGAATGATAAGACCGGCCTTGCTCAGTAAGAACTAACTGTCAGTGTTCTGAAAGCCAGACTCACAGCTACTTGGCTTGGCTAATCAGGGGGCCACACCCACACCATACGTATTTCACTTTAGACAGTCCTGGCTTCCCCCAAGAATCCTGGGAAGTATAGTTTGTGAAGGGTGCTGAGAGGAGACTTCTATTCCTCTGACAGAGCTCCAATGGCCAGAGTGGTTTAATAGTCAGCCACTCTGATTGAAGCTCTGTCAGGGGAACAGGGCATCTCCTAGCAATTCTCAGCACCCTTCACTAACTACAGTTCCCAGGATTCTTTGAGAGAAGCCAGGACTGTCTAAAGTGGAATAAAGAACTGGTGTGGATGTGGCCAGGGACAGCTTTGGTTTAAATTGGTTTGGGTGGGAGACTACATGTGCCTACTGTAGAATAAAAAGGTGGGGGAAACACTGAAAAATAATGATACTGTTCACAATGTTTTCCTTTCGGAAGGGAAAGGGTCTTCCCCTCTGCCCAGTGCCCACCCACCCAATCTCCTCCCCTCCCCCTCCCTCCCTCCTCCTCTCCTCCCTCCCTCCCTGCCCTTTCTCCAGGTCAGTTTCACCTATCCTAAGCTGGATTGCACAGGAGTAAATCCCCCTGAACTCAAAAAGGATCCAAATCATCAAACCTTCCCTCCCCCCTCCTATCCACTCCCTCTTGCCCCTCCCCTCCCCCTCCCCCTCTCCTTCTGATCACATCTTCCCCTCCCGTCCCCTCTCCCCTCCCTTCCTCCTTCCCTCTTCTCTCCCCACCCCCCTCCTCCCCCATGGTCAGTTTTTCCTATCCTAACCATGACTACATGGGAATAAATCCCATTGAACTCAGTAAGCATGCAAATGATCAGACATGCCTTTCCCCTCCTTTCCCTCTTCTCTCCCTTCCTTCTCCCCTCCTCTCTTCCTTCTTCCTCCTTCCCTACCCACTCCAGCCCTCCCTCCTTCCCTCTCTCTTCTCCTCCCCCCATTGTCAGTTTTAGCTATGCTAAGCATGATTGCATGCGAGTAAATCCCACTGAACTCAATAAGCATGCAAATGATCAAACCTGCCCTGCTCCCCTCCCCCTCCTGCCTGCTCCCCTCCCCTTCCTCCCCTCCCTCCTCCTCTACCCCTTCCTTCTCCTCCCCCCCATCCCCTGTGGTCAATTTCACCTATCCTAAGCATGATTGCAGGGGAGTCAATCCCATCAAATTTAATAAGCATACAAATGATTGATCCATTCTCAGCAAACTTGAACAGGATCCCATTTCTTACCCCCAGATTAAAAAGCAGAGAAATTTACTAATAGGCAGAAAACCTTGCGGTTTAAGAATGTACCTATAGTCAACAGATATTTCTATCAAATTCTAAAAAGCAGGGAAATTGGGCGGCTCTAGTGAATGCACCACGGGAGCAGGAGACCTGACCTCCTCTCTGAGATATTGTACTGCCCCACAAATTTGTCAAAATGCAAACACAATTTGGGTTGGTCTTTCACAGTCCAATCTGCTTCCTCTGTAGCTTGGAAGAATGTTGGTAACAGCAAAATTCGTATTTATCCTCCCAGTTAGATCTCCCCCTTCTCTTAGTATTCAGCTATACTGCCTGGTTTCCTTAATTTGTTTAAAAAAATGTAGAGTGCAATTCTATGCATGCTTATACAGAAACAAGTCCCACTGAGTTCTGTGGAACTTATTTCATAGTTAGTAAGCATACTTAGGATTGGAGCCTTAATGCATCTTCTCTACACTCACTTGCCCAGGGCCACTGATTGAGATTCTCTGATTCATACAGATTAGGCTATAAAGATGTGAACAGGGAGGAAAGCATCATTAATGCCAGTGGAGGCTTCCTTTCCAGTGCAAATAGCAGCTTCAGGGATGTAGTGTTTGCACGGCCAGTCAAAAGCATCAAACTCTTCTTGTCCACCTCCTGTTGTCCCACTGTAGCTGCTATTTACTTCTTCTTTTAAAATAATGTTGATTGCATTCAAGCAATCAATGTAAACATTTAATATGATCCTAAGAATTCCATTCTGTTAAGATATTGTCTTAAAGACAACCAAATATGCTTGTTAAAATAATCAAATATCATCAGATAAATAGTCCCAATATATCAAAATTCAAATATTTATCACAGAGTATAAAAATAATAGAAGTAAGTTTATTTATTTATTTATTATTTATTTTATTATTTCAATTTATATACCGCCCTTAGCGAAATAGCTCTCAGGGCAGTGAACAAACAAAATAAAATACAATATATCATAATAAAAATACAAAAATATATACAAACAAACAACGAAAAGCACAGCAAAAACAAAATAAATACTACAAAAATTAAAATACAGATTAAAAGATTTAAAAAGTTAAGAAGATTAAAATGCCTGGGAGCATAAAAAGGTCTTTACCTGGCGCCGAAAAGATGGAAGTGTAGGCGCCAGGCGTACCTCTTCGGGGAGGCTGTTTGTGTATGTATCACTCCTCCTCTTCACTCTGTGATAGGCCAGTCCATTCAGCTGTTTCAGAATTACAGTTTAAACAAGAGTTGTGAGTTGTCACCTCTCCTGGAGACAATTGGTGAACGCACATTGAGAAGCAGTATGCCTGCTTAATCAATATCCAGTCCAATGTGAGAATTTCCTCTAATACTCAGATGATAACCTGAATCCTTTCTCCTGCTGCCCTAGAAACATTCCCTTTATTTACTTCTTGGGTTTTTAAATGAGATTTCTGCAAGGCTGACAATTGTATGTCCTGGGAGACAAACTAAATAAGAAAAAATATGAAGGCCACATAGAGGTTGTTGGAAACCTTCACAATGGTGTTATACAAATCCCCTCCCCCAATACACACACTTCTGTCTAAATAAAGGAGATAAGCAACCACTGTTATTATTTGTCAAAACTCTGTTAGACTGAAAGTTTTACACATTTCCAGACTTCAACAAAAACAATCTGCCTTCATCAAGAATTTGTCTTTGTTAACCATTATTGTCCCAAAATACATTTGGGTTAGCAGGCCAGATATAAAGAGGCAAGACACAAGGGATGAGATTTAGCTATGGCCACTTTATTAAGTATAAGTTTAAGTACTTACGACCTGAATAGGGAAAAGGCTATGTATGGGAAATACTCTCAGTCTCCTCAGCCAGCCTGTTTTTGGATGAGCCAATCCTGTAGAGATGAGACTACATCAAAATCCAATCCGCAACAATAAAGTGAATTAATGAAAAATACGGTACTAAATCCAAATTTGGCAGAATTCTAGCACATTCCTGGCTGGATGCCATATCTTTGAAGAAGGAAGAGGGGAGGAGGCAGGCAGAGGGCCTTATACACTCTCTGCCTGCTCCTCCCCAGTACTGGCACATGCCCAATGGCTATGCCAGAAGTGGCACCTTGCCAGACTTCTGGCCTCTCCTGCAAATGTGCTCCCACCTGGGCCTCTTTTGGTTTTGGGCTGGGGAGTGGTATCAGGAGCCTATTGCTTAACTTTATGGTTACACTTGCCATCTGAATTGTATTGCAAGTGTTTTATTTTTGCTGTTTAAGCAGGAGATACTTTATGTATTACTGTTTCATATTTGTAATCAAAGATTTTGGTAAGCATCACCAGATATTATGGCATTACATTTAACAAGACCAACTTATTATAGCTAGATTATTTCTGCTTTATTGTTATTTCTGCTTTTTTAGTTAAGAAGTACTGGGGTGGGGGAACTCTCTCTTTATAGGAGGATTAGTGCCAAATTCCATCTCTGGATGCAAAAGGGTTGAAATATGCTCCAAATGGAAGATCCTACCATCATTCAGGCACACACAAAAATGGCTGTTATCATGTAACAACTTTGGTCTAAGGTTTTTGTGAGTTTGTTCATAGCTCATTAGTTTTCAAGATGAAGCTGCTACCATTGCAGACAGCACACTGATATGAAAAAAAATCAGCTCATGCATTAATTTATAGTATCAGACAGCTGTACATTAGGACACATGAGTTTAAATGTCTGACATAAAGTTATGTCTGCTTTGACAGGACTATTGCCAACTATCTGGTATGGAGAATGGTTTATTCAAGAATATTTAACCTCAGCCGACATTTTCAATATAGGTGGTTGGAATTTTCAAGGGTAAGTGTGTGATTTTGATAACAATATATCATCTCTGTCTATAGAGCTTACAAAGACAGTAGCTAATAGCCAGATACTATGGATTCCTATAATTCCAAGCTAGCAGGTTTGAATTCAATGCTTTTATAGAAGTTGAAGAATATCACGTAACCTCTCCTGGGTCATCAGGACCTGACACAGATTTGAATAATAAATGTCATGTCTCTGCCTGTAGGAAAGTTGTCTGCAGGTTGTTTTTTTTGCATCCAAGCCTTTCTCCCATTATTTCTGCATCCTGTTTCTGTGAGATGTTGTGATTTTCATTCTGTTAGGGCTGGTACACGGAGCAGAGAGAGAGAAGATGACAGCATTGCGTGGGATGCTCTAGTGAACCGAATAAAACTGGAAAGATGCTAACTGCAGGGGTATTACCAGTATCCCTAGCTTAAGCTATTCTGCTTTGTTTGGCTGGCTAGAAAACAAAAGATTGGCCAGGGCCAAATTAGATGCAGTGCAGAAGATCTCATGCATTTAAAAAGAAGAAGCTATGGAAAGGTGTACTGAATCAGAGCAGCAGTGCTGGATGAGAAAATCCATTCTCTGTGCCAGTTTTCTAGCTGAAATCCCTCTGCATCCAAGCGACTGTTTGTTTTGTGGGGGATATACGCAGGTACCATATAGGCCAGTCTCCCCCAGCCTTGGTGCCCTCCAGATATTGTTGGACTACAAGTTCCATCATCCCCGATCATTGGCCGTGTTGACTGGGGCAGATAGGCATTGGAGTCCACAACATCTGCCAGGTAGCAAGTTGGGGAAGGCTGATATAATCAGATAGCATCTTTGTGAGGAGAGCAATTTCCCTCCCTCAGTGCTGCAACCCTGACCTGATTTGCCACCCTCCCCACTATCACTGCTTTAATCTTTTTTTTTTAAAAAAAGAGAGAACTGATCTGATCCCAGATTTCCTGACCATACAGTTTATTTCTCGCCAAGTGGTCAACAAACAAAATGTAGAAGTTGGACATTTCTCCCTGCCCCTGATTTTTTTTTGGAAGACTTGTTACTTTTATGGGTATTGCTGCTCACCACCCCAATCTCTGGGAGTTGTGAGACTTCCAGGGGTTTCTGCACTTTACCCAGGGTTTGGTTTCCTTGGAAAGAAGGTTGGCGGAGACGGCGGTGTCTTTAGTTACATGTATTCACAGCCTGAGTGTAAGATGGAGAGGTTCTCAGCATTATCAGCGCATCAGATGTTACTCTCCAAACCCGAAGATGTGCTTTGGAGGCACAGACACAGAGGACAGGCCTCTCTCTGTCTTTCCAGCTTCACCCCCCAAAAGAGACTATAAGCCTCTCTGTGGCTCCAGGATGGGAGGAGGAGGGCCTCTCTTCTGAAAAGAGTTCCAATAGCAACAGGATCTCTCTTGGCCACATTCCTTTGGCTATGCAGATTGGCCGCTCAGACAACCCATTAATTCATAGACTGACTTGGCTAAACTGTTAGCTTATGCAAAGGAAACTAGTTTGACCAGTAGAGCAAGTGTCTTGCTTGCATATCCCAACTTCCAAATACACGATCACAGGCTTGAAGGGGACCCAAAGCAATAATCTATCTCCACCCCCAATCCTATAACAGTATCATTCTTCACATAATAAGAAGTATAACTCTTGAAATGCATAAATGGTGACATGAGTATTTATTTCACCTGCATGCACACACACTGGAAGTCAATAAACTTATATGCATCAACTTAGCTAAGTTTAGTCGTCATGACTAAGTCCCATGAAATTAGTGAATCAAAACAAACATTCCCTCCCTGCACAGCTAGAAGCCATAGAAAAAAAGTTTGCAGTGGCACCAATGGAGCCTTTCCCCTATGTCTCCTAGCCACACAGGGCTGGGAGGAAAAGGATCTCCATTCTGATTGCAGTATTAGGAGTGCAGAGGCAAGCCTTCCTTCCTTGCTGCATTGCCTTCACAGTCAGCTTTGGGCTCCCACACACCTGTAGTTAGTTAAGATCAGTAGCTGCCTAGTTTGGCCCATAGTCTATTTGATATTGATGGTAGGTGCTGCTTGGAGTAACAGGAATAGAGTGGGAAAGATCACAACGGTAAGGGTGGCAGTGGTCTTATTTTGCAGAATTTGCCATGAGTACATGGGACTTTCTAAGGAAACACATGACTGATCAGTCTTAAATCAAAACAGGTAATCCAGGGGACAACCTCCTTGCTGCCTCAATGGGATAAATGTGTAAACTTTGTGGAAAGTGCTCTCCCTTATGTTTCTGGAAGAATGTTTGTAGATCTGCATTTCCAAGAAGACAAAAGGGAAATGGTAGGTGCATGTTGGTGTCTTGAAAATGGTTTCCTTCCTCTGCAAGAATAGAGTCATGGGAACAGGCACACAGTATTAGCACCAAGTTTGCTGCAGGATTAAGAGCCAGTGAGAAAGGTCAGCATAACACTCTGTGCTGTCTGAAGCAGGCTGCCTCATTCACTCACCTTCTGCTGCCACTTCCTCCTCCGTCTGTTGTCATCATCATCATCACCATCACCACCTCCTCCTCCTCCTCTTCCTCCTGCCACCACATCCTCTCACTCTTCCACCTCGTCTTTGTTGTCACTTCCTCCCTGACCTTCTCCCTTCACCAGGACCATCCATCCTTAGAGTGAAGCATGGTGGGTGAGATGGCCCCAGAGTTTGCCTGTGCCATTGTCACTATGCTGAGATGGTGGCATAGGGACACAGGAAGCTACCTTATACTGAATCAGACCACTGGCCCATCTAATTCAACGCTAAGTGGCAGCGGCTTCCCAGGGTTTCACACAGGGAGTCCTTAGGGGTGAGTGCACACCATACATTTAAAGCACATTTAGAAGGCATGCCTTTCCCCAAAGAATCCTGGGAACTGTAGTCTGTTAAGGGTGCTGGCAAAGGGTTGGTGAGGGGTAAACTACAGTTCCCAAGGTTCTTTGGGGGAAGTAATGTGCTTTACATGTATGCTGTGTGCGCAGCCTTTCCCAGCTTTATCTGGAGATTGAAACTGGGACTCCCTGCTTGCAAAGCAGATGTTCTGCCCTTGAGCTACAACCCTTCCCCATCTTGTCATTTGTTTCTCAGGCAGTAAAATGCTTTGGATGAACTCTAATTATCGGGGCTGACGCTCCAGTCAGATAACTGATTTATTTAATTTAGTGACCCTTGCTAACTAAGGCCCTTTTTAAAAAGAGATGCCAAAGAGTGAACCTGGGAATACATATCAGATTTGTGGTATGTTGTTCCCGAGACATCTTCAAAAGGTAAATGCACACATATCCACATTCACCTTGATATGTGCCTTGATACGGAACTATCCAGTCCCCTACACATTAATTGTTGTGTAATATTTCATAATATTTCATAGGTCTTCTTTAGGGCTATTTATTACAACCCTGTTTTTCAGAATGGCTGGAAAGATCAAATTACTTTGATGAATGACAAACTAGACATTTTATTAACTGACAAATGTTCCAATCCTATGCATGCTTACTCAGTAAATATGCACAGCATGTAATCCTGTGCACACTTACTTGAATAAATCCCATCAAAATCATTGGTGCTAACTTTTGAGTAAACATGGATGAGGTTTGGGTTATAAACTGAACGCTAGGTTGATTCTCCTTTTTAAAACGTGGGGTCTCCTATTTTGTTCAGTCTGTCTTTCCTTTTCAATCCTATGTTTTGACTGTGTAGATGACATCAAATCATCCCCTCCCTCTTCGCTCCTAGAAGGTCCATGCCAAATAAATAATGAATTATGGGAAGTATGGTGTTTTCATATTTAGCCACTGATGAGCTCACACCCTGGATGTTTTCCTGCCTCCCTCCTTTTATCAAAAAGATATTATCTGTGTCTAAATATAGCACTGTTTTTGACCTACAGTCTAAGCAGCATTTCATATGGCTACGCCTGAACAATTTTGATAACAACTCTGATGGTATGAATAGATTTCTCTTCCCACCCCTACTGCTACAGCTGGTGCATAAAAAGCAGAATATACACCAGGGTCCAATTGTAGAACTAGAATATGAACTGGCAACCTCCAAGTACAGGGAGTTCACCTCATTAGTGCACTAAGTTAATTGAAACAGGGCTCGTCCATCAATATACCCAAGTTACCTTATTCCCTGGGATGCTGTTTACTCCCAACTGCTGGATACTTGGTTATATTTAATGCTAGGTCTGTACTGGCTCCCATATTGTACCTCAGTGATGTGATATTTAAAGGATAGTAATGAATCATAAAAATGAAATGCTACAATTCCCTCTGGTTGTTTAGCTAAGGATATTTCTCCACTTAGGTCAGTCTCAAAACTTTCAATCAAGTAAGTGATTCACCTGAGACTTAGGGCACTTCCACTCAGTTCTGTTCATGGATGCAAGTTTTGCACAGCATCCACATGTCATCATCCTCATCAAAGTGCCATCCCATATTATTTTCCCATTTAATCTAGATTTATCATTTCTGCAAAAATCTTTTGAGTTAGAGAATAGATGGAAAAGAAATTTTGATATGGATTCTAATGTTCATATTGCCATAGGCTCCAATCCCACTCTAATTTTGTACAGTTAGTGACACTGAGCTGATGATCAGTTAAGCATTGCAATTTGCTGATGTGAATGCACATCCAGATGTGTATCTACATCTGTACTGACTGTGCACACACAAGGCTGCTTCCACACACAGATCTCCTTTGCTAAATTGGATGGAAAGTCTGTAAAGCACGGCACATTTTTGAAGTTTTTAGGATAATGTTTGTTGCAGATGGCAGAGTTGACTGAAGGGATTCGTTGGGCCTTTATGGACATGCTGGAGAAAGAAAACACCTGGATGGATTTGGAAACAAAAAGAAGAGCGATTGAAAAGGTAAAGACATTTAAATATATCCAGTTTTTGGATGAGTGAGATGCACATCAGTAATCTGTTTGAAAAGATGTTGTATGTTTGCATATTTGCTGCAAAAGTCTTTGAACTCTTTTACCTGTATTAAGCATTCTTTTTAACCTTCATTGTTATTTGCTCCAGTGGTTTTTTGACTTTTGGTCTTACATATAAATAAGCTAATAAATAAGGTGGGAAAGATATTATTGCTAGAAGATCTGCCAGTTCTGTTAGTACCTTATTTAGGTCCTGGAATTGAGTTTGAAATTACTGGATTGCCCCTTTATGATGCTTCTGTGATCTGAAGCGCTTGCAAGTTTTTCTTCATTCATTGGCCCAGGGTATGGTCTGAAGGCACACGAGGTTACCAGCCTTGCTGATGTATGCTGCCTTGTGTTCCTTAATGAAAGAAAGGCGGAGGATATCAATGTGACAAATAAATAAGGATGCCACTTTGATAAAATGTGTTAAATATGTTGTGGTGTGTCACTTTTAAGGGGTTTCACTGCTGCTCTTTCATATGGGTTCACATTTTCAGTACTGGTGCATTGAGTGCAGTTTACTGGAACAAAACTGTAATGATCGCATTAAATTAAACGATTATGCATGGTATCTTCTAGGTTTGAAGCCTCAATTTTGATATAAAGAGTTTAATTTCTACAAGAGGAGATTCTACTCCAAAATAACATTCATAAGTATGAGGACTACAGCCTATATTCAGTCAGAAATTATATTGTGGCTGAAAGTGAAATTGACAATGTAATCCAACATGCATGTCCTCTCAGATGGAAGTAAATCCTAATGAATTCAATGGGACTTAATGGCCAAATAAGCATGATAGGATTATATGTAAATAAATAATGGTTTCCTGTCCTGAGAACCTCACTTGGCTCCCTCTTTTGTGGTCTTTAAGTGGTTCCTAAAGGTTATGTTATTCTGCCAAACTTTGCATGGGTCTGCTCCTTGTGTGTGGGGATGGGGTGTGCTGAATGGGATTATGAATTCTTTTCCAGTGAGTGTCTAGTTCATGTAGCTATGTTGTTGTTGTTGTTATGTGCCTTCAAGTCGATTACGACTTATGGCGAGCCTATGAATCAGCAACCTCCAATAACATCTGTCGTGAACCACCCTGTTCAGATCTCGTAAGTTCAGGTCTGTGGCTTCCTTTATGGAATCAATCCGTCTCTTGTTTGATCTTCCTCTTTTTCTACTCCCTTCTGTTTTTCCCAGTATTATTGTCTTTTCGAGTGAATCATGTCTTCTCATTATGTGTCCAAAGTATGATAACCTTAGTTTCATCGTTTTAGCTTCTAGTGACAGTTCTGGTTTAATTTGTTCTGACACCCAATTCTTTGTCTTTTTCACAGTCCATGGTATGCACAGAGCTCTCCTCCCACACTACATTTCAAATGAGTTGATTTTTCTCTTATCCGCTTTTTTCACTGTCCAACTTTCACATCCAGCCATAGAGATCGGGAATACCATGGTCTGAATGATCCTGACTTTAGTGTTCAGTGATACATCTTTGCATTTGAGGACCTTTTCTAGTTGTCTCATAGCTGCCCTCCCCAGTCCTAGCCTTCTTCTGATTTCTTGACTATTGTTTCCATTTTGGTTCATGACTGTGCCAAGGTCTTGATAATCCTTGACAAGTTCAATGTCCTCATTGTCAACTTCAAAGTTACATAAATCTTCTGTTGTCATTACTTTAGTCTTTTTGACGTTCAGCTGTAGTCCTGCTTTTAGCATTCTTTTCAAAACATTACTGGTGTAGTTAAGTATACACGGACAAAGAAGATATGTTTCTGTGTTCTTGCATTTTTTTTATCATTAATTTTTATTCAAAGTTTCAAAAAACAAAACAAAACAACACACACACACAAAAAAAACAAATTAATAACTAACACAATAAAATAAAATGTTGACTTCCGATTTGTCGCAGATCAGTTATAGGTCTACAGTATATAACAAACCTGTCTCTTAATATATTACAAAATCACTTTCCTCCAGTAGTTATCTTAATTAATCATCAAATCTCATTAACATCACTTTATTCTTTCCGCAAAAAGTCAAAGAGAGGTTTCCAGTCCTTGAGAAATATATCCATCGATTTTTCTCCAAATAAACATGTCGATTAATCCATCTCATCAAGTCTGCTAGGTCGACTAGTTTCAATAGCCATTCTTCCATTATCAGTGTTAATTCCGTCTTCCATCTTCCATCCTTGCATCCATAATGATCTTGCTGTCATAGTCATAGTCATATAATAAGAGTCTGATGGGAATTTCCTTCCTCACAAATATTTCCTTGCCATCAATTCTGAATGTGTTACCGAAATGTTGTTGTAAAGTCATATCACTGTTCCTCTTTTTTATGAAATGCACTAGCACATCTCTTGAGAGTTTGTCCATTGTCACATATCTGTAATTAATTCTATAGATTTTCTCTATTTCAAGCTCCATCACATCATTCCAGTCCAGAAATTTTTTTGAAACATTGATAGCTTTATCTCTGATATCTTCATCAATTTCTTCAGGGACAACGCTGAATTCCAAACAGTAATCTTTATCTCTAAGGTCCATAAACTCCAAATCTTTTTCCAGTTCCACATTTGATATATCTGTTCCAATCTCCAGGACTTGCATCTTCCCTTTAATTTTTCTTTCTTCTTCTATTGCTTGTCTAATTATATGTTTGATCTCATCAACCTCCTCTCTCATAAAATCCCCTATTTCTTTCAGCTCCTGCTTCATTTTGCCAAATTCAATTTTCATCTTTTGTTTGCCATGTCTCAGTTTTTGTTTCATTATCTCAATCTCATCCATTATTTTCTGAAACATATTTACTTCCAGGGTCTCAGCCACTTTCTTAATTGTCATTTTTAAAACCAAGAAGAAAAAAAACCCTTCAATTTCCAATATAGCACTATTCCCAAGCAAAGAGCAATTTATTTTTTTTCCAGCAACAAAGGAGTTAATATTCCAAACCTGATGACATCATAATGTAGACAGCACAAACTGCCTTATCTCTTATGTGTCCAAGAATGCAAAACAAATTTAGTTCACAGCATCCAAATAGTTAGTGGCATAAAGAACAAGCAGATTCGTCAAAATGAAGTAGACCAGAAAAAATAGTCCCAGACATATAATACTCAAAAGTTCATATAAATCAAAATTTTTCTCCTCAGATTAGATATCTCTCATCCGTTTGTATCTTTATAATGTTCAATTCCAGGCCAGCTTTTTGCAATAAAAACAAAGATAAGCTATTTCGATTTCCTTCCGCCTTAATTCCGTGTATAAAAGAGAAAAGTTATAACTCACCCAGGGATTCTTTACTGCTGATTCTTTTAACAAATCTCTTTTACTGCAGCAATTTAAGCCAAATGATAAGGATAGATAGAAGAATGCTTGCCTGTTAAATCTGTTTTTCTTTGAAGAAAAGAAAAACGTCTCGCTTAATCAGTTTGAGCTTGCTTGAAATTCCTGGCTCCGTCCGACGTTGCTGGCTGGTCCTTCGTTCATAGGCAATCCTAATGAATTCATGTCCCTCAACAAACACAACGAAGCTTGTGGATGATCTCTTCGTTTCTCCCTTGCCTGGGAGAAAGTTTTTACCAGTCAAAAAAAACCTTTTGGCTGGTTTTAAAACTGAAAAAGCTTCCTCTGAGACGAGAGCTCGTCTCAGAGGCAGGCACAAGCGAAGCAATCCTTCCTGGAAGTCAGTGTTCTTGCATTTGTTGAAAAGTAAGAAATAGGACTTGTGGGTGTTACTTGCAATGAGACCTGATGCACTATGTGATCTGCATATATCCCTTCATTCACACATTACTGCAGAAAACCAAGTAAGGCTGTAATCCAAGGGTACTGAATCTTTTTCAGCCCAAGGGCCGCATTGCATTATGGGCATCCTTCTGGGGCCACATACCAGTGGTGGACAGGGTCAGAGACAAAAGTAGGTGGAGCAAAAAATGTAAATGTTATCTTTGTAGAGTAGACTAACTTATACATATACTCGTACACCCCTCTCTGTCCTCCATCCAGGCAAGCAAAAGTCATTATTAGAATTCCAGCAAGGCAAAAACACTCAAGGAGGGTGTGACGCAAGGTTGTTGAGGGGTGTGGCCTGAGGAGGAAGGGTGTGGCCTGGAGAGGATCCCAATGGCCAGACAGAGAGGCCTGGAGGGCTGCCTTTGGGCCCCAGGCCCAGAGTTCCCAACCCATGCTGTAATCCTGTACCTACTTACCTGGGAGAAAGCCCCATAGTGGGGATTTACTTCTGGTCAGATTTGTATAGGATTTCTCTGTACATCATGCTTCTTTCACTACGTGTAGAAACAAATGGAAAGCTAGCATGTTAGAGGTGTAAGGGATTAGCTTTTATGTGAGGAAGCAGCATTCAATACGTGGTCTTCAGCTGCAATCCAGAAGAAACTATGCAATGTGCTATTTCTCATGTGCTTAAATCACCCCTTAGTCTTAATATTTTCAATGCTTTGTGTGACATTAGAAAACAGCAGGCATATGGCTTGTTCACAGACGCCCAAGGATTCTTGGAACCATGCTGTTGTAATCCTCCAGTTTAAGCTCTCAGAGGAAGCTCATCCAAATGCCAAGCGACATGTAGAAAAATACATGAGTACACAGAGGCAGAGGGGAAGAAATGGCCTCTTCACCTTATTTGTAGAAGTGATTGGGTAGCATCTTATTGGCAAACGCCTTCTGTAAGGGGTCTTGTGTGGAGGTTGCAGCGGAGTCATTTTCCATGTTGTGCTCAGATGAAAAGAAGCAGAATTTGGTTATTTTTTCCCTCAAAAAGTAAACTTCAAAGCTTTTAGATAGTGCAGATGAGCAAATGGTTGGAATACAGTTATCGCATTTCAACTGTGCATTGTTTTCAAGAATCCATTCAAAAATGGGGGATTGGAACATTTTAAAGGGTAAAAATTCAGAATAAAACCTAGCAGCATGGCTAACAGATTATGTTTTGTGACAGCTGTTTGGTCCTATTCATATTTTATGTGGCTGCAAATAAAAGGCTGAAACATTTGCCAGTGACACCAGCTAGATGTGGATTTCAACCTTACTTAAAAAGGATGTTGGGCTTGGACCTCAGAAACATGGGAGATTCACAGGGTGCAAGATCTGGGGTGGACTGAAGACGGAAGGCCCAATACTTCTGGCTCTAGATCCTCATTTCAGCTCTCTTGAATAATACCCTCTTGCCTTTTGAGACTCCTTATACATCCACAAATCAATGCATATAACAGCATCTTGCAACTAAAAGAAGCAGCATTGCCTAAAAAGTACTTCACTGATGGATCCTTGCTGCTTTATGGAGCTGTCGCATACTGGGAAATGTTACTGTAAGAAAGCAGTAAATGTTACAGTTTTTATGGATAGGGTGATCTTATGAGAGTCTTTCGCAGTGTTATAGAAGGCCTCATCTTACCTGGCTGCTAGATAACCTGTTAAATTAGAGCTGCATTAAATGAGATACAATTTCATTACTAATGTTTTATTGCTACCCACATCAGCTGCTGCCCCCAATCAAGCTTGCAAACTTACTCAGCAGGGACAGCTCCAGGTTTAAGGGGGGGGGTCCTCAGCAGGGTTGTCACTTGTGGACCACTTCCTACATTGTGGATTGTCCCCCACCCTGCCCGGTGGACTTCCTTGGCAGTGGAAGACAGCAGCAACATATCAATGAGGATTAGGTAGTTTGGGAGCCACCATTTAAATTTCCCACAATGCCTCTGATGTAGTGTTGTTTTGAGCATTGAGGGAAATTAAAATTGTGCCTTCAATACCCCCAGTATACTGGGAAGGAGAAAGAGAGGGGGGAGGAGGGAAGCGCCAGCAACGTCAGTACTGTGTCAGTGCACTGACAGAACTCATCTGGTGCGTCCACTGGTGCACACACATGGTGCCCGATTACCCCACCACTTCCCCTCCCCTCTTGACTCCAAGTAGATGGGGTGATGTTGCTGCCAGGAGGTTAGATACATAGCATCACCTCTTCCCACCAGCCTGAAACGCTGAAAGATTGTGCACCCCAAATGTCTTCTGTGTTTTTGTTCAGATGCTGGAATAATAAGATCCCCTTCAGGTGTTGTCAGTTCATGTGATCACAGTCATGTGAGAGGTGAGAGAGGGGCTGCATTTGCAGGAACATAGGAAGCTGCCATAAACTGCATATGACCATTACTCCATCTAGCTCAGCATTGTCTATTTTAATTGGCAGTGGCTCTCCAGGGTTTCAGATAGGGAGTGTCTCCCAGCCCAACCTGGAGATGCCGGGGATTGAACCTGGGACCTTCTGCATTCAAGGCAAATGCTCTGCCACTGAGCTATGGCCCTTCCCCATTTGCTGCTCCCCACAATCATATTTTTGCTGGTTCTGGCTCACCCCCCATCAATGTGTTAGGGGGAAAGATATGAAGCAGTAAGCCTGCTGTTTGTGCCAAAATTCACAGAACTAGGATCGGAAAGATTGGCTTTCCTGGTGGCTCCTCCATTGTAAATCCTGATAGATACATGAAGTATTCATCTTTTAGACTTTAGATTCTATTAGCGGATAATGTATTTAAAAGCATGCCTTCAGAGTTTTCCAACTTTCTTTCTGTCTGTCTTTGTTTCTTCAACTCTGACCACCAAGAAAGCCTGCTTTTGACACCTTTGATGTGTTTTCCCCCTCCCTTGTTGAAAAGGAAGACTGATGAAATTGACAACATAGGAATTTAATGGACTTGGTACTGCTATTTCAGAAAAAAAGCAGATATTCAATACATAGCAGAATACCTAGCAATATGTTTGCATGCACAATTTGATATAATCAAACAGATTCCAAATGCTCTGGGATTTTATTCTTTTTTGTGTGTGTGTCAGAGTGCAGTTCATGCACAATTCTCTGGATGGAGCTCAAGGTACTTTTATAGACTGTAGACAGCTAATAACTGGTGGGCACCGCTGTCCTCCCTCCTCCCTCCACTGTATTTTACATCAATTAAAAAAGATTTTAAGTAAACTGCTGCACCTATTAATCCTTTCTGTTTAAGGCTGCTTTCACACAAGGCTTCAATCAGCACCTGCAACACAAATGTAAAAGTTACATAGACATCAGTATACTTTTTATCTTTATTTCCCTTCCATGTTAACAACATTAAGAACCTGTGGCACAAACAGCACAACAGAGTCTCAAAGGCACTCAAGGTCCACATGTGTAGAAACACTTTTAGGATAATTTTATACATGACAGACTCTCCTTAAAGTATATCCCAGCATTTTTAAAATGACTACCTATGCCTTGCATACATTTGTCACTCTAGTTCTTTCTCTAAAGGAAGTTGTGCACATTTTTTAAAGATAATTTTTATAGAAATTTTTGAATTTCCAAGAAGATACAGATTTTAACACCATTGATTATGTGAGATTCTCTCTTTGTTGACAAACCTAGAAAGTTCATTGAAATCAGCCATTTTCAGTGGTTTTAGAAATTGAAGAACATATGCTCCGCTTTCTCCCCAGTGATGATGAAAGTGCTAGCTTTGCCCTTATTCTCATCACCCTCTGTGAGTTGAAAGGTAGGAGCCTACTTCTACTCATGTGGGCCCTCTGCATGAGTTGAAAAGCTGATGTAGAAGCCACCTCCTTCAGACCGTCACCCTTCAACTTCCTGAGGATGACAGAGATGGTGATGGAGGTGGAACTGGTGTAGTCATCCACAAAGCCCTCTCCTCACATGTTGTATTTCTGGATTTCCAAAATGCCTGAAGAAGGCTATTGAGTGAGAAGCATATTTACACTTTCCAAAAGTATCCCTAAGAAATCATCATTTTTAGTCCCCGTCATATCACACAGAAGAGCATATTGAAAGGGTGTATGCAGATGTTTGCATGAAGGGAAAACCAGGGAAGTGTCCCTATTATCACCGAAGAGTAGCATATAAAATTACCATTCCCAGAAACAAACATATGAGGCTGACAACACACTTCGGTCTATTCCCGTTCCTTCCCTTGTCACAACTTCTGTCCCTCTTTGTATATGATACCTGAGACTTAGGACCCATTCACAGTATACATTTAAAGAACAGCGATACCATGTTACACATCCAAGGCTTCCCCCAAAGAATCCTGGGAACTGTAGTTTGCTAAGGATGCTGAGAGTTGTTAGGAGACCCCTATTCCCTCACGGAGCTACAATTCCTAGAGTTCCCTGGGAAGAGAGATTGTTAAACCACTCTGGCAGTTGTAAGCTCTGTGAGGAGAAGAGGGATCTCCTAACAATTCTCAGGAGCCTGAACAAACTTCAGTTCACGGGATTCTTTGAGGGAAGCTATGACTGTTTAAAGTGGTATAATATTGCTTTGAATGTACAGTGCAGATGGGGGCTTAAAGAGGTATTTTCGTAGAGAAGTCTCTTATGTGAATCTTATTAAAAATGTCTCTCTTCTACCTTCTATCAGGTCTTGGCACAAACTGTGCAATAGTAGTTTAGAGGTGTTTTTAATGTAATTGGGTCAAAAGGCACAGACTCCAATTTTATCCAGTTTCTTGATTCATCACTTTAGCAATATTATTTGCTGCCCCTGTGTCCTTCGGGTGTTTATGCCATTGTGTGCCTGACATGCTCTATAGCTCATTATGTTAGCTGGTTATGGATGTACTTAATCAATAATTCTCATCATGGCCCAGCTCTGAGTCACTGTGTAGCCTAGTAGAAAATATGCTAAATGTGGAAAACACAATTTCCCAAAAGGGCTTTCCTTTCCCTCACTTGAGAGGCATAGAAAACAGGCTGCAAAACTGTCCTGAATGCTGTGCTGCAGAGAAAAGAGATGGAGGTAACCCAGGCCTGAGACTAAGTTAATGTAGCATTACATTAACATGTGAGTCCTCTTAAAAATGTTAATTAACTGTTGTTTCTTCCCTCCTTCACACCAAAAGCACCCAACCATTGTTCAATGGCAGATAATCTTTGTGAGAAATAGATGATTATGCATTTCTGCTGCTTATCCATGGTAAACTAATTTATCACTTACTCCTCCACAGTTATAAATGTTGCTAAAAATGTTGCTGAACTTGGAAATGAGTGATGCAGGAGAGAGAGACTTGCATGCTGTGTAAAAGGTTGGCCTACCCATTAGACACATGAGACAATTGTGCTATCTTGGAATGGGAACCCAGAGAGCTTCATGAATTTTCTCAGTGCTAATGCTTCCAATGTGGCTGGACTGCAAGGGGGAAATTGGAGGTAACAGGGCAGAATAGATGTTTGTAAATAGTTTTGCTAGAATACTATAAGATCTTGTTCCTTAGGAGGTTTTTTAAAAAAATCCAAACTGCACAGCCTGATTGGTGTGGAAGTAAATACAGTTGATTTCAGACCATTTTAGCTATTTGTCTATTACTTTGTTTATTTATAAAAATGATATTGCATCTATCAAGAAAAAAAGCCATCCTAGGTAGACCCCTAACATTCAGAAAACAATTAACAATGACAATCCTTAAAAGTAACAAGATGGCTAGAATTTGGAGCTAGTAAAGATATCAATTTTTAAAAGGCCTGGCAAAATTAAATTAAAAGGGGTGGCTGACCTTATTTTGGCTGAGAGCCACATTCACCCTTGTCAAACCTCTGTGGTCCACATGCCAGCAGTGAATATAACAAAAAGTAGCCAAAGCTGATGGAAGGCACTCCTTACCATCGAGGCCACTTGAGCCTCAAGCAACAGTAATCAATCAAGAAGTACCCCAACCTACCATCTGCTCCTTCAGAGGTAGTGTAACTCCAACAAGAGCAGGCCACATCCCCTCCATCTGATCTAGGGAACCACCAACTAACAATGCCTCAGTCTTGTCTGGGCTGAGCTTCAGTTTATTGGCTCTCATCCAGTCCATTACTGAAACAAGACATCAGTCTAGCACATCTACTGCCACACCTGGAGATGTAAAGGAGAGATAGAATTGTATGTTGTCAGCATACTGCTGACAACATACTTCAGATCTCTGGATTACCCTACTCAGTGGTTTCATGTAGTTGTTGGCTAGCATGGGGGATAAAATCATACACAGAGAGAACACAACCAGCCTCCACTCCACTCATCAAATGATCAATCTGATGACCAGGAAGAGAGCAATTTACATCCCCATCAGATGTTCAGTTCCACCCACTCCAGCACTCTATTCCCCCCCTTTTCCACTGCCATCAAAAGATTGATACCCCTGCTGCCATCTTGGAAGGAAGGTAGAAGGTTGATGGGGTGGGCAGGCTTATTTAAGCCCCATGCCACCTGCATCAGTAGGAAGTATTGGGCAGTATGACTCTGTGGGCCCAGGGCAGACTAGTTCCTGGCACCAACCCTGCCATAAATCTCTCAATATAGCCAATTCCTCTCCCCAAGATCTCAACTTTAGATAGGCATCCCTATTTTATGAGAATCGGCTGCTGCCATTTTAAAATCCAGTGTCCATGCACAACAGCCAGACTGTGTGAGCCAGAGTGCATATAAGATAGTGACACCCTCTAAACACTGCTACTGTCATCTTAGAAGCTAACATTTCCATCCATGTACATGTACAGATACCATACTGGGTACATGAAAACCTATGCGGTAGTATATTCTTTCAGTGATAACAATTTTATCATCAGATATAGGGTCATGCCATCAGGTACGTACCACACGTCTCTTTATCTCATCAGGATATTAGGTAAGATCTTAAGGTAAGCTTTTGTTCTGTCCCAGGTAGGGGGCAGTGTCAGTCAGGGTTCTAGTCTGCCACGATAAGCAAGGCAATGCCAAGCAAAACAATATTCAAGTTCCAATGAAACAAGTCAAACAAAGGAAATTTCGTGATCTAATGAGGCAGTCAAAGGTAAAAGGTGAGAGGCAAAGAACATTAGATAGCACTGAGGTGAGTCAGGTAAAGCAAAAGTCAGGGTCCAGTGAGGCAAACCAGGCAAAAGAGAAGTCAGGTTCTGCTGAGACGAGACAATCACTGCAGAGGTCAGGCTTCGAGAAAGCAAATCAGATACAGCTGGTAGCACCCTGGACAGCTCCAAGTGATGCTCAGGCTGAAGCATGAGAGGATCAAATTTAAATGTTGCTTTAACAGCAAGCAAATCAAGGGTAGAAACATGCTCACTGTTCTGCTGGTTCCATTACTTCTCCACCTCTCTTTTCTAAAAATGGGGGTACATAATGCTAGTCAAACCCTGCCCCTTTTTGCTGTAAAACCTGGTGGGAGCAGCTCGAGTGTTTTTTTTTTTAAAAAAATCAGCTTCATAGAGATTTCGCAACTGATTGGCAGATCAGCCCATTCCCCCTCCAGGTGTGGCTAATGAAAACACTTTGATCTGGTGACTAGTGTGTTTACAACCCTAGACTGAACCTTACATAGGGCTGCAGCTCCTTCTAGGTGGCTAGTTCTGTGTCCAGTGAGCAAAGCCTCTTTGAATACAGGGTTCCAACTTGCTTTAACAAAGGTTGACTGTAAGGGCACAGGGGAAAGGGTGTCTCATCTGGGACTTCTGGGCTAGAACCCTCAGAGGGTGACAATGTGACCTTAGGACAGAGGTGTAAGCCAAATGGGCTCCTCATGTGCTGGAGATTCCAAGGTAGTAGGAACATCTGGGCCTGGTTCTGAGGGAAATCCCCCCTTGCTTTCTGATTCTCCTGAATCTATGGCCTCCTCCCCTGAAATGAGGAGTCAGCACTCAGAGTCATGACAGCTTCGATGGACCAACTCTACTAGCTTATTTTGGCACACCCTTCATTGCAGCATGGAAGAGACTGAGTCTTAGGCTGTGTTCCTAAAGTTTGCTACAGTTCTATATAATATATGCTTGTTGCATATAAATATATCATATTATATTCTATATAATATATGCTTGTTGCATGTAAATATTTATTTATTATTTGATTTATATCCTGCCCTTCCTCTCAGCAGGAGCCCAGGGTGGCAAACAAAAGCACTAAAAAATTTAAAACATCATAAAAACAAACTTTAAAACACATTAAAACAAAACATCTTTAAAAATGTTTCTTAAAAAAGCTTTCAAAACATCTTCTAAGATTAGAAACATTTTAAAAAAAGGTTTAAGAACATATTAAAAAGCAATTCCAGCACAGATGCAGACAGTTGCATTTACAATGATAAAAACTGCATGGTCCACATTTTTAAAATGGAAAAACTTGATTACTGCTACATTTTATTTATTTATACATTTCATGTATTGTTTTTCATTATAAAATAACTCTAAAGTGGTTACAATACTGATAAAAACAAAACAAAACCATACAGTCAATAATAAAATGGTAAAATCAAGCAAGAGTACATAGAGTCCTGTGACACAGATTCAAGCAAACACCTTCATGAATGAGTAGATTTTTCAGTTGGCACCAAAAGCCTATCAGACTTGTCTGTCCGGGGGAGAGAGATCTACATCTTGAAGCTAGTATTGCAGAGATGGGGAACCTCAAGCCCAGGGGCTGAATGCAGCTCTCCAGGTCTCTCTCTGTCTGATGCTTGAATTCACCCAGGCCACACCATCTTTTTCCAGGCCACACCCCTCACTGCCCCTGCTTTGCACCCCATGTGTTTTTGACCAGCTGGAATGTGTACTTGAACTCTGATAACATCTCTTGTTTGTATGAAGGGAGGATGGAGGAGTGTGTGTGTGTATATATATATATATAGAAACTAGCCTACTGTACAAAAATAAAATTTAAAGTTCATTGCTCTGCTCATTTCTGCTACTGGCTCCACCCAGCACTGGCATATGGTCCTCAGACAGTTGCCCAGACAGAAATAGAGCCCTTGGGCCAAAATAGGTTCCCTATCCCTCCCCTATTGAGAGTACCCTTCCTAGAGCTGTGAAGGCCTGGAATAAAACTGGAAAGATTGAAAACAAAGCCCCATTATTTTTCAATCCCCCCCCGGGCCTTCATATCTTTAGCTCTTCCTTGGATTGCTGCATAGTGAATCTCTGGCAAGTGTGGCAGCAGCAAGAGGTGGCCCCACCAGATCTCAGTATGCAGGCAGGTACATAAGGGAGAAGGCATTCTGTCAGATATTGGGAGTCCTAAGCTATGTACACATGGGTGAAGATAGGGAACTAGAAATCTTGACTTGGCTTGCTTCCTGAACTTAATTAACCCAAATGGAAAAGAACTAGGACATTAAGGGAGAATGTAGACAACCAGTATGTATGGCTATACACCTGTTTTCGCTGTGTTTTGGGGCATATGTCCATCATCATACTTTTAAACTTATTTGATTTCTGAATGGGAACTCAGAATTTTCACTGTCCTTTCCCACTGACTTTTAGATTGGTGTCCTAATATTCTGCCCTACTTCTGCTATATAGCTATGTAGCTATAACACTGTGGGTTGGATCCTGAAATGGAAGGAAGCTTGTAAAAGGGAACTTTCCCACCTCTCCCCCCTGCAGCCACCAGAACCCTCTGAAAAGCCTGTTGAAAGTGGGGAGATCCTCTGGACCAGTGTGGGATGAGGTGATGGACAGCTGTGTGTGTGTGGAATTGCCTGGAATTGGGCAGAGACATTTTAGAGGCTTTTCAGTGATTCCTGCCTCCCCCAGCAGTCCCCTGTGCCCATCTCTTTCAAGAGGGTCTCCTGACCCACAGGAGTGACTTTGGGGGGATGCAGTGGGGAAATCTTCTTCCATAAGTTTCCATCTACTCGCAATTTGTAGGATCCAACCCAACACAACCATCAGCCCTCACAAAAAAGAGAACATCAGCTTCAGAGACATCTTGTTCCTTCTATCACCAGGGGGTGGTGAAACATACCATTCCAGTTCTGCAGAAGAAGAAAACAAACACACTTTATACAATTGAAAAGCAAAGAGGGAGAACCTAGAAGAGAAAAACACAGTTATGTGAGAATATCTGCCCAGAAGAAGAATTTGACCAAATTACAGATTTTACTATAAACCGTTTCAAAAGTACATGTAGAATACGGAGGAGGCAAACTCTTGTGGTTCTTTGACTGTATCAGTGCTTTCTAAGTTTATATGATGTGAGCCAGTTTCATCACATCATATAGGAAACTGCCTTTTACTGAATCTGACTCTTGGTCGATGTAGCTCACTATTATCTACACCGTCTGGTAGACGCTGTCTATGGTTTCAGTGGGAGCCTCTCCCAGCCCTACCTGGAGATGCTGGGGGTTGAACCTTGGACCTTTCGTATGCAAAGAATATGCTCTACCATACTACCTTCCCAAGTATATTTATATTCAATGGTTCATTGAATGATGGTTTGATTATGATAGTTTAAACAGTTCTGGATGTTCCATCAGCCTCCTCTTGCCATGCACCTAGGAAACGTCATATCACTTTCAGTTTTGCTTAAATACAGCTTGTCATGTTGTCCAAATCATCAAGCTTTGGTTAATGCTAACTATGGTTAACTTGCCTAGTATAATTGACATCATGTTAACCTGTGACCCTGTGCTATGAGGGCTGGTGTTAAGCACCCACTTTGGAGTACCATATTTTCATGGGAATAATGGGATACATTGCAAAGTGTTTGAGACAAATCTTGAGTGAATGTCTTTCTATACTGATTTGAAGTGCAATTGGGGAAAATGCTGCTCATTTGACAAAAGTGCACAAGCCTAAACAATGAAGGATGTGGCAGTGTTTGGCTTCTGTATTGCATTTCCTTTGTGGCAGTGGTGAAAAAACTGTGTGTCTTCAGGTGTTGTTGGACACCAACTACCATTAGCCCCAGCAAGCATGTTCAGTGGTTTAGGTTTAGAGTTATTAAATTTATATATAGCTTCCCACTAAAAAAGTCCTAAAGCAATTTACAACTGAGTTAGAAAAATACAATGATAAAATCACATTAAACATATTAAATACAGATTTAACAATGCAGTATCATAACATTGGTGCTGCCCAAATGTCCGGGAAAACAAAATGTCTTTGCCTATTGCCAAAACTATGCCAAGGTTGTTACCAGGTGGGCCTCCCTGGGGAGAGCACTCCATAAATTGGGGGCTACTAGAGAGGAGTTCCATTCTCATGGCACCACCCTCTGGACCTTCCTTGGAGGTGGCATGCAAAGAAGGGTCCCAGATGATGATCTCAGGGTCCAGGCAGGTTCATATGGGGAAAGGTAGTTCTTTTAGGGTCTCAAGCCATATTAGGCTTTAAAGGCCAAACCAGCATTGAATTGAGCATGGAAACAAATTGGCAGTGAGTGCAGCTAGGCAAAAACCAGTGCTACATGTTCAGGCCTTCTTGTTCTAGTTAACCTAACAATGGTCAGGGATGATGTGAATTGTGGTCCAGTGACACTGGGAGGGCCACACGTTCTCCATTTCTTCGAAGGCTAGGCTGAGCAGAGGAGTCCATCTGAATGGGTGGAACAGATACAGGGAGGTTTAGGTGGAAGAAGCCACAGGAAGGTGCAGAGCTTGGAAAAGTTACTTTTTTGAACTACAACTCCCATCAGCCCCAGCCAGTATGGCCACTGGAATGGGCTGATGGGAGTTGTAGTTCAAAAAAATAACTTTCCCAAGCTCTGGGAAGGTGTGGTATGTGAGTGGTTTGACGACATGGATGCTTTCACTTTTCAGAAGCATATGCTGTCCCTGAAAAAAGGCAACTGTAATTTGTATTATTATTATTATTATTACAATTACTATTACTACTATTGTTTTATTTTACAGTAGGGCCCCGCTTTACAGTGCTTCGCTTTACAGCATTCCGCTAATCAGAGCTTGGAAAAGTTCCTTTTTTGAACTACAACTCCCATCAGCCCAATCCAGTAGTCATGCTGGCTGGGACTGATGGGAGTTGTAGTTCAAAAAAGTAACTTTTCCAAGCTCTGCCGCTAATACAGCGGTTGTGAATTGTAGAAAGGCCCCACCTTACAGCGCTTGTTCTGCTTTTACGGCGTTTTTTTGCCGCCGGGTGCCATTTTGGTCAATGTAGGTCAATGGGATCCGCTTTACAGCGGTTTTTGCTTTACAGCGGGGGTCCAGAACGTAACCCGCTGTATGAGCGGGGCCCTACTGTACTTATATACCACAGTGCCAAAGTAGGTTTCCCGGGCAGTTGTATGACATTTTCTGAGCAAAATATGGATCCAGTAACCAGGTGAAACCCTTTCCTCTTCTTTGGCATGATCGGAAACTAATCACCAAAACACATTTGGTTATCTCTTATCTTTTGGTATTAGATGATTTGTTGCTATCAGCTTCTCCCTTGTTACCTGGCTGCTGCCAGTGCTCAGTCAGTTGTACAGGGATATCAGTTCCATTAATAACTTGAGGAATGCTCAGACAGATTGCGGGAAAACTGGTGAAGGGAAAGGAAATTGTATTTAACCCTGGGCCCCCAGCTGTCATTTTATTTCTGGGCCTGAGCATAACTCCATAAGGCTAACACAATTACATGAAAGCAAAACACTTGTGGCCACTCTCTTATTTGACATGGAAAAGGAAGAGGGATAGACAAGGACAATGCATATAGGTACACACTGAAGAAACTCTCATAGTTACAGTAACTGGAACGCAACAATGCACAAGAACAGTTTGGCAGCAATTACTCTATTTATTTAAAGATCTGCACCTGGCAGTGTCTACTGGCACTGATGTCCGCTTTGGCCCTCCTGCCTGTCTGTGGGCTACTCCAGTACCACAGGACTACATAGTTGTTAAAGATCTGTCCACCTTCTGATGCATTCTGTAATTTTTGGGAAGACTCTTTACCTGATGTGGATCATTGTTATACATGTGGACAAAGATCTTGCCAACCTGCATAGCAATATTTGACAGGTTAATTGTGCATTTTGTTATAATCACAACAAAACAAAAGAAAACCAAGATAGATGAGATAAAAACAACCCATTAAACAGGAAATTTAATGCATTTTGTAATGTGAATTCTTTTAGCTTTTTGTGGATGAAGCTCTCGTAAAATATAATTTTGGATCAAGAGGAAAATTATATTAGTTTGAGCATCCTCTTCACCTTTGACTTTAGAGTTTGCATGGTGTAAAACCCATCCACTTTGCATTATACTAGTTCAGGCAATGAAATACATTGTTGTTAATCTAGTGGCTAGTGGGAATCATAGGGCTTCAGTGAAAATTGCAGCCCCACTCACCTCAGCATGGGGCACCGTGGTGGGGTGGTGGCCCCAGGCAGCAATGGGGGGCTTTCATGGGATCAAGCAGGAACTTGGTCCATCCCGTGGGAATTTGGACAGGGAGCCAGGCCTAGGCCTTTAAGGCCACAGCCCAGTCCAGGGCCATTTTGATCACTGGCTTCCCCACCCACCCATCCTTGCTTTTAGTGCATCACTGAGCTTTTGGAGTCACTGGTTGACAGGGCCAGATAGGAATTTTCCTCTCAGTCAAAACTGGCAACTGGTTGAGAAGGTTTTTTTGCTTATTCCTCAGTGATTGCTTCATCATTTGTAAAAACTTTGGGAGGCACTTTATGGACAAAATCACCCAAATTTGGACAGAGTTGGATGCCACGGTTACAATGGAGGCATCCAGAGCACTGTCTCTCCCATCTGTACTGGATCAGTTTCAATTATTGCAGCCTGAGGATGTGGACAAGCTGCTTGAAGAAGTGCGGCCAACCACCTGTTGTTCCCTTGAACCTTGCCTATCTTGGCTTCTTAGAGCTAGCTGTAGGGCATTGACTGGGGGGGGACACCAGGGAGTGGTTAATGCTTCACTAGAGAAGGGGGAGGTACCATTTATCTCAAAGGAGGCAGTAATACATCCCCTTCTTAAGAAGACCTCCCTGGACCCAGAAGTGTTAAACAAGTGTCACCCAGTGGCAAATATCCTCTTTTTAGGCAAGGTGATTGAAAAGGTGGTGGCAGTCCAGCTTCAAGCATGCTTGGAGGAAACAGATTACATGAATCCAGTCCAGTCTGGTTTCAGACCTGGCCAAAGCACAGAAACTGCCTTGGCCACCCTGGTTGATGACCAGCCCTGATTTGTCAGTGGCTTTTGATACTGTTGAGCATGATATTCTTCTGGAGAATCTCAGGGAGGTGGGGTTTGGGGGCACTGTGATTCAGTGGTTCCACTCATACCTCCAGGGCCACTTCCAAAAGGTAGTTATGGGAAGCTGTTGTTTGGCACCATGGGAGCTGTCCTGTGGTGTTCCACAGGGTTCCATCTTGCCCCCCATGCTATTTAATATCTATATGATGCTGCTGGAAGCTCTCATCAGGAAATTTGGAGTGAGGTGTCATCATTATGCAGATGGCATTCAGCTCTGTCTCTGTGTTCCATCTGAATTGGGAGAGGCAGTTGAGGTGCAGGACCAGTGCTTGGAGGCAGTGATGGGCTGGATGTGGGCCAGTAAATTGAGGCTGAATCCTGAAAAGACAGGTTTGTTATGTGTCCAGAATTTTCATGTGGGGAGATGGCCTGGTCTGAATGGTGTCACAGTCCCCTGGAAAGAGCAGGTTCGCAGCTTGGGGGAACTCCTGGATCCAACATTGTCACTGGAGGCTCTTGTGGTCTCAGTGGCTAGGAGTGCCTTTTTCTATCTCCGGTTGGTTCTTCAGCTTTGGCCCCTTTTGGACAGAGATGACTTGGCCATAGTACTCCCTGCTCTGGTAACATTCAGATTGGATTAATGCAAAGTGTTCTACATGGGGCTGCCTTGGAAGACAACTTAGAAACTTTAACTGGTCCAAAGTACAGCTGGCAGATTACTTTTAGATTGTTTTAGATCTCATAGAAGAAACAAATCACGTGGAACAGATGGCATACAAATAGAGTTGCTACAAGTTACTAAGACTCGGTCTCTCCAAATTTTGACAAAAATTTGTCAACAGTATGGAAAATAAAACAATGGCCCACAGACTGGAAATGTTCAATATATATCCCAATTTCAAAGAAAAGGAATCCCAGGGAATGCAGTAATTATCTAACTATTGCCTTAATATCCCATGCAAGTAAAGTAATGCTCAAGATTCTGTTATGGAAATTTGTATATGTATGCAGAGATCCTCAGTGGTCTGAGCTGCGTGTGTGCTATCCAGGTATTTACCTAAGTAGCAGGCTTTTAACCTGCATTTAGATCACTGAGACTTAAGACTCAGTAACATAAGAAAAGCTACTTTATTTATAGAAATACATACTAGATAGGAAAGGCATACCTAGTTCTAACTAAGTTGGAGGCGCAGTGCCCAGGCTTGGGTATTGCCCTCATGGCTCAGGAGAGACAGCAAAGACAAAGATGTCTCCTCTCTCCTCGGACAGTTGAAGAAGAAAGACAAAGAAGGAGGGGCAGATAAGCTTCCCTGAGCATATCAGTTTACAACAGAAGGAAGTTAGATAGATAAGAGCATAGGTAAAGGTAGGCAAGCCTAGCCAGCTGGAGGACCCTAACTCTACCTTCCTTCTGCAATACAAACAAAAGAACCCAAACAGAAGTTGCTCTTTCCCCACTTCCAACACCCCTTCTCAATGAGTGTTTGGTTCAGCCCACAAGGTTCATCTTGTCTCGCAGCTTGCAGTATCTGACTTTGCCCAACGCCTTCATCAGAGCATCAGCAGTCATGTCTTCTGTTGGACAATACTCCATCTTGAATAGTCCTCTGTGGTATGTATCTCTAATGAAATTGTGCTTCACATCTATGTGCTTGGTTCGTGAACTCACCCCTTCTGACTCCATGAGTCTGATGCATCCTTCGTTGTCTTCGTGCATCACGACAGGCCCAGGTATAGAGATACTTAAATCTTTGAATAGTTCAAGTCGCCATGTCAACTGTCTGCTTGCTTCAGAAGCTTACACATACTCTGCTTCTGTGGAAGAGAGTGCTACAGTCTCTTGTTTCTTACTTGCCTAGCTGATCACAGAATCTCCATAGTAGAAGATGTTTCCACTGATGGATTTTCAATCTGGAGTGTCTTCAGCCCAATCAGCATCTGCATATCCCACTAGTTTGGGATCTCAGGTAGCCACTAACTTCAGTTTCATAGTTGTAGTGCCCTTCAGATATCTGCTTCCCAGTCCTCCTTGGTTGGTGAGCTGGTTTTTCTGCACAGGTATCCCACTCCTAGCACCACATCTTGCCTGGTAACAGTGCTGATATACAGAAGTTTTCTGATGGCTTGTCTTGTATCTCTCAACTTTTCCTTCAGCATCTGGCTTTTTCTTGAATATCCACTTGCAGCTTACAGCTTTTCTTCCTTGAGGAAGCTTGGTCAGTGCCCAAGTTGTATTCTTGTGTAGAGCTTCCAGCTCTTCCTTGGCTGCCTGCCTCCACCTCTCAGCTTCAGCTTTGGGTAAGGCTTCAGTCTCTTTCCAGGTCTCGGGCTCTGGAAGTTCATCTCTCATGAGGTAAGCAAGTCTTTCTGGTGGTACACCTTTGTTGGTGTGTTCAGAGTGTCTAGGTGCTGGTGCTTTGGCTGCCCCTTCTGGCTCTGATACCTCTTCTGGATCAGACTCCTCACCTTCCTCTGCTGGTGTATTACTGTGATCCCTTCTGTGGTGGAAGAATAGCTCAGTTTCTTCTTCCATTTCACTGTCATCTGTTTGGTATGGTGCCCCTTCTGGTTGGTGTGCACACTTTCCTTCATCAAAGTGGACAGCTCTGTGTACTCCATCTTCACCAGTTTTGGGATCTATGACTTGGTATCCCTTCTGCGTTGAGGAATATCCAGTGAATATTGCTTCCTTGGCAGTGTTGTCAGATGTTGACCCCTTTTGTTTTGGGATGTGTACAAAAGCCTTGCAGCCGAATACACGAATGTGAGACATGCTTGGTGTCCGATCATGCCATAGCTCAAAAGGTGTTCTGTTAGTTGCAGCTACTGGAAGTAGGTTCTGCAGATAGGTGTCACTAACTGCTGCTTCCCCCCAGTATTTCTATGGGAACTGTGCATCTTCCAACAAGGAACGAATCATCTGTCTAAGAGTCTGGTTCATGTGTTCTGCAACTGCATTTTGTTCTGGAGTATAAACAGCAGTAGTCTGGTGCTCTATGCCTTCCTCACATAGAAAGTCTTTCATAGCCCTGGACACAAATTTTCCTCCATTGTCAGATCTTATAATTTGTGGCTTTCTGCTGAATTTGTTGGATACAATTCTGACATAGTCCCTCAGTTTTTGAAGTACTTGACTTTTCTCTCTCAGTAAGTACGTTGTACTATACCTTGAGTAATCATCTATGAAAGTGAGCATGTATAAAATTCCACCCTGTGATGGCATTCTCATGGGTCCATAAAGGTCTGTGTTATGGTGTCATATCTTTTTAAGACTTATGAATTGCTTTTTGAGCGCATGTGAGGTGTTTAATCAGCCAAGTGCTTTGTCTAGCATTCCTTATTTAGATGTATGCTTTGAGCGTTCTATTAAACCTGTTTCCCGTATGTGAGACTGGAGTGCTTTTCTTGATAGCCAGGCATCACATGGTGTCAGAAGTCGGATTTAGATTTCATTTCCTTTGCTGTTGAGGGTTGTTGGTGTGTTTTTGCACGCATTTATCAGCTTAGTAGCTGTAAAAATGGACTCATTCCAGCCTCCCACTTGTTCTGCAAGGTAATTTGGCTGAGAACTGGAAATGCTGGGAGTAAGCTTTTCAGCAATATCTTACTGCTGCTGGAGTTGATAATGTCTCTAAGAAATGGCAAGTAGCTATTTTGTTGCACTGTGTGGGAGAAGAAGTGCTGGCAGTTTATAATACTTTTGCTTTCTCTGAAGAGGGCCCAAAAGATATAGCAAAAGTTCTTGAACAATTTAGGATATATTGTACTCTTCGTAAGAATGTGATATTTGAACGATATTCCTTCTGGAATCATTCACAGACACATGGAGATACCATTGAACAGTTTGTTACTGAACTTAAACTTAAAGCTAGTAACTGTGAATTCGGTTCAGCATTTAATGATATGGTAAGGGATAAGATCGTGTTTAGTGTGAAGGAGGAGAAATTAAAGGAAAGACTGCTGAGGGACCCTGATCTTACTCTGGAGAAAGCAATTGAAATATGTCGTATAGATGAAATAACAAGAGCTCAGCTACAGACTATGTCAAGTTTCTCAACATATGGCAAGGAGCTGCATGCAGTACATGTAACTGGCAAAGATTGTGAGGGGATTCCAGTATAGGCTCTTGGACCTGAGAAATCACAATCTAGAGATAATAAGTGCTCTTGTTGTAGTACAGTGCATAAGCCTCGAAACTGCCCAGCTTTTGGAAAGATTTGTCATAAATGTGGCATGAAAAATCATTATGCCAGAGTATGTAAAGAAAAACCATTAAGTTTCAACAAAGAACAACAGGGATACCAAATCCATGAGCTTTATTTAAACACTTTGTTTACAGGAGAATTAGCTCATGAGTCCACTGGTTTAGCTGCAAGCCAAGTGGGTCGATGGTATGCTGATATAATTCTCCGAGGACTTTCAGTAAAATTTAAACTGAATACAGGAGCTGAGGTGAATGTTTTGCCACCTCATATATTTCGTGAGTTACCAGGCAAGAAAGTGCTAAATAAAAGTGATGTCAGTCTTGTGGCTTATGGTACAGCGCATATAAAGCCTTTGGGAATGATTGTCTTTGATTGTCATATTCCAAGAGGAGCAGCCAGACTACTGTTTTATGTAACAGATAGTTCCACTATTGGGAAGGGTATCCTGTGAGACTCTGGATTTGGTTTGTCGGGTTGTTAGTGTGCACACAGTTGAACCTTTAACAAAGGAATGGCTACTTGCTATATGTTGTTGTTGTTGTTATTATTATTATTATTATTATTTCTAGGCCACCTTTGGCCAAAAAGGCCCCTAAGGCTGCTTACACACAAATAAAAAACACAAATACAAAATACAAATAAAAATGCAATTTACAAAAAATCAAACTAACAAAATTATAGCATTTCTAAAAAGCATCAACAGCTATCCAAAAGCATTCATCTTCCTGGTAAAGGATAGGCCCCAGAAAAATGTCACTAAGAGCAGGGGTGAGGGGGCAAAGCAGGTGGAAAAGTGTGCTCCTTGATGGTCCCAGCACAGTCTCACCCCTACAGCAGTACCCCTACAGCAGTATCTCTCAGTCTGCAGCTCCTCCTGATAAGGTCCAGGCAGAAGGGTGGGGCAAGACAGGTGGAAAAACATGCCGATGGTACCAGCCTGGTCCCAGTTCTGATGTTTTTGAATGTCTTGTTGAAATTGAGGGTGCTCACCATATCCATATTGATCCAGCAGTGGCTCCTGTTATTCATGGATGTCGGAGGTACCTTTTGCAATACTGGACAGATTAAAGGAGACTTTAGGACAGATGGAGAGTGCAGGAGTAATATCTAGAGTTATGGGTCCTGCAGATTCGGTGAGCAGTCTGGTTATTACAGAAAAGAAGAATGGAAGTTGCGCATACGTCTTGACCCTTGTGATTTGAATAAAGCAGTTCGTAGACAGCATTATACCATTCCTACAACAGAAGATGTCTTGAGCCATTTAGCTGGTATGAAATGTTTTACCATCTTAGATGAGAAAAATGGATATTGCCTGGTGAAATTAGAAAGACCTTCATCACATTTATGTACATTTAATACACCTTGGGGAAGGTATTGTTTCCATCGTTTGCCATTTGGACTTAAATCCTCTAGTGAAGTGTTTCAACAGAAAAATGAGGAGACTTTTGGTCATATAAAAGGGGTGTACGTGATAGCTGATGATATGATCATCGCAGCAGAGACATCTGAACAGTGTGATCAGATTCTTAATCAAGTTATGGAGACAGTGCATGCTACAAATATAAAGTTTAATAAGGATAAGATTCAGTTTAAGGTTGACTCTGTGAAATACATGAGTCAAATAATGCCTGCTCAGGGAGTTCAACCAGATGATGATAAAATCAAGGCTATCCAAGATATGATACATCCACAAGATAGACAAGGTGTGCTCAGATTTTGGGGGCTGTGCAATTTCTGTCAAAATATATTCCACGGGAGGCAGAATTGATAGCACCTTTGTGAAATTTGTTGAGAAAGGATGTATTGTTTCAATGGATGCCAGAACATCAGAAAGTTTTTCAATTGATTAAACAGCAATTGTGTCTGGCACCTGTACTTCAATATTTTGATACTACCAAACCAGTTACTGTGCAAGCTGATGCATCAAAAGACGGTCTGGGAGCATGTTTGCTTCAGGAGAACAGACCGGTGTCTTATGCTTTGAGATCTCTTAGCTCATCAGAGCAAATTATGCTCAGATAGAGGAAGAATTGCTTGCAGTTTTGCATGTAATGAGAAAATTCCATCAGTATGTGTTTGGCAAAGTTGTTTTAGTTCAGATTGATCATAAACCCTTGGAAGCAATTTTTAAAAAGTGGATTGGTAGTGCTCCTGCTCGTTTGCAGCGTATGCTTTTACAGTTTAAGAGGTATCAAGTTAATGTAGTGTACACCCCAGGCAAGCTCATGCATCTTGCTGATACACTGTCTCGAGCTACTGTGGATCTCTTGTAAGTGATGAAGATTCCATGGCTGGGGAGAGAGTAATACATGAATTGGGTACATTGGCCATGCATCCAAGGGGGGCAGCTACTATACAGGAAGCCACAAAACAAGATCCTCAACTTCAAGAAATGGCAGCTCTCATAAAGAATGGATGGCCGCAGTATCTGAGAGATGTTTCTCCTGCTGTAAAGCCATTTTGGTCTGTAAAAGTCCCTTTACGTTGTCAAGATGATACTGTTTATTTGCGAGACAGGGTGGTTATTCCTGTGTCTCAGAGACAAAATATCCTCTCGCAACTTCATGACTCTCATCAAGGTATTCAGAGAACTAAAGCTAGGGCAAGAGGATTGATGTATTGGCCCTGTATGTCTAACGATATTGAGAAGATGGTTGGAAATTGTTCTGTTCGTGCTTGGTTTGCCACATAATCAAAAGCAGCCGCTTAAACCACATGAGATTCTTGAATTACCATGGGAGAAGTTAGGTGTAGAAATTTTTGAATACAGTTCTTCTCCTTTTCTTCTTGTGATTGATTATTTTTCAAAGTATCCAGAAGTATTGAGCTTGCCTGACAAGACAGCAAGAACTGTGATTGTTAAGCTTAAAACTGTGTTTGCTTGCCATGGAATTCCAAGGGTAGTTGTGAGCGATAATATGCCCTCCACATCCACAAGATAGACAAAGTGTGCTCAGATTTTTGGGGTCTGTGCAATATCTGTCAAAATATATTCCATGGGAGGCAGAATTGACAGCATCTTTGTGAAATTTGTTGAGAAAGGATGTATTGTTTCAGTGGTCCCAAATATCTAAAAGACTGTCTCCTTCCCTACAGACCCTCTCAGGTGCTGAGATCAGCAGAGGGGGCCCTTTTGGTAGTTCCACCACCCTTGGAAGCTCGAGGGTGATGGTCTGGGAGAAGACATTCTCTATGGCGGCCCCTAAGTTGTAGAACTTCCTCCCTACCAAGGTGCATCTGGCAACTTCACTTTATAGTTTTAAGCAAATGCTGAAGACACACCTCTTTACCCTGGCCTTTGACACCTGAGACATGTGTGTGTGTATATATATATATGAACGTAATTGTGATTAACCAAACAGAGGTTTTTATTATATTAACAAAACGTTTCAGCTTCTGCCTTCATCACCTGCCAACATACAAATGCTGCTACCAAGGTGGCCGTTATAGAGCTTTGAGGATATATATGGGCAGCATAATATTTAGTTTGAAAGCAAGAATCTTTCATAGCAATGTTAGAAAATAATTCTAATTTATTGCTAGTACAGGGATCCTTTTTTGCACAAGTTTTAAGAAGTGTGGGTAAAATCATACATTGTCCAGTTATTGATCCTGAGGACCAAACTTAGATGTGATGTGTGGAATCTGCCACTAGGATTCACCCAATGAGATATTTGTTGTACTAAGTAGCAGACATGGAGGGCTTTTTTGAAGACTGGGGCGGTGGTGCTATATGGGAGAGGGCCTTTAACTCTTTCCTTGTATACATCATGAATTGTGTTCCTCCTACACCAAGTAATTTCTGGGGTTTAGACTTTTATAATACAGAAACTTTGCCACATTTTAGAGCAGGTATGAAATGAAATTTCTGAAATGACAGAAATAATAGTCAAAGAACAGTGAGGGTGCCTCCCATATTCTTGTTCTAGATGAATAATAGGTTTTAAAATAGAAGTTAAATATTAGCTGCACAGCATAGAAAAGTCTAGGCAAAGAAATGAAAACTCCAAGAGAAATTAATACCTTGTTGAAAGTCTTGCGCCTTATATCTTGTGTCAATAGTCACTTAAGATGATCTCTTATGCCACCATGTGTATGGTTAGGCTGGGGGCTGCTTTCCTATTTGAAGTTATGGGGCTAAATACTAATTTGATGGTGTTTGGCTAGAGTATCTGCATGAATGACAAAAGGTTAATCCTGGTTAGATTCATATGTCATTATTCTTTCAATAGGTACTACCGTAGACTGTCTAAGGGCTGCTTTCCATATATCTTCAGTCAAAAGAAAAGTTCACGAATCCTTCCCATGACTAAAATCACAATGTGGAAAGGATACATATCTCTGTATGGGTTACATAGAGGTGTAGCAAGCCAGTGATGGATCAGATCTTGGTATGCCCATATCTGTCTTACAAGCAGACATATACAATGGCATCCTTGAGGTTTTCCCTGGTGCCCTCAAAGTCTCTGAGTCCTCCCACTCACTGCCCCCTTTGTCATGAGGTGATGAGGGTTGTTTCCTTTTTCTCCCTTTAAAAGTACATAGAGCTGGAGGATGTAGAGTGACACTCTCACTTCCTTTTTGTACTCTTTGTTCCCACTTTCCACTATGTACTTTTTATGACTAAGATTACTTCTATTGGATCAGACTTTTACCTAGATCCTTTGCGGGGAGGGGACTGATTTCCGGGAGGGGTGAGAGAAGTGACTAGAGATGGTGATGCCCACGACACTCCCTCAAAAATCCAAGTGGGTCTTTAAAAGTTGGCAACCCCTGATTTATATGGTATGTAAAGTCCTCCCATTACATTATGATTTTAGTTATTGACCTGAGTGCTATGACTAAAGATGCTTCAAATGTCTCCAAGGCTGTGAATCTGTGGATGCCCTGTAACTCTGAACCAGGCAGTCTGATAACCATGCTCCTGCATTTTTCTTTAGAATTGGTTATTATTTCTTTTTTGCATTTATCTAATTAGCCATGTCTTCTGCGGGCTTCACAAATTAAGTAAACTAAAACAAAGGAACATAGGAAACTGCCATATACTGAGTCAGGCCAATGGTCCATCAAGCTCATTATTCTCGACATTGACAGTGGGGAACCTTTTTGGCCCAGTGGATCAAATCTTTTTCTCCCCCACCTGCGTGGGTCAACTTTGATGGGTGGGTGTGGCCATTCACTTGTCAACCAACTGACAAAATAGTATCAGGTGACTGATAGGTGGGCAGTCCCTCCCACATATCAAAGTTGACCCACAGGGTAGGGGTGTGGGTCTGCTTAGTCAGTGTGTTCCCTGCAGGGAACGCACTGGTGAAGCAGCACTGAGCAGGATTGAACTCTCCCTTCATTAGCTGAAGAGCAAAGGGTTAAATCCTGTTGCTTAGGCTAAACAAACCAGTTCCCAGCGGGGAACTGGTGCACACAGCTAAACTGAGCAGGACTGAACCCTCCCCCTCATCAGCAGATGCACAGAGGTTAAATCCTGTTGCTTCATCTGTGCATATCAGCTTCCCATGGAAAACTGGGGGGGGGATGCAGAACTAAGCACTTCTCCCCACCCATTGGTTGACATCACCTGCCCATTGGTGTGACATCAGCTGAAGGATGGATGAGCAAGGTGTGGGAGAAGTGGCCTCATGGGCCACATTGGACCTCTTGGTGGGGCAAGATTGGTCCATGGGCTGGAGGTGCCCCTCTCCTGGTCTACACTGACTGCCAGCAGCTTTCTAGGGCTTCCCTACCTGGATATGCCAAGAACTGATCGATATGCATACACATTATAAAGTTTAGCAAATAAGTAATATTTTCTCTTGGAGAATTTTTTTTGAAGTATCAAAATTCAAGGGGTGTTGTATAATCTGATTCTGTGTTGAACTATAAAGAGTTTTGGGGTTTGATCAACATTTTGCAGTGACTAGTGCACTCATAAATCATCCACGTTGGACCAGTTAATCTACATAGATTCTTTTCATATCTACTGAAGAATTAATTAAGCTGCAAAATTAATAGTTCTTTAAAAGGCAACAGTTCATCAGCTGTTATAAATTATTTTGTTTCTTGGGTTGGCTTAATAAAAAATGTTAACAGACTTAGTTGTGTGGATGCAACATAAAGGCTGCTTAATTAAGTGATTAAAATGATTACTTTTGAATACACACAAGACATTTGTGACTTACCTAGCTCATTTAAGCAGCCAACTCAGTGGAAATACAAATAAGATGTTTCCCTCTTGCCTTCTTGAGCTGAAAAAGAAGGAAAACGTTGAGAATCCTCAGATATGTCAGCCTAACAGTCATTGCACAACTTCAGTCAATTCTATCAAACAGCAGTACGACCAAAATAGATGCTGTAGAATTTTTCTTTTTCACCCCACCATTTACAAATGTTCCTAAGGCCCTCCTGCTTCTCATGGAAAACGAAGTGCAAATATTCACTTTAGTTATCATTTCTTTCATTTCTTGTTTTCTTTTACACAGCATTTGTCTTCCATTGTTTTCTCCCAGCACTGGGGATATTTGCATGACAATGGGATCTTTCTTGCTTAAGAGTTCATCTGTTCCTGCTGCTAATTCCCCACCCGTATTCTCCTGTTTGTGACATCTTAATTAACTTTCTAGCAATTAATTGTGATGTTACAGGTAGAAGATTTTGACTTCAGGTGGGAAATAAAAACCTGAGGAACTTTCAAGAACAGGATGATCAAGGGTGTGTGTTCTTAAAATCTATGGCTCATCTGTTTAAGCTACCTGGGTGTATGCTTCAAAAGTTCTCCTATCCCAGTGTTCTTCAACTTTGGGTCCCCAGATGTTGTCTGACTACAACTCCCACCAACCACTTCCAGCTTAGCCAATGACCAAGGATGATGGGAGTTTTAGTCCAACAACATCTGGGGCCCCAAGGTTGAAGATCAGTGTCCTATGCCTTATAGCAGAAGTGGGAAAGTTGTGGTCCTCTAGATGTTACTGGACTGCATTCTCATCAGTAGAGCCAGCATGATCAATAGTAAGGGATAATCAGAGTTCTCATCCAGCAACATTTGGAGGGCCACAGGTTCCCTGCCTCTGACTTATAGGAAACTTCATCATGGTGCACCTTGCTGATTTCTCTTGTGCTTGTGGCACATAGTCTTTTTACAAGTAAAATGGGATGTTGTTATGTGGAAGTGAGATGGAGCCATATATTCTGAGCAGTAGATTGCCATAAATGATAGGAAAGTTTGTTGTTGCAACCTGGGACTCTGAACCCTGTGCAGTTGTTCAGTCTGACATAAGAACAAAAGAGCCCTGCTGGATCTGGCCAAAGGTCCATCTAGTGCAGCATTCTGTGGTCACAGTGGCCAACCAGTTGCCTATGGGAAGGCCACAAGCAGGTCCTAAGTGCAGCAGCACTTTCCCCACTTATAATTCCCAGCAACTGGTATTCAGAGGCATACTGCCTCTAACACTGGATGTAGATCATAGTGATCATGGCTAGTAACAATTGACAGCCTTATCCTCCATAAAAAGCCATGTGCTGCCTTGATCCTTTTACAGAGGCTCTTAACTCCAGTTCTTTGTGATTTGTGCAAAAACAAACCACCACACCTGTACTTCTAACTTTCCAAATTCTCCTGAGGGCAGGCTGCCAGTTTTGCTGCTGCCACCACTGGCTTTGTCAAATGTGGGTTCAGTGCCATTCTTCTCTATGCAACTAGGGATAGGATTACAATTTCATCAGCAGGCCCCGCCTCCTCTCCATGCCCAGTATCCATGTGTACCAACCCAACCCTGTGCAAATGCTCTGCTTTATTTGCAGATGGGGTGTGTACTGATGGGTCATGGCCTGCTGCTGCTGCAACTGCCATCAATGTGCAAAAAAGGATATTACTGAACATCAGTATTCTGAAGCTGATGGCAACTGTGGCCAAATAAGATCATATCATGATTTAAGGGGGAATCATTATCATCATAATATTTGTGTTTCTTTCCAAAGGCAAAAGCAGTTTTGGCAAAAGTGGGTTACCCTGAATTTATAATGAATGATACATATATTTCTGAAGGCATCAAAACAGTAAGTCTTGTTTTGAATTGTTATTTATTGTTATTTGTTATGGTGCTTGCCGTAAGCAAAGCAGAAGCAGAACAAACACAATAATTAAAACGTCTCACAATATCAGTTATTCAAGAGCTTGGGTAAAAGCAAGAAAAGAGTTTTTAAAAACTTAGTCCACTTACAATAGCATTTTAACTAGAAGCCTACACCCAATATTTTGGCTGGTAGGTATTGCACACACTCACATTTGACATACCATGACACTCCCTTCTCCATATGCTGTTTTTCTTGCCTGTCTCTTTCCCGGCTCATACTTTGACAGTAAAATGAATGAATAGGTGTCCCTCATGTCATCATGGATGACCTTTTCCTTCACTGTCTACCGCCAAGAAGATGTAGACAGGCCACAACAACCTCTGATCTATATGCAGAAGTCTGGTTCACAAAAGAATTCCACACTAGAAATTCTATGAGCTGGGCTTCCTTCCAGTATAGCATCATAGGTAGGGTTGCCAGGTTCAATCCCTGAGACTGATCCTGTATCTTTAGGAGAAGAGAAAGTCAGCCAAGTGCAGGTGTTCTTGCAACTCTGTAATGGGAAAAACCACAAGGTGGAATTCCCCCTTCCCCCTCCACAACTTTTAAAGATACAGAAGACCTCTTGGAGGCCGGGCCTGGCAATTCCACCTTGTGGTTTTTCCCATTACAGAGTTGCAAGAACACTTGCACTTGGCTGACTTTCTCTTCTCCTAAAGATACAGGATCAGTCTCAGGCCAAGAACCTGGCAACCCTAATTACATAAATTATAACATAAGATTACATGTGTTGTCTGTTTATGCAATGCAGTGCATCCAGTAGGACAGTGTTTATTTCCTTTATGCAAAACTGCAGAGAATTTGGATTTAGGGAGCAGATTTAAAACATCTTGAGAATCTCAGCATGTTTACTACTTCTGAGTGCAAAAATAGGCATCAAGGAATTTGGGTAAGACAAATTAAAATTTTGCTTTCATTGGGTAAAGGTTTTGTGCCCTCTATAGGTTCTTGTCTCTTTCCATTGCCTCCAGAAACCAAATAAATTATGTGCAAGAAGCTAACACATGCAGATGTCTTACTTTGTGGCATTTATGCCATTTCGGACATCCAGCCATTCGAGAGTTCTGTGCATGTACATGTGTGCACAGAGTATCAACATACCTGATGATTATTTCCCATGATCTTTCTAGATAGCCAGGGAAATGAGCCAGTGACTTAAAATAAGTGTACTATATGTTTGGTTAAAAGAAAAATACCAGACTGCAATGATGTTTGATTGGGATTTGAGTCAAAATTGAAATTTTGTTCTCACAGGAGTCATTATTTCAGGATATATTGCTCAAGACATAAGTGATTCACACATTGACACATCTAGTTCCCACTGGAAGTAAAGGGATATTAACTTCCTGAGTACTGCATTTCTGCTCTTAAAATGTATGCCTTTAGCTATAACACGGTTTCGCTTGCTTTGCACATTTCTTGACTTCTGCTTAATCTCCGACATTATTTACATGAGTATTGTTAAGCATCACATCTCAGGAGAGTAAAGTGTTTTTAATTGAAATTGAAGATGATGAGTAAGTATCCCAAGCCTTGTTTAATCCATAAAGGGGAGTTTTAACCATGTCTATGTTTAGGTTTATTTTGCAATATATGCAGTATCTGTCTTTGATACAAAATAGTGATCATTGTTAATTGTATGACTGGAGCAAATTAATGGAAGTTGCAGGCCATTTGATGAGTTGTAATCTTATTGCAAAACTGCCATATTTCAGTGACGTTAGACCCAAATACACCACACATTTTCACTGAGGCCATATTTCTGTCTGTAATAGTTAAAAGCAGGCTGGGAAATGATAAGAAGTCACTGCTTTTACTGCTTTATGTTTGCATCCCATCAAATCACTGTAGTGTGAAAACTTCATAGTTACAGATATTTAAAGCCAGACAAGGCAACAGCGACAACAAATCTTATCTAGGTAGTAACTCTGCAGTTGGGAATGAGGAAGTAGACAGTTTAGGAGATCTAGTTTATTTTCAAGTTGTTCAGCTAACCAAAAATAGAAGCATTTGGAATAAGTTTGATAAAAAGCAATTCACAAATGTATTTATTAAATAGATCAGTAAGTCTAATATTTTAGGCCATTTTTTTCTAGTGTGTGTTTTTAGTTTCGTAGTATGTGGTAGTTCTGACACATGACACAGATGATGTGTAGCTATCATGGTGTGGGCAAAATAACTGGGGTGCATTGGGTAACTAGCTGCTTCTGGCAGGAGTCCCTCTGAATTGGGAGTAATCTACATTTGCATGAAGGAGAAGGTTGCCAGATTCTTCTAAGCTACACTGGAAGTGGATTGGACCGTGAAAGATGAACCCAAGTTGCATTTGCAGTTTTACAAATTTGTACGGTAGTACAGTATCCCAGAGAAGAGGTCATGTCTCCCTCTCCCCTGCTGTATTCATTACTGCTGCATTCATTATAACTGCCCAATTTCCTTGTTTTTAAAAGTTTGATAGAAATATCTGCTGGCTATAGGCATGTTCTTAAGGTGAAACTGACGAGGAGAGGGGAGGGCAGGGAGAAGAGGGAGAGAGAGGGGAAGAGCAGAGGGGTAGGAGGGGGAGGGCAGGAAGAGGGCATGTTCAATCATTTTCAAGCTTATTGAGTTTAGTGGGATTTACGTCCGTGCAATCATGATTAGAAAAGCTGAATGACTAATGGGGAGGAGCAAAAGGGGGAGGGGAGGAAGGGGAGGGGAAGGGAATGGAGGGGGAGGGAAGAGGAAGGGGAAGGAGGGTCAGGGTCAGGAGGGAGGGATAGAAGGAGGAGTAGGGGAAGGCAAATTTGATCATTTGCATGTTTATTGAGTTAAATGGAATTTACTCCTGTGCAATCATGCTTAGGATAGGTGAAACTGACTGGGGAGGAGGTGGGAATCGGGAGGGAGGGCAAAGGGGGAGTAGGAGGGGACAGCAAAGGGGCAGGGTGGAGAGGGGGAGGGTGGAGAGGGAAGGAGGGGAGGAGATTGAGTGGGTGGGCACTGGGCAGAGGGGAAGGCCTTTTCCTGTCCCAAAGGAAAACATTGTTAGGAGTGTTATTATTTTTCAGGATTTCCCCCACCTTTTAATTCTACAGCAGACACGTGTAGTCTCCACTCAAATGTAAACCAAAGCTGACTCTGATTAGCTAAGGCAAACAACTGTGAGTCTGTCATTTAGAACACTGAGAGTTGGTTCTTACTGAATATGCCTGTACTATCAGACTCCAATGTTAATTGTCTTAAATTAATTAAAAATCAACCATGCTTTTTTTTACCTTTAAACTGAAGAAGATGAAGGTCAGAGTAGGGGGAAGGTCAGTGATATGATTACAGGTATTCTGTGAACATTGGCTGGTTTTTAATTAATTTCAACAAAGTATGAGACCACTGACAAAAAAAGTCCAACAGGAGTCTGGATTTTTTTACTGCTATTTCAGACTTTAAACTCTGGATTCTCTCTGAGTGCGTTATGTATCGCCATGAAAACTTAGACAGTTGTTAAGCAAGCATTTTTGAGTTCAGAACTATACGTTTTGTAAGGTTTTGGTTTGAAATGAGCTTATGGGAAGCAGCAGAATAGCATGGGGATATTTTCAAGTTAACATCGTGGATGCAAAAAAATTCATGCTTGCTATAATATACAGCCACTCTTGTGGCTGTATAATGACTTAACAATCCTTATGAGCAGAGTCTTCTCTGAGCCACCTACACACTGTCAGCAGTCATATTTTGTTACTGTCTCCTTGTCACAAACCCACCCTTCACCAGGGATTATCCCTCCTGACACCCAAACTTGTTCAGGAAATCCCCACCCAGCGGGATGCTTGCCTCAGCCTTCGTCAGATATGTTCACTGCACAAGTTTCAGCCCTTTCACCTTTTGTCCCACCCAAATAGCACAATATTGTGCCCTGATAGCACAATAGGATGTAGGTACAGGAATTGAATAGGAACCTGATATGGTAGCAGAGGTGACCAGTCAGACACGCAGGGATTTAAATGAACAGAATAACTACTAAAATACAAGATGTTAAACAGTATATTCATGTATAGTCCCTATCTTCCCTACCTGTCCTATCCCCCTCTAATATGTAATTCACCCTTTCCCACCCAGCTCACTGCCACAACACAACCTCCACCCTTCCACTCCAAATCCCAACAAAAAACAAACCCTAACTGTCAAAACCAACGGTCTTTTATTCAAACTTCCCTTAGAACTCTCACCGACACACCTCCTCCTACCTGGCTCATCACTCATACTTCAGGCATTCCATTAACTCCTTCACACCTGTAACACATTTAATAACAGTTCCCAACAAGTGGTTTCGTTACGCTCCTCAGTGTCATAAAATATTTATTAGCCCTTGAAGAGTGTAATTTGAAAATAAATAAATAAAACCAGAGCTGCTTTGTGAGTATTAAAACTACAGGCGCAGATCAGCTTTATTTATTTATTGAGTTTGCTTGTAAACCTCTCATGTTTAAATGCATGCTTTGACTTAGCTTACCTGTGTCAGAATTATTAACTTTTTGCTCATGCATGTCCTAGGCTTGAAACATCACATACCTCATGTTTCTATAATTCTGCATCAACATGCAGATGACGAAGAAAGGCTGAAATGCATGTAGAATTTTAGGGTGTAATCCTAAAGCCAGTAGGAGGCTGGCAGAGGGACCATTAGATGTGAAGTAAATGCTCCTCCACCACTGAGGAGGGAGGTCCACTGGTGAGACAGTACTCATGCCACTCTAGATCCCCCACTCCTATTACATCTGCAGGGACAGATGTTGCACTAGGGGTGTTCTGCTGGCAGTGAGAGGGAAATGGGGCATGTAGGAGGGCTGTGAGCATGTTGGGGGTGGCTGAGGATCCACATCATTCTAAGCCCCTTCATTACCCCCAACACCCTACCCCAAAGGAGCCCTGAACTACAGCAACCTTGCCCTCCTGTAGAATCGATTGTAACTGGAGAGGGGAAAGTTTGGGGAAAAGACCCATGACCCCCACTTGATTGGGCTGCAGTTAACTGGCAGGACTCTGGAAGGGGCAGAAGGTCCACCACAGAATCTCCCCCCACCCCACCCATAGGATTGCTCTTCCAGATATCTAGATGCTAGAAATATCTGTAGAATAATTATGTGAAAAGCTTTCCAGTTGCAGGATATTAGGCAAAAATGCTTTGCTGACTGTGGGATTTCTTGGGACATGCCAGCTTTTTGCGTTTCCTAGTGGCCTTCTCAATACTCACCAGTTTTCTGACATTTACATGTCAAGACATGTTTGTTTGTTTTTTATTGATAATTTTAATATTTCTTGTAAACTGCTTAGAGGTTCTGTTACAATCATGCGGTATATGCATTTTGTTAAATAAAATAAATATAAAGAAAATAGAAATAAATAGAAAAGAAAATTCTATTAAAATAAACCATTTCCCATTCTTCCAACAGTTGTCTGGATTTCATAGAAGTGGTACAGCTCTATGGGAACTACATGTTAACATTCCCCCCCCCTGCAAAAAAAAAATCTGTTGAGAAAAGCTCAAATGAATTCTTGCTCAAAACAAGAACATTTCAGTTCAGGATGATGGCTTTTTCTGTCTATGTGTGTGTTTTGCTTTGTAAGCATTAATGTGATTCTTTGTTCTTTCCCCTTGAATCTATTGGTTATACTTGCATAACCCTTGCAATCTTTTCCCAGATGAAGTTTTCAGAAACGGACTATTTCGGCAATGTACTTCAGACCCGCAAACAGGCAGCACAGTCTGATTTCTACTGGCTGAGAAAAGAAGTTCCAAAAACAGAGTGAGTAGGCAAGAAATATATTAGCAAAGACTTGATCTGATGCTTCATCACATAATTAATATACAGGGAGCATAGACACTTATGGCACCATCCAGCCAAAGTTACGTGCTTTTAAGTCCCAGTGATTTCAACGGGAGTTGTGTGTGCTTAAATGTCACACAATGAAATAAATGAGAATTAAAAGTGCTCAGTTTTGGGTGGTTTAGAGCTTAATGTTGTTTTTAAAAAGAGCTTATAATTGAATTGTAATTGAATAGGATTTCTGTTGGCAGCTGTGCCATTTTTGTGCATCAGATTTTTTTCATAAACATAAGCCTAGCTATTAAGAGGAAATGTCACTGTTCCTAACTTTAGTTACCTGCTGACCTTAGAAGATAATTGATGTCATTTAAGTAGTTTTTCAAGTTAAACTAAAGCCATACTTCAATAGAATCTGAGCCTTACCCATCTAAAGACTTGAGTTGGGGATACAGATTTGGGTTAGCCCTGGCTATCAAACATATCCTCCTAAAATACGCTTTCAGATGATCATCAGGCTTTGACCATAGTCTAATGGAATGTAGCTTTGCCTAAGAGGAGGTGGCAGCAGTGGCAAATAGGTCTTGTGGATGAGGCATATGAGTTGGATTGACACATTTCACAGATACTGCAAGGTGCTGTCTAGTCTCAAGACCGTTGCCATTCACTGCTTGCTGAAGATCTTCCTTCAGTGTATGATTCCTTGCCAGTTGCACTTGTGTTTCTTGTGATCCATGTTTAAGCAGTATGATAGGCCCCATGAAGTCACCTAACAGTTTCTGTCTGACATTGGAAAAGCCAAGTGGGATCTGCTACCAAATGTTTCCATGTGGAGTGCTCCTCTTCAGGGTTCAAGGCAGCAACCATGCTCTCTTCCAGAAAGCTTAATTTTATTCTCCTCCCCACCTTGTTCTGTTCCTGCCTCCATCAGGCAGGCAGCATACCATGGCCCCTGAGCATGCTCAGCCTTTATTGGGCTGTACTTCTTCCAAGCCTACTGATGCCACCTTCTTGTGAGTGGATGGTGCTGTTTTTGCTCCATATGTATAGGCACTCAGAGAATGAATTCGCTATTAGCATATACGATTCTAGATCTTATGTGTCAGCTCTTCACTGAGACAGCAGTGTCGGTGGGGGTGCAGGCAGGGCTGGAGATTCCTTGGTAATTGCCAGGCCGTAAGTCCTCAGCCGGCAGCTTGGCTATAAATCTGCCAGGCTAGCAAGGAGGAAGCAAGATAAGGGCAGAGGCCGTTCAAAGCTTACGTGCCAAGCCAGAAATCCAGAAGAGACGTCAGTGAAGGTCCGGGTCTAGTTTGCCGAGAGATCAGTCCAAGTCAAGGTTCAGGGGATAGGAAGACACACAGTGGTCACGCCTGATGTTGTAATCAGCAACAAGCTGAAGCCAAGGTTTGACTTTTAAGGAGCAGGTTTGTCAGCAGGTGTGAGCCCTCAGCGTTTTGGCCTTAAGTGGACAGGCCTGCCCCTCTTCTGCCTGACCTTCTGTTGTCTACATTCTGCAGGTGAGGGGGGAGTATCCTGTTCACTGGCTGCGTCTGGCTGAAGGGCTTCAGCTGTGTCTGGGGTGCTCTGCAGCTGAGGGGGAGAAGGAGCTGGGTTCTCAGGAGTTTCCTCCATTTCTCCTTCTGGGTCTGCTGCTTCTGGGTCTGCTGCTTCTGGGTCTGCTGCTTCTGGGTCTGCTGCTTCTGGGTCTGCTGCTTCTGGGTCTGCTGCTGTTACTCCTGAGTCATCCTCGTCTGATGAGTCCTCTGACGGGGCCATGACATTATGTTCCAATGCAATGAGATGGTTTTCTTGACTGACTGAAAAAGCAGCTGGTGCCTATGAAAATTCCCTCCCGAGTGCACCATACACAGAGTATGTGATAGACCTATGCCTGTGTGCACTACGGAACAGAGGGTTAGTGCCGATTTCTCTAATGGTGTTGATCCTGTGTGTGTGTGTTGAGTTCTAGTGTCTTTGTCCTTTAATAGTTAAGTCTGATAATGAGGAAAATGGGGTGGCGCTTAAAAGCAAGCACGAGACAAATTTTTATATGAACTGAAGCTCTTGCATCTGTGACACTATTTGTTGCACTGTTCAAATGTATTAGTAATGGCTGCAGCAGTGTAGCAATTGTTATGGAGGAATACATTGAAACTTTAAGAGAGAACCCTGAAGGGATCATTTTGAGACTCTTCTGTGCCATAGATCAGCAAAATGCATTATATTTAGCTCGCCATGAGTTTCCAGAGCAGTGAAAAAACATTTGCTCTTTTATGAAAAAGGAGATAAACACCCTTGATCCTTCATTCTTGTGGAAGTGGCTATTAGCTGCACTAATGTACCCTGAAGAGATTGTTGGTATGATGGAAAATATCACTGAAGGTGAAATTAATTGGCAGATAATCCCTGAAATATACAACTTTAGGGCTGTCCCCTGTGAATCATCTCCCATCTCTGGTATACATTTAAATGAAGAGGATTATTCCCTAACTCAGCATGAGGGAAAATGGAATTGAGCTTATCTCAAAAAATTTTCCTCCTTTAAGGACTGCTTAATGTCACCCCTTCCCCACTTGATCTTCATATTTATGCGGCTTAATTCTTTTTCTACTTGTGTGTTTTTTAAAATGGTAAACCAATAGAGAATGAGAAGGTACTTGATGTGCTGTGTATGTAACATGAGCACAGGCATCTTCCTTCTTTCAGCTACATCATTATTATCTCATGGCTGAATACTATAGCCAGCATGGATTTTTCACGTTTCTCCACATGAAATTGAAAATAACCCCTGCCATTCTACTGTTTCCCATAAGATCATTTCAAAACAAAATCTTACAAAACTTATAATCCTGAACTCAGAAATGCTTGCTTTACAACCCTCTACGTTTTCATGGCAATACACAAAACACTCAGAGAGTATCTAGAGTTCAAGGTGTAAAACAAGAGAAAAAAGGATCAAGACTCCTTTTGGACTTTTTTCTGTCAGTGGTCTCCTAATTTGTTGAAATTTATTAAAAATCAACCATGTTCACAGCGTATCTGAAATCCTATTACTGACCTTGTCCCATGCTCTGACCTTCATCTTCTGCAGTTTAAAAGTAAAAAAAACAAAACGCATGGCTGATTTTTAATTAATTTAACAATTTTAACATTGGAGTCTATGATAGCACAGGTATGCTAAGAACCAACTCTCAGTGTTCTAAAAGCCAGACTCACAGCTGTTTCGCTTGGCTAATCAGGGGAGGCACACCTACGCCAGATATTTCTTCCACTTTAAACAGCCATGGCTTCCTCCAAAGAATCCTGGGAAGTGTAATTTGTCAAGGGTGTTGAGAGTTGTTACGAGACTCCTGTTCCCCTGTCAGAGTTCCAGTGGCCAGTGAGGTTTAACAGTCAGCCCCTCTTCTAGTGATTGTAGCTCTGAGAGGGGAATAGGGCATCTTCTAACAACACTCAGCATTCATCACCAACTACACTTCCCAGGATTCTTTGAGGGAAGCCACAACTATTTAAAGTGGAATAAATGTCTGGTGTAGATATGGCCAGGGACAGCTTTGGTTTAAATTTGGGTGGGAGACTACATGTGTCTGCTATAAAATAAAAAGGTGGGAAAACCCCCCAAAATAATTATACTGTGTTTTATAGTGTTTTCCTTTTGGAAAGGAAAGGGGCTTTCCCTCTGCCCAGTGCCCACCCACCCAATCTCCTCCCTTCCCTCTCCCTCTCCCCTCCCCCTACCCTTCCTCCCTCCCCCTTCCCCTCCCTCCCCCTTCCCCTCCCTCCCCCTTCCCCTCCCCCTACCCTTCCCCTCCCCCTACCCTTCCCCTCCCCCTACCCTTCCCCTCCCCCTCCCCCTACCCTTCCCCTCCCCCTCCCCTTCCTCCCTCCCCTTCCCCTCCCCCCTCCCCCCTCCCCTTCCCCTCCCCCCTGCCTCTCCCCCAGGTCAGTTTCACTTATACTGAGCATGACTGCACAGGAGTAAATCCCATTGAAAAATGAGAATGCAAATGATCAAACCCTTCTCCTCCCTCCTATTCCCTTCCCTCCTCCTTCCTTCTCCTTCCTACCCCCTAATCCTATCCCCCTCCCCTCTCCTCCCTTTCTCCTCCCCTCCCCCTTTTCCCCCTATTCCCCTTGGTCAGTTTCACCTGTCCTAAGCATGATTGCTATTGAACTCAATCCCATTGAACTCAATACGCATGCAAATAATCAGATCTGATTTTCCTCTCCTTCCTCTTTCCCCTCCTTTCCCCTCTCCTCCCCTTATCCCCCTCCAATCCTCATCCCTCCTCCTTCCTTCTTCCTCTCCCTCTTCCTCCTCCCCTGCCCTTTCCAGCCCTCTCTCGCTTCCCTCCCCCTTCTTTTCCTCCCCTGTAGTCAGTTTCACCTATCCTAAGCATGATTGCACGGGAGTAAATCCCACTGAACTCAATAAGCCTGCAAATCATCAGACTCGCCTTTCTTCTCCATCTCCCTCTCTTCTCCCTTCCCCCTCTCCTCCTTCCTCCTCTCCACTGCCCCTCTCTTCTCCCCTCTGCCTCCCTTCTTCCTCTCCTTTCCCTCTTTCTTCTTCCTCCTCCCATGCCAAAACCAGCCCACCTTCTCCCTTCTCCCTCCCTGTGGTCAGTTTTACCTATCCTAAGCATGATTGCAGGGAAGTAAATCCCACTGAAGTGGATGACAATGCGAATGATCAACCCTGCCCTCTTCCTCCTCTCCCACTCCTGCCTGCTCCCATCCCCTCCTCCCCTCTGCCCATCCTCCTCCCCCATGGTCAGTGTCACCTATCCTAAGCATGTTTGCCGGGGAGTAAATCCTATTGAACTCAGTAAGCATGCAAATGATCAGTCCATTCTCAGCAAACTTGCACAGGATCCCATTTCTTACCTCCCAGATTAAAAAGCGGAGAAATTACAAAACTCTTCCAAGCTACACAGGAAGTGGATTGGACTGTGAAAGACCATCCCAAATTGTGTTTGCATTTTGACAGATTTGTAGGGCAGTACAATATCTCAGAGAGGAAGTCAGGTCTCCAGCTCCCCTGGTGCATTCACTATAGCTGCCCAATTTCCCTGCTTTTTAAAGTTTGATAGAAATATATGTTGGCTATAGGTACATTCTTAAACCACAAGGGGTTTTTGCCTATTAGTGATTCTTCTATAGGCTGTCTCTTGATCCCCTATGAAGGGCAGACAGTGCTTGGGTTTTAAGTGACCAATTAATGAAACAGAAACAAATGAGTCTAACTTGGGAGTCTCAAACCATTTTAGGTCTGGGTGCATTTTTGGATTTTGACTCTTGTTTTGGGTGGTGCCCTCTCTGGCTACTTCTCTCCTCGCTTCCTCATATCAGTGACCCCCCCCGAGACAGAAAGAGAAAGAGCACAAATACGATTTGCTTTTCCAGAAGAATTAATCTGACTCCTGAAAAGCACATGCAGTGAAAAGAGTAAATGCGATAGAGTGCCACTCTTCCAACTTTCAGCTCCATGTACTTTTCAGGAGAGAAAACGGTAGCCACCCTCACCTCCTCACCACAAAGGTGGAAGGCTTAGAGTTTTCATGGGCACCAGGAGAAGAGCTCGCAGGCTGGCGACCCCTGGTCTAAATATTCACGACTGCTGTACAGGTTCCACAATCTGGTGTTAACTGCTGAAGGGCATCAAGTATTGAAATCCCTGGACCCGGAAAATCTTAACAACTATAGGCCAGTAGCTAACGTGCCATTCCTGGGCAAGGTCCTGGAACGAGTGGTTCCCAACCAGCTCCAGACACTCTTGGATGACACCGATGATCTGGATCCATTTCAGTCGGGTTTTAGACCCAGTTTTGGCATGGAGACAGCCTTGGTCACCCTGTATGATGACCTTTGTTGGGAGACAGACAGGGGGAGTGTGACCCTGCTGATTCTCCTTGATCTCTCAGCGGCTTTTGATACCATCGACCATGGTATCCTTCTGGGACGACTCACTGATTTGGGAGTGGGCAGTACTGTGTGGCAATGGTTCCGCTCCTACCTGGTGGGTCGTCTCCAGAGGGTAGTGCTTGGGGAGCATTGCTCGGCACCCTGGGATCTCCAGTATGGAGTCCCGCAGGGGTCAGTTCTGTCCCCCATGTTTTTTATTATCTATATGAAGCCGGGGGGTCTGGTCATCAGGAGTGCGTTGCCATCAGTACGCTGATGACACGCAGCTCTACTTCTCCTTTTCATCTTCTTCAGGTGAGTCTGTCGACGTGCTGAACCAATGTCTAGCTGCGACAATGGACTGGATGAGAGCTAACAAACTGAGGCTTAATCCAGACAAGACTGAGATGCTGCCGGTGGGTGGTTCTCCTGACAGGATGGGGGATGTTCGACCTGTTTTGGATGGGGTTGCACTCCCCCTGAAGGAACAGGTTCGTAGCTTGGGAGTTCTTTTAGATCCATCCCTGTCACTCGAGGCTCAGATAGCCTCGGTGGCACGGGATGCTTTTTACCAACTTTGGCTGGTGGCCCAGCTACGCCCCTATCTAGACAGAGAGAACCTTGCTTCAGTAGTTCATGCGCTGATAACCTCGAAATTAGATTACTGCAATGCGCTCTACGTGGGGCTGCCTATGAAGACGGTTCGGAAATTGCAGCTTGTGCAGAATGCAGCGGCCAGACTGCTAACGGGGACCAGACGGTTCGACCATATAACACCGATTCTGGCCCACCTGCACTGGCTGCCTATCTGTTTCCGGGCCCGGTTCAAAGTGCTGGTCTTGACCTACAAAGCCCTATACGGCACAGGACCACAATACCTGTTGGAACGCCTCTCCCGTTATGAACCTGCCCGTACACTACGCTCATCATCAAAGACCCTCCTCCGAGTTCCTATTCATAGGGAAGCTCGGAGGGTGGCAACGCGGAAAAGGGCTTTTTCTGTGGTGGCCCCCGAACTGTGGAATGATCTCCCAGAGGAGATACGCCTGGCGCCATCGTTACTATCTTTCCGGCGCCAGGTTAAAACTCTTCTCTTCACCCAGGCTTTTCAACATGTTTAGTATGCGCTGATATTGTTTTAATTTTTTTTAACATTTTAAACTTTTAATGTATTTTTATATTGCTACACGTTTATTGTATTTTTGATGTTTCTTGTCTTGTGAACCGCCCAGAGAGCTTCAGCTATGGGGCAGTCTATAAGTTTAATGAAATAAATAAATAAACAGTGGGAGTTGGACTGGCCATAATTTTTAAAAATGATTATTAAGAATTTTTTTTACTTCTGGCTTTTGGTGAGATGTATGTATTGCCATTGTACACAGTGAATAGCTGCTTGCTGCTCTATTGCTGCCCCATGTTAGAACTATCATGAGGGGAGTGCTGTCTCCCTTCCCTTGCAAAAAGTTAGGAACATGTTCTCATTGTTTCCTTCCTTTTGTTCAAATGAATATCTTGATTGTTGATTGGTTGTCTTTCACAAATCATAACAGTGTAGGCTGCAGTCCTAACCCCACATACCTGGGAGTAAGCCCTGTTAAATTCTGTAAGACTTTTGAGTAGACACAGTTAGGATTGCACTATTATTGAGGTAGGTTCCTATTACGTGACTGCACTCTATCCAGCATGATGGGTCCTTGTGTGTGACTAAACATATTTTAGGAACTAATATAGGGATGAAAAAAAGTTATATATTGATAGTCACCTTGTTTGTTGAATGTGTTCTGCAGTCTTTAATTTTGGATTTGCTGCAAGCGAATTTCCCTTCATAAAATATTTTCAAGGCCGAGCCTGGAATCCTGCAGTAAAATTCTGAAAAGATATCCATTTAATTAGGACTGTACAAATAAGTCTCTTCATATAAGCTGCTTGCTCTGTATTAAGCTAGGAATTTAACATAATTTGTCAGCAGCAATCTATATTTAAAAATCTGTCCATGCAAAATTATTCTGGGATGTGTTCCAGCTCTAATTATAGGAAAGCAAGCATGAAAAGTCAGAATCTGGCTCCATTTGTTGAAATCAAGAATATGCCAAATGGCCTTCACTAAGGCTGTCATCCCATACCAATTTACCTGAAAGTAAGCTCCACTAAACTCAGTGGGACTTACTTCTGAGTAGAGTGTTATACTGTCCGTCACTTAAAAGATACTGGCTTCTAAGAGCTGCTTCTCACAAGATGCATGCCCTACACAAGAGATGGGGAATGTTTTTCAGCCTTAGGGCCACATTCCTTTATTGACAACTTTTGGGGCCCACATGCCAGTGGTGGAGCATTGGGTGCAACTCTTACTTTTGCATGGTAGGGTACATTCCAGCCACACAACAGCCAGATGTTTGTACATGTGTCATTAGCTCTCCATCCTTCATCCAGGCAAGCAAGAGGTATTATCACATCTCAAGGACACATTCTAGCCAGGCAAAAGCATTTGAGGAGGGCACGGAGCAGGGGCATTGAGGGGTGTGGCCTCCAGAGAAGGCATAGCCTGCAGAATGTCCTGAGGACTAGATAAGAGAACACTGAGAGTCATATTCAGCCTCCAAGTCTGAGGTCCCTCATCCCTGACCTACACCAGTGCGGACTTCTGTATACACTATACACATATTTCTAATCTGTCTACTTTGTTACATGCACACATGGGGAGATTTGATTGGTGGTGGGTGACTATAGCAAGTACATGCAGTGAAATAAACGTGTCAGTGCATTCTCTCATGGGAGTGATTATATATGTAGAAAATGTATCTGTGTGAAACAGACCAATGCTTTCCAAGGTTTTCAGTGAATTCAGGACCTATCGGAGCAGTTTTCATACTCATATGCCTCAGTTAGCCATTCTCTACTCTTATGGATTTGGGCAAAGTCTTGTAAGTGAACTGAGGTCTCCAAGTAAGGTACGATGCAGAAACATGGATCATGTTGATCCTGAAGAAAAACACCCTCTGGTAACTAAGCAAAGGTACCATAATCTTCATTGTTTATTGAAATGACGACTAGTGCTCTGGTTTGGAGGAAGCATAGAATATAAAAAATATTTAATAAATAAATAAATAAAATCTCCCTGCCATTAAAAAACAACTCCCTGTCTCTTTGTCCATTAGTATGAATGCACCCAGAACAATTAGGCTGCAATTCTCTACCAACTTATATGGAAGTAAGTCCCATTGAAATAACTAGGACTTACTTTTGAGTAGTCACACATAGGATTGACTGTTAGGAAGACTACAAGATAAGTAACAAAATAGGTATATTAGGAGGGAAATATATATTTTGTTAAGCTAATAAACTTTATTTAAAAAAGATGCCAACCAATAATTTTAATACTTTGTTTTGTGGTGTCCTGAATATCCTGAATGTTTACTGGTTGGCAGATTAAGCATTTCAAAGTTATTGAGGAAGGCTTGGGGGACAGCTTTAGTGCCTCTTGGTTAAATGTGATGGAACTGTGTGAGAACTTAGGAAGAGAGAACTAGCTTTGAGATAGTGGAATGAATAAAGAAATAATGTCAAAGGTTGAGACCATGGGAGAGATTTGAAATGTGGGATGACATTTTAAATTCCCAATAATAGTGTCCAGTGTCTCAAATGTCTCCGTGCAGGTCATTGCAAAAGTCATTCAGTTTGTCCTGGGTAAGGGCACCTCTTTATACACGCCTGTGCTACTGCATTTCAAATTAGTTTATTTGGCTGCTGCCATAAATGACTCTGAAATTGGAATGCAGTCAACCTTGCTAAATGTTTTCTCCTAACTCCTCGGCATAGATGTCAGTCATCCCCTGGCTTCTATTATCTTACAAAAAATATATATCCACCATCTTATGGTGTGTGTTTTTTTAAAAAAATCCTTTCTTGTGGGGGATGGAAGAGAAAGATAGAAATCCCTTATAAATTGCTTTTAAAGATATTTTTAAAGATGTTTTGTTTAATATGTTTTAAAGTCTTTTGTTTTTAAGATGTTTTAGAGTGTTTTTAGTGTTTTGATTTGCTGCCCTGGGCTCCTTCTGGGAGGAAGAGCAGGATATAAATTTAATAAATAAATAATTTAATAATTAATAAATTCTGCAGGGATGATTATAGTTTTCAGGAGACATTGATGGATATTTAAGATATTTATATGGTATTGTTCTTTGATGTTTTATTTCATTAAGTTTCAACTTTCTGGCTTATTTAAAAACATAGAGAAATGTGTCACTGGCAATGAATATACATTGCCAATTCAAAATCATTATCAAAATTAATAAGGTGTTGTCAGCAAATCTATTTTTTAAGGATACTATTAGACTTATATATTTCTGATGTTGTTTAACTCAAGGACCGCTGGGATAAAACTTTGTTTTAATCAGGGAAGAGATTTGTTAAGGAGCTTTTTCCTCATGCAACATTTTTTATATTTCTTAGAATTCAGTCATCTCCTTATTGTGATCTCTAGTCTGTTTTGATTTCATTCTGTCAGTCTCCCCTTGTGCCATGGGAATGAAAAAGAGGTTTAAAGCAGCAGTGTTTCCTTTCCATCCCCAAATATTTTATATGATAGAATGGTGCAGTCCATGTCTATGTGGGGTGATCCTTGATCATCTTAAGCAGATAGGATAATTAATGTGTCCCAGACATGGTGATAAATCATTGGGATTGCTATTTAAGAAGCTCCTAGATTCCGGTCCATACCACAGAATTTCAACATCAGATTGTATAAAATGTATGTACATTATGTTTGTAATGTAGCCCAATGACTCTTTTTTTAAAAACAAAATTGAACATCCACAAGGGGCAACTGAGAAAGAATTAACCCTTTCTCTGTACATCATTTGTCCTGCTCCAGCAGCGTACCCTGAACAGGGATTAAAACACATTTAAAAGTCTATGGTGTGTGTGGGTAATCAGGGACAGGGACAGGGAAGGATAGATTTGATGACCTAGTAGCTGCTCTGTTGCCCTGTTTGCATGGTCCCTGGCATTTTGTGTATGGACTTTTTCCTGATGTATTGATTTTTGTGGTAATTATTTAATTTGTTTTAATCTATGGGGCAATTTTGTTTTGTCGTTTGCCGATTCTTTGTTCCTATTATCTTGTAAATACTGTCCTTAAATACTTTTCTGATTAGCTTATATAGTCTTGGGTATTAAAAGATGTATTGGAAGTTCCCTTTCATTGATGCTAGTGTTTATTTATTTGTATTTATTCTCAACCATGAGATGCAGGATTGCATCAAAGTTGAAACAACAATAAGTTTCTAATATGGTTTCCTAATACATATATTTAATTTAAAATGAACCAATTCAGAAACAAAGTTACCTTCTCCCAGATGGTACTATAAAGCTGCAATGTGCTTGTGATGGTGAAGCCTGGCTAGGATCAGCATGAGGGGGAGAGGAGAACAGAGAGGACCGCAAGGAAAATGGAATGCAGGAAAAAACCTGGAGTGAATATGGGGGGGGGGAAGAATAATATAATCATAGAATGGAAGGGGCCTATAAGGCCATCAAGTCCAACCCCCTGCTCAATGCAGGAATCCAAATCAAAGCATTCCCGACAGATGGCTGTCCAGCTGCCTCTTGAATGCCTCCAGTGTCGGAAGGGACTTCTTTGATTCAGCTCTGATACTCAAAACAAATTTCTGAGCTGAGCTTCAGCGCCATGTTGCCATGGGTGGGGCATAAATAATGGAGAACTTGCCCAAAGAGAAGGAGAGTGTGTGAGGAAAAAAGCACTTAGAACAAAGATGGGTGGGGAGGAACAGTGACAACCAGGAATAGATTTTTGGGCAGAAGGTGTGGCTTCTCTAATTGCACATTGTGTTGGCAACACATTGTTTGTTTGGTTTATCCCAGTAGGAGCCCAGGCATTTTAAAAAGATGCCTGGAACTTAGGTCTGTATGATATTCTTTGTAAGTGTGTATGGGGGGAGAAGGATAAACATATGAAACTGCCTTGTACTGAGTCGGTCCATTGGTCCAACTAACTCAGTATTGTCTACACTGCCTGGAGGTGGTTCTCCAGGGTCCCAAGCAGAGGTTTTTCTCATCACCTGCTACCTGATCCTTTTAACTAGTGAAGCTAGGGAATTGAACCTGGAACCTTCTTCGTGCAAAGCATGTGCTCTACAAGGAGCTACTGCCCCTCTTTGAACGTAAGCCATACAGTCATGAAGAAAATACATTCCATATGCTCAGAGGCATATATCCCACGCCCCAGTATCGAAAAGATTCCAGGAATGAATCTATGGTGAACCCTAGCACAATTTGTGCTGTTCCTCTTTTGATAAGAAGCAGAGGACTAACAGGAGCACCTGACACGAAGAAAAGACAATATGAGCAAAAAAGATGATGTTCAGGGAGAAAAAAAAAGCTTAACAAGCCTCGGGGCAGAAGAATTGTGTGATGTGTTGGGGTGAGGTTTCGGGGGACAGCATGCAAATGGAATGTTTGAGGAACTCAAAAATGTGACCAAGACCTTGGAGAGGCATAGAGCTAAATTTGACATGATGGAAACTTAGTCAAAATTTGATCAGGCCACTAGTCACAGATGTATGTATGTTCAATTACATCTGTTTAAAAGATCTGTAGGCAATTGCTTTGAGTAGCAGTACAAATAGGAAATGCAAATAAGAGTGGTGTCTTGAATTTTTACATATCTGTTTGCACCCATTCATTTTTCAGAGTTCACTATTTTTGTTTGTCCTTTTCACAAACCCATACAATCTAACTTGTTCTTTACTATTTCAACAGGTGGTTTACTAGTCCAACAACTGTCAATGCCTTTTATAGTTCATCTACAAATCAAATCAGTGAGTAAACTTGTCTCTTTTTTTAAAAATACAATTGCATTATTTACACGGGGAAAAATATTCTTCATCTTCCAAAAGCTATATCCTTTCCTGGAAATTCAAAGCCACATCTTCTCACACCTCTGTGCCAATTACTAGCTGGTGCCATTGTGAGTCTGAGGGCAGATTAATACATTACCACAGCAGCTTGGGAATTGCTTCCACATGATCAGGTCCTAGGCTTTGCTGTAAATGGTTCCTTCTATTGTAGGAGCCATATGAGGTAGGCAGATTACATGATTACCAGATTACATGGTCTCATTCTGTAACAATTTCCCTCCCACCAGAAGGAGGCAATTGCTTTGGAACGTAACGTGGCATCTGCACACCCCATGTGGTACTTATAGAGACACTGCAAGTGCAGCATGGAACCAATTATTCAGAAGTTGTTTCCGTGAGTATTTAGGTTTTTGGGCACCAGCCATCATCACCTCCTTGGTGGTTTACAAGGCCAGCATCAGGGGTAAGCATTGCTGGGCACCTGTTGATGATGCCCATACCTAATCAAGGCCCCCACTGCCAACTCCCAGAGTCCCTGGGCTTACTGCTCCCCCTCCTTGCTCTCCTGTGCCTATTCATTTGCCTGCATGAAGCAGCAGCAACAGGAGCAAAAAAGGGAGCTTCCACTTGTCCTGCCCTTCCCTTGGATGGGCTTATGGACTGGGTCCAGGGAAAGAGGGGAGGCAAGTGGGCAGTGATGACAGCAGTGAGGAGGAGGAGGGGGCTTCACTTAAGACAACAAACCTGGAGTTGGCACTGGCTTTTTGCCTTCAGTTTTGCATCTTAAAGAGTATGTTTTGGTTGGGAGGCAAGTTGAAAACACAGGCTGTAGCTACTGAATCTTATTTTTAAGAATGAACTGATGCTAGTGTTCCAACTTGCAATGCAAAGCTTTATGGAAACCTTTAGCATTATGGGAGTTCCTGCTGATTATAAAGGCAACTTTAATCACAGTGGACTTGTGAAGTAGTTAATCATTGGTCAATGTCTGGTATTGAAACTACATGGCCTTAGACTTAATAAATAATCTAATTTTGCTCAGGCGCAGTGTAACAATCATAAAATAAATGCATTATTATTTTATTTAAGGTATTTATGTACTGTTTAATTATGGAAGTTTCTATGTGGTACCCAAGCAGGACTGAGCAGTAATGTTTTGCACTGAATTTTTTGATTTTGGGCCTCAATAAGGACATTATTTTATTCTGAAGTAGTTGGGAGTTTTTCCACCCTTTTCCATGCCTTATTTTATTATACCATTTCCCCATTTTACTTATTTCAGGCAATTTAAGACTGATTTTACTATTTTCTTGGTTTACTCTGGAAAATGTAGGAAGAAAACTGACTGTTCCTGCTAACTTCAGCACAAGTACTTGTATGCAGATTCGCAACATTAACAGTGTTTCGGTTATTAGTCATTACTGAATCCTCCAGTATTTTGTTTTAAGTCCTTTTTCATCTCAGCATTATCTAGATCCCAGAGCTGCCATGCTGTAGCAGCTTAAACAAAGCTGCACCAACAACAATAGCAAAAAGAGTCAGGTCCTGATGAGGGATTTCACAGTTAGCTGTGTTTAACTGTATCAGAAGCTGAGACCTGTCAAACGTAACCAATCAGTCCTGGCCATACAAATAGTTATGACTTGCATCTCTCCTACTGACCTTTTTGTATTGGTAACATTTGACCTTGGGATCTTGCTGCTTGTTGTCTTTTTAAAAAAATGTGTTTTCAAGAGTCAACAAATTCACATGGCATGAACTAGACTTATTTAGAGTTGGTCTGCTACTGTACATGATTATGTACCAGTTGCTGGGAATCACAGGTGGGAAATAGTGCTCTTGTGCTTGCAGGCTTTCCATAGGCATTTGGTTGACCACTGTGAGAACAGGATGCTGGACTAGATGAGCCTGTTCCATTAGGGCTCTTCTTATGTTCTAATTAATCTCTTATATCAGAGATGGGCAAACCTCAGGCTTGGTAGTTAGAGCCCTGGGGTCTGCCAGTTGTAGCTAAGTTAAAAATAGTGGCTCAAGGTGGGTGGAGAAGGAGGATCAGGCTGTTGGGCCAAATAGTTTCTTCTTGCTTGAGGGACTGTTTCCTGTACTACCAATTTTGTATTAAGAGAAACATGCCATCTTTTTACAGGGTTAAAACTTGACACAGAATATAACCAGACATTTTAACATACAGTATGACCAAATGTATTTTTGGCAAAACATCCATATGTTTTATATTTCTGTCCACCTAGCCATATGTACATGTTATTTGTTATGTGTAGGGCATATCCGCATATAGACTGGCCAGAGCTGGGCTTATAGCCCTACCCCGACACCAGATTTTTTAAACAACTACTGCACATTGTGTCTGGTTGTTTGTATAAAAAGGCCATTGCTCAAACATCTCCCTGCATGTAGACATGCATCAACACAACTAATGTCCCGATTGTATGGAGCCCCTATACATGAAGAGCTCACATGTTACTTTTTCCATACTGACAACCATGTTTTTAAAAATATCTGAAGTCAGAGGCAGAGCTAAAAACATGGCCCAACTGCGATCCATTTGCAGATATGCCCTACACATGTGCATAGACTATCTGTTTGTGGACTTTAAAGCACCAAGCAGCATCTGTTCCCTGACAACTAACGTATCACTATAAAATAATTGTAACACTTTAATAACTGTGCTTAATGTCCATTACATGTTTGGACCATGCTGACCAAGCATTTTATTATCTCACTATTTTAAGACAAAAATTCATCCGCAATAACTTTGTTTCCTGAAAATGTATATACATGGGGGCGGGAGGGAGAGGTCACATCCACACCATGTATTTAAAGCACATGATGTCTCCCAAAGAATCCTGGGAACTGTAGTTTACAGAGCTGTATTTTCCAGCACCCTTAACAAACTACCATTCTCAGGATTCTTTGGGAGAAGCCATATGATGTGGATATGACAAGAGAGAGAAAGGACTTATCCACATGGGAGCATAACTTTGTACTAAAGACACTGTTTTACCAGAGCTTGGAAAAGTTACTTTTTTAAAACTACAACTCCCATCAGCCCCAGCCAGCATGGCCACTGGATTGGGTTGATGGGAGTTGTAGTTCAAAAAGCAACTTTTCCAAGCTCTGGTTTTTACCTCCATTTTCTGTTTGCACCATCCACAGTATGGGCTCGATGCCAGCTGCAAACATGGTGTTTTCTATTCACACTAATGGGAAGAATCAATCACACAGTTTTCTAGTGACCACACCCTCTAATATAACCTTTCCACTCCCTCTAAGATCTCTGTAAGATAAGAAACTATAAAAATAGTTTTGAATAAGTGTCTCTTAGTTTTTATTTTAAAAATGACTGTTTTTAAAAAATAATCTACATATCAAATTGGACATGGTCATACTGTGTTTGTCACAGACATCCTAGACGGGACATTCTGGTGCATATTTGGGAGCCAAGTAAATACAAAGAGCTGTATGCTGCTACTTTCTTCCCAGTTAGAAAGGAGGGGATTTCTCACATAACTGCAACACCTTTCTGTGGGGTTCGCCCCACCACACACCCATACGCTAATAGTCTGGCTAATCAGAAGATTATTGATGAGCAAGCACTTGTAAAACATCTCACCAGCTTTTTTATGGCTAATGGGCAGAGTCGTCCTGGAATTTACATGTTCAAGCAGGTTTGCTAATTAAGATTCAAGCTGTTCCCATTTTCCTAATGATGGAAGCTTCTTCTTTTTTTGGTATATATTACTCATAATTTGTCTTTGAGCATAATCTTTGTAGTACTCCTCCCCTAAACCTTTTCTACTAATTTTAAAATTTACATCCCATGTCTGAGAATGTGATTCACGGTCAGCTGTCCTAATGCAGCTCAGTCCAGTAATGTGCGTCTCTAAAATTAGCGTTTTAAGACATTTTTAATCTAGTTCTTGTTTTGTTTATTTTTTGTGTTATTATTTGTTTTATGGGTTCATTTTTGAAACATGATTTCATGTACACTCATCATTTTCCTGATGTAAGATCCCTTGGATCTTTTGTTCTCTCTTGCAACCCAGTCCTATGCATGTTAGGGAAGTTGCTTGTTCTGGACTTCCTCTGAAGGGGCAGATGTGTAGTCTGGGGCTACTCCTAGATCCAACACTATCAGTGGAGGCAGAAGTGGTTTCTGTGATAAGCTGGTGTGCCAGCTATGGGCAACAGTGATTCATACACTGGTAACCTCCTTGGAAGTTGACCTGGAAGCTGCAACTAGTGTAAAAGATTACAGCTAGTCTGTTAAGTGGGACAGCCAGATGAGATCATATTACACCAGTTCTGAAGGAGTTTCACTATCTGCCGATATGCTGCCAAATCCCATTCAAGCTGCTTGTGTAGACATATAAAGCCCTATCTGGATTAGGACCTGAATAGAGTGCCTTCTCCCATTAGGTACCTACCTAGATATTAAGATCTAGTGGGTTGATTCTTGATGGTGCTACCCTTGCCAGGGACTTTATATGTGACAATCTGAGAGAGGGTGTTCTTGATATGGGCACCCTGATTGTAGAATTCTCTCCTGCCTCAGTTACGGTTGATGCCAAGTCTTACAACCTTTTGGCATCATCTGAAGACCTACTTATTCAGGCTTTGGGATGTATTTGTGTCCCTGCACTTTGTAAATAGCTCTTTGACCCTGTATGTATTACTGCCTCTTGTATTGTTTATTGATAGACAGATTGTATGCCTTTATTGTGTGTTATTGGTACTGTACCATGCTTTAAGATTATTTTATAAAGAAAAGCAGGTAACAAATTTTATTAAATACATGTTAACTCAGAAGTAAGTCCCACACTATTCAGTGGAACTCAGCTTACTCTCAGGAAAGTGTGTATAAGATTGTAGCTTCACAGAGCACTCCAATGCCTGTTTACTCAGAAGTAAGCCCTGCTAGGTTCAGTGGTGCTTAGCTTCTAGTAACTGTGTCTAGGACTGCAGACTCAGTGTCCTTTATTTATTTGTTTAAAACATTTATATACCACTTATTTGCATTTCTGAGCAGTGTAAAATAACCAACAAACCAAACTTTGTAAACATAATTAAATCAACTGTATATTTTCAGTGGGAGATGTTTTGGGATAGTGGCTTAGGATATCTCTTTTGCTTGATGGCAAAGCCAGTCCAGACCCCATTTCCAATATCATTGTGTTAAAATAGGTCCACCATACGTTGTTGTTTTAACAATTAGAGGGTGTGAAACAATGTATGCAGAACGCTTAGAATTCATATAGCACATTTCGTAAGGTGGTATTAGAGGACTGTAATCTTTATGGCATAATATCACCTTGTCCCCTGCAACCTAATGGATATTATGAGCCAATTACTGATGTGGCTTCTCTCCTTATTACTGAAAGATACAGAGGAAGCTGAGCAAAGCCACCCTCCTCAAATTGTGTGGCTAGACCATGCATCTTATTGGGAAACTGGTCTCAGACGTGGAGTTGGATCGGATTTGCCCTTCCAGGAACTGAAGGGCTCATTTCATGAAAAGGACCAAGATCCAGCAAACACACCTTCTGAAAGAAGGGAGGCGGTGGCAATTTTTGCATCTCCCACACTGTTCAAGACAGCCTCCTATCCTTCAGAAGGGATAGAGGAATGCAGCATTGATGAAAAATACTCCCTCTTCCTCCAGTGGAGCATCCATAGACAGAGTTCTACCCATGGGTAACCTACTCAGGATCAACATAATATTGAGGAGTTCTGTCGCTAGGTGACTTGGGCCAGTTACTCAAGCTCTGTTCAAACATTGGTTCCAATGGCTACAGAATACTTGAAGGGGCTATTTAGAATGTATGTTTTTGAGCTCTGTCTCCAGATGCCAATGCATGCCTTCTAGAGATCCCCTTTATGTGTGCGGTATCATGTGCCTTAATAGGGCATTATTACTATTATTATTAATCAATTTATTATTCGCGCTTCACCAGCAGGTCCCATGGCAGGTTACAACAATATAAAATCGAACATTAAGAACAATTAAAACAAGTCACAGCCACAGGAATAGGGTGGGCCCCAAAACCACATTTCTCAGGTGTCAAAGGCCAGGGCAAATGGGTACGTCTTCAGCATATGATGAAGTTGTATAATGAAGATGCCAGACACACCTGTGGGGAGTAATTTGGCTGCTGCATGTTAGGCCACTTGAAGTTTCCGAGTTGTCTTCAAGGGCAGTCCCATGTAGAGTGTGCTACAATAATCCAGTTTGGAAGTTACCAGAGCATGGAGTACAGTGTAGGGTTGCCATATTCTAGTTCCACAAATCCGGGCCAGCTAATTTGCATATTATGCAATTATGTAAATTAAGTATATTAATGGTTGCATTGTCCAGTTGTTTTGCTTTTGTGCCTAGTAATTGCCACCCAAAACTGGGGGAGGATATGAGGAATCTTTTTTTTTATTTAAAAAGTCTTACATTTTCAGCCTTAAATGCCTAGACTTTAGTTTCCAATACTATGGAATATTTATTTATTAAGAGGATTTATATCCTGCCCCTCCACTGTTAAAAAGAAGTCAAAATTCAGATAATAATTTTAGAAATACTGTAAGATAAGTTCTAGATCTAAATCCATTATGCTACTGGTCCAACTTTGTAAATAATATTTCCCTGCTGATCTTGTTCCTTATAGTTCTTTAACGTCTGTTGTAGCTTACTAATTCTGTATTGCAGTACCGTGATGTTGGTCTGTACAGAAGACTGTAAAATGTATGAAATATCTCTCACTGACTTGTGAAACTTTACACTGAACATCTATGCTAAATGAGGCAGGCAGAATAGCCTTAACTGGGAACAATAACAATATATTCCAGGGCTGTGGGAAATTCTGATGCTATCCTCAGTATGAGATAGTGAAAGAAAATGAACAAAATCTATTTGAATCACTCCACATCTCTCTCTCTCTTTTTTTAAAAAATATATACATAGAAAATCTAACAAACATAAAAAATAGTTAAGGCTGCAATCCAATACACACTTACCTGGGAGTAAATCTCATTGAATCCAATGGAGCTTACTTTAGATATGTATTGGATTGCACTGTAAATGATACAGGTTTACTAGTCTCAAAAGGCACATCTAAAGTAAATTTAAAAGTACATCTGAAGAGACAGTCTGATCATATATTCTACTACAGTAATCAACACATTTATTCTGTTTCTCTAAAAAGATATATTTTGTCCCTCTACATTTAATATTTACTTCTCATCTTTTTAGCTCTGTTTAAAAAAACTGATAGGATAACACAGGGGCAGAATGGCTATACAGTAGGGCCCCGCTTACCGGCGTTCCGCTAATGCGGCAGCTTTCGTTTTCCATTTTAAAGTTGATTTTTGCTCTTTTGCGACGTTTTGGCGCGACGGCCCCATTATAGTCAAAGGGGTTCCGCTTTACAGCAATTTCCACTTTACGGCGGGGGCCTGGTCCCTAGCCCGCTGTATAAGCGGGGCCCTACTGTAATATGTGATCAATGCCGTTTGTAGCAATGTACTACACAGGAGAATGTTATTATAAACTACGAATCAAAGTCTATGTAGAACATTGGTGTGATATTAGAGTTACCCAAGATAAAAGGTTTTAAATCTTTTACAGAAATTGTGAAAGGATTTTAGACTTGATTTTGTAGACTAGACAACAGATTAGCATTGTCCTCCTCTATGACTAAAGTATGCTCTTACATTGATCCCTTTGGTTTGAACATTGCCTGGGACTCAGGAGCCACCAGTCTTCCCCTCTCCCTCAAGGGCCCTCAGCACGACTCGGCTCACACACGAGAAACACCATCCCCTGGACTCACCATAGCAACCTGACCAAGCAACCTGACCAAGCGGTAACAACAACAAATTACTCGCGGGCAGCCGTGTGCCTGCCGAGTCTTTAAAAGAAAATGCCAAGAAGTGACATAGGCTTATGGGCTTTATGGATGGAGACTGGTGTCAAGTGGCAATGTTGGATATATGAGTACCCGCAAGCTCTGAATCAGCTCCTTCCAGGGGAGTGCAACCCCATCCAGAATGTGCAGTCTTGGACCACCTCCTGGTTTTGAGAGCTTGGAATTTGGATGATCTCAGTCTAATTTACCTTGCAGGGTTATGATGATGATAAAGGGGTTGAGCTCCATGGGGGGAAGGGCAGGATAGTTTAACGAATATATATGTTTCCATATAAACTCCTTAGAGCTGATACTAATTTCCATAATATGATCACTATTTGAGTGGGTTTAAAGCAGGGTTTAGGAATTTGTGGCCCTCAAAATGTTGCTGGACTACAACTCCCATTATTCTGATCTTTGACTATGCTATCTGGGGCTGAGGGGAGTTGAAGCTCAACATCTGGAGAGCCACAGGTTCCCCACCCTTGCTTTAAAGGTATCCAGGCTTTGTGGGAATTCCTGTGTCTTTATTCCATTTTTTAAAAAACTGCTAATTAAATTCCTAAGGGGATTATTGATTTCCCTCTATAATCACTTGTATATGTAACTTTTATATTCACTTACTATTTGCCTGATACGTAATATTAATTAATGCATTTATTTTTCAAAATATACTATTGCTATTTATGTTTGATTGATTATTTTTACAAGATATGAGGCATGTTATTTCACTGGTAGACATTTAAGCAAAATTAAAGTTTAATGAGTTTGATTAGCTAAGTCATCAATGAACTAATCAACCTTAAATGCAACCTTTATTAGATCATCCAGCTAATTGCACTTAAGTCAAAATTAATCTGGCAATTCTCAATTGTATAATAACATTTGAAGATGTATTAAGAGACATTAATATCTGTCTTTGATCTGTGAATAAGCCAAGCTGGGTTGGCTAGTATGTGTGGATGCATGTTTGCATGTGCATGCACAAAACGTTAGGAAAGCATTAAGGTTTTTACTACATCTCCACACTTTTTCAAACAATACATTTTCACAATGGAATAATCTGTACACTATTACTGAAATCAGCAGAGTGTACAGAGGCAACATTCAGACATGGGCTCCATGGAAAATATTTAACATGGAGCTTTGCTGAAAAATAGTCACTAATTAGCAAAGAAGAATTTTAATGGAAAAACTCAGTAGAGCATGCATGATGCGCAATGCAATGCTCACAGTTGCTGGCATGGTTTGTGCTTATCAGCTTGCCCCCACTGTCCTGGCACTTTCCCAACTGACACTTTATAAATGATTAATAACAAAAAATAATGAAAAGAAATGTGAGTTATGATTTTCCAGCTGTAACTGAACTCCTGCTTATGCAAAAGTAGGTGCACATTTCTCTGGATAGTTGTCTCAATGGACTGAAGGGGATGCTTCCAAATTGCATCTCATTGTGTACAGAAAACGTGTTTAGTTAGAGTGGCATCATACCATTAAGTTCAGAAATGAAAGCTCACACCTCTAGATATGCTATGATGTTGTTGTTTTTTAAATCAAGGAAGCCTTGCTCTCCACACTGGTGTAATTAATTTGTTTTTGCAGCTTATTTGACAAGTTCCAAACAACAACAGAACATGAGAGGGACAGCAATCCCCAGAAAATAAGTTTTCACAATTTCCTTGTCTCATACATCAGCGCCAAAACAGGTGGCAATGGCAGCAGGGGAACGACAGCCGGCAGACAGACAGCAGATGGGCAGGCCAAAGGAGTATGCTTCTTGTTGCTTCACTCAACACAAGTTACATTTAGTCTATCCCTCGAAATGATGCTGTAAGGAAAGTGATGAAAGCCTGCCCTCCCAATAGGAGGGTGTTCATAAAATTTTAGAAATGGTTCCCCAAGCTGAATAAATGAATTGCTTGCTGGTGAGGATTTTCTCTCTTCTAAGGGGATTATGGAGGCAAGGCTCACTGGGCTCTTTGAAAAGCAAATGAGGAAAGAGGAAAGATGTGTGCATTGCAGTGATCACCTCTACCACTGACAATGGTAACTTTTAGTCATAAGCTGTAGCTTGCAAGTTATAGGGTTGGGTACATTTGTTCTATCCCAGGGATGGGCTGTCCAGATGTGGTTTGACTCCTTCTCCCATAATCACCAACCAGGATGAGCAGGGATGCTGGGAGCTGTAGTCCAGCAATATCTGGAGGGCCACAAGTTCCCCACCCCTGTTCCATCTCTTAAAGGAGGCACTTTTACGAAATAAGCTTACTCTGTTAACATTTGCTGAAAGCAAGAGCCATGTGATATGAGATCCTACGGGCTTCTTAACTGGGTTTGTGCACAGATTGGCCTACGGTAAAGTGGTCTCATCACATCCCCAGTTCACACTCAAGTCCAGAAATATAGTAAATACAACTGAGCTGCAAGTCAAGAACTTGGTGAAGCCATTACAGGAGCACTTCACAAACTCTGCAGGGATATACATAGCTCACATTCTCACCCGTTTAGGCAAGTGAATCACTGTCTGGGTCACTTGTGGCATAATGTTTTGCTTCAATGGCATAATTTCTGTCTTCATTCTGGAGTGCTAGCAGCCAAATTGATCACACAGAAGAAAAAATACAGAGAAAATGAGACCGAAACAGTATGTTTATTGGACCAAATGCTGGAAATGAACTTTCCAATCAGGCAGAATCCTTTCATGGGTGTATATAAGATGATATTTCATGGACAGGCTGTAATACAGAATCAGATAATACAAAGAGAAACCTGTTAAAAGGGCCATGGGCTGGTTGCCTATGGAAAAATCACCCCTGATTGCTATTTGCTCCTGAGCATATATTTTCCAGGCTAACAAAATGGGTCCTGGTCCATGAAAGCTTATGCTGCAATATATTTGTTAAGTCTCTAAGGTGCTAAAAGACTCTTCATTATTACTCCTGCAATGTATAATTAAAGTTTCCCCTCTAATAATTTCTAGGCTTTCATTTGATCCCTCTATATAAGCCAATGAAAAATGCCCTAATGGCTCATCCGTGTACCGAGATATCATTCCTATTCTGGTACTTGATACACATTCTTTCAATAAGATGGTAGGAATTAATATTCTAGGGGTGCATATACATTTTTTATTTTATGGGCCGTTACACAATTTACTCTTAGGCCATCCAAGAATTGCTTGATCTATAACTAGCAAGGGTGCCAGATTTTGGTAATAAGGTGACCGACCCACCTACAGAAATTAGATATAATGGTGCTGCCACTGCTTTTGTGTATGACTAAGTAAGCCACTTGCTTGAGCATTAGCTCTGCATTTTCTTTTATTGCTATCCATTTTACAAAAACACATACACACTTAGCTAATGCTTTTATTAAATGTGTTTTAAATTTTGCCTGCCTGGCCTCACTGTCTGGTTCATTTGCAAGGGCAATACAGTACTTTTGATGCATATGCATTATGTTAACCAATTGATTAACTCCATTGACCTTGAGTGCGGAACATAACTCAAGGGCCTGCTTCCTAGAAGTCTTAGAAAAGCCCTGACTTCATTATTTGGTTGGACTGAATTTACTACTCTTTTCTTTTTAAAAAATCACAGGATTCCCAGCAGGAGAGCTCCAGAAGCCTTTCTTTTGGGGAACAGAATATCCCAGGTAAAAATAGTCTTAGATGCCGTAAAGCTATGAAAAAAAGGAAATAATTTTATATATGAAACCAATATAGTTGAAATACTTGAGAGAATGGACAATTGAAAAATCTGGAGATGTGTGTAGTTTATGTTGCACTGCAGGGTGGAGGGAGGACATATTTCAGCCCGGGGACCATATTTTCTCATGGGCAACCCTCCCAAGGCTGCATGCCAGTGATGGGTAGGGATGAGCGAGAATTCAGCTCACTTTGGATTTATAACTGGATTTTTACATAGTTCACATGCTTGCTCTGTAGGTGGAAGGAGCATGCAAGCCAAGAACTCAGCGGCTTTTCCACAACGGTTCCTTTTTTGCTAACCCCGTTTTTCAACTTCAATTTTGTCTTTTATTTATGTGTTTTTCAGTATTTTTCATTCCCTCTCTCCTTCTCAGAATTCAAGAGTGTTTTATTATTTAAGTCTGTCAACCTTTGAAGCCTCTGTTTTACCCCCTTCCCCTCCCATCCTGCCCCTTCCCTGGTGAGCTTGGGGAACTCTAACCCTTTGCCTTTGCCTGCTTCCCTTTTGTGCTTTTTCCTGCTGGCTTCTGGTCCATCCTTTTCTACCCCCACTCCCTGTTTTGGTAGCAAGTTGCTGGAGTGGGAGGACTGGTTAGTCCCTGGCTAGAAGCCTCTGTAGTGCCTTTGCCGTTAGCTGTGGCATGTTTTTTACTTCTGCTTTTAATGGTGAAAGGATGGGTACAGCATTTAAAGGCTTAATGTCATGGTTATTAACAGAAGTATAGAGAGTCTCACCCATGCCTAGCAAATGTGAGTTAGACTGTCTAGGTTTTCTTGGTAACACCTCTGGTATTAACTCTTCAAATGCCCATCCACTGGGTTCCTTCCTACTTCCTTCACAAAGTTTTGCATGGGATGAAACCAAAATGTAAATGTACTGCCTTCAAGTCGATTCCGACTTATGGTGACCCTATGAATAGAGTTTTCATGAGGCTGAGAGGCAGTGACTAGCCCAAGGTCATCCATTCAGTTTCATGGCTATGTGGGGATTCGAACCCTGCTCTCGCAGGTTGTAGTCCAACACCTTAACCACTACACCACTTAGCAGAAAAAAACAAAGATGAATTGGAACTGCATTCCAGTTGCCCGGAAAGCTAGCAGGTCAGGACTAGCAAGCAAATCCCAACCCTAGTGGTGGGTAGAGACAGAGGCAACAGTGGCTGGAGCAATGGATGAGACTCTTACTTTTGTACAGTAGGCTGCATTCCAGCCACGCAAAAGTAAGTGGTTTCTACACATATGCAGGCACAGAAAGACAGACACGCATCTCCATCCAGTAAGCAAGAGCCGCAGTTCAAGAACACATTCTAGCCAGCCAAAAGCACTCAAGGAGGGTGTGGAGCGGGTCCAATGATAGGTGTTGCCTGGGGAGTGGACATGGCCTGGGCAAAGTCCCAAGGACTATATTGAGAGGCCTGAAGGACCACATTTGGCCCCTAGGCCTGAGATTCCCAGTCCTTGCTGTATTGATTTTTTTTTGTTTAATTGAAAATTGCAGAATGATATTAAAATCTGCTATATGGAATAGTCTGTCACCAAAGTACAAGATGTCTTTATCCAAAATGACCACACTCTTTACACCTTGAAAATCATTTATGATTGGACGTCTTTTGCTGTTTTCACCTTAATATTGTGTTAATTGGAAGCAGTGAAACAAGTTCGATCAAACTTTGATTCATGTACACATGTCCAAGAATCCAAAGAAAATGATTTTATATAAAAATGTGATTAGAAATATATAATTAACATATAATAGATAAGCTTTTAAAAACACTGTAAACCAATCAATGAAAAGCATATAAAAACTTTACTAAGTGTAAAACTTTGACCAAACATGTTTCAAGTTTTCTTCAGTGGTCTACCAAACGAAAGAAAAAAAGAAAAGTAATTGCTACCAGAGATTATTATCACCAGTGAGTAGTGAATACTATTTCAATGGGAGTTAAGACAGGAACAATTTCCATTTACATGTTAATTAGACAGGGTGTATTTTTACATTAACAAAGCCCTTACACAATTTTTCATACAGGAAATCATGTTTCCTCCATTAGAATTGGAGTTGAATCTTGGCAGAAGCTGAATTGTAGCTGAATCCCTACTGGAGGAGCACACTTTGCCCTGGGTACAATAGCAATGAGACTCTGGCTTTAAGAAAACAACAAACTGGTATTTATTAGAGTAAATACACGTTGATAGGAAAGATCCCTAGTTCTGGCTAATTAAGGAGGAGATGCAACAAGGGATGCTTGATCTTGTATCTCAGGAGAGGAGAGATCCAAAAGTATTTTCTCCAAGGGAGGAGTGAGAAGAGAGAGGAAGTGGTAAGTGAGGTCAACAACCCTAAGAGTATCCTAGCACTAGAAGGAAGATCAACACAGGTTAGAAGGGAAAGGACGGTCTAGGAAGCCTGAAGTTTCCTCTCTTTGTCTATTCTTTCCCATGCAGACACATCAGCCTTCAGTGCAAACTGAGTTGCACCCTAACACTTCCAACATCCTCAACATCCATTTAAGTCAGCAGATTGTGCATCCATTGATAGTCTTAGTGGGTATTGAATTTAATTGTATGAGCATTTATTGGACCCTGGACTACAACTCCCATCTAATCAGAGTTTTAGTACAAAACATCTGGAAGGCACCAGGTTAGGGAAAGCTGATTTAGTTTCTCTGAAGGTCTATTTCTGAAATTGTGAGGCTGATCACTACTGTGGCTAAACGCTATCTGTAAGATGATGGTGATTTAAATTTATATCCTGCCCTTCCACCCAGTATGAACCCAGGGCGGCAAACAAAAATGCTAAAAGCACTTAACATAATAAAAACAAGACTTTAAAACATATTAAAACAAAACATCTTAAAATCATATTTACAAAACAACTTAAAAAACATCTGAAAAAGCAATTACAGCACAGAGACACAGACTGGGATAAGGCCTCTACTTCAAAGGCTTGTTGAAAGAGGAAGGTCTTCAGTAGGCACCGGAAAGATAACAGATGGCTGCTGTCTAATATTTAAGGGGAGGGAGTTCAAAAGTGTCAGTGCCACAACACTAAAGGTCCGCTTCCTATGTTTTGCGGAATGGATCTCTTGACAAGATGTTATCTGAAGAAGGTCCTCACCTGCAGATCACAGTGACTGACCAGGTATATAAGGGGTAAGGCAATCTATCAGGTATCCTGGTCCCAAGCTATGTCGGGCTTTGCACACCAAAACTAGAACCGTGAACTTGGGCTAGAAGCTAACAGGCAGCCATTGCAATTCTTTCAGCTGGGGGGTAACATGTTGGCAAGACTGTGCCCCAGTGAGCAGTTGCGTCACTGCATTTTGCACCAGCTGCAGCTTTTGGACCAATATCAGGGGCAGCCCCACTCATTACAGTAATCCAGCTTGGAGGTTATCAGCGCATGGACAACTGGTCAGGCTATCCCAGTCCAGAAATGCCGCAGCTTTCTTACTAGCTGAAGCTGGTAAAAGGTATTCCTCAGACTTTGGATGGGGTTGTACTCCCTCTGAAAGAGCAGTTTTTATGGCAGCCTTTCCCAACCAGTGTGCCTCCAGATGTTGTTGGACCACAATTCCCATCTTTCCTGACCATTGGCAATGCTGGCTGAGGCTGATGGGAGTTGTGGTCCAACAACATCTGGAGGCACACTGGTTGGGAAAGGCTGTTTTATGGGGTTGTACTCCCTAGGAAAGAGCAGTCACAGACCCTCAGACTACACACCTGCTCTTTCAGAAGAAGTACGACACCATCCAAAGTCTGAGGAATTGACCAATTATCCTAACTCAGGAACCATCAACCCACAGCGCCTCTGTTTTGCTAGGATTCAGACTCAGTTTATTGGCCCTCATCCAGCCCATCATTGAATCCAGGCACCGGTCTGGGGCTTGCATGGCCTCTCCTGTTTCAGATGTAACAGAGAAATAGAGCTGGGTACCATCAGTGTACTGCTGACACCTCTCCCCAAATCTCCTGAAGATCACTCCCAAGGGCTTCATATAGTTATTAAACAGCATTGGGGACAAGATGATATCCAGCAGCACCTCACAACACAACTGCTGGGGGGCGAAAGACAATCACTCAATGCTATTCTCTGAAAACAACCTTGGAGATAGGATCAGAACCACTGTAAAACAGTGCCTCCAATACCCAGCTCACCAAGTCTGCTCAGAAGAATGCCATAGTCAATGGTATCAAAAGCCGCTAAGAGATCAAGTAAAAATAACAGGGTCACGCTCTCCCTCTCTTCCCGATAAAGGTCATCCATCAGGGCAACCAAGGCCGATTCAGTCCCATAACCAGGCCTGAACCCAGACTAGAATAGGTCAGGATGGTCTGTTTCATCCAAGAGTACTTGCTATTGCTGCACCACAACCCTCTCAATCACCTTCCCTAAGAAGGAGGTATTTGCAACCGGTCGGTAATTGTCACAAACCAATGGGTCCAGGGTGGGCTTCTTCAGGAGCGGTTGGATCACTGCCTCTTTCAGGATGGCTGGAACCACTCCCTCCCGCAATTATGCATTGACCATACCCTGGATCCACTCGGTCAACCCCCCTCGGCAAGCTTTAATAAGCCAAGAAGGGCAAGGGTCGAGAGGGCACAATGCTGGCAGCATCGTCTCAGCACCTCATCTACGTCATGAGGCCGCATCAACTGAAACTGATCCCAAGAAGTTGCGGCAGACAGTGCACTGGACACCTCACTGGGGACTACACTAGATGTGTATGTGGCATCAAGATTGCTACAAAGGCAAGCAACTTTACCCTCAAAGTGCCTTGTAAACAATTCACAGTGGTCTTCTGGAGGGTCTAAAATTCCATTTCCTGGAGCTGATGTTAACCCATGACAATACAAAAAAGCTCCACTGGACAGTTACTTGTGCTGGAGGCAGAGAAATGGGCCTTTTTGCCGCCCTCACTGCCACACAGTAGGCGCTGTTATGATGTTTTAGTTGTGCCTGATCAGCCTCACAGCATGTCTTTTGTCACTTGCACTCTAGCCGTTGCCAGTTATGCAAACTTTTTTTCCCTCTTCCAAATGCTCATTGGGGTAGAGTGAGAATTTCTCCTCTGTGATTGCCTTCTTCAAATAGCGGTGGGGAGAAGCAACATTTAGTTGTGAATTGAAAGCATGGCATGATTTACATACATACCCATCTGTGGAAGACTTTTCTTTTCAAGATACTGAGTTGTATTCAGTGTAGCACTAAGGCAACCATTCCTTTGCGCAATGGAACAATCTCCCCCTCTCTTCCCCCCCCATGCACCTCCTAAATCTGTTATGGAGGATTACTCATCCCTCCAGAGCAGGTTTGAGGATGGCATGGGGTACGCATGGGGGGAAAGGAGGAGGAAAAACCCTGTTGTGCTAAGCACTAACTAATGCAGAAAGTTAATTGAATACCACCCATTGTACTGTACATGCAATGTTCTGCTTCCATATCTCAGATGCTATTTAAGCATTGTGTTATTCAACAACACCTGGACCTAAGACTCCAGTCTACGGGCTATTATGAAACTCACATTTCTGATCTGGGGTAGTCAAACAGAGATATTCATATTAACTTAAAAGAAGGATTAAAGATACAATTGACTCCTGGTGAATAACTGTAGTTAGCACTGGCCTGCAAAAGTAATAACTGCTTGTAGTCTGGTGCAAAAGAATTTGCTGGTTAGTTCAATAAATATGTCATATTCACCTTTACCTTCCACACTCTTATTAATCCCGTCTTGCATCAGTTCCCAAGTTTCTCTGTCCTTATCTACCCTTCCTTTCAGTTTCTGTTTCTCAGTCTGCTTTGGCTATGTCTGTCTCTTAATTTCTCTATCTCCAAGAGTCTCTTACTAGTCCTCAGTCTGCCCTACAACGGCATTACTGTCCTTGAATCCTGCTGTTTGGATTTATTTTTATTTTATTGTTTATATACACCTCTCAGATTTTTTTTAAAGCGGTTTATAAAATTTCTTAAACAGAATAAATAACCCAGCTGAATTCCCTTCCCTCCCAGTACAGGAAACTTTTCAACACCTTTGTTTCCTGAGAAGTTGAAATGCTTGTGAATTTTCTATGATGTCACACCTCTTCACCCATTGTCAGAATCCTAATTGTCAGCAGCACAGTGATTAAACTAGATTAAACTGCTAGATTAAACCAAAGGCCCATCTAGTCCAGCATCCCTGAGAAACTCACAAGCAAGATATGAGCATTCCCCATGCAATAGGATAATAGAATCATAGAATCATAGAATAGTAGAGTTGGAAGGGGCCTATAAGGAATCAATGCAGGAATCCAAATCAAAGCATTCCCGACAGATGGCTGTCAAGCTGTCTCTTGAATGCCTCCAATGGTCAGAGCATTTATAAAGCTAAACCATACAGTGGATGATGTGTAAGGATGGGTAAGAATTTCAATTCAGTTCACATTTCAAGCCATATTTATCAAGCTCACACTTTCCAAAACAATATGAAAACCGAAACACAGCAATCCTTCAAAATTTGCACTTGTTCAAATTTTGCAATGTAGTTCGCGAATCAAAGTTTTTAAAAATGTATATATGCGGGGAAAGTGTGTATTAAAATGAATATATGAATATGAAAATAACATACAAAGGTGCACTATATGGCGAGAAATGGCTGGCAAAAATGTGTACATTGGTCAACACATCCTGCAAAAATGTATTTATTAGGTGAGATTTGCACTAAAATGCTGGAGAATTTTCATGAGGATTTTTAAAAAAAATCCTGCAGAAATGTGGAGAACTCAATTTGAGAGATGCTTCCATCCCTAGTGTTGTGCAATTGTTCCAATATTTCTTATTTATGGAGAAAGGGAAAGAGGCCTGGCCTTGTTTTATATTCTAGACATGCAGCTTGATATTATCAAAACTTGAACAGCCTTACTCTTAAGATTGTATTCTATATCTGATTGCCACACCTGTCTACAATGCAATATAAAATAATAAACTTGTCAGAAAATGGGATGCTTGCATTGCTGAACTGTATAATTTTAACCTCAGGCCTATAATGGAATTTTACACTGATAGGGGGGAAAAAACAGTAGGAACCATTTTATTACAAATTGCCTTTCATGGAGGACATAACACAAGAAATGGCTAGGGTAGAAATGAAATCACACTGCAGATTTTAGATGTTACTCAGAAAGCACATTTTGGATTGTTAAATCTTGTGAAAGATACCTTGGAAATCTCAGACTCTTCTTCTAACAAAACACCTGTATATCAGGGCTGGGGGTCTGGTGGCTTTCCTATTATCTTGGACCATTGGCCATGTTGCCTGGGTATGTTGAGAGTTGGAGTCAGTAGTAGAAGGAGGTGAGTGGGAGGGAGGCAGGTTGCTGAGAGAGGAAGTGTGGGGAGAGGTACAGAGCTGAACATCAGCCCCCCCTCCCTTGCAGAAGCAGCTGCCTCCAAGAGGTTGTTGTCTTTGGGGGATAGTAACATCAGGACTAGGCCCCACTGAGGTTGCAGTCCGTCTGCCTGGGTGGCTGCAGCTGCCCAGGGCACTCCTTCAAACCAGCAGACCTTGAAGTCCTGATGTAGAAGGGGAGGATATAAGCCAAGCCGGTTGGGGACAGTACAGTTGTCACCAAAGGGTGTTGCTTCTTTGGGGTGTGATGAGGGTGAGGGCTCACTGCCTTTTAATTAATTTTACCAGGCAAGGTTTTATGTGTGGTGTTGATTGTTTTCCTCTGGGCCACTTCCAGGGGGAGAACCTGGAGGTGATCTGGAGTGGTGTGTGTTGATGGAAAGTGGTTTCATGCCCTTGGAGTGAGAGTCCAATCCAGCATGAAACTGTGCCCTTCCTGGGTGAGAGTCGAAGGGGAGTGTTTTTTATCCCAGGTGAGAGCTGGGGTGTGAGTCACGTCTGATAGTTTTCGTTACTTAACTGTTTACTAGTTTGATGTTCCCTGCCACCAATTTCTGTTGCATATCTTTGTTTACTAGTGGTGGGTCAGGGAAGTAAGTACGTGTCTTGACTAGGAATAGGGAAGGGTTGGAAGTGGGATTGCCATCTTTGTATTGGTAGGTGGGGGGAGATATGGTGGTGGGCGGACGTATAGAGGGGGGAAGGGGAGGACCAGTCACATCAAAGCCCTTGCCCCCTCTGCTTCGCCTGCTGGGTCTCAGAATTTGGGAACACCAGTCATCCAATCCCCTGGCCTTGTGGTGGTGTTGATAAATGCCAGGTCTGCACAAAGCAAAACAACTATCAATCACGATTTGATTGTGGATGAGGGGGCAGACTTGGCATGTACAACTGAGACCTGGGCAGATGAACTTAGTGGCCCAGTGCTAGCCCAGCTGTGCCCACCTGGGTACTTGGTGCAGCACCATTCTAGGTCAGAGGGATGGGGAGGGGCAATCATTCATAAAAATTCCATCTCCCTTACCAGGAGACCAATCTGTACTGTGTCTGGGCTTGAAGGACTGTTTGTGGTGTTGGGCCAGAGAGACAGGTCAGGGATGTTGTTAGAGTACCTTCCACTCCTTTGCCTACAACCTCCCTAACTGAGCTGGTGGAGGTAATCTCGAATGTGGTGTTGGAGAACCCTTTCACTGTGGTGTTAGGGAGTTTCAATATCTTAGGCTGCCTCAAATGGGTCAGTGTGGGACTTCATGGCCTCCCTGACAACCATGGGGCTGTCCCAATATATCAATGGCTCAACACTTTTGGCCGGACATACCCTTGATCTGGTCTTTGCTACATAGTGGATTGGTAATACTCTGTTGATTGGAGGACTTACTGTGAGTCCGCTGTCATGGATGGACCATTTCCTGGCAAGTTTTGGGTTAAATGTAGCTACTCCATTCTACAAGGGTGGGGGACCCTCGAGATGGTCCACCCTCGGAGACTTATGGAATCTGATGGATTGCTGAATGCTCTGGGGGATTTTCCGGCTGTGGAATGGTGAGATGCTTACAACCATAGATACAATCGCTCCTGAGTGCCCCTGCTGTTGCTGTGGAGCATATAAATCACCTTGGTATTCCAGTGATTTGCATGCAATAAAACAGGAGGGTCGGTGGTTGGAGCGCAGGTGGCACAAATCTCAGTCCGAACCTGACCGAACACGGGTAAGGCTGCTCTATCGTGCCTACCGCATGGCAGTGGTGGCAGCGAAGAAAGTCTTCTTCTCATCTGCCATTGCGTCCGCAAGAAGGTGGCTGGCAGAGCTTTTCTGAGTGGTGAATGGGCTGTTCTCATCTGGCCAAGAGAGCGTTGCTCTGACACCCTCAGAGACCTGCTCTAACAACTTTGCAAGGCACTTTAAGGACAAAACCGATCAGATTTGGACAGAGGTGGATGCCACAGTTAGAGCAAGTCAAATGGAGGCATCCAGAGCACTGTCTGTTCCACCTGCGTTGGATCAGGTGTATTGGATTATTGTGGCCTGAGGATGTGGACAAGCTGCCTGAAGAAGTGAGGTCCACCATCTGCCCCCTTGACCCTTGCACATCCTGGCTGCTGAGAACTAGCCGTAGGGGACTGATTGGGTGGGTCCAGGGAGTGATTAATACTTCTCTGGAGGAGGAGGAAGTATCATCTGCCTTGAAGGAGGCAGTGGTGCATCCCCTCCTTAAGAAGACCTCCCTGGACCTATGGCCCAATGGCAAATATCCCTTTTTTGGGCAAGGTGCTTGAGAAGGTGATGGCGGTCCAGCTGCAAGCATGCTTGGAGGAAACTAATTACTTGGATCCATTCTAGTCTAGCTTCAGCCCTGGCCATGGTACTGAAACTGCCTTGGTTGCTCTGGTTGATAACATTTGTTGGGACAGAAATAGGGGGAATGTGACCGTGCTCATTGTCCTTGATCTCTCAGCTGCTTTTGATACTGTTGACCACAGTATCCTTCTGGAACATCTTGAGGAGGTGGGGGTTGGGGGCATTATGCTTCAGTGGTTCCGCTTATACCTCCAGAGCTGCTTCCAAAAAGTAATAATGGGAGGCTACTGTTCCACCATGGAGTTATCCTGTGGTGTTACACAGGGTTCCATCTTGTTCCCCATGCTATTTAACATCTATATGAAGCCCCTGGGAGCTGTCATCAGGAGATTTGGAATGAGGTGCCATCAATATGCAGATGACACCTATCTCTATCTCTCTATTCCATCTGAATCAGGAGAGGCGGTGCTTGGAGACAGTTATGGACTGGATGTGAACCAATAAATTGAGGCTGAATCCTGGAAAGATAGAGGTGTTATGTGGCCAGAGTTCTCATGTCCAGGAGGAGGGAAGATGGCTTGTTCTGGATGGGGTTGCTCTTTCCTTGAAGGAGCAGGTCTACAGCTTGGGAATACTCCTTAATCCAACACTGTCACTGGAGGTTCAGGTGGCCTCAGTGGCCAGGAGTGTCTTTGTCCAGCTTTGGCTGGTTTGCTGGCTTCGGCCTCTTTTGGACAGAGAAGACTTGGCCACAGTGCTCCATGCTCTGGTAACTTCCAGACTGGATTATTGTACTGCACTCTACGTGGGGCTCCCCTTGAAGACAACTTGGAAACTTCAACTGGTCCAAAATGCAGCAGCCAGATTACTGGCTGTGGTTCCCTTTAAAACTCATGTAACTCGTTTTGAAACAGCTGCATTGGTTGCCAGTTTCTTTCCAGGCCAAGTTCAATGTGCTCACATTAGTATTTAAAGCCCTAAACAACTTAGGTCCCAAATATCTGAAAGACCACCTCCTTCCCTAGAGACCATCTTGGGTGTTGAGATCAGCAACGGTGGCCCTTTTGGTAGTTCTGCCACCCTCAGAAGTTTGGTGTAGTGGTGGCCCCTAAGCAGTGGAACTCTCTCCCCACTGAGGTGTGTCTGGCAATTTCATTGTACAACTTTTGGCAAATGCTGAAGATGCACCTTTTTATCCTGGCCTTTGACACCTGAGATGTATATTTTTAGGACCCACCCTATTTTCTGTGATGTTGTTTAGGTTGTTTTTACCTGTTTTAAACTATGTGTTTTAAAACTGTTGTAACCCACCCTGGGCGAAGGGTGGGGGGTAGTAGTAGTAATGCAACATCTGGAGGGCCTCAGGTTGCCTGTCACTCTTGTACATCATTCACTCACTAAGTATTGTGTTGCTTCAGCTAACTAAGAAATGTTTCAAGTTCCAGTAGAACAGCTGAATTAAAAAGCAAATTAAATGGATTTTCTTTTATAAATACCCATCTGAAGTAAAATTTCCTATCTATTGTTCTCCTCCGCAGACAGACATAGGATGAAAAAATCCTGCTTTCTTTATTAGCTTCCCTTTTCTTTTTGTATTCTATTTAAACTTCTTCAATTGCTATTAAATGACTTCATTCTGTTCCTTCCACACATCTCTAGGCTCTTCTCTCTGCATGTGCCCTTCACAATTTCATCACTACTTTGGTACATTGACACTCAAAAAATACCTGTCATTCTCTGACTACATCTGTTCTCCCTTGCTGCTATCTGCCATTGCAATTCTTTATCTCAAGGCATCTATCTGGCTTCTTCCATTAGTGTATTTGCTAGAAACCCGTCTCTTAGCTCTGGCATGTCACTAATCTCCCTCTTTCCATTCCACTCTTCTTCCCTTGTGTGTATATCTAAACTAAATTGTAAGCCAGAGGGCAAGGCCTTTGTCTTTTTTTAGTGTGATGTGTGATGTGCAGTGTCAATTCCCTAGAAATAAATATAACAAACAAATTAAAAGTGCTCATTAGACATATCTGATATATTCATATTGGTTGGTTTGACTATAAATAATTTGTGTATTTTATTTCTAACTCACCTCATTCTGTGCCTAATGTAACTTGCAGTCCATGTTCTACCTCCATCACTGGAGGCAGTATGTCTCTGACTAGCAGTTGCTGGAAAACACAAGAGAGGAGAGCGCTCAGCTCCAGCTTGTGGGCTTCCCATGGGCATCTGGTTGGCCACTGTGAGAACAGCAGAGATTTGGCAGGGGCCCTCGCTTTTGACTTTCGGGCATCTCTTGAAGATTTTTTTTATGCCAACAGGCCTATGCAGTTACTTAAAATGTCTCTTGAGTAGATTTTAATGATTTAATGATTGTTTTGTGTTGCTTTTAAATGTTTTTATGTTGCTGTACACTGCTCTGATGTTTTGCAAGAGGGCTGTATATTCATACTTTGATAAATAAATAAACATTTTTCTTTTTAGCTTTTTTTCCTTTGAACAAACTGGCTTTTTTGGATTTGAAATTTAGATATAAAAATAACTACATTCTGTTCTACTGTCACAATGCTTATGAGAGTGTGCACATGGTGAAAGAAAACTCTCCGTTATTTTACAGATCTTTAAGCTATGGTGCCATTGGAGTAATTGTTGGGCATGAGTTTACCCATGGGTTTGATAATAATGGTGAGTAATTGACTGGATGGTTTATCCTTATGGTTTCTAGCAATTGGTATTCAGAGGCATATTGCCTCTTATTCTAGGGGTACTACACAGCAAATGACTAGTAGCCATTGATAGCCCTATCTGCCATTAATTTGACTAAACCTCTTTTAAAGCCATCCAAGTTGGTGGCCATCACTGCTTCTTGTGAGAGCAAATTTCATATTGTAACTATGCATGGTGAGAAGAAGTACTTTGTTTTGCCTGTCCTGAATCTTCCAACGTTCAGCTTCATTGGATGTCTCCAAGGTCTAGTGTTATATGAGAGGGAGAAAAACTTTATCCACTTTCTTCATGCCATGTATAATTTTATACACCTCTATAACATTTCCTCTTACTTGTCTTTTCTCTAAACTAAAAATCCCCAAATGTTGTAACCTTTCCTTATAGAGAAGTTGCTCCATCCCCTTGATTATTTTGGCTGCACTTTTCTGCACCTTTTCCAGCTCTATAATATACATTTTGAGATGTGGCTACCAAAACTGTACTCAATATTCCGAGTACATTTGCACTGTAAATTTGTATTAACCTATGGTCATGGACCCCTAAGGGATCCATGGATGGGCTTCAGGAGGTCCTTGAAAAAGGCACAAAAGAAATCAATATTCAGTGCTCTGAAATAAATTGTGTTTATTTATGGGGGTCCACAGCTTTCATCAGAAAAGGATCTCTGATTCCCCCACAAAAGGTTAAGAACCACTGTTATGAAGGAATTATTTTATTGGCATTTTTATTTTCAAAACCTTTTCCTAACATGGAATCCAGCTTTTTCACAGCTGCTGCACACTGTGTCAACATTTTAACTGAGCTATCCACCATGATTCCAAGGTCTTATTCCAGGCCAATCACTGCCAGCTCAGACCCCATTATATGTGAAGTTAAGATTTTTGCCCCAATGTGCAACACTTTACACTTGCTTACACTGAATCTCATTTGCCATTTTAATGACAGTTTACTCAATTTGGAGATATCCTTTTGGAGCTCCCTTGCAATACCTTTTTGTTTTTACCACCCTGAACAATTTTGTATCATCAGCAAACTTGGCAACCTCAGTGCTTTCTCCTAACTCCTGGTCATTTATCAATAAGCTAAAAAAATGCAAGGTCTAGTACTGATCCCTGGGGGGTCTCCACTTTATTGCATCCCTCCATTGAGAGAACCACTATTTTCATTTTTATTCCTACCCTCTGCTTCCTATTTATTAACCAGTTAGTGATCTGTAAGAGGATATTTCCTCTTATTGCATGACTGCTAAGCTTAGTCGTGTCTTTGGTAAGAGAATTTATTGAAAGCTTTTTGAAAGTCTAAGTGCAAATCCTAGTTTGCACACCATGCTATGCAAAACCATGGTTTAGTACAAATATGTGAGTGGGTGGATTTTGGGAGCAGAGCATGGCTACTTCACTCCTCCCTGTTCATTCTGCTGATGTGCTAAGTTAAACAATGGCTTGACTTAGCTTGTTGTCCAAACCCTGGCTCATGGCTTAGGGCTGTCTACACTAACCATGAGCTGTAACCAAGGTTTGTCCTACGATTACAGCTCATGGTTTGTTTGGAACAGCTAAACCATGACCCTGGGTTTGAGCTTATATTAAGTGGTGCCCAGGACTTGGTGCAAGATGTAAGTCTTGTTGAACCAAACGGGAACAGTGACCACAAGTGCTATCAAAATTAAACATATACGTAAGTGGACAATTGTCAAGAAAGTCCAACACAGTCCTCATGTAAGAGAGAGGGAGGAAAGGTGGAGGCAGAAGAACAGGATGTGGAGCAAGTAGCAGCTCCCTGCAGCTCCTGTCACTTCAGAGACAGACCAGAGCTGTGTTTGTGTGAAGGGGCCACACCCATTCTTAGTTGGTGTGCTCTTGGTCCAGTTAAAGGAGGCTCATAGCCACCAACTGCAGACTGTGTGTGGGAAGTGTGAGAGAAGTAGCCAAATAGGTATGGACAAAAATGTTGATTTTGGTTTCTCTCACTGTGTCATATTTCCACATTAGTTTATATATTTTTTTAAAGTTCTCAATTTAGTGTGCATTTCTACTAATATTCACATTTTAATGCAATTTTGCATACACATTCCTGCAATTTCCCTTATTTTCACTGTTCTGTGCATTTTTATTCACACCATCTCCTAACATGTATTTATGTGCATAGTTTTTGATTGGAGAACTGCATTGCAAAACTTGGAAAAGTGTGAATTTGGAAGGAAAGCTGCATTTCAGTTTGTGTATTGTTTTAGGAAGTGCAGGGTAGGTAGGGTTGCATTAAAATGTGAACTGGATGAAATTGCTCTCTTGTTCTTAAAACCAACTCTGTGGATATTCAGGGGGTGCTATGCACCTTACCTGGGGAGAGGACACCATTTGCTACTTCCCCAGATGTTGGTGCTGTGCCACAAAATGATAGAACCCACTTTCTCACTATAGTTTTCAAGGAGCACAGAGGCAGTAAGAAGCAGTGATGTGGTGAATTAAGAATGAGTGTGTCCAAATACAGATTTGGAAATCCACCACACCCAGTTACAAACTGTTGCCCCCCAGCTATCCCTGCCAATCCTAAACAACCTTCCCTTGCTTGCAAGGGATGAAGGAATGACCACTGGTGGAGCTTTCCTTGGAAAGGATAGAGTATGAACTGGTAGGGAAAGCTGAAGGCAATCTCCCTTGCTCTTTTTTTTTCTTTTAAGCTTACTTGGAAAAGACTTGGAAAGACCTGAGATATTTCTGAGGATTCTCTGAGAAAGCCTAAGAAAAACGTAAATGCTTTCCAGTGCAAGTTGGGAGGAGTACCCTACAACGCTTCCCTTGATGGAGTATGTGTTATGTAACTCATAGTGATAGTACATTCTTTGAGGTCCCAAAAAGGCCAAGAAATGGGTGTGTGTTACTTGGGTCTAGCAAAATAAGTGAATATGGGTGTGCTGGTTTAGGAAATGTGTCTGTTTTTGTTTCGTCATTCCTCATGTTCACATTAATTATTACACAATTTTGTTTCTTAAAAACAAAACATAGGCCGTAAATATGACAAGAAGGGAAATTTGGGTCCCTGGTGGTCTTTGGAATCTGAAGAGAAATTTAAAGAGAAAACAAAATGTATGGTCAATCAGTACAACAGCTATTACTGGAAGAAAGCGAGCTTGAATGTAAGTGCAAGAACAGTGGTAGCTGAACTTCTGTACAGAACTTGTATTATATTTTACAACATTGGTTGTGGTTGTGGGGGTAAAGCTGTGGAGTGGCATTTAATTCATAATATAATAAGAATAAGAATTATGATGATGGTACCACTGCCATAGTGGCTTCAAAGCAGTCTACAAATATAAACTAAGCAAATTCACGATATTCTTTCATTCCACCAGGTAAAAGGAAAGAGAACATTGGCAGAAAACATTGCAGACAATGGAGGTTTGCGACAGGCTTTCAAGGTAGGCAGCTCTTTTTGCTTCTAAACTTGCTCACCCCCCCAAAGAAAATTCCCCCAAATTGAAGCACATTGTTGAGGTAACAAGAGCTGATGAAATTTGTACCTTCTTAAATGTGCTCATTGTGCTTCTCATCAGGCCTATAGGAAGTGGATCAAAGAAAAGAGACAAGGAGAGGAAGAGGCCTTATTACCAGGCATTGACTTCACCCACAATCAGCTCTTCTTTCTGAGTTATGCTCATGTGAGTAGTACAAGATGGCCTTTCAGAATGGATGTGCATACATATTTAGCTGCTTGCTTAGTAGTGAACAGACAATTCCGCTTGATTACAAAAAGAACTCTGTTAATTCACAGCTTTTCTTGGAGCATAGATTGGGCGGGGGGAGGTAGCTTTCATCTTGTTCCCTTCTCTTTCTGTCAGTTCCCACTTTCTTATACTCTTTGTCCTGTATATGCACAAACTATACTCACTCAGAGATTGAGATTGATTGAATCTGCACATCATAGTAAACCATAGTAAATGGGCTACCATGAGCATGCAGAGGGTTCCCACTTCGCTCCTACGTTAGTGTGAGTGGGAGCAATACAACACAATCCTTGCCTTAGAGTTATGTCAAAATGTAGGATTGCAGTTTGCTTTAGTCAAAACAAACATGATGTGAAGCCATCACAGTTTGTTCTTGACCTCCCAACTGTGGTTTGTTGAAGGGAAACAAACTATAATCTCTGGTTTGAACATAGCATTCAGCCAGGGATGGTGATTTACTTTTGCTTGCACTGGGGAAGACCCAGTCTCTACATGGTAAACTATGGTTTACTATGATGTGCAAACATGGCCAACTAAAAAAAACACCATGAAACTAACCAAACTCATGGGAAAAGGAAGAGAATGACAGGGATCTTCCTAGGTCATATGTCTTGGAAGGATGATCCACACAGAAAGGTGTGTCAGATTAGTTTTGTGTAATGCTTTCTGGCTAGGAGTATGGTTAAACCATTCTTGTCTGGCCTACTTCCTACTGAACAGAAATGCAGAAACAATTCACCCAGTGGAACAGAGCCACGTGTATAGTCACTTACTTCAAGAGAGCAGCAGCAAGGTCAAAGCTACATAGATGCATCAGTAGAGCTAAATTGGTGCTCTCACCACTGCGTTTGTGCAGCCCTGACCTCACCACTGCCATGCCTTTCACCCTCACCCTCCCAGTAAGTGGCAGTGATGCTGCTGCCAGGAAGCAAACTGCTTCTGCAGAAAAGAACTTCATAGGAAATTCAGCCTCTGGCTACTTGTGCATGTGTGTGTGTGCACTGTACAAGGTTGCTTTCGAATTCAGATATATTTCAGTTGGCTATTCATAGCTGCCTAGTTCTGCAACACCAGTCATAAATTTGATTTACATGCTCTTTAGTTTTAAGTTTTTAGACTGTCTCTTATCTTTTTTTAAAAAATGTTGACTTTGTGGTTTTTATGTTGTATTTATGGTGTGTGAATAGTTTTATTCACATTGTATGTGAAGTAATGTGAGTTTTCCTGAAAAGTTTGAATTGGAAAATTTGTATGCAAATTTGCACCAGAAAAAAATCAGATTAAATTGTTAATTTTTCTGTTGTGCTAGAGTGATCTGATTTACTTGTGTTTAGTAAACAAAACTACAAACTTTGAAACTGCCAAGCTTGCCTACCATTTGATTTACAGTTGGCATCTATTTATTGCTACTATTGAACTTACGAAACAGATGCTCTGTGGAATAATAAAGTGCTGGGGAAAAATTCTGGGAGTTTTTTCAGCTGACATCCCTGTTTTTGTATATTACCCTGGAATCTTTGGATGAAAGGTGGTTAAGTAATATTTAAAATAAATAAGTAGACTGCATTTAGGATGACACAGGTTAATTCATAGGCTTATTTATTTATCTGTCTATCTATCTGTCTTAGGTGAGATGTAATGCCTTTAGACCAGAAAGTGCGAGAGAGCAAATCTACACTGGAGTTCACAGCCCTCCTCAGTTCAGGTATTTTTCAGTCTCTCCCAGTCTCTCTCTCCCCATCTGCTCCATTATAGTAACACAGTACATTTGAGAATTTAGAACAATAACAATAATTTTCTCATTTTGGAGATGAGGTGACCAGAACTGTGCCCAATATTCTTGATGAGGGCACATCACTAACTGGTATAATGGCATTATAATCCTCTCTGTGTTATATTTAATCCTAGGTTTTTATGCATCCTGATATCCAGCTTGTTCATTGCCTAAGGCAGCATATTAAAAATGGCATCTCAACAGTAGTGCCCCTACTACTACTATAATTTTCTCAATAATTTTGAGAATGAAAACAATGGATCCTAAGGTGCTCCTCCATTCATGTAAGGGAGAGTACAATTTCTTTCAACATTCTCTCTATCTGCAGCCTTCCCCTTCATATTCCACACCATTCCCAACCCGTAGCAGACTTTCAGGGTGGGAGAACAGTGGGTCGCAGAGCAAAGGGGGAGGCAGAAATAACCTCATCCATGAACATGAACTCTGTTCTGTTCACAGAAGAAAAGTTCAGCTCCAAGACAGTATTTTTTTTCTTCACTGATCTGGCACTTACCTATTTGGATGTGAACAATTAGCATTTGTTCTAGTACTGTGCGCATACCATTGTCCCAACTAGTATTTTACATCCAACGTTTGTTACACTAGGGATCAGATTTGCACGCCGCTGATCCACTCTGCCCTGCTCACCCCCAGTATCATGGAGAAGGAAAAGACAGGAGAGAAGGAAGCCTCTCCGGGTGGAAGGATAGAGTAGCACCTGTGGCAAAAGCCTCCCCAAGCAGGGCCAGACCGCAGAGGAGGAAGAGGAGGTGCCACACTACAGAGCAAGCAACAGGCTGTAGGCTAGGGTGGGTGAAAAATCCACTTAATTCTGACCACAGGGGGCTGGAATTAAGCAGATATTTGCCCACTGCAGTCTGCAGTGTGGCACCTCCTCTTCCTGGCTGTTATACCACTCTGTTAAAGACTGACTGTTAAACTACTCTGGGAATTGTAGCTGTGTGAGGGGAATAGGAGTTTCCTAACAACTCTCAGTACCTTTAGCAAATGATAGTTCCCAGAATTCTTTAGTCATAGCTGTTTAAAGTGGTATGATGCTGCTTTACATGTATAATGCAGATGGGTCCTGGGTCTCTGGTTCGGGAGGAGGATAATGGCTGGAGGAGGGGCTCAGGAAGAATGGTCAAGGATACCTCTGCCTCAGGCAACCACCTCATTCTGCTTAATGGTACGGCTAGCCCTGCTTACCTTTAGAAATGCTAGTTCATCATGTGACTGCACCGTTTCTTTCAACTGAAAAGTGATAAGAATTCCTTTTTGTTTTTTTAAATCCACACTTAAGGTCTACATTCCTAATCTACTAGGGACAAAAAAGAAAGATTAAAATGGTTAAAATGGGGATACAGGACCTTTTGGGATTAGAAAATACAATTTCAGGCTATATATTATTGCTCCAAAGGAAGATTTTGGCACTGAAGCAACACAATTCAATTATGGCACAAGATTATTTATTTTTGAAAGGTACTGGACCAAACATGGTAAATGTGGAGCTCTACAGGGAAAAAAATGCAGTGTAAACTAATATAAAATTAGGGGCACTACTGTTGAGATGCCATTTTTAATATGCTGCCTTAGGCAATGAACAAGCTGGATATCAGGATGCATAAAAACCTAGGATTAAATATAACACAGAGAGGATTATAATGCCATTATACCAGTTAGTGATGTGCCCTCATCAAGAATATTGGGCACAGTTCTGGTCACCTCATCTCCAAAATGAGATTGCTGATCTGAAGACAGTTCAGACAATGGGTAACAAGTATAATTAAATGCATATCTAAAATGTGGTGCAAAAGGTGATTAGCAAGATTAGTACTGTTTACTGTAGGAAGCAGATTAATAAAAGGGATACACACACAAACATGTATACACACATATTTGGATACTACTGGGAAGACACTCTAGTGCCACTTCTCTGGACTGCATCACCAAGGTGTTAGGGCTGATGACTGCAGTTGCTGGGGCTTCCTTTATGAAAATATAACATTACATAAACTTTCTCTATGAATATAGAATGGATAAAAGTGTTTGAAGTTAAACACTAGAGATAGGATTTGTGCTTTTTAAATTGTTTTTATTACATGCTGACAGTGTATCTGTGTTGAGGTTCCTGCTTCTCGCTAGAAGTTTAAATTGGAACAGTCCTTTGCAAAGTTGTTTGCATTTCTAATGAAACAATCAATGTTGCTTTATATTTCAGCTAGTGGAATATGTTTTTTTATTGGGTATTATATGACCTGCTGCTCTTGAGGTGTGTGTGTATGTGAGACGGATCAATGCAGCTGCCTGTGTAGTTGGACTCTCCTTGGGGACTGTGGTGATGAGCTCTTGCATTTCAAAATTGATTACTACAACACTGCCAGGAGTGGCCAGCATGGTACCACAGAGCTACCCTCCTGACTGGCATCACTGCAGCTTGCCTGGACCAGAGCTTGGAAAAGTTACTTTTTTGAACTACAACGCCCATCAGCCCCAGCCAGCATGGCCACTGGATTGGGCTGATGGGAGCTGTAGTTCAAAAAAGTAACTTTTCCAAGCTCTGGCCTGGACGGTGTGAGGACAGGTCAGGAGTAAGTTTGGGACTGCATAGGTACATTGGGAGAGCCAATCTAGCACTCTTGCTGGTGTGCCTGTAAAGCCCCATTTTGGTCACCACCCTGCCTTGCCCTTTCACTGTCCCATGCCAGCAACACTGGTGTTGGGAAGGTGGCCCCACTGCACTGCTCCACCACACCAGCCACTCCTGACCACTGTTTAGCTAGTGATCCTTGTGTCAATGCTGCTGCTAACGTTTGGGACTTGTCAGTCTGTCTTTGCATTGAAAAAGGAGAGGATTGCTCAGAACGATACAAAATTCTTTGCTGCCTTGGTTTAAATAACATTTCATTAAGATAACTGCCTTGCAGATAAATCCAGTGCATCTTTATTAAAGGCACACTTATTTTGTCTGGTGCAGAGACCCAGAATGTCTCTGTTTCTGAGTTCCTTTTTGCATGGTTTAGGAACTCCATTTTTTAAAAATGACAGCGCCTGCCCACCCACCCATTCCCTCCCTCCCTTTTGCCTCCTGACTGAGACTGGTCAGTTTCACACACATTAGCAAACACAGGCTAATCAATTTCAAAGATGCAATTATATTGATGCAGTTTAAAAATAATAATCTGGTGTTGGGGGAAAACCATAAATGCTTGCAGCACTCAGGATCCAGTCACACAGACAGCAAATATGCAAATTATCAGAGAATCCTGTACCAGCTTTGATTTTCATCAAAATTCTGACCCATCCCTACTACAAAATAGCTTGATAGCATTTTTCAACAGAGCTACTATGCCAGTGCAACTGTCTAATATTTGGTGCTTTTAGCGGGATGGCAAGTAACAAACAGTGTAGTAAAATGGACTTCCACTGCTTGTCAAGTTATGGGATGCTGCTGTTGCAATGCCACGTTAAGTTCTTCAAGCTATGATAGAACACAGTGTCAAAACTGGATATCCAAGGAAACGGAGGAAACAGATAAAAATTTCCAGAAGTCCAGGCATTGAGAAGAATCTGCTTATATTTTTTCTCTGTAGAGTTATTGGTGCTATGAGTAATTTTGAGGAGTTCCAGAAAGCTTTCAACTGCCCAGAAAATACTACAATGAATCGAGGTGCAGACTCCTGTCGGCTTTGGTAGTGATTGCTCCAGAATCCTGTGCTGGAATCACTTCCTGAAATCACTCTCTCATTTCAACAGTTCCAGACTGTTAATGAGCTACTGTTGCATCAGAACAGCATCAGACAACTGTGGACCAGATTTGTTGTTTTGTATGCCTTTTTATCTGTAGGTGACCTGCATAGATCTACTATTTAATTGCTTGTTCAAGATATTACAACTGTTCAAAATATATAGTGTATAGAAAAGGACAGAACTTATCAGAGAAATATATACAGATGGTTCGTTACTTACGGATTATTTTCATAAATAATTCTACTCTATGATTTAGCAGGTTGACCTCTACGTATATTTATTCAGAAGTATGTCCCGCTCTATTCAATGGACTTTACTCACAAAGAAGTGTAGTACGATTGCAGGCTTAAGTGAACAGGATTTAAATGGATTGAACTTCTGCTTTTCAGAACACAGGCGTGGAGAAACCATCTGTGTCTGGTGGCCATGATGCTGTTTTAGTTGATGGGTACATCCAAAAACATCCACACTTTCTATCACACACACTCTCTCAACACACAGCAGCCATGTGTATATTTTCCATAACTCCCTCCTCCCAAATAAAAAATAGCTTTGGGAGTTTGAGTGAAGGGAAAGCAGGTGATGTTGGGGCTGCTTAACCCTTTTCCATTCTGTTTGCCCCTCAATATTCCACTTGCCCTCTGAGCTGTTTTTTCCCCTTGTGGTAAAAAAAGACTGCCTAGTTGGAGCTTTAGGCATGTCTGTCCATCCTTCCTTCCTTCCTTGCATGTGTACATATGTATGCTTGCTGATGCACTATTTCCACAGCCCTATAGGAATATGGAATAGTGTATTTGCAACCATACATAAGTCTAGTTCCAACCCAGTGGCAAAGACTGCTACTAAGAACAGAAGGAAGGAGGCAGTCTTTCTTGTTTTTTTGTGCTAACCTCACTCTTTTCCCTCCCACCCAAAGCTTAAGGTTGCACTTAAGCCACACACACCCCACAACTGGCTGATAATGTATCGCATACATGGAACTGGGACCAAAGCAAAGCAGACTTATCTCTTCAGCAGGGAAGTGCTGCAGTGAAAACAGAAAGCAAATCTCTGACTGTATATGCTGATCTTTCCCACATGCACATGCCCCTGCTGTGGATTCCAGCCATTGTTTGTAGACCTTGGATGTTTTACTCATTACATAACTGTGAAATGTATAATTCAGATTCAGAAAATAAAACCTCCCTGGTGCCTGGAAAGGCAGATGTCTGGTCCCATTGTGATAATTTAAGCACTCTCCTACATCTCTTTAGCTGTTTGGTTGTTCCCGCACTGGTTTGGGTGCATATAAAACCTCTGTGTGGTCTATCCTAACTGGGTTGGACACAGACATCTGCACTTAGTTTCCATTGCAATAAAAGGGATTTAAGTCAAGTCGTGAATAACTTGTCACATTTATTTCAATAGGGCCTATGTGCAAGTAACTAACTCTGCAATCCTAACTCCACTTTCCTGGCAGTAAGCCCCAATGAATTCAATAACAGGACTTCTGAGTAAACATGGTTAGGATTGCACTTTGTCTGAATCCCACCCACTGTATTTACACATAAAATAAGTGACAAACCTCCTGAAAAGGTGGGTGTTGCTTCCATGGTATGTAAACATGGCATCAGGATGGTCCATGTATACAGAAGCCTTTACGCATACTCAAAACTATTGTAGGTGCACTGTGAAAGAAGCAGCACTCCTGCTGCTAAAGGCAAATGTAAAGAGCCAGAGAGTCTTAGCTGGCTTCTAGTTTTTCTTGCAGTTTTATTTGTTGCATAACCATTTCAGGAATAAATATTACAAGAGTACAACAAATGTTTTTTTTAATGACTGCTGTATACATTTTTGCACATTTTATTTTTAAGGGAATGGAAATGACTGCTAATTAGCTGATGTAGAGGGATTTTATAAACTATATCATAGAATAAAAGCTTTCCAGAATACCTTGACTCAGTCATGTTCTCTTTGCTTTTGTTATTTTAGGGTCATTCCTCTGTGACTGATGTGTTATTCTTATTTTTTGGGGGGGGGTTGGATAGTAATTTTGAAGTGAATATATTTTATGTACTGTACTGTGGGCATGTTTTTATGGTGTAAACTGGTTTGAGTTTATTGTTGGGGGGAAAAGGTGGGGTATATGATTTTAAAATAATAAATGAATAACTTTACAACTGTTCTCAATATTGTTATTATTTGTGTGTCAGGGACGAACAGGAAGAACGTAAGACACAGATACAGAGTTATATCTAGTTGTTCATGTAGCAGCACCAGAAGCTAAGACTGGAGTCTCCAATGTGGCATTGTGGCCACTGTGGTGCCCTCAGATACCCCCTCTCAGTGCTCTCTAAGGTCCTCTGCCCCTCCCATTTAGAGTTATGGAGTGTTTTTTTGGTTGGGGGGCTCACCTGTCTGGGTGTGTGTGTGACTTTTCTGTCTGTTTTATTTGTTCTGGGGTGTGAAGGAATTGGATTTTACAGTCCTGGACTTCTTGTATATATTATGGGAATGTACATTTTTCTTGCATGTCTTGCTGCATCTTGTATGGGAATGCATGTTTTTACTTGTTTGTTCACCAGGAATTATAGGGTTAACCTTCTGAAATCATGTGGTCTGGATGCTTACATGAGCTGGCCTGGGGACACAAATATCAAGACTGGGAAAATGTCATTACCTATATGAAGAAAGTCACATCTTGATCTGGGGCATTTGTGGCTTCCTGTGACCTATTGGGGTGGGGCATGTAATTGACAAGGAGCGTCTTCATCAAGCAGTAGCCATCCTGGAGTTTTCCAGATCAGGGTGAGTCTCTGTGATAAGGTGCCTGGGAGATAGGCAGAAGTTTGCTAAGCCTGGAAGGAAGGCTTCAAAGAACAAAAGGCTGCTCATGTGCAAGAAATCCTACTGAGAGCCTGGTGAATTTAGGGACTGTTTAGACTAGGGCAAGTGGATGGCATTTTTGTCTGTTTTGTTATTTTGTGCCAAAGGGGAATATACTGATTTTCTGTTTTAAAAAAACCCTCAAATTGCATATCTTTCCTCAAGTCACATATTTTACTTTCTGGTTTAGTAAAAGATTAGATTTCCATTGTGACAATTCCTCTGAGGTTTCTTCTGTAGTTTGTGACTGGTTTATTCCATGAGTTTTCCCACTTCGTAACATTGAACTAATAATGATGGCTTTGCCATTCATTTTAATGAGAGAGTAATTAAGACAGCAGTTCAATGCACACTTGAATACGGTGGAATTTTACTTCTGTGTAAACATGTATAGGATTGCACTAAAGATGACCAATCACAACTTTTAAAAATAAGTAGCTGAATTTCACACTTTGACTTACAAATATTCATACCTTCTCTGTAGAAAACCCTTACGGTTTTCTGTATTTTTTCCCTGTCTTCTTTTTTTCTGTACCTCTAAACCTTTGCAATATTCCAAAATGCTTTTGATTTGTTGCTTACATATCCTCATAGTTCTTGTTTCTGAGCTATCAATTCTTTGCATAAGCTTCACAATATGTTAGTGCATATTCTTCTTTAAAAGATATTTCTGATTGTAGGAACTGGAGCTACAGAAGATTTCAGCGATATGCTGTGCACTGGTAAAATTTAAACTTGCTTGTACTTATTGGCTTAAAAAATATAACTTAGTAGTTGCTTAAAATGCTTTAGGAAACTTTGGTTTATCTACTGTAGTAGGCACCTGCTTCACTCATCAAACAATTTAACAATTATTTAATCAAAATATTTTTTTATTTTTAATTAAACCAGTCATATAAATTGAAGCTCTATGAATATACAATATACATTTTTATTCTGTATAGTATGTGTTTGAAAGGCCATTGAAAAAGACACACAAGTCGAAACGCGTCTGGCCATAATATACGCATCTTGCTCCATTGAGATACAGATTTAAAGCCTACAAGCAAGAGTACCAGCAGTTTATATTAAAAGCACTATAGCAGCAATGTATGTATTCATTTATGAGTATGGACTTAAGACTTAGGCACTTTTGATTCAGGAGATACTCTTCCTCTCTCTTTAAAAAAATTATTTGCACGAATTTTGTGTTTGTTATTGTATGTATTAAAAAACTTTTTTTATTTTTTTTTAAATTGTTTTGCATAAATTGGAATTGTAATGACCACATACCCTAACTTTCTGTAAGACACAGTTGCATCTGTTACGGTTGATTTTGAACTTCAGATTCTAATATATACTATAACCAACATGGATTTTTTGCATTCTGCAATGTTACATTGAAAATACACTCCATACCATTCTGATGCTTCCCATAAGCTCATTTCAGAACAAAACCTTAGAAAACATATAGTCCTGAACTCAGAAACGCTTGCTTATCAACCCTCTACATTTTCATGGTGATACACAAAATACTCAGAGAGAATATAGGATTCAAAGTGTAAAGCAGGAGAAGAAGAAATCCAGGCCCCTGTTGGACTTTTTCCTGTCAGTGGTCTCATAATTTGTTGAAATTAATTATGAATCAGCCATGTTCACAGAGCACCTGTAATCCAATTACTGACCTTGCCCCATATGCTGATCTTCATCCTCTGCAGTTTAAAAGTTAAAAAAAAACCATGGCTGATTTTTAAGTAATTTAAGTAATTTAACACTAGAGTCTATAATAGGAGCAGGCATGCTCAGTAAGAACCAACTGCCAGTGTTCTAAAAGCCAGACTAACAGCTGTTTGGCTTGCTAATCAGGGGGCCATACCTACACCAGTCATTTATTCCACTTTAAACAGCCATGGCTTTCCCCCCAAAGAATCGTGGGAAGTGTTTGTGAAGAGTGCTGAGAGTTGTTAGATTTCTATTCCCCTGACAGAGCTCCAGTGTGGTTTCAGCCCCTCTTCTGGTGATTGTTGCTCTGTGAGGTTCCCAGGGTACTTTAGAGGAAGCCATGACTGTTTAAAGTGGAATAAAGGTGGCGTGGATGTGACTAGGGACAGCTTTGGTTTAAATTCGGGTGGGAGACTATAAGTGTCTGCTATATAATACAAAGGTGGGGGGAAACCCCAAATTAATGATACTGTTAACAATGTTTTCCTTTTTGGAAGGGAAAGGTGCTTTCTCTCTGCCCAGTGCTCACCCCTCAATCCCCTCCCTTCCCTCCCCCTTCCACCTTCTTCCCTATCCCTACACTTCCTCCCTTTCTAGGTTAGATTCTCTATAGAAACAGTAGCAACACAGGAAAGAAGCAAAGTAAGACAAATACCAACAAACATATTATGGACATACTATATCTCGACTTCAGCAAAGCTTTTGACAAAGTGCCCATGATATTCTGATTAACAAGCTAGCTAAATGTGGGCTGGATGGAAAAACTATCAGGTGGATCCACAGTTAGCTCCAGAATCGTACTCAAAGAGTGCTTATCAATGGTTCCTTCTCAAACTGGGCGGAAATAACAAGTGAGGTACCACAGGGCTTGGTTCTGGGCCCAGTGTTCTTCAACATTTTTATTAACAACATGGATGAGGAGGTACAGAGCATACTTATCAAATTTGCAGATGATACAAAATTGTGGGGCACACAGGTAATACTGTGGAAGACAGAAACAAAATTCAAAGGGCCCTTGATAGGCTGGAGCATTGGGCTGAAAACAACAGAATGAAATTCAACAGGGATAAATGCAACATTCTACACTTGGGAAAAAGAAACCAAATGCACAGTTATAAGATGGGAGATACTTGGCTCAGCAATACGACGTGTGAGAAGGATCTTGGAATTGTCGTTGATCACAAGCTGAATATGAGTCAACAGTATGATGTGGCTGCAAAAAAGGCACATGCTATATTAGGCTGCATTAACAGAAGTATAGTTTCCAAATTGTGTGAAGTACTAGTTCCCCTCTATTCAACACTGGTTAGGCCTCATCTTGAATAGTGCGTCCAGTTCTGGTCTCCGCACTTCAAGAAGGATGCAGACAAACTGGAACAGGTTCAGAGGAGGGCAACAAGGATGATCAGGGGACTGGAAACAAAGCCCTATGAGGAGAGACTGAAAGAACTGGGCATGTTTAGCCTGCAGAAGACTGAGGGGAGATATGGTAGCACTCTTTTTTTAAATTATTATTATTATTATTATTGTTGTTGTTGTTGTTGTTGTTGTTGTTATTGTTGTTATTGTTATTATTGTTATTAGCCCATCTGGCTGGTTGTCCAGCCACTCTGGGTGATGTACAAAATAAAATATACAAATACATTAAACATTAAAGTACATGAAAGGTTGTCACACAGTGGAGGGCCGGGATTTCTTCTTGATCGTCCCAGGGTTCAGGTCACAGAATAATGGGCTCAAGTTGCAGGAAGCCAGGTTTCGACTGAACATCAGGAAAAACCTCCTAACTGTTAGAGCCATACGACAATGGAACCATTTACCTACAGAGGTAGTGGGCTCTCCGACACTGGAGGCATTCAAGAGACAGCTGGACAGCCATCTGTTGGAAATGCTTTGATTAGGATTCCTGCACTGAGCAGGGGGTTGGACTTGATGGCCTTATAGGCCCCTTCCAACTCTACTATTCTATGATACAAAATGTAATTCTCCATCTTTGGAGAGGTAGTCCTGATTGCAGTGTTGCCACCACACACCATATGCTCAAAGACACGTTACCAAATTCTTCCAAGCTACACAGGAACTGGATTGGACTGTGAAAGACCAACCCAAATGGTGTGTGCATTTTTATAAATTTGTAGGGCAGTACAATATCTCAGAGAGGAGGTCAGGTCTCCTGCTCCCCTGGTGCATTCACTATTGTTGTTATGTGCCTTCAAGTCGATTACGACTTATGGAGACCCTATGAATCAGTGACCTCTAATAGCATCTGTCATGAACCACCTTGTTCAGATCTTGTAAGTTCAGGTCTGTGGCTTCCTTTATGGAATCAATCCATCTCTTGGTTGGTCTTCCTCTTTTTCTACTCCCTTCTGTTTTTCCCAGCATTATTGTCTTTTCTAGTGAATCATGTCTTCTCATGATGTGTCCAAAGTATGATAACCTCAGTTTCATCATTTTAGTTTCCAGTGATAGTTCTGGTTTAATTTGTTATGACACCCAATTATATGTCTTTTTTGCGGTCCATGGTATGCGCAAAGCTCTCCTCCAACACCACATTTCAAATAAGTTGGTTTTTCTCTTATCCACTTTTTTCACTGTCCAACTTTCATATACATACATAGAGATTGGGAATACCATGGTCTGAATGATCCTGACTTTCATGTTCAGTGATATATCTTTGCATTCACTATAGCTGCCCAATTTCCCTGCTTTTAAAGTTTGATAGAAATTCACTAATAGGCAAAAAACATTACAGTTTAAGAATGTACCTATAGCCAACAGATATTTCTATCAAACTTTAAAAAGCTTACCATTGACTCCAATGCTAAATTTCTTAAATTAATTAAAAATCGGCCATGCATTTTTGTTTAACTTTTAAACTGCAGAAGATGAAGGTCAGAGTATGGGGCAAGGTCAGTAATAGGATTACAGGTATTATTTTATTATTTATTATTTTGTTTCATTTCTAGACCGCCCATAGCTAGTAGCTCTCTGGGCGGTGTACAAAACTGGATTAAAATACAATAATATAATAAAATCAATAACACATAGCAGCAAGTTAACTAACAAAAAATTAAACGTAAAAACATGAAAATGCCTGGGAGTATAGCCAGGTCTTAACCTGGCGCCTAAAAGAAAGTACCGTAGGCGCCAGGCGTATCTCCTCAGGTAAGCTGTTCCAGAGTTCGGGGGCCACCACAGAAAAGGCCCTAGATCTAACAACATTCCTCCGGGCTTCCTGATGAGTTGGTACCCGGAGGAAGGCCTTAGATACTGAACGAAGTGAACGGGTAGGTTCATAGCGGGAGAGGCGTTCCACAAGGTATTGCGGTCCCACACCGTATAAGGCTTTGTAGGTCAAAACCAGCACCTTGAATCTAGCTCGGAAACAGATGGGTAGCCAGTGCAAGCGGGCCAGGACAGGTGTTATATGCGCAGACCGATAGGTCCTCGTCAACAACCTGGCTGCCGCATTTGGCACTAGCTGGAGTTTCCGAACAGTCTTCAAGGGCAGCCCTACGTAGAGCACATTACAGTAGTCCAATCTAGAAGTTACCAGAGCGTGAACAACTGAGGCGAGATCGTCACTGTCCAGATAGGGGCGTAGTTGGGCTACTAGGCGAAGATGGTAAAACGCATTCCGCGCCACTGAGGCCACTTGAGCCTCAAGCGACAAGGAAGGTCAAAAAGGACCCCCAAACTACGAACCTGTTCCTTCAAGGGGAGTGTAACCCCATCTAGAACAGGATGAACATCCACTATCTGGGCAGGTAAAGGGCTCACCAACAGTGTCTCGGTCTTGTCTGGATTGAGTTTCAGTTTATTAGCTCTCATCCAGTCCATTATCGCGATCAAGCAACGGTTCAGCACATCAACAGCCTCACCTGAAAAAGGTGAAAAGGAGAAGTAGAGCTGCGTGTCATCAGCGTACTGATGACAATGCACTCCAAAACTCCTGATGACCGCACCCAGAGGCTGCATGTAGATGTTGAAAAGCATGGGGGACAGAACCGACCCCTGAGGGACTCCACAATGGAGAGTCCAGGGTGTCGAGCAATGTTCCCCAAGCACTACCTTCTGGCGACGATCCGCCAAGTAGGAGCAGAGCCACTGCCAAGCAGTGCCCCCAACTCCCAACTCCACGAGCCTCCCCAGAAGGATACCATGGTCGATGGTATCAAACGCCGCTGAGAGATCAAGGAGAATCAACAGAGTCACACTCCCCCTGTCCCTCTCCCGACAAAGGTCATCATACAGGGCGACCAAGGCTGTTTCAGTGCCAAAACCAGACCTAAAACCGGATTGAAACGGATCCAGATAATCGGTTTCATCCAAAAGCGCCTGGAGCTGGCCGGCGACCACCCGCTCCAAGACCTTGCCCAAAAAAGGGACATTAGCCACCGGTCTATAGTTGTTCAAAACATCTGGGTCCAAAGAAGGTTTCTTTAAAAGCGGTCTTACTGCTGCCTCCTTGAGACTGCCAGGGACTAGTCCCTCTCTCAAGGAGGCGTTTATCACCTCTTTGGCCCAGCCGGTGGTCACAGCCCTGCCAGCCTTCACCAGCCAAGATGGGCAAGGGTCCAGAGCAGACGTGGTCGCCCACACCATTCCAAGCACCTTGTCCACTTCCTCGAGCTGCACCAACTGAAATTCATCCAACAATGAAGGACAAGACCGTGTTCTGGACACTTCAATGGAATCAACTGTCATAACATCAGAGTCTAAGTTCCGACGGATGCATGCAATCTTGTCCTGCAAGTGCTCCGCAAATTCGTTGCAGTGGGCTTCCGATGTTTCCTTGGTATCATGAGGGCCAGAATGTAAAAGCCCTCATACCACCCTAAAAAGCTCCGCTGGGCGGCAAAGGGATGATCTGATGGTGGCAGTAAAATAAGACTTTTTTGCCGCCCTAACCGCTTTTACATACAACTTATTGGAAGCACTTACCAAAGAATGATTACATCTGTCAGGAGTTCGCCTCCACCTGCACTCTAGCCTCCTTCTCTCTTGCTTCATCACTCTCAGCTCCGGGGTATACCACAGTGCTGTATGAGCTCTGCACTGAAGGGGGCGCGCAGGAGCGATCATGTCAATGGCCCGGGTCATCTCCATATTCCACAGATCGACCATGGCCTCGACAGGAGCGCCAGTGCTATCAGCCGGAAAAACTCCCAGAGCGTTCTGGAAAACAACAGGATCCATAAGCCTCCGGGAGCGGACCAACTTAATAGGTCCCCCACCTCTGCAGAGGGAAAGGGCTGTCGTGAGTCTAAAGCTCAGCAAGCGGTGATCTGTCCATGACAACGGAGTAGATGAAAAATACCCCACCCTCAGATCACCATCTCCATGACCGGTGGCGAAGATCAAATCAAGAGTATGTCCTGATACATGCGTCGGGCCAGAAACAATTTGAGATAGCCCCATGGTTGTCATGGCAGCCATGAAGTCCTGAGCCGCTCCAGACAAGACAGCCTCAGCATGAATGTTGATATCCCCCAGTACCACAAGTCTGGGGGAACTCAAAAATACCTCCGAGACTATCTCCGTCAGCTCAGCTAGGGAAGCCGTTGAGCAGCAAGGTGGTCGGTACACCAACAGTATTCCCAGTCTGTCTCCTTGGCCCAGCACAAGATGAAGACACTCCAAACCAGTCGCCACCTGGACAGGGTGCTTGGTGAGAGAGAAAGAACTCCTATAGACCACAGCAACCCCACCTCCCCGGCCCTCAGATCTACCACAGTGCTGCACCGAGTACCCAGGTGGGCAAAGCTGGGAAAGAGCAACCTCTCCCTGTTCACTCACCCAGGTCTCAGTAATACACGCAAGATCAGCGTCCTTCTCCACAATCAAATCGTGGATAAGGGGTTTTTTATTAAGGGCCGACCTGGCATTTAAAAGCAGCACCTGGAGATCCGAGAGCTGACTGATAGTACAACCAGCAATCCTGCGGATATGAGGAGAACCGGAACAAGGCACAGACACAACTTGTCTGGGACGAGTTCCCCTTACCTGGCACGTTCTCCTCCCAACACCATACCTCCCATTACCCGTCACTACGTTGATTGGGGCCCCCGAAAATCCCCTTGCAAAACCCAAGGTATGTTCTCCCAGGCACATCCTAAAATAAATCTAGCACAATAAAACACTTAAAAACAACACAGACACAAACAGACATACACATCCATTCAATCTCATTCACACCACAACAGACAGACAGTAAACAGACAATTTAAAATACAGCCGACAACAACAACGACAGCCAGCAATTAAAAACCCTTTTCCATAACAAGCCTTATCTACAGGGAATATAGCAACAGTACTTTGGAAAAATCCATCGCAGCGTTCTCCTGCCGCCGCCTCCGCCGCCAGCCGGGCCACGACGACAACCTGGCCTCCTCCTGCGGTGCTCTCACCACCGCCAGGCCAGGATGTCCCCAACACAGCCCCACACTCAACCGTTCCGTGCGGCGCCCTCTCGTCGTCGCCACTCCACGCCAAGCTGTCCCGGACTGCGCCCAGAGCCCAGCCAGCCTCGCCAGCGCTCTCACCACCGACGGGCCTCCACAAGGCCCCTGGGCGTCCACCCGGGCCTCCGCGCCGCTCTCGACACCCCAGCCGCCTCGCTCCTCCAGCGCCGCTCCACACGGCGTCCCAGCCGAGTCTCTCTCCGCCTCCCGCGCCGCTCCACACGATGTCCTCACGTCGTGAGCCCGGACCTTCTCCGCGATGCTCTCACCATCACAGAGTCCGGCACACCACGACGCCCCAAGCTCCGCGTGCAACGCACCGAGCTCAGCCGGCTCGTCGGCGCTCTCACCGCCGATGGCAGGCCAGTGCTCCCGCGGCCTATGACCAGCAGGCCCAGCCGCCACGACAGTATTCCAATGGCCCGTGGCGGTGGGGGGGGCGTACTTTGTGCACGGCTGATTTTTTAATTAATTTCAACAAATTATGAGAACACTGACGGAAAAAAGTCCAACAAGGGTCTGGTTTTCCCCCTCTTGGTTTACACTTTGAACTCTTGATTCTCTCTGACTCTTTTATGTATCGCCATGCCAATTTAGAGGATTGTTAAGCAAGCATTTCTGAATTCAGGACTATAAGTTTTATAAGGTTTTGTTTTGAAATGAGCTTATGGGAAGCATCAGAATAGCATGGGGGTATTTTCAATTTAACATTGCAGAATGCAAAATATCCATGCTGGTTATAGTATACAGCTACCCTCGTGGCTATATAATATCTTTTGGCTATAGGTATGTTCTTAAACTGCAAAAGTTTTTTGCCTATTAGTGAATATGTTCTATATTTTACTCTTTCTTATATTTACTGCTTTTATAACCGCAGCCCATCCTCCTGCTGGAGCCAAGGACAGCTAGCAGCAATCTTAAAACACAATGCAAATGTCATAAACCAGTAATTAAAATTATAAACAATAGCCTTTAAAACACAATGCTGTGGGCAACAAACCCTCTCTGTTAAAAAGTGCAACTAACTATAAAAAGCCTCAAGAAGTTTCAAGTTGATGCTTACATATTGGCAATGCCACCCTGAGCTCTTGGGAGGAAGGGTGGGATATAAATTTAATAAAGAAAAATAAATAAATTGTGGAGGACAATTGTCAATTTGTTGCCCCATTCGGGTCACCCCACTGGAAACACACCAACTCCGATAGCATTTTTGGCACTAGAAGCTGCTGTTCTGTGGTGCCCTCCAGCAGAAGCTTCTGCCTGCACTTGCACTCTGCTGGGTTTGCTTTGCTTCCTTCCTCAGCAGCGCTATTGGTAAGTGAGCTGGTGCAGCTGTTAGTTGGAAAGTTTGCCTCTCTCTGCTGTCTCTGATGCCACCTCTTATAACCCACTTGTATTACTGTGTTAGCAAAGCAGCGCTCAACCATGCAACAATGGTTGAGCCAGCTCAAGTTGTTTTGCAGTGTGATGTTGTGAGCTGCTTATTTGGATGAGCATGGGCCAAAACAACTGCCCCGCCCACCTGTAAGCTCTGTTGCCACATATAACACTGGCTCATAAACCTGAGAAAGGGGACAGTCAGGAGACCTGGCAGGCACAGGACAAAGATGGCAAGTGACTTATCGGCTTGTATTTATTTATTTTATTTTATTTATTACATTTATATACCGCCCCATAGCCAAAGCTCTCTGGGCGGTTTACAAAAATTAAAAACATTGAACATTAAAAACAAATATGCAATTTTAAGACCATACGAAGTTTAAAACCTTGAAGCACAGATAAACAAGTTAAAAGATCTAGGGTCAGAGCTCAGCACATGCTGCTAGAATGCCTGGGAGAAAAGGAAAGTCTTGATCTGGGGCTGAAAAGATAACAATGTTGGCGCCAGGAGAACTTCATCAGGGAGATCATTCCATAATTTGGGGGCCACCACTGAGAAGGCCCTCTCCTTTGTTGCCAGCCTTCCAGCTTCCCTCAGAGTAGGCACCCGGAGGAGGGCCTTGGATGTTCAGCGTCATCTACGGGTGGGTTCGTGTCGGGAGAGGTGTTTTGTCAGGTATTGTGGTCCCAAGCCATGTAAGGCTTTATAGGTTAAAACCAGCAACTTGAATCGGGCTTGGAAACATGCAGGCAGCCAATGCAAGTGGGCCAGAATCGGTTTTATATGTTCGAACTGTCTGGTCCCTGTTACCAATCTGGCCGCTGCATTTTGCACAAGCTGCAGTTTCTGAACTGTCTTCACAGGCAGCCCCACGTAGAGCACATTGCCGTAATCTTATTTAGAGGTTATCAGAGTGTGGACAACTGAAGCCAGGCTATCCCTCAGATAGGGGCACAGGTGGGCCACCATCTGAAGTTGATAGAAGGCACTCTGTGCCACCGAGGCTACCTGACCCTCAAGTGACAAAGATGGTTCTAGGACAAACCCCAAACTATGAACCTGCTCCTTCAGGGGGAATGCAACCCCATCCACAACAAGTTGGACATCCACCATCCAGTCAGAAGAACCACCCACTAACAGCATCTCAGTCTTGTCTGGATTGATCCTCAGTTTATTAGCCCTCATCCAGTCCATTGTTGCAGCCAGGCGCCAGTTCAGCACATTGACAGCCTCACCTGAAGAAGATGAAAAGGAGAAATAGAGCTGCATGTCATCAGAGTACTGATGGCAACGCACTCCAAAACTCTGGATGACTGCACCCAACGGTTTCATGTAGCTGTTGAACAGCATGGGGGGACAGAACTGACCCCTGTGGAACCCCATACTGGAGAATCCATGGGGCCGAGCAATGTTCCCCAAGCACCACCTTCTGGAATCAACCCACCACATAGGAGCGGAACCATTGCCATGCAGTACCTCCCACTCCCAACTCCGCCAGTCGCCCGAGAAGGATACCATGGTCAATGGTATCAAAAGCGACTGAGAGATCAAGGAGAACTAACAGAGTCACACTCATCCAAGAGTGTCTGGAGCTGGCCTGCAACCACTTGTAATCCAATAGTTGTTGCCATCTGCTCAAACTGCCACACTTTGGCCCCATTCAGATGTTTACTTAAATCATGGTTTAGAGTGGCAATCAGGAACAAGCCCCAACAAGCCCCATGCTCCTCTTCCCCTCCTCTTTTGCATATGAGAAGAAAATGAAAGCTCCTGTTTTCACTGTAGAAGAAACTGCAGCTCCACTTTACACTTAAACTCAGGGAACTGTGGGTTATAATAATTAAAGTTAAAACACGCCAGGATCGAAGCAGCACCCCACAGTTCAGATCTAATGTGGAACTACAGTTTGTTCTGCTTTCATTTCCCTCCTTTTACATGAAAGAGAGTGTGAGCCTGAAACATGCTCACCTTAATGGTCTACACTTTTTTCTTTTTAATTATGCTATAAAAGAGCTAATACATGTTTTAAACAAACATGAAGCACAATAGCATAGTGTGAGACAAAGGAAAGCAACATGTACAATATAGAATAAAAAGAAAAAGAAAAAACGTTTTCAAAATTAGGTCACATCTATACCATACATTTAAAGCACATGGCTTCCGCCAAAGAATCTTAGGAACATAGGAAGTGTCCTTATCCTATGTTAGACCATTGGTCCACATAGCTCAGTTGTGTCTGCACTGACTAGCAGCAGCAATTCTCCAGGGTTACCCTACCTGGGTATGCTGGGGATTGAGCCTGGGATCTTTTGCATGCAAGGAAGATGCTCTGCTCCTGACCTATGGCCCAGAAGCTACTTTGTTAAGGAGACAGGGAACTGTATTTCTATGAAGAAACATACTGTGAAGGGTAAACTACAGTTCCTAGGATTCTTTGGGGGAAGACATGCACTTTAAATTCACGGTATGGATGTGACCATAATTTATAACTAGTCACATCCACACCCTTACATCTGTTAATATCCAGGTTGTATCTACTTTGAATTTAGTTCTAACAACTTTTGAGCAATTAATTTACCAATAGAAGAACTGGAAAGGATGGTTATCACAGAGTTATCTAAATGGTCTGTCTAGACTTAATCATCTGAACTGGGCCTTGATGTACTCTAATCTGTTTCTTACAAACTTGCTTTATACAGGTTTTGGATAAAAGTCACAATTTTGGATGCATCATGGTTGGGTTACCTGCAACCTACAGATTTAGCTTTATTGTTCTTGGAAAGCAAAATTATGTCTGTGTCTCAATTGGGCAGAGGCTGTCAGTAGCAGGTATCCATGGAGACTGGTCAGTCAAGCAGTCAAAAGGCCAGAAGACTGGAGCCACATCGATTTAACTCCTTCCACTTGTCAAGGGAGGAAACCTGTTGAAGGCGATGATGTCATAAGCTCAGGTGGGTACAGATCTATCTCAAGAATCTATTGCAGTGTCCATTGAACAATAAGTAGTTAGGGAAAGCTTCAGTACCTTTGCTGACTCAAGGAAAAGGAGATTGCCTTTCAGGCAGGCTGTGCTGCCAATAGAATATTGACTGTGACATGAGAAAAGCTCAAATTTAGATCAAAGGGAAGGCAGAGAAAAGGTGAGGATGAGTTCTGAAAACATTCCGGAACAAAGTAAGGCCCAATCCAGCCAATAAGATCTGCAGAGAGAACTAGCCCCCTATGTGCAGAATGCAGATGCAGCACCATTTCCACCATATCCATCATGATATACATGATATCATTTCCATCAAAATCATAGAATCATAGAATAGTAGAGTTGGAAGTCCAATCCCCTGCACAATGCAGGAATCCAAATCACAGTATTCCAGACAGATGGCTGTCCAGCTGCCTCTTGAATGCCTCCGGTGTTGGAGAGTCCACTACCTCTGTAGGTAATTGGTTCCATTGTCGCATGGCTCTAACAGGGAGTTTTTCCTGATTTCCAGTCAAAATCTGGCTTCCTGCAACTTGAGCCCATTATTCCGTGTCCTGCACTCTGGGACGATAGAGAAGAGATCCCGGTCCTCCTCTGTGTGACAACCTTTTATGTACTTGAAGAGTGCTATCATATCTCCCCTCAGTCTTCTCTTCTCCAGGCTAAACATGCCCAGTTCTTTCAGTCTCTCCTCATAGGGCTTTGTTTCTAGTCCCCTGATCATCCTTGTTGCCCTCCTCTGAACCTGTTCCATTTTGTCTGCATCCTTCTTGAAATGTGGAGACCAGAACTGGACACAGTATTCAAGATGAGACCTAACCAGTGCTGAATAGAGGGAAACTAGTACTTCACGCAGTTTGGAAACTATACTTCTGTTAATGCAGCCTAATATAGCATTTGCCTTTTTTTGCAGCCACATCACACTGTTGACTCATATTCAGCTTGTGATCAATGACAATTCCAAGATCCTTCTCACATGTCTTATTGCTGAGCCAAGTATCTCCCATCTTATAACTGTGCATTAGGTTTCTTTTTCCTAAGTGTTGAATTTTGCATTTATCCCTGTTGAATTTCATTCTGTTGTTTTCAGCCCAATGCTCCAGCCTATCAAGGGCCCTTTGAATTTTGTTTCCGTCTTCCACGGTATTACCTGTGCCCCACAATTTTGTATTTGCAAATTTGATAAGTATGCTCTGTACCTCCTCATCCAAGTCGTTAATAAAAATGTTGAAGAGCACTGGGCCCAGGACTGAGCCCTGTGGTACCACTCTTGTTACTTCCACCCAGTTTGAGAAGGAACCATTGATAAGCACTCTTTGAGTACAATTCTGGAGCCAGTTGTGGATCCACCTGATAGTTGTTGCATCCAGCCCACATTTAGCTAGCTTGCTAATCAGAATATCATGGGGCACTTTGTCAAAAGCTTTGCTGAAGTCTAGATATATTATGTCCACAGCATTCTCACCATCTACAAGGGAGGTTACTCAATCAAAAATGAGATAAGATTAGTTTGGCAGGATTTGTTCTTCATAAATCCATGTTGGCTCCTAGTAATCACTGCATTGTTTTCAAGATTGACTTGCTTTATAATCTGCTCCACAGTTTTTCCAGGGATTGATGTTAGGTTGATTAGTCTGTAGTTCCCCAGTTCCTCCTTCTTGCCCTTTTTGAAGATAGGGACAACATTAGCTCTCCTCCAGTCATCCGGCACTTCACCAGTCCTCCATGATTTCGCAAAGATAATAGACAGAGGTTCTGAGAGTTCTTCAGCCAGTTCCTTCAATACTCTAGGATGCAGTTTATCAGGCCCTGCCGATTTGAACTCGTTCAAAGTGATTACGTATCCCTTGACCGTTTGTCTGTCAAGCTCAAGCTCCAATCTTGCCCTTTCTACTTCATGTTTCCTGGGAGGGTCACAGACTCTTTTTTGGGAGAAGACTGAGCCAACATAGGAATTGAGCACTTCTGCCTTTTCTTTGTCATCTGTTATCATTTTGCCTTCCTCATTGAGTAGCTGTGCCACCATTTCCTTTCTCTGTCTTTTACTGTGGACGTATCTGAAGATAGCTTTTTTTGTTGCTTTTAGCATCCCTCGCTAACGTCAGCTCATTCTCAGCTTTAGCCTTCCTGACACCATCCCTGCCATTCCGTAATACCTGCCTGTACTCTTCCTTTGTGGCCTGGCCTTCTTTCCACTTCCTGTATGTGTCCTTTTTTGTTTTCGGGTCATCTCTAAGCTTTTTGTGAAGCCTCATTGGCTTCTTCTTCTGTTTCCCCCTTTTTTCCTTGTTGGAATTGCTTGCCATTGTGCTTTTAGAATTTCCTTTTTTAGAAACTCCCACTCATCTTGGACTCCTTTTCTCATTAGGGTTGCTTGCCATGGAACCGTACTTACAATTGTTCTGAGTTTATTGAAATCAGCTTTCCTGAAGTCCAGGGTACACGTATGGCTACTCTCAGCTTTTGCTTCTGTTAAAATCAAGAATTCAAGTATGGTGTGGTCACTTTCCCCCAGAGTTCCCGTAACTGCCACTTCATCCACCAAATCATCTCTATTGGTTAGAATCAAGTCCAGGATAGCTGATCCTCTGGTTGCTTCCTCCACTTTCTGTAGGAGAAAGTTATCTCCAACACAAGTCAGAAATTTCTTGGAGGAGCCGTGTTTGGCAGACTTTGTCTCCCAACAGATACTGAGATAATTGAAGTCCCCCATTACTACTACATCATGCCTCCTCAAAACATTGGCAATTTGCTTTTCAAAAGTTACATTCTCATCTTCTTGATTGGGTGGTCGGTAGTAGACTCCAAGTACCACATTCCTTTTATTACTTCCCCCATTAATTTTAATCCAGATACTCTTGGTGGAGCTCATTTTCCTGTATTTCTGTGCAGGGATATATATTTTTAACACATAGCATGACTCCACCTCCCTTTTTATTCCTTCTGTTCTTTTTGAACAAGTTATATCCTTCAATTGCTGTATTCCAGCCATGGGAGTCATCCCACCAAGTTTCAGTTATACCTATCAAGCTGTAATTACCCTCCTGTATTGAGAGTTCAAGTTCGTCCTGCTTGTTTCCCATGCTCTGTGCACTAGTATTCAGACATCGAAGACCATGTGTTTTATGGCTTGGCTTCCTTACTACATTTTTCTGAGGACTGTTACTGGGCTCTGTTAGAGCCGATGTTTCTGTTCCCATTACTGTGCACAAGCCTTCATTAGACATTACCACCAAGTTTATGTCACCCTCCCCCTTAGGATTCAGTTTGAAGCCCTCCTGATGAACTTCTCCATGCTGTGGCCAAACACATTCTTCCCAGTCCTTGTGAGATGCAGCCCATCACTTGCCAGCAGTCCATCTTCCAGGAAGCATAGCCTGTGGTCCCAGAATCCAAATCTCTCACATCGGCACCACCTTGATAGCCGTTCATTTACATGGAGTATTTTTCTTTCCCTTTCTACTCCTCTTGTAAGTACTGGAAGGATGGATGAAAAAACTATCTGGGCCCCAAAGTCCTTGAGTTTCCTTCCCAGACCTTCAAAGTCTGATGTGATTTCTTCATTGCTCTGTTTGGCAGTATCATTTGGTCCCACATAGATGAGGAGAAAGGGATACCTGTCGGTGGGCTTGATGAGTGATGGCAACACTTCCTTCATAGCCATCATAGCCACTTATGCACTGGCTGGACACCTATTTTGCTGAATATCAAGATGCATAACTAATTGCCCATGACTGGATCAGGGCCAAAGTTCTTTATTCATACACTTGCACTATCTGTGATCAGTGAGGCTTACTCCCAGGTAAGTGTGCCTAGGACTGCAGTCTTTGTTTTAATATGGTCAATAATAGAGGTCTTCAGAAAGTGAGAAAACAAATAGGAAAAAATCAAAGCTGAAAAAATGATAACACTAAAGCAAATATATTCTGTAAGGCTGTTCATCTGTTAATACTTCAGAAGACTTTTAATTGACTGTTTACATTGAGTAACAAAAGGGTTTATGGAAGAAAAGTGAGAATCAGTCAAGCAAAAAGAGAATCAAGGGGTATTTTTCACCATTAAATTCTCTCCACATGATTTGCTCCCTTTCATTGCATTATTAATAAAAATACCATATTAATTCTCTTCAATTAAAATCCTGCCATGCAGTTCTTTTGATAGAGAAGCAATTTTTAGTCTTTACCCGGTTAAATCATTTAATGAAAGATTTTCTAAATGTTAGTAGGACCAGTACTGCTGCTTTCCTTTGATTGCCATCAGGTGTAATGGCTTTTCCAGCAGCTTTGAAGAAGGAAATAAATCATAATTGGACATAGGTCAGTGCTTTCATGTGGGATTAGCAGTCCTACTGTAGAAAATGACCACTAAATATTTTGACCTTGATTTTCTCTATGCAGTTGTCTTTGTGCAGGCCTTTTTATGACAGTGGACACAAAGAAGATAAAGTAATGTGTCTAAATTCCACTGGAAAACCAATAGGATTCAAATGTCTACTTGTTAGAAATCTGCATCAGATGCAGATGAATCCTGAATCCCAAATCCTGAACTGAAGAGGCCTGCTTCAGACCGATTCAGGTCTTGTCAAAGCCAAAGCTGGATCTCTCTAAAACAACCTGAACCAAAGCAGAGACCTCTGAAGCTATTTGCAGTCTGACCCAAATCTTGTGCTTGGTGCACATTCTTAGCATTGTTGTTGTTGCTGTTGTCATTTTTTACTGCATTTTGCATTTATTACCCTTAGGAGATACCCCTTTTATTTCAATGGGCTTTAGCCTGCAATCTTAAACATGTCTCCGCAGAAGCAAATTTCATTGAAATAAATAGGACTTGCTTTTAAGTAAACATAATCAGGATTAGACTGTTAGTCATGCCAACTTTCTGGATTACATCCAGTTACCTCATATTTAGAGATTCTTTCGTGATCATTAGAATTAATAGATCCAGGAGTTTGCACATGAAGCCAGCATTTATTTTAATGAAGAGCACTAGCATCTTCATACCAAAGAATGTGTGCAAGGATAAACTCCTGATTTTATTAAAATAAGTTAACATTCTGCTTGGAGCACACTTGAATGTCAACATCCGAAATATATCTTTGGATTGAGGCATATTCTGATGTAGGAATACTATATCTCCATAATATGATATTCTTTATTTATTTTTTCTTTTGCTACAGAACTATTCAAATGGAAGCCTAAAGAACGATTTGGGGAAAATATTGTCCATTGTTATTTAATGAAAAATATGGGTGTAAATATGGACCCATCTATTACAGACCAGGACCCTCCGTGGTGCAGAGTGGTAAGCGGCGGTAACGCAGCCGAAGCTCTGCTTACGGCCGGAGTTTGATTCCAACGGAAGGAGGATGTTGAATCTCCGGTATAAGGGGTTGAGGTCCACTCAGCCTTCCATCCATCCGTGGTCGGTAAAATGAGTACCCGGCATATGCTGGGGGTAAAGAAAGGCCGGGGAAGGAACTGGCAATCCCACCCCATATATACGGTCTGCCTAGTAAACGTCGCAAGACGTCACCCTAAGAGTCGGAAATGACTCGCACTATAAGTGCGGGGACACCTTTACCTTTATTAGAGACCACCTCTCCCTGCATGAACCTACCTGGTGTCTGCATTCATCATCTGAGGCCCTTCTTCATGTGCCCTCTCCAAGATTGGTGCAGAGGGTAGCAATACAAGAACAGGCCTTTTCAGTAGTGGCTCCCTGATTGTGCAGTGCTTTCCTTCAAGAGATGTGCCTGGAACCATCATTATCAACTTTTAGGCAGCAGGTAACAACGTTCCTGTTTACGCTGGCATCTGATTCTTAATTGGGATCATATATACAAGCTATACTATAGCTTGTATTGGTGTTTGACTTTTAGTAGGGTGTTCTGATATTGCAGGATGGGCACTTTAGTAAATAATAATATAGTGTTTGTCTTCTAGTGGTATGGGACAGAATTGTCCTTTTAAACTATTGCAGGAACACTTTTGGTCAATAACGGGTTTTTTAGAACCTTTTTGATGTTATTTTATTTATATTTATTTATTTTTATTTATTTATTAATTCAATTTATATACCGCCCCATAGCCGAAGCTCTCTGGGTGGTTTACAACAATTTCTGTATGCTTTTACAATTGTAAGTCACTTTGAGACATTTTATATACTAAGCAATGAACAAAATGCAATGAATAATAAACAAACAAATAATAAATAATTCATTTACATGCCTGTCCACAAATCACGCTAATATCAAACTCAGGTGTCTGTGTGTGAGAGTGCCATACGGAAGAGAGAAACAAGTATGAGCATGCTCAGTGTTTGCAGAAATACAAAACATATTTTTTAAAAAACCCTAGGGGGCAAAACAACATGCTGAGAACTGAGCATACTCAATAGCTGCAGAAAGTTGAGCACCCCTTACAACTTATACTGTCCCTGAGGAAGGTATGGCTGGAACCTTGAACAGGAATATCCCTGTTAGGAGATGAGAACATACTGCAGTATTTTGTTGCAGATCCCACTTGTATTTCTGAAAAGCCATGCACCTTATGTGGGTTACCTTGCCATCTTTATTTTCCTCTGCCTTTTAACAGCTGCATGTAACAGGCAGATGTTCAACACGGAGATGCAGTGATGGAAAAAGCTGTTAGTATTATTTCTAGTTATCTATTAAATGCATAGGAACCAACTGTGCCTGCCCCCCTGCCCCGCAGCCTTGCTATTATAAAGCTGTTGTGCAAGACACCCTCTCAACTGGCAACAAGTCTGTTCCACTTGGGTAAGATGATGACTTCTCTTAGACTATTTTTGTCAGCCTTTTAACAGGAACTGCACTTTAAGAGAAGCTTGCTGTAGTTACTTGAAGTTTTCTAGAATACCCTTTTATCAACATGAAAGTATGAGGCTCTGCTGCTCAAAAGTAACATATCTTTCCTGAGACTGAGTCACTGACTTCTTGCCTATTAGACATGATAGTAGTTCATCAAAAGTAGAGAATGAGACAAGCTACCCTTGAACTTGCCATATTAAATAATACCCAACTGTTCCCTCTGTGTTCTCAAAATAAGCATAGAGTGAGTCCATGATTAATAAATCAGTTTTCCATTTTCAAGGAGGAGAATGGAATGTAAATTTAAAGTATTTACTTGATGTCCTTAAAATCCTATATTAAGGTAATGCTAGGTAACTCTTTCTCACATTCTTTCTAAAAATTGTGAGGTACTTGGCCAGGCCATCAAGATAATCCCCAGCAATCCTCCTGGCTCTCTTGTCAAAACCCCAGTCTTTTAACAGTCTGTCACTGAGCTAGGAAGTACCCCAAGAAGGTCATCCAGCTCAACCCCTATTCCCATAACAGCACTTTGGAACTGAATGCACTCTTTAAATACCTTCTAAGCCTTTATAATGGGATTAAATTAAACTAGGTGGATCTTAAGCACTATGACTTTAAATTTGCATCCTTACTGTTTTATTGTCCCATGGTCGTGATAAAGTAAGATTAGTCAAACAGCAAGGTCTATTTGAGCATGGAACAAACCAAAGTCAAGAGCCCACCAGGTCAACCACGGAAGCAGAACTTTTATCAGCCCGAGGGCCACATTCCCTTCTAGGTAACCTTCTAGGGGCCACATGCTAGTGGTGGGCACGGCCAGTGGCAAAAGTGGGCAAAGCAACAATGTGAATTTGACCTTTGTATAGTAGGTTGGTTTCTCTACTCACTGACACTTCCCTCTCTATCCTCCATCCCAGCCTTTCCCAACCAGTGTGCATCCAGATGTTGTTGGATCACAACTCCCATCTTTCCTGACCATTGGCAATGCTGGCTGAGGCTGATCGGAGTTGTGGTCCAACAACATCTGGAGGCACACTGGTTGGGAAAGGCTGCTCCATCCAGTCAAACAAACAAACATATAAGAATTCAAAGACAAATTCCAGTCAGGCAAAAACATTCAAGGAATCTGCAGAACAGGAAGAGGACCCGAGGGAATAGGAGAAAGTCCTGAGGGCCAGATACAGAAGGCTAGAGGGCAGCATTTGAAACCCAGGCCTGAGGTTTCCCACCCCTGGGTTGAACAGAAAAAGACTGTAACATCAGCTGGTACCTTCGAAATACCTTTTGTGAATATAGAAGCCTGATTTTTAAAAACAACAACACAACTCTCATTATCTACAACCTTTAGAATTTAGAAACCCATGTCATTAGAACAATGCCTATGTTACCAAGCAGCTCTAACTGCACTCAAAGTGTGTTTTTCTGTAGGGGGAAAGGGGTAGCAAATGCCAGACTCAAGGCCAAACTACATGTGACATTGAACAGGTGGTTTTATATCACAACTATCTTTTTTCATCTTCAGATAGCAGCTGATTGATTGACACCAACTAGGGTTGCCAGGTTCTTGGCCTGAGACTGATCCTATATCTTTAGAAGAAGAGAAAGTCAGCCAAGTGCAGGTGTTCTTGCAACCCTGTAATGGGAAAAACCACCAGGTGGAATTCTCCCTTCCCCCTGCACAACTTTTAAAGAAACAGAAGACCTCTTGGTTGCCAGGACCTGGCAACCCTAACACCAACCGAAGCCTCTTTTCAAATGCAAACAGCAGGTGCATAGCAGTGATTCCTGTCAGGACCACAATCAGGATGGAAAGAGTTAGAACCTGTCTGCTCCTCATGTAGCATCACATCATATGTTTTAATAACACATACAGTTTGGTCTCTTGAAAGGAGATGATATTATTTCTTTACCAGAAATGTGTTCCAAGGACGAGTCCCACAACGTTCTGTTGTTTTTGTAATTCCAGATCTCGAGTTTTGCATATCGTACCAGAAATACAGAAAATGTGAGGGGTAATTTAACCAAAATACAGCCCTTGCTACTGTTCTGAGAAAGAATGAAGGGCAATCAAGAAAACATTTATATCTGTCGCTATATGTTTTAAAAAGTACCCAATATCAGGACTGTGGACTAACCAGCCATTGCATTTACCATTATTACAGACATCAGGACTTATATGGATAGTTCTCTCTATAGGCTTTTCGTGTCTCCATCATTCACAATTATCAGAATGGCTCATTAAACTGACTGGTAGCCACTCCAGGCTCCCTTGATGTATCAGTCCTTTCTGCTAGAGAAGGAAGGTAAAACTACTCTGGCAAGTAGAACTCCAAGGGCCCCATTTTTCTGTTTCAATTTGGCCAGAGGGAGGACAGTTTATTTTGAGTTATGGAGCCTGCTGAAAAAAGATTGCTAAGAGGTTTCCAGCTGAGCCTAGGGGGACGACTATGTGGTTTCAGCACTGGTGCTGCCTACCTCCTCAGAAACAGGGAGCTTGGAATACTGTGACTTAGATCCTAGGGTTTAGCTGAAGAGAGTGTTCTGTGAATGGAGTTCTGCTAAAGGAGGTGACTTTCGCTGATGCCCTCTTCCCCTGCAACCCCTTGAAAATCTGCTGTTTAACCCTTTGCTCTTGGCCATGGTTCCTATGCCTGCTATTTGCTGCAGGAGTAAAGCCTCCATTTGAGGCAATGGGCATTTTCTTCCTAGAGCAAATAGCTGATGTGGGTGCTTCTGGTTTGGACTGGGACCACAGCAGAAGTAAAAGGTTAAACTCCTCCTTATCCCAGTGCCATGGCCCTGATCTGGTTTGTCTCCCTCAACAGCTTATATATTATACAGATATTTGTTATACTTTTATGCTGCCTATCCTATCTAATGCTGCCTGTCCTGGATGTGGTTCACAGCATGTTAAAACAAACAGAACTTTAAGACAATGATGAAAACCCGAACAATACAAATCGTTTAAAATGTTATGAAACGTCAGCTAAACACTTTACCAACAGAAGCTCATGAGAATCTATATGATCTATATCTATGTCTCTGTCTATCTCTCTGTCTGTCTAGTGATTAGGGCTGTGCACCCAGTTCAGCTGAGGCCCAAGGCCTGAGCCAAATCGGCCTATTCAAAGGGATTTGGGCCTCAGCCAAGTCGGGGTGAGAGAGCCCCATATATCTATGGATCGGGTATTGTGGCCTAGTGTGATCTGGGCTATTTGGAGTAGGGTGTCAGGAGAGGAGAGGGCAGGCGCCCGTGGGAAGAAAGAGAAACTGGGAAAAGGAGGCACCTCTTTGTGAGAGAAGGTGGGTGCCTTTGCCGCCCAACTTCTCCTTCCCACCAGGCCTTCCCAAGCCCTGTGCAGGAGCCAAATCCCCTTCACGATGCAAGACTGCTGCTCACTATGGAGCAGCGCCCTGTAGTCTGGCATTCTCTTGCTTATCGGGGGTAAGCACAAGGACTCCCTGCTGTGGTGCTGGTTGCTGCTCATTCAGAGTGGCTTCCCTGCATGCAGAGAAGCTGCTTGCAAAGGAGTAGCGACTAGCATTGCACAGCAGGGCTGTGGAGTTGGTATGTCAAACCTTCGACTCCAACTCCTCTATTTTTCTACTGTCCAACTCCGACTCCTTCATAAATGGAAATTGTATATTAATTTTTCTACTGTCTGACTCTGAGTCCTTCATGAATGGCAAATGTATATTAATGTATTAATATTAATAAATTAATATTAATATCAAAGTATTAATTTTATTTTGAAGTGGAGTCAGTACATTTCTACCGACACCGACTCCAACCAAAATTGCTTCCGACTCCGACTCCATGACTCTGACTCCATGACTCCGACTCCACAGCCCTGATGCACAGGATGGAATACTTGTGCTTACTAGCTGGCAAGCAGGTTGATTCCATCCTGCATGGTGCTGGTTACACCCGCCTGCTCTAAGTCAGGGTGGGGGAAGAAGGACACACTCATTCCCAACCAGATTTAAATTTTTTAACAACCCTTAACCCTGCCCCCAGAATAGCTTCAGGATGGATCTGGGGTGGGGCAGGTGGCCCCTCTTTGAGACAGGGCGGATTGACCCTCCCTATGGCCCACAGATCAGAGCCACAGGGTGAATAGGAAGGGCTGTGCATAGCTCTGTTAGTGATGACCACTAAGTGGGATGCCTTGACAGGAAATCAGACAAATTGATGGAGGATAAGGGTATCAATGGCAACTAGTTACAGCGGCTATATATCAGTTCCAGTTTCAGAGGCAGTATGATCTAAATATCAGTTGCTGGCCAATAGGAGTGGGGAGAGTGCTATTGCACTCATGTCTTACTTGTGAGCTTCTCATAGACGTTTAGTTGGCTACTGCAAGAATAGAGTGCTAGACTGGACAGGCCTGAGATCAGCTAGTTTAGCACTGCAGGATCATGATTTGGAAGCAGCAGTTGCAATCCAGGCACAGTTGCTTAAGTGCCATTGATTTCAGTGGGACTAAAGTGTGTAACTGTGCATGTTTAATGGTGGCCAGTCTCTCTGTTGTGAATGAATGGAGGTTCAATACACTGCTCCATTTTCTTCCTAGAAAGATCTATGCTCAGAAATGATTGGAATGTGGAATTTGTTGAAGAAGTAGTACCAAAAAATTCAGCTTGAAGGACATGTATTGATCTTATCCTTAGTCAGGAATGAAACTTTTTAAAAAGGGCATTATTCAACAAACAGATATTGAATGTGATCATAAAGAACTGTTTATGCATGTGCAAGGTAACCACTGACAACAACTAGGTTCTTCTCTGGTGTTTTTTTTCTCACTGCAGTATCCACAGACAAAGAGGTGAGCCACATTTTAACTGACCAGTTTCTTACTTCATCAGCTATGGGAGCAGGAGCAGCAGGAGCAACAAATTACCCTCAAAAAGCATTGGATGTGCGCCCAGTTTCTTTGCATGAGTAAAAATGCTTTCACTGAATCTCAGCCATTGGTGATGTGCTCAAGATTAGCAATGAGCTTGTAACAGAGTCCAAATGCAATGTTAGACAAGAAACTCATTCCAGTTGACAGTGGATTTATTTTCATGAACTCCAGTGAAGTGGACCCACCATTTGTCTGGTGAGGTATATGTTTATGGAACACATTTTCCCAACCTTCCATCAGCAGTTGGGGATAGACTTTATCCATCATTACTGTGATTGTACAGCAGCTCATAGGATACAGCTTAAAGCAAAGTTGGGGAACCAATGGCCCTCTGGATATTGCTGGACTACAACTTCCATCATCAGGGACTAATGATGGTCTGGCAGTTCCAGCTGGTGCAAAATGCTGCAGCTAGACTGTCGATGAGGTCAGACTGCTGCCACCACATAATTCCAGTGCTTAAAAGCTTGCACTGGCTGCCCATTTGTTTCCAGGCCAGGTTCAAGGTTCTTGTATTAATTTAGACAGTGGTGTCTCTGCTGGGGGTTTTTGGTGCCTACTGAAGACCTTCCTCTTTCAACAATCTTTTTAAGTAGATGCATTTATCCCAGTCTGCATCTGTACTGGAATTGTTTTTAAGATGTTTTAAATATGTTTTTTAGTGTTTTATCACTTGTTGTTTGCTGCCCTGGGCTCCTTTTGGGAGGAAGGACAGAATATAAATTTAATAATGCTTTCTGTGTAAGGCTACCCTTGGGCCTGGTGCAGAAGTTCCAGCTGATGCAAAATGTCACAGTGAGATTGTTGATGGGGACAGATGAGAGCCAACACACAAGTCTGATGCTTAAAAGCTTGCACTGGCTGCTCATATGTTACTGGGCCAGGTTCATGGTTATTGCTGATTTACAAGGCTGTTAACAACATGAGTATGGGATATCTTAAGCAGGGCCGGTTCTAAAGGGCGGCCAGGTGGGGCACTGGCCTGACAGCCCCTGGAGCTACAGGGGGCCCCTCAGCCACCCCTCCGCTCCCCTTCTGCGATCCACGCCCCCCCACCTACCTGTCTGCTGTTTTTCACCATTGCCCTTAATGAAGATGGCGGCCGCGGTTTCCCTAAGGTACTGAAGCCCCTGCTGCCATTTTCATTGATGGCAGAGATGCATGCGCATAGCACGCACACGTGCCATCAACAAAGATGGCGGCGGAGGCGTCATCCCCTTAGGGAAACTGTGGCCGCCATCTTTGTTAAAGGCAATAAAAAGACAGCAGACAGGTAGGTGTGTGTGTGGGGGGGCTGCGTGCCTGCGTGCGCGTGCCTGCGTGCACGCACGGGGGCCCAGGGCAAGCTGATGCCCAAGGGCCCCAGCATTCCTGGCGCTGGCCCTGATCTTAAGGACTGCCTGATCCCATACATTCCAGCCTGATCATGAAGATCTTTGGGGGAGCCTCTATTGGTGGTTCCCCATGGCTCAGACACATGGCTTGTAACTACTAGAAGCTGTGCATTTAGTGTTGTGGGCCCAAGCCTGTGGAACTCCCAACTGAGATTAGACAGGCACCCTTCCTTGCTGCCCTTAAGGCACATGACTAAGACTTTCTTGTTCCAGCAGGCATTTTAAGGTTATGTTTGATTTTATGATAATATTTTACTGTTTTATTTTCTGGTATGGTTTATTTTTATGTACACAGCTTAATGATTAAGTGGTGTATAAATGTCTTAAATAAATAAATAAATAATGGCCATGCTGGCTGAGGCTGATGGGGAGTTGGAATCCAACAGAATCTGAAGGTCCAGAGGACCCCCGCCCCTGCTTTAAAGGGCTCAGCCAGCGTGGTGGTACTCATTGGCATGACTGTGGTGTTGCCTTCTCCTGCCTGTGCATGTGCATGTTTTGGCAGAGCATCAGGGTTAGGGTACAATGGTTTCTTATCAGGCTAGCCACTTAATGCATCACCAAAAAGGAGAAAGGGTGTCACCCAAAAAAGAGAGGACATCAGTTTGCATTTAAAAAGTATATGCTAATTCATTTGTGTGTGTGTGTGTGTATATATATATATATATATAATGAAATGTACTGTATTTCTATTTGTATTACATTAATTAGTTGTAATATATATATATATACATACAAATAGAAATACAGTACATTTCATTATACCAGGGGAGGCTGTGGGCACTGGAGAGGTGTGCCTGCTCAGTCTGCTGCTCACTGTTGATGGCCCCTCCTGCTCTCCCTTTGTAGGGTCATGAATTGGACAGACCTTCAAATAGAGACATTTCCTTTGATAGCTCTACTGTCCTCTACATAGTAGGACAAATAGTCACCCTATCTCTTATGCATCATCCCAAGTAACAATTGGCAGGTCCAGAACTGTGCTCACTTATTCTACTCTAAAGCTGGTATGCCTTCATTTTTGTTTGAGCAAGCCATTGCTTCTCTTGCCAAATGTATGATGCCACTTTAATGAATGATTTTATGTAATTATTATTGCATTAAAATCCCATTTTTCTTCCAAGAAGCTCAAGGTGGTTCTCCCCCTCTCTATATTATCATCACAACAACCCTGTAAGGTAAGTTAGGCTGAGAGTTAATGACTGGCCAAAGGTTACCCAGTGAGCTTCATGGCTTAGTGGGGATTTCAATCCTGTCTCCCAGGTCCTAGTCTGACATTCTAACTTCTATGTTAGGTTATGAAAGAACTGAAAGAACTGGGCACGTTTAGCCTGGAGAAGAGGAGAGAAGACCGAGGGGAGATATGATAGCACTCTTCAAGTACATGAAAGGTTGTCACATAAAGGAGGGCCGGGATCTTTTCTTGATCGTCCCAGAGTGTAGGACATGGAATAATGGGCTCAGGTTGCAAGAAGCCAAATTTTGACTGAAAATCAGGAAAAACTTCCTAACTGTTAAAGCCATGCAACAATGGAACCAATTACCTAGAGAGGTAGTGGGCTGTCCAACACTGGAGGCATTCAAGAGGTAGCTGGACAGCCATCTGTTGGGAATGCTTTGATTTGGATTCCTGCATTGAGCAGGGGGTTGGACTTGATGGCCCCTTGCAACTCTACTATTCTGCAATTCTATGATAACCAGTACATCACACTGGCTCTTTACTTGCACCATGTAGAACAGTGAGTGTTATTAGGGCTGCTGTCAGGAGTTGATATGATCAGGTTGGGACCCACTGAAGCCTATGTCCTGGCAAGGGGCCCACTACCAAGGGCCCTTTGTTCCTGCTGTTCCTCCCCTTTGCAGTTGCAACCTGTTGGTCACCCACTATTTGGCCAAGTGAATGGCGAAAGCAGCAAGGATGATGTCCTTACAAGCCCTTTTGAGAAGGTGGTAGTGCATCTGTTGTGCATGTAGAATATTTCAAGTTCAGTCCCTGGAGATCTCAGGGTAAGGCTGGGAAAAACTACTGTCTGAAACCTTTGAGAGCTGCTGGCAGTCATAGTAGAACAGACCTGCTAAATGTAGCCCTCCAGGACTCTCTGTCTCGCCCTTGGGACTCTCCCCATACCACACCACCTCCCCAGTCAAACCCTCTCTCCAGGCCACTTCCCTCACCAGCCTTGCTTCACACCTTCCTTGAGTGTTTAGCCTAGTTAGAATGGGTATTTGGATTTTGATAATGGTTGGAGGATAGAGAAGTGTGTGTGTGTAGAAATGTGGGGCAGTATTCAGCGTAGCACTAAGTAAGCATCCATGCAAGGATTTCTGCTTGCCCAGCTGAACTTTCCCCTCTTCTCCTCCCCCTACGCACACCCTAAATCTCTTCTAGGGGTTTCCCCAAACCTTCAGAGCAGGGAAAGGTGTGGGGATATATATATATCCTTGTGCTGACGGGATGCAGTAGCTGAATACCATCGTAGGCTACTGTACAAAATTGCTCCACTCACTTTTGCATCTGTCCCTGCCCACCACTGGTATGTGGCCCCTGGAAAGTTGCCCAGAGGAAAATATGGCCACCAGGTGGAAAAAGCTTCCTTATTCCTAGTGTTGACCATATGAAGCTAGATGGACCAGAGGTTTGATTCAGTATAAGGTGGCTTCCTAAGTTCCTACTGCCCCTTTTGTTACTCAGCAGTTGGCGAGTAAGTGATAGTAATGTGAGTGAAGAGGATGAGGGAGGTCCACTGAAGAGGAAAGGCTCACACTGAGGGTGACTTGCCATAGTCTCCCCCAAACTGGAAAGTGGCAGTATAAAACCCACAACTGGTTTACTCTGACAGTAATCTGGAAGGGTTTTTTGGGGGTGTGGGGCAGAGCAAACTCTGATATGTCAACTTTGAAGAAAGGGTTTGGGCTTATTTTTATAAATACACCCCACCCCCATTCATTTTTGTAAGCAATTAAGAATGCATCCATTTACCTGAGGGTTTACAAAGCAGAGCCTGGGGTGCTAATTATTGTGACAACTGATAAAAACTGGGAAGAAGATCCAATATGCATAATATTAAGTATCTGATGCATCAAAATGAATGTAATTTCCCCATACCTGCTGAACTCCACCCAAATAAAAAGCCAGGCTAAGCAAGAAGTTTGAGGAAAGGTCTCCAAAGGAAAGAAAGTCAAACTGTGCCCTCTAGATTTAAACACTGCTGAACTTCCCACTAATATAAATGGGATTTAAATAGCTGTCACTTTGCTTGATTAAGCTGAATATATATATACACATACACACACATAATTGTGATTAACAAAACAGAGGTTTTCACTAGCAAAACATTTTGACTTCAGCCTTCATCAGCTGATAACATACAAATGCTGTTACTAAGGTGGCAGTTGTAGAGTTTTGAGGATGGAATGCTCAGAGGGGCTTCATTTGCTGAAGCTAAGTGATGCTGGTACTGTCCTCCAGGTTCAGGCCATGTGGTGCCAATGTGTCAATGGAGCTAATTCAGAAGTTTTTCCTCTTAGTGCTGTTGGATCTGTTGGCATCTCTACAGTGGTTATAGATAAGTTCAACAGGCTGTGGTCCTCAGTGTTAAAATGTTTTGCAACTGGTTGCTCCACTTTTTTAGTCAAGATTGCCGATTTTTCAGTTGTAGTTTTTCCTGCATATTGGATGACATCCTGGTTTCTTGCATTCAATGACATAAATTATACTGCAGGATCTATAAATGATGTTCCGTTTGATGTAATATATTCTGCCCATCCTAGTGCTTTTGAAAGTTGTTGTCTCCATAAGGTACACACAGGTGATACAGCATGTGGATAACAAGGATGAGACCTAGGATTGCTGATAGGTGGCTTAAGCACAGCTCTCACTAATAGTTTGCATAAATTAGGAGGCTGGCGAAATGCTACAACAGGACTCATGTTGATGGCTCCAGCAAGACGTTCAGAGTTTGCTAGCAATGGGTAGCTCTCCCTGATTGCTAGGAGATGTTGGATGGAAATCTACCACAAATGGAATATGTTGTTCTTTGTTTTTTGAAATCTCATTATGATGGAGGATTTATCTGGATAGAATGGCAGCCCAGTGGATGTTTACATGTGGATGATATCCTCTTAGAAGATACAGAGTTCTATAAGTCCACTAATCCTTCTCTGGTATTTATCTTAATTGTTGCAAATATGTTTGATTCTGTGAGCTAAGTTATAGACAATGATTTTCTTTATATGTTTAGGATGGCAGGATTTCCAGTTTAGATGGGTGTGGCCATCAGTGGGTTTGCTATAGCCATCAGAGGCTGCTTTATTGTTTTCAGTGGTGAGAAGGACATCAACAAAAGGGATATGTGAATTATCATTTGTACTTCTGAATATAAACTTAATAGATGAATGAATAGAGTTGATGTAATTTTTAAATTGTTTGAAGCTCTCTTAGCAATTTGTCCAGACCACAAAGATGTCATCAATGTATTTGTTAATTGCGTCTTTGAGAATCTCTTTTTCCAGTTTACCCATAAATAGATTTGCATATGATGGAGCCATATGAGTTCCCATAGCTGTGCCTTACAGTTGCAGGTAGTGTTTTCCATTGAATGTAAAGTTGCTGCTAGTCAGGGCTAGTGTAGCTAAAGTTGTGACACACACACATCATTTTATGCTTTTAGATTTTTATGGTATTGGATGGATGGATGAATATTTCAATTTCAGTTCCTCATTTTCCCAGTTTTAAGTTCAGTTCTCTGCAGTTCTGCTTCAGTTTCTGTTCCCTCCCCCCTCAAAAAAACCCTCATGAAAATTTCAAGACACATTTTAGTGTGTCTTTCTCGCAATATTCACATTTTTTTTTTAATTTTTATTCAGATTTTCATAAAACATACAAGACAAAATCATAAAACATTCAAAGACAAAAAACAAAATCAAAAATAGTTAAACAAAAAGAAAAAAAGAAAAAAAAACAAAAATAAAAAATAAAGAGTAAAATATTGACTTCCCATTTGTCAAAGATCAAATCAGTTATAAGTCTATAATATATAACAATCCTGTCTCTTAAGTCATATTATAAAATCACTTTCCTCCAGTAGTTATCTTACTTAATCATCAAATCTCATAAACATTACTTTATTCTTTCCACAAAAAGTCAAAGAGAGGTTTCAATTCTTTAAGAAATATATCTATCAATTTTTTTTTCCAGATAAGCATATCGATTAATCCATCTCATTACTAATTATGATAATCTTATTGTCATAACCATAGTCAAAATAAACATTTCAATTAATCCATCACATCAGAATCTGTTAGGTTCAATAATTTCAGTAGCCATTGTTCTATTATCTCTATTAGTTCCATTTTCCATCTTCCATCTTCAGTAGTCTTGTTAAGTCCAGTAATTTCAATATCCAATCTTCCATTATCAGTATTCCATAATAATCTTGCTGTCAAAGCCATAGTCATATAGTAAGAGTCTGATGGGAATTACCTCTATCCCAAATATTTTCTTGCCATCCATTCTGAATAGGTTGCTGAAATACTGCTGTAAAATCATATCTCTGTTCTTTTTTTCAAAATACACTGGGTCATCTCTTAAAAGTTTTTCCATTGTCACATGGCTGCAGTTAATTCCATAGATTTTCTCTATATTGGGCTCCATCACATCATTCCAGTCCAGAAGATTATCCATGCCATTGATAACTTTATCTCTAGAATCTTCATTCATTTCTTCAGAGATAACATTGAGTTCCAAACAATAGATTTTATTTCTAAAGTCCATAAACTCCAAATCTTGTTCCTGTTCCACGTTGGTTCCAATCTCCGGGATCTCCTCTCTCACAGGGACCCCTATTCCAGTCTCCAGGGTCTCCTCTCTCACAGGGACCCCTGTTCCAATCTCCGGGGTCTCCTCTCTCACAGGGACCCCTTCCAGGGTCACCTCTCTCACAGGGACCCTTATATCTTTAATCTCCTGCTTCATTTTACTCAATTCAATTTTCATTATCTCAATCTCATCCATTATTTTATGAAACATAGTTATTTCCAGATTTTCAGCCACTTTCTTAATTGCCATTTTAAAAGAAAAATATAGGAAAACCACTTCTTATTTCAGCAACAATTGGGTTAATTCTCCAAACTTGGTGACATCACAGTATAAACAGAGCAGACAGCCTTATCTCTCCAATAGTTAAGTAAACAAAATGCAGTTCCCAGGATCGAAACAATTAATGGCAATCGTCAAGAAACAGATTCGTCAAAATAAAATAGACCAAAAAGAGAGTAGTCTCAAAACAGTATAATATTTTTCAAAATAAAAATCTGGAATAGAAATCCCTCTTCTGTGTATATCTTTAGAATGCAAATCCAGGACAGCTTTTTGCAACAAAAACAGAGATAAGCTATTAATTAGTGCGTAGCAGAGAGAAGTTATGGCTCCCCAGTGAGATGTCAAAAACTGATCAATCTGGCAAATCTCTTTTAAACAGCAACAATTTAAGTCAAGTAAAAGAAAAATATAGAAAGAAGGGTGCTTGCCTGTTAGTGCGTTCTCTCTTAGAAGATAAGATGAACGTTCGCTTTAACAGATAGAGCTTGCTGTTGAAAATCCGTCCCATAAATCGTCGGCTGGACCTCGTCCCATAAATTAATGAGATCTGGTCGTCCCAACAAAAATAGGCTTTGAGGTTAATCTCTTCGTTTCTCCCTACCCGGGAGAAGTTTAATCAGTCAAAAAAAAAAGAAAAAACTGACTGATATATCTGAATAAGCTTCTTTTGAGGCAGGAGCCCGTCTCAAAAGCAGGCACAGGCTAAGTCACCCTTCCCGGAAGTGCAATATTCACATTTTTGTAAAAACATTTTTGTAAACCGCCCAGAGAGCTTTGGCTGTGGGGTGGTATAGAAATGTCATAAATAAATAAATTTTCCTAAATATACACATTTTTACAAGCAATTCCCCATAACACAATACAGTTCATACTCACCTACTATTACAGATGCATGGAGATGCAGGGAGCTAATGTTTGCTTATATTTATATTTAGCCTCTGCTTAACAAATCAATGAGAAATCCTTCACATATTGTAATAGTAGCAGCTCCATGTTAGCAATTTAGTGCGACCTACTTCTACTCTGTAATGTTTAAGACAGCCCTGACAGTAATGATCTGGAGACCATTACTTCACCCACCATTGTGGGAGCTCAAACATGAATGTTTCAGATTGCCATTTTATATCTCAAAGAGTAGCTAGTGCCTGGAACTTGACAGAAATGGCAGTGCTCTCCATCATCAGAATTCAGTTCAAACTTTCCAAGGCTTCTTTCTTAATTACATGCTTATCTTAATACCCTAGAAAGTAAGTTACCCAAATGAAAACGGATATTGCATGCTAAAAGAATGCTAACATACAGTAGGCATCAAAACCTTTTTGCACTAATGAATTTATAGTGTGTGCAGTTAAAAATACAGAGCCATCAGCAAAGCTTGTTTTTTTTTTAAAGACTTCAAAATGCACAGCTAAAACATAGCATTTGAACTTGTCCAGCACTCCACCCAGGCAGAGCAATCCAACTCATGGGAAGCCGGTGGAAGGGGGGTGGTAGGAAGGCCTGCTGCATCCATTTCATGTTCAGGAGCTGCCGAGCCAGCTGAACATGCGCTCAGCCAGGAGCTGTGTGTAGAAACCAGAAAGTAAAAGCCAGCTCTCATGGATACCTCTACTGGGGAGTAAGTGCTCTCCTTAGACTTCCATTGTAATTATTTTCTTAGACCAGTCTTTTTCCTGGCATAACTTTGGCCCAGATTGGGACCCGCAGGAATGCTCTGAGCGGAAGTTGGATGTTCCATAAGTCTCCCCCCTCAGCGTCTCCTCTGACACCCCCCAGAATGCCCCTTTTGGGGGCCTTCTGCCATCTTCCACTGGCACCTTCTGCTGGGCTGAGCTTCCCCAGTAAACCCCTGGCTGAGCCAGCAGGGTCCCGGTTGTGCCAGGGTGAAGGGCTTCTGCCGGTGGAGCCCAGCTGAGTCAGGACCCTGCCAGCTCAGCCGGCGACCTGCCATATCCAACTCCCTTCAGCCCAGAATAAATATGAGTTGGATTGCACTTTTAGAAACTGTTTGAGATTGTTAATTAATATTATCTGGAAGCCCAACACCTTTAAACTGGGCAACTGGAAAAATAAAAATACCCCATTAATATGGGGTTGGCTATTATGGGTCTATTGTATCTATGATAAAATTAGCAAATCTAGTAAAGAATCAGAGATAGTAGATATTGAGAAATGGAGTATTTTATAATGAATTAGAACATGAAAGTAGAAGTTTCTGTTTGTCCTTATGGCGTATTGGGTGTGATTTAATTTTATGCATAGCATTGTTTATCAAGGATTCAAACCCAGAGTCAGTTTCTATTTCTTCCCTTCACTTTTTTCTTTAAATGGCCTTACTTTATTTGATTTGATCACATTTGGGAATGTCAGGGTAATGATTTATGTTAAGTATTCCCCCAAATAAAATTTGGTCGTCATTTAACTGTATGTAATTAGACTGCCTCATATGAAAATTAGAGGGCAATCATAGAATCATAGAGTTGGAAGGGGCCTTGTAGGCCATCGAGTCCAACCCCCTGCTCACAGCAGGAAATCCACAGCTAGAGCATCTCCCGCAGATAGCTGTCCAGCCTCTGCTTGAAGACATCCAGTGAAGGGGATCCCACCACCTCCCTAGGCAGTCGGTTCCATTGCCGAACTGCCCTTACTGTCAAGAAGTTCCTTCTAATGTCCAATCTGAATTTACGCTCCTGCAACTTAAAACCATTAGACCTAGTCCTACCCTCTGGGGCAGCAGAGAACAAATCTGTACAAATCTCTATGTGACAGCCCTTCAGGTACTTAAAAACATCTGTTGTTGTGAGCTCAATCATGTCACCATAGAATCAGAGGGCAAATGTTTAATCTCTGAGAACTGTATATATTTAAAAATGTCAATCACATATGTGCTTTAGAGACCCACAGGAACAGTGGCTCCTTGCAGCATATATACGCAATGTATGGATTTTTTTAAAAAAATGGAAACCCTGTGAGAATACGCATGCTTTTTTCTATAACCAGTGACATGATAGGCCCTGGTTTTCCTGTACCATTCTAGCATTACTTTGGCTGTGATCCAGTCCAGATTCATTAGTCTATAGCAGCCTTTCCCAACCTTTGGGTCCCCAGATGTTGCTGAACCACAACTCCCATCAGCCCCAGCCAGCATGGCTAATGACCAGGAATTAAGGGAACTGTAGTCCAGCAACATCTGGGGACCCAACGGTTGGGAAAGGCTGGTCTATAGCACCTACTCTGATGGATTTTAAGCACCAGGAGAAAATCTGGTTATTCACTCTTGGATTTGGCTTCCAATCCTGTACCTTTGAATAATTATTTGTAAGACTTGTATAAGCAAATCAGGATGAATATACATATTGTCTGGAGGAGACTTCTGTTATATTTTAGTACTGTTTGATGTTTTATTGTACTTTAATTTTGTTGTAAGCTGCTTCAAGAACTTCAGTTAGAAGGCAGGGAAATGCTGTTTTAAATAAAATAAAGTAATTGATTGGGGAGGTGGCACTTATTAAAAGCAAATCTTTAGACTTATAGGGGCAATCTCCTTTTGAACTTGCTTTCAACAGAAATGTGAGAGAGCCAGTGTGGTGTAGTGGTTAGAATGTCAGTCTGGAACCTGGGAGACCAGGGTTCAAATCCCCCTCTCGACCATGAAGCTCACTGGGTGACCTTGGGCCAATCACTATATCTCTCAGCCTGACCTACCTCACAGGGTTGCTGTAAGGATAAAATCAGGAGGGAGGAGCCATGTTTGTACATCACGAGCTCCTTAGAGGAAAGATCAGATATAAATGCAATCATAAATAAATAACTTCCATTATGTGTAGCCAAACCCTATACATGGCTATTGCCTACTCAGAAGCAAGTTTCAATAAATTTGATGGAGCGAAGTCCCCACGTTCATTTTGATTAATACAGTCCATTAAGAAACTTATTTAAAATGTTTTAAAGATTACTTATAGAATGTTACTCCTTTGGTAGCAGTTGTACTTCACACAACCTGTTTTTCCTTCCTCCTTGCTGACATGCTGTGATCCCATCCTTGAACAATGCTTTTAATGGTTTTAATAATGGCTTATACAGTAAGTACCACAGTTTACATCTGCTATTAATCATCTAGATACTTTAGGACTGCACATGCTGCCATTGTAAATGAATAAACTGAGCCATAAATCCCAACTGATTACATGTAATTGCACCAAGCCAACAATCCAGCTTTGCTTATCTTTCATCAGCTCTCTTCCTCTAAAGTGTTTTCCCCCCTCCAAAACCAGGGAATATATTACTTTGTTGCTTTAGGGATCCCAGTATAGAATTTTTAATATGTTTTCATACTCAGCTGCATCAGGAAAAGGTCAATGCATATCACTCTGTAGTCTAATGATAGACCAAAGTAACTGCAGTATATCAACAACAGTGTCAATTTTGCCTTTGAATGGCTGTTCTACTAATCCACTGAGGGGTAAGCTTGGGGAAAGGGCAGAACTAGCTAGATTTTCTTCTGTTTCCCATCTTGAAATGACCAGGACTACTTGCACTGCCCTACAATTCCACACTGGAGAGGGAAGTTCAACAAACACTGTAAACAAATCCTGTTTCGGCAGATATTCTAAACTTTCTTGCAGGAGTGTAGCTGTCCAGGGTCTTGGGGGGTCTTAGACCCTTTACATTTTGAGGAGCAGGATCCCAGCAGGATCCCTATATCTCCAGTGTCCTACAAGGGAATCAGCATGAAAGGGGAATGTGCTAGCCACTGAGAAGAATTTTCTAACTTGCTTCCTTGTCCTTTCCTGGTGATTGGAGCCAATCAGAGTGAAAGGAGGTAAGTCAGCCACTGAGAAGACTCTTTTCAGCAGCTAACACTCCCTCCTTTCATGCTGATTGGCTCCTAGGGACATCTGTTGTTGTGGGGGAAAGCATTAACAAGGAACTCATTCTCGACCCAGCAGCAAAAGAAAAAAAGGGGAGGGTATGTGGCTGTGACTATCATGAAGGCACCCTGCACTTCTGAATTTGCCAATATGTGACTGCTTACTTGTGACTTGGGAGTAAGCCCCACTTAGGGATGGGGGCGAATATCCTCTAAATCAGACCTGGCATCGGATTCCAGCTGAATTCAATAGTTCACCATCCTTTCAGACCGGCACATATTTCTTGCTGTGGGCTGCGACTGTAATCAGCACAGATTTTGTGGCTGTGGCTGCAAATCAGCAAGAATTTATTTTGAACTTTCCCCCCTATTTTACATTGAGTTATTTTCATAATAATTCACATAAGCTACCTAAAAATTACACAATGTTTTCCCTGCTGCCAAAAAACCACGTGGAACACTGTGATGATGATTCACGTAAGGTACCTAAAAATTATGCAATGTTTCTCCCGCTGCCAAAAAACCACATCAAATACAGTCCTCATTTACATAAGTATCTACAGTGATAACTACAAAATTTTGGCTACCAAAAAAACAAACCATGGATTGAATCACCCAAAAACTTGCACAGCTGATTGCATTGGCAAGTGCAAGAGCAAGCGGGAACAAAAGAAATGGTGAATCGGGATTAAATGACGGCCTATCGGAATGCAAGCAGATCAGAACCATGCTCTCATACTGGGTTTGGAAAGGAACATCCAATCAGGCCCAATTCCAGGAGCTTTGTTTTCAAATAATAACCTAAATTATACAGCATCTTTTAAAAGAGTATGGGTGGAAGTTGTGCAGACTTCTTTCATGGCTAGAAACTGCAGACCATTGACATTAAAACTACTTCCTTGCTGAACAGTAACAGCGTGAGGAACTCACAGTACCATTGATAGAATTATGAAGAGAAGAATGATGAATTATAAAGCAAAAGGCTTAGGGCACTGTTCTGTGACAGTTGGGAAAGTTACAGGCCCGCCATCAGCCCTTGGCAGTCTGAGGCAGTTGTTGGGCCCTAGCAAGGTTCACAGATGCTGACACTTGCCTGGGACAAAAACTGCTAAATTGGGCACTCAGGGACCATTAAAATGGCAACTTCCTAGCCATCTGTCACTATTTGTTTTTATTGTTTTTAATTGCTGTAAACCGCACAGAGAGCTTTGGCTATGGGGCGGTATATAAATGTAATAAATAAATAAATAAATACTGCTGGTGGGTATGCCGCTGGCTTAAGCTACTAGCAGTATCCTGACCAATAGTAGCTCCACCTGTCCTCTGTTGGGGTGTTCCTCTCTGGTGGGACTCCCCCAACATCACTGGAACTCTCTCACTGGTGGAGGCTGGCAGAGTAGTGCAGGGCTAGGCAGAAGGAGACCCATGCTCCCTCCAGCATGGTGCACCAGCAACGTGGATTGCTCTGTAGCACACTGTATTATTCCTTATCCCCTTTTCTCTGACATCTTTCTTCTTTATAGGAAGCTCTGGGTACAGAGAGGTGCCAAAAGGCAGTGATTTCATTACCTCTCCAAATTACTGTCTGAGCTTCCTAACGGTGCGCTTGCCCTCAGCGAGCGTAAAATGAAGCTTGTGCCTTGACTCCACTAGTGATGTTTGCCTATAAAACATAGATGATTTATGGCTGGCTCTCCTGAGCTTCCTCCAATGTGTGTGTCAGGGTTTTGTTTCACATGAAAATGCACACACAGACACACTCCTATCCGGGGCTTTTAAAAAAATTCAAAAAATTTATTGGAAGATGGACTAAATTTTTTCACTCAATTCAGAAAACCCAATGTATTTCACAAACCTGTACTGAAAAATGCACTTTGTAAATCTATGCATCCCAATTCTGAAATGCTGGTGATTTAAAGTAGGAAGCTGAACAATCTGATAGGATGAAATAAGGCATGGCATTCTTTTGCCGCAGAGCCTGTTGCTATAGGGATTTTGCTCAATAAAAGTGATCCTTCGGGGGGTCTCTGTCCACAACAGTGAAGGAAAAGTCTATTTCTTGGCCAAGGCAAATTACTAGGAGTAAATGCCTTATGCAACAAATTCCTTCCCATCATTTGTACTTTTGCTATGTTCATCTGGCATCCATATATATTGTGAAGAGAGTAGCATGGGTCACCGTATTTATTCAGAGGCACCTGAAAATGCTCTGCACTGCACAAATAAGTTGTATTCATTACATTTCTTGTTCCCAAGCTGGATGAGCATGCAAAAGGAGTGTCATTGATTTTCTTTTTTTGTGTTCATGTCAGCCTCATATCCACTCTAGTGATACTCTGTGGTCTGAGAAGCAGGCGCATAGGGAAATCCACCATTACATTGCATCTAATCTTGGATTGGTCAGCAATGGGAGGTTAACAAAAAACACTACTCAGCAAATCTCCTCTGGGATTTGCAAGCTAGGCAGACAAAATGGAAAGAGAAGCAATGCAACATTCAGTGGAGCACTGCTAGCATGTATACATTGAAGGCCAAACTAGATATGACCCCCGCAACTAGCGATGGGGGAGAAATTTTATTCAGTTCACATTGAAAGGCAAATCTACCTAACTTGTGCTTCCTGAAGCAATATGTGAACTGAAACACAGTCATCCTTTGAAATCCACACTTCTCCAAATTTTGTAATACAGTTCTCCAGACAAGTAATGGGTACAAAAATGCATATACTGGATCAAAGTGTGCATTAAAATGTATACATTAGTGAAACTGACATTAATGGACTGCCTTCAAGTTGATCCCGACTGATGGCAACCCTGTGAATAGGGTTTTCATGGTAAGCAGTATTCAGAGGTGGTTTACTATTGCCTTCCTCTGAGGCTGAGAGGCAGTGACTGGCCCAAGGTCACCTAGTGAGCTTCATGGCTGTGTGGGGATTTGAGCCCTGGTCTCCCAGGTCATAGTCCAACACTCTAATCATTACAAAAAGGCATTAAATTAGAGAAAATTACTTTGCAAAAATGAACGTATTAAGCAAAATTGCATGCAGATATGTATATTGGGGAAATTTTCAGATAAATGCTGGTGAATTTACATAAGGCCTTTATTTTATTCTATTTTATTTTATTGAAGCCAGATGTGGAAATGTGGAGAACTGAACTTACTGTAAACATGAAAAATTGAGAGAAACCAACATTGACAGTAGGAGGAGAAAGGGTTAAGTTACCTTGGATTGGTTCTTGAATGTTCAGACTAAAACCCACAGCAGATTCTACTGCCCCACTGACATGGACCCACCAAGCGCCACTGGATGTGAGGGCAACAGTTCTATGTGTTTCAATATAAAGCTACCCCAGTCACATAGAAAGAATGATTCTGAATGCTTCTTTCCTCAGCTGAGGGACCCTCCAGAGTGGTTTTGGTTTTTTTTGCGGGAGCATTCAGCAACATGTCATTGATGCAATAATAGTGCACTAGCTGTGGAATTGTACTGGAGTGTCCGCACATCACTCCGCTTTATTCTCTGCAATGCTTCCTCAGTGTCACCACAGTATTTCCATGTGGAGAGGCACCCTTTGCTGCAATGCAACAAAAGTAGGATGAAACACACCCCACAACATTTGTGGTATAAAAAGTTACAGGATTTCATCAGGAAGCAACAGGACATGCATCAGCTGGAAACCAAACCAGCATATCAGGTGCACAGTATTGAAAGTGGGATTGCGCATAATTGTCCTGATACCATCATGCGCACAAACCATCATGAACACACAATAAAAAGCACATCACTCAGGGGGCCTGAGTGATACTGGCTGGCTGTTAAGCTGGAGAGAAGCTGCAGGTACAAGAGAGGGTTCATGTGCATACTTGTTTTACTGTATAAATCAGATCCCCCACCATCCCCTCGATGCGATTGTGCCAGTTCCATGTTTAAATGTGTGGAAATGCTGTTGCCAATTACCGTTGTAGCTCAGCGGTAAAGCAGTTGCTTTGCATGCAAAAGGTCTCAGGCTCCATTCCTGGCATCTCTAGGGAGGGCTGAGAATGTCTTTTCTCTGAGATCCTAGAGAGCCTGCTGCCAGTCAGTATTGACCCTACTGAGCTGGATGGACCAATGACTTTTTAGAAGGCACCTTCCTATGTTTCCACGCAGTTTGGCCCTGGGCGAATGTGGCTGTGTGCTTTTGCTGATAAGCACGTTGCCCTCTGGCTGAGGAGGTTATCCTTCTACCTACCATCTGTTGCAAAAGATTTGCGGTGGAAGGGAAAAGACAGGTTTTCTTTAATTATTGTAAATCTGTCAAAGGAAGCTGAATCAGTTCTACAGCTAGAAAGAAAGAAATAATATTTTTTTAATTTGTATGTGTGTGTGTGCAGAACTTGGCAAAATTGTTAAGATTAGGACTTACTGGACCTGCAACCTATTGGAGGAACAAAATAAACACCAAGCAGTGCGGGGCAGAGCAGACTGCAAAAGATAAGATGGGCTGCTATCAAGGGAATGAGACAAAAATATCTCCCCCAACCATTTGACAAAACAGGAAGGCTTCCCTGTCAAAATGCAACGTAATGCTGTTAGGAAATGATTTATTTTCAAACCACTGGGGCATTTGGATTGAGATCCTCAGTTTAGAAAGAAGGTGAACCTTTTTTGTTTAAGGAAGAAGAGTAAGAAAAATGAGAGAAGCATAACATGTCAGAGTGAACACTGTATGCTATGGTCTCTATCGTTTATATGGCTTTCCAATACTGTAATGTTTGAGCATCCCATAACACATACATTCAACTTCATAGTGTCTTTAAAAAGGTAAAGGTGTCCCCTCACTTATAGTGCGAGTCGTTTCCGACTCCTAGGGTGATGTCTTGTGACGTTTACTAGGGGGGCTTTCCAGTGTTTTGCACCGCCTGCAGCATGTACGACTATCTGCCTGTTGGACAGAAGTCGTGGGTGTGCTCTCGGTGCAATGAGCTCCTGGCTCTCCGGGAATGACTTCATTTCCTTGAGGCCAAGGTGGTGGACCTGGAAAAGCTGAGAGAGGCAGAGAGGTGTGTGGAGGAGGCCTTCAGGGACGTTATAGCTGTGTCCCACTCCAATGATGATAGCTCTCCTGCTATCATGGACAACGATGGTCTCAGGAAAGGAGAGCATCCAGCTGAGGAAGAGGGAAACGATCCCTTAGAAGGGACCCATTCCTTGGGGGATGAGCAGCTATCCTCTCGTGCCGAGGATATATCTCCAGGGGGTGGAGGGATCCTTGTAGTGGGTGATTCGATCATTAGGAACATAGACAGTGGGGTGTGTGATGGGCGTGTAGACCGCAAGGTGTTTTGCCTGCCTGGTGCGAAGGTTGCGGATATCGCCCGTCGTTTAGATAGTTTGGTAGACAGTGCTGGGAAGGAGTCAGTGGTCGTGGTGCACGTTGGCACCAACGACATGGGGAAATGCAGCTGTGAGGTCCTGGAAGCAAAATTTAGGTTGCTAGGTAGGATGCTGAAAGCCAGGACCTCCAAGGTGGCTTTCTCTGAAATGCTACCGGTTCCACGCGCAGGACCAGCCAGACAGGCCCAGCTTCGCAGTCTCAATGCGTGGATGAGACGATGGTGTCGGGTGGAAGGGTTCGGATTTGTTAGGCACTGGGGAACATTTTGGGACAAGCCGGGCCTGTACAAAAGGGACAGGCTCCACTTGAACCAGAATGGAACCAGACTGCTGGCACTTAAAATTAAAAAGGTAGCAGAGCAGCTTTTAAACTGACTGAGGGGGGAAACCCGACAGGAGCTGAGAAAGGTCCGGTTCGGAATAAACCTCCCCCCTGGGATAAAAACCAAAGAAATGATGAAATTTTAAAAGGGGTAGGCCTAGAAGTAGGCATTGTGAGAGCAGGGGCACAGGATATAAATTCAGAAGAGCAAAATTACCACAGGCCTAACCACAAGTGCCAAAGACACTTGAAGAGAGACACTGCTTACAAGTGCCTGTACGCTAATGCTAGGAGCCTCTGAACCAAGATGGGAGAACTGGAGTGCTTGGTCTTAGAGGAGAGCATTGATATAGTGAGCATAACCGAGACCTGGTGGAATGGAGAAAACCAGTGGGATACGGTTATCCCTGGATATAAACTATATCGGAAGGACAGGGAAGGACATATTGGTGGCGGAGTCGCTCCATACGTGAAAGAAGGCATTGAATCCAGCAAGCTCGAAACCCCAAAAGAGGCAGACTCCTCCACAGAATCGTTGTGGGTGGTGATACCGTGCCCCAGGAGGGACTTAATACTGGGAACGATCTATCGTCCCCCTGATCAAAATGCTCAGGGAGACCTGGAGATGAGATATGAAATTGAGGAAGCATCCAAACTAGGAAATGTGGTAGTAATGGGTGACTTCAACTACCCGGACATAGTCTGGCTGCATATGTGTTCCAGTCATGACAAAGAAGCAAAGTTTCTAGATATTCTAAATGACTATTCCCTAGATCAGTTGGTCATGGAACCGACCAGAGGGACGGCAACCCTGGACTTAATCCTCAGTGGGGACCGGGACCTGGTGCGAGATGTAAGTGTTGTTGAGCCGATTGGGAGCAGTGACCACAGTGCTATTAAATTAAACATACATGTAACTGGCCAATTGCCAAGAAAATCCAACACGGTCACATTTGACTTCAAAAGAGGAAACTTCACAAAAATGAGGGGATTGGTAAAAAGAAAGCTGAAAAACAAAGTCCAGAGGGTCACATCACTCGAAAATGCTTGGAAGTTGTTTAAAAACACTATATTAGAAGCTCAACTGGAGTGCATACCGCAGATCAGAAAAGGTACCGCCAGGGCCAAGAAGATGCCAGCATGGTTAACGAGCAAAGTCAAGGAAGCTCTTAGAGGCAAAAAGTCTTCCTTCAGAAAATGGAAGTCTTGTCAGAATGAAGAAAATAAAAAAGAACACAAACTCTGGCAAAATAAATGCAAGAAGACAATAAGGGATGCTAAAAAAGAATTTGAGGAGCACATTGCTAAGAACATAAAAACCAACAACAAAAAATTCTATAAATACATTCAAAGCAGGAGACCATCTAGGGAGACAATTGGACCCTTGGATGATAAGGGAGTCAAAGGTGTCCTAAAGAACGATAAGGAGATTGCAGAGAAGCTAAATGAATTCTTTGCATCTGTCTTCACAGTGGAAGATATAGGGCAGATCCCTGAACCTGAACTAACATTTGCAGGAAGGGATTCTGAGGAACTAAGACAAATAGTGGTAACGAGAGAGGAAGTTCTAAGCTTAATGGACAATATAAAAACTGACAAATCACCGGGCCCAGATGGCATCCACCCGAGAGTTCTCAAAGAACTCAAAGGTGAAATTGCTGATCTGCTAACTAAAATATGTAACTTGTCCCTCGGGTCCTCCTCCGTGCCTGAGGACTGGAAAGTGGCAAATGTAATGCCAATCTTCAAAAAGGGATCCAGAGGGGATCCCGGAAATTACAGGCCAGTTAGCTTAACTTCTGACCCTGGAAAACTGGTAGAAAGTATTATTAAAGCTAGATTAACTAAGCACATAGAAGAACAAGCCTTGCTGAAGCAGAGCCAGCATGGCTTCTGCAAGGGAAAGTCCTGTCTCAGTAACCTATTAGAATTCTTTGAGAGTGTCAACAAGCATATAGATAGAGGTGATCCAGTGGACATAGTGTACTTAGACTTTCAAAAAGCGTTTGACAAGGTACCTCACCAAAGGCTTCTGAGGGAGCTTAGCAGTCATGGAATAAGAGGAGAGGTCCTCTTGTGGATAAGGAATTGGTTAAGAAGCAGAAAGCAGAGAGTAGGAATAAACGGACAGTTCTCCCAATGGAGGGCTGTAGAAAGTGGAGTCCCTCAAGGATCGATATTGGGACCTGTACTTTTCAACTTGTTCATTAATGACCTAGAATTAGGAGTGAGCAGTGAAGTGGCCAAGTTTGCTGACGACACTAAATTGTTCAGGGTTGTTAAAACAAAAAGGGATTGCGAAGAGCTCCAAAAAGACCTCTCCAAACTGAGTGAATGGGCGGAAAAATGGCAAATGCAATTCAAGATAAACAAGTGTAAAATTATGCATATTGGAGCAAAAAATCTTAATTTCACATATACGCTCATGGGGTCTGAACTGGCGGTGACCGACCAGGAGAGAGACCTCGGGGTTGTAGTGGACAGCACGATGAAAATGTCGACCCAGTGTGCGGCAGCTGTGAAAAAGGCAAATTCCATGCTAGCAATAATTAGGAAAGGTATTGAAAATAAAACAGCCGATATCATAATGCCGTTGTATAAATCTATGGTGCGGCCGCATTTGGAATACTGTGTACAGTTCTGGTCGCCTCATCTCAAAAAGGATATTATAGAGTTGGAAAAGGTTCAGAAGAGGGCAACCAGAATGATCAAGGGGATGGAGCGACTCCCTTACGAGGAAAGGTTGCAGCATTTGGGGCTTTTTAGTTTAGAGAAAAGGCGGGTCAGAGGAGACATGATAGAAGTGTATAAAATTATGCATGGCATTGAGAAAGTGGATAGAGAAAAGTTCTTCTCCCTCTCTCATAATACTAGAACTCGTGGACATTCAAAGAAGCTGAATGTTGGAAGATTCAGGACAGACAAAAGGAAGTACTTCTTTACTCAGCGCATAGTTAAACTATGGAATTTGCTCCCGCAAGATGCAGTAATGGCCACCAGCTTGGATGGCTTTAAAAGAAGATTAGACAAATTCATGGAGGACAGGGCTATCAATGGCTACTAGCCATGATGGCTGTGCTCTGCCACCCTAGTCAGAGGCAGCATGCTTCTGAAAACCAGTTGCCGGAAGCCTCCGGAGGGGAGAGTGTTCTTGCACTCGGGTCCTGCTTGCGGGCTTCCCCCAGGCACCTGGTTGGCCACTGTGAGAACAGGATGCTGGACTAGATGGGCCACTGGCCTGATCCAGCAGGCTCTTCTTATGTTCTTATGTTCTTATGACAGTATATATGGGGTGGGTTTGCCAGTTCCGTCCCCAGTCTTTCTTTAGCCCCCAGCATGTGCCGGGTACTCATTTTACCGACCACGGATGGATGGAAGGCTGAGTGGACCTCGACTCCTTTTACCGGAGATTCGACTTCCTCCTTCCGTTGGAATCAAACTCCGGCCGTGAGCAGAGCTTCGGCTTCGTTACCGCCGCTTACCACTCTGCGCCACGGAGGATCTGTATAATGTCTTTAGCAGGGAAATAATTATAGAATCATAGTAAGAGATGTCTAGAAGACCATGTAGCCCATACTCTCTGGTAGCGGAGGCTGGTGCTCGTTTGGACTATAGTGCAGAAGACAGGGAGACCAGTGGTAGGTGGAGCCAAAGCAGATGGCTGGTAACTAATTCTGCAATGCCCCTATTATCATCCCTGTTGAATTCTGCAAAAGCAACACTGAGACTAAGGAGGAGGAGGCTGACAGCCAATGCCACCCCCCAGACTGGTGTAAGTAAGCAGGTAGGCAGGCGTGTATGTGTGGGTGGAAGGCAGGCTGACCTTGGTGAGGCAGTGGCCCACTTGCTTGATGGAGCAGCCTCCACTGCTCTCTGCTGTGTAGCAAGTTTAATCTCTTCATAAATGCTACCCTTCATCCAAATTAACTGCCCAAGGCAGCCACCTTATTCTGCCTAATGGTAGGGCCGGCCCAGCCATGATATCCCAAAAAATCAATGTCCACATTTTAGATCATGTTGTACCACAAGCAGTAGAAAGGCTATTGAAATATACATTCAGGCCTGAAATATGCAATCAGGCCAAATGGCTCCTGATAATCATACAAGAATCACATAATTAGGGTTTCCCATTGACCCTTATTCTGTATTATAACATAACATGACGTGCTTTCCCATTTAAATTAGATTTATGACAGTAATGTATTATATCCATTGAAGTAAGTTCACAATGCAGCTGCTAGGTTGCTAATTGGTACTGGCCTTAGAGAACCCATCTCAGCAGTTTTCGAAACAGTTTCACTGGTTGCTGGTCCATTTCTGAGTGCAATTCAGATTCCTGCTGCTTACCTGTAAAGCCCTATATGGCTTCTTCCAGATTTGCCAGCCTATGTACTGAGATAGTCATCAGAGGCCCTTCTCCACATGCCCCCCCCTTAGTGTTGCTGTTGCCAATTCTGGCTGAGGAAATTCCTGGAGATATCTTTAAAACTGAGATTGAATTTCTACATGTTGCTTTACCTGTCTAAATTCAGGAACCCAATTTCATCTCTTTAATTTGCCTTTACTGTTTAAACCCAGACTGAGAAAGCCAGACCTTTAGAGGCCAGAGAGTGCACCTTCTTTTATTTATTTTATATTATTTTTGTTCTTTTTGGTGTCTTCTTGGCTCAGTGTGTTCTCTCTACATGTCATTTTGTTGTCATTCTGTAAAAAATATGAAAATCTTTAAAAATAAAGAGTATATATATATATATATATATTGCTGTTTTTAGGAGGCCCATGTTTTTTTTTAAGAAGTCTAGAAACTCTGCACACTTCATGCTAATGCTCAGTCTCATCTGCAGCTCGGCCTTCACGATGCTATCCCACAGCCTGTTTCTGTCCTTGGTCCACAGTTGTGCCATTAAATGGACAATTCTCCTACATCAGGCATTAGACACAGGAATGGAAAGTGTGAAAGAGACCAGTTTGGAAATTTGAGAATCAGGCAATATTCCTGGAAGCCTGTTGTTTGCACAGTCTTGGCTTGTGTAACTTAAATGGTGGGAAATACTGTGGTAAACCTGTGCTTTTTCAGCTATTGTCACCTTATTTTCTTGAGGCTCTTTTGGTAAAAAATGATATTTGTGGCATTCGTTTCTGTTGTTTCTCTACTTCCTTGTGTTTTATGTTTCAGTATGGCTTCCCACTGCTTTTCTTTCTTCATACTTAACTGAAAACCTTTGACAGCACAGAAGGCATTCTGCTGCAACTGTATTGACTCTGAAAAGCCAGTTTTTGAATGCTTCTTCCTTGCACTATTCATCATTAAAACTACATGAACACCTCTTTTTCTTTTACTGTGCCACTGTCTGAAGGTCCTTCACCATCACCACTATCTGTCATGATTTGAGTATTTTTGTTTAAATGTAAGAAAGATCATATGACTGACTGGTATAGTGGAGAAAGGTCATATCCTGGCTTAGTCAGCGAGTAGCTGCAACATGCTTAGATGGACAGAGATACAGTGAACAGTTCTTGAATACTCACCTCCTCTCTGTCACCCCTGGTTGTTTCTGCACCTCAATCAGTTTCCAAACTCCATTTTGTAACATTTATCCAGGACTAGTTTCCATGGTTTTTCCCTCTCTTTACTGACTATTGACTCCTGCCCCTTTGTATCTCCTGCCCCTCCAGGCTTAGGCCTCTTGAGATGACAGGATGGTGTGAGATCACAGTGGTGGCTTGTCACATCTCCAGTATTGGCCTCTAGAGGTTCTTAGAGATCAAGGTCTATTCTTGAACTCCAGACCAGACCTGGAGGGTTGGCAATTCTCCTGGAGATACAGCTCAATTCCTGGTTATTCCAGGCCAAACCTGGAGGGTTGGCAACCCTACCCCACTTCTGAGATCAGGTGGGTGGCAACCAGGGAGAGGACATTTTTGCATTTGTGATCCCTCGTGTTGGGAATATTTTCTCAAGGGATGGTTGTGTGGTGTCTACTATTTGCCTTTTTATCACCAAAGACTTATTTCTCTCCAAACTTTCTAAATGTTAGCTGAGTTTATTTTATTGTCTTGGAAGGCTTCATTTTTCTCTTTGTATTACAACAGATTATTTTAACCTTGCTGCACTTTGTGTTAGGATCAATGTTAAGGTTTTATGTGCCTGTAAACTGCCTTGAGAACTGAGCTGATAGGGTGGGGTATACATTTTCTTCAGAGCTTGGAAAAGTTACTTTTTTGAACTACAACTCCCATCAGCCCAATCCAGTGACCATGCTGGCTGGGGCTGATGGGAGTTGTAGTTCAAAAAAGTAACTTTTCCAAGCTCTGATCTTTTAAAAAACAAATAGAGACTTACAGTGCAATCCTACTCCAGTGGAAATCTCATTGTTTTCAATTGAGATTACTCCCAGGTAACAGTGTATAGGATTGCAGCCTTAATATTGTGCCATAAAAGACATAATTCTTCCATTAAGTATATATTTTCTTTTTCTGGTGAAGTATGAATTTTTTTTGTTTATAAAAATGCAGGCTTAACCCAATAAATATACACAGAACTTTGTAAATGTATATGAGACAGAATTTTGTATTCAGTTCACGTTACTGATAGTTACTGATGGTTTTTTTTAAAAAAAAACAATTCTGATAAACTGAACTGTGAAAATGTGCTTAACTTCTTTTGATAAATACAGCAAACAGTTGGTTTAAAACAGTTCACTAACAGTAGCTTCATTTTTATGCTATAGTTCATGGCACATGAATATAGCCTGCAACGTTGCCTTGTCTTTTCTCTTAGATGGTAATCTTTCTTTTGGTTATACCCTTAAATCTAATTTTCAGTTCTCATCAAGGTTTCCAATCAATCTGCTTCTTTTTGAATTGTCCCTTCAAGATACACATTTCATTTTTATTAGCTGATCGGTGTGAGTCATCCGATTAATTGGCATTAGCGGCAAACACACACTGTCTGCTTGGCCTTTGCAGAGGAGGCTATGTTTAGAAATGGAATGAGCCTGCAGCTGGCTTATATAATGGTGTTGGTATTTTTAGGTCTCCTTTATACCTAGATAGCTGTGTCCTGCCACCTGATTTGTTAACAATGGGCTGGCAAATGTGATAATTGATTCCTTTATTATGTTTAGCCCTTAACATACACACCCCTTTCCAGTCCCTGGACAATCAACAAGATTTGCAATAGTTTTTTATGTTGATGCAATCTGATAAATACATTCAAGAAAAGGTTCAGCATGAGACTGCAATCCTGTGCTCATTTACCTGCGAACAAGTCCTATTGAAGTCAGTGAGCCTTATTCAGTAAACAGGCTTATGATCGGTATGTCAGAATGCTTTTTGACAGTGACAAAAGGCAATATCCCAGACTAGCATGTATTTTCTTCTAATTTCCCTCCACTTCATATGTAAAGGGACAACCTTTGGAAGTCTGGACAGACACATATGCCTTGCTCTCCTCTCTTTCATTGAGCATCTCAGCTATCTTGCTGAAGTAAAAACACAGGTAAAGGGCCGCTTTGATGTACTTCTATGAAAAGTGTGGCTTATAAATACTGTAATAAAATAAAATAAAACACTGTATAATATACCAGTTGGTATGTGTCTGAATTTGAAATTGATTTTATGTATGTAGTTTGCTGTTGTTGATTGTTTTATGTTTTTTGTTTTTAAATTGTTTTTATGTATGCAATTGCTTTATTGTTTTAACTGCTTTTATATATGTAATTGTTTTAGATAGGGATTTATTGTATTGTAAATCACTTCAAGACGCTTAATAGGAAGTGATTCATAGGAGGAGGAGGAGGAGGAGGAGGAGGAGGCGGCAGCAGCAAGTTCAAGCCCCGCTACTGGGAGATGGGTCCATAGCCAATATTTTCAGTCCAAGGTACCACAGCTGTGCATGAGTAGTACCCAGCAAAATTAATTGAAATAAACAGGTTAACATGGGCTTGTGAGAATGTTGCCATAAAACATCCACTAAAACAGCAGGGAATTGTTGGGAATTGTTAAAAGCAGGCACTGGGGAATTATTGGAAATCTTTCTGAAGTGCCAAATGGCTTTTCTCATTCAGGTTAGAGAGTAGAATCACTAGAGATTGTTAGGAAGAACACAGAAAGGGTCTGGAATTTATTTGAATTAGTTAATCTGGCATTTTAGGGAAAAAAATTATGTGAATGCCTCCTTAATGATTAATGCAAGCTTCAGCTTTTTGAAGGCTTTCCCTGGAGACATGTTGATGCAAGAGGCAATGAGCAGACAAATTTCTGTCTCCTCTCCTCTGCCCCCCCGTATTTGAATTTTACCAAACAAATTTTTGCAATGCCTTCTCCAAAAAGAAAACTTAAAATGGTCTTGCTCACAACTGCACAGCTATCTCAAGGTGCTGTTTCCTAGGCAACATAACTAAATGGAAGCTGCAGCCCCTGCATCTTTTCTTGTCGAGGCTCAACTGAGTCAGACTCATCATTATTATTTATTAAGCATCCCAAAGAGTGAGAAGCACACTACAGGCATAAGATAAACCCAAGTCACAATATGAAAAAGGTTAATCACAGAGCCTGATCCCCAATATCTTGGGAATGACAAGAGCAATTCACATTACAAAAGACTGCAGTCACAAATATGTGCACTGTATCCATAAATATATTTATCGCTTGCTTTGTTTTTCCTTTCATGAAATCAATTAATACATTTGTTTCTTCAAATGTAAACAAAGGGGATGACAGCTCCTTATTTTTCCTTAGAGAGCTGTAATGGGGATAAAAGAAGTTATGACAACTCATATTTAATCAGTGGACATAAATGATACTGTGTCTTTGTGTTTGCAACAAAAGCAATATATAAAAACAAAGTGTCATTAATCACCCTGCCTCCTGTTTGCTTCTCACCAGCCCTGCAGTTACAGACAGCCTAATGTTTTAAGACTAAGGGCCATGTCATATGTCAACATTTTATATTTGGGAACGTGTGCATAAACAACATTTGTAAATGGCACAAATGTGTTCTGTTTGTAGGTCTTCCCTGCAAAGTGCATCAAAGCAGCAACCCAGTGAAGGATTCTTCCTGGCCGTACATGTGCTCATATGTGTTTATAAATATCGCTATCTCTCAACCTGACCTACCTCTTAGGGTTATTGTGAAGATAACATGGCAATCCCAAGAAAGCTCCATGGAGCAAGGACAGGATACAAATGTGATATATATATAAAAAAATTCTTATATAAACAGCTTTACACCATCACTATTTTGGCCTGAATACACAGAGAAGAAAAACTCACTTGGATTGGCACAGGAAGGTAACTTATAAGAACCAGGGGTACCTAAACCCAAATGGTAAAGAGTCAGGTAGTCAGTATGCTAGTGCTAAGTCTCCTGGGCTGTCTTGGCTTTCTCTTCTTTGATGTTTAACTTGACAGGCCTTTGATTGCTTGATTTTACTGAAGAGGGAGCGCTAAAACCTTTCACTGTACTTACAGCACTGCCTCTTAGCTAGTTCTGGAGTTGAATTGTGCGGAGGTGAGATGGCTATAATTCCTCTTGTTTCTCAGTTTCAGATAGCGCTAGGCTACTCCAGGTCATTATCGCTTGGCAGTATTTTCATGTTGGCACAGTTCACTTCAGGAAAAGAAAAATGAGGAGGGTGGAGAGAAAGTAGATAGAAGGAGAACCACTTGGCCATTTCTGTGCAGCTCTTGTTTTTTATGTAGTTCCTGTGTGAAGGTCTTTGAACAGATTAGCCAAAGTATGCCAAAACACCATTTTGGCCTTTGCACAAAATACCCACAAGTCCATTTTTCATGGTATGAGCTATGAGCTGGATAACCTCTCTGCAGTGGTGGGGAATCTTTTTCACCCTCAGGGCCACATTCTTTTGTTGGCAACCATTCAGGGGCCCCATACTAGTGATGAGTAGGGCCAGATGCAAAAGTGGGCAGAGCAATGGATTCAACCCTGACCTTCGTACATTAGTTTACAGTCCAGCCGTGCAAAAGTCAGAGATTTTCTATACACATCTCTCCATTCTCCTTTCAGGCAAGCCAGAGACATTATCGCACTTATGGACACCGTTCAATCAAGCAGAAGCATTCAGGAAGGGTACGGCCTGTGGAAAAGGTTTGCAAATTTTACAAAATTCCAGAATGCCTCCAGTGACCTCACTCCAAAGGAAATCAAACTTGGGTAAGTACTGGAACCCCTGAAATTTCTGATGTCATCACTCAGAGAACTAGGGGTGCATATAACACTCAGTAACATTACTTCCTGGTTGTGTAATCAGCACTGATACTGCTTATAAGCACCCCCCTGCCTGTGACTTTCAGTCCTCTGACTCCTCCATCCTCAGCCACCCAATGGTCTCTAGTTCCCCCAGGCAATCCTGCACTTTCTCCCATGCTGCCCCACATGCTTGAAACTGCCTCCTAGAACTTCCGTGCAATGCCACCTCTCTTAGTCACTTCAAATGCCTTCTTAAAATTCACTATTATTGTTTTGGAATAGCTGCAGAGAAAAATCGTTTTTTTGTCATGAGCTGTCCCAAAATATATTCAATGTACACATATATTCAATGTATTTTCTTGTAGATTCTTTCCCCTTCACCAGAGTTAGAGTAAAACGAGACTTTCCCCCCTCTGCTCCCATCCATTTCTGAGCTCACATTGTTTTGTAAACATAAGATAACACATAGTCCAGGCAGCGGACAGTGAAAGATACCTTATTTAGAGAGTCCGGGAACTGCACCTGCCTTCCAACTAGTTTAGCTACTTAATTTCATTATCAGAGACGTTGCTCACAAATGGTAGTCAGAGATGGAGCTCAGGGATGGAGCTCAAACAGCTGTTACACCAAGAGATAACTTTGAACACTCCCATAAAAGGAGGAGATTTTTAGAAGTAAACTACCAGTGCTTTTTAAGCACTAGTCGAAGAAAGAACTGCTGATGCTGAGGTCTGCCTACCAAAGGGTGAGATGATGTCATTACTTTCTGGATAAGAAATATAAATGTATTGAAATGTAACTTGTTGGATGCTGATTCCTTGCAATATAACTTGCAATGTAACTTCTATAATGTATTCACTAATAGGCAAAAAACCTTGTGGTTTAAGAATGTAAGAATGTACCTATAGCCCACAGATATTTCTATCAAACTTTAAAAAGCAGGGAAATTGGGCAGCTATAGTGAATGCACCAGGGGAGCAGGAGACCTGACCTCCTCTCTGAGATATTGTACGGCCCTACAAATTTGTCAAAATGCAAACACAATTTGTGTTCGTCTTTCACAGTCCAATCCACTTGCTGTGTAGCTTGGAAGAATTTGGTAACGTGCCTCTGAGCATGAGGGGATTGGAAGCGGATAGGGATGGGGAGGGAGGGGCAAAGGAAGGGACAGGGGGCAAGAGGGAGGGGATAGGAGGAAGGAGAAGGGAGGGAGGGTTTGATCAGCTGCATACTTTTTGAGTTCAATGGGATTTTTTTCTGTGCAATCATGTTTGAAAATGGAAATGGACTGCCTTCAAGTTGATCCCAACTTATAGCAACCCTATGAATAGGGTTTTCATGGTAAGCGGTATTCAGAGGTGGTTTACCATTGGTTTCCTCTGAGGCTGAGAGGCAGTGACTGGCCCAAGGTCACCCAGTGAGCTTCATGGCTGTGTGGGGATTCAAACCCTGGTCTCCCAGGTCATAGTACAACAGTGATCTGGGGGAGGGGCAGGGAGGATAGGAGGAGGGGGAAGGGAGGAGATTTGGTGGGTGGGCACTGGGCAGAGGAGAAGCCCCTTTCCTTTCCAAAAGGAAAACACTGTGAACAGTATCATTGCTTTTCAGCGTTTCCCCTACCTTTTTATTCTACAACAAGCATATGTAGCCTCCCACCCAAATTTAAACCAAAGCTGTCCCTGGCCACATCCACATCAGGCGTTTATTTCACTTTGGACAGTCATGGCTTCTCTCAAAGAATGGGAAGTGTAGTTAGTGAAGGGTGCTCAGAGTTGCTAGGAGACTCCCTGTTCCCCTCACAAAGCTTCAATCAGAGTGGCTGACTGTTAAACCAGTCTGGCCACTGGAGCTCTGTCAGTGGAATAGGAGTCTCCTCTTAGCACCCTTCACAAACTACACTTCCCATTCTTTGAGAGAAGCCATGACTGTCCAAAGTGAAATAAACGCCTGATGTGGATGTACATTAGAAAATGTACATGGAGAATATATAATGAAAGAGAGAGAACAACTGATAAAGGAAGGATATAGTTCTCCATGGTTTGCCTATTTACAATTGTTAGAAAGATATAAAATGGATAAGAAAATGTATGGGTTTGAAATAAGTAAATCTGATTTTGAAATAGGTTTGTGTACAAATGATGAAAATATAATTGCGAAAATGTATAAACTCCTGCTGAAAATGGATATGGAAGAAGAACAAGTAAAAGAGTGTATGGTAAAGTGGGCAAAAAATTTTGGTTATAATATACAAATGGATCAATGGGAAAATATGTGGAAAAAAGGCTTGAGATTTACATTATGCTATAATCTTAAAGAAAATTTCTATAAAATGATGTATCATTGGTACATGACTCCAGAAAAGTTGTCAAAAATGTATAGTAATGTTTCTAATGCTTGTTGGAAATGTAAACAACAAGAAGGATCATTTTATCATATGTGGTGGTTGTGTAAACAGGCAAAATTATTTTGGGCACAGATAGGTAGGATGATGCAAAAAATCCTAAAGATAAATATTCAGTCAAAACCAGAATTTTTTTATTGGGTTTTATGGATAAACAAATAGAAAAGAAATATGGAAGAATAATATTATATATGATTACGGCAGCAAGATTATTATATGCACAAAAGTGGGAAATGGAATCAACACCAACAACAGAAGAATGGCTATTGAAATTAATGGACTTAGTAGAGATGGATAAATTGACATGTTTACTTAGAGAAAAATCGACAGATACATTTCTTAAGGAATGGAAGCCTCTCTTAGACTTTTTGTTGAAAGATAAAAATGAAATGATGATAATGGGATTTGACGATTAATTAAGATAGACTATGGAGAACAGTGATTTTGCATGTATTAAAGGACAGGTTTGATATATATTATATATTTATAGCTGATCTGTGACAAATCGGAAGTCAATTTTTTATTTTTATTTTTATTCTTATTGTGTTATGTTTTTTATTTTGTTTTGTTTGTTTTATGAAAATTTGAATAAAAACTATTGTAAAAAAAAAAACTACACTTCCCAGGATTCTCTGGGGGAAACCATGACTGTCTCAAGTGAAATAAAGGTCTGGTATGGGTATGGCCTCCTGATTAGGCAAGCCCAGCAGCTGTGAGTCTGGCTTTTAGAACACTGACCATTGGTTCTTACTAAGCATGCCCGACACTATCATTGAGTTCAAGCCAAAATTTCTTAAATTAATTAAAAATCAGCCAGGCATTTTTTATTTTTTAAACTGCAGAAGATGAAGGTCAGAGTATGGGGCAAGGTCAATAATAAGATTCCAGGTACTCTGTGAACATGGCTGATTTTTAATGAATTTCAACAGATTATGAGAACTCTGACAGAAAAAAGTCCAAAAGGACTCAGGGGTTTTTCTCTCTCTTTTTACACTTTGAACTCTCAATTCTCTCTGACTGTTTTGTTTATCGTCATGAAAATTGAGAGTGTTGTTAAGCAAGCGTTTCTGAGTTCAGGACTAAAAGTTTTGTAAGGTTTTGTTTTGAAATGAGCTTATGAGAAGCATCAGAATGGCATGTGGATATTTTCAATTTAACATTGTGGAATGTGAAAAATCCCCACTGGCTATAGTATACAGCCACTCTTGTGGCTATATAATAAGTCTGAACTAACAGAACATTATACTTTAGGATGTGGTAACTGTATTGTATACTGATGGTGATTTGATTCTGACTCACTGGCTAAGGCCATTATATGCATTCATGTAAAATGTTTAAGAAGAATAAATGTTTAATGTTTAAAGAATATTTTAAGAAAGATAAAGACAATCCTCTGTTGAACTCCCATTTATTTTCCTGATGTCTCCCAAGGCCCAATAAGTCTTGGGTGGGGGCTCTAAACTTAGCCTGCCTGTTCAGATGACTGCTGTTGGAGACAGTGTAAGCTGAGGTATCATACCACTTTAAACAGTCATATCTTCCTCCAAAGAATCCTGGGAACTGTAATTTGTTAGGGGTGCTAAAAGCTTTTAGGGGAACACTATTCCCCTCAAAGAGCAACAATTCCTAGAGTTCCCTGGGAAGAGGGACTGACTGTTGAACCACTCTGAGAATTGTAGCTCTGGGGGGTAACAGGGATCTTCTAACAGCTTAACAAATGACAGTTCCCAGGATTCTTTGGGAGAAGCCATGACTGTTTAAAGTGGCATGATACTGCTTTAAATTTATGGGGTGGATGTGGCCTAAGAACATCTAAAAACATTTTAAAATAACACTGCTTAAAATTAACAACAACAACAACAATGTAGAAACAGCAGCATATGTGACTGTCACCTGCCCTGGTCATTTTCCATGGTTCTACTTAGTCATTTGCCAGGATTTCATCTTCACACAGCATAATCAATATCTATCTGTTGAATTTTAAAGGGACTCTGTTACCCCAAACTGATGGACACAAGCATGACTTTTGCAGCTTGGGGAAGCTAGCTCAGTGACAGAAAGAGGTTATCTGAAATCCTGATGGATCCTCATGTATTTATTGCATCCTAAACTCTTCCAAAAAGGTGCTAAAATGTATAATAATCCAAAGCCCGCCCACGTCCAAATGTTTTATATCAATATTCATTACAGCGAATGTCATTTTGTACAAAGCACTTTCAAACCTTTTCTTTAATTTCATTTTTTAGCCTGTGGCAGATTTCGTTGAATAAGGACCAAGAGCTGGCTGGTTATCTCTTGCCGACATTCAGCGGGCTTTCTTGATGTTGAGATAATGTCATTGCCAAATAGTGGCAGGCACCCTTCCTGTGGTAAAGAAAGATAAACATCTCCAACCAACAGAAGACTTTTTCTTTCCCTCCAGTATGCAAAGCTCACATACCATTTGTGAAGACGTACCTGAGCAATCTGTTCTCAGGGGAACGTGCTTTGCTGTTAATTCTGTCAGAAGCCCATTCAAAAGCCAAAGACAGTAGTGAGTGACTATATTTTAATGGTGATCATCATTATCTATTCATCTGAGACCTTTCTTTTACCCATAGCTCCTGTCTTTTCATGTCTATGCATGGTTTATATAAGCAGTGGCGCAGATAGGTAATTTTGGACACGTTCTTTCTCTTACTCCAAATTGTACATTTGGGGGCTCTCCTGGTCATTCTGCTGAGTGGGGCACTGGACTTCTGCTCCAAAGTCCTGCCTTCAGGTCATCACTGGGCACAAGAGATGTGTCAATGAACCCAGAGATTTGAAGCAAAGACAAAACAAAAGCCAGATATATGCACAGTGATGCAGCCTCGTCAGAACTTTCTCTAAAAAAGTGAAGACAAGACTTGCTAATTGTTATAGTTTTAATGGCCTGTTATTTCACATTGCAGATTTACTTCTACATGCCCCCATCACCCCTCAGTCAGGGACTTTGATACACTGATTTATTGTATCCAGTCCCATAAGACACAGGGCATTTATGCATAGCCTACATTAATTTCCATTTCCATTTCTCACAGTTCACACAATGGACTGGGAGAAATCATAGGACCAATGCAGCTGGCACAGTCCACACAAAAGTTGCATCCAGATGAGTGTTAATATGGGACTGGTTTTTCTCGTGCATGGAAGTTTTTTGCATCATCCAGATGACATCATTGGCAAAAATATTCCAGCCTGTATCCACCCCCACCCACTTAATCTAAATTTACCTTTTCTGGGAGACATCCAATATGTTAAAGAAATTGCCAATATCTCATTTGTGATATCTCAATGACCTGTTGGCAAATTAAGCCCCTATCTGGAACCATGCAGACATTGTGTGGAGCTGAAAAGAAAAGGATTGACCGTATTGTGTTGCCTATTGATTGGTGCTTTCCATGCACCAAGGAAAGTTAAATAGGGCACTGTTGTGATTGATGAGTAGTGATGCAATTGTTATAGGCAGTAAGAAAGGTTGTCACAATTTCTTCATCCCCCGCATCCCCAGCCCTGGCCTTGGTATGTTACTACTGGGGAATACTAGGATACTGAGACCATAGGATTGAGAACAAAATTAATAGGAAACTGAAGTGTCTATTTACTTAATTTTTTTCAAAAAGAAAAATACATCCATACACTTACTGGTAAGTGTCTTACATTTTAAAAAATATTTCACTTATAAGTAATATTAATCAGATGTAACAATGTCCAGTAGGTTGCCTGAGGCTGCAGTTCTATATCCACTAATCTGAGAATAAGACCCACAGACCTCAAGGGGATTTAGGATTTCAATGTAACTGATTACATTGAATCAAACCATTGTTCTATGTAATCCAATATAGTCTTATTGTGACTGACCATTTTTTAAAATTGGATGTGCCAAAATTGGACCCTCCCATAGGCAAAACATGAACTCTTATTAGCTTTAATCTGTAGAGGCTCCCGCATACCTTTTCTTCAGTTAGGAAGAGATGAATCTATCTATTTAAGTTTCTGATTTTCCAATCTTAAGGTCAGTTCACCATATCAGTTTGGGATTTTTTTTTAAAAGTCCTCATGAAAATGCCAGCCTTTTAATGTTCATCCCTCCTAATATACACATTTTTTTCAATTTTGCTTAATATGACATTTTTGCAAGTAGTTTCCCCTAATATATGTCATTTTTGTATATTTTCATGAATATATGCATTTTTATGCACACTCCATTAATATAGGTATTTTGTGCACATTTTGGGGTTGGAGAAAAATCACAAAATTCCGAGAAATGCAATTTTGAAAGATAGCTGAGTTCCAGTTCACATATTGTTTCGGGAAGTGTGAATGAGGTAGGTTTGCATTAAAAGGTGACCTGAACCAAATGTCTCCCTCATCCCTACTCACAGTGCATGATGAGATTTAAAACATTTTCAGTATGCATATCTACCCATAACTGAGTCCTGCAGATTTCAATGGGTTTTATCCTTAAGTATGTGCATAGGATTGCAGATTTATATCTTGGAATCATGTATTGCAGGGATGGTGAATTGGATCTGGCTGGAGAGAAGAATCCAGAAGTGGTCAACCTTCCATGCTAATCATATGATGTCTTATGATTTTAGGTGACAGAAAGTTCAAACCGTGGTTGCAAAGGAACAGCTGGACCACTTAAGTGCTCCCAATTATTCCTTTGTAGCCAGCGCTTTTTGAATTTGGCACCTTTTTTATCGCTGTGCATGGCAACACTAAAAAGTGACAGATTAAAAAACAACAACATTGTATTTACCTGCAAAGGAAGAATCAGGAGCTCACCTAGTTGTAGTTCAAAATTTCCTATGCCTGGTGTCATATGACATTAGGCACAGGCAAGGTGGGCATGGTTCATCCCAAACAGCTTGATGGGTCAGACTCAGAGGCCTGGCATGCCTAATTAGGCCTGCAAACCAAAGGTCTCCCACCACTGGTGTAGCAAGACCCTGGGTGCAGCATTTGACCACACTGCAGACGACCATACAAAAAGGCATCATTTATCATGAGGTCCACAAATCTCATACTGCTCCTTTCTGATCCTTCGTCTGCCTCTTTCTCTGCCTGTCTGATCTGTAGATTCTGGCTTTAGCATCCTGATGTTGAAAGAGATAACAGCTACTTGATGGGTATTTGGAAGTGGGTTCCAACCAGTAAGGAAAATAATAATTTTCTACAGATACAGGGATACAAAAATAAATAGGATCTGTGATTTAGAAAATATAGTAATACCCACAAATCTGGTGTTTTAGTGGATGCCACAGTTTTGCCATACTGACTTGTACAAGGAAAATGATAAAGATATGGAATATGTATTGCCATCTCCCCTGCATTACTCCATAGATCATATCATGGATACTCTTAGTTCCAAATAGTCTAACGCAGGGATAGCCAATATGGTGTCCTTGAGATATTGTTGGACACCAACTCTCATCATCCCTGACCACTGGCCATTTTGGATGGGGCTGATGGAAGTTGGAGGCCAACAACATATTGGGGAACTACTTTAGGCACCCCTGACCTACCCCAGAGTGGTTTAACAGTCAGTCCCTCTTCCAAGAAAACTCTGGGAATTATAGCTCTGGGAGGGAGATAAAGGTATAACAACTGTTAGCACCCTTAACTAATTACAGTTCCCAGGATTCTGTGGAGGAAGCCATGACTATTTAAACTTGTATGATTGCTTTTAATGTATAGTGCAGATGTGGCCTTATATAGGTATTCAGTGAAAGGAAGAGTAAGGCCCACATACTAGTCTCATTGTGCCCTTTCTTAACAACCTGTTTTCCCATTTTCTGTAAATAGGGTTTCTTTCTCCCTCTTATAATCTCACCTATTGTCTACTCATCTCATAGATGGGTCTTTGACAGGTTACTCCTATTGTTTTGCCTAATATATGTCATATAGAGTTTCCAGGTCAGAAGCATCCCAAACCCTGAGATTTCAGGGGCGGGCCCTAGTGATGTCATGGGGTGGGCCCAAGTGATGTCATGGGGCGGGTCCTAGTGATGTAGTTAAGCATGATACATTAAGCATCAACCACAGTTGCTTGGAGTACACCACTCAAACAAAAAAAATTATCTGAATGGAAATTTAGATAGAATTCTTAGCTAAATAAGGGTGTTGCCAGGTCCAACTGAAGTGATGGGATCATTCCTTTTTGCCTGCTTAGGGATCCTGGATAGGAAACATTTAATCTAGCCTACTTGCTTCTGGCAAGAAGGATTTAAGTGTCCTCAGGCCAGGCCAGTCACCAGAAGGCCATTGTAGGAAGAAGGGAGCCTACCATTGTGGAGATTAGGTGGGAGCACTCAGGAGTAAAGGTGGATGTCCCTGAAGGCTGCAATTCTAAATTCTAATTCAATACTAAGGGGCTAAGTCCCATAGAACTCAACAGGACATACTTCTGAGTAGATATGATTAGGATTGTGCTGTTGGTAAGGCTTGACTAGGAATCTGCTGTAAAGGTACAACTCCCTACCTGGAATGCCCTGTCCCTGCTTTTTAACGTGGCTGCTCCAAACTTCTTGAGAGACGTCACCCTTCACTGCAGAGAGAGGTTTGAGAAATGAGTAAGAGTTAAAAAGATCCTCAAGCCTTTTTTGCTTACCCTGTGGGCTGCTATAAACTCACTTTGACAGCCAACCCAATTCCAGTGAGTAATAACTGACAGAGAGAAAACAAATATGGGTTTTTCTACCTTCACAGGCAGTAGCTTGGCAACAACAGCAATCGAAGCCACACTTCCCACTGAATTCTTTTTTACCACTGTTGGGCAAGAAACAAACCGTTATGCAACCAACAAGGTGCATCATCAGTGCGTTTAAGGGGGTTGAACTGAGTGCATGGAACCACTGTTGTTGCTTCTATGGATTTAAGTGAGTGAGGTCAGAGGAAAATGAAATGCAAATAGAAAAAGAAAAAGACAGTGATGATTTCCTAAATGCAATACCATACTAACCACAACAAGATTCCTATGAGTAAGGCAGAAACCTCAGCATTCCACAACCAGTCAGGGTTCCTAATCAAAAACCAAAACCAGTCATCCAAGGTCACAGAAATCCCCATGCAGCACAATGTAACCTGGGAGCTGCAGTTAGTGCAGAATGCTATGGCACAATTGCTGACATGAGTGAGACCCTGTCAGCACATAATACCTCTGCTCTGAAATCTGCACTGGTTGTCGATTTAATACTAGGCCAAGTTCAAGGAGTGATTTCCATGTTAAAGGTGCCACCTAGTGTTTATTTTGCTCTTGTAAGAAATCAATCCTTTAGTGTGGTAGCGCCTACACCTTGGAACTCCCTGCCTATTGACATTAGGTAGGCACCTTCATTTTTGGAAGCTGCTTACTCTTTTTGGCATACTCTTTTTGGCACCTGCTTAAAATATTTTTTGTTTAGGCAAGCCTACCTAGGCATGTAGAAGCTATTATGCATTTTATCTGTTTTTAATTTATTGTTTTATTATTTTGAATGTTTTTAAATACCTGTTTTTAACTTTTTTTTGCCAATAATTTCATTGTTTTAATTTATTCTGTAAACCACTAAAGCAGTACATAAATGTTATTAAGTAAAATAGATAAATAAATTTCAGAGTCATTGTGTCCCTTGGGTCTCCTTCCTCTTTTAGGAACAAATGAATTTGCCCTATATCGATTCTGGCCATTTGGCACTATCTAGCTCTGTACTGATGACATGGACTAACATTGGCTCTCTAAGATTCCAGGCAATAGTCTTTTCTAGAGGATGTTTGCATGCAAAGAATGTGCCCTACCACTGAGCTACTGCCCTTCCCCTGTTTAAAAAAGTATCTTTTCAAATCCTCCTTTCAATTCACTAATAAATGCACAGTATACCTAGGAGAGATCCACACCATTCATTTAAAGCACATTGAACACGTATTTGAACCACATGAATCCCACCACAGAATCATGGGAACAGTAGTTTGATAAGAGTGATGAGAACTATAACTGTGAGGGGGAAGCTACATTTCCCAGGATTCTTTGGGGGAAGTCATGTGCTTTAAATGTGAGCTGGATCTTTTGTTAAATGTTTTATGTGGATCTGCATTACTAAAGTCACATCTCCTCAGAGTGATGCACACTAAAATGTATAGGAAATAATAATGTATAACGGTAGTGTAAAATCAAATAATATCAAGACATAGTATGAAGAAATATTTATATAAGCATGGCTGTCAAAAATGCTCATTATTTTCACAACGTGTAAATCTATTTATAGTGCAATCCTATGCATGTTTACTCAGAAGCAAGTCGCAATGTATTCAATGGGGCTTACTCAAACAGGAAAGCATGCACAGGACTGCAACTTCAAGTGATAAGGAACTTTACTCACCCAACCCAAAATTCAAAATCATGCCACTTTAAGCTGTTTTGCAGCTGTTTTATACTTGTTTTATAGTTATTGGATTTTAAATGGATTTTTTTCTTGTTGTGAGCTGCCTTGGTTTCCAACCTTACTTCTTAGGGTTATTGGAAATATTCCATACACACACACACTGGAGATGTAAAAATACATACACCCCATATAATAGTTTATTGTCCAAATCAGTTGGTCATTCCAGAACATTTTTTTTAAAATCAGCATTAGTTTCCTACCGAATAAAAGCAGTGACACCTAAGCAAGCCCTGCCTAATTGTTTGAAAAAAAGGATTGGAGGGGGAGAGAAAGATTTACAACACAGTCCTTTGCTATGTTCATTCAAGTCCCATTGATTTACAGCACAATCCTAACCACGTCTACTTAAAATAAGTCCTACTCAGTTCAATGGGGCTTACTCCCAGGTAAGTGGGATTAGCATTCCAGCTTTACTCCCAGAAAAGTGTGTATAGGAGTAAACCTTCATATTGGGAAGGTTTTCAAAACAGCCTATGAATTAGACAAATAAACTGCCTTCTTCAACAATGCAGAAAATATTACAAGTGTTTGACTCCTTATAATTGGAAAAGTTTAACACATCATAATGACATCATAAGCTTCAGCATGTACACTTTTTAAAAGTTCTGTTCAAAAATTATTTGAAAGATAAAATTATAATATGCTATTTTTGCAAGTAATTTAAAAAAACCCTGCATGTACACTTATTATAATCATAACTGAGATTGTTTACTGTGCATGCCTACCAAGATCCTGCTGTGATCTTCTTTTCTAGATCTGCACAGAGAAAATACTATTGATGCTGCTGAAAGCTGTAAATTTACTGAAACCCTGATATGCAGAGAAGCAGGAAAAGGAAATTGTTTTCAGAACTGGCAATGGGTTTTAGCTATTGTCTGGATGTCAACAAATCCCTTGTCAATCACAACGCTGATTTCACTTAGTTAAAAATCTAAAAGAGTGACGATTAGAGGAGCTGATACTAACAGAAGTTGTGCAGAGTGGCAGCTGATATTTTGGTGTATCTTAGATCAGACCACCTAGGAACTTAATTTTTTAAAAAATGAAAGCTAAGAGTCCAGAGATTGGGGTGATTCACCCAGAGACCCGGAGAGGACCCAAAAAAAACAGAGTCTCCGGAGAAAAGCCAGACACCTGGCAATCCTATTGGCATATACTGTTACCCTTTCATCTTGTAATTAGCTTTCTGTAGCTTTATCTAGGCCTTTATCTGTAGCATTATTACCAAGGAAATTGCTCCTTACTTCATTTTGTAGACAACTCTTTTAATCCTATAGTTCCAAATCAAACTTTTGAGATTCAACTAATGTGTTTTGTCTCCCTCTGAAGATGTCAAGAAAATAAAATGTAAACATTAAAAGAATGGATTGCATTGGCTCTCAAATAACGTTAAGTAATCTAGATGACAATGCTGTGAAGGAGCCAGCATGGGTTTGTCAAGAAAAAATCCTGTCAAACTAATCTCATCTCTTTTTTTGATCGGGTCACTAGCTTAGTAGATGGTGGAAATGCTGTAGATGTCATCTATCTAGATTTCAGCAAAGCGTTTGACAAAGTCCCCCACGACCTTTTGATTAGCAAACTAGTCCAATGGGGACTACGTGGAAATACTGTCAGGTGGATTCACAACTGGTTGGAAAACCGTACTCAAAGAGTGGTCGTCGGTGGCTCTGCTTCGGACTGGAAGGAGGTCTTGAGTGGAGTGCCACAGGGTTCTGTCCTGGGGCCGATACTCTTCAACATTTTTATCAATGACTTAGACGATGGGGTGGAGGGAAGCCTTATGAAGTTTGCAGATGATACGAAACTGGGAGGGATAGCTAACACAATGGAAGACAGGAATAAAATCCAAAGGGACCTGGATAGACTAGAAAATTGGGCTGAAATTAATAAAATGACATTCAATAAAGACAAATGCAGGATTCTGCATTTAGGCCACAAAAACAAAATGCACGGGTACAGGATGGGAAATACCCGGCTTAGCAGTAGTGCGTGTGAGAAGGACCTTGGAATTGTAGTGGATCGCAAGTTGAACATGACCCAGCAGTGTCATGCTGCGTCAAAAAAGGCAAACGCGGTTTTGGGCTGCATAAACAGAGCTATAGTTTCCAGGTCGAGGGAAGTAATAGTCCCACTATATTCTGCATTGGTCAGGCCTCATCTGGAATACTGCGTTCAGTTCTGGGCGCCTCATTTTAAGAAAGACATAGACAAGTTAGAGCGGGTCCAGAAGAGGGCGACGAGGATGATAGCCGGTATGGAGAACAAGTCTTATGAGGAAAGGTTGAAGGAACTTGGCATGTTCAGTCTGGTGAAGAGAAGGCTGAGGGGTGACATGATTGCACTCTTTAAGTACCTGAAGGGCTGTCACATAGAGGAGGGTACAGATTTGTTCTCTGCTGCCCCAGAGGGTAGGACTAGGTCTAATGGTTTTAAGTTGCAGGAGCGTAGATTCAGATTGGACATTAGAAGGAACTTCTTGACAGTAAGGGCGGTTCAGTAATGGAACCGACTGCCTAGGGAGGTGGTGGGATCCCCTTCACTGGATGTCTTCAAGCAGAGGCTGGACAGCTATCTGTGGGAGATGCTCTAGCTGTGGATTTCCTGCTGTGAGCAGGGGGTTGGACTCGATGGCCTACAAGGCCCCTTCCTACTCTATGATTCTATGATTCTATGGATGAAGGTTTAATTTCACAGGTTTACATTCTCACAGCCCGTTGGCATTTCATTCATTTAATTTCAAAAGAAGAAAATGCTGTAATGAAAAAAAGTGATCTGCTATGATAATAGACTGCACGCTTAGAAGGTTTTGAACTCTTCCTTCATTGTGCATGGATAATGCTTGGTTAAGGCAATGAAAACATTTAAGATAATGAAATAAAAGTACAAAAATTATATATAATGGCTGGATAACTTTTCATAATTGTATTTTTCCAAGTCTGTGGCTATTATTTTGCAAGCAAAAGTTTAAATATCTATGTTAATTGCATTTATTATAGTGCCTGTAGTGGTAGAGCAATTTCCTCTAATGATGGTGCCCTAAACTGGATATATTTTTGTTAATATTTTTTTGTACAAATTTCTAATACGACAAGAGAAAAACATAAATAGCAAATTAAGAAATAACAAGGTTACAAATCTTTTTAAAATTAAGTGGAGGGGATCCTCACTTAGTGGTACCGTACTGAATTTACATGCAGAAGGTCCCAAGTTCAATCCCTGGCATCTCCAGTTAGAAAATGTTGAACGTAATACAAAAGAGTTCTTTCTGAGACCCTAAAGAGTGGCTGTCAGTTAGATACTGACATTGATTGACTGATAGCCTAACCTAAGTATAGGTCAGTTTCCTATGTTCCCCCAAAATGCACAGTACCTTGTGATTAATGCCCTTAATGTATTTCTCTCAAAAATAAAGGACAGCAATGCTTGATTAAAAGAGTTACCTTTCACAATTTATTTATTTATTTATTACACTTGTATACTGCCCCATAGCCAAAGCTCTCTGGGACAATAAAGGACAGTAGTTATTTTAAGGCACAATTCTTCTGTGCATGTGTCATAAAATAAATGTAAGCTATGCAACAGCAATCTTCTTTCCTGTGGATCACAACTCTTATCATTTTAGCCACATGCCATAGTTTAGGTAACCAATTCCTGATAGAAGGAACCATAGGGTTACTAGCAATGTTTATTTCTATAACTTGCTTCCCATTTGTTTCAGCTTCAGCTCATAGTGCTGGTCTTGGTCTTTAAAGCCATCAATGGCCTGGGACCTGGGGCAAAGGACCTCCTTGTCCCACATGAAGCCGTTGACCAGCTGAGATCCATTCTACAGGTACCTCTCTGGATGCCCCTGGCTACTAGAGAGAGGGTAAGAGAAATAGTTTATGAAAACAATTTGCATTGCCTTTCCAGAGGGATGTATCCATTTCCCCAGTCTGGTCTAAAATAATATATACAAGAAGCAAGCTTCCAATTATACATATTATTTAACAGCTTTTGTGCCAGAAATATGTTTTATTTTTTTCTTTCTACAGGTACATAGCAGTGCAACAACAGAATCAGCTCCATCAACAAAAAAATCCTTTACACTGAAAATGTATCTAAAACAAATCTTCCTGCAAAAGTGTTCCATGTACCTGTTTACACACATCCACAGAGTACCCCAATCCCCCCCAAAGACCCAAAGAAACAAGCCCCAGGCCTGTTACCTTTCTACTTTTTAGTGAGGGCATTCTCATAATACAGCTCCTGAACAAAGTAGAATTCCATTGTTTTGGGTTCCATCAATATGGAACCCCCAAATTTGGGGTAAAATGAGGAAAAGGAGGATTTCATAAGTAGCTCTAGTCCTAATGTTAACACTTTGATAGACAATCTCCAAAAAATTCAGTGACTAGATTAGTATGTATCCAACTTTAAAACCAACACTTTCTAGGCATTCCTAATACATATACTCTAAACCAGGGATCCCCAAACTTTTTGGGCCTGTGGGCAAATTTGGAATTTTGAGGAAGTGTTGTGGGCACTGTTACAAAATAGAGGTATGTCCATTCACAAACTGGCTGTTGTGGTGGGCATGGCTAGTCACAATATACATATTTCACAAAAGGCAACCTGTGGTTTGACAGCAACCATTACTGGTTTGCATGGACACGGATGTGGGCTTTTCCCCTTGTTTAAAGTGGGCCTTCATATAGTCAGACATATTATTTTAAAAGTATGTTCCTTTAAATTGGTACATATAGCAGCCAGGGGTTATCAAACATGAGCAAGCAGTAGGGAAATCCAGTATAGTGTAGTGCTTAGAATGACAGCCTAACTCTGAGGAGATGTGACTTTAAGTTTTTGCTGAGCCATGAAGGTCAGCACAGCAGTAACCCTGGGATAATCTCTGAGTCAAAAGGTGATTGTGAGCAATAAAAAAAAAAAAGATGGAGAAGTACCTTCGGATTTGTTGGCCACCCTGAATGCACTTTTGTTGATGGGTGGGTTAAAATTGTTTAAATAAATTAAACAATAAAAATCAACACATAGTTATATGTAACATTAAACCATGCCCAAGCTGGAATGAGTGTGAGCAAGGCCTCAGGATCACACACTTTCCCCTCCCCTTTTCTTCCATATGGCTGGTAGAAGGACCTCTACTTAAAAGGCTTGTTGAAAGAGGAAGGTCTTCAGTAGGTGTCAGAAAGATAACAGAGGTGGTACCTGTCTAATATTTAAAGGGAGGGAATTCCAAACGGTTGGTGCTGCTTCCTATGTTGTGAGGAATGGACCTCCTGATAAGATGGTATCTGCAGGAGGCCTTCACCTGCTGAGTGCAATGATCAACTGGGTATATAAGGGGTAAGACGATCTTTCAGGTATCTTTGTCCCAAGCTGCATAGGGCTTTGTACACCAAAACTGGAACCTTGAACTTGGTCTGGTAGCTAATGTGCAGCCAGTACAATTCTTTCAGCAGTGGGGTGACATGTTGGCGATACCCTGCCCCAGTGAGCAGTTGTGTTGCTGCATTTTGCATCAGCTGCAGTTTCTGGACCAACCTCAAGGTCAGCCACACACAGAGCTCATTACAGTAGTCCAGCCTGGAGGTTACTAGTGCATGGACAACAGTGGTCAGCCTATCCTGGTCCATCAATGGCCGCAGCTGTCTTACTAGCTAAGCTGGTAAAAGGCACTCCTAGCCACTGAGGTCACCTGGGCCGTTAGTGACAAAGATGGATCCAGGAACATCCCCAGACTAAGAACCTGCGCTTTCAAAGGAAATGCAACCCCATCCAAAGCAGGCAACTGATCAATTGTCTGGACTCAGAAACCACCAACCCACAGCTTCTCCGTCTTGCTAGGATTCAGACTCAGTTTATTGGCCCTCATCCAGCCCACCACAGCACAACTGCCAGGGTGGCAAAAGATAATCTCCCAATACTTTTGTCTGAAAATGACCCTGGAGATAGGATCAGAGCCACTGTAAAATAGTGCCTCTGATACCCATCTCACCAAGTTGGCTCAGAAAGAGACCATGCTCAATGGTATCAAAAGCTACTGAGAGTTCAAGTAAGGATAACAGGGTGCACTCTCCTTGTCCTTCCCCCGATAAAGGTCATCCATCAGGGTGACCAAGGCAGATTTGGCCTCATAACCAGTCCTGAACCCTGAAAATTATCTTTTCTTTTTAAAAAAGCAGTTGTTCAAAGATTTCCTGAATTAACATGGATCTATGGGGGTATTTAAAATACTATATTTATTTTAAAGAAGTAAATCTTATACTTAATATAGTATGACACTGGTGAAGGAGAAATGAAGGATTTGAAAAAGGAATGGTCAATGTCAGCTAAATAAAACAGAAATGATGGCCTCATAGGCCACTCTGAGATGACAATGGCAGAAGCAGCATTATTTGGTTCCAAAGGATGCAGGCTAATTCTCTGCAAGCTGGATGTCACTGACTAATGAAAATATATTGATACAATACTTGCAGGTTACTGTTCCATGTAACTGTGCCTTTCAGCTGTGCAACTGCAAGCAGGCCATGAATGAAAGCAATATGAATGCACCCAAGTATTTCAATATGCAAAACATGAAATGCTGTCCTGATTAGAAACAAAGTTTGACAAGATAATGTTGATACTAGGGAAAGGGTGACGGATTGTAGTGCATTTACAAGTGTTGGCAGTGCCTTGTAATAAGAAATCACACTTCTTAAATATTTAGACAGTGACAGGAAAAGGAACCATTCATAATTCCACGATATTGTTAACAGGTGTAAAGCATATAGTTTTGGAAAATCTCTATCATGCCAACTGAACATTTTGTTAGATCTGCTAACCACCTGACATATACTTTCAGATAATTGTGATCAGAAAGAAAAAAGGGGCAGAGAAGCATCAAGGCATGGAGTTGAGTCTATGAAAATACATCTTACTTGACTGATGACTATATACTGTGCACTTAGGAGACAATTCAGCCCATTCCCTGAGAATGGAAATGTGGGGGGCATAAAGCAGGGCATGTGGGAGGGAGAGGAAAAGATGTGGCTGGATCATTCTATTAATTTTGCAAAGCAGTAAGTGTCACCACTATTGAGCTTTCTCAAAGGGGCTGTCATCATTCATCTTGTGCTGCTGCTTTCTAAAGGGCCATAACAGGAGACCAGGGACTAGTCATTGCACAATCATTCACCTCTTTTCTTTTCTTTCAAGGCTAAAAACAATCACAACACTGCCAGGCTTATTTTTATGCCTAGTTGCTGTGGTGCAAAGCAGCAACTCGTAGGAGACCAGCAAAAGTGGAGCCAGTGGAAGGGGCTGCCACATCCATCCTCCATTCAGGCACTGCTGGGAGGGGAGGATGTTGGCTACCACGGCAGGGCACAGCAAAAGGAAATGAAGTGCATGTTTCTTTCTGCCACCCCTTTTCCTGGCATAGTGGCTGCTGGGACAGAGGGTGGCAGGGCCAAGATGAATGGCCTCAGGATGTGGCAGAAGTCCCCTTTCCCTCTGTTCTGTCCCCAACATACACCCCTGGAACACTTCTTTTTCAGACCTCCCACTGGGTCCACTTGCACTGGTCTCAACTGAGCCAGCGGGGCTCCAGCTGCACCATGGCTGTGCCACAGCTACATCCGGGGTGGTGGCGGTGGCAGAGGCTGGCAGCTCTGACACCCTTCCTCCTCTGCCACAGCTCTGGTGCATCCTAACCCCTCAGCCCAGCTTATCTACCAGGTGGATTGTGCCCTTAGTTATCATTTGTGAAGAGTTAGGGGTGCACATATACAGAGTTGTTCTTTTTAACTTCCTGAACAGCAACATTGGATACAACTTATGGTGCTATTTGGCCAGAAGTCTTGATCAGGAGGCTCCCCAACTTTGTTTCAGAAAACAACCCTTGGATTAATTCATATTCCAAAATGAGTCCAGCATAAGTTCTCTTAGAACAAAGAGTCAAAAAGAATTGGGTCATTCCTTGATGACTTGACATGGGCCCTATATATTTGGGTATGTGCCTATAGATTTATGTAATTTTCCCTTCTTAAGAGTTCTTGTATATGCAGTCTGGATCCCTAAAGTGGGTAAATTAGTCCAAGAAAGAAGGGTAACAAAGAATCCTGCTTTGCACCCCCGATGGAAGCCTCTGCAACCAATTTTGAGGGTCATTAATCCCTGGCCCCTGGTAATTGAAGACTAAAAGGGACAAGAAAGAATTGTGTCCATAGACAACTTGAAAAGAGTTCCTAAACTCCACCAACTATTAGAAAATGAAGCTGAGTCCAGTGAACAGGCACCTGTATCTGTTCAAGGTCAGATGCCCAATTAGGGACAGCTGTGTAATAGCAGGACTAAGTTTTTCTACAGAGTACGTGGTGGACATGATGTTAACTAAAATTATATATAAATATGATAACCAAATTATATGTAAATGACCAAAGAAAAAGAGGAGTGACAAGATATAAAACCCAACAATCTACACAAGTATTGAACAAAACCACAATGGACTATAATAACCAGGTACCTAACGGGAGATTGGTATTAGAAATTTACCACTATAAAAGGACAGTAATGACTATTCTGGGAAGAGCAGATATTAATGTACAATATATGCAAACATCATGAAGGAACAGTTTTGGTACCTAACTTTCTGTTGTAAATGATGTGGTATTAGAATTAGCTTATCCCAGTCTTGGCAGTGGACAAATGGATGGGCATTGCCACTTACCCATGGGAGAGTGAAAATATATGCTCCATTATATGAGCATTACTGTAGAAAGCATCTTGAGGATACTCTAGTGGACGCTAGACCTGACTATGACAGTGCCCTGCAAGACTTTGATTTGTCTCTTCTTGATCTAGCAGGGCACCTACTGGGAGGAGGGGTGGGATATAATCTAATAAATAAATTAAAAAATAAATAGTTGTCCTGTATTCCTTGTACACCACTTACAGGCAACTATGGTTAAGTAATGAATAAATTGTCTAAATAAAATATAAATAAACAACTTTTTTTTTAAATATGATTTGAAAGCTTTTAAAAATGTTTTTAAAGATGTTTTGTTTTAATGTATTTTAAAGTCTGTTTTTATGAAGTTTTAAGTGCTTTTGTTTGCCACCCTGGGCTCCTGCTGGGAGGAAGGGTGGGATATAAAGCAAATAATAAATTAAATCAATAAATAAATGGCCATCAACACTATCAGCGCTGATGCCAGATTTCAGGAGGCCTTTGGCATGGTCCAGCAATGGTCCCCACACCTCTGATGCCCCCCCACAATCCTTTTTGCAGTGGCCACTGTCTTCCTCTCCCCCCTGCTATACTCATTCCTCCTCATCCTCTTACTTCAATTTTTTTATGCTTGTGGCTTTTCCAGCACATTCAGCTTCTGAGCACTGAGAAAGGGCCAAAGTAGGAGTCCTTCAGAGCTGGGCAAGGTGGCTTGGATTGCCTGTACTGCTGTTGGAAGTTGCTGCAGTTGCTAGAATGATTTTAAAAATGAGCTCATTTCTCCTCGCCCCTCCTAGTATGTACCAGACAATGAAAAATAAAAATTGATTAAAACTATAAAATCTGAATTCAGTTAAAATATCTGCTGGAATTTTTTAAAAAAGTATTCAGTAGGCACTGGGAGTTCAACTGGGGGGGCAGGGGTTGAGGTCAGTTGTCTGGCCTCAACTGGAAAGGAGTTCCATAAAACTGAGCCCACAATACTGGCCCCACCACAATGTAACAAGGGACACTGGATGCAATACTGGAGGGCTAACCAGCAGCAAGGTCCTGTTCACGTAACTTAAAAAAGGGCACCAGAAAAATCTCTGTGAATAGTGAATCATATGTACTCTGATGAATGTACTCTACAAATGAATGTACTCTTACTGTAAACTGTAATTTACAGTTTCTAATAAATATTAATTACATTTTTAAAGGTTTTTAAGTTTACAAAAATTCTAAATTTAAAAAGCCTTTCAACTTACATAGGAAACTGCAGCGATGATGCAAGCTTTTCCAGACCACCTTGCTTACAATATCTGGCTCTAAAAAGGATGTCCCAGGCCCTTTTTTGGAGCTGCCCAAGTGAGGCATGGAAGTGAAGACCATTGGCCATAAAGGATAGGAGCTGAACATGGCTCCCAAGTGGAGTGGACCATGGTGCCTATACCCTGCCACCTGGCTCTGCTGTGCATTCAGTTGGTCAGGCAGGTGAAGGACCTTCTGAGCTTTGGGGCCTTTGTTCAATGTCCAACCTGGCCAACCTCTGGTGCTGAGCATGATCACTCAATATCTGATTTTGATGTGAGCATGTAAGTTCTTAATGATAAGACTTTAGAAAGTGATCTCCTATCTGCAAGTCCCTCCTTTTATCAAGTTTTTCCTACAACAGTCTAGGAGTTGTAAAGGACCAGAACTCTGTGATCTCTCTATCCTTTCCCCTTTCTATAGCCAAAATATGTATGTAACATTGCAGACTTTAGCTCATATGGAGTATGTGTGGATGTCTACATACACATGCAGAGGATTAAGGAGTGGAAGATGGCGGCAGCATGAGTGGCGGCGTGAACGGGTTCCCACGGGGTTCCTGCGAGGTTGCAAGAAGACAATGGAGAGAGAGCAGGGGGCAAGCTGTTGGTGCTTTATTTTGAACACCTTCGCCACTCGCAACCTGTGCAGAGCAGAGTTACCGGCAGAGGTGCAGTTGTGCCACCTTTATTTTCGAAAAGCTCCAGAGCTATCAAATACTGCTTGTTTGTCTCCACCGCCGCCCTCCCTACTGGGCTTTTTGTTGTCCAGTTTGTTTGAAAGCCCTAGAGCCACCAAGTGCCACCTGCCCATCTTCACCACTGCGTTTTTTTTTTTTTGCCATCACCGTCCCCACCGGGCCTGTCATCATCCAGCTCAGCTGTGATGGCGGACCCATACCAACTCTCCAATGATATGAGCTCCAGGGCCTCCCCCACGGGCAGATCCATCTACGCCCCTTTCCTCTCACAGCCCATCATTTCCATTTCTCCCGTGGGCAGACCCACCCATGCCGAGCAGGCTTCTACTTCTTTACTCTCCTTTCTTTCCAAGCCCGTCGTTTCCACCTTTGGAACGACCTATGACAGCTAATTGTTAGGAATTTATTAGGAAAGTGTGAATTGTTATTGTATTTTCATTGAAAGTTGTTATTGTTGCTTTTTTAGTAATTTTATTACCTTGTTATTTAATTTTTGTAAATTGTACTGTTTTTATTGATATGTATTTCTATATTTGTGTTTATTTTTTGTAAGCCGCCTTGAGGGCTTTTTGGCCAAAAGGCAGGATAGAAATATTTTGTCTCTTTTGTTATTTAACATCTATATGAAGCCACTGGGTGAAGTCATCTGGAGGTTTGGAGTTTGTTACCATCAATATGCAGATGACACCCAGCTTTACTTCTCCTTTCCTCCTGATGCCAAGGAAGCTGTTCGACCCCTGAACCAGTGCCTGTCCTCAGTGATGGATTGGATGAAGGTGAACAAGTTGAAATTAAATCCAGACAAGACAGAAATGCTCTTTGTCAGTCGTGGGGCCAAACTAGAAACGTGGAATGTACCTGTGTTAGACGGGGTTACACTCCCCCTGAAGACTCAAGTCCGCAGCTTGGGTGTGCTTCTGGACTCGGCTTTGAACCTGGAAGCTCAGGTTTCTGCTGTGTCCAGGAGCGCTTTTGCCCAGTTAAGACTGGTTCGCCAGCTGCGCCTGTTTTTAGAGATGTCTGATCTGATGAAGGTAACTCACGCCCTAGTTACATCCCGGCTTGACTACTGCAACGCACTCTACGTGGGGCTGCCTTTGAAGACAGTTCGGAAGCTTAAATTGGTTCAACGTGCAGCAGTAAGAATGCTGACAGGGGCTGACATTCGTGCCCATACAACCCCCCTGTTGCAACAGCTCTACTGGTTGCCAATTTGCTTCCGGACTCAATTCAATGTGCTGGTGTTGTCCTTTAAAGCCCTTCATGGCTTGGGCCCTGTCTATCTGTCTGATCGGTTGTCTTCTTATGAACCCCCCCGTTCTCTCAGGTCCTCTGATAATTCGCTCCTTAGGATACCCTCAACCTCACAAGTTCATCTTTCAGGAACCAGAGATAGGGCGTTCTCTGTTATCGCCCCTAGACTCTGGAATTCCCTGCCAATAGAGGTCCGGTCGGCCTCCTCGCTTCCAGCATTCCGTCGCCAGGTCAAGACGTTCCTTTTCCGTCTTGCATGTAACCTGGACTGAGGAATAGGAAATCTCTTGACCATGAGAGATTATGGAGTAATTATGTGTTTATTGTATTGTATACAGTTTTTACTATTTTAATCTTATCTTATAAGTTTGTATCTATGGTGTATGTCTTGCTTTTATAAGGTATTCTTGGTCTATGTTCTTTTATTATAGAGTTGTCCGCCGCTCTGAGCTTTCCAGGAAGATAGAGCGGCATAGAAATGTTTTAAATAAATAAATAAAAATAAAATAAACCATAATAACAACAAGAATAACAACAAGGCAAGTGAAGGTTTCCTGCTGAGATATTAGAACAATAAGAGGATGTTGGGGCAATTGAGAAGCATGTTTATTATTAATAATAATATGCATTAGTTACTTTCCTTGCAAAGCAACTCAAAGTGATTTACAAAAATAAGATTGAAACCATTATAATAAACCCATTCAATCAACAAACACAAAACAACCTAAAAACAGATCAATCAAGACAGGTCTTGCAAGAGCTGCCACATTAAAAGAGGCCACTGATATCTAAAGCCCTTTACATTAAGGGCCAAAAGCAAGGTTTTTCTGACTGGTGCCTAAAATTAGATAATGATGAGGCCAGGTGTATTTCCCTGGGGAGAACATTCCACAGGAGGGAAACTGTTTAATACAGTTTAGCTAAAAATATGTTTTCCCTTTTACTTGGGATGACTCCTGTAATGCCTGAGCAGAGACAAACTGCAAACTGTGGACTGTCTCACTGGATGACTCAGTAATCAATAATGAAAACTATGTTTCAAAAGAAAGCTAATAAATGAATCTCAGATCCGATCTACAATATTGCTGGTAAGGCTGGGCCAAAGTGAATATAGGAACATTTCAATTTTTAAAAAGTTGACATATCCACATCCCTGCGTGGTTTCCAAGGTGCTCAAAGGCAAAGAGCAGGATGCACAGAGAACTATGAGAGTCTGTGAAGCTTAAGAAGATAGATTGACACAGAAACATTCTCCAAGTCTGAGACTTCAGCCTCCTAACAAAGAGAAAGTGCAAGGAAGATATATCCCCCTTAATATTAGGTATCATAAAAGACATCTCATCAAAATGTGGCAATGAAAAACTACTTCTGACCCTTTGAAAAGTGAGATATGAGAGATGACATCGTGCTATGCAGAAATCTGATGGGAAACCAGAAGGAGACAAGAAATGATAAACGGGGATGGGTGATCTACTCTCAAACAGAGCATTTATCCACATCTCTTGTGAAATTCACAACATGGCTCCAGATTTTCTTAAATTGCCTTTTTTTCTTTGAAACTTGCCTTGCTCTTTGCAATCACTTAAAAAAAAAAGATAAGAGTTTTAAACCAAAATGAGAGTAAACTTGGGAAGAAAGACAACTCTATTGAATAAGACTGTTTTGCAACTATCAGAGCAATACTTTTAATTGTACACAGAGCCTATTAATGTACTTCAGCCTATGCAAATAAAAAGCACTTGGGAGGGATTTTTTTTCTTTATCACTAAACATCTCACTTTGGGGAACAAAGTGATGGCAAATGATCATGCATGCTCTAGTAGTTTTCTGCACATTTTTGTGTTTAAGTATCCATAGCTGTGCTGCCTGCAGGGAGAAATAAGTTGCTCTGAGTTTTTTAAACAGGGATGCAGAACCTGTGGCCCTCCAGATGTTGATGGTCAATGGTCAACACAACCAAGGGTTAGGGTTGATGGGAGCTGTAGTCTAATATGATCTGGAGAGCCAGAGGTTCCTCATTCCTTAAAAGAAAAATAGAACCAACACAAAGCTGTCCACACATCTGAAGCAACAGCTGTACACTGTGACAAAAAGTAACAATGAACAAAACATCCATCAATGAAGAGTTGGGGGAAAGGATATCGCTAGTGAGGAAGCTGGACTCTCACTTTGGTGAATAAGAGAGATTCAGTAATCAATTTCTCTATATTTGTATATGAAGCTAAGGGGCTTTCCTAAGCTCACACATTAAGGTGCATTTTGCTTAGCTACAAGGGAAATGGGGAAATGCTGTGCTATGCCAGATGGTTCCTGAGAAAAGGGAAGTTGTGATTTGAGAAAGATTTCAAATAAATCTGGGTACTTTTAAGAGATAAAACTGGTATCAGTTACAACTGGTGGGGGTGATAATGTGTCAGCTGAAAGGGATACATTACGTATATAGGAAACTCCACCTTAGTTATTGGGTTGCTTACCATAGATGGGATAAATCTGGAATGTTCTGTGTGACATACATATAACTATATAACCCCGTGTGTCTAAGTCACAGGCAGAGAGACTTTCTTTTTCTCCTGATGTACATCAGCAATTTTCTTTATTGCAATAAACTTGTCCAGTGGACTGTTTCTCCGAAATTTTATTTGTGATTTTTCTTCCACTTTAGTGACAGAAGATCTGTCCTTTTGGTTGTGTCAGTTTGTCATTTTTCCAATCTTAAATTTGGTTCTCCACATTTCTGCCACAATTTTTTTTTAAATCATCATTAACTTTCTTCAGCATTTCAGTGCTAATTCCTCCTAATAAACACATTTTTGTATGCAATACAATTGATGAATACAATTGGAAGATGGACGTACTCTGTCAGATTACAACATTCATGCTGAGACTTTGTGGTGGAGCAAAGAAGAGAAAGAAGTCTTACACCACTCCTAAGAAGAACAAGCATAAGAGAAAGAAGGTGAAGCTTGCTGTCCTTAAGTACTACAAGGTGGATGAGAATGGCAAAATCAGCCGCCTGCGGCGAGAATGTCCCTCTGAGGAATGTGGGGCTGGAGTGTTCATGGCTAGCCACTTTGACAGACATTATTGTGGCAAGTGCAGTTTGACATACTGCTTCAACAAACAAGTAAATGTGTCTATTGTAACAAAAAAAAACCTTTAAATTTTGCTGTGTTTCTCTCTAAGTGCACAAAAGAAAGGGCTCTAAAACATTTGCTAAATTGATTGAGATGGAGAAAAAAGGTGGAAGAATATCTCATGATGTGTCCAAACAACCTCAGTTTCATCATTTTAGCTTCTAATGATAGTTCTGGTTTAATTTGTTGTGACACCCAATTATTGGTCTTTTTCGCAGTCCATGGTATCTGCAAAGCTCTCCTCCAGCACCACATTTCAAATGAGTTGATTTTTCTCTTATCCACTTTTTTCACTGTCCAACTTTCACATCCATACATAGAGATTGGGAATACCATGGTATGAATGATCCTGACTTTAGTGTTCAGTGATACATCTTTGCATTTGCGGACCTTTTCTAGTTCTCGAATAGCTGCCCTCCCCAGTCGTAGCCTTCTTCTGATTTCTTGAGTGTTATCTCCATTTTGGTTCATGACTGTGGCAAGATATTGATACTCCTTGACAAGTTCAATGTCCTCATTGTCAACTTTAAAGTTACATAAATCTTCTGTTGTCATCACTTTAGTCTTTTTGACGTTCAGCTGTAGTCCTGCATTTGTGCTTTCCTCTTTCACTTTAACCAGCATTCGTTTCAAATCATTTCTGGTTTCTGCTAGTAGTATGGTATCGTCTGCATATCTTAAATTATTAATATTTCTCCCTCCAATTTTCACATCTCCTTCATCTTGGTCCAATCCCGCTTTCCATATGATATGTTCTGCATATAGATTAAACATACAGGGTGATAAAATACACCCCTGTCTCACACCCTTTCCAATGGGGAACCAATCAGTTTCTCCATATTCTGTCCTTATAGTAGCCTCTTGTCCAGAGTATAGGTTGCCCATCAGGACAATCAGATACTGTGGCACCCCCATTTCTTTTAAAGCATTCCATCGTTTTTCATGATCTACACAATCAAAGGCTTTGCTGTAACCTATAAAGCACAGGATAATTTCTTTCTGAAATTTCTTGCTCTGTTCCATTATCCAACACATGTTTGCGACATGATCTCTGTTACCTCTTCCCTTTCTAAATCCAGCTTGGACATCTGGCAGTTCTCGCTACATATATGGTAAGAGCCTTTGTTGTAGAATCTTGAGCATTACTTTACTTGCATGGGATATTAAGGCAATAGTTTGATAATTACTGCATTCCCTGGGATTTCCTTTCTTTGGAATTGGGATGTACATTGAATGCTTTCAGTCTGTGGGCCATTGTTTAGTTTTCTATATTTGTTGACAAATTTTTGTCAAAATTTGGACAGCTTCAGTCTCAGTAGCTTGTAGCAACTCTATTGGTATGCCATCTGTTCCTGGTGATTTGTTTCTTACAAGTATTTTAAGAGCAGCTTTCACCTCACATTCTAAAATTTCTGGTTCTTCATCATATGGTTCCTCTGTGAATGAATCTGTCATCCTGTCATCTCTTTTATAGAGTTCTTCAGTATATTGCTTCCATATTCCTTTCATTTCATCTTGGTCAGTCAGTATGCTCCCCTGTTGATTATTAAATCTCCCTAGTCGTGGTTTAAATTTCCCTTTCATTTCTCTAATCTTTTGGAACAGGGCTCTTGTTCTACCCTTTTTGTTGTCCTCTTCTATTTCTATACAATAACTATTGTAATACTTCCCTTGGTCCCTACGTATTAGTCGCTGTTTTATTCCATTTTGGGTTCTAAAGCTTTTGCTTTCGTTCTTTCTTCATCTGAAACATACCCTACTATAGCATGAACTCCACACAATCTAGGCACATGAGGGTGTCCGAATACCTTAAGAGTTTGGCAACCATACACACACACCCAACTGTCTAATTATAGAACATTTATTAAGAACAACAGAGAAAGGAAGAAGACAAATGGACAAAGCAGAATTTTTGCAATAAAAGGAGCTCTTTAGCTCCAAAACTAAGTAACTCTTGCTACTTACAAAAGAGGCTTCTGGTCTCCCCATGAATAACACAGCTTAGATGTTCTAAGGGCAATTGTCTGGTGGTCAAGTGAGCGACTGTAATGGACTCTAATGTGAGTGACAAAAGATTGTCTTGTACATTCCTTTTTTAAGGGCTTTCAACCCACATTATTTTTGAGTGGCAGCTGTCACTTGTCAGCCAAAAAGGTCTTAACACTTTTCTCAGGTAGCCCTTTCACACCATTCAGAGTCTGAGGGGGAAGGCTTAGATCACCTAATGTAGAGGAAGATGGCTATCACTGGTGAAAATTCTCACCAGATTATGCCATTTCCCTGCCAGACATTGTAATCTTTAATTGCAGTTTTGGAAACTTTGGTGGGAGTTATATACTGAATTGAGTAAGCCAAAATGAAGGGGGCAGAAGACCAAAGCTTCTCTTCACAGAACTTACTTGTTGTATCCCTCTATGTGACAGTTATTCATTTCTTTCTACTGTCTGCTTTTGGTTCTTTAATCATTTCCTGATGCATCAGTTACCTTGTCACCAGCAACCTTTTAATCCATGACTGCTAGGTTTGCTCAACAGATTTTAGTGACGGACTGTATCAAACGTTTTTTCAAAGTCCCAGTACACATTGTCTACTGGATCACATCTATCCACATACTTGTTGCCACTCTCAAAGAACTCTGAAAGTTTAATATGACAAGACTTACTTTTGCAGAAGCCATACTGGTTCTTCCTCAACATGACATTTTTTTTAATGTGCCTGATAATTTTATCTTTAGCTATAATTTTTACCAATTTATATAGAACAGATATTAGGTGAACTGATATGTTATTTCCTGGCTCCTCCTCTTCACAGATCCCTTTTAATGGTCACATGCATCAGGGTTGTCTATATATTATGGCTCCTATCAGGATCATTTCCAGAGTCTGCTTTCCATGTCCCACTCTACCCATTTTGGAGTTATGTAACAATTCTGTGTGAGGTTACACTCCCACATACATCAAAGGTGTCTTTACTTGAAGTGATAATGGTGACCGACATGCATATCATAGGTTGCAAATTACAATGTGATTTCAATATCCCTCTTCTGGTGACTTATTATTGACACAAGAATAGAGAAGATTGTGCCTTAAGTTACTTAGATTCTATTTCCTTTTCAAATTCTAAAAATTGTTTGTTTTTGGTACAAGCTCTGGCTTCTTTAATTAGCTTATGTTTACCATGTGCTTTGAAAACAAGATCAGTCCTGTTTTGTTACTAAATATTTTGTTGCTTAATTTATTAACATGGACATGGATGAAAAAAAGTAGGAATGGCAAAACACCTGGGAGGCATGTTCTGCTTGCAGATCCGTATCTAGTAAAATTGCAAATGATGATAAACATTCAGAGGTCAAAAGAAAGGTTAGTAAATCAGCAGCACTTGCAAGACATGAGGGAGCAAGGAAGAAAAGCGACATTTAAACATGAAAAAAATTAAAATGCCAGCGAGGTACTAGCCAAGGAAATTATTTCTGTCAATGGCAAAAGTATCACAAATGTCAAAGAATCTTGCATGTGAAGTGTGTATGTGTACACACACACTCACACACACTAATGTACTGCACATGTGTGTGCAACCACACAGACGCACACACAGTTTTCCTCCTCTCATGAAGCCATGAGATCAACTAAATGTATGTCGTATCTTCCAGCCTCTTGAGAAAACCAGCTTGATGTCAGGCTTGAGGCATCAATAAATTCAGGCATTATTCATCTGAAAATGAGACTCCTTCAAAATACTTTGAAGGATGGGAAGCCAAGGCAGAGTGAAAGTGAATTATCTGAAACATTGATTCGCTGGACCTGTAGCAACTTCCTCAGTTTCTAATTCCTGGTTGAAGAAACGTCAGATTAATTCACCCACCTAACAGAGCAAGACAAGGTGACAACAACATTAATAGGACTTGGGTGCATGCATTCTGGAAAGACTTAATGAGGAAACAGCTCCACTTCACCCCATCCTGTTGACACAGCTCCATGCTGCAAAACTGGATGCAAATCCATGGAATACCTTAACTTTTCCCATTATTTCAATAAAGAAAATGTTGCCGTGACTCAAATCCACTGGAAGGTGGGGCACTTGCTCACCTTCTGTCAGGCCCAGGATGTGACTCAGGAACCAGACCAACGGCTGTAGTTAATTCGTGTTTTATTAGGGTAATGTCCAAACAAAGACTGCGTTTTCTCATGAAGCAATACAGGGATACAGGTCCTGCGGCATTGGGAGAAAGTTGACAGAGCAAGGGACTTCTTCCTGCCTGTTCTTTAAGAAGGGGCCAAACGGGCGCGCAATCTTTCGCTCCTCCTTAACTGCCCCTCAGGTACTGCCCGCCTTCCCCCCCTTCTCTCCTGTCTTTTCAGCTGTCTGCGTGTGCGCGGTGAGGGGGGAAGCATCACCCCCTCCTCTTCTGAAGTTTCCGATTCCAGGATGGGGGATAGAGGAGGAGCTGATGGTAAACTGCCTCCCTGCTTTTCAGCTGTGAGCAGCCCTCCCTCTTTCCCCTCTTGCTCTGAGCCTGAAAGAGGGGGAGGCGTGAGAATGTCCAGGGAGGGCTCAGGCTCCCCGTTGCTAAGCGACCTTATCACTGGCAGTTCCTCTGTTTCGTCTTGGCTCCAAAGGGGGGAAGTTCCTCCCCCTTCCCTCTGCCATCCATCCGAATACTCTTCTCCCAACTCTCCGGGATCCAGCTCCCCGGGATTGGGACCCCAGCTCTGCCTTCCGACACCTTCGCAGAGGTCCTCTTCCTATCTTCTGCCACATCTGCACCTTGAATGTGCACAGATACTCAAGTCAACAGTCACCATTCAAAGACTTATGGGCATGGAAATTTCTAATTCCTTCCCATCCTAATTAGATGAAGCCAGTCATATTTCTTCTATAGGATTATACTGAGGGAGTCACTCACAATGAATCTTCCAATTTGATTGGTTTGGCAATTTGGCAATCGTTACAACTCCTATGAGTCTGGATCAGTCCAGTCATTCAGACTCTGAACTGCTTCTCCAGTGATGATGTCACCAGACTACTAGTGAAATTCCTTCAACTAATTGGAGTAACCTCTAACTTCCCCCTACTTATTCTTCAACATTTGTTTCAGTCCTTTTGCATCATTTGCATAATTAGCACAGTGAAAAAAGACATTTTAGCTGGGCTTTGATACTATATTCCCCATAATTTTACTCTTCCCTTTGTTGTTGCATGAAGATGGATGTATCAGGAATGTGGGAAACAGTAAGGAAAGGGGAAATATTATTTAAATGATGTTTTAAGATGGTTTGAAATATAGATTAATATAAGGGATCCTAACCTTTTTTGGGCCTGGCAGCACATTTGAAAATCTAAGAAACTGTCGTGAGCACCACAAAAATACCACTTTCACAGGAGAAAAGCTGTCAGTGCTCAGACCTCCCTCCTCCCACCAAACAGGCAAAAACCTACACCCACACCCCAAAAAACTCAAATAAAATACAAGCACAAAAAGCAGGAAACTCCTCCAAGACAGACAACCCCCTCCCAAACAACAATAATAACAACAAAAGCTATGTTGTTTTTGAAATTAAAATAGGCAGGGGCAGGGTATCTTGGCAGACCCTAAGGGGAGTGGCTGAGGATGCTATGGTGCCAACAGGCACCATGTTGGAGACCCTAGATCTAAGTGTTCTGTAAAACAAACAAATAAAGCTATAGCATCCCTGGGAGAGCCAGTGTGGTGTAGTGGTTACAGGGTTAGACTAGGACCTAGGAGACCAGGGTTCAAATCTCCACTCAGCCATGAGGTTGTGGGTGAACTTGGGCCAGTCATTCTCTTTCAGCCTACAGCCTAACCTTCCCCACAGGGTTATTGTAGGGATAAAATGAGCAGGGGGGACCATGTATACCACCTTGAGCTCCTTAGATCAGCCTTTCCCAACTAGTGTGCCTCCAGATGTTGTTGGACCACAACTCCCATCTTTCCTGACCATTGGCAATGCTGGCTGAGGCTGATGGGAGTTGTGGTCCAACAACATCTGGAGGCACACTGGTTGAAAAAGGCTGCCTTAGATGAAAGGTGGGATATAAATGCAGAGCTTGGAAAAGTTACTTTTTTGAACTACAACTCCCATCAGCCCCAGCCAGCATGGCCACTGGATTGGGCTGATGGGAGTTGTAGTTCAAAAAAGTAACTTTTCCAAGCTCTGTTTAATAAACATAATAATAAAATAAAATCCCATTTTATTTCAGGTTTTAATTCAAACCTCTTCCACAAGAAAAGAACATTCTATTGAATATTTGTGACATAACTGCGTGCTTGTCCTTACTTCAAGGAATCCTATTCAACATCATCTTTCCAGCACTGTCAGTCCTTGAAATGTTTGCTTTTTTGGTATACTTTGGCTACAACCTGAGGTTATATTTATTCAGTGCTTCCTGTCCAAGACTACACCTTAAAGCAAAACATAGTTGCAAGACAGTTTAGATTTGTCCTCTTGCTCTTGTTTTTATTCCTCCCCACTTTGGCAGAAAAAGCAATGCTCACTTCTTTGTTTTGCTGCTTCTCTCTCCTTCAAGGACTGAGATGAGCTGACTTTTCTGACAGAGCTGATTAAATAAGCAGGTCTGAGTACAATTATCCAGAGTAGGGATGGAGAGATCAGTTTATTTCTAGTTCCTGTCACATTTGCTTTTTTCCCTGAGTGTGTACTGTCCAGTTTTTATTTCTATCTGCACATTTTTTAAAAAAACAAATATAAATATACACTTGCATGAAGCGTGCATTAAAAAACTGCATGAAGAAGCATACTTAGCTGTGTTATGCAGTGGTCCAAGGGAGCTGTTTATTTTCCATTTTTTCTTGTCCTGCTTTGAGGTGGCTCAAGAAGTTGGTCTTTAAGTATTATTTATTATTATTATTATTCTCCTCCTCCTCCTCCTCCTCATATCCCACTCTTCCCCCAGTAGAAGCCTAGGGAGTATTCCAGAGGTGGGGAACTGGATCTGGATGGTGAGCCGATACCTATCTCCTCCACAATGACATCACTTGACTTGCTTTTGCTTTTGTGGATGGTCAGCTGATCATCAGGACTTGCAAAGTGCTGCATGCTGAGTTATGCAAGTCCTGACAAACAGCTGGTTTAATATTCTATTTAGTATTCCATTCTGCTATTTACAACAGATAATAGCTGCTCCAAGCAGCAAGAAACCCGTTGCTAGCACTAGCAGACCTGATCCAAACGGGGACCCTAGGAGTGTCAGGATGCAATGTCATCCTGTCGCTCGCAGATATATTGTATGGGGGAAAGTGATGGCTGCCCCCATTGCCTCTTGTTATCTGGTCTTCAAAGAAGAATGTAAAACTTAAAGGCAGCCTGCCTGGGCCATGTCATTGCAGAATGAGTTTGGAAAAAGAAATCTAGAGTCAGAGCATGTTGCACATTAGCCCAAAATGTATGGATTAGGATTGGTTTGCTTTCAGATGTGAACTGATGGAATTCCTCTAGCACCCTTTGCACAGATTCTTGCATTTGAATTCAGCTAAAAAGAGACACATTCCTGTAATGAGCACTGGGATAGTACTACTGTGTCACAATTCCCCCCCCCAAAAAAATGATGGGTCTGGGAGAATCATGTTACATATGATAATTGCAAATGGGTTAAGTATTTTGCAAATTTATAGCACTTCATCATCCACTTTCTTTTTGGCACTTCACCATCCGCTTTCTTTTTGCCATCTGTTGAGGTGAGTGTACAGAACATGCTGAAGGTGACTTTTCTAATCTAACACATTTTGTATCAGCTGGAGGTTCTGCTGTACTCATTTCCTGTCACTTTTAAATGAGGAGCGTGCCGTGATACCTTCAGATATGATGACACATGTGGCAGGGATTCTGTCCGTTAACAACTGAATGTCTCAGGAATTGGCCTTTATTGTCTATCCCTTCCCTAAGTAGTAAAAACTTTTAGAGGCAGCCTTTTATAGAGAAGCTCCCTTGAAAGGACAGAGCAATCTCTCTCTTTTTTATAATCTCTTTTTATTCAGGCAAGAATCCCAGCTGACAGTGCTAATCTTATTGATGACTGCAGTGGAGGAAGAGCAGTTATAAAAAACATTGAAAAGCACCCCATAGGAGCTGGTGAGTTTCTTTTGGTGAAGGTGCAGACCACTCTTATTATTTATTTATTTATTATTTGATTTATATCCTGCCCTTCCTCCCAGCAGGAGCCCAGAGCAGCAAACAAAAGCACTAAAAACACTTTAAAACATCATAAAAACAGACTTTAAAATACATTAAAACAAAACATCTTTAAAAACATTTTTTTAAAAAAGCTTTCAAGACATCTTTAAAAAAGGTTAAAATATATTGCTAAAAAAGGTTTAAAAACATATTAAAAAGCAATTCCAACACAGAAACAAACTGGGATAAGGTCTCAATTTAAAAGGCTTGTTGAAAGAGGAAAGTCTTCAATAGGCACTGAAAAGATAACAGAGATGGTGCCTGTCTAATATTTAAGGGGAGGGAATTCCACAGGGTAGGTGCCACCACACTAAAGGTCCATTTCCTATGTTGTGCAGAATGGACCTCCTGATAAGATGGTATCTGCAGGAGGCCCTCACCTACAGAGCACAGTGATCGACTGGGTATATAAGGGATAAGATGGTTTTTCAGGTATCCTGGTCCCAAGCTGAATAGGGCTTTGTACACTGAAACCAGAACATTGAACTTGGCCGGGTAGTAAATGGGCAGCCAGTGCAATTCTTTCAGCAGCAGGGTGACATGTTGGTGATACCCTGCCCTGGTGAGCACTCTCGCCACCGCATTTTGCACCAGCTGCAACTTCTGGACCAACCTCAAGGGCAGCCCAACATAGAGCACATTACAGTCAGCCAGCCTGGAGATTCCTACTGCGCGGACAACAGTAGTCATGTTATCTCGGTCCAGAAACAGCCACAGCTGTCTTACCAGCCAAAGCTGGGCCTCTAGCAACAAAGATGGATCCAGGAGCACCCCCATGCTACGGACCTGCTCTTTCAGAGGGAGTACAACCCCATCCAAAGCAGGCAACTGACCAGTTATCTGAACTCGGGAACTACCAACCCACAGCGCCTCTGTCTTGCTAGGATTCAGACTCAGTTTATTGGCCCTCATCCAGCCCACCACCGAGTCCAGGCAGCGGTCCAGGGCTTGCGCGGCCTCTCCTGATCCAGATGTTACAGAGAAATAGATCTGGGTATCATCAGCGTACTGCTGACACCTCGCCCCAGATCTCCTGATGACCTCTCCCAGGGGCTTCATATAGATGTTAAACAGCATGGGGGACAAGATGGTACCCTGCGGAGCCCCATAGCACAACTGCCAGGGGGGCGAAAGACAATCACCCAATGCAATTCTCTGAAAATGACCTTGGAGATAAGATCGGAACCACTGTAAAACAGTGCCCCTGATACCTATCTCATTAAGTTGGTGCAGAAGGATATCATGGTCAATGGTATCAAAAGCCACTGACAGATCAAGTAAGAGTAACAGGGTTGTACTTCCCCTGTCCTTCTCCCAATAAAGGTCAAAGGTCATCCATCAGGGTGACCATGGCTGATTCAGTCCCATAACCAGGCCTGAACCCAGACTGGAATGGGTCAAGATAATCTGTTTCATCCAATAGTACTTGTATTTGCGACCAGTCGGTAATTGTTGCAGACCAATAGGTCCAGGGTGGCTTTTTCAGGAGTAGTCGGATCATTGCCTCTTTCAGGGTGGCTGGAACCACTCCCTCCCACAATGATACATTGACCACACCCTGGATCCACTCGGTCAACCCCCTCTTCAAGCTTTAATAAGCCAAGAAGGGCAAGGGTCAAGAGGACATGTTGCTGGCCTCATCATCACAAGCAACTTGTCTATGTCACCAGGCTGCATCAAATGAAACTGTTCCCAAGAAGTTGCAGCAGATTGCACGGGACTTTGGGGACTCCATTAGATGTGGATGGGGCATCAAGACTGCTAGGGTGGTGAGCAACTTTACCCTCAAAGTGCCTTGCAAACAATTCACAGTGGGCCTCCAAAGGGTCTAAGGCTCCATTTCCTGGAGCTGATGTCAACAGACCCCTGACAATATGGAAAAGCTCCACTGGACGGCTACTTGAGGATGCAATGGAGGCAGAGAAGTGGGCTTTATTCACCACCCTCAAAGCCACACAGTAGGCACGGTTATGATGTTTTACTTGTACTTGATTTGCCTCACAGAACGTCATTTGCCACTTGTGCTCTAGCTGTCATCCAGCCTGTTTCATTGCCCTTAGCTCACTGGTGTACCAAGGTGCAAACTGGTCTCCACATTGCCGGAGAGGGTGATCGGGGACAACCATGTCAAGAGCCCAAAGTGCCTCACTGTTCCATAGCATGATAAGGGCTTCAACAGGGTCACCTGCTCTATCTACTGGGAACTCCCCCAGGGCATTCAGGAATCCTGTGGATTCCATTAGTCTCTGGGAGTGGACCATCTCAATCTGTCCACCACATCTGTCCACTGCAGGGAAGGATCTGAGCCACAAGTCTAAACTTCACCAGGAAGTGGTCTGATCATGACAATGGGGTGACTCCACCCCCCATCTCCAGACAACCCCTTCCTCCATCTGGAGCAAAAACCAAGTCGAGGGTGTGCCCTGCCCTATGTGTTGGGCTGGTGACAACTTGAGACAGCCCCATGGTCGTCATGGAGGCCTGAACTGGAACACTAGAGGCAGCCTCAGCATCCAAGACTATCATGCAAGACTATCAATACCACAGCCAAGATGACATCTGCCAGCTCAGTCAGAGAAGCTGCCAGGCAGCAGGGTGCACCAGCAGCAACCCTAGTTTCCTGTCTCCTTGGCCCGACACCAGGTGCAGGCCCTCACAGCCAGCTCCAAGACAGAGTGGTTTACTGGTCACAGAGATGGAAGTTATGTAGGCCACAGCAACTCCTCCCCCCATCCCTGCAGCCTGTGCTGGTGTTGCACTGAGTATCCAGGTGGGCAAAGCTGGGTCAGATCAACTCCTCCCAGCTCACCCACCCAGGTCTCAGTAAAGTACACCAAATCAGTACCTTCATCCACGATCAAATCATGGATGAGTATGGTCTTATTGTGTACCGATCTGGCATTAAACAACAACACACACAGGCCAGTGGGCACAGCAGATGTGCAATGAGGAATCCATCCACGGGAGAAGTGGGAGGGAGGAACAAGGCGTAGATAGTGTTGCCCTTGTCGTCTATGGAAATTCACCCCCCATGGCTATACTTCCCTCTGCCCATGATCACTGAAATTGGGGTGGCATCACCCATGTCCCTCCATACTAAGACTCCTCCTTAACACCTGATATGTACCCAACAAGAGCCCATCAACAAAACCTATCTTAGCCTATTATCCCAGACGCACTCAATATTTTTCACACAGGGCACATCTACTCCCCCCCGTCTCATACCCAGGGAGGGCCAGCCTTCTGCCAATTACAGACTCTCACTCTGAAGGCATCTAGCAACTTTCTCCTATCATTCAGTTCACTGCACAGGCTCTCACCCTGCGCAGGAACTACACATCATCCATACGCCCTCCCCACTACCAATCTCCCCCAGATTGGTTAGGAAAAAAGAAATAAAAAAGGGTATCACCCTCGCCCTCAGGACTCCCCAAGGGGCTCCCCAAGGGGCTCCCCAAGGGGCTCCCCAAGGGGCTCCCCAAGGGGCTCCCCAAGGGGCTCCCCAAGGGGCTCCCCAAGGGGCTCCCCAAGGGGCAACCCTCTGTGGTGTTGCCCCTTTGGTGGCAACTTCACCGGCGGCAGGCCTGCTGCCCAAGGGCAGCTGGGCTTATATGCCTCCTGTTCCATCCAGGCGCTGATGCAAGAGGCTGCAAGATTAACTGCAGCCTCTCTCTGGAGCAAGGGTCAGGCAAGAGGTCCCAGTCCTTGCAGCACTTACCAGGGGCTTCAGCTGTCTCAGGAGACAGCAACCCAGAGGAGCAAGCAGCAAGCACCCAGATGCTCAGATGCTCACTCCCAGGGCAAGCCTTCTTCAGTCCCCCTAGTGCTGCAGCTGTCCCCCAACTCTTCTAGTCCTCTTTTCAAATGTATCTCCAGGATATCAGGGACTGTCCCTTTCAGTGGTGGCCCTACCTCTGGAAGTCCTCCCCAGAGAGGTGCATAATTTCTGGTTTGGGGAAAGAACATTGAAAGCATTTTTATTCCAATCCACTTTTAGGGCTCAATCCAACTTGCATTTACACTGAGCTAAGGGGAGTTGGTTGAGTTGAAAAAGGGGCGTGTCAGGGGCATGTCAGGGGAGGGACCAAGGTGAGGGGACTTAGGCCACATCCAACTCGTGTTTGGAGCACTCCTGCAGGTCCCAATCCAGGTAAAAGTTACCTTAGGAAAAAGGTTGGTCTAAGAAAATAATTGTCATAGAAGTCAATGGAGAGGGCCTGGCAGGGGTATTTGGGTGAGCAGGCTTTTACTTTCCGGTCCCTGTGCACATCTCTGGGCTGAGCCAGCATTCAGCTAACCTAGAGGCTCCTGAATGGCAATTGGATGTGGCAGAACTTTACACCAGCTTCTCTTGCTCTAGTTGGCTTCCCCTGAGTTGGATTCCTCTGTTAGCCAGGTTTGCTTGGCTGAAAAATATTTTATTTGTACTGCTGTGGGCTTTTAATATTGAATTGTATTTCATAGTTTTATTCTGCTGCATTGGGAAATGTTTAAATGATGCTGGTTTTCCTTCAGTTTTGATTTTTTTTTTAGTTTTGTTGTGTTTTATATGTTTGAAAAAAATCATTTCCTGTAAGCCATTGTCATGCCCGAACCCACTGAAGTAAGAAACATGGAAGTGTGCTTTTCTTTAGTAGATTTAACAGAAAGTTTCCATTCAGTGTGCTTCATGAATCAGCTGAGAGGTTACACTGGATTTAGCATCTTTACTAGGAGTAACTAGATTTGGCTATACTGCTCTAAGACATTGCAGCAACTATCCACACCCCCTCACCATGCTTAAGTAAGGATGGACGGGCACCCTACTGACATGAACCAAGTGTCACTGTTGAGAACACACGCGCACACGAATCTCGTGTAAGAAACTCTGAAGAGAACAATTCATATTCATGCCTGAATATTCATATTCCATGACAGACAGGAGGATATATCCCATGTTACATTCATTAAAACTGAGGCATAGTTGCATGTAGAGCAGCAGCTGGGTGTTTTTTTCCATGAACGTTGCACCTGCATTTTGACTTGAGGACGGCATTTGCAGAAAAAGCAGCTGTTGGCCCCAGTTGGTATCAACCTTGGCCTTCTATCAGTCTCATGACCAGGCTGATGAAAGGAGATTGTGACCAGGTATTAAAAAGATTAATTTCTGCCTTGGTTCCAAGTGAGCGGCAAGGCTCATACACTTGGAATCCTTTCCACTTGGTTTACAGATTTTTCTTTCATGCATGAAATGACACAGTGCTTGATTCTTCTGATTAGTGGCTTTCTTGATTTGTTTCCTATTTCACTTTCCACCTGAGGCCACCTCACTGTTTTTTATATCTTCATTTGGGAGATGGTTTTGGATAACATGAGTGTGAACATGGCAAAGATCAGCAGGCAGCACCAATGGGCTCTAGATCAAAGAATATGACTCATGGATTTTGGCTGCAATCCTGTGCACACTTACCTGGGAATAATTCCCATTAGACTCAATGGGGCTTATTTCAAAGGAGGTATGTATACAGGATTGTGCTGATTTAAATGAATATAAAATATAGGCTATGCTGTTACAGGGAAGATGATTTGAGTACTGAAGATTTTGCTGCTTAGGGCATTTGATCATGTTTAGACCAGCCTTCGCCAACCTGGTGCCCTCCAAAGGTTTTGGAATACAACTCCTGTCAGCACCAGCCAGTACCGCCATACAGGCTGGGGTTGATGGGAGCTATAATCCAAATCATCTGGAGGGCATCAGGTTGGTTTAAACCATGAAGACACAAATGTATTCTGTGAACCAGTGCCCTCGGAAAGAATATCTGTAGATCAATCCTGTATAAAAATCTATATTAAAAATGTTATGTTTAGACTTTTAAATAGTGAGAAATGTGCATTCATGTACTTCAAAAAGTGAATTAGTGTAATTTCAAAAGGAATGCAAAAAGCAAAAATGTCATCAGTTCATCTGGAAGAGTAGAAAAACTGCCAACAAATAGCAAGGCTTTTCTACTTGGGGAGTGGGACATGCTACATGCTACACTGCAATTCTGTCTAATGAAAACCTGTAGGCTCCTTCTCCCTGACAAACTCCCTTGAGAAGCGATTGCTCAATCTTTTCCCTACCAGTTGCTTGGGAAGCTTCCACCACCCCCTCATCTGGACCAGTATTTACCTTGTCAAAAAATAGGTCTAGAATCCCAAGGGTGTAAAAGCAACAGTTGTGTGTGGGGAGTAGTTTTAAGGGAAACATTTCTGGCTAACAATAACAATAACAATACATAATAATATTAATACACTTGCACTGTCCCAGTGCTTTTTAGGGGTAGGTGGGTAAAAATGAGGTGTTGGTACTCATAACTTGATAAAAGTGCCATGTGTCCTTACTAGGGCTGTGTCCCAGATTCAGCTGAGTCTTGAGTCCTGAGCTAAATAAATTCAAATATATTCAGGCTGAGGCCGAGTTGGGTTCTGATTTACGATGGGCTCCATTTCTGCAATAATCAGAGTTGCCATCAGATTATTTCTGATGTTCTCTGTCTTTGCGGACAGAATTATGAAGTAGCAACTCTCTGCATTTGGTCTTCTGATTCATTCTTTCCCCCCCAATTCTTTTTTTAAACTTGCTTTGAAGTCATCAATAGTGTGAGTGATACTTTTATCAATCTACTTTCTATGTCAGCTCTTCAGATGTGTATTCCCTTTCACTGATGTCAGTGAAAAAAAATCAGAGATGGAAAAAATGAAAAAATATCAGTAGAAAAAGGAATCAGATCATTAATGACCACCAGGGGGCCACAGTTAAAAACAAAATGTAAAAAAAAGACAGGATCCCATCCCTTGTTCTCATAGCCATGAATCACTATGGGTTAGACTGGATGACACAGAGTGTCCCAGGGCTGTCAGGGGATGGGGCATCAGGCAGGAAAAAGAGGCCACCATAGCTGTCCTCCCTGCCTGACAAGCAGAGGCAGTGATCCTCTGGGGCAGCCTTTCCCAACCAGTGTGCCTCCAGATGTTGTTGGACCACAATTCCCATCTTTCCTGACCATTGGCAATGCTGGCTGAGGCTGATGGGAGTTGTGGTCCAACAACATCTGGAGGCACACTGGTTGGGAAAGGCTGCTCTGGGGAGTGTGGTACTGTTTAGCAAGGGGTTTTCCTGAAGACCCTTGCCAAATAGCATTGTGCAGGATGCTCCCTTTGCTCATGAGCCGAGTGAGCACTCCTGGGATTGCTGTTTTGCAAGTGACTCTTGAAAGCCCTTGCAAAACAGCATTATATAGGGTAAATTGACCCCGCTCCTGTTTACTGTTTTTTTCTTTTCAGCTTGGTAGGGACTGGGGAGATCCTAGCAATGTAGCTAGTTGCGGTACTTGCTGTCTCCCTGCCCCAACTTTTCTCTTTCTTTCTGACCACTAGTTGTTATAGCTGTGGACTGAAAGGGTTCCACAGCTGAGCTGGTTTGTGTGTGTGTAGCACAGACACTCTTCTTCTCTCTTCTTTCCCTCCCCACAGAGGGAGGGCTAGGCTGGCTGCAGCTTGGTAGGGAGTCAGGAAGCTGTGACTTAGCTGCCACCCTCACTGTCACCTTCCCCTATGCTACCAGCTCTTCTCCCTGTTTAATTAGGAGTTTTTTTACCCTAATTAAACATGGCCGCACCCTGAAGGTATTCAGGAGCGGCTCCGAGCCGAGGCTGGTGGTCCCTGGGTTGACCCAGAGCAGATTGGCGTGATGTCCCCCCTTTCTATTGAACCACAGGGTGGATGGGGAGAGTATGCACAGTCTTAGTGCTAACATAAAATGGCTGCTATGGGGAGCAAAAAGAGAGGTGACAGTACTCCGTACTGGTGAATACTGTCACCAAAAAAGCACGGGTCCTTTTCCTCCCATATATTCCCTTCTCGAGAGCATTTTATGAAGAAGGTGCAGTTGGGGTGCCTTTACACATGGCTTTATATATGAGAAATGGAGAGAACCAACATTGACAGATCATTCAGAATCCAGAGTAGACCCACTGAAGTGAATAGTGAGAACTAACTTAGGTTCATTAATTTCATTGGGTCTACTGATTAGGACTGAGTCGAATACAACCCCTGTCTCTCCACTTTGCCATGCTTAGACCTTTTTTCTTTTACACATTTAATAAAATGCTCAGAGTGGAAATTAGGATTCTACTCACTGTTTCCTCTTGCATGCTCCACATAGGCATATCCTTCACTAGAAATGACAATTTCGAATCTACCATTCCTGGGCAAGATCATTGAGCGAGTGGTGGCTAATCAGTTGTCAACACACTTGGATGAAACGGATTATTTGGATCCATACCAATCGGGTTTCAGGACTGGACGTGGAACTGAAACAGCATTGGTCGCTCTGGTTGATGATATGAGGAGGGCATTAGATAGGGGAGAATTCACCTTTCTTGTCCTCCTCGATCTCTCAGCGGCTTTTGATACTGTCGACCACAGTATCCTTTTACATCGCCTGGAGGAATCGGGAATAGGAGGCACTGTACTACGGTGGTTCCATTCCTTTCTTTCCGACAGGTACCAACAGGTAGCGTTGGGGGAGGAGGTATCAGACCCTTGGCCTCTCAATTGTGGTGTGCCACAGGGCTCTATCCTCTCTCCCATGCTATTTAATATCTATATGAAGCCGCTGGGGACAATCATCAGGAGATTTGGGCTGCAGTGTCACCAATATGCGGATGACACTCAGCTCTATCTCTCGTTTAAATCTTCACCAGAGTCTGCTGTGGAGACCACGTCCAAGTGCCTGGAATCCGTGAGTGGATGGATGGGAAGGAACAGGCTGAAGTTGAATCCTGATAAGACTGAGGTGCTACTCATGGGAGACAAGGGAAGGTTGGGAGATGTTGACCTGGTGTTCGATGGGGTGAAATTGCCCCTGAAGGACCAGGTCCACAGCCTTGGGGTTGTTCTTGATTCCAAGCTGTCCATGGAGGCTCAGATTTCGGTAGTGAGCCGGGCAGGTTGGTATCAATTGCACCTCATTCGTAGACTGCAGCCCTACCTTCCTGCTCATCAGCTCCCACTGGTGGTACATGCCCTGGTCACCTCTCGGTTGGATTACTGTAATGCACTCTACGTGGGGTTACCCTTGAAAACGGTCCGGAAATTACAACTTATACAGAATGCTGCGGCTCGACTGCTTACATACTGTCGCCGCCGGGAACACATCACCCCAGTGTTGTTCGACCTACACTGGCTTCCAGTTATTTTCCGGGCCCAATTCAAGGTGTTGGTATTAACCTTTAAATCCCTATACGGTCTCGGCCCAGTTTATCTGATGGAGCGCCTCCAGCGCCACCAACCATGCCGCCCAACAAGATCAGCCACACAGGACCTTCTCTCAATCCCGCCAACTAAAACAGCTAGGTTGGCGGGGACAAGAGAGAGGGCATTTTCAGTGGCGGCCCCCACTCTCTGGAACTCCCTCCCATATGACCTTCGACATGCCCCTTCCCTGAATGTATTCCGCCAAGCTTTGAAGACCTGGCTCTTCAGACAGGCCTTTGGGACTTACGGGGAGGGTTAAATTTTTACGACGAATAGCCTACTACTCTGTACTGGAACTGTTTTATTGTTTTATTTTATGATGTATTTTATTATGATGTAATGTATTGTTGTTAAATTGTACGTCGCCTAGAGTGGCCATTGGCCAGATAGGCGACCCACAAATTAAATTATTATTATTATTATTTGGGGGCATGTACAGGAGTGTCATTTCCTGCTGGTGGGCAGAAGGCAGAGAAAACTCCCTTACATTTCCAAATAAGGATAGCCAGAAAGCTTCTCCTATGTCCACAGCACTGATGACCCCACCCGCTTCTCAGTGGATTTATTTCTATTTTTATTTTGCTTGGGAAGGGTGGGAAGAATTGGCAGGGAGGGCTGGTGATCGATAGGAGAGCAGGGAAGCTTATTTCAAGCCAAACCCAACTTTGAAGGGTTCTGGGGACTAGCTTGAAATGGAGGAGGAACTGAAGGAATTCATATTTGACCTTCCCACACTGCAAATTCAGCTCAACTAGTTTGAAGTGATGCCGTCGAGTCTGCCATCTCAGGATTCTTACCACCTTCTTGTAGAACAGGCCTCTGAGTTTCCATAATTCCTAGTCATTTCTGGGAACTGCCAGACACTCTTACCTGCTGGATAGTGGGTTAAATGACCCATGTACACACACAGTTTCTTTTAAAATCAAGGGCAATATATACCAGGCAAATAGGACTTTAGTTGTTCTGGCAGGCTCATTCTCAAGCTGTGTAAAAAAGAGTAGCTACTTAAAACCAGCTAAGTTTGCTCCCACAAGATGCAGTAATGGCCACCAGCTTGGATGGCTTTAAAAGAAGATTAGACAAATTCATGGAGGACAGGGCTATCAATGGCTACTAGCCGTGTTGGCTGTGCTCTGCCACCCTAGTCAGAGGCAGCATGCTTCTGAAAACCAGTTGCCGGAAGCCTCAGGAGGGGAGAGTGTTCTTGCGCTCGGGTCCTGCTTGCGGGCTTCCCCCAGGCACCTGGTTAGCCATTGTGAGAACAGGATGCTGGACTAGATGGGCCACTGGCCTGATCCAGCAGGCTCTTCTTATGTTCTTAAGTCTTATTTGTTCCTCACAGCAAACAATTTAACAATAAAAGTCAGGAGCAATATAGAGCTCTGCTGCTCCTGCTATTGTTTATTAATCACCTATCATATGCATCTCAAGCTGATTTACAGATGTATCATAAACAGATAAAGAGTTTTTAAAACAGTGTAAAAAACCCACTCACACAACTGAAGGTAGGTTTAAAAACAATACAAAATGAACTTCTAAGACAGAGAATGTTTCATTTAGCTGACAAAACCTTCCCTCCCCCTCCTGTGATCCTAATTAAAATTGGGACAAATTTATTATCAAGATTGCAGAGGAGGGAAGAGTTAACCAGTTGAGGAAGAGTTGCCCAGCAGGGAAAAGAGGGCTGGGAGAGAAAGAACAGGTAGTGGGCACTTGATGTATTTCAGCAGTGATGCTGTTCCACATAACAGGGGCAGCTACACAGAAAGTTCTGTTCCAAGCTACTGTGGAGCAGGCTTTTGATGTCTGTGGCACATCACAAAATTAATTGGAAGGATGTGGACAACTCCTAACCAAAATACATATTTGTCCATTAGTACAGGGGTCAGCTACTTGGGGGGGGGGTCCCTGGGAACATTTGGAATAGGATTGCCGGGTCTCCGGTTTTTGCCTGGAGACTCTGGTTTTTGGGTCCTCTTTCTGGGTCTCTGGATGGGTCACCCCAATCTCCAGACTCTCAGATTTCATTTTTTAAAAAAATTAAGGTTCTAGGTGGTCTGGTTCAAGAGATATACGCCAAAATGTCAGTCGTCCCCTGCAACTTCTGTTAAATCACCTCATAGCTGGCTGCTATAACCGTGCCCTTTCAGGTTTATAGCCAATAAATGAAGTCAGGATTGTGATTTACAATGGATTTGTTGGCCTCCATGCAATAGCTAGAACCCATTGCAAGGCCAGAAAATTGTTGTCTTTTCCTGCTTGTTTGAAAATCTCATAAATTAAGTTTATAGCTTTCAGCAGTAGCAAAAGTGCCTTTCTGTGTGTGCAGGTCAGGAGATATAGAACAAAAAATCACAGCAGAATCTCTGTAAGCAATTGTTTACTGTAAACAATTTCAGTTATGATTATAATAAAAGTGTACATGCAGGGTTTTTTAAATTACTTGCAAAGATAGCGTATTATATATTTTATCTTTCAAATAATGTTTGAGCAGAAATTTAAAAGTGTACATGCAGCTTATGATGCCATTGCAATGTGTTATACTTTTCTAATTATGAGGAGTCAAACAAGTTTAAATTTTCCTGGGCTGTTGAAGAGGGCAGGTTATTTGTTTAATTCATAGCCTGTTTTGAAAACCTTCCCAATATGAAGCTTTAGTTCTATATTCTCTTTTCTGGGAGTAAAGCTGCAATGTTAATCCCACACATCTGGGAGTAAACCCCAAGGAGTTCAGTAGGACTTAGTTTGGAGTAGACATGGTTACAATTGTGCTGAAAATCAGTGGGACGTTTGAGTGAAAATAGCAAAGGATTGTTTGTGTTGTAAATCTTTCTCTTCCCCTCCAATCCTATTTTTAAAGCAATTAGGTGTCACTACCGACGTGTCACTGCTTTTATTTTGTAGGAAACAAATACTGATTTTATTTTTTAAAAAAAATGTTCTGCAGTGACCAACTGGTTTTGACAATAAACTATTATATGGGGTGTATGTATTTTTACATCTTGAGAGTGTGTGTATATGGAATATTTCCAACACCTTTGTGAGGTAGGGTTGGAAACCAAGGCAGCTCACAACAAGAAATAAAGCCATTTAAAATCCAATAACCATAAAACAAGTATGAAACAGTTGCAAAACAGCTTAAAGAGGCATGATTCTGAATTTTGGGTTGGGTGAGTGAAGTTCTTTATCACGAAGTTGCAGTCCTGTGCATGCTTCCCTGTTTGACTAAGCCCTATTTTGGATTTGGGTCTTGCTTCTGAGTAAACATGCATAAGATTGCACTATAAACAGTTTTACAAGTTGTGAAAATAATGAACATTTTTGACAGTTATGCTTATATAATTTTTGCCTGCTATGTCCTGATAAGTATCTATTTCACACTATATTTGTACATTATTATTTCCTCTACATTTTAAGTGTACCCTTCTTCTTTGGGATGGTATTTGTCCTCCTCTGTTGTTTTCACCCTGAGGGGCAGATTAGGCTGAGAGATGGTGAAAGCCCATAGTCACCCAGTAAACTTTGTACCTGATTTCCATTTTTAAAAATTAATTAAAATGGTTACATGCAGGAAAGTTTATTAATTAGATCCACACAATACATTTAATGCACATCCAACTAGCATTTAAAGTCCATGACGTCTCCTAAAAAATCCTAGGAAGTGTAATTTCCCCCTCAGAGTCATAGTTCCCATCACCCTTAACAAACTACAGTTTCTATAATTTGTGGTGGGATTCATGTGCTTCAAATGTGTGTTGAATGTGCTTTAAATGAATGGTGTGGATCTGTCCTAGGTATGCTGTGCATTCATTAGTGAATTTAAAAGAACAATTTGAAAATATACTTTTTTAAACAGAGGAAGTGTTGTAGCTAAGTGGTAGGGCTCATTCTTTACATGCAAAGGTCCAAATTCCAAACTCTGGAAAAGACTATTGCCTGGAATCCTGGAGAGCCAATGCTAGTCCATATAACCAGTTCTGGACTAGATGGTACGAAATGGCCTGAGTCAGTATAAGGCAGATTCCTTTGTTCCTAAAAGAGGAAAGAGACCCATTTATGTATTTTATTTACAACATTTCTGTACCACTTTATTGTAAAAAAAACCTCAAGGTGGTTTACAGAAGGAATTAAAACAATGAAATTATTGGCAAAAACAGTTAGACAGATATTTTAAAACATTCAAAATAATAAAACCAACAATTTATTATTTATTTATTTATTGCATTTGTATACTGCCCCATAGCCAAAGCTCTCTGGGTGGTTTACAACAATTAAAAACATTAAAAACAAATATACAAATTTAAAAACACATTTTTAAAAAGCCATATACCAAAAAGATCCAACCAAGTTTGCTTTGAACTTTGCTAAGAAAGCCGCACGTCTAGCAAATTCCAATTTATTATTATTACTATTATTGTTGTTGTTAATAATAATAATAATGTATTAAAAGTTAGCACATATGGTAACACGAGAAAAATAGCTTTGATTGAATACCATTTAGGTAGCTTTAAATATTGTTTTAAATGTCCATGAAAGATGGTTACTTGGCAGCTGGGATGTATGTCCAGGTCTGTCTTTAAGCCACAGAACAACTGCAGCATAGTAGATAGAATTTCTGTTTTTAATTTGCTTAAAAGTAAATGTGCTCCTGTGAATCAAAATGTGTGAATAATCCAAGTTTAAAAGTTTGAAAGTCATCACAGTAAAGGTTCCTTCAGATACCTACCCTGGCAGAGACAAAATTTCCATCACTTGCAGTAACTCACTTAAAGGAGCAGTAAAAGGAAATGTCATTTGAATCAATGTATCAATGGAGAGATTCAAATGAAAAATATTGTAGCTTTAAAAACAGATTGCAAAATTATCCCAATACTTACCAGAGTGCACACCTTTGCTTGTCCCTTTTACTTGTTCTGAACAGCAGTCAAGTTGGAGCCAGCCTGAGGCTGGAAACAGAGGTCAAGTTCTTATCTTAACAGGGTTGAAAGTACTATGGGGAGGTGTGTGTCCAGGTTTGCAACCTATTTCTGTGCTTTGTTTTCTTTTTGTCAGCGGAGTGTGATTATTTCTAATGACAAAGCATTAATTTTACTTCACCCAAGGCGCAATGGTCAAAGCTGAAACACCAGACTAAGATGCATCCAGACTCAGAGGAAGGCAATGGTAAACCACCTCTGAATACCTCTTACCACGAAAACACTATGAACAGAGTATCCAAAATGCAACACGAGACAGTGCTGGAAGATGAGACCCCCAGGTCAGAAGGCACTCACCGAGCTACTGGGGAAGAACAAAGGACAAGTACGAGTAGCGCTGTGACTAATGACGCAGCTGGGTCAAAGCCAAAAGGAAGCCCAGAGGCTGATGTGCACAGATGCGAAAGGAGAGTCCGGAGTTGTACAACACACACAATAGGAACATGGAATGTGAGAAGCATGAACCAGGGAAAGTTAGAAATTGTCAAGCAAGAAATGGAATGTATCAACATTATAATATTTGGGGTGAGTGAATTAAAATGGACGAGAATGGGACATTTTTAATCAGGCAAATATTTTATACAGGAAATGAGAAATTAAGAAGAAATGGGGTTGCTTTAATAGTGAGAAGTGATGTAGCAAAAGTAATTAGGAGCTACAACACAGTCTGAGCGAGTGATATCAATGAGATTAAATGGGAAACCTATTAACATAACCATCATCCAAGTCTACGCTCCAGTGGCAAACACAGAAGAAGAAGAATTGGAGAGATTTTACACAGAAGTACAGGAAGAAATTAATCACACAACAAAACAAGATGTTCTGATAATCATGGGGGACTGGAATGCAAAAGTAGAAAACAGAATAACTAGAAATTGTGGGGAAATGGGGCTTAGGAAATATACATGAAGCAGGGGAAAGACTTACTGAATTCTGTAAAGCCAATAATTTGTTTCTTGCAAACACATTTTTTGAGCAACCGAAAAGATGACTGTACACATGGACATCACCAAATGGTCAATATAGAAATCAAATTGATTATATAATTGGTAGCAGAAGATGGAGAAGTTCCATACTTTCTGCGAAAACAAGACCAGGAGCAGATTGCATTACAGATCATGAACGAGTAATATCAAAAATCAGAGTAAACCTAAAGAAGAAGAACAAATCAGTCATAATGCCAAAATACAATTTAAATAACATCCCAGAAGAGTATAAAAATCAAATAAGGAACAGATTTGAGGCTTTAAACTTAGTTGATAGAGAACCAGAAGAACTATGGGTTGAAGTCAGAGACATTATCAGGGAGGAATGCAAAAAGACAATACCTCTAATTAAAAACAAAATATTCAATGGATGACTGACGAAACTCTTAAAATGGTTAAAGAGAGAAGGAAAATGAAAGCAAAAGGAGAAAGAAACACAGTCCGAACCCTACATGAAATAATACAGCGACTGGTATGTAGGGACAAAGAGACCTATTACAATAGTTATTGTATAGAAATAGGAGAGGACAACAAAAAAGGTAGAACAAGAACCCTATTCCAAAAGATTAGAGAAATTGAAGGAAAATTTCAACCAAGAGTAAGGATGATGAATAATTAACAGGGGAACACACTGACTGACCAAGATGAAATAAAATGAAGATGGAAGCAATATACTGAAGAACTCTGTAAAAGAGATGCAAGGATGACAGATTCATTCACGGAGGAACCGTATGATGAAGAACAGAAATTTTAGAATGTAAGGTGGAAGCTGCTCTTAAAACACTTGGAAGAAACAAATCACCAGAAACAGATGGCATACCAACAGAGTTGCTACAAGTTACTGAGACAAGTTGCTACAATGGAGTTGCTACAAGTTACTGGGATAAGGTCTCTACTTAAAAGGCTTGTTGAAAGAGAAAGATCTTCAGTAGGTGCCAAAAAGACAACAGAGAATTATTTAATGTTTAAGTGGAATTCCAAAGAGTAGGTGCCACAACACTAAAGGTCCGCTTCCTGTGTTGTGTAGGCTTCCTGATAAGATGGTATCTGCAGGAGCCCTCACCTGCAGAGCGTAGTGATCAACTGGGTATATAAGGGCATGTAATTTAGCTATAACTCCCATCAGCCCCAGCCAGCATGGCCACTGGATTGGGCTGATGGGAGTTGTAGTTCAAAAAAGTAACTTTTCCAAGCTCTGACGCAATTAAGCACATAATAGCACAATCTTATGCATATATGTCCCACTGAACTCAACAGGGCTCACTTCCAATTAAGTGCACATAGGACTGCATATACACTGTGTTGTAGTGTGAGGAACTTGAAGTCAGACTTGGGCTATTCATACACCATACATTTAAAGCACATGCCTTCCCCCACAGAATCTGGAAACTGTTGTTTGTTAAGGGTGCTTGGAACTGTAGCCCTCTGATGGGTACACTGCAGTTCCCAGAATTCTTTGGGGCAGCCATTTGTTTTAAATGTGCTTTAAATGTATGGGGTGTGTGCAGCCTTAGTGTTCTTGAATGGGATTTCACCATGTATAACTGTAGTTGGATCATGCCCATTCCTTATATGGAAATAACAACTTCTCAATCCATGTTTGGGTGGGTGGAAGAGTTGAGGCATTTTACAATTATCAAACTGATGAGCAGATTTCAAGCACATTCTTCTGCACAGAGAATTATTTAGATTTTTAAATATAACCTAATTTGTATCCAGCTGTGCTTTCCTTAGGGGGAAATTCAGTGGATAGCAATATGATAAAACGAATGTTACATATGGCAATAATATAACAACACTTCTAAAATAAAACATGAAAAATAGATGAACTACAAAAGTCCTTTAAAGCATAAATAATCCATTATTAATATTTTACAGTTAGGATCTTTACAAATAGGAAGCACTGCAGATGCAAAGATCTTGCAATGAGATGAGATCTGGAAAGAAAACCTATGGTCATATCATCCAATCTTTATCCTGCAGACCAAATACCTACTGCATCTTCACAAGTTTCTATCTAGCCTTTCACTGTTCTTAAAAGTTAGAAAGGCTTTCCTATTGCATCCATAGCCAGGAAATAAAGAGGTGTGACACAGCTGAACTTGGGTGAAAACTTGAGCCACGTTTATTCAACTTATTCAACTTAATAAACTTTATTCAAACTAACCAACCATCTGCAGTGCGACTGTGCGGGAACACTGAATCTAAATCCTTGGGTGAGACCCACCCTGCTGCGTGAAAAGGGGGTGGTCATAACTCCACCCCTTTCCCCCAGCACCACCCAAAAGGGTGATTAGGGAGGCCTTCCTGATTCACCCCCTCCTGGTGCCCCACAACTCTGAGTGGGTAGCCCAGGCTAGCCCCAAAGGTGGACCCTATGTATCCTGCAAGCCCCCACAAACTCACGGCCAGTCTCAGGTGTCACCTTTCACCTTAAAGGTGTCTCAGGATGCTCACTAATACCCTCACCTGTGCCAGTTCCCGCACATACCCACCACTGAAGAAGACAAGCCTCAGCTTAGTCCTTCTTCCCCCACCTGCGCTGAATGACATCAATGAGGACACACTGCAGATCCATCAAGAAAATATCACTGCCCAAATTAGATAAATGGGACTCCATCTGGTCGGTAGAGTTCCACCTGTGAAGACAGGACCTCAGGGTGGTGAATTACATCACCCCACAAATCCAACAGGGTGAGGCAAACCTCCCTATTTACTTTTTTATGTGCCCAGTTAAGGCACCTAGGGTCCCCCTCTCCCCTCCAGACCTGTCAGGGAAGCATATTGGACCAGACCAGGAGGGCCCGGGGCCACTTTTGCCTAGTGGCTCCCAGATCCATATTTGCTTGATAGACGAGGGACTTGCCCTTCAAAAGTCCTAAATTATTACCTCCTAAATGAACCATGGCAAATGCCATTCAATATAAACAAGTGTAAAATTATGCATATTGGAGCAAAAAATCTTAATTTCACATATACACTCATGGGGTCTGAACTGGCGGTGACCGACCAGGAGAGAGACCTCGGGGTTGTAGTGGACAGCACGATGAAAATGTCGACCCAGTGTGCGGCAGCTGTGAAAAAGGCAAATTCCATGCTAGCGATAATTAGGAAAGGTATTGAAAATAAAACAGCCGATATCATAATGCCGTTGTATAAATCTATGGTGCGGCCGCATTTGGAATACTGTGTACAGTTCTGGTCGCCTCATCTCAAAAAGGATATTATAGAGTTGGAAAAGGTTCAGAAGAGGGCAACCAGAATGATCAAGGGGATGGAGCGACTCCCTTACGAGGAAAGGTTGCAGCATTTGGGGCTTTTTAGTTTAGAGAAAAGGCGGGTCAGAGGAGACATGATAGAAGTGTATAAAATTATGCATGGCATTGAGAAAGTGGATAGAGAAAAGTTCTTCTCCCTCTCTCATAATACTAGAACTCGTGGACATTCAAAGAAGCTGAATGTTGGAAGATTCAGGACAGACAAAAGGAAGTACTTCTTTACTCAGCGCATAGTTAAACTATGGAATTTGCTCCCACAAGATGCAGTAATGGCCACCAGCTTGGATGGCTTTAAAAGAAGATTAGACAAATTCATGGAGGACAGGGCTATCAATGGCTACTAGCCATGATGGCTGTGCTCTGCCACCCTAGTCAGAGGCAGCATGCTTCTGAAAACCAGTTGCCGGAAGCCTCAGGAGGGGAGAGTGTTCTTGCACTCGGGTCCTGCTTGCGGGCTTCCCCCAGGCACCTGGTTGGCCACTGTGAGAACAGGATGCTGGACTAGATGGGCCACTGGCCTGATCCAGCAGGCTCTTCTTATGTTCTTATGTTCTTAACCACATGCGGAGGATGCTGCACCAGTTCAAACAAAGTAGGCAGGAGCCAATCCCATCTCATGCCCCATCTACCCATCTATTGGACCTCAGTGTATTGAGGTCCCAACTGGGTCCCCATTGCACTCTGCAAGGCTCTCCGGCTGGCCCAAAAGACCATGCTATGCCAACAAATGAACACTCTGATCCACTCCAGCACCCTGTCAAAGCAAAACAACATAAATAAACAGAAAGGCAATTTACTCCCAGCCAGAGCTTGGAAAAGTTACTTTTTTGAACTACAACTCCCATCAGCCCAATCCAGTGGCCATGCTGGCTGGGGCTGATGGGAGTTGTAGTTCAAAAAAGTAACTTTTCCAAGCTCTGCATCCCAGCCTCCCTTAAATGGCTGAACATAAGTCCTAAATGCCCCCGATTTCCAACGGCCTACAGCCTGTATGCCCCCATGCCTAAAACCAAGACTGGCAGCAGTAGATGCCACACCTATGCGGAAGGAGTGTGTACCAAAACAGGCTGTATGAACCCCAATTTCTGCAAGAGCATGCTTGGTGACGGTCCAGAACTAATAACGTGTAGGTTGTATGCCATCATGATGACAGAAAAAGGGGCCTGCCTGGGACCCACACATCTGGAAAAAGCTGCACAATGCCCTGACCAGACACAATTCCCTAACTGGGGATGAAGCCAAATTGATCAACATGCCCTTTCTGCATTGATCAGTTTTGTACCGTCGCAAACAAATTTGTACTCTATCTGTCCCTAATGTGACATCTTCCACCTCAAGGGCATGTCCAGACTTATCATGGCGGGAGGCAGACAGCAACTCCCCTATGCAAAATGCCCCCCCAAATGCTGTTAACACCACAGCATGAAACAGGAAGGCCTCAAATTCAGACGCACATACTGAAACCCAACACTATGCAGGCTAATTATCACATCGGGGGAAATTGGGTACCGTGAATCAGGAACCGGTGGCTGTGCCGTTTCACCCTTCCAACATTTTCTGAAGCCTAAAGTCCCCTGTACTGTTGTAAACACCTTGCACCTTTGCCCAAAAACTTAGGCCAGCCAACTTGCCCCTTATAGTACGTACCAATTGCCCCAGTTGGTGTAAATAAACACAAAATTCCATCAACTGTGCAACCAGAATTGGCCAAGGACTAGGATACCCACGGCTCCAAAGAAACTCATGGAAATCCCTACCTGCTCTCATATAGGAACACCTGGTGCTGGGGTTGAGGGACTACTTAATCGCCTTCTCCGCCTCTGACTGCCAAGCTTCCAAAGTACCATTGGCATCAGCTCCGGGTGAGTCCTGGCCAAAGGGGCCAACTCCCAAAAACACCATCTGCTGGCATGAAAGAGTATCATCAATGCCATTATCCAACCCAGGGACATGTCGGGCAAGGAAAAAACATTAAATTGGAGGCAGTGAATGACAAAAGCACACACCAAAACCATGACCCGAGGATTCTTCAAAGTCAAGGAGTTGATAACCAGCACCATGGCTTGGTTGTCACACCAAAAATGAACCACAGAGTTGGCAAAATTGTCCGCCCAAAGGTGAATAGCCATCACTATTGGGAAGAACTCAAGGAAGGTAAGATCCCTGGTCATTCCATACTCCATCCATGATACAGGCCAAGTGGCAGCACACCATCTGTCCCTGAAAATAACTCCAAAACCAACAGAACCAGAGGTATCAGAGCTAACCTGGAACTCAGCCTCTAGGAGGAGGTCACTCCTCCAAAACTCTGTTAAACTGATCAAGGAATCCCGACCAGACCAAAAGGTCCTCCCGCATCTCACTGGTGACCCTTACCTGATGATGTGATTGGCAGAGTCCCACAGTGAGGTCACAGGTTCTGCACAAAAACATTTTCCCAGGTGCGATGACCCTACAAGCAAAGTTCAGGTGCCCTAAAATTCCCTGAAGTTGTCTAAGGGTGACATTCATAAGCCCCAGGATCTCCTAGCTCTAGGAGGCTGAGCCTGGCAACCAAGAGGTCTTCTGTATCTTTAAAAGTTGTGCAAGGGGAAGGGAGAATTCCACCTTGTGGTTTTTCCCATTACAGTGTTGCAAGAACACCTGCACTTGGCTGACTTTCTCTTCTCCCAAAGATACAGGATCAGTCTCAGGCCCTGAATCTGGCAACCCTATCCCACCCCTAATGTCAGTTAGAAATCCCACGAAAAAGGGTGGGGAAATAAGCCCTGTTCCCAATGTAGAGAAAAGGGTGGGAAAAAGGCCCAGTCCCCAATGCAAGCTAATAGCTTGTCAACTCAGGCCTAGACTCAGGCCTGATCCCCAGTGCCCATATGGGAGGGGGGGGACCGGAATACCATCTCTAGCCCACTGAGGCCTCTTCCAAACCTCAGGCCTCACAGGCCCAACTATCGCCACTCCGTGCTGGCTGCTCATACAGGCCTGACAGGCCAAAGCAGAGAATTCTGGGGAGGTGTTGTGGGCAGAACCAAGTGGAGCGAGACTTCTGCCACATCCTGAACCCATTTGGCTCTGTTCTGCAGCTCTCTATTCCAGTAGCCTCTACGCTGGGAAAAGGGGCGGCAGAAGGAAACATGCACTTCGTTTCCTTCTGCTGTGCCCTGCCAGAACAGTCAGCATCCTCCCCTCCCAGTGACACCTGAACGGAGGTTGGATGTGGCGGCTCCTTCTGCCAGTTCCGCTTCCGCTGGCTCTGCTTCTGCTGGCCTCCTATGAGTTGGATTGCACCCTTTAAGATTCATAAGTAAAGTGAAACAAGGAAAACTTCCACAACTTTTCAGGAGGAGTCAGGCTGAGTAAGCAAGCTCAACTCTAGGCTAAACAACTCTTCATCTCATATCAAAGGGTTATAAAATTTGGAGTTGGGGCTCCTTTTTAAGCAAGGCTGAAAGCCATCTGACTGTTTAATTTTCAGATCTGTTCAAGCTTAATACCATCAAAGAAAAATCTTAAAGGAGAAAAAGAAACCACATATTCACTTCATTGTATCTAGGTAGTTTGATGCTTACCCACAGAGAAGCCTTGGAAGGGAAAAACTCTATAAATGTGTCTTGGGGTTCATTAAGGTTAACATGAAGAGACATGGCATGATTTCTGAAAGCCTTCTAATTAAATTGATTGCTCTGGCTTTTCCTCAAGGGGCAATATTCTGGCTGTAAAATGCATGTATAAATGAGGTCCCTTGCCTAACAGTAAAATCGATAAATATGTTATGCTCACTATTATGCTATTTGTGTTTTATGACAAATTTATTATTATTTATTTACAGTATTTATAGCCCTCTGTCCAGTGAATAATTTCAGTGCCAGAGCAGGGAACAAAATAAGATAAACAGAAAAAATATAAAAAATTACAAAATCCTATTAATAGGTCCAATAAACAAATTAATAATTCTGTCAGAAGACAGGTGAGCAAAAATTAAAACTTCCAGTTTAATCCAGATAAAACAAACTCAGGACATTCAAACAGATTCAACAGATAAATAGCCTTAGCAACAGCTCCCACTCCACTTGTCAGCTATGGCAGCCCACTCACCCCCTCTCCATCTCTCACCCACAAAAGGCTTCACTCTGTGCCAGCAGACTCTCACTCTGTGGCTTCTGAGCAACTTAAAACATTTCACTCTTCCCCACAACACACCCAGGCTCTCACCCTGAGTGGTATGAATCATTGCCCACAAACATCCACAGCAAGAGCCTCCCACCCCCTTGTCCATAGTAGAACAGAGCAAAAACAAACAAGCAAGCACAAAAGGAAAAGAGGCTGGCAAAATGCCACAGCTGATGTTTTCCTCCCCTTCTCAGTCCTGACAAATCTCCAAGGTCAGTGAGGCTACTAGGGAGGGTTGTGCAGGTGGATTTGCTGCCTTTTTCATCTCTCTCCTCCTTACCAGCCTGCACAAACAGCATTTGTTGCCCTGAGGAAGACATGCAAGCCAGTGAGTCAGAGAGAGGGAGAGGGAGAGTCTTTTGATAAGAATTAAGTACCTTTGTCATACAAGGAGGTATCACAGGCCTCAATTCTAGTCCAAATGGTGACTTACCAAGTGAACACAACCCACCAGCCATGATTTGCCTAGGTCTTGACTTCACACACAGAGAGACACATCTTGCCTCCTACTTCACCTTTTTACAGCCCAAGATACCTAGCAAATACAAGAAGGTTGTCAAGCTTCTGACAGGCCACCATCCTTAGTGAAAGAGGGTCATCTTGGTGGGTCACAAGTTGTGCTGGCTTGTTCCAGTTTATTAATTTACTGTGGATTTCAGTGGCATACCTCACTTTTAGTTCTTTGTATGACATCAACATTCAATAGCATTGGCTACTATAAGGGGTCATTGATGGCCCTGCTTATTCTCCACCCATTCATCAACCTGAAGAAAACAACAAACCTTTATATGACACGTCTATGCTATTTTAAGGACTAGACAACTCATATGGGGCATAATAGCTTAGACAGGTTAGACAAATTCTTCCATGAATTCTAAGCCAGTAGCCAACAAGGTTTTCTGCAGTAGCACATTTCATAAGTAAATTATGTGCTATGTGATATAGCACATCCAGTTATCTGTTCTAGACCTATAGCTGATTAATTTGAGTGACCCCCCAGTCCTGGTATTGTGAAAGATGTGTAATTTTAAAAGCTTCTAGGCATCTGATTGGCCACTACGTAGGGATCAAAATACTGTATCTGTCAATTTCAGTTCTCTCAGTTTCCCATTTTTCCAATATTAAATTCAGGTCTCCACATTTCTGCAGCCATCTGTTTTTAAAAAAATCCTCATGAAAATTCTCCAGCTTTTTAGTGCGTATTTCTTCTAATAAATACATTTGTATAGGCAATTTTGACTAATGTACACATTTTTGCAAGCAATTTCTCATGATTTAATGCATTATTGTATATTATTTTCACTCATACATTCATTTTTATGCACACTTTCACCAAACATGCATTTTTGTAAACATTGGTTGATTGGAGAACTGCATCACAAAATTCATATAAGTGTGAATTTTGAAGGATAGCTGCAGTTCTCATCAGAGCTTGGAAAAGTTACTTTTTTGAACTACAACTCCCATCAGCCTCAGCCAGCATGGCCACTGGATTGAGCTGGTAGGAGTTGTAGTTCAAAAAAGTAACTTTTCCAAGCTCTGGTTCTCATATGGAAAATGCAAATTTGGTAGATTTGGCTTGAAATACAAATTGAATCGAATTTTTCACCTATTCCTACCACTGGGAAAACAGTGGTAGGGCTTGATAGGCCTTTGGTATGATCCAGCAGAGCTCTTCTTAATGCTATAGTAGAATCAAAAATTTGAAGTGTGTGTGTGTGTAGGTCAACTTCAGTTTGACCCCAGAGCTGGGTTGGGCTAGATGGTCTACAAGGTACCCTCCAACTTTATGATTCTGTGATTGAAGTTTAGAAACTTGTGAATGGTGTGGTGACAGAATTTTCTCTATCTTTCATAATAGTAGAACTTGGTGTCACTTAATGAAATGGTTCAGACCAGATAAAGAACATGATGTATCACACAATGCATTATAAACTTACCACAAAATGTAGTTTTGGTCAGTAGCCTAGCTGGGAGTAGAAAAAATGAAGGGCAGTTCCATCAATGGCTATTAGCTAAGATAGTTAAATGGGAATTCCATGTTCAGAGGCAGTGTACCTCTGAATACCAATTGCTGGGGTGGGGGGAACCATGGGTGAGAACTTGTACTTTCATGCTCTGCTTTGCAGGGTTCCTTAGAGGTCTATGTCTTGCCACTGTTGGAAAGATGGATCATAGATCTCATCCAGCAATGCTGCTATCATTTTCTGAAGGGGTTTCCCTCCTCTTCATGTCCATGCACACAAACTGCAGTTAAATGTTGATACTAGGTTACAGGGCCAGGGCCAATTAGGCAAGGTTGCCTTTGTACTGGAGCAGTGAGCCCAGAACCTTTCAAGGCACTTTAAAGCATGAAGAACACTGTAGCCCAAACTGCAGACTGGGACGTCTAACTCAGTCTGCTATTAGAGACAAGATCCACAACCAAAATGCTTTCAGATTTACTTGGCTAATGATTTCAAATTATCACCCAGTTATTACCATGCATATCTTGAAATGTACACAAAGAGCACTGCATTTTTTTTTTTTGGCAAATATATAAGGTAGTCTGGCTTTAAGGCTGAAATGTCCTTGAAGGACTTTTACAAAATGTATTCAATACAAAATGCAGAACTGATGCAGTGGTAAAGAGGAAAAACCCTGCATCAACTAAAAAGGGCACTGTATGCTAATAGGCAAATGTGAATCCTTATCAAGAACTGTTTTTCCAAATGGCAAAGAATCACTTCGTTTCAGGGCTCATAATGATTTTAAGACATAAAATAAATGCAGCAGCTTGGGCACTAAACAATTGTTAATGCTTCTCATGGGCAGACTTTTTGCAATTGTGCTAACTTATAAGATGTAATGTGTTTGGATTTTATGAATACTGTCATTTGAAGCTTGAACTCTTATGTCTCTGCATTCTGATGAAGCAGAGTCACTTCTGGCTGGCAAGTGGCAAAAATGTCCAGTGCTTCCCACAACATATTTTAAGAGAGAGAGAGTGAGAGAGAGTAGTCTGTCCTTCTGGGCGGTTCAAACTGCTTAGATCAGGAGATTGGCAGGGGGCAGTGAGGTGGGGGCAGGCAAATTGCTGTGCTGGCTTGCAGCTGGTGCAATGTTCTGCCCCATATCAGCCTGATGCTGCCATGTGACAGCAGTGAGGCTGGCTCAGAATCCTGAGTCAGTTCAGCCTCTCCCCACCCCTAAATATCCTGTTTTGGGATTTTCCACTGGCTGCCTCTGGCAGGACCTCGTCAACAGCAGTCTGTCCTCCTGTCTGTAGAGGAAGGGGAAGTGAGTGACACTGGTGGAGTTTGGCAGAAGCTGGCAGGGCAAGGTGGAGGATACCCTGTCAGCCTAAGGCAAAGAGGTTTGGGATTGCACCCCTAATTACCATGTATATTGAAGTGTGATCTGGTAGGGGCTATATGTACGTGGACTGAAATGCCACATCAGCCATGCCATTGGGGCACAGGCAGTTGCTCATTTATAGAGCACATGTTTTGCATGAAGAAAGTTCTAGGGTCCATGTGATGGGCTGCCAGGGCTTGCTGGTCCTCTGCTGACACTTAGCCTCTTACTTAGGCCCTAATCCACACCAGCAGGCAGTACCCAGGCAATGACTCCTGAGGAGACCTCATTTGAACACTTCCACCTATGGGAGAAGAAGGGTGGGACACTTTCCCTCAGCTGATTGATGGCGCAGAAGAAGCCCAGCTGTTGTGGCTTAGGCAGAAGGAAGTGAGGGGAGGCAGGGAAGGAAGAAAAGGCCTCAGAGAGGGAAGGGAGGAGAAAGGCTTGTTCTTTATCAGACTGGGCTTTGATCATGAATGCTGAATTGGTTGCTCTTGTTGGCTTTGGAATGGGTGCAGGATGTGAGACCTGATCGGATGGTTGTGTTTTCAGACTCCTTGTCAGGTTTGATGGCTATTCAGAAAAGAGGTATAGGATATAAAAGTAAGATAGTGAATGAGATTTGGAGGCTGAATACTGAGCTGCTACATATGAGTTTTCTAGTTCAGTTTTGTTGGATCCCAGCTCACGTGGGCATTGTTGGGAATGAGATAGTTGATCAGGTGGCTAAAAAGGCACTGGGATAGAGGAGCATTGATTTTCTGTTGCTTTTGTCCACTTTGGAAGTTAGAAGTAGGATTAAACAGATGAATGCTGAGTGAGTGGCAGAAGCAGTGGGAGATGGAAACCTCGGGTGGGAGGGTTTTTTTCTTTTGTCCAACTGTGAAGGACTTCAGAGTGTTTCACTTGAAAGGATGACAGACACAATTTAGCATGTTTAGAGTCCTAACGGGACATTGTACAGGTCAGACATTTGGACTCTGAGGATTGTGAGCTCTGTGGGGCAGTGGAAACCATGGATCATGTTGTTTGGGATTGTTTTAGGTATGTAGAAAAGAGTTTCTCCTCTGAAAGCTTGGTGTTTTGGGGATTAGAAACCTGAATGTGGGTTTGGCCCTTTGAGACGAAAGTCTCTTGGGCTTGGTACTTGAAATTTGGCAGTTGTAAAGATTCAAAGCTTTATGAAAGGTTGTGAATACGTTGTTTTACACAAGACTGACAGTAGGTGGCAATAACAGGGTCTTATCCTGGCCTTGATTTGCCATTAAACATCAGCAGAAGCAGAAGGAGAAGGAGGGAGGAGAGAGACAGAGAAGAGGATGGGCTGCTGCTGAGGTTGGGAAAGGTGGTCTGTATTTCCCTGGGGGAGGTCCTTATAAGGCTGTCCCTCTAAGTCCTAATGGCTATGGCCCAAGCAGGGATATGGGCAGTCCAGGCTTATCTAGCCCCCTTGAAGCTTGGGGAGGCATAGGAGTCCTTGATTTAAGTTTGCTAAGGGCACTGAAGTCAAAGACCCTTGTGTTGAGGAAGAACCTCCACTGGAGCAGCCCTGAGAAGGAAAGAGTGGCTGAAGGATGTGGGGCTGGGAGGAACCGAGGCCTTCAGCAGATGATGTGAAGTAACATTTCAGTAATAAAGCCAGATCTACGACTGAGCAGATGTGTGTTGGCACCTTTATTTTGAACTTCTTACCAGGTTGGTCCCATGGAAGGCATGGAGCAGGGCCACCATGATGTGCCCCTTCCCCAGGGGTATGGGCCAGTCCACCAGTTAAAGAATAACAGATAACAAGTTGCCTAAAACCTTGGAGAGCCCTGCCATACAAAGGATATGGGTCAGTGGTCTGGCAGAATATGTAAGAAGATTTTACTTCTTAAAATCTTCAGAAATAATTAGCTGTCTTAGAGGCTTCTTGTAGGGGTGTAGAAACAAATGCTACAGTGGAGATGTTTCAAATTTTATTTATCATATCGTTCCTCAATGTGCCATGGGAAATGTGGGAGGAGTGAGCTGCTGAGAATTCTCTGGGGTTCCTAGTACACCAAGAGAAGTATAATTCTAGCAAGTGTGGTCGGGAGCCAGCTTAATGTGGTATTATAGTTAAGCTAATGTACATATGTCATGTTTTATGTTTAACAATTATAATAGGACAAATTAGACAGACCTGCAATAAAATGTTGCAGTTGGAGAGCTGATGTTCAGGATTCCAGTCAGTCAGCCATGCCTTTTTCTAGGATAGTCCATTCCATTTCCCATTCTCTTTTTTTCTTCATTTTCTCTAACAGATGTTCAATGTTCTGTGGTCTGAGCATGCTCAGTCCTCACTAGGCTGCCTCCCCACCACCTTTAATTTCCCCCCCTAAAGACATTTTGAATGTCTGCAAGCCATCAGCGCCAGCCAGCCTGCCAATGGTGAAAGGTGCGAGATGTAAGTGTTGTTGAACCGATTGGGAGCAGTGACCACAGTGCTATTAAATTAAACATACATGTAAATGGCCAATTGCCAAGAAAATCCAACACGGTCACATTTGACTTCAAAAGAGGAAACTTCACAAAAATGAGGGGATTGGTAAAAAGAAAGCTGAAAAACAAAGTCCAGAGGGTCACATCACTCGAAAATGCTTGGAAGTTGTTCAAAAACACTATATTAGAAGCTCAACTGGAGTGCATACCGCAGATCAGAAAAGGTACCGCCAGGGCCAAGAAGATGCCAGCATGGTTAACGAGCAAAGTCAAGGAAGCTCTTAGAGGCAAAAAGTCTTCCTTCAGAAAATGGAAGTCTTGTCCGAATGAAGAAAATAAAAAGGAACACAAACTCTGGCAAAAGAAATGCAAGAAGACAATAAGGGATGCTAAAAAAGAATTTGAGGAGCACATTGCTAAGAACATAAAAACCAACAAAAAATTCTATAAATACATTCAAAGCAGGAGACCATCTAGGGAGGCGATTGGACCCTTGGATGATAAGGGAGTCAAAGGTGTCCTAAAGAACGATAAGGAGATTGCAGAGAAGCTAAATGAATTCTTTGCATCTGTCTTCACAGTGGAAGATATAGGGCAGATCCCTGAACCTGAACTAACATTTGCAGGAAGGGATTCTGAGGAACTGAGACAAATAGTGGTAACAAGAGAGGAACTTCTAGGCTTAATGGACAATATAAAAACTGACAAATCACCGGGCCCGGATGGCATCCACCCGAGAGTTCTCAAAGAACTCAAACGTGAAATTGCTAACTAAAATATGTAACTTGTCCCTCGGGTCCTCCTCCATGCCTGAGGACTGGAAAGTGGCAAATGTAATGCCAATCTTCAAAAAGGGATCCAGAGGGGATCCCGGAAATTACAAGCCAGTTAGCTTAACTTCTGTCCCTGGAAAACTGGTAGAAAGTATAATTAAAGCTAGATTAACTAAGCACATAGAAGAACAAGCCTTGCTGAAGCAGAGCCAGCATGGCTTCTGCAAGGGAAAGTCCTGTCTCAGTAACCTATTAGAATTCTTTGAGAGTGTCAACAAGCATATAGATAGAGGTGATCCAGTGGACATAGTGTACTTAGACTTTCAAAAAGCTTTTGACAAGGTACCTCACCAAAGACTTCTGAGGAAGCTTAGCAGTCATGGAATAAGAGGAGAGGTCCTCTTGTGGATAAGGAATTGGTTGAGAAGCAGAAAGCAGAGAGTAGGAATAAACGGACAGTTCTCCCAATGGAGGGCTGTAGAAAGTGGAGTCCCTCAAGGATCGGTATTGGGACCTGTACTTTTCAACTTGTTCTAGAATTAGGAGTGAGCAGTGAAGTGGCCAAGTTTGCTGATGACACTGAATTGTTCAGGGTTGTTAAAACAATACGGGATTGCGAAGAGCTCCAAAAAGACCTCTCCAAACTGAGTGAATGGGCGGAAAAATGGCAAATGCAATTCAAGATAAACAAGTGTAAAATTATGCATATTGGAGCAAAAAATCTTAATTTCACATATACGCTCATGGGGTCTGAACTGGCGGTGACTGACCAGGAGAGAGACCTCGGGGTTGTAGTGGACAGCACGATGAAAATGTCGACCCAGTGTGCGGCAGCTGTGAAAAAGGCAAATTCCATGCTAGCGATAATTAGGAAAGGTATTGAAAATAAAACAGCCAATATCATAATGCCATTGTATAAATCTATGGTGCGGCCACATTCCAATTTGGAATACTGTTTACAGTTCTGGTCGCCTCATCTCAAAAAGGATATTATAGAGTTGGAAAAGGTTCAGAAGAGGGCAACCAGAATGATCAAGGGGATGGAGCAACTCCCTTACGAGGAAAGGTTGCAGCATTTGGGGCTTTTTAGTTTAGAGAAAAGGTGGGTCAGAGGAGACATGATAGAAGTGTATAAAATTATGCATGGCACTGAGAAAGTGGATAGAGAAAAGTTCTTCTCCCTCTCTCATAATACTAGAACTCGTGGACATTCAAAGAAGCTGAATGTTGGAAGATTCAGGACAGACAAAAGGAAGTACTTCTTTACTCAGCGCATAGTTAAACTATGGAATTTGCTCCCACAAGATGCAGTAATGGCCACCAGCTTGGATGGCTTTAAAAGAAGATTAGACAAATTCATGGAGGACAGGGCTATCAATGGCTACTAGCCGTGATGGCTGTGCTCTGCCACCCTAGTCAGAGGCAGCATGCTTCTGAAAACCAGTTGCCGGAAGCCTCAGGAGGGGAGAGTGTTCTTGCACTCGGGTCCTGCTTGCGGGCTTCCCCCAGGCACCTGGTTGGCCACTGTGAGAACAGGATGCTGGACTAGATGGGCCACTGGCCTGATCCAGCAGGCTCTTCTTATGTTCTTTTGTAAAGGGTTGTAGTCTAGCTACATCTGGATGGCCACAGATGTACTCATTCCTGGTATAAAGGATGCATTATTCAACTGGATCTTTTCTTATTGGTTGGGTAGATATCTCAGTGATCACAGCTATAGCAGGCAGCCAGTCACAAAACTAATCTGATTGGCACAGTACATTTGATTATATGAATATGCCCTTGAGCACAGCTGAACCAACTAACATATGCAAGAAATATGAGGTGGGAATCTGTTTGGGACATATATTTCCAATTTAGGTTTTTAAATACTGGGTGAAGATTGACTTTGTCCACAAACTCAGTCATCAACATTGGTGAAGCAATGCATAAAATAAATCTGGCCCTCTACTTTGCTTTCAGGGATTATTATTATTATTGTATTATTGGAATCAGCTGGTCCTGAGACCTACGATCTGCCTTGTAATTCCCAACCCAGAAACTACAAGTGCATATGGAATGAACAGTGGTTGTGGCTACAGTACTAGATAGAGATCCCTGTTTCACCACTCATTAGGTTTTCGAATATGGCTCTCTATTGATACAAGTTGCTAACAGGATAACACGATGGCTATGTTCTGCCTCTCCTGTCAGAAGCAGTCTGCTTCTGAATGCCAGTTGCTGGGAATCGCAGATGTTGAGAGTGATGTGGCACTCAGGCTCTGCTTGTGGGCTTCCCAGGAGCATCTGGTTGGCCACTCTGAGAACTGCTGGACTGCATGGGCCCTTGGCCTGATTTAGTACGGCTCTTCTTATGAAATTGTATTTAAAAATATATTTGAAATACTAAAATTAAATTGGGTGTTATCTTGGAAAGCTCATTCATTGTATACGTGGCAACCATAAAAGTGCTCCTCATGAAAAGATTGAGAAACGCATTATGCCTACCCGCCACTCCCGATGCCTGGGATTGCCTGGCAGTCGACCCTCAAGCATGCTGGATTTGGGAGCAAGTCCCACTGATCTTAGTGAGATCTATTTCCATGTTTTGTGTGCACAGGACTGCAAGCTAAAGAAGTTAAAGATAAAGCAAGGAAATACCTAAGATGCCCTCTCTTTTTTGTGGATGTTGAAGTCTGTCCTGTGAATGTGTGAAACAGTAGGCAGGACTGGAGAGAGAGAAAAAAGAATTTGTGGATAGAAGAATAATTCACCAACAGATTAGACACAGACATACAGGCAGAACAGTACAAACTTCATCATGAAATCTTGACAGCCTATCCCCAAAGTATCACGGTTCCATAATTCTAGACATTGGCCTTTTTCGAGCAGAGACTGATAAATGTGCCAATTTCTGTCCTGACCTTGGATGATGAGGTCAGGCTATCAAATTCATTTTCACTTGCAGCCTGAACAAGGGCACAAGACTGGGCCATCTTCCCAGGAAAGGGTAGCAGGGGTGGGGAGATAATGCATGGGCCAACATAACAGACACTAAAAATGGCAGCAGAAAAAAAAAAGCTGCAACAGTCATTCAAATGTGGCTTTAAAAGGGTTTGAAGAAGGAACTTTTATGTTAGAAAATGTTTTGCCTGTCAAATGCCTCAGATTTAACTCTGTCATTTTAGTCTCAAACAATTCCTGTCATTGAATGGGCTGTGCATGTGCACATTAAGAAGGTTTATGAGAGGTGCTTGTGGGATTTTCTGTTCCATGCTGCACAATGTCTTGGATCACCCTTGCAAGTTTGTGAGTTTTAAGACTCCACAGATCTTATTAAGGTTCCATGTGCCCTAAAGCACACTTATACCACCACCACCACCACCACCACCATCATCAACCTGCCCTTTTCCCAAAGCTGGAACTCAGGGCGGCTTACAAATAAAAACAAATACATATAATAAAAACATACAAAAACCTGCATTTAAAATTGAATTAAACTATATACAACACTAAAACATTTAAACATACACTTAAAATGATTCAAAAAACAGTTTAAAAATAGTGCAGTTAAGGCAGTAAAACAATACCGCACGCCTCTTAAATGCTATCCTTAAACATCTTCTATTCCAAAGGCCTATACTACTTTACACAGTCATGGCTTCTCCCAAAGAATCCTGGGAACTGTAATTTATTAAGGGTGCTAAGAGTTATGAGGAGATTCCCCCCCCTCATAGAGCTACAGTTCCCAGAGTGGGCTAATCAATTCACTGTCCCAGGAAACTGTAGAAATTGTAGCTGTGTGAGGAGAATAGGGGTCTCCTAACAACTCTCAGAGCCAGTGTGGTGTAGTGGTTTAGAGTGTTCGACTACGACCTAGGAGACTAGGGTTTAAATCCACACACATCCAGGAAGCTCACTGGGTGACCTTGGGCCAGTCACTGCTTCTCAGCTTCAGAGAAAGGCAATGGTAAACCCCTTCTGAATACCACTTACCATGAAAACCCTATTCACAACTCTCAGAACTCTTAACAAATTACAATTCCCAGGATTGTTTTGGAGGAAGCCACGGCTGTTTAAAGTAATATGACACTGCTTTACATGCTGCCGTGGCTGGTGCCTAACGGACCTGGTGGGGCTGCTGAGAGGTCACAGGGGCATGGCCAAGTTCTGGTTTTCTTCCCATCCTCCTCCCTTGCAAAGATACAGTAGACACTTAAGCATTGCTGTTTTTCAAATAGTTAGCACCTAACTAAACTGAAAAATGTCTTACTTTGCTTCAGAAGGGGTCTCCGCTGTCACAGTTGCTTCTCTGCTGCGAAAAATAGTTGTGTGGCCCCTACCTTTTCTGATTTTCTCCCTATCCTCCTCCTCTGCAAAGGAATAGTGGACATTTAAAACACTGCTTATTAATATTGTTGCATGCCACCCCGATCTCCATGGTATCCCTGCACTTGCCCAGGGTTTGGTATCCTTGGAAAGAAGGTCAGTGGAGACTGTGGTGTCTTTATAAAGTATGGTTTATTTAACACATTCACAGCCTGAGCACAGGATGTTCAAAGCATCAGCAATCCAATATATCTTCCTTTTCCATCGGGCTTTTAGGAGGCATCATGAAGCTGCATGCAGGGAGAAGGCCTCTCTGCATGACTCCAGTTCCCAGCCTTTTCTCAGACTAGCTAAAAACACAAGCCTCTCTTATGCCCCAGCAAGGGGGAGCTCTCCTGAAGAGTTTCAATAACAATAGGGTCTCCCTGGCCCATCTGCCAGGTAATGGGCACTTGACAGACCCATTAGCCCACCTCGCCACTCTATTAGATTAACAAAGGAGACTCATTCGATCAGCTGAGCATGTATCTCAGCTGAAGAGCCCACCTCCAGGTGCAGGAATCTAAATCAGGGGCTGGAAGGGGACTCATAGAAACCATCTATTTCAACCCCCAAACCCATATCAATATTTAGCACCTAAATGTCTTATCTTGATTGAGAAGGGGTCCCTGCTGTCATAATTTCTAATGTGAATCCATGCCACAATAACTGTACATTGCTCAGAGGTAAGCCCCCACTGAATTCCATGGGGATTGCTTCCTGGTAAGTATGTACAGGGTTGCATCCTGAACTGCTTAGTCTGAAAGGTGCCACACAGGACCGTTAACAAGAGACCCTTTACATGTCTAGATCTATGGGAAAATATCAACCTCCCCCCCCAATCTTACTCATTTCTACATCTTTCCAGAATGTGTAATAAATTGCAAGGAAATTAAGTGGACTAGGACTTGGGAGACCAGGGTTAACATCACCATTCAGCTATGAAACTGAGACAGTCACTGTCTCTTAGCCTAACCTACCTCACAGCATTGTTGTAAGGATAACAGCAATTCACTAATAGGCAAAAAAAAGTTGTGGTTTAAGAACGTACCTATAGCCCGCAGATATTTCTATCAAACTTTAAAAAGCAGGGAAATTGGGCAGCTATAGTGAATCCACCAGGGGAGCAGGAGACCTGGCCTCCTCTCTGAGATATTGTACTGCCCTACAAATTTGTCAAAATGCAAACACAATTTGGGTTGGTCTTTTACAGTCCAATCCACTTCCTGTGTAGCCTGGAACAATTTGGTAACATGTGGCACTGAGCATATGGTGAATGGTGGCAACACCTGCCATCTCCAAAGATAATTATATTTGTATGTTTGTTGGTGTTCTTACATTCTTGCTTTTCTGTGTTACTACTGTTTCTACAGAGGATCTAACCTAGAATATTATATTTCTCTCATTATTCATTCTAGAAATCTGTGTCAAATTTATTTTTATTAATTTCAAAGCCTTTTGTTGTTCAATGTCATCAGTCAGTGGTGATCACTTGTGACTGAGTAACACTGTCTCCAAAATATTGGAAGATGCCTGTGCATGAATTTGTTTTACGTGGGAAGATCAGTGCACAACGATCAACACACAACCTTGACAGAAAAAGGCTTTGATTCAATGGCATGGATACCATGATGATTGGAAGTCTTTTATGTGGTGCAGCCTTCATCCGCCTTCACAGCCATTGTAACATACACATTGTTATCCTCTGCCTGTTCTTGTGGAAAAGTAACCAGTTAATAAACAAGAAGCAGAGAGCAGGAATAAATGGACTAAGAAACAGGAAACAGAGTAGGAATAAATGAACAGTGCTCCTAATGGACAGATGTAGAAAGTGGAGTTTCCTTTTTTTTTTTTTTTTTCAATAATTTTTATTCAGATTTTCATAAAACATACAAGACGAAATCATAAAACATTCAAAGACAAAAAACAAAATCAAAAATAGTTAAAGTGGAGTTTCCTAAGGATCAGTATTGGGACCTTCGCTTTTTAACTTGTTCATAAATAATCTGGGGTTAGGGGTGAACAGTGAAGTGGCCAGGTTTGCTGATGATATCAAATTATTTGGGATGGTTAAAACAAAAAGGGATTGTGAAGAACTCCAAGAGAATCTCTCCAAACTGAGTGACTGGGCGGTAAAATGGCAAATGTAATTTCAGTCCTATGTGAAGAAAGTTGTCAGGAGTGAGAGAAAGTATGTGTTTAATGGCAAATGTAATTCAGTGTAAACAGGTATAAACTGATGCACATTGGGGCAAAAAAAAATTAATTTCACATATATTCTCATGGGGTCTGGATTGGTGGAGCCTAACCAGGAACAACACCTTGGGGTCGTTGTCAATAGCTCAATGAAGATGTCAATTCCATGTAAAGGAGCTGAGAAAAAAGTGAATTCCAAGCTAGGGGTCATTAGGAAAGGTATTAAAACAAAACTGCCACTATCATAATGCTGTGTTAAAAATCTATAGTGTGACAGCACTTAGAGTACTATGTACAGTTCTGGTTGCTTCACCTCAAAAAGGATATTGTACAGTTGAAAAAGGTTCAGAAAAAAAAAGAATTAATGAAACCTAATACATGGATATGAGAATTTTAATATATCAAACAATAAATGCAAACTTTAAATAATTCCAAAGGCACTTATATCACCAGTTATTTAGACAAGTACATATTTTTAAAAGTGCTCCTTTGGTGTTTTGGCCAGACACGTTTCGACAACTCGCCGTCTTTGGTGGCCAAGTGCATGACACCCAGGCTTTTAAACAAAAAATCCTTTCAAACTAGAAACATTATATATCACAGTCTAAGGTGGAATGCCACAAATCACCTTTAGAGTAAATTCCAGTGAATAATGAATAAATATTATAAAGAAGCCGTGGGAGACACTGTAGAGTTGGGAAAGGTACAGAAAAGGGCAGCCAAAAGGACCAAGGGGAGGGAGCAACTGCCCTGTAAGGAAATATTACAACCCGTGGGGCTTTCTCATGAAGAGAAACGGCAAGTAAGAAGAGACATGACAGAAGAGTATCAAAGTATGCATGGTATGGAGAAAGTGGAGAGAGAAAAGTTTTTCTCTCACACACACAACACTAGAACTCGTGGATGTCCGATGAAACTGAATGTTGGAAGATGCAGGACAAAGACAAGAAAGAACTTCTTCACACAGTGCATAATTAAACTGTGGAATGCCCACAAGAAGCAGTGCTGGCTACCAACCTGGATGGCTTTCAAAGAGGATTAGACAAACTCATGGAAGATAAGGTTATCAACGGCTATTACCCACGATGGCAATGTTTTACCTCCCCTCTTGGAGGCAGAATGCTTCTCAGTACCAGTTGCTGGGAATCACAAGTGGGGAGACTCTTGCACTCAGGTCCTGCCTGGGGGCTTCCCACAGGCATCTGGTTGGCCACTGTGACAACAGGCTGTTGGATGAGATGGGCCTCTGGTATTATCCAGCATGTCTCTTGTTATGTTCTTATGGTCCTGAGACTTTTCTAAAAAACCATCAAATAATTCACTAATATGCAAAAAACCTTGCAGTTTAAGAATGTACCTATAGCCCACAGATATTTCGATCAAACTTTAAAAAGCAGGGAAATTGGGCAGCTATAGTGAATGCACCAGGGGAGCAGGAGACCTGGCCTCCTCTCTGAGATACTGTACTGCCCTACAAATTTGTCAAAATGTAAACACAATTTGGGTTGGTCTTTCACAGTCCAATCCACTTGCTGTGTAGCGTGGAAGAATTTGGTAACATGTGCCTCTTTTGTTTTGAAATGAGCTTATGGGAAGGATCAGAATGGCATGGGGGGTATTTTCAATTTAACATTGCAGAATGTGAAAAATCCACGCTGACTACAGTATACAGCCACTCTTGTGGCTGTATAATAAAAAGAGACCTATGAATGCTACCTTGAGCTCCTTGGAAGAAAGGTGGAGTTGATATAAATATAATACTGATAAATAAGGAATAATAAAATTAAAAAAAAATCTATTTCCAGACTGCTTGTCTCTGATTTTGAATTGGGGGAGGGGTGGGGATGCAGGTTTGGAATCATGAAAAAACCCAACCTAAAAAATAAGCCCTGTTGATGTTTCCAAAATAGCCCCCCCTCTCCTAGAAAGGAACACATGAAATAAAGTACTGCAAAATAAATCTTATGTTATATTCAAGACTTACACATTTATTATGGTATAAGCTTTCATGGACTACAAACATTACTCTGAACATCTGCACTTTAACTTTTTAAATTCACTTAGCTCATTGTTTTTGCTCACTTCTTGCCTTGGGCCAGTTACCAACTCTCAGACTTATTTTTATTACTGTATCTAGGATTGTACTGCAAACCTTATTGATGCAGAGATGTGAAAAAATCAGTTTTTAGCTGAGCAAGTAATCAGCTTACAGTGAAATCCAACACCATCTGCTCAGAAGCATGTTCAAAGGGACTTACTCCCAGGTAAATGGGATTATGATTGCAGCGTTAGCAAGGGGAACAAAAACTGGACTGGAAAATGATCCACCGTCTCCTCTCAACAGCTCTCCTGGGTAAACAAACTTATAGGAGAAGAAGGCAATCCCCCCCAAGCATATGGAGGGTAAGCATGCAGGGAAATGGGAAAATAATTCACCTTCACCAGCTGTCCCCTCCCAACAGTCCATCAAGTGCAGAAACACAGGCCACAGTCCATTATTTCTCCCAATCCTCCTATAGTATCCCCCAGCCCAGTAAAAAGGAGAGATAACTCTTTAATGTAGAGAGAGACTCACAGGCAGGTTGACATTTCTCTTCCCCATCCATTCCCAAATATAACTGCATTTTTTCCCATATTTTTTATAAACAAGACTGAGAGTCACACCATCTCCAGTGTTTTACTCTGACAGCTCTGAGCATGCTCAGAACCAATGTATGATTCTGATATAGGCTAATACTACCAACTAGGGCTGTTCTTGAAGCAGCCTAGACTCTTCTCCAATTTGTGTTAGATAGGCCTTATAACGACAGATGGAGTAGGAGCCTTCCTAGGAGGGCTGGCAAGCGGACAGACCAAGGGGAGGGACTCCTTTGCCATAGCAACACATCTGGATTTGGCGTGGCTAAGTGGTGCAGAGAGCTGATTGGCCAGAGAACAGTAGATTAACAGAAATGTTTGCCAAGCTTCTCTGAGTCCAGATAAAAGTACAAAATGTGTGTGAAACAAGAAAGAACATGTGGCTTTGAGATTTGGGGGGGGGATTTTTCAAATTGGTTTACCTTTTCATTGGGAAGGCTGTGCCCCAGTGGTCTAGCCTCCACTGTTTAAATGTATAGTGCAGATGCCTATGTCTTTTTGCAGCATGTCTGCTTCACAGCCATGTCCTCCTTCGTTACCATTTTGTGGAAGAACCCAAGAAGGGCACACTTTTCCTTACTTCTGTGCTGCTGAGCCAAATCTATCAAATTCTCACTTTCCAAACCAATATGAAGACTAAACATGGCCATCCTTCAAAATTTGCACTTATCTGCATTTTGCAATGCAGTTCTTCAACCAAACAATGCTCACAAAAATACCTACATTAAGGGAAAATGTGCATGAAACTGTGAAAATAACATACAAAATAACATATCAGTGAAAATAACATACAAAAATCCTGGGAGAAATTGCAAAAATGTGTACATTAGTCAAAAATGCATACAAAAAGTTTATTAGGAGAAATCTGAACTAAAATGCTGAAGAATTTTCATGAGGACTTAAAAAAATAACTTTCTGCAGAAATATGGGAAACTGAATTTAATATTGGAAAAATGAGAATCGGAGAGAACCAAAATTGACAGATCCTTCCACCTCTATCTGTTGTTGTTGTTGTTATTATTATTATTATGTGCCTTCAAGTCGATTACGACTTATGGCGACCCTATGAATCAGTGACCTCCAAGAGCATCTGTCATGAACATTAAAAAAAACCCCTACTAAGACCTCAGATGGTATTGTGAACTTTTCATCTCAGTAACAACAAATAAAAGCTGCAGTGGCACCTTTAGAACATAGAATTACCTATGATTCTAGGTCAGCCTTTCTCATCCTGGTACCCTCCAGAAATTTTGGGATATAACTCCCATCAGGCCTGACCATTGACCATGCTGGAGAGCACCAGGTTGGAGAGGGCTGGTCTAGAGTCATAGGTAATCGTTTGTTCCGAAGGTGCCACAAGAGTTTTTATAGGCTGTTCTAGTCCATACTGTCTAGGTGTTACTCACCAGCAGTATATAAAATCAAGGAATGAAATCATTGCAAGGTTAGTCTGCGCATGTGATGATACCGAATGCAGGCAAAAGGATTTCTATATATTCTCTGAAATGTACATGGTATTTTTTTTCAGTTGATTGGATAAGAGTTAGGTCATACCTACCTTTCATTATGCAAGAGGTAAATATATACTATTGAATAGATAGAATTTGATTCAATTCATACTCAGTGCTCTTGCCCATTTCTTTAGATATATCAAAGTTCTTAACAAAGATGAGTAAGCAACTTATTTAAATTGGAGTAACACTCCACTAGGACCTAAACAGCAAAAGGTGATGATAATTCAGCTAATCATTTGTTTCATGTTATTTGATTCATTCACTGAAGAAGCTGTAATGAAAGCTCATGTGTATTGATTGTCAGAATCTCTGAAGGTCATTATTTATGTCTTCTAACAAAAGAGCAGAGTCCTTATAGAAGCTGAATAGAGCCAAACCTCAAGATACCATGAAAAAACAAACTTCCATTAACTGCTGAATATCAGCTGGCTAAGGTTTCCTTCCCAGGATTAAAAACAGCACTGATGGTGTGGTATATCCAATAGTCAAGAGAAGGGATAAATGAAAAGTGTCATTCCGTACTGGCCTTATATAAAACATACTTTGAAGGATGAGGAAGCAGATTACATTTATGGAGTAAATGTATGATCATATGATCATTGTTTCTGTAAAAATCATGTAAGATAAAGTGTGGGTCATTGCTAAAATAACTTTATATACCACAATGTGCTACCTAGTTCCATCTTAGATAAAAGCTTCTGCGAAATGGAATGAAATGGAATCTAAGGATTATGAGTCACTGCAGAGGGTAGACTAAGATCTGACAAATTCATCAAAAAGCTGAGACTTGGATCTGCCCCATGATCCCAAATCTGACCAAAAGAAATCTTATATGACCTTTCATTTTCTTTCATATCTAGACCTTTTCATGCATCACACACAAAAAGGAAAGCAAGTAGAGAGAGACTGCAGGGCTGTGCTGTCAACCCCTCCCAATGACACTTGGTTCTCCTCTGTCCTGAGCCTGCTGGTACTGTGTTAATGTAGCAAGAGAAAGTGGGGAACCTGTCACCCATTCCCTTCTTCACAGAGAGGTCTCCCCGTCTTCTGGAACCCTGTGTGATCAGGCTTCCAGGATCTTGGTAAGTCTATAAATGTGATAGACTGTAGCTCAGCAGGAGAGCATCTGCTTTGCATGCAGAAAGTCCGAGATTCAGTCTCTGACATCTCCAGGTTGGGCTGGGAGAGACCTATCTGAACCCCTGGAGAGGTGCTGCCAGTCAGTAGAGACAATCCTGAGCTTCATGGCCCACCATCTGACTCAGCTTATGGTATTCCTGAGGGAAAAAACAATACAGGCTGAGATCAGGCACACTGTCACTTGAAGAGGGTGCAAAGCTTTTAGGAGGGAGGGAAAGAAAGACCCTCTGCCACCTCATATTTAAAGATAGCCCCTCTGAAGAAACCCACCACAAAGTCATCAGATGTCCTTCCCCCACTTTTATTGACAAATGGAAGTGGTGGTGATGGTGGGGATATTTGGCTCAGATTTAGTTCTGCACAGCTCTTTCAGCACTTCGATTACCAAAGGGCAGCCATGCTTCAGCAGAAACAGTCCTGCAGCAGCTAATATATTTATGGTGGCTTTTGTGGGGCCGAGCTCTTCAAGCAGCTACATTCCTATAGGTCAGGAATCTCTGTCAGTCCATCTTAGCTACACCTGTGCTGGAAGGAGGGCAGTCCAGTCCGATCCAATCATGCTGCTGCAGCTGTACTTTATCTGAATTGAAACAGCCCTACAGTCCCTGGAAAACTGGTAGAAAGTATTATTAAAGCTAGATTAACTAAGCACATAGAAGAACAAGCCTTGCTGAAGCAGAGCCAGCATGGCTTCTGCAAGGGAAAGTCCTGTCTCAGTAACCTATTAGAATTCTTTGAGAGTGTCAACAAGCATATAGATAGAGGTGATCCAGTGGACATAGTGTACTTAGACTTTCAAAAAGCGTTTGACAAGGTACCTCACCAAAGGCTTCTGAGGAAGCTTAGCAGTCATGGAATAAGAGGAGAGGTCCTCTTGTGGATAAGGAATTGGTTAAGAAGCAGAAAGCAGAGAGTAGGAATAAACGGACAGTTCTCCCAATGGAGGGCTGTAGAAAGTGGAGTCCCTCAAGGATCGGTATTGGGACCTGTACTTTTCAACTTGTTCATTAATGACCTAGAATTAGGAGTGAGCAGTGAAGTGGCCAAGTTTGCTGACGACACTAAATTGTTCAGGGTTGTTAAAACAAAAAGGGATTGCGAAGAGCTCCAAAAAGACCTCTCCAAACTGAGTGAATGGGCAGAAAAATGGCAAATGCAATTCAATATAAACAAGTGTAAAATTATGCATATTGGAGCAAACAATCTTAATTTCACATATACGCTCATGGGGTCTGAACTGGCGGTGACGGACCAGGAGAGAGACCTCGGGGTTGTAGTGGACAGCACGATGAAAATGTCGACCCAGTGTGCGGCAGCTGTGAAAAAGGCAAATTCCATGCTAGCAATAATTAGGAAAGGTATTGAAAATAAAACAGCCGATATCATAATGCCGTTGTATAAATCTATGGTGCGGCCGCATTTGGAATACTGTGTACAGTTCTGGTCGCCTCATCTCAAAAAGGATATTCTAGAGTTGGAAAAGGTTCAGAAGAGGGCAACCAGAATGATCAAGGGGATGGAGCGACTCCCTTACGAGGAAAGGTTGCAGCATTTGGGGCTTTTTAGTTTAGAGAAAAGGCGGGTCAGAGGAGACATGATAGAAGTGTATAAAATTATGCATGGCATTGAGAAAGTGGATAGAGAAAAGTTCTTCTCCCTCTCTCATAATACTAGAACTCGTGGACATTCAAAGAAGCTGAATGTTGGAAGATTCAGGACAGACAAAAGGAAGTACTTCTTTACTCAGCGCATAGTTAAACTATGGAATTTGCTCCCACAAGATGCAGTAATGGCCACCAGCTTGGATGGCTTTAAAAGAAGATTAGACAAATTCATGGAGGACAGGGCTATCAATGGCTACTAGCCGTGATGGCTGTGCTCTGCCACCCTAGTCAGAGGCAGCATGCTTCTGAAAACCAGTTGCCAGAAGCCTCAGGAGGGGAGAGTGTTCTTGCACTCGGGTCCTGCTTGCGGGCTTCCCCCAGGCACCTGGTTGGCCACTGTGAGAACAGGATGCTGGACTAGATGGGCCACTGGCCTGATCCAGCAGGCTCTTCTTATGTTCTTAGGGACACAGTAGGCTGAGGCTGCCAAAAGAAGCTGAGCTTTTGTATTGTGCTCCAGTCTATGTCTTTGGACTGATGCTCTGCATTTGCCCTTGGTCTGAGTACGGCTTTCTCCTAGCTTCATTTGAGTTAGAGGCAATGGAGTAGTTTGATTTCTTGGATCTGACCTTTGGCCTGTTCAGGCTACGTGTTCATCTTGTTCTGGGTCACGTGGGGTCCTGATCTCCAAAAAGAGTATTAGATCTGGTGCTCAGAGGAAAAAGGGGCAAGGAAAGGAAAGGAAAAGAAAACAGCATGTATCTATATTACAAAGGATATTCGTGACTCCATACCTTATCAATACTTTTTTTTCATTGTGTGAAAAGATGCCATTTAAAAACAGTAGAAGTCCCACACAGAGACTGTGCATTGCAGTAACAGAGTCTTGAGGTTACTAATGCATGAATCACTGTGGCCAGGCTATCCCTGTCCCAGAACAGCTTTAGTTGGTGTACTAAAGGCACTGAGGCTACCTGAGCCTCCAGCAACAAAGTGGATCCAGGAGCACCCCACAACTTGACCTGATACTCAGAAAGAGCTGAACTAATTTAATATTTAACATTAAAATGCAGATGAAGCTGAATGCATGCTGAATAATGATCTGTACAGGATGAGCCATTGTATCAAATCTTGGTGATGGCAGGATTCATAGCAGGGTGTAGTTCAGTGGTGGAGGCTTCTCTGGGAGTTTGGGCCACTTCAAGTGCATGAGACTTCCCTGCTCACTCCCTATGAGGGCTGGGGGACCTTTTTCAGTCTGAGGTAAGCATTCTCTTGTGAACAACTTTCCAGGGGTAGCAAGCTAGTGGTGGGTGTGGCCAGATGCAAAAATGGACAGAGCAATGGATGTGACATTGAACTTTGCACAGTAGGCTACATTTCAGTCCTGCAAAAGGTTTTTACACACAGACACTTACTTCTCCATCCATGCAAGCAAGATGCATTACAGTTCAAGAACACATTCCAGCTAGGCAAGAATACCTGATGGCATAGAGCAGGGCCAGTGGGAGGTGCAGCCCAGGGCTGAACAGAGAGGCCTGGAAGGTTGTGTTTAGCCCCCAGACCTGAGGTTCCCCATCCCTGCCTAATGAAAACACAGTATTAAGAGAGCTCAGGCAGCGCTAGGTTTTCCAGCTGCCGCACTACAACTCTAAATTGCAAACAAAACTGTCACCTCCTGATGACATCATCCACTTTCTGGATAGGAGGTTTGTGATGCGTCCTTCCCTGGCTCTCCCTGTCAGGTTCCTACCTGCGCGTGGCTACTGCCTGTCACTAGGCACCACCAGGGACTCCACCAGTCCGGACCGCTCTCTCTTATGGTTTCTCTCCCCGCTCTAGCACAGATCTCAACAGATCCCCCTGCTAGGCAACCACCAGTAACGTCCCAATACTAGTATTCCCAGAGACTCTGAATACTGGTGTTGTTATTCTCTTCACCGCTGCCACCATTTGTTACAGTTCCCCTTCAGCCTTGGTCATTACCTTACCCTCCCTTCTGGTCTGTGAAACCCCAGCCAAGGATCAGGCCTTTGGTAAACCAAATTAAGTATTTATTACAGATAACAAAGCTAACAAGATTAACAAGATTTCTTCTTAAGGCACATAAGCATATGGTTTTACTCAATACTAATCCGAACTCCACCTCCCTCCTTCTCCACTCTCTCCTGGTAAAACACTCTCTCCAACCCCACCAAGCAACCCACTCAGTTCTCTTCTCCCCCCCCAGATTCCACTCTCACTCTTCCTTTTATACGTTCAGCCATTTTAAACACTCTGCCAATCATCTCGCATTCTACTGCCCATTCACTCCCCCTCTTTCACTCCACTTACCATGTATCTTCTAAACAACCAACACTTACCATATATACATTAATATAGGAACATCACATTCCCCCCCCCTTAAACAACAGCAGAGTATTATTCCTGTTCCAGGATTTATACGTCGCGTTAACAAATAAAAGTCTCTATGGGGAAAATGTCTTTCTTTGTTCCTCTGTCTGGTCACGTCACTGCAGTCCCAGCCACTTGCCTGGAAAGTCCATCGGCCAGTACATTGTCCTTGCCTTTGATGAACTGGAAGTCCACTTGATAGTCCTGTAGGGCCCAGGACCACCTCTGCAGCATAGTGTTATGGTTTTTCATAGTCTGCAACCATAACAAGGCCCGATGATCCGTAGTCACTGTGAATCTTCGTCCCCACACGTATGGGCGCAACTTGTTCAGTCCCCACACGACCGCTAGGCACTCCTTCTGGACCGACAAATAGTTTTTCTCCCTCGGCGTCAGCTTGCGACTCAGGTACGCCACTGGATGTCTGGTGCCTTCTCTCTCCTGTAGCAAGACGACTCCCAGCGCGAGGTCCGACGCATCTGTAGCCACGATGAATGGTTTCTCATAGTCTGGTGCTATTAATATGGGTCCTTGGCACAAGGCTTGCTTCAGTAGATCAAAAGCCTTCTGACATTCATCCGTCCATACCACACGCTCAGAACACTTCTTCTTTGTTAATTCATGCAAGGGGGTTGCTATTTCCCCAAAATTTCTCACAAACTTCCTATAAAATCCAGCCACACCCAGAAATGCCCTTACTTGTTTTTTGGTTAAGGGGATCGGCCACGCTTGTATTGCCTCCACCTTGCTCCATAAGGGGGTGATTTTCCCACTCCCCACCTTATGTCCTAAATAGATTACTTCCTTTAGTCCAAACTGGCATTTCTTAGCTTTTATCGTGAGGCCTGCTTTTCTTAAGGCCTCCAATACTGTTGTCAGGTGTTGGACATGCTCAGGCACCGACTTGCTAAAAATGGCCACGTCATCGATATAGGCCACTGCAAAATCTGACATGCCTCGCAACACAGTATTGATTAGCCTCTGAAATGAACTTGGTGAGTTCCTTAGTCCCATGGGTAAGGTCACAAACTCATATAACCCATCTGGTGTACTGAAGGCAGTTTTGGCTCTGGATTGCTCGTCTAGTTCCATTTGCCAAAATCCTTTACAGAGGTCTAACGTAGAGATAATGGTTGCTGCCCTCAATAACTCTAACATTGCGTCTACCCTAGGCATAGGATACGCATCTGGGACAGTAATTTTATTGATTAGCCGATAATCAATGCAAAACCTTGTCGTTCCATCTTTTTTCGGAACCAGGACAATACTTGAGGCCCAGGGACTGATGGATTCCCTGATCACTCCTAATTCCAGCATATCTTCCACCTCCTTTTTGATCTCATTCAAAACTTTCCCATTCACACGGTACGGAACAGATCTGATTGGGGCATGATCTCCAGTATCAATGGAATGCATAACTATACTGGTTCGGCCAGGTTTGTTGCTAAAGAGATTCCTATAGGTTTTCAAAACTCTCAGAATCTCTTCTTTTACTTCCTCCTTCACCTCCTCTGACCATTCCACTTGATCTACCCCTCCTTTGTCTTTGCTTTCCTGTACCAAATCTGGAAGTTCAGGCCCACTTCCCTCAGGGAATAAGGTAACTTGCAACACCTGTGCATCCTTGGTATGCTAAGGCTTCAACATATTTACATGAACCACTTTGCTTTTGTTTAATTGGTCCATGGTGATTACATACGTCACTGTGTCAAGCCTTTCTCTGATGGTATATGGTCCTTCCCAGTTAGCCTGTAATTTGTCATGTTTCCTGGGTATGAACGCCATAACCATATCTCCCACATCATACACACGTTCCCTGGCTGTTCTGTCATACCAGTAACGTTGCTTCTCCTGTGCTTGACTCAAATTCTTTTCCACCACCTCCATCATTGATGTTAATTTATTGCGGAATTCCAATACAAAATCTACTACAGATGTTTTGTACTCTCCCAGGGTTCCTTCCCATGAATTTTTTAATAGTTCCAAAGGTCCCCTCACTTTTCTAGTGAACATGAGTTCAAAGGGTGAGAAGCCTGTTGACTCCTGAGGGACTTCTCTGTATGCAAACAAGAAGCATCCCAACCGTTCATCCCAGTCTTGTGGGTGATCTTGAACATAGCTTCTGATCATGCCCTTCAAAACCCCATTGAATCTCTCTGTTAACCCATTAGTGGCGGGATGGTAAGTAGTGGTCTTTAGATGTTTTAGACCACAACATTTCCACATACATTGCATCACTTCTCCCATGAATACACTGCCTTGATCCGTCAGCACTTCATGAGGGAAACCCAGCCTCATAAAGATTTTTAATAAAGCCTCTGCCACTACAGGGGCTTCCATGGATCTTAGTGCTTCTGTGTCTGGGTACCTGGTGGCAAAATCCACCACCACCAATAGATATTTCTTGCCATGCCTTGTGGGTTTGGAAAAAGGGCCCACCAAATCTATTCCCACTCTATAAAAGGGTTGTCCAATTATAGGAAGGGGCTTTAAGGGTGCCTTAGTCTTTACTCCACTTTTTCCCACCTTTTGGCATATTCCACAAGATAGACAATTTTGTTTTACATCTTTGGAGATGTTTGGCCAATAATAGTGTGCAGCCAATCTCCTCTTGGTCTTTTTTATTCCCAGATGTCCTGCACATGGGACATCGTGGGCTACCTCTAGCAATCTGGTTCTGTATTTGCTAGGTACTATTAATTGCTTCACTGGTTCACATTCATCCTTTCTCTCAGCAGGCATCCACAGTCTATATAAAATCCCATTCTCACACACAACTTGATTCCTCAGTTTGTCAGTGAAAGGAATCTGTTGGGTCAGAGCTTGTTCCTTTATCTGCTTCAAACTTATATCTTTTTGCAGCTCTTCCCTGAATTGATCTGCCTCATCATTATCAGAGACCACTTGATACAGTTTGTCTCCTTCAGCAGGCCTGCTAGTGGTTGCTATGGTGACCTGAGGCTGGTTAACAGATTCCACCCTGTTTGTTTCAGCCCCCCTTAATATGGCTTCTTTTTATCTGCCAATTTGCTGTCTGGTCACTACATAGATCTTTCCTTGGGCGCCCATTACATCTCTTCCCAGTATTACTGGTTCTTGTTGCTGGGCATTAATGCCTACTTTATATCGGCCCTCTCGGCCTCTCCAAGTCATATCCACCAGGGCCACAGGCAAACTTTCTGGTTGACCCCTCACTCCTTGGATAGTCACAGTTTCCTGAGGTAATATTACCTCAGATTTTATTAAATCTGGCCTCAGTAATGTCTGAGCGGCACCAGTATCAAGCAATGCCCAATAATTTGCCCCTTGTACACTCACTTCCTCTCTCAGACTTGAATCAAGGTCTGTTACTTCTGTCCAGTTTATCTGGCAGAACTGAACCTTTTTCGCTGTTTCTAAAGCCTTGGGCTCTGTTTTCACTGCCCTTGTCTGAGCAGGATTACTAATGGGGTTGGCAACCTCACATTGAAAACGTAGGTGCCCCGGTCTACCACATTTGTAGCATAATTTCTCCTCACTTTTAGGGTACACAGATCCACTCTGGGGTGTCCTGTGCCCTTCAGATTTTACTGGAGGACTCACTCGCTGTGGTACCACATCCCTTCTGCCAGCATTATATGGTCTGGGTTTAAAATCTCTAGATGTTTTCCCCACCCAGCCAGTTCTGTTGGAGGCGAAGTGATCCGCCATCTCTGCGGCCTCCTGCACCGATGTAGGGGAACGGTCTTTGACCAGGAGCCTTATTTCTGGTGGTAACTGATGGTATAATTGATCCAATATCATGAGGTTTTTCACCTCCTCCACAGACTGAGCTTTTGCACTTGTCAGCCATTTCCCAAATATGTCCATCAGTTTTGCCCCCAGCTCCATGAAAGACCTCCCTGTCTGTATCTGGCAGTTTCTGAAAAGCTTTCTAAAATAATCAGGCCCCAGTCTGAATCTTTTAAACACTGCTTCTTTGAATTCAGCATAGGTGACGGGCCTGTCTGAGGGGAAATATTGGTATACCTCAGCCAATTCCCCTTTAATCAGGTTTGATAAATACTGCATGTATTTGTCTTCAGGTAGCCCCCACAACTGAGCTGCTTTTTCAAAGGTGCTGAGGTAAATTTGAGGATCTTGACCAGGCTCATAGACAGCAAAGTCCTTTGGAGTAATTTTTATTTTTGCTCCATCTCTGTCCTTTTTTGTTTCATCAGAATGAAACTTCTCTCTTTCAAATTTTAACTTTTCTACTTGTAATTTGGCATCCACTGCTCGTTGCTTCTCCCTCTCCTCAAACCCCAATCTCATTCTCTCAATTTCCAACTCCCTCTGTTTTTCCTTCTCTGCACCTTCCATCCTCAATCTCTCAGTTTCCATCTTCAACTTCTCTCTCAAGTACTCTATATAAGCGGGATTGCTTAAATATCCTTCTGGGGTCTCTTCCCTGACCGGTTGTTTTTGCTGGGCAGTAGCAAATCCTATAAGTGCTACCCTCAATTCATCTACCCCTTTACCCTCATGAGGTAAATTGAATGTTATGCACTTCTCCACCAGCTCCTCTCTTTTCATTTTTATGTATTCAGCCATGGTGTTTGAGTTCACTCACTCTTTGCCACACACTCTTTGCCAGTCACTCTCACAAGTAATCTTGTTTTGTTATTTCTGTTTGCCACACAACTATTAGGGATTGTCTAGTATTCGTATCTCACTGCTACAGCCAACACCTGTGATGTAGTCTCCTTTGTCACCACGTGTCTTTGGGACTCTCTTTGCTTCGTATCTGGATTCTCTGTTGTTCGTATCCCACCGCTACTGCCACCACATGTGATGCGTCCTTCCCTGGCTCTCCCTGTCAGGTTCCTACCTGCGCGTGGCTACTGCCTGTCACTAGGCACCACCAGGGACTCCACCAGTCCGGACCGCTCTCTCTTATGGTTTCTCTCCCCGCTCTAGCACAGATCTCAACAGATCCCCCTGCTAGGCAACCACCAGTAACGTCCCAATACTAGTATTCCCAGAGACTCTGAATACTGGTATTGTTATTCTCTTCACCGCTGCCACCATTTGTTACAGTTCCCCTTCAGCCTTGGTCATTACCTTACCCTCCCTTCTGGTCTGTGAAACCCCAGCCAAGGATCAGGCCTTTGGTAAACCAAATTAAGTATTTATTACAGATAACAAAGCTAACAAGATTAACAAGATTTCTTCTTAAGGCACATAAGCATATGGTTTTACTCAATACTAATCCGAACTCCACCTCCCTCCTTCTCCACTCTCTCCTGGTAAAACACTCTCTCCAACCCCACCAAGCAACCCACTCAGTTCTCTTCTCCCCCCCCCAGATTCCACTCTCACTCTTCCTTTTATACGTTCAGCCATTTTAAACACTCAGCCAATCATCTCTCTTACTACTGGCCATTCACTCCCCCTCTTTCACTCCACTTACCATGTATCTTCTAAACAACCAACACTTACCATATATACATTAATATAGGAACATCACAAGGTTAACCCTCACTACTACATCAAGGAGTATCTGCCAACTCCATTCATAAGCTTAGAATTTTAGAGTTGGAACGGATCTTGGAGGTCATCCACTGCAACTCCCTGCTTAATGCAGTATCTGCAATGGAGGGTGAAAGTGAAGCATCCTTGATCAATGGCTGGCACAGAGTCTGCTTAAAATTTCTCCAGCAAAGGAGAGTTCCCAGGCTCCCAAAGCAGTCTCTTTCACTGTTGAACAGCTCTTTCAGTTAGGGAGTTTCTTCTAATATTTATCTGAAGTTGACTTCCCTCAATTTCCACTCATTGGCTCTAGTTCTGCCATTTGGAGCCACAGAAAACAAGCCCGTTCCCATCTTCTGCATGGCAGCCCTTCAGATATTTGAAGACTGCTATCATGCCTCCCCTGAAGCTTCTCTTCCCAAGGCTACAATATATCAGAGAAATTAAATTTTAATCAGAGGCTAGATGTCCATCTATCAGCAATGTTGTAGAGGCATCCTGCATTGTAGATCCTGCATTCAGTGGGGGAGGTGGGGCACTGGATAACTTCAGATGTCCCAAACTCTCTGATTCTATGAGAAGGTGGTAGGGGGTTTCGGGGCTAGGTGGTGGAGTACTGCAGGGTGGGGAGACAACACCTTTCTGGACCCATTGGTTTGCTCAGGAACTTTTTTGATTTTGCCCATTTGGGGGTGGGTGGGGAGGATTAGAAAGCCCTGAGCCAATCTGAGGAGGGTTTGTTCATCAAGATCTAGTACATCCTTTGCAGTGCAAAATGCTCTCTCCAGAGTTACAGTTTCTTTTTTGGCTGTACAAAAAGCCTTACAACATGGAGGGTCTTTATCTCTGTCGGGAATCCAAAACATTTCAGTTACTCTAGTGTGAAGAGGACACAGAATGTAAATCTTTCTGTGAATGAGCATTCCTACGCGATTACATTTATTTAGTTCTTTCGGTGGTGCCTGAAAAGGAAAGTGCTGAAGAAAATGCTGCAAAGCTTCTGTTTCCAAACACAATCCTGTGACAGCCAAAAGCTTTTAAACCGCTTTAATTATCCATAAGAGAACAGAATGTATGATCAAATGGTAATAAGCATACGGATAGAAACACAGCGCCCAGTTTGAACAGATTCATATTCCTTCAAGGGTACTTGGAAGGTATCAAAGTTTGTGTCCACTGCTTTATTATTTAATAAGATATCCACTGCTTTATTATTTAAATAAGATATTATTTAATAAGATATTTCTAATCAGGGCAGCATCATTAGTAAAGAATTGGATGAACTGTCTCTGATTAGCTAACAAAATAGCTGGCATAGTTGTTTTCCTTCAGTCCCCCGCCCCATAGCAACTCCCTCCGGATCTCTTGTATTTTATCACTCTACAAATAAGCTAGATAATAAGTGTGATTTGAAAATCACTGAACAGATTGAGATTATTTTGTCTATCTTTATTGTATTTTTTTTAAAGCCTGGGTTAGCTTTGCATATTTGGTGAATATAAAAAGCTTGCAGTTGGGTTTTATTCTCATCCTCATTATACACTCTGAGTTGTTGTCCTTAAGATCAAGACACCAAATATTGGTTCTTGAAGTGCATTGATTTCTTCATAGTCTTTGTGATCTTGTTCTAAATGCTCAGATTTTCAAAGAACAATAAAACTTTGGTCCTTTAATACTTTTTAAAAAATATACTCACTCAACTTTAGCAAAAAATGTGAACTCCAATGCAGTGTCAAGTTGGAGATTTGCCATTATGTTTTACACAACAGGGAGGAACATCACACTTTCACCGGGTATATGAAAACTGTTCTGTGGGCATGTGTAAATATATATATATACTGTTCGAAATGCTTTAGAGGTAAGTAAAATTTTAAATAGTAAGGATGGGGAGAAATTTGATTGTTCATATTTGAAAACGAACCTACCAAATTTGCACATTCCAAAACAAATATGTGAACTAAAATGCAGCCATCCCTAGAAATTTGCACTTCTCTGAATTTTGCAATGCAGTTTTTTAGCCAAGTAATGTGTACAAAAATGCTTCTATGAGGGTAAAGCATGCATAAAAATACAATATAGTAGTGAAACCAGCATACAAAGATGCATTATATACGGGGAAGTTGTGTTCCAAAAATGTGCATATGAGGTAAAATTGCATACAAAAATGTGTATATTAGGAGAAATTTGCACTGAAAGGATTTTCACAAGGACTTTAAAAATAATTACAAACTGATAGAATTGAATTTAAGATTGGAAAAATGAGAAATTGACAAAAACCCAAACTGCATCCATAGGTGCAAAGGAATGAGGCACAATACAGAATATATATTTGCTCCTTAGATGTTCATAGGAAGGCAGCCTTACAGAGTAATCCTATGTATGTTTATTCAGAAGTAAGCTCCAGTGAAATCAATTGGGGCTTCCAGTAGAATCTTATACATGTCTACACAAAAAATAAGTCTAATTTGGTTTAATGGAGCTTGTTCCAAGCTAAGTGGATAAAGGATTGTGGTCCAAGTACTCTCTTAAGCAGAGCAATCCAACTCATGGGAAGCCAGCGGAAAGGGTGCCAGAAGAGGTGGAGCTGGTAGGAAGGTCTGCAGCATCCAACTGCCATTCAGGAGCCTCCGGGCTGGCTGAATGCGGGCTCAGCCAGGAGCTCTGCTCAAGGACCGGGAAGTAAAAGCTGGCTCTCACAAATACCCCTACTGAGGAGTAAGTGTTCTCCATGGACTTCCATTGTAATTATTTTCTTAGATCAACCTTTTTCCCAGCATAACTTTGTCCCAGATTGGGACCCACAGGAGCGCTCTGAATGGCAGTTGGATGTTGTGTATGTCTCCCCCACTTGGCCCCTCCTCCGACACCCCCCCAGAATGCCACTTTTTGGGGCCTTATGCTGGCTTACTCAGGCACCCCTTCTGCTGTGCTGGGCTTCCCCGGTGGACCCCCCGCTGAGCTGGCAAGGCCAGGGTGTGGGATTCCTGCCAGTGGAGCCCAGCTGAGCTGGGACCCTGCCAGCTCATGCAGGGGTCTTCCATATCCAACTCCCCTTCTGCCCGGCATAAACATGAGTTGGATTGTGCCCCTATCCAGTCTTCTTTTCCCCCATGTTATATTGTTGTTGCTGTTGTTAAATACCTGCCCTTGACCCAAAGGTCCGAGGGCAGGTTACAACAATTTTAAAATGTGACATTGAAAACCATTTTATAACAACTTAAAATACCAAAATAGGGTGGCTCATAAAATTACATATCTATTCTGCAGAATAGTCAGTGCCATTATTCCACAATTATTTTGGAGGGTTTTTTACTGTAAATTTTGCAAAGTGTTGCTGTACTTCACATATTCACAGAAATAGAAGCAAAAAAAAAAAATGATTTCCCATAGGAAACATCACTAAAATTGCAAAGGAAATCAGACGTATTTAAAGTGACTATCTGAACTGTATCAACTGTCTTAATAATGTTGCTTCCTCCCTGCTAAAACAAGATCAGCACAGCACATGCCTTGTTTTTATTATTTGGGCTGATTGCAGGTGTTGCCACCACTCACCATATGCTCAGAGGCACGTTACCAAATTCTTCCAAGCTACACAGGAAGTGGATTGGACTGTGAAAGACCAACCCAAATGGTGTTTGCATTTTGACATCTTTGTAGGGCAGTCCAAGATGTCAGAGAGGAGGTCAGGTGTCTTGCTCCCCTGGTGCATTCACTATAACTGCCCAATTTCCCTGCTTTTTTAAGTTTCATAGAAATATTTGTGGGCTATAGGTACATTCTTAAACCGCAAGGTTTTTTGCCTATTAATGAATTGTTAAATATTACCGGGCCAAGTTCAAGGTTCTGGTTTTGGTGTACAAAGCCCTATGCAGCTTGGGACCACGATTCCTGAAAGATCGTCTTACCCCTTATATACCCAGTTGATCACTGCGCTCTGCAGGTGGGGGCCTCCTGCACATGCCATCTTATCAGGAGGTCTGTTCCGCACACCATAGGAAGCGGACCTTTAGTGTAGTGGCACCTACCCTTTGGAATTCCCTCCCCTTAAATATTAGACAGGCACTTTCTCTGTTTTTTTAACACCTGCTGAAGACCTACCCAGGTAGGATATAAATGTAAGAATAAATAAATATTCTAGTCATACTTTCAAAATCTTTCATTATGAACCTAGGAGTCCTATTCCATATATAATAGAAATTCTTTATTTAGAAGATTTATATTTCTATTTTAGGAGACAGCTTTGTAGAAATACAAATAAGCTTTGGTGTGGGCTTGCTGGAAGCTGGTAAGCAATTATGGATGAATAAGAAAAAAAATGTTAGGCTACGTCCACAATGCTTAGTCATGTCTGCGGTAAGCACTATGTAAGGTTTTCAGACTAAGACATAAAATAGTGAAGACAATTAACATTAAATATTAATATTAATGATAAAGGAAATTATTATTACATCAAAATATGGCAGGCTTGCTTCTGCACTCTGTTGCAGCAGTTTTTATTTCAATTACTCCCTTTACTATATGAAACTATATTAAAGCTACCATTTAGTAAAGTCAACTGAAAAAACAGCATAATCTTCCAGGCTGCAACATGGTATCATGTGATGGCTTCTTAATTATAAGATGAAAGTCAAACTTTGTTGCCAGTGTATTCAGTATAAGTGACAACTATGTTGATTTGAGTAATTTAGGAAAATACTTTTCAATACATTCTAAACAGTAAACAGTCTACAGAGTGCTTTATATTTCTTGTAGGGAGCCTTTTCTATGAACACATTAGCATGTGTTTTAAATTGTTTTTATATTGTTTTAAATTTTAAAATTGTGTTTTAAATTATTTTTAAAATATGTGTTTTAAATTGTATATTTGTTTTAATGTTTTTGATTGCTGTAAACTGCTCAGAGAGCTTGGGCTATGGGGCGGTATACAAGTGCAATAAATAAATAAATAAATAAACACAGCAAAGAAAAAAGGAATTTATTATCTTGATTACTGATTGAAATCTATTTTCAACACAGATATAAAACACACTCCCATGATAACACTTAGAGTGCAATCTTATAAATGTCTACTCAGAATTAAGGCCCACTGAATTCAGGGCTTGAATAAGCATGTATAAACTGCAGGTAAGGGTGGGCAAATCTCAGGGTGCTTTCACACTGCACTTTATTCCGTTATTCTGATGATTTCTTACCTGGTAATTTGCGCATTGTATTTGAGCTTTCACACAACATACCGGGTAGCTCCGGAATTCTGGTGGAATGTAGTGCAAGTATAGCGCTAATTTCCACAATAAATGATACCAGAAATAATCCGTTAGCAAGGCTGGGAACCCGGAAGATCATGGGAGTTTTTTGCTAGCTGCTGCCACTCATGTGACAGGCATCCCAGCATGCAGTGCATTCCCACCCCTGAGTCGCGCAGGGTGTTTTTTTGCCTGACGAACGTTGTACCGTTATTCCGGCATTGGCGCAGACAGCAGCAGCACTTCCCACCCACCCCCGTCTTGATACAACTAAAACAATTTAAAAAGTCAGATCCTAAAGGGAAAGGACTTGCATGGCAATGGGACAAGATCTTAGACCTCCTACACAGTGGGGAACAGTGTGCATGGGTGAGGGACAAACACAAGCTGTGTGAAAGACAGTTGCGCGAAATGCTGCTATATCGGCTGAAAAAGTACGGTTCCTTATTGCAAGAGGTACTGCAGTGTCAAGGGGATTTTAGAAATCGGGACAGAAGTGTTACCTTTTTAATCCGTTAAACTAGTGCTATTAGCCCCATGTGTGACAGGAGCCCCCGTTTCTTTCAGTTTCTCATCCCCCCCCCAGTCTTAAGTTCAGTTCTGCACATTTCCACATTGGTTTGTGATTTTTTTTCTCATGAAAATTCAAAATTTTAGTGCAAATTTCTCCTAATATGCACATTTTTGCAAACCAATTTCCCCTAATATAAAGCATTTTAAATGTTATTTTTCACAAATATATGCATTCTAATGCACACTTTACCCTATTACATGCATTTTTGTAATCATTACTTGGTGGGAGTATTGCAAAATTCAGAGTAGTTCAAATTTCCAAGGATGTTTGTGTTTCGGTTTGCATATTGTTTCAGAAAGTGCAAATTAGTTATGCTCACCTGTATTGGAGCTTGCTGTGAGGGCCTGCACCTGGTGTCGGGCAAAGGAGACAGAAAACTAGGGTTGCTGCTGGTGTACCGACCACCCTGATGCCCAGCAGCTTCTCCGACTGAGCTGGCGGAGGCCATCTTAGCTGTGGTATTGGAGGAGCCCAGAACGATAGTCCTGGGTGATTTCAGTGTCCATGCTGAGGCTGTCTCTAGTGTTCTGGCTTGGGACTTCATGGCCTCCATGATGATCATGAGGCTGTGTCAAGCTGGCACCAGCCTGACACATAGGGCAGGGCACACCCTCGACTTGGCTTTTGCTCCAAATGGAGGAAGGAATGGTTTGGAGATGGGAGGATGGATGTCACCCCATTGTAATGGTCAGGCCACTTCCTGGTGAAGTTTAGACTTATGGCTCTGATGCTCCCCTGCATGGGTGGTGGACAGATTAAGATGGTCCACCCCCAGAGACTGATGGAATCCACTGGGTTCCTGAATGCCCTGGGGGAGTTCCCAGTAGATAGAACAGATGACCCTGTTGAAGCCCTTGTCACACTGTGGAACAGCAATGAGTGTCGAGCTCTTAACATGGTTGCCCCTGAGCATCCACTCCGGCATTGTGGAGACCAGTTTGTACATTGGTACACAAGTGAGTTAAGGGAAATAAAACAGGCTAGACAACGGCTAGAGCACAAATGGTGAAAGACATGCTCTGAGGCTGATCGGGCACGAGTAAAACATCATAACCATGCCTACTGTATGGCGGCGATGGTGGAGAAGAAGGCCCACTTCTCTAACACCATTGCATCCTCAAATATCTGTCCACTGGAGCTTTTCCATATTGTCAGGAGTCTGTGGACATCAGGAAATTGAGTTTTAGACCCTTCTGAGGCACACTGTGAATTGTTTGCAAGGCACTTAAAGGGTAAAGTTGCTCATCTCCATAGCAATCTTGATGCCCCATCTACATCTACTTTTGTCCCCAGTGAGGTGTCCAGTGCAACTTCTTGGGATCAGTTTCAGTTGATGCAGCCTGATCATGTGGAGAAGGTGCTTGTAATGATGCGGTCAGCAACATGTCCTCTCGACTCTTGCCCTTCTTGGCTTGCCGAGGGGGTTTGACTGAGTGGATCCAGGATGTGGTCAATGCGTCATTGCAGGAGGGAGTCATTCCAGCCACCCTGAAAGAGGCAGTGATCTGACCACTCCTGAAAAAGCTCACCCTGGACCCACTGGTTTGTGGCAACTACCGCTCGGTTGCAAATATCCCCCTTTTAGGGAAGGTGATCAATAGAGTTGTGGTGCAGCACTTGCAAGTACTCTTGGATGAAACAGATCAGGCCTGGTTATGAGACTGAATCAGCCTTGGTCACCCTGACAGATGACCTTTATAGGGAGAAGGACAGGGGGAATGTGATCCCGTTATTCTTATTTGATCTCTTGGCAGCTTTTGATACTGTTTTGGGTTTGGGGGTTGAGGTAGATGATTTCTATGAGTTGCCTTCCAGCCCCTGATTTAGAACCCTGCACCTGGAGGTGAGCTCTGCAGATGAGAAACATGCTCTGCTGATCAGATAAGTCTCTTTTGTTAATCTAATAGAGTGGCCAGGTGGGCTAATGGGTCTGCCAAGTGCCCATTACCTAGTGAATGGGCCAGGGAGATCCTATTGTTATTGAAACTCTTCAGGAGAGCTCCCCTTTCTGGAGACTAAGAGAGGCTTGTATTATTCATTGAGTCTGAGGAAAGACTGGGAACTGAAGACACACAGAGAGGCTGGCTCCCTGCAGCACAGCTTTAGGATGCCTCCTGTAAGCCTGATGGAAAAGAAAAATCTATTGGACTGCTGATGCCTTGAACCCCTCCATATTAAGCTCAGGTTGGAATGTGTGTAAATAAACAAACCATATTTCATAAAGACAGCATAGTCTCAGCTGACCTTCTTTCCAACGAAACCAAGCCCTGTGTAAGCACAGGGACCCCTGAAGATCTCTCACTGTTTGGAGACTGAGGTGGTGCACAACACTGGTGTTAGCAGTGGGATTGTTTCCTGGAAGAAGGGAGCAAGGTGTGCCTGAGTTAAAATGGAGGGAGAAATAGCAACCCTCCTGGAACAGATAAAACTGATGTTCCAGCAGCAAAGGCAACAAGAGTGCCAGGAGAACCAGCAGCAAAGGCAATGAGAGTGCCAGGAGTACTGGCAATGAATGGGGGAGATATTTGGAAGCACCTCTGGAGAGAAAAAGACCCCTTTTGTGAAGAGGTGAGAGCCCTGCCTGATCAGCCGCTATGAGGGGTTGAGAGTGACCCAGGAATCCAGCTGCAGAGCACTCAGACTGGGGTGGCTAAATAGATCCAGAAAGTGGATGTGCAGCTGGAGAGGTTGGACTGTGAGGAGTTGCAGTCAGTAGCAGAGGAGTAAGAAGAGGCGTTGATTGTCCAGGAGCCTGCCAGGGGGGAGGACACCAGAAAGCTGGAAGTAAAGCCCCCAAAACTGCAGGAAGACAGGCTGGAAAATAAAGTGGAAGATGCCTTGGAAGAAAGTGGAATACAGGCTGGAGAAGAGTTGCTGCTCATAGATTTCTCAGCTCTATGTGTATCTGATGTTGATGTAGTACAGGAGGAAGAAAAGGCCTTGGAGAAAGGTGGACTACAGGCTGGAGAAGAGCAGCTGTTAATAGATTTCTTCACTCTATGTGTGCCAGCTGTAGAGGAGAAGGTGGAGGAAAAATTGGAGGCATGTGTGTGAGCAGAGCTGCCCACACCTGGAGAAATGGTTGTGCAAGAAAAAATGTAGGAGGAGAAGCCTGAGGTGCGAGTGCAAGTCCAAGAGGTTCCTGGAGGGATGAGTGAGATAAAATCCCTATGTGACTTTGCCCCTTGGGTGCCCCATAATGGTTTAATAGGGTGGAACCAAGCTCCAATGATGGGTGCAATCCCTGAGCAAATTCCAGCACCCAGCACCCTGTGAGTTTTAAGGGCAAGAGACACTGGGAGGGTTACCTGCCTCTGTTTGGGCTCATGATTCACACTGGAGATGGTGAGGGAGAGCAGAGGGGAAGATTTCTTTCTGCCAACCTAGGTGGGCTAGGCCAGCTAGTCCTGAAGAAGATGCCCCAGATTTGTGGCAGGACTATGATTTGCAGTTTGGCACAGGAGATGAAGTAAAACATGTAAATGTACTGCCTTCAGGTCGATTCCGACTTATGGCGACCCTATGAATAGGGTTTTCATGAGGCTGAGAGGCAGTGGCTGGCCCAAGGTCACCCAGTGAGCTTCATGGCTATGTGGGGATTTGAACCCTGGTCTCCCAGGTCGTAGTCCAACACCTTAACCACTACGCCACACTGGCTGGCTTAAAGACTTTTCCCAGGGCAGAGAATAGGAGAAAAATAGCTACAGTCTGCTGTGTGCTGATGAAGAAACAGATGTGTGCCTGGAGATGCAGCCTAAGACCCTGCAGGTATCAGCAGGGATCAGCTTGCATTCCCATGAAGCCCCAAGACAAAGGGCCATGTGGTCAACTGCATGGTTTGGGGTTTGGGGTTGTGCTTATGGGACTGGGTACTGTTTTACTGTAGGGATTCTTCCTTATGGTTTTACTATTGCCTTTTGGAATGCTTTTGATTTGTGCTTATTGCATGCTTGTGCGGATATGGGCTGTTAAATGATTTTTTAGGAATTACGCTGATAGGATTTTGCAGTAAGGTTTTAATGTTTAAGGTTTACTATACTATGCCTGTTAGATTTTTTGTGTGTATGCAACTGTTTGGGGGAGCAAGGGGGAAATGTGTGTCTGTTTGAGGGCTGCTGTGCTACAGTGGCACAATGTAGGACAAAAAAGCTCCAGTACTGAGGCTGTCATCTGCCTTAAACATGTCAGGAACTCATTATCTTGGGCACTGCCAAGTATGAGGACTGGGCAAGTGGTTTGGATGCAGAACTGTGACTGGGACCTCCAAGAAAGAAGAAGCCTAAAGAAAGAGCAGTTAATTGAAAACTTGCTGTAAAGGGATGGGCTGTTTTTGGGCTTGTGTGGAAATGCGACTGTACTATGACTATGTTTTTGATGATGTATATTTCAATGTCTTACTAACGTGTATCTGTTATTTCTTTATAGAAAAAGCTGTCATTCTGTTGTTTGTTTGCAGGTCTGGGACAGTCCTTTGTCAGGGAAGAGGGTAGTGTTATGGGTTTGGGGTTGAGATGGATGATTTCTATGAGTCCCCTTCCAGCCTCTGATTTGGAACCCTGCACCTGGAGGTGAGAAACATGTTTTGCTGGTCAGATGAGTCTCTTTTGTTAATCTAAGAAAGTGGCCATGTGGGCTAATGGGTCTGCCAAGTGCCCATTAACTGGCGAATGGGCCAGGGAGATCCTATTGTTATTGAAACTCTTCAGGAGAGCCCCCTCCCTCCTGGGGACTAAGAGAGGCTTGTGTTATTAGTCTGAGGAAAGGCTGGGAACTGGACACACACAGAGAGGCTGGCTCCCTGCAGCACAGCTTTAGGATGCCTCATGTAAGCCTGATGGAAAAGAAAGATCTATTGGACTGCGATGCTTTGAACGACTCCATCTTAAGCTCAGGTTGGAATGTGTGTAAATAAATGAACTATATTTCATAAAGACACCACAGTCTCCGCTAACTTTCTTTCCAAGGAAACCAAACCCTGGGTAAGCTCAGGGACCCCTGGAGATCTCTCACTGCTCGGATATTGGAGTACTGCGCAACAATACTATTGACCATGGTATCCTTCTGAGCTGACTGAGTGAGATGGGTTTCGGTTGCAGTATTTTACAGTGGTTCCGATCCTATCTCCAGGGTCATTTCAGATAATAGCTTTATGTGATTGTCTTTTGGCTCTCTGGCACTTATGCTGTGGGGTGCTGAAGGGTATCATCTTGTCCCCCATGACGTTTAACATCTATATGAAGCCCTTGGGAACAGTCATCAGGAGATTTGGGATGTGGTGTCAGCAGTATGCTGATGATACCCAGCTCTGTTTCTCTGTAACATCTGAATTGGGAGAGGCCATGCAAGCCCTGGACTGCTGCCTGGACTCAGTGGGCACTGTGGGTTGGTGGGTCCTGAGTTCGGATAATTGGTCTGTTGCCTGCTTTGGATGGGGTTGTACTCCCTCTGACAGAGCAGGTCTGTATTCTGGGGGTGCTCCTGAATGCATCTTTGTCACTAGAGGCCCAGGTTACCTCAGTGGCTAGGAGTGCCTTTTACCAGCTTCAGTTGGTAAGACAGCTGCAGCCATTTCTGGACTGGGATAGCCTGACCACTGTTGTCCATGCACTAGTAACCTCCAGGCTGGATTACTGTAATGCACTCTATGTGGGGCTGCCTTTGAGATTGGAAGCTGCAGCTGGTGCCAAATGCAATAGCGCAACTGCTCACTGGGGCAGGGTATTGCCAACATGTCACCCTGCTGAAAGAATTGCACTGGCTGCTAATTAGCTACCAGGCTAACTTCAAGATTCTGGTTTTGGTGTACAAAGCCCTATACAGCTTGGGACCAGGATACCTGAAAGATCAACTTACCCTTTATATCCTCAGTCAGTCACTATGCTCAGCAGGTGAGGGCCTCCTGCAGATACCATCTTATCAGGAGGTCTGCTCCGCACAACATAGAAAGTGGACTTTTAGTGTAGTGGCACCTACCCTTTGGAATTCCCTCCCCTTAAATATTAGACTGGCACCATCTGTGTTATCTTTTCGGTACCTACTGAAAACCTTCCTCTTTCAACAAGCCTTTTAAGTAGACCTTATCCCAGTCTGCATCTGTGTTGGAATTGCTTTTTAAGATGTTATTACAGCTTTTTAAAAAATGTTTTTAAAGATGTTTTGTTTCAATAGTGTTATGAGCATGGGGGTTGGGATGGATGATTCCTGTGGGCCCCCTTTCCAGCCTCTGATTTGGAATCCTGTGCCTTTGAATGAGGAACTCTCTGCTAGTCAAATGAGTCTTTTGTTAGCCAAATAGAGTGGCCAGGTAGGATAATGGGCTTATCAGTTGCCCAGCAATGGTGCATGGGCCAGGAAGACCCTTTTGTCATTGAAACACTTCAGGAGAGCATTCCCCCCCCTTCCTGGAGCCCAACAGAGGCTTGTAGTTTGTCTAGGGAAAGCTTGGAGACTGAAGGGAGGCAGAGAGATGGGCTCTCTGCCCCATAGCATTTGGGGTGCCTTCTGCAACCCAGATGGACAAACTGGATATTGGACTGCTGATGCATTGAACCCCCTCCATCCTTGAGCTCAGGTTGGAATGTGTGTAAATAAATAAACCATATTTCATAAAGACACCGCAGTCTCCGCTGACCTTCTTCCCAAAGGTAACCAAACCCTGGATGAGCACAGGGACCCCTGAAATCTCACCACTCGGAGATTGGGGGAGGCACGCAACAATATGTTTTTAAAGATGCTTTGTTTTAATATATTTTAAAGTCTGTTTTTATGATATTTTAGATTGTTTTTAGTGTTTTTGTTTGCTGCCCTGGACTCCAAGTGGGAGGAAGGGTGCGATATATATTAAATAAATACATAATAATTAATAAACCATACTGAATTTCTCCCTCATCCCTAACTGCAGGCTTGTAAACTACTAATGTTTCTCCAATCTACCAATATTTCTCCAGGATAATTATACTGGCTCCTGTATTTGCTGCTGAAAGGTTTTTTGTAACATGAGGTACAGATGTTCTAATTCAGTGAAGCGTTACTGACAAGCAGTAATATATCCATAGCTGAATGAGAAATTGTGTTCACAAATGGGTGCTGTATGTGCAATATTCCCAGGTTAATTCAGTCGTGTTTGTTCTGAGTGAGCATGTAATCCTTTCCAAAAGAATCAGCTTTCACCTTTTTCAGGAAGGAGAGCAGGACTCCAGATTCAACCACCTCCAGTCCCCTTCCCAGCCAAATAGATGATTGGTAGGATTGCAAATATTTAAATGGGGTTGGGGAGTACATACTGCATGCTCACTCAGTGCTATTTGGAGCAAAACTGCATCTAGAAAACCAGGCCCAAAGTCAATCAATGTTTTTAACGTTTCTTAAAAAATTAAAATCTAATAAACCAAATCAGACCCATTATATTATAATCTGGGCCCCTCAGCTGTGCCAGACTGGAGCTGGCCTAATGACAAAGCAAAAATGTTCTGCCCTGGGCAGCTCAATCTGCAGAATGGTGTGGCGGTAGATCTGCCAGGTCATCTCCCCTCCCCCCATTTAGGATTGCTCTGGAAATGCTTTTTGTTGGAGCTCTTTCATTACAGCCTTGCTGTACCTCCAATTCAATGAGTTTGACCTTCAAACCACATGATGTGGACTGGAATCCGAGTTGGATGTAAAAAAATGTTATTTTACTCCACTTTTTACCCTTTGGCCACTTTACCTTAAAACAAAATTAAAGGAGATATGCGATGAGTTCAGGTCTTCCTTGTTCTGCTGTCTTATGGTGAATTCCCCCAAGTCAGACTTACCTCCAAAATAGCACCCAGGGATATGCCACAATAGATTCAAGTCAACCAACAGATGGATTTAACTGCAGTGGCATGGCAAAATGCTGTTCTAATTGGGATGTTTTAGCCATTGCCCATGTTTCAAGCGGCTTTTGCAGTCACTAAATAATCAGGCATGTGCATGATAAAACGAAGAACTTTCTTAATCATGCCTACTACAAACTCTGTCCTCCCATCCCCAAGTCTAGACGTGGCCTGCCAGCTGGGTCGGACCGGCTGTGCTAGCTTCCTTGCAGGTGGATCACTGTTGCTCATTGGGAGGGGGAAAGGAGGTCAGCACAGTGCACATATACTAGTGGAGCCTACCCAGAACTTCTGCTGGGGTGCTTTCCCACACCAACATCCCTGTTTCCTCACCCCTCCCCCTCCCCCTCCCCCTCCCAATAAGCAACAGCTCCCCACCTACCGGCATGCTAGTGTAGCGGCTCTGCCCCACCCGGCGAGCCCCTTCTGCAACGAGTGCAATGTGATCCTATCCACGTTTGCTTGGAAGTCCTACCAACCTCAATGAGATTTAATCCCAAGTAACTGTGCATAGAGTTGCATCCTTGTGCACAATCTTAATTGTGAATGCAATGCATGCATTGGCACTTGAGCTTATTCAATCCTACTTAAAGATCTAAAGACCTATTTCTGAGTGTTCAGACGGGGGGGGGATCCCAATGGTCTAGTCCAAGCTTTCTGAGAGAATGCCACTTCTGCCCTGCTCTGTCCCTATGTTGTTTGCTAAACCATTCCTGACAGCTGTTCGCTCGGTCTGTGCCTTCCCTCTGTGTCAGTGGGATACCCTCCCTGTCTGGTGTTACCATGCAGCACATACTATAGTTTGGACTGTGCATGCATTCACCTCCAAACTAATGTTCAGGCATCAACACCCCGGAATGGAAATATAAACATAAACTGCTGTGCCAGAAAGGCAGATGGCGCTTTAGAAAGGAGAGGCAGGTGTGGGCGAGAAGAAGGAGAAACCTCCAACAGGATGACCTTCCGGGCAGCTGTGTCTTTGCAGGAGAAGGTAGGCGTGGGACTTGGTGAATGCCTTTCCGGCCCCACCTGACCACTCCACCTTCTGCCAGGCCTCTCTTTTTCCCACCCCTTGAAGCAGCACAGCACTGGATAGAATCCTCATGCAGTCCCAGTTGCTGTTCCTCCTGAGTTGCTTCCTTGCTCGTGATGGAGCAGGACTGTGCAGAACGGAATCCTCCTGCTTGCCCGCTGGAAAGTGGAAGGAATAGATTTTGCACCGGGCCAGTTGCTGCTCCTTTGGGAGCTGCATCTCTGCGTGTGAGAAAGCCACTTGCAAAGGAGCAGCACCCCACAGGATCAAACCCACCTGCTCTCGGTTGGGAGGCAGGGAGAAGGAGACAGTCTGTCGCCTCTTTCCATGCCTCCTCCTGACCTTCTGTTCAAAATAGGGTTTAAAAAAACCTTAGCCCCACCCCAAATTGCTTTGGGGATGGTCCAGGGTGGGGCAGGTGGTCTCCAGGATGGTTCAGCGTGGGGCAAGTGGTGCCCAAAGGGCAGATTGGCTCAGTCTGGGGCCACATATTGGGGCCACGGGGCAGATCATGGAACTGATTCTTCACTTTGACATAAAGAATTTTGCCTCATTGAGCATCAGAGCTCTCTCTCTCTCTCTCTCTCTCTCTCTCTCTCTCTCTCTCTCTCTCTCTCTCTCTCTTTTGGTACCGATTCCCCTAGCCAGGCAAATGCAAGAGTGCTTCATGCCTGACACCTGCCTGCTGCTGCAGTCTCTGGCGGGCAGCAAAACAGGAGATTCATCAGTCCCCTGGTGGGCCCCCGTTACATGCCTGGTTGACTGTGTTTGTGGGTCTTAAGTTATACGGGCCTGTTTTATGCCCTTGCAGAAACCGAGTGCTCTGCTGTGTGCACTTCGCAGGGCTTAGCCCTACAGAGCTCTACGGGCGCTGCTTCTCCTGCCAGAATAGAGTCAATGGACAGCAGGTCCTGGGAGAAGGGCCAGAGCAGAGGATGGGAGCCCACGCTTAACTACTTTTTTGCATGGCTGTTGTGTGGGTACATGGAGGAAGAGAAGAGAAAAGCCCAGGCCAAGACCTTTGCTGTCTGAAGGACAAGATGGTACCCTCTCCTATTCCGTATACAAAAGCCAGCTAGAGGGGCTTACTTTGGCATTGGTGATGGATGGGGCAGCCACCGCCTCCACATCTGAACCCATTTGTCTACCTTAGGGGCACAGGACAGCTTGCATGGCACACCCCCAACATCTTGCCCCTGCTCCTTGTCTTCCAACACCTGCTGCCTGAGGCCGCCCCCTCACTCTCCTTAATAATAGGGCTGGACCTTAAAGGGTCTTTATGCAGTTGCTGCTGTATAGTCCTGTCATTACCTGTGACTTTCAGAGTAAGGAGCATTTCCTAATAATGACAGAAATGAGTCATAATGGAACTTTTCACTTGATTTTCTAAAGGTCAAACAACTTACCTTGATCGATGTGGAGAAGCTTGGTCAAATACTTTCCACATGTCTAGCTTTTTCACTATCAGATTGGCGCTGCTGTATACATGTTCACTTGTAGCCCAACTGTGACCTGGCCTGTGTACTTTTATAAATGTTCCTGCAGAGAGTCACACCAAGCAGGATGAAAGTGCCAGGCATTTCTTGCTGGCCTGCATGCACTTTCAGAGATATCCATGGAAGACATTTTGCTTTCATAAATGGAATTATTACTTCCAGTAATAAATTCTCTTATTCAGCTCTTATTTTTCATTAAACTGCTTAAGCCAACTCTTTGAACTGGTCATTTGCTGTTTTGGGATTTACAAGCCTCTGTAATCCCATGCTTTACAAACTGCTAAGATTGCAAGCAATGCCCTAGTATACTGCCAAGCACATTTTTGGAGTGTAAGCAACATTTCAAAACCATGACTACCCCCTTCTCTTTTGAGCCTCCATTTCACAGTTGAATAACTTGTTTGCAGTGGAAAAAAGCCATGTGGCTATATTTATATCACTGCATTTCTGGTATATTTAATCAACCACTATAGCAAATCACATGCACCTTAAAATGTTCTTTTATAGCCTTGCTTTCCACATACTGCGTCCCTATCTTCCTGTTCACCTGCTTCCTCAGGTGATACATGCCCTGGTCTCCTCTCGCTTAGACTACTGCAATGCACTCTACGTGGGGTTACCCTTGAAAACAGTCCGGAAATTACAGGTGGTATAGAACACGGCGGCACGCTTGATCACGCATAGCCGTCGCTGGGATCATATCACCCAGTGTTATTAGATCTTCACTGGCTACCAGTTGTCTACCGGGCCCAATTCAAGGTGTTGGTGTTGACCTTTAAAACCCTATACGGTTTCGGCCCAGTATATCTGAAGGAACGCCTCCAGAATCACCGATTGTGCCGCCTGACGAGATCAGCCTCGCAAGACCTTCTCTCGGTCCCACCGGTGAGAACAACTAGGCTGGTACGGACCAGAGAGAGGGCATTCTCTGCTGTGGCCCCCACCCTCTGGAACTCCCTCCCTTTGGATCTCAGGCATGCTCCCTCCCTGTCCAGCTATCGCCGAGCCTTGAAGACCTGGCTGTTCAGGCAGGCCTACAAGATTGGGACAGATTAATTTATGTTCTGAATTAATGAATGGTTTTTTAGCTTAAAATTTGATTATGTTGATGTATATGTATTGTTTTTATTCTTGTTGTTTGTCGCCTAGAGTGTCCCTAACCCGGACAGATAGGCGGCTGAAAAATAAAATTTATTATTATTATTACTCTGTTCCAGTTGTGTCCCATTTCATTATATTCAGAGAAGAAATGCTGCCTGCTAGAGATCTTCCTACTAAGGCAGTGATATAATCCGCCTTCTCTTGGCATGATAATCACATGAGCAGCAACATGTTTACATTAAAATAACTTCATATATCCTCATTGGCATTATGGACATTGCTTTCCTGCTGCTCAAAATCCCCTTTAGCTTTGACAGCGTCTGGTGTCCAGTGATGAGTAAAGGTCATTTTCAGACCTTCTAATGTATATATATATACAGGAGATAGGATTGCAGTGGCAGGCTCAGTCCCCTGCCCTACGTTCACTCATTAAAGTATAGAGGACTAATGCGCAGCAACTGTACATGCAGAGGGGTCCATCTACGTATTCAAGAAGAGAGCCCTCTGCATGTACATATGTGCACACTTTATACTGTATATACAGGGCCTGTTGCCACAATTCTGTTCTCCCGTAAATGCATTCAGTAGATCACTTGAAAGCTACCTAAGCTACTTATGGCCAACTAGAAATGACATTACATACATCTTTGCATTCAACAAGCAAGTTTTTAGTTTTCATTCTGGACTCAGATTATGGTGGTGTTCGTATGTTAAAACACATTAAGAACATAAGAAGAGCCTGCTGGATCAGGCCAGTGGCCCATCTAGTCCAGCATCCTGTTCTCACAGTGGCCAACCAGGTGCCTGGGGGAAGCCCGCAAGCAGGACCCGAGTGCAAGAACACTCTCCCCTCCTGAGGCTTCTGGCAACTGGTTTTCAGAAGCATGCTGCCTCTGACTAGGGTGGCAGAGCACAGCCATCACGGCTAGTAGCCATTGATAGCCCTGTCCTCCATGAATTTGTCTAATCTTCTTTTAAAGCCATCCAAGCTGGTGGCCATTACTGCATCTTGTGGGAGCAAATTCCATAGTTTAACTATGCGCTGAGTAAAGAAGTACTTCCTTTTGTCTGTCCTGAATCTTCCAACATTCAGCTTCTTTGAATGTCCACGAGTTCTAGTATTATGAGAGAGGGAGAAGAACTTTTCTCTATCCACTTTCTCAATGCCATGCATAATTTTATACACTTCTATCATTTCTTATGCATAGCTCTTTATGAGTGATTGCTGCATTGTTTTGTATAATTATGATACTAACTAAACTTGTTTACCTTAACTATTTGCAAGTTTTATGCCACCCAAGCCCCATAGGACTCTCACAGGTAAGATCTCACTTGTTTAATAGCTAGAAGATCTTTCTTTAATTACTTTTTCAGATCGTTGGTGGTGAACTCACAGCCCACATATTAGGTGAGGGCTGGAAAAGGCATTGGGAATTGCAACACGGTCAGTGAAGACGAATCAAGACTGAGTTTTCCAGTAGGTAGCAAACAAAGCTTTGGGACTCTTAAAGATATAATGTTTGCTTCTGAGGAAAACTGGTGCTGTTTTACAGATCAGCATTGTCTGTCTGGTAGCTTTTCCTCTTCCCCATGCTCAGTAAGTATATTTCTAAATAAACACATAGAATATCCAAAAGCCTCTTACTGTTCAGGGAAGTTGGGACCTACATACACAAAAACCAATTATGTTCCAAGATGAGTTACATTTGAGTTGAACAGCTGGGAAGCTAGTGTGCGCACGCGTGCGCGCGCATGCACACACACGCACACGCACACACCCATAAAAAATAGAAGCACTATATGGCAGAGATGGGTAGAATTTACCACTCATTACTAATAATCATAGGTCATCATATTGGTTCATTAGGAGAAAAACAACACTACATTTAAAAAAAAGTAATACCTTTATGCAGTGGTGTGCTGGTAAATGTTTAACAACCGGCTCTCCGGAAAAATAAAAGTATGCATATATATATGTACATAAGTTTATTATAAATTTCACTGATATAAAGGATGTGTAGCACACAATTTACAAATAATAATAAAATATACAATACCCTTTATTTTAAAAAGGCGGTTATTTTATTTTAAGGAGATGGTGGGATGAGGCAGTGTAGTGCAGCAATGAGGATGTCTAACTAGAATCTGGGTTGAAATCTCCATGGCTAGCCATGAAAGCTCACTTGGTGGCCTTGGGCAAGTCTCAGCCAAACCTACCTCACAGGGTTGTTGTGAGGATAAAATGGAGAAGGATCAGGATATAATACTCATGAAGCCAGTGAAGGGTACACGTGAAGCAGAGCCAGCATGGCTTCTGCAAGGGAAAGTCCTGTCTCAGTAACCTATTAGAATTCTTTGAGAGTGTCAACAAGCATATAGATAGAGGTGATCCAGTGGACATAGTGTACTTAGACTTTCAAAAAGCGTTTGACAAGGTACCTCACCAAAGGCTTCTGAGGAAGCTTAGCAGTCATGGAATAAGAGGAGAGGTCCTCTTGTGGATAAGGAATTGGTTGAGAAGCAGAAAGCAGAGAGTAGGAATAAACGGACAGTTCTCCCAATGGAGGGCTGTAGAAAGTGGAGTCCCTCAAGGATCAGTATTGGGACCTGTACTTTTCAATTTGTTCATTAATGACCTAGAATTAGGAGTGAGCAGTGAAGTGGCCAAGTTTGCTGACGATACTAAATTGTTCAGGGTTGTTAAAACAATACAGGATTGCGAAGAGCTCCAAAAAGACCTCTCCAAACTGAGTGAATGGGCATAAAAATGGCAAATGCAATTCAATGTAAACAAGTGTAAAATTATGCATATTGGAGCAAAAAATCTGAATTTCACATATACGCTCATGGGGTCTGAACTGGCGGTGACCGACCAGGAGAGAGACCTCGGGGTTGTAGTGGACAGCACGATGAAAATGTCGACCCAGTGTGCGGCAGCTGTGAAAAAGGCAAATTCCATGCTAAGGTTCATTAGGAAAGGTATTGAAAATAAAACAGCCGATATCATAATGCTGTTGTATAAATCTATGGTGAGGCCACATTTGGAATACTGTGTACAGTTCGGGTCGCCTCATCTCAAAAAGAAGATTTTAGAGTTGGAAAAGGTTCAGAAGAGGGCAACCAGAATGATCAAGGGGATGGAGCGACTCCCTTACGAGGAAAGGTTGCAGCATTTGGGGCTTTTTAGTTTAGAGAAAAGGTGGGTCAGAGGAGACATGATAGAAGTGTATAAAATTATGCATTGCATTGAGAAAGTGGATAGAGAAAAGTTTTTCTCCCTCTCTCATAATACTAGAACTCGTGGACATTCAAAGAAGCTGAATGTTGGAAGATTCAGGACAGACAAAAGGAAGTACTTCTTTACTCAGCGCATAGATAAACTACGGAATTTGCTCCCACAAGATGCAGTAATGGCCACCAGCTTGGATGGCTTTACAAAAAGATTAGACAAATTCATGGAGGACAGGGCTATCAATGGCTACTAGCCATGATGGCTGTGCTTTGCTACCCTAGTCAGAGGCAGCATGCTTCTGAAAACCAGTTGCCGGAAGCCTCAGGAGGGGAGAGTGTTCTTGCACTCGGGTCCTGCTTGCGGGCTTCCCCCAGGCACCTGGTTGGCCACTGTGAGAACAGGATGCTGGACTAGATGGGCCACTGGCCTGATCCAGCAGGCTCTTCTTATGTTCTTATGACATCACCAGATGGTCAATATAGGAATCAAATTGATTATATAATTGGAAACGGAAGATGAAGTTCCATACTTTCTGCAAAAACAAGACCAGGAGCAGACTGTGGTACAAATCATGAACTGGTCGTATCGAAAATCAGAGTAAAGCTAAAGAAGAAAAACAAAGCAATCATAATGCCAAAATACAATAAATTTAATATCCCATGTAAGTAAAGTAATGCTCAAGATTCTACAACAAAGGCTCTTACCATATATGGAGCAAGAAATGCCAGACGTCCAAGCTGGATTTAGAAAGGGAAGAGGCACCAGAGATCATATTGCAAACATACGCTGGATAATGGAACGGAGCAAGGAATTTCAGAAGAAAATCACCCTGTGCTTTATAGATTACAGCAAAGCCTTTGACTGCGTAGATCATGAAAAACTATGGAATGCTTTAAAAGAAATGGGGGTGCCACAGCATCTGATTGTCCTGATGTGCAACCTATACTCTGAACAAGAGGCTACTGTAAGGACAGAATATGGAGAAGCCCATTCGTTCCCAATAGAAAAGGGTGTGAGACGGGTGTATTTTATCACCCTATTTGTTTAATCTGTATGCAGAACATATCATACGGAAAGCAGGACTGGACCAAGATGAAGGAGGTGTGACAACTGGAGGGAGAAAGATCAATAATTTAAGATATGCAGACGATACCATACCACTAGCAGAAACCAGTAATGATTTGAAATGAATGCTGTTGAAAGTTAAAGAGGAAAGCACAAAAGCAGGACTACAGTTGAACGTCAAAAAGACTAAAGTAATGGCAACAGAAGATTTCTGTAACTTTAAAGTTGACAATGAGGACATTGAACTTGTCAAGGATTGTCAATACCTTGGCACAGTCATTAACCAAAATGGAGATAACACTCAAGAAATCAGAAGAAGGCTAGGACTGGGGAGGGCAGCTATGAGAGAACTAGAAAAGGTCCTCAAATGCAAAGATGTATCACTGAACACCAAAGTCAGGATCATTCAGGCCATGGTATTCCCAATCTCTATGTATGGATGTGAACGTTGGACAGTGAAAAAGGTGGATAAGAGAAAAATCAACTCATTTGAAATGTGGTGTTGGAGGAGAGTTTTGTGCATATCATGGACTGCGAAATAGACAAATAATTGGGTGTTAGAACAAATTAAACCAGAACTGTCACTAGAAGCTAAAATGATGAAACTGAGGTTATCATACTTTGGACACAATGAGAAGACATGATTCACTAGAAAAGACAATAATGCTGGGAAAAACAGCAGGGAGTAGAAAAAGAGGAAGGCCAAACAAGAGATGGATTGATTCCATAAAGGAAGCCACAGACCTGAACTTACAAGATCTGAACAGGGTGGTTCATGACAGATGCTCTTGGAGGTCACTGATTCATAGGGTCGCCATAAATCGTAATCGAATTGAAGGAACATAACAACAACAACCTGTAGTATTGTTATAGAAATTGTTGTAAAGACCTCAACCCAAAAACCTATGCAGACTTTCTTGACAATAAGTCCCATTGTGTTTAGTAGGACTGGCTTCCCAGTATGTTATACTTAAGATTAGGCTGCAAAACACTTTCCATGTTGACACTTTTTATGTATAACAACTACTACAATTATATAAAGTGCATGTCACAAGCAACTCCACTGAAGTTCATTCCATTTAAAACTAAGAAAGCCACCAGCATTTCAGTGCTTGTTTGCATGAACAGGCACACCCAAATGCTTATTAAGGCAAATCAACAAGTTTAGTTTATACCGACAAGGGAGTACAGGATGTACTGTAGGCACAACCTATGCACATTGTTTCTTAACGTACTATGCACAGAGTGATGTGCTATGAATATAATAAATACCTTCCTACGTATATTATAGAGAACTAGAACTGCATGATTTCAGTGATGAATATACTTGGGTGTAAGTTTCTGAATGGTAATTAAAGCCTGGGTTGTCAGTGTTGATTCTGGTAGAGCTGTTATTCTTTCAATCATTTAATGTCATGTGGAAATCCAGCTTTGAAGCGTTCCTGGCATGAAGGTGATGGGAGGAAGCTCCCCCTGCTGAATCTTTACCTGTTATGAAGGTTTTAAAGGCACAGAAAAAAGCTGGTAACCTTTAGTGTAGTCATTCTGCATCAAGTTACACACTTCATCTACTGTACAAGTCTATGCATATCTACTCAAAAGGAGCCTGCTGGATATCCCAGGTATATAGGACTGCAGCCTTGCTTAGATAAAGTATCCACTCCCCACTATCTGCTACTGTTACAGTCACCATTAGTGTGACCCCTCCCCCACTTCCAACAGGATGCTCATATAGGACAAGTAGAAATTCAACCATGTAAGTTTCTCCATCACTGTATTTTTGTGTATGTGTAAGCTTTAACAGTTAACATTTAACCTGTTGAAAGTCCACATGTCATCTGCTAAGGGGGAGGAATCCTGTCAGCCAGCCAAAGTACCGAACAGGGATTCAGCATCTTCCTCAGATATAACAACGAGTCAAAATGCATCAGGCAAGAAATAAGTAACGGTGAGGAAGAGAGCAAAAAAATAACAGGATACAAAAGGCCTTTTCTCCTTGACTGTCCTATATATGAAGTCTCACTTGGATGAGCGCAAAGAAAGTCAGTTTGCAGAGCAATTTGTTTTAGACGTGGCTCCCTAGGAAGCATCTTCAGGATTACAGCCTCTGAATACAATTACATATACTATGTGTATGTATGTATGTATATTGGTAGCAAAGCCCTACCGTACACAATGAGACTGATGCCCAAGTAAATGTGGACAGGATCGGGCGGACTGTAACAACCTCTCTTTGAAGTCTTAAACAAGCCGATGGGCTTCCCAGATTCAGGTGTCAATAAGGAACTGAATAACCAACGTTAGCGTCTTCTGCCTTGGTGTGGATTTTCCCAGTTGTTCAAACCCAGTTCCTTCAGGCCCGGAGGGGAGGAGGGAAGAAGAACCAAGTCCCTCCCAGGCAAGTTCGGGAAACCCAATGAAAAGGAGAAAGCAGCTCTTCCCCTTCCTACTCCCTCCCTGGGTGTTGGCTCTTGCGTGCCATCGCTTCTAATGTGTGGGGTTTTTTGCTCCTCCCAGCAACAAAGGGGAAGGAGAATGGACTTTTCTTCTTCCAGAGTTTACCTTCTGGTCACTTCTTTCTCTGGCCCGCTTGTTGTTGCCTTCACTCCGTTTCCCGTTCTCCTGTTCTGTGCAATGCTTCACTTTTAATAATGGCTGTGTTTAACAACCAGCTCGCAAAATTCCTTAAAATTTAACAATCGGCTCTCGTGAGCTGGTATAAGCCGGCTCCAGCACACCACTGCCTTTATGATGACCAACAAAATGTGACAAAGGCACGACAAGCTTTTGAGTTCTCTAGAACCTCATTTTGGGGCTTTTCAGTTTAGAGAAATGGCAAGTAAGAGGAGATATGGTAGAGGTTTATAACATTATGCATGGTGTGGGGAAAAATGGATAGAGAATTTTGTTCTCCCTCATAACGCTAGAACTCACGGACATTCAATGAAGCTGAATTTTGGAAAATTCAAGGCAGAAAGTACTTCTTCACACAGCACATAGTTAAACCATGGAATTCATTCCCATGAGAAGCAGTGAAGTCCACCAACTTGGATGGCAAGCAGGACCTGAGTGCAAGAACATTATCTCTTCCCGTAGTTTCCAGCATACCACCTCCAACTGTGGAAGCAGAGCGGAGCCATCATGGCTAGTAGCCACTGATAGCCTTATCCTCCATGTATACACTGAAATTACTATGTAACTGAGTCATGATAATGATTGTGTAATAGTCTATGATATAAGCATTGCACCAGAGAATGAATGTATGTGTAAAATTCAATTTTTACTTCTTATAACTGCTCAAACTGGTTAAAACACTGCTTCAAAAAATCAAAAAGTGATGTAACAAAGTAGATCTGTATAAAGTTGGCCCAAAGAGAAGGATGATGACTAATGTCTATCAGATCTGTTGATATATTGAAAGAGCTCAATGGGCAATCGTAAACAGATTGTTTTGGGATGCTCAAATGTTGATTGCTATAGCCTATAACTGTTTATTTACTGAAGGAACTGAGAACTTCCCATTTTCAGTGTATGAAATGATTTACTCAGAAGTAAGCCACACTGAGTTTGGTCACTCTAACAGTGAAAGATTTTCCTAATCCTATTTCTAAATATTGGTGTTGACAACTCATGTAATTTTATTGCATGCTACTATGTGAACCAATGAACAGAACGTTTCACTTACATCTTGGAAGTTGAAATATCAATCCTAGACACATTTGGTGGTCATAGGCAAAGCATTGCCCAGCCTTCGTTCTTTCTTAGTAAAACTGGGATCATTGTTAGATCATTGTGAGAACAAGCCTCATTTCAAACCTAAACTCAATGGGTTATATCAAGACTGTTCCCCAGAAATGGAAGGGATCCTTCTCTCAGAGGAAGACATCTGATCTAGTATAGGAACTCCACTGGCAGAATGGGAGGGGAGGAGATTTTCATTGGTTTTACCCCTCCAACTGCAGCCCCCTATGCCCTTCCCCCCCAATATGCCCTGGAGAGCAGAGGGACCCTCCAGAAGAGCATGGGAAGTGTGGCTAGGGACTGAAATTGGGTCTGCAAAAATTGCCTCCTCTCCCTTTCTGCCAGAGGGAGCATCCTAAGCAGAACTCTGTTCTGGGGATGTTACCGCCAGCGGAAGCAAACTCTGGATTGAACCCACCAACTTGAACGTAAATCCTATTGAATGCCACTTAGCCACTCTGCTATGTAAATTATATTTAAGAATGTAAGAACTGCCTTGGATAGGTCAAGGTCAAGAGCCATTGAGTGGCAATCCAGATAACTTTAGACGCTTGAAGGAAGGCATGACACTTACAGCCGTTCCTCATTGTGTTCCTGTTCAGCTATGATGGATAATATACCATACCATACTATGCCATGTCAATCCACATACGCACAGTCTGCTGCTAAATTTCATCCCTCATACTCCGCCTCTATCATGTAGCCTTCCTCCTCCCATTTCTCTTCAGCACTTTCTGTGGCTTTTAAAGGGGAAGCTGGCGTCCCACACCCATGCGTGGTTGGTGGGGCAACAAAGGAGTGGTATTTCTCACCTGGCTTCCCAACGCTAAGAGTCACCACTTGTTACCAAAAATGGGAGGGGCAAGTTGTCAGGGAGCTTGGTGCAGTGTGGGCTCAGCAGCAAGAGCATTGGATTGGCACCAGGGCCACACCCACATTGTGTTGAACTCCCCATTGCCTCAACCCATTTCTTCTCAGTAACTAGCAGTGATTTTGGGTACTGGAAAGCAAGGTGAGCAGCAACACCCCACCCCACCCCACCTGACCCCACTGACTGCTGCTGCCCACATCACTGCTCTCTAAGTCTCACTTATATCAAGTCCATCCAGGCTTAATTCAAACCAAAGTCAGGGAGCCAAATGGTCTCACTGTCTCTCCTGGAAGGAAACTAGAGTTTTAGAATTCACTCCAGTCTCTGCTGCTTCCACAGTGCTAATGATAACTGCTCACCTAAGAAGGCTTATTGGAAGCCAGATAACCTCTGGATTGGTAGGGAGGTGCTGTGGGTGTTTTAAAACTTTTCTTTTTTAAAGAATCTATCATCCTTATATTTATAAAATGTTGTTTGACTGACTTTCTGGAAGAGTGAACTCCCCAATCTACTTTAGCCTTCAGATGGAGAAAAATCATAAATGAGTAGGCAACAACATTGTAAGGCGGGGGGGGGGACATCCAGTGGGAAAATATAAATAAATTAAGTTAGTTCCAACTTTATGGGAAAATGGGGAGAGAGGGAATCAGAACTGACTTTGGCATCATTTTCCCAGGCTTCTTCAGTTGCTTCTAAAATAGAACCCATCTCTCCTCATTGTGGGATGTGCAAACTGTCTTTTCATCTGCAGTTTACACAAAGATATGTAGCCTTCCCTTCGGATGTTAAAGAGAAAGAATAATGTATTTAGACTGCCGGTTTTCCCTCCTGGGTCCATAGTATACAAAGTCTGTGTTACTTCTTAGAATGGCATAGAACAGTTTTCTTATGGTGGTGGTGGTGAGGAACACCATATACACTGCTGTGTATAAACAGTGTGCAAGTATTTATGCTGTTCTTGCAATTACCCATTTACAGAAACTGTTGGCTTTAAGTGGAATATCTAAAATTGAAGGACATGTGCAAATATGGCTTCTGCCACATAGGAATGGGTGAGAATTTCAATTCAGTTAGCATTATCAAATCTGCAATTTCCGAAACAATATATGAGAACCGAAACATAGCCATCCTTCGAAATTCACATTTATTAGAATTTTGGGATGCAGTTTGCCAACTAAACAACATTTACAAAAATGCTTATATTAGGGGAAAGTGTGCATAAAAATGGATACATGAGTGAAAATAACATGGAAAAAGGCATGAACTGATGAGAAATGGCTTGCAAAAATGAGTACCTTTGTCAAAACTGCCCACAAAAATGTGTTTATTTGGATAAATTCGCACTAAAATGGTGGAGAATTTTCATGAGAATTTTTTTTACAAAAATTTGCAGATTGCTGTATAAATGTAGAGAACTGAATTTAACACTGGAAAAATGAGAAACAGAATTGAAACAGACATATCTTTCCATTCCTACTGCCACATCCTATTCCCAATCTATGTTGTGATCCTGTTGCCTTTCCTTGGCTGAGAAATAGTACAAGAAAGCTTGAGCATTTTAAACTAGCATGTACAGCACCATCTCCTGCCTTCATTTTACTTTATGCTAAATCAATTTCACAGTATTGCCAAATAAAATCTTGAAATAGGGGCTTATTCTAGATATGCGTAAGAACTATTAAATCAGCAATTCAAAATAAAAGCAGTGCCTAACTTGCCATACAGAAGCAAGGACCAGACCAAAGATATGGGCTTAATGTTTTCAGAAGCTTAGTAAGAGCAATAATTAGACAATGCTATGTAACTGCAATACATGACCGAGCAGTGAACTTGGTAAGAATGGTAAGTAAAGTTGGTAGGAATGAAATCAGATAGACCTAACAGCTTACACAAGGACACACCGTTTCTAACCCAAATAATCACTAGCACATATCAAAGTGACATATTCAATGAAAACTGCATCTTAAAACAATGAAAAAAGGAGGCATTATCCCAAGATTCATTCTTGATTTTCTTGCCCCGTGCTGAATGCTCAAGGCAAAGAAAATGTGAAACATAAACCCCATTAAACTAATTAAAAGCTCATTCCACCTTGTCCCTCACCATCCAAATCCACCGGGGGGGGGGGGGAATCATTCACCGCTGCAGATTTATTTATTGAAGTTTTTATAATCTGTACTTTCATAAAAATATATCAAGGAAATACAAAATTATCATAAAATCAGTAAAAGCATCTATAAAAACACGATTAAAAACATCAATAAAACATCTATAAATACTGGCTGGTTAAAAAAGAGAAATTCATATTATGAATGCCGGTCTAAACAATACTGTTTGCAGATGACATCTAAAATAAGGCAGGGATGGTTCCTGCCGAACCTCTATTGGTAAGGAGTTCCACAGGGCAGAGCCTGCCATACTGAAGGCTCAGCCTGTAGTGAAGGCCAACCAAACCTCAGGGGTGTGGGGAACCACCAGAAGTGCTCCATCAAAGAATCTCAGTGATCAAGATGGAAGATGTTCAGAGATGGTCATACATGCATGATGTGCTTCACTTGATTTCACAACATATTTTCCTGTGTAGAAATGAATGCGTGTAGGCAAGAGAGGGCAGCATCAGAGTGGCTGGCATGTTTGTTTCAAAATGTGAAATAAGCCTAGGTAGGAGCAGCTGGGCAAAGGGAATTTTCAGGGGAAAGTGGCTGGCAGAGAAAGGGTTAAGTACGCCTTTTCTTCACATCCCATCCCTGATGCAAATCATCCTGTTTGGGGGATGATTTAAAAAGAAAAAAGTCATCAAGGGTTTTGTGTCATGAGTGTACTAGGGTTGCAAAACAATGGGCTGTCAGGTGCCCAACAGTCCACAGTCCATGGGCTGCATTCAAGTTTCATTGGTCACAAGTTGTGCAGGTAATTTATAGTTTAGTATAATATATTATGCAGTGTAGGCTGGTGCCCAATGGGACTGGTAGGGTGGAAAGCAGGGAGGGCAACAGTAGTCAGAGCCAATGGTCGGCAGAGCTGGAGCCAATAGTAGGTAGATTCTGGCATTGTCCCCATTCTCCTCCCTGCTGCATCCTACAAAGGCAACAGTGAGGCTTAGGAGGTTGAGGCTGACAGCCAGTGCCAGACCTTGTAAGTATGGAGGTGGGGGCTGGCTGAAGGTAGACTGAATTTGGTGGGGCAGTGCCCCACTTCCCCTAATGAACCAGCCTGCACTGATTTTGCAGCTGGCGTATTGCAAGCTCCTTTACTTCTGAACAAACAAAGCTTATGGTAAGAGTCTAAGCCAGTGTTTCTCAACCGGTGTGCCTCCAGATGTTGTTGGACCACAGTTCACATCTTTCCTGACCATTGGCAATGCTGACTGAGGCTGATGGGAGTTGTGGTCCAACAACATCTGGAGGCACACCGGTTGAGAAACACCGGTCTAAGCTCTATTTCTCATCTTCTTCAGGTGAGGCTGTCAATGTGCTGAACCAGTGCCTGGCTGTGACAATGGACTGGATGAGGCTCAAACTGAGGCTCAATCCAGACAAGACTAAGATGCTGCTAGTGTGTGGTCTTCCGACCGGATGGTGGATGTCCAACCTGTCCTGGATGGGGTTGCACTCCCCCTGAAGGAGCAGGTTTGTAGCTTGGGGGTTCTCCTAGAACAGCCTTTCTCAACTAGTGGGCCACCAGATGTTGTTGGACCACAGCCTCAGCCAGCATTGTCAATGTTCAGGAAAGATGGGAATTGTGGTCCAACAACATCTGGTGGCCCACTAGTTGGGAAAGGCTGTCCTAGAACCATCTCTGTCATTTCAGGCTCAGGTAGCCTTGGTGGCATGGAGTGCCTTCTACCAACTTCAGTTGGTGGCCCAGCTACACCCCTATCTGGACAGGGATAACCTGGTTTCAGTTGTCCATGCTCTGGTAACCTCCAAGTTAGATTACTGCAATGTGGTCTACATGGGGCTGCCTTTGAAGACGGTGCAGAAACTGCAGCTTGTGCAAAATGCAGCGGCCAAAATGCAACAGGGACCAGACGGTTCAAACATATAAAACTGATTCTGGCCCACTTGCATTGGCTGTCTGTATGTTTATGAGCTCAATTCAAGGTGCTGGTTTTACCCTATAAAGCCTTACATGGCTTAGGACCACAATACCTGGTGGAGCGCCTCTCCTGACATGAACCCACCTGCACACTACGCTCAACATCAAAGGCCCTCCTCTGGGTGCCTACTCTGCAGGAAGCTGGGAGTCTGGCAACAAAGGAGATGGCCTTCTCAGTGGTGGCCTCCAAATTATGGAATGATGTCACTGATGAGGTGTGCCTGGCACCAACACTGTTATCTTTTCGGAGCCAGGTCAAGACTTTCCTCTTCTCCCAGGCATTTTAGCATGTGTTTTTAAATTGCTTTTAAAAATGTGTTTTTAAATTTGTATAAATTTTTAATGTTTTTAATTGTTGTAAACCGCCCAGAGAGCTTCGGCTATGGGGCAGTATACAAATGCAATAAATAAATAAATAAATAAATAAATAAGGCAGGGAACCTTTGGTCCTCAAGATGTTTATTAGACTACAACTCCCATCAACCCTGAGCATTGGTCATCCTAGCTCGGGCAGATGGGAGTTAGAGTCCCACCCCTGGTCTAAAGCAAGGCTGCTCTTCTGAAAGGAATTGAACTGCCCCACTGGAAGTTGGCCTTATCAGTTACAACAATTTCATATATAAAAACGATTTCAAATCTAATACAGGTGCAGACTGGGATACAAAATTCCATTCAAAAGGCATGTTGAAAAAGGAAGGCCTTCAAGAGGCTCCAAAAAGACAATAGAGATGGCGCCTATCTGATATGCAGTGGAGAGAGTTCCAAAGGGTAGGTGCTGCCATCCTAAAAGCCCGATTCCTTCATTGTATGGAATAGACTTGCTGATGAAATGGTCTCTCTCGCCTCTACAGTGCCATGATTGATTGGGTATAAGGGGTGAGACAATCTTTTAGGTATCCTGATCCTAAGCTGTATAGGGCTTTGTATAGCAGTTTCGGCCAATAGTACTTGCAGCTGTCCTGCCACAATCGTCTCAATCACTTTCCCCCAAAGGTTGGGGTTTTTTTGGGGGGGGGGTGACTGGGTGGTAGTTGCCGCAAACTAACATGTCCATGCTAGGCTTTTTCAGAAGTGGCAGGATCACTACCTCTTTCAAATCTAAAGCAGGAGTTGTGGGAGATAATGATTTAAAGGGCCAAAGGTGTATATGAACAGTGGACTTTTAATGTTTCCCATGTGCCTGGTAATCTTGCATTAAGCTGTAGTCCCTTTAGAGTCAATAGGGCAGGCATACATTTGAAGACAGAAGCCTGGTCCTGATGCATGTTGATGTTGATGATGATGATGATGATGATGATTTATTTATTTATTTATTTATTTATTTATTTATATCCCACCATCCTTCCAACACTGGAACTCACGGCGGCTTCCAGATAAAAACACATATAATTAAAACATACAAAATCTACATTAAAATAGAATTAAACTATATCCAATATTAAAACCATTCAAACTGATAGCTAAAAGAGGATCAAAGCCAATTTAAAATAATGATATTTGGCATTAGCAGTGCAGGTCCCAGCAGTCCTAACTTTAGCATCCATCAGTACCAAAAGCTTGTTGAAATAGGAAAGTCTTTGCTTGATGCTGGAAGGACTGCAGGGAGGGGGTTATTCTTATATCCCTAGGGAGAGAATTCCACAGCCTAGGGGCCGCCACTGAGCAGGCCCTGTCCCGCATCCCCACCAGTTGAACTTGAGAGGAAGTGGGTATGGAGAGAAGGGCCTTTCCTGAAGTTCTCAGGGCCTGGGTAGGTTCATACAGGGAGATACGGTCTGATAAATAGCCTGGACCTAAGCCATATAGGGCTTTATAGGTCATCACCAGCACTTTGAATTGTGTTCAGAAACAGACTGAAAACCAGTGGAGCTTTTTCAACAGGGGAGTTGTATGGTCCCTGTAGCCAGCCCCAGTTAACAACCTGGCTGCAGCACGTTGAACCAGCTGAAGTTTCCGAACAGTCTTCAGAGGCAGCCCCACGTAGAGCACGTTACAGTAATCTAAGCGGGATGTAACTAAGGCATGTGTCACCGTGGCCATGTCTGACGGTTCAAGGAATGGGCACAGTTGGCGCACTAGTCTCAACTGTGCAAAAGCGCTCCTGGCCACTGCAGAAACCTGGGAATCCAGGTTTAAAGCTGAGTCCAGGAGCACACCCAAACTGTGGACCTGTGTCTTTTGGGGGAGTGTAACCCCATCCAGCACCAGCTGTATCCCTATTCCCTGATTCGCCTTACGACTGACCAGGAGCACCTCTGTCTTATCTGGATTAAGCTTCAATTTGTTCGTCCCCATCCAGTCCACCACTGATGCCAGGCACTGGTTTAAAACCGAGACAGCTTCCTTGGAAGTAGGTGGAAAGGAGAAATAGAGTTGGGTGTCATCAGCATATTGATAGCACTGAATCCCAAACCCCTGGACAACCTCTCCTAGCAGTTTCATGTAGATGTTAAATAGCATAGGGGACAAAACTGAACCCTGAGGGAGCCCGCAGGCAAGCGGCCAAAGGGTCGAACAGGAATCCCCCAGCACCACCTTCTGGGTTCGTCCCTCCAGGAAGGAACGGAGCCACTGCACAACAGTGCCCCCGAGTCCCATCCCCACAAGGCGACCCAGAAGAATACCATGGTCGATGGTATCTAAAGCCTCTGAGAGGTCCAAGAGAACCAACAGGGACACACTTCCCCTGTCCAGCTCTCTGCATAGGTCGTCCACCAAGGCAACCAAAGCAGTCTCCGTCCCATAACCAGGCCTGAAACCAGACTGAAATGGATCTAGATACTCTGTTTCATCCAAGAATCCCTGGAGCTGGGAGGCCACCACACACTCTATTACCTTCCCCAAGAATGGAATATTAGACACTGGCCGGTAATTGTCCATTATAGAGGGGTCCAGGGAGGGCTTTTTTAAACAAAGGTCTTACCACTGCCTCCTTTAGGCAACCTGGCATTCTGCCTTGACATAAGGAGGCATTAACCGCTCTCTGTACCCACTCAGCCAGACCCTCTCTGACACTTCTTATAAGCCAGGAAGGGCAAGGGTCTTGATAATGTTGCCATAGTGGATATGAGGCATAAAAATGGCTACCACAATAAATACTGTCAGCATTCACTGAGTTTTTGCACATCTCATCTTGAATATATCCAGCAGCAGGTTTTTAAATTCTTTGAAAATATTGTAAAATGGCTGCTAGGCTTTCATCCTCACAGTTTTAATACTCTTCCTTATCTCTGTCTGTTCATGTGAATTCTGTTTTATACAAATAAGGAATATTTTGGTTCAATCTTTCCTGGAACAATCACATGATATGAGAGGCCAGTTTAATGAACTTTCTATTGAGGTTTATACCATAGCCATTGGGCTAACCCTTTTGTCATGGTTATGGCTTTACTTGAATGACAAAGTTCTAGATATTATGCAGATTACTTTGTTTGTTACTGCAACAAAATAACCCCAGAGCTCCCATTACTGTTTGTTTCATAATTAGAAACAGCCTATATTATAAATAACACTACAAGCTGAATCGCCTGCAATGCAGACAGAATTTGTGCTGTTGCTATGTGTTCTAATTCTCTACCTTTTGCTGCTCCAAAACAGCCACTATCAGTGGTTTCAAGGGTATAATGTGAATATTATGCAAAATACATCAAATGTTAATAAGCCCATTAAAACATAGCTGGATGCAAATAAAATTAGTTATCCCATAGTTCCCCATTTTCTTTTCAAAGGTTGAATGATGTTGGGATGGTGAAGCAACTCTCTTTACAATTAAATAGCACTTCCTCAGTTCCCTTCACCCCAGTATTACATCCATAATTCTTTGACCCTCACACACTGAAATGAGGCAATATATGAGATGAGCAGGGCCACAATTTTATTGACACAACTGATGTGCAACTGAAATAAACACAGTGCAGAACCTGTGGACCTTTTGGACTACAACTTCTACAATCCCTGACTAATGGTTATTCTGCTAGGGCTGATGGGACTTGAAGTCCAACAACATCTGGAAGGCCACAGGTTCCCCATTCCTGCCTTATAGTATGGGTACTGTTCTTTATATTAATAGCAAGGATGACTGCATCCATCATGATCACTGGTCAATCTCACCCTCGCTCCTATAATTCACTCTACTTATCTTTTTTAAAAACATATTCTTCACTTACCAATGTACCTGTTTCAATTTCCTTTTTGCAATGAAATACTATTAAAAAATTAGCTTATGGAAGTGCCTGATAATGTGGTATTGCTGAAGCTAGGTGTGTGTGGCTGGGCTGAGAGCCCCTTGCATACTGCATTAAGCCCCCTTCACAAATGCCAGAGGTGACTACATGCAGGGGAAGGTGAAGGGAAATCTCCCACATCCAGTCACTTATCTAAACCATGTATCTATGTGCAAGACAGGCCCACTTCCCTTCTACCAGTCATCTGCTCAGTGGGGTGGTCTGTGAATATCAAGACTTTAGATCAGGCTGATGATAGGGGTGTGTGGGAAACCTACACATGGCCTCAGATACCTGCAGTGAGGACTGAATCAAATTTTCATGGGCAAATATTGTTGGAGCTTAAAAAGGGGCTTGCGGGAGCAGGCCAGAGAAGGACCAGTTTCAGAGAGGTTGCTTCTTTCCTCCCTGCCAGACTGTCTTATTATTGATTATTGTACTAGGAACCTTTTTTAGCTGAAGAGCAGGGTAAGAAATGCCACATGAAATAAATAAAATATCCCAGGCTTCCTCGACCTGGTATGCTCCAGATATGTTGGTCCACAACTTCAATCAGTGTCCTGTTCTGGTCTGATGCTGGACCCAATGAGAAAGGTGGCAAGCTGGGAGCTGCGGGACCATGGATAGTTCCAAGTGAACAACTTGCTCCAACCAAGGATGAGAACAGACTGAGGCTCAGTGCTTCCCTGATCTCCGGGAGTAGGCTCAGAGTCCCAAACTTTGTTCAGCTCTATAGGCGGAGGCTTTGGAACTGCTGGCGCTGAGCCTTGATTGCTGCTGGACTCTAGAATCATGACTATCAGCCCCAGTCAGTATGTCCCACAATCAGGAATGCAGGGAGTTGTCGTCCAAAACTTCTGGAGGGTGCCACATAGGGAAAGGATGAAAGAGCCAGCAATGTGACTACGTATTGACATCAAGATGCCAAATTAGAATTAGGAAACAAATGCTTTCTGCACTCATTCTGAATTGCAGAATGTACAAATAATCAGTAATATGTGAGGGGCACACTTTTAAGCTGGAAAAATAAAAGTATTTTGGGTTCAGTATAATGCATGTTTCTAGGTAAAATTTCAATGGAGAATCAGATCTTTGCCCACAGGAATGGGACAATCGGGGGGGACTGTTATGTCTAGCTAAAACATACCAATAACAACATTAAACAAAATGGCTAAATCCTTTTTTTATGATGAACTTTTAGCAAGGACAGAAACGAACAGCATCTCAAAGAAGACTTCACCTTGAAATCTGTTACTGAACAGCTCCATTCAGCAGAAAATCTTTACATGCTCCAGAACTTTGCGTCTATTTTTGCTTTGCTCTATGCAATGAGCACAGTGCCATTGCAAAAGAATCAGAGAAAGCTAAGTTGGTGTAAGCCAAATCTCCTCCCACAGCAGGGGCTGTCCAGGGAATTCTATCTTTGCACTGACTACAACATGTCTAACTGATTTCCAGAACCTTTGCCATGTCTGGTGCCAGAATATACCTCTATAGGGCTATTGATTAACTCTGAGAAAGAAACAAAAGGGCTTTCTCCAGCAAGAAGCTTCCATCAATAATTGGATTAACTCTAAATTTACATTTCGTGGGAAACATCACCATGTCTGTCTATGAGGGGCGTTTCAGTCACTTGCCTGTGACTTCTGATTGGATCTTTGTGACCTTCCTGCCCCTATGTGGTGGGAAGCATGAATTGATTCACTAATAGGCAAAAAACCTTGCAGTTTAAGAACATACCTATAGCCAACAAATATTTCTATCAAACTTTAAAAAGGAGGGAAATTGGGTAGCTATAGTGAATGCACCAGGGGAACAGGAGACTTGACCTCCTCTCTGAGATATTGTCCTGCCCTACAAATTTGTCAAAATGCAAACACAATTTGGGTTGGTCTTCTACAGTCCAATCCACTTCCTGTGTAGCCTGGAACAATTTGGTAACATGTGTCACTAAGCATATGGTGAATGGTGGCAAGACCTGCCATCTCCAAAGATGGAGAATTGCATTTTTGTATGTTTGTTGGTGTTCTTACATTCTTGCTTTTCTGTGTCAGTACTGTTTTCTACAGAGGATCTAACCTAGAATATTATATTTCTCTCATTATTCATCCTAGAAATTTATTTTTATTAATTTCAAAGCCTTTTGTTGTTCAATGTCATCAGTCAGCGGCTCTCACCTGTGACCGAGTAACACAGTCTCCAAAATATTGGAAGATGCCTGTGCATGAATTTGTTTTACGTGAGGAGATCGGTGCACAATGATCAACATACAACCTTGACAGAAAAAGGCTTTGTTCCAATGGCATGGGTACCATGATGATTGGAAGTCTTTTATGTGGTGCAGCCTTCATCCGCCTTCACAGCCATTGTAACATACACATTGTTATCCTCTGCCTGTTCTACCATTCAGGACATTCTTGGATCTTTCTTTGTCTGGTTTCTCTCCCTTGACCTTACCGCCATGGGCTTAAACTACTCCACTTAAGGAAAGGTGGGCATGGTCAATTAAAAACATAGAGCACACCTAGAATTTTCCTAGAATATATTTCACCTCCTACTGTTTCATCTTGTGCAAACTGAAACACTCCTCATGTCCTTTGGAAATTATTCTGCAGAACAGTCAATGCCATTATTCCACAATTGTTTTTGGAGCTTTTTTTTTAGTGTTGCAAAGTGTTGCTGTATTTCACATATTCACAGAAACAGAAGCAAAAGAAAATGATTTACTATAGGAAATGTCACTAAAATTGCAAAATAAATCAAACATATTTAAAGTGACTATCTAAACTATATCAACTTTCTTAATATTGTTGCTTCCTCCCTGCTAAAACAATAACAGCACAGCACATGTCTTGTTTCTGTTATTTGGGCTGATTGCAGGTGTTGCCACCACTCACCATATGCTCAGAGGTATATGTTCCCAAATTCTTCCAAGCTACACAGGAAGTGGATTGGACTGTGAAAGACCAACCCAAATTGTGTTTGCATTTTGACAAATGTGTAGGGCAGTACAATATCTCAGAGAGGAGGTCAGGTCTCCTGCTCCCCTGGTGCATTCACTATAGCTGCCCAATTCCCCTGCTTTTTAAAGTTTGATAGAAATATCTGTGGGCTATAGGTACAGTCTTAAACCGCAAGGTTTTTTTGCCTATTAGTGAATTATACATAATGATGCATACAATGATGCACATCATATGCTAGAATTGGGCATATTTTTAGCAGAGGGAGGGGGCTCATTCTTTATTGAGATTATAGAATGAGATGGGAATTAGAAAAAAGATCTAAATATAAGCTTGACATTGAGATTTTCAGAAAATTCCATCCTATAACTTGCTTTACAGATCGTTACAATTATAGGATCTCCCCTCAGCTGTTTAATTCCAGCCTCTAGGATTTCCCATATAGCACCAATTTATGTTAGTCTGTTATACACACAGCCTGCAAAGGTTTAGAGCAAAGAGTTTTCCTTCAAGGTTACGTGGCTGTTCTTTTAGTCAGAAGATGCAATGTCATATACTTATTTACATTCACCCCAAGAACTGACCTTTACTGTATGACTTTCTGAACCACAGAAACCACAGAATAGACTTCTAAATGTTGGAAGGTTCCTGATAGGGATGGACTGAGAAGCCCAATTCCATCTTATTTCAGTCTTGTAATCCTGTTTCATGTAGATTCCATCCTGTTTATTTTTAAAGAATGCACAAAAATAATGCATTTAAATTGGACACATTTTGTATGCACTTTTTACATAAAATATTCACTTTTCAGGGCTTTTCAGTGCATTCATCTGTAAAATATGCACTTTGTACCCACTTTTGATTTTGAAATACATATTTTTGTGGGCACTTTTTGCACATTGAAAGTTCATTGCAAAATCCAGAGAAGTATGTACAAACCTGATGGCTACATTCTGATCTGCAAGCAAGTCCAGATTGATCAAATGCATAGTGTCAGATCAGCCAGCACATGTTTGCACTTCTTGAAAATCTATGAAGCAAAGGTGGGGATCTTGTGCCTTTACAGGTGTTGTCGATTTTCAACTTTCATTAGCCCCAGCCAGAATGGCCAATGGTCAAGGATGATGGGATCTGTAGCCCAACAACATTGGGAGGGCCACAGATTAGCCACCCCTGCTTTACATATTTATTTCCTTCTCATGGTTCCCAATGAGAAGGAAACTATTTAAAGGGGGACGGTGGAGTGAAGAGCATTCATCCAACTTCACTTCTGTCTCTTTTGGACAAGTGGTTAAACTGCCTTTGGAATTCCACCACCACTACCAGAGTTAGGACTGCATGATGAATCAGCATTTCTCCAATCTTATTCCAAGTTCATTTACATTTCCCTCCCCCAATTTTATGACAATTTTAAGTCTGTTATTTACAGAAATTAAATATCAACTCATTCGAATATTTCCTTTGATCTAGTAATAATTACAGTCTAATCTTTTCATAAAATGGATCGTATAGTGGAAGGGTGGCCAACGTGTTGCCCTCCAGATATTTGTTGAACTGCAACTCCCATCACCCCTGATCATTGGCTATGCTGGCTGGGGCTGATGGGAGTTCTCATCCTGCAACATCTGGATTCCTGGAGGGCACCACATCGTTTAGCCCTGGCCTAGAAAGTCATGTGTGTCAAATCATGTTTTTTATTATCTGGGGTCTTAGTCATTACAGGAACATGACCCACCCAGGACAGGAGGTATCTTTTCCCAAGTTCTACAGCCCAAGGGTACAAGGAATGCATACTGCCTTGTAAAAGATCCTTGTGCAGCATCCCTTGTCTTGGTTGACCCACCCCATCCCCAGGCACCTTTCTTTCTTTCTTTCTTTCTTTCTTTCTTTCTTTCTTTCTTTCTTTCTTTCTTTCTTTCTTTCTTTCTTTCTTTCTTTCTTTCTTTCTTTCTTTCTTTCTTTCTTTCTTTCTTTCTTTCTTTCTTTCTTTCTTTCTTTCTTTCTTTCTTTCTTTCTTTCTTTCTTTCTTTCTTTCTTTCTTTCTTTCTTTCTTTCTTTCTTTCTTATAGAGTACAAATTCACAAATGAAACTGAGACCTCATCTTTCCCTCCCTTTTTAGCTACACTTGCATGTGGTAGTTATAGCAGATATTTTTTAAACTACACTGTGTAACATGTCAGGAGAGAAAAGCCTTTGCAAATGTTAAAAAGACTATAATGTGCCAAAAATGTGCCAAGTGAAGATCTGTTCTGTAGGAGGGCGAGGGGGAATTAATTGGTAGCCTGTTTCTCAAAACAGATTTTTGTTACACTCCATCTCTATACTGCACACTATGTGTGCATAATATTTTATGACTGAAGCACTGCATAGATTTACATAATGTGTTTTTAAGCGAAAGAGCTGCCGAGGCACTGATGACAATACCTTGTGATTATATCTTCTCTTGTTGTCAGTTATTCTTAAGACATTCCAATGTTTGGAGCTTTTGGTCAATATAATGAATTTCAAAGTGACAACCTGGTATGGAGAAGCATTATGTCTGTAGGGGAGTTTAGAAAAGGGAATATTTTCCTCCTGCCCTTTTTTACCACCCAACAAGAATGTTCCTCTAATCATCATTTTCTCTTAGGAGAGTCCTTTATGCACATTTAATGTGGAATCATAATGCACATCTTTACAAGTCCATTGGCGCTCATCTTCCACTTTGGTGAAAAATGATGAAAGGAGGACGAACTTGAGTTTAATTTTCAATAAGACACAAAACACAATGAAATGAGAAGCTAGAGGCTAGAGTTGCTTACAAGAATTTGATACGATGGATTTTTGTCTCGTCATGTACAATAATGGTAAATGTCACTCGATGTGTATTTTCCTCAGGATTTTATTATACACACACATTTGACTGTATTAACAGGAAATGTTGTCCTTAGATGTTTTTCAACTTAAGAATAATTTCATTTATTCATACAGCCCTGAAAACCACATAGATGTGCTGCGTGAACATAAAAACAGAAGCTCAGAGAAAGGAAAAGGTACATTTCCTTGGAGTATGGTATTTTCTTCATATCGATCTGGCAAGTTCAATACAGTGAATTTCAAAGTGAGAGCTGGGTGGGTCCGAACATGTATTTGGATCTGACAACTTCTTTTCCTTGACTTTTTCAAACAAAATGACTCCCAACTGTATGTTGTACTGTATTTGAATTGTATATTGTGTTGTGATTTATTTAGATGGTGTACTTTTATATACTTGTTGTATTAGATCCTGTAATTTTATTATTGTATATGTTTTTATGTTCACCGCCCAGAGAGCTGTTTGCTAGTCGGGCGGTATATAAGCTTAATAAAATAAAAAATAAATAAAAATAAATAAATTTATTGTATTTTTTTAGTTTTGCTGGGTATATTGTTTTGTTTTGTTTTTGTACTGTGATCTTTTCTCTACATATTTTTGAGTTTTTTTGTAAGTCACTTTGAGTTTCATTCTAAAAAAAGTGACTAATAAATATAATTAATAATAATAATAAAATAAAAGGCCAGGAACATTTTAAAAACAACAACCACAATTAAATACAAATATTTTGCAACATACACATTTATTTATACAACAAAGGATTCCAAAAATGCAGCTTGAACTTCACATAGGGAGAGAGAGCACCAATTCCCTCTCCTTTTAAAAACACTATCTTTTTCTCATGTGGAGATTCTATTTATCTATCTATCTATATGCACACACTTAATCTTCAACTAAGTCATATTCTGAGTAGACCCATTGAAAACAATGGATTTATGTTACTTAAGGACATTGATTTCAGTGTGTCTACTCTAAGTGCATTTAATGTTAGATATCATCCATAATGACCACTTAATAAATGAATCAATTTGCATACTGAAGAGATTAAATGGAAACACTTTTAAGGAGAAGAGGTCTCCACATTGTTACAAAATGCTATGGACAGCTGACCATATAATTTTGTGCCCCTAAGTAGGATATCTTTTTTGGTGGTCACTGACATGGACCCTAGAGTTTACTTTATCTTCTGCTGTGGGACTTGGAAAGTTATATTAAGCACCAGCAATACTGCACAGTATACAACAGGCTCTAACAGGCTTTAAAACTATGAAGGCAGACATTCTAAGTCAAGTGGAAGTGGTTTTAACACATACACAGCATTCCAAAACATTGGTTTTCATCATCAAAATTGGATGTTGAAACTTGGAATGTCTTCCTGTCTTTACCTTAAGGCTGCAATTCTGTGCTTAGCTGCTCATACATCAGTCACATTCCAGAAGACTTCACCCCCAACAGGCTTTTAATATTATTCACGTGGCACGAAACAAATTACTTTTTAAAAGTATTAAAGTTTTAAACCTAATTTACAATGTGGCACAGAAACATTGAGTTGGTTGGGGCCTTGTAATCCAACCCTCTGCTCAGTGAAAGAAATCCAAACCCACCACACCCCAAGCAGCTAGCTATCCAGCATCCAGCAGAAGAGAAGTCCACTCTGGCCCAAGTAATCTGTTCCATTGTTGAACTACTGGCATTAAAACGTTTCTCTAATGTTCTGATGAAATCTACCTTCCTGCATCATAAATGCAATAGATCTAGCCTTAGAGAGCAAAGAGCAAGCTTTGCCTGCTTTTATGTGACATCCTTTCAGGTATTTGAAGAATGCTGTCATGTACCCCTCAGTCTTCTCTTCTCCAGGCTAAACATACCCAGTATACCTCACCATCTTTGTTGTCTTCCTCTGAAACCATTCTAATTTTGTCACACACTTCTTAAAGAGAAGTGGCCAGCACAGTACTCCAGATGAAGTCTTGATAGTGCAGAATAAAGAGGATCCATTACTTTCTGTGATCTAGAAACCATGGTTCTGTTAATGCAGTCTAAAACTGTATTAGCTTTTTTAACAGCCACATGACAGTGCTGATTCATGTTCAGCTGATTCAAGATCCTTTCCTATATACTACTGCCAAGTCAAGTGTTCGGGGTGTGCACCATCTATGTTTGGAGGCCAAATAACAAGGCGAATTGGGGGGATTCTGTCAAAGCACAGTCAGTAACCTCCTAACCTAAGTCAGAACAGGCCTCCACAAAACCAGAGCGTGTTCTGTATTTTTCTGTGCTGATACAGTTCTGTGTTTTCTTGTATGATAGCTCTATGTTTCTCTAGATCCATGAGCTTTACAAGGTCAGATTCTGGGCTACTTGCATGGGTTCCAGTGAAAGTCTTTGTGGATGCTGGGTTGGCGACCTCTGCCCTACAGGAAGTTCCAGCCTCTTCTCATTATCAGAAACTGTTGTTTAGCTTTCCTCCCTTGTAGTGGCAAAGGCTTCCAGCTGCAGGCCTCTATAGGCTGTGGAGCTTCCCAATTATATGGTTTTGCCTCCTGTTCCTCTCGCTGTTTGTCTGGGCCTTTCTCTAAAAATAAGGTTGGGTCTGATGCTTCCATCCCACCCCATCACCATGTCAGCTAATTTCCAGCCCATCTGTGTTCATAGTTGGCAATGATGAGCCCAGAGAAGGCTGAAGACCAGAACCACCTGTCAATAGGAAGCTGTTTTATACTGAGCCAGATCATCGGTCCATCTAGCTCAGTATTGTCTACCCCGACTGGCAGCTGCTTCCTATAGTTTCAGCCCTATCTGGGGATACTGGGAACTGAGTTTGGGGCCTTCTCTCTGCAAAAAATGTGCTCTACTAGTGAGCTACTAAAGGTTTGGAGCTTTCAGGGCAGTGGTTTTAAGTGTCCCATGATTTGACACTGCGAAAGACATTTTCAAAAAGGAAAAAAAAGGGGGGGGTAAAATACTGCCCATTTTTATGATCAAGCATACCCTTTATGGCCTCAATAATCACACTGTATTTTCCCCATCTGACCCCAGCATAATAGGGATGTTAATGAAAGCAGAACAGCTGCACCTATTTTTACTGTTCTCCTTCTAATGTTAGTCTCAAATTATTTGTTTGACAAAAGAGCATACTCATACCACAGAAGGTACAGTTAAACAAGTATTAACTGCCTGTTTCCTTGTGGGAGGATTTTTTGGTATTCTGTCTACATCCCAAATCGGCTACACAGCCAACAATCTCCATGAAAAGCACTGAGACCTTCATGTATCTAATAATTTAAAAAGCTAAAAAGAAACTCTCAAATTTAGCACAGCCCTGTCTCCTGAACTCACAGAGCATTTCAGTATTTGTGGCTGATACATTTCATCAACGCAGCTTTTCCTATACGTGAAGAACTGTCAGGAGTTCTTAGCTGAATCACGAGGCGCTTCAAAGAGTGGGATGTATCCTACGCAGACTTCCAGAGTTTTGAAAAATAATACCATGCTGTATGCAATCTGACAGAGTCTGAAAGTTTCTGAGTTGGTTGGTTATTTAATGGCTCTACTCATTCCCTCTTAGTGTGAAGGCCATCTTGTCCTGATCCAAGAGGAAGAGCTGCAGCCCACTGAGGATGCTGTCATAGTCCATAATGGCTACTGCACATTTGGGCAGAAATAGACATGACATTTGGCACAAAGATTGCCACTGACAGGCCTGGGTCCAAGGCATTCTGCAGCCTGAGGCAAAGGACAAGATAGCGTCCCCCTCATTTCACATACAGGAGCCGACTGGTCTAGGGTGTGTAGCACATGGGGCACACACAACCCTGTCCTCCAATAGAGAGGAATGCTACCCCCATCCCAGTATCTGCCACCTGAAGGAGTTGCCTCATACTGCCTACAGATAAAGCCAGCCTGGGCTGCTCAAAACAGCAGCCTATTTCAACTTCTCCCTCCTCTCCTCATAATGTTCAGGTATACTTGGACTTGTTACTTTCCACATCAGTTGTTAATGACGTTCATCAGGAGCATGAGTAAATCTACTTAAACTTTGCAGAAAGAAAGGTGAGAACTCAATAGGCTGCTGTTTTCAGTGCAGACCATATCATAGACCCCTTCACTTCTTCCCCGTCGTGATACAATAAATGCATGGAAGGGAATGGGACTGTGCCTGATGGCCACATACCTGATGACATGCGCCCCACTGGCCCTGGAGGCAGAGAGCATGCTTCATATGGATTGTAGGCAGGTGTCAGCTCTACACTGCATCAGCAGGGCCGGTGGGGGGCTGGAAATTCCTGGGTGGTTGGCAGGGAAGCAAAGTCCTTAGCCGGCAGTCTGGTCATAAATCTGCCAGGTCTAGGAGGAGGGGAGCTGATAAGGGCCAGGCTTGTCCGAAGTGTACTTGCCGAGTCAGGAGTCCAGAAGTGAGGTCGTAGAGGTCCGGGATCAAGTGCCAAGGGGTCAGTCCGAAAGAGGGTGCCAGGAAACTAGGAACACACAAACCACGCCTGACGTTGCAGTCAGCAACAAGCTGCAGCCAAGGTGTGCCTTATAAGGAGCAGGTTTGACAGCAGGTGTGAGCCCTCAGCGTTTGGGCCTTAAGGAGACAGGCCTGCCTCTCTTCTGCCTGACCTTCTGCTGTCTACGTTCTGCAGGTGAGGGGGGAGTATCCTGTTCACTGCCTGTGTCTGGCTGCAGGGCCTCTGCTGTATCTGGGGTGCTCTGCAGCTGAGGGGGAGAAGGAGCTGGATTCTCAGGAGGCTCCTCCGTGTCTCCTTCTGAGTCTGCTGCTCCTGGGTCTGCTGCTGTTACTCCCGAGTTGTCCTCATCTGAGGAGTCCTCTGACGGGGCCATGACAGCAGGTGCCAGAGAATCAGGCAAGGAACAATGGAAGCATCAATGCACCAGGGGGGAAAGACTGAATACAAACAACTGAGGTATTATTATTATTGTCATTATTATTTAATTAATATACAATTTAATGTCAAAACAGGCTTCTAAGCAGTTTGTAGATATAAACACCAATTACACCAGCATTCAAATATAAACATCCATAGTTTAACAACAAAACATAACAATCCCATTAAAATAACACCGTAATTAAACAAGACTAGGCCGAGAGATCAAGTGAATGGCTGTGCCAAAAGGTGCGTCTTCAAAAGCTGGTGGAATGGGACCTCTCATATTTCAGCAGGTAGTGCATTCCATAACACCAGTGCCAGCAGGGAAAAAGCCTGCTTCCACATCACCTGAAGCTGATAATCATTAGGTCATGGCAAGTCTAACTGGGTTCCATTTACTGATCTTAATGCCCTTACTAGGCAACAGAAGGGGAGCTAGTATTTCAGGTGTCCTGCTTGAGAGTTGCATAGGGCTTTATATGTAAATAAGAAGACCTTAAAACTGACTTTAGGTTGTTTTTAATAGTTTTTAATGCTGTATTTTATTTATTTATTTATTTATTGTATTTGTATACCGCCCCATAGCCGAATCTGTCTGGGCGGTTTACAATAACTAAAAACATTAAAAACAAATATACAAATTTAAAAACACATATTTTAAAAACAATTTAAAACACAATTTAAAACAATTTAAAACACATGCTAAAATGCCTGGGAGAAGAGGAAAGTCTTGACCTGGAGCTGAAAAGATAACAGTGTGGGCGCCAGGCACACCTCATCACAGAGATCATTCCATAATTTGGGGGCCACCACTGAGAAAGCCCTCTCCCTTGTTGCCAGCCTCCCAGCTTCCCTCAGAGTAGGCACCCAGAGGAGGGCATTTGATGTTGAGCATAGTGTACGGGTGGGTTCGTGTCGGGAGAGGCGTTCTATCAGGTATTGTGGTCCCAAGCCGTGTAAGGCTTTATAGGTTAAAACCAGCACCTTGAATTGAGCTCAGAAAGATACAGGAAGCCAATGCAAGCGGGCCAGAATCTGTTTTATATGTTCGGACCGTCTGGCTGCTGCATTTTGCACAAGCTGCAGTTTCCGAACCATCTTCAAAGGCAGCCCCACATACAGCACATTTCAGTAATCTAACTTGGAGGTTACCAGAGCATGGACAACTGAAGCCAGGTTATTCCTGTCCAGATAGGGGCGCTGCTAGGCCACCAACCGAAGTTGGTAGAAGGCACTCCGTGCCACCGAGGCTACCTGAGCCTCAAGTGACAGAGACGGTTCTAGGAGAACTCCCAAGCTATGAACCTGCTCTTTCAGGGGGAGTGCAACCCCATCCAGGACAGGTTGGACATACACCGTCCGGTCAGAAGAGCCACCCATTAGCAGCATCTCAGTCTTGTCTGGATTGAGTCTCAGTTTATTAGCCCTCATCCAGTCCATTGTCACAGCCAGACACTGGTTCAGCACATTGACAGCCTCACCTGAAGAAGATGAAAAGGAGAAATAGAGCTGCGTGTCATCAGGATACAGATGGCAATGCACTCCAAAGCTCCGGATGACCGCACCCAATGGTTTCATGTAGATGTTGAACAGCATGGGGGACAGAACTGACCCCTGTGGAACCCCATACTGGACAGTCCAGGGTGCCGAGCAATGTTCCCCAAGCACCACCTTCTGGAGACGACCAAGTAGGAGCGGAACCACCGTCATGCAGTTCCTCCCACTCCCAACTCAGCCAGTCTTCCCATGGTCGATGGTATCGAAAGCCGCTGAGAGATCAAGAAGAATCAACAGAGTCACACTCCCCCTGTCTCTCTCCCGACAAAGGTCATCATACAGGGTGACCAAGGCTGTTTCTGTGCCAAAACCAGGCCTGAAACCTGACTGAAATGGATCCAGATAATCGGTCTCATCCAAGAGTGGCCCACAACCACTTGTTCAAGGATCTTGCCCAGGAATGGAACATTTGCCACCGGCCTATAGTTATTAAGATTATCTGGGTCCAGGGAGGGTCTCTTCAGGAGTGGTCTCACTACTGCCTCTTTCAGGCAGCCAGGGACCACCCCCTCTCGCAGAGAGGCATTAATCACTTCCCTGGCCCAGCCGGCTGTTCCATCCCTGCTAGCTTTTATTAGCCAAGAAGGGCAAGGATCCAGCACAGAAGTGGTTGCACGAACCTGTCCAAGCACCTTGTCAACGTCCTCAAGCTGTACTGTATTTTAGAATTGTTGTAACCCACCCTGGGACCTCTAGGTGAATAACAATAACAATAATAAAACCAGTGCAGATCATTTGGCATAGGTGTGATGTTTGCCAGGTACAGGATACCATTCACCATTTTGCATCTGCAGCAGAGTCCAGACAAAATGTAAGGGAATACCACATAGAGCCCATCACAATATTCTAAACACGGAATTACCATGTTGTACCATGTGAGGGCTGAAAGACAGTGAAATCAGGGAAATGAGAAAAGTAGGGGAAGCAAGGCACTAATAACTAACTATTCTGAGGAAGGGAGTACAAAGAGAAGTGGGACCCTGGGTTTCACCATGATCTGCAATAGCATGATTGCAGCTGAGTTCAGATTTCTGATAGCAGGGCAAAAAGCTAGTGGTGACTTCTTTACATTTTTGCAGAGGAACAGTACACAACAGGCTTAGGTGAGAATGGGGTGGTGGCTAAGATGGCCTTCACCCCAAAGTCATATTCCTGCCCTGGGCTCCTTAGAAGATTTCCAATAAAGTCTAAAAACAGGGAAAGCTTTTATTTTAGAATAACACGTTTGTGCTTCCATTCAAACCCTGGTCTCCCAGGTCATAGTCCTAGGATAGGTAAAACTGACCATGGAGGAGGAGGAGAGGGAAGGGGGGTGTTGGAAGGGGATGGGGCAGGAAGGGAGGGGGTGAAGGAAGGGGGAGGGGAGGGAAGGGGCAAGAGGGAGGGCATAGGAGGGAGGAGGAGGAGGAGGAGGGGAGGGCAGGTTTGATCATTTGTATGCTTTTTGAGTTCAGTGGGATTTACTCCTGTGTAATCATGCTTAGGATAGGTGAAACTGACCTAGGGCAGGGCAGGGTAGGGTAGGGTAGGGCAGGGAGGGCAGAAAGAGGGCAGGAAGGGGAGTGGGAGTGGAGGAGATTGGATGGGTGGGCACTGGGCAGAGGGGAAGCCCCTTTCCTTTCCAAAAGGAAAACATTGTGAACAGAATCATTCTTTTTCAGGGTTTCCCCCACCTTTTTATTCTACAGCAGGCAGATGTACCCTCCCACCCAAATTTAAACCAAAGCTGTCCCTGGCCACACCCACACCAGACTTTTATTTCCCTTTAGATAGTCATGGCTTCTGCCAAAGAATCCTGGGAAGTGTAGTTAGTGAAGAGTGCTGAGAGTTGCTAGGAGAGGCCCTGTTCCCCACACAGAGCTTCAGTCAGAGAGGCAGACTGTTAAACCAGTCTGATCACTGGAGCTCTGTCAGGAGAATAGGAGTCTCTTGTCAGCACCCTTCACAAACTACACTTCCCAGGATTCTTTGGGGGAAGTCATGACTGTCTCAAGTGAAATAAAGGTCTGTTGTGGGTGTGGCCCCCTCATTAGGCAAGCCCGGCTCCTGTTAGTCTGACTTTTAGAACACTGACAGTTGGTTCTTCTGAGCATGCCAGACATTATCATTCAATTCAATGCAAAATTTCTTAAATTAATTAAAAATCAGCCAGGCATTTTAAAAACTTTTAAACTGCAGAAGATGAAGGTCAGAATATGGGGCAAGGTCAGTAATAGGAATACAGGTACTCTGTGAACATGGCTGATTTTTAATTAATTTCAACAGATTATGTGACAGAAAAAAGTCCAAAAGGGCTCTGGTTTTTCTCTCTCTCGTTTTACACTTTGAACTCTTGATTGTCTCTGACTGTTTTGTGTATCACCATGAAAATTTACAGGGTTGTTAAGCAAGTGTTTCTGAGTTCAGGACTATAAGTTTTGTAAGGTTTTGTTTTGAAATGAGCTCATGGGAAGCATCAGAATGGCATGGGGGTATTTTCGATTTAACATTGCAGAATGTGCAATGCTGATTATAGTATACAGCCACTCATGGCTGTATAATATGATACACATATTATATGCATATACACTCCAGGTTTCCTGAAGTAAACAGAACATAAATAGATGCATACAACAATGCACATTACTCTATAAAATATGTATGTATTAATATAATTATGCTGCAGAAATACAGTACATCATAGGGTTTGACACTTATATATATTATAATATACTATTTTTTGCATATAATTAGTTGGGCTTTTAGAAAAAAACCAACAATGCATGAGCAACTCAAAAATAATCAGACACTCAATACAAGAGATACTCTGATCTGAGCAAAGATTGATTAGGTCAGAACTGCCAAATTCTGTGTGTAACCTCATTTAAAATGGATTCCTCCTCCTCCCCTAACATGAAATACCATCATGTAACAGAAAGGAGATCCACTGCTCAAACATACTTCTGTTTCATAAGAAAGTGATAAAGATGTGCATATTTGAAAGTGCAGCCTAAGCGAATCAGAGACAGCACATCCCCAAAAGGCCTACTCAGCCCTGAATGGTGAATGGCAAAACCCACACTGCTCAGAGGGTGGGTGGGATGCTGAAGGATGGCGAAGAACAAGAAAAAAGAGCTTGGGGGAGAGGTCACCTTTTATAGGCAACCAATTCTCCCAAGCCTATAGGCCAATCTTGTCCATATTACTGGAGCCCTCTCCCCTTGCAAGAAAGTCACACAAGGCTTCCTCCTTCATGGTGGTGGAGCAAAGATGCTCCTAGCTTATGGCTGGGAACACTAAAACATTGCAAGGAAATTCAGCAGAAGTCAAAATTAACATTAACTACAAGATCCTTTGCATGTTTGTGTGGAAGTGAGTTCCACTGTGTTAATGATGGTTATTTCTTTGTGAATAGTTTCCGATGCTTCTTCCATTTCTTTTGGGAGTTCATTTAACAAGGCCAGATGAAAACCCATCTGTGTGCGACAATGGGCCTAAATCTCCCCAGGGAAGGGAGATTTGGGCCCGCTGTCATGTTCCCCATCTGACCAGAAACCAGAGATTGGGGTATCTCACTTGGACACCCGGGGAGGGCCCCCCCAAAATGGAGTCTCTGAGTGAAACCTGGAGACCTGGGAATGCTAATTACATCCAGTTTGGCACCTGGTTTTAACAATGTCAAGAGAAGCCCACCAAAGGGCAAACAGTCACTGACAGAAGTCTGCCATTCTATGTACACACACTATGGATTATGCCCCACTGTACAGAATGGAACATATTTCTGAATAAACATAAGAAGGAACTTATTGTACAGTTGCCACTTCCATCTCAGCAATGCCTTTCCACTTTTACCTTTGGGGACGGAACTTTACAAGTCTGCAATAAGGATAAAGTGTTATATGGGGTGTGGTGTGAAACACAAGTAAAATTCCACTTCCAGCTTATGGCATAAGAGCAATGCTTCAGCAGCACTAAAGACTCTAATGTAGAAGTACCCATGTGTCTTTCAAGGTGCTGCAAGAGTCTCTGTTGTTTTAAAAACCTACAAGTAATATGTGCCAGAGTGCATGAAGATGTAACCACCCACTTTGTACCATGCCTCCAGTTTGTCATTGTTTATCCACGTGGGCCTAGGCTGGTATCTTTGACATGCGTCACTTTTTTACCATCTGCTCAATATGCAGATTCATTCAGACCACTATAGCACATCTTTGGCTCTCATTTTACAATGTTCAATGTCCAGATGTCCCTCATGTATTCCCTAAAGCATGCCATTTGGGGTAATATTAGTCTATCATCTTGAAACAATTCCCTATCAATTACAGGTTGCGCCGTTTTAAATTTATAATATGAGGCAAGCATTTAGCAACCTGGCCAGTAAACAAACTTTTGTTTACTTGCTGTTGCCTGATGCCATTTGTTGTGGCTTCTGCAAATTTCTTCCATTTTTTAAATACTGTGTCTGCCATCTTTTCTTTTCCCAGTTAACATAAGGTTGTCATAATTTTCTCCAGCATTGCTGTCAAATGCCCTGTGCCGGCTACTACCAGATCATTCCCTGGTTTATAATCGATATTGCTGAAGCTGGAAAAAGAGTCTCTGGATACTAGGAGAAATGTCTGCCCCAGCTACTTTGTTATCAAAAGAAACCAGTTACTTTGACAATTGGTCTTTCATAGATGAACTTTTTTTCATCAATAATTAAAGCAAAAAAAAATGTTTTTTTGAACACCCTGGCTAGGGATAAATCTGTCAATTTTGGTTTCTCCCAGTTTCTCATTTTTCCAATCTCAAATTCAGTTTGTCACATTTCCAGATCACTTTGCAATTTTAAGTCCTCACAAAAATCCATCAGCTGTATGGGGGTTGTTGTTGTTTTATTATTATTATTATTTGTGGTATGATATATTTACTTTTGTTTTTAACAATTTCGTAAGTCGCTTGGAGACCTTCAGGTAACAAGCGACTAATAAATCGAATAAATACTGCTGCTGCTGTTGCTGCTACTACTACTACTACTAAAATGCACGTCTCCTTTACAGAATTTTGCCTAATATACACAGTGTTGCAAGTAACTTTCCCTAATGTAATTAATTTCTGAATGTTACTTTCAGTAATACATACATTTGCATGCATATACTTACATGCATACACTTTTTTTTTGTTAGAGAATTGCACCACAAAATTTGGAAAAGTGTGAATTTCAAAAGATAGATGCATTTCAATCCGTATATTGGTTCGGAACTGCAATTTTACCTTAAAATGTGACCTGTCCTGACCTGTTATTTCTCCCCCATCCCTAATTCTGGCACTCTGATTCTATGACGTTTCCAGAAATATATGCCTTTGCTCTTCAAGAAACAAATGCCATTGGTCTCCAAACATCTTAGTAGTTTTTCAATAGTATCTCTCCAATTTCCTCTTTCAAGGTGTCCCTTAATGTTTACTCTTGCTCTCAGTACCATTTTTAAAGGTTTCTCTTGGTTCCTCTTTCATAAAAATATTTTAGTACACTTGAGATGTTGGTATTTAATTACTTCAGCTTTTTAAATTCCTTAACCAGATTTGTATCCCATGCCCACTGCATGTTATTTTGGGGTACAATTCCTAGGCTGGCATTTATTCCTAGGCTGAGTGTATTTATAACCCCTATCTTAGAAATCTCATACTTGCTTGAAGGTCTGTGTGATGGGAGTGCAACACAAACGTTATTCATTTGATATAGCCAAGCTTGGTATGAATTTGCCCACAAAATTCACCATTCCGGATAACTTTCATAGTCCTTCCTTATTTTTTTTGATGGTAATAGAGATCTATTTGTATACCATTTTTAGTAAAACGTGTCTTCTTGAACATTAAATGTGCATTTCTGCTAACTTTTAGATCAGCTTCCTAGAACCCTGATAAAATACATAGCAAATCCCCATATTAATATTTCTTGTATCTGTTTTAGATGAGATGAGTTGGCACTTTCCCTGTGGTGCTCATCATTTGTGACACATAGTGTTACTCTCTGTGTGTTGAGTGGCTAGGACAAAGATGGGTAGTCCTGCTGTTTTGGGGGAGGGTAAATCCAGAGGGTCCTGTGAAAGCTATATCAAATGAATTACGTTTGTGTTGCATATTTCATCACACAGACCTTCAAGTAAATATGAGATTTCTAAGATAGAGGTTATAAATACACTCAGTAAGTCCTGTAGTGTTCATTTCCCATGGCTACAACCTAGCCATATCCTATACTTAAGAGCCTGTAATAGAATAGGGTAAATCAGAGAAATGAGACTGCAGACATCCATCTGGAATGGAAAGCACAACATCAGTCACACCATAGAATAACTAAGCCACACTTTTTCATGGTATTATTTGCAGCTGGTTGCTTTCGAATTACAACTGAATGTTCTAGGAGAAGAAAAGGTATGCTTCTCAGTTGTGAAGATGAAGAAAATGAAGTTAATTAATGTGTCATCCATCCGGAACTTGAAAATTCTCTTGCCTGGGAAATGTCTCATACATTGGTTCTTCCCATTTGTACTGTGGCACAATAACAGCTAGGGATTGAAATCAAAGCCTTGACTAAGCTTTAATAAGTAGTCTGTACTTGATGTAACAATATTCAATGAAGTCCTTAGTGTAACAACCCAAGTGAATCAACACACAAGACAAGCAGCTGTCCATCACTGGGAGATGGCAAAACATTTTTCTTCTGATCCCTGTGAAGCAAGACACCTCACAAAGTCTATATTTCAAAATGTTTCAAAGCAGCTGGCATAAGGCGATGCAGGGATTTAAAAGTCAAACAGGTGAGGGCCTAATGTGTATAGCATTCAACTTCTCACTGAAAAGCAGATGTTTTGGGCTACAGCTCCCATCAACTGTCCTGGCTGGGGTGAATGACAATGTACTCTACAACAGTGTTCTTCAATGTTGTGTCCCCAGATGTTGTTGCACTACAACTCCCATCATCCATGGCTATTGGCTAAGCTGGCTGGGAATGATGAGAGTTGTAGTCCAACAACATCTGGGGACCCAAGGTTGAAGAACACTGCTCTACAACATCTTGGGGGCACCAGGCTGGGGAAGGCCACTCTAGTCATTTGTAACCTATGCTAATGTTTCGATATGCAATAGACAGAATGAGCTATGTGAAAAAGGAAAGACTAAATTCCAAAAGACCTCTTTTGTTTTGCCAAGAGATGGGGGGCACCTATCTCCCAGTCTCTACTTGCTTGCCTCAGCTGGCAACTAGAATCTGAGGCAGCATCAGGGAGCACGGCAGACTGCATGGGTGAGGAGGGGAGGATAATAATTGGTCTTTTTCATGCGCAACCTTCCCATCCAACCTTTCATCATTTGATGTCAACATTGAAGAAGGTCCAAAATTAAGAGTTATATGTCAAAATAAAAAAGGGATATTGGTAGCATAGCTCCAGTTGACACATGCACATTTTTCTTTATAATAAGTTCTCAGTTGACTGAACCTATGAGAAAAAGTACCTTAAAAAGTTTTTTTCAATGGTATTTATCTCCATGGAATATACTTTGGGTTGGATCCAATTTGCCTCTCTGCAAATGGAAGGGCTTATTCCATTACAGGGGGAACCAAGATCCAAAATCCAGCACATCCTGGAGGAAGGGGTTTGGATCCAGACTTGTAAAGAGCAGTGTTCTGCTCATGAAGGGGCAGGGAGGCGCTTTTCTCCAATTCCTCTTTGTCCCATGGCACCACCTATGCTGTTCTGAAGAGTCTCCCAAACTTCTGACACAGCTTTTCAGCTACAGGCATCACAGGGGCTGTAGGGAGAAGGAGGAATTGGCAAAAACAAAATTAAAAACCTTCCCATCCCCTTTCTCCAGCTCACCTTCTCAAAACTCTGATGGGTATCTGCTCATTACAATTCTGGACCCACATACACAATTTTATAGAACAAAAACGGGTAAGTGTTGGGTTTCCAACAGCCCCAAAAGCGATTATCTTTTTATTTCATGGATGTGTCTGAGAGTTGAAGTTTTTTGGGTAATGATGCTAAGAACCACCTGACCTTACCAATGGATCTGATGGTCTGAATGATATCAAACAAACATTATCAAAGGATTACCATGATGCTGAGTTTGCTGTATCTCAGTAAAAGATGGAGGATAAAACATCCACACAGCTGATATGAGTATATTAATGTAACTGTATTTCTACATTTCTCCCCATCTTATTTTAGTCATCTAATACCACCTAATTAGACAGCCATGATTTGTTACATACATTTTTCCTGATTCCCTCCTCCCCAACTTTCATCTTTGATTTTTATATTCTGCAAAAGTTCCTTAAGAAAAAGGCTTTCATGAAATGAGCTGCTGCTGCTGCTGCTTCTTCTTCTTCTTCTTCTTCTTCTTCTTCTTCTTCTTCTTCTTGCAAAACCCCCCATTTGCTTAAAACTTTGCACTCCCCTGGAAGGGACAGATCTGTGGCTTGGGGGTACTCCTGGATCCAACATTGTCACTGGAAGCTCAGGTAGCCTCAATGGCTAAGTGTGCCTTTTTCCAGTTCTGGCAAATTCATCAGCTTTGGCCCCTTTTGGACAGAGAAGACTTGGCCACAGTGCTCCATGCTCTGGTAACTTCCAGAGTGGATTATTGCAATGCACTCTGTGTGGGGCTGCCCTTGAAGATGACTCAGAAACTTCAACTGGTCCAAAATGTAGCAGCCAGATTACTGGCTGTGGTTGCTTTTAGAACTCATATAACCCCTGTTCTAAAACAATTTCATTGGTTGCCAGTTCATTTCCAGGCCCAATTTAAGGTGGTCATGTTAGTTGTTAAAGCCCTAAATGACTTATGCCCTAAATATCTAAGAGACTGTCTTCTTCCCTACAGACCTTCTTGGGTGTTAAGATCAGCAGAGAGGGCCTTCTTGGTAGTTCTGCCACCCTCAGAAGTTCAGGGGATGTTGGCCCAGGGGAGGGCTTTCTCTGTGGCAGCCCCTAAGTTTTAAAAAATGTTCCCTACAGAGGTGTGTCTGACACCTTCACTATACAGTTTACAGCGAATTCTAAAGATACCCCTCTTTACCTTGGCCTTTAGGACTTGAGATGTATGTTTCCAGGATCTACTCTATTCCCTGCAAATGTAACGTCTTTTGTTCTTAACACTGTGTTTCAATTTTTATAACACACTCTGGGACCTTTGGGTGAAGGGTGGGCAAATAAGAATAACAACAATGTGCATTATCATAACACAGCCAAGATGATTGGTCAGCAAAAAAATTTTTTTTTCCTGAAAAGTGTTTCCCCTTAATTGAGATAAAAAGACTTTTTTCATTTGGAATCAGTTCCCCACAAAAAAAGAATAAGAAGTTCACCATAAAAAGGAAGTTAGAAAACTGGTCACGAGAGCTCGGATGTCTTGGATTTCACACTTCTCTTTCACCTCCCTCCAAGAACTAGATTTTACTCTGCCAAATTCTTCTTTGATTTAATCACTGAAGCAGCTTTTGGATGCCATTAAGTGGGAGCACTTACTGTCAGTTTTTTAAATTTATAATAGTGTTATGGTAAATGGCCAATCATTATTTAATTTACATGGATCGACTGGTTAATAGTCCAGGATGGTAGGTTGATATCTTACCAGTGGGAGCTAATGGTTACAATATAGTTTCCTAATAATTGGAGATCTCTCTTTTGAATTAGATACCCGCCAGAGTTTAGAGAAGGTGGCATCCTTCTAGCTGTGATCTATAATTTGAAATCAAGCATACACAAGACCTTTTAGAGTTAGCCTTATGACTCAGGCTACAGCACAATAATTTATTTAAAAGGACAGTATAAACATAATTAAGTTTCAGTCCTGTCCACACTTGTCTGTGAGTAAGTGGGACTTACTAGTAAATGGACATGCATAGGATTATGCTGGTACTGAATTGCATTTTATTTTATTTCACTCTTTTAAAAAAACCACTGAACACCAAAATATCTTAGTGGTATACAAAAATAAAATAGAAAAGAAATACATCATATAAACAAAATATTATATAAGCGTAATAAACCATTTCAGACATATTCAAAATGCTGGTTTTGGACAAATTAACAACTATCTGAAATCAGAAAATCCTGAGTGAACAAAAAGGTTTTCAGCATATGCACAACTGTAGGAGCCTGGTGTCTTTCAAGAGGGAGGGAGGGAGTTCCAAAATACAACATTGAAAGTCCTGTGTATGGGAAAATTACTGGAAGGCTCATTGTATCGATGAGGTAGAATGGCCTGTGACCATTGTTGATTCATATCTGACTCTCTGACTCTCAGGCCAGGCCCTTTAAGAGATTAAACCAAAAAACCTATAATCTGTTTTCTTAAAAGTAGCCATCTGGTCAGGATGGTATGACCTTGGAATGTGGGAAAGGTCCTTATCAATTTAAGGTGGATAGTTGATGTTCCTGGCTCATCTGCAAAAATATTCATAAACATTGATACGTGTATGGGAACATGATCTTCACACCAGGTGCAACAATTAAGTTGGTATAAATGTCAAAAAGGATGCTAGTTAAGTTGGTATAAACTTCAAAAAGAGTGCTTAATGATAAGACCAAGGACATGATCATCATAACATGTGTAATTAATGAAGTTGTTGTTGAGAATTAGCACACAGCCTTTGGGGCTTTTAACTATATAAGTTCCCAAGATTTTTGCTCAAGTGAGCTATGACAAAGACCTTGACTGCGGTGGTGCTGTGTACCTGTTGGCCACCACCTGGGATCTCTCCGTTCTTGTCTATTTGGGGATCCCAAAAACTAAAAGAAGAACGTAAGATCATCTTTACTCAGTAGCTGATAGCTTCTTGTATCTTTTTTGTTTCCATGCCTGCTCTGAAGCTTTGAACCTTCCCTACTTGTGTGTTTTTTGCCTCTGCATCCCACGAACCCCTTGCCTTTGGCAAGACATCCTATTAGATATGAAAGTTTACATTTTTGTGTAAAGTCATTGATTTCTGTAGAAGTGGTAAACTGCACCAGATTTTATATATATGTGAATATTTTTCTACTTTGAGCAGAGCCATAAGGAAATTGTCGCCCATTCCTTTTGACAGATGGAACGTAGATCACAGTCTTCATTATACATAAACGTACCACATAAAAGATGTAAGTAATAATCATACTATTTCAAAGTAATAGCAAATCTCTGGATCAGTGTGTAGATGAAGCTTGTATTGAATGACTGAGTTTTATTATTCACTAATCAGTTCTAGAGATCTTCCAAGTTCTTATCAAATAAACTTGCAAGGCGCCCGTTAAGACTAGTGACAATGATAAGTGCAGTTAATGAAATGATAATGACAATGATAAGTGCAGTTAATGCTCAGAGGGGCTTCATTTGCAGAAGCTAAGTAGTGGTGGTACTGTCCTCCAGGTTCAGGCCGTGTGGTGCCAATGTGTCCAGAGAGTAAATCCAAAAGTTCTCCCTTTTAGTCAATGCTGATGGATCTGCTGGCATCTCTATCGCTGTAATGGAAAAGTCCAACAGGCTGTGACCCTCGATGTTAAAATGCTTTGCAACTGGTTGCTCCACTTTTTTTGTCAAAATTGCCGACTTGTGGTTCCTGAAGCGCGTGCGTAGGTCAGTTGTGGTCTTTCCTACGTATTGGATATGACATCCTGGTCTTTTGCACTTGATGATGTAAACTATACTGCAGGACCTGCAGGTGATGTTCTGTTTGATGTAATATGTCCTGCCTGTCCTAGCGCTTGTAAAAGTGGCTGTCTCCCTGAGGTACACACAGGTGATACAGCGTTTGGAGTGACAAGGATGAGACCCTGGATTGGTGATAGGTGGCTTAAGCACAGCTCTCACCAACAGTCTGCATAAATTAGAAGGTCGGTGAAATGCTATAACAGGAGGCCTGCTGATGGCTCTGGTAAGATGTTCAGAGTTTGCCAGCAATGGGTAGCTCTCCCTGATTGCTCAGTGATAGTTAGGATATACTGGATGGAAATCTACCACAAATGGAATCTGTTGCTCTCTGCTCTTTGACACCTCAGTATGATGGAGGAGGTTTTCTCTGGACAGAATGGAGGCTCGGTGGATGTTGCAATTGATAATATGTGGAGAATATCCTCTTAGAAGAAAGTGTTCTTTAAGTTCACTGATCCTTCTCTGGTATTTATCTTCAGTGTTGCAAATAAGTTTGATTCTCAGAGCTAAGCTATACACAATGTTCTTCTTTATATGCCTAGGATGGCAGGATTTCCAGTTTAAATAGGTGTGGGCATCAGTGGGTTTGCTGTAGAGATCAGTGGCTATTTTGTTGTTTTCGATGGTGAGGACATCCAGAAAAGGGATGTGCGGATTGTCATTTGTACTATTAAATGTAAACTTAATACAGGGATGGATAGAGTTGATGTAATTTTTAAATTGTTCCAAACTTTCTTTACCATTCGTCCATACCATAAAGATGTTGTCAGTGTATTGCCACCATATAAGTGGTTTGTTGATGGCCTTTTTGAGGATCTCCTGTTCCAGTTTACCCATAAAGAGATTCGCATATGATGGAGCCATGCGAGTCCCCATAGCTGTGCCTTGTAGTTGCAGGTAGTGTTCTCCATTGAATGTAAAGTTGTTACAAGTCAGGACTAGCATAGCTAAAGTTGTGAGAACCTCTGTTGGAGGATTGTTCATATCTCTGGTGTTAAGGAACTCATTTAAAGCCTGAATCCCATCATTATGTGGTATACTGGTGTAAAGAGATGTGACATCTAAAGTAGCTAGTATAGTATTGTTGTGGAATTGATACTGCTTGTTTAAAGACTCAATTTTAAGCAAGAAGTCCTTGGTGTTTTTGATATATGATGGGAGGTTTTGCATCATGTTTTGTAAATTTAAGTCAATGTACAGAGAAATCCTTTCAGTAGCTGTGTTGTTACCTGAGACAATTGGGCGACCAGGAGTGTTGGCTTTGTGGATTTTAGGCAGCATGTAAAACCTTCCAGGGGTGGGATTTGGATTAACAAGGAGATCAGCAGTTTCCTCTTTAAGAAGTTTCCTACTTGTAAGGTTTTGTATAGATGTAATGATATGAGTATTGAGATCTGTGGTGATGTCTATATGTTGTTTCATCCTTTAGTTGTCTTTGACCTTCTGCTATATAGTCTGTAGTGTTAAGTACCACAACAGCACCACCATATATATGGAGGCATAAGCAGAGTAACAAATATTCTCTCAAAGATTTAAGAAGCTTGGACTAGACCACCGACTTTTTGCGCTTGTCTGAAAACTCAAAATAGTTTTTTATCGCCTTTAAGTTGGACCAAATAAGCCCAAGCACTAATGCATTCATTGCTTTCATGAGTCAGACTGTGCACAGGGTTGCAATGATGCAATCCTATACATGTTGCACAACTATTTGGAAGTAAATCTCGTTGAGCTTGAAAGAACTTCTAATAAAACATGGATAGGATCACATTGCACTACTTGCAGAAGCAGCTCACTGGGTGGGGTGGAGCCTCTACATCAGTTTCCCAGCAGGTGGGTCACTGGTGGTGGACGTGATGCAAATGCACCATTGGAACCAATCTGGTGCTTCTGAATTTGCACTGTACCAACTTCCCCATTGCCTTGCCGTTTCCCCTCTCCCTCCCTGTAAGCAATAGCAATCCACCTGCTGAGAACCTAGCATATTAGCTCCATCCCACTGGTGAACTGCTTCTCACTAGTTGTGCAGCCTAAGCCTATCATATTTATTCAAAAGCAAGTTCCTCTGTATTCAACACAACTTACTCCCAGTTAAGTGTGTATGGGACTCATTTAGTCTATTCAAATGTTACTAAGAGCTTCTGCGAATGAGAATTTAGATTACAAGAATTTTAAGAACTATACAAATGTTCTGGGACTGATGAGAACAGCCATAAAACCATTCTGACATTCGTAAAGAACAATCCCAAATGGATTACTAAGGTATGATTCTTCAGCAGGGCTTTCTTGTGTTAATTCATATGAATATTAAATGAACAAGTGCCTGCTTCTAAAATTGATCCATCTAAAGAGCTAAAAAGAGTGAAAATAACATAATTACATATTAATATATGAGATGTGTCATCATGAGGGAAATCTAGAGTGGGAAAGAATCTTCATCCCCATCATATTGGTCACTAATTCTGCATGTTGGATACGATGGCAGCCCCCTTTTATTGCCAAAAATGAGAAAACACATTGCCAAGAAAGAGGGCACAGATTTGCATAATATCTGCATATGCTAATTTATTTTTATAGATGCACATTTAGAAATAGGAATACAGTACGTTTTGCCATAGTGAGGAGGACTGTGGCCAGGTGACCCTGAGTGCCAGCATGGTCACTTTACCCCAGAGTTCCTACAACTTCATCCGCTAAGTCATCTCTGTAGAACAAAGTTATCAGAAACACAAGACAAGGATTTCTTGGAGGAGTCATGTTTGGCAGAATTTGTCTCACAACAGATACTGGGGTAACTGAAGTCCCCCTTTACTACTACATTATGCCTCTTGGAAACATTGGCAATTTGCTTTTCAAAAGTTTCATCCTCATCTTCTCCTTGATTAGATGATCTGTAATAGACTCCAATCACCATGTTCCTTTTATTCCTTGTTGCATTAATTTTAATCCAGTTATCCTCAGTGGGGCTACCAAGCTTGTCATCCTGCATTTCTGTGCAATAATATATATTTTTAACATATAGTGTGACTCCACCTCCCTTTCTATTGCTTCTGTTCTTTTCAAACAAGTTATATCCTTCAGTTGCTGTATTCCAGTCATGGGAGTCATCCTACCAAGTTTCAGGTATACCTATCAAGTTGCATTTATATTCCTGTATTAAGAGTTCAAGTTCATCCTGTTTGTTTCCCTTACTCTGGACATTAGCATATAGACATCGAAAACCATGTGATTTAGGGTCTGGCTTCCTTCCTACATTTTTATGAAGACTATTATTGGGCCCCATGAGAGCTGTTCTCTCCATTCCTGTTACTGTGCATAAGCCTTCATCAATTGTTACCTCCAAGTTTACATCTCCCTCCCCCTTAGGTTTCAGGTTAAAACCCTCCTGATGACTTTCTCCATGTTGTGGCTAATCACATTTTTCCCAGTCCTTGTGAGGTGCAACCCATCACTTGCCAGGAAGAGTAGCCCGTGGTCACAGAATTCAAATCTCTTGCATTGACACCATCTGTAGCCAGTCATTCACCCAGAGTATTTTTCTTTTCTAATCTTCCTGGTACTGGAAGGATGGATAAGAAAACTATCTGGGCCCTAAAGCCATTGAGTTTCCTTCCCAGAGCTTCAACATCAAATATGATTTCTTTGTAGTTTCACTTGGCAGTATCATTTGTTCCTCATGGCTGAGAAGGGATACTTGTCAGTGGGCTTTATGAGTGATGGCAACCCTTCTAATCTCCAATCCATCCTCCAGGGAAATAGCATACCTGATAGGTCCATGGGTCTTCTTGGATACTTGGATTTCAACCCCATGCAGTAGGGAGTCTCCCACTCTACTCTCCTTGTTATTGCAGGGTGTGGCTTTATTGCCTCTGTTTGACTGAGCTTCAGCCTCTCACTCACTGACCCACAGGATCTCTGTAATTCTTCCTCTGAAGACTATCCTCCAGTCTCATCTTCAAGTGCCTGAAAGTGGTTCCATAGTTCCACTGGTTCAGAGTGCCTTCTCACTCTTCTGCTCCTGTCATCCCTTTCCGTGGGGTTCCTCTACTTTTGTTGTTCCTCTCCTCAACACTCTCTTCTTCTGCTTCAACTTGCTGCTGTACTTCTCTTTGCTGCTGTTGTTCCAGTGTTCTAAGAACTCTTTCTCTTCTCTTATACCCCTGAGTGTGGCCACTCGCAGATCCAGGCCTGTCACTTTTTCTTCCAACAGTGCAACCAGCTTGTACTTGCAGAGCTTGGAAAAGTTACTTTTTTGAACTACAATTCCCATCAGCCCCAGCCAGCATGGCCACTGGATTGGGCTGATGGGAGTTGTAGTTCAAAAAAGTAACTTGTCCAAGCTCTGAGCACATGGATGCAATGTTGTTCTTAGGCAAGAAAACAAACATCGCACACACCTTCCAGGTGACCACCACTGGAGTGTCCTTTTTGTCCATTGTCTCTACTATCTTTTTGTTTCTATTTTTTCTAATTGTATTGGAATGTCCTGTGCTTTGTCCTGCCTGATAGCATCTTCTGCCTTACCTGAGGCCAGGAGGTAGATTAGGGAGTGAAGAACACAGATCTGTCCTCCAACAGAAGGGAATAGTAGGTGTTCTCAGGATGAATGGTCAGGGGCCTCCCCCTCCCTAGCATGTGTTGCCTGAGGTTGTTCCCTCTCTCTGGCCAATGGTAGGACCAGTCCTGATTGCAAGGTCCTGATAATTGACTTCTGATGATTCAGCAATAGAATGTGTTTAGACTTCAGCTTAAAGACTGTTGTCCAAACCTCACCCCCCCCTCCAGATTAGCTTTCACACAATATTTTATCAGCACTGATTTCAAGAGATGGCCAGTCTCTTTCCACTTTCTAAGTGCTTTGGCTTTATTTAGTTTGCAGTAAGCTGGCTTTCCATAGACTCCAAATGACCCCTGTGGGCAGCAAAAAGAAGCTGAAATTGCTCCTCATCTTTTGGAGTTGGATAGCCAAAATCAGCACATACAAAGATATTACCCTTTGCAAAGGAAGCTTTCTGGGTTTCATAGCACTGATGTGTGGGATTTTTTTAACTGGAGACTTTCCTAGTTTCCCTCCAGCCAGCAGAACAGAAAGTGGTTTTAAAACTCCATTGATGAGAAATCAAAAGATTCTAGAATGAATTGTGAGTGCCTGTAACCCTTCAGTGGAAGACTTTTACAAATTCACTCAAGCACTGTGAAAAATGTATGTTCAGGTGCTTGCTTTAACTTCAGTGTCATATCAACAGTAAAGACACCCAGTAAAGACACCTAGTTTCACACCCAGTTTGCTGTGTCCCCCCTGCCATGGCTGCATTGAAAAGAAATTAAAATATGGGAGATCTGTTGTAAGTGAGCATAATATATTGCCGCCCTGGGCTCCTGCTGGGAGGAAGGGTGGGATATAAATCAAATAATAAAGAAATTATCATCATCATCATTATTATTATCATTTATATACCATTTAATATTTCAAAAATTGTAGAATGCCATAACTTCTATGCCATATAAACAGTATATGCTTTTTAAACTTGTCATGCTTTTTAAACATAAATTTTACTTATTTTCATTAACTATTACAAAGGAAAATAAAAGTAACAAATTTACAAACATGCCTTATAACCCTGGTTCCCAAATTTCCTCCCTCCTTGGACAATTGGAAAATGATTGAGGCTCTTGTCGGACCACTTAATGATTTTTTCTGCCTGTTCTAGCAATTGTAATGTGCTGTGCTAGATGCTGTATGATTTTTAATTGTATTTTTACAGACATGTCATGGGCCACCAGAATGAAGCTGATGGTCCAGGGACCACAGTTTGGGAACCCCAGAAAAAAAAGAAAAGGGGGAAAAAAGAAAAGAAACTTGACAGCATGGTTTATGAACAATATGTTCAGACAGGTAAAGGATATATAATTACAGAATCCACAGATTTTTCAAATCTTTTGGCACAGGGGCATTGTATTCAGGGGCATTAGTATATATAGTGAAGTTCCACCGATCTCCTACAAAGGTATCTCCCCCCCCCATTTTTTATATGTCACTTTTGTTTGAGTTTTTCTATTAGAGCAATTTCCCATATTGTATTGTACCATTTTTGTACAGAGATTGCTTTAAGATCCTTCCCAAATCTAGCTATAGCAACTCTGGCTGCCATCAATAAATATCTAATTAATGTTTCACATATGATTTTTGGTGCTTTTTAAAGAGCCTTAACTTGTCTCTTAAATGAAGGTTTTTTATCATCCAATCCAACTAGCTCCAGTTGTGATGGTGAAGACAAGGTGGCACAAAGGCTCTTGAAGTCCCTGATTTAGGTGGCTTCAGGATAATCAGCCCATCCCATTAGTGAATCCTTGCCCTGGATTGATCAGGAAAAGTCCAGGTCTCACTTCCAAATGAAGATGCCCTTCACTGAAGTCCACAGGCAAATAGTCATCATTGTTCACGAAGTACTGTGGTCGATTTACTATTTAGTAAAATTGAATTCTGTCTTCTGGTTTTCTGTTCCTACTTACATTGGAACATAGACGATGGTCTATCTAGCTCTGCTTTGTTGAACTGACTGGCATTGACTTTCCATTTCAGGCGGGGGTCTCTCCCAGCCCTACCTGGAGACACTAGGGACTGAAGCTGGGATCTTCTGCATGCAACACATGCATTCCACCAGTGAGCTACATGTAGGGATGGAGGAGAAATCTGATTCAGTTCATAATTTTGCATTGGAGTTCACCAGCCAAGTAATGTGTACAAAAATGCATATAGTGTAAAGTGTGCATAAAGATGCAAATAGCACACAAACATGAATTATAAGGGAAAACCGCTTTGTGAAAATGAGTGCATTAGGCAAAATTGCATTCAAAATGTGTGCATTAGGAGAAATTTGCAGCAAAATGCTGATAATTTTTTTCTTTAACTTTTTTCCCTACCACTTCACAAACGGATGTGGTAATGTGGAGAACTGAATTAAAAAATTAAAAAATGAGAAAGTGGGAGAAACTGAAATGGACAGATTCTCCCATCCCTAGCTACAGTATGTGGTTTGTTAAATCCTCAAGCTGACACATGTGCTTCCAGGTTTTAGAAGGCACAATGTTAACTTATTATAACAGCCCTCTTGCTCTTGTCCTTTATAGCCTTGCTAGCCCCTTTCAAGCTTCTTGCATTTTATATTAAAGCTTTGCACCTGCCAGATGGTTGAGGAAGAGAAGGGAGAGATGTGACGCCCTTCCCTGGCTCTCCCTGTCAGGTTCCTACCTGCTCGTGGCTACTGCCTTTCACTAGGCACCACCAGGGACTCCACCAGTCCAGACTGTCCTTTTTTATGGTTTCTCTCTCCGCTCTAGCACAGATCTCAATAGATCCCCCTGCTAGGCAGCACCACCAGTCACGTTCTACAACCAATGTTCCCAGAGACCTTGCCTGAGTCTCTCTATCAGGTTACATTCGTGACTGCGTGCCTATGCTGTTCCCAACCCCCTTGTATCAATGCAGATAACTCATAACTCGGGGTTGCTCTGGATACTTATAATGTTATCTTCTCCTCTTCACCGCTGCCACCATTTGTTACTGTTTCCCTTCAGCCTTGGTTATTACCTTACCCTCCCTTCTGGTCTGTGAAACCCCAGCCAAGGATCAGGCCTTCGGTAAACCAAAATAGTCTTTATTAAATAACATTAATAACAAGATAACTTTGATAATGATGTACAAGCTTATGGTTTCATCTATTACTGTGATATTTGACTTATTACTAATCCGAACTCCACCTCCCTCTTTCTCCACACTCTCCTGACATACACCAACTCACACCCACCTCCCAACTCCACCAAAACAACCCACTCACGTCCACCTAACACCTCTCAAACAACCCACTCACGTCCACCCAGATTCAACTGTCATCCTTCCATTTATACTCTCAGCCATCCAAACACTCAGCCAATCATCCAGCATTCTACTGCTCATTTACTCCCCCCTCCTCTTTCATTCCACTTACCATGTATCTTCTATACAAACAGCACTTACCATATATACATTAATACAGGAACATCACAAGAGGAAATATTGTGCTATCAGCTTAAAGACCCCCTACTTCTTTACCTGACTACTAGGAACTGATATTTAAAAAAGAAAAGTGCTGAGATATCCAGACGCATAACCAAGAAAAAAAAAAGCATTTCAAATTTTGCTACACAAACGAAGTCTCTGATTATACCAAAATGGCAATAGCTATTTCATATTGGATCTAGTTAAACTAAAGGGCAGTACCTGTTAAGTATTTTTGTTTTAAATTTGAAAATAAGCAAAAGAGTGTAATTACCTTAATCTCAATATGAGCAAGAACTTAAAAGCCTTTCCGTATGTGTGTGTGTGTGTGTGTGTGTGTGTGTGTGTGTGTTGTGTGTGTGTGTGTGTGTGTGTAGCTACCAGGAGAGCTCAGCAAACAGGTGGATTCCAGAGTCTTAAAGATCTAATTTATAATTTTTAATTGGAACTCCATTTGACTGCTGTAGTTCCAGTAGTTCTGAGCATTAATCTTCTGATTTCAGTAGTAGCAATTTCCTGCTAATGATGGTTTTTTTACAACCATGCCCTTACACTGATTAATGCAAACTGCAACAGAGATTTTAGAAATAGTCTTAAATTAGCTTCAAACTGATTTCAATGAAGCAATTCAATTACATTAAGTCAAAATAGAGTTAAAAATGATGTGTAGTCATCAAAGCACAGGTTGCATTAGACTTGCTTAAGTGACAAAACAATCAGCAATGACAAATCCATCATCACTTCTTGTAATGGCCCAGCCCAGTTTTTGTAAAGTTCATTGATTGCCAGGAAGCAAAAAATATGTTAAAAATACCAGCAGCATTTGAAGTTCCCATCCAACATACACCTCCTGAGGAATGCACAGTTGTATGCATGAAGTTACCCACGAGCAAAGCAGTCCTATGGGGGTGGGGGAGGGACTGATACAGTGAACAAACCACCAAATCCAGCAAGCTGTGTTTCCATGTCACTCTGTGTGTGTGTCCTCCCTGTTCTGCGGGCATGGCAGGGGAATGAATGAGCTCTCCTGATCTGTCCCCAACACCCCCGTGGAACACCCTCACCACTGGAGGAGCACTGACAGCAGAGATGCAACAGAGGCAGACCTTTTCATGGCAGCCAGGAAGAGACTTCCAAGAGCAAATTTCCCCCTTATGTGGGAGGACTGTAAAAAGAAATTGTTTTCCATTCCACCCTGTATTTGTTGCTTGCAGCACTGTTTTCATTCCACTGTAGTTCATCTTCTGCCATTACCTACATTATATGTTTTGCTGTCCACTGTGGCAAAATTACATAACAGCTGTACTTTACTCAACTAATGATATACATTATGTAAATTACACTGTCATTATGTTATTCCTCCCCATTCATTTCAATGCAAAGAAAATACAATGCAAATGGAGGCAGGGGAAACATAATCAATTACATATCATTTGTGGCAAGACATTTTTAAAGTAATAGTTGTGTGTCCAAATGGACACCAAGTCCTAGCTTTTGGACACTTAGTGGACACAAATGGACATATAAAATTTAATCAATGAATTGAGAAAACAAATTGGAAGCTAGTGTAACACTCACTAGAGGCATGATTTTTTTAGTGAAACAGTAGAAAATAGGCACACATTACAGAATAATTTTTAGGGTTCTACAAACCACCAGTCTTTCTGGAAATATTTATATGTAAATGCATTTGCAAGGCTGTATTCATCCCCCCCTTGAAACCACTTTCACCTCAATCCAAATGTCAGGGCTTGTACCTGGTAGAGAGGCTTCCATGTGCAAGCTATCTGAATTAAAAAAAATGGAGACCCAGTAAAAATTCCTTTAAAAATGCCCCAGATTAAAATGCTCCTGGATTAAAAAGCGGAGAAATTCATTAATACGCAAAAAAAAAAAAAAAACCATTGAGGTTTAAGAACGTACAGATAGTCAACAGATATTTCTATCAAACTTTAAAAAGCAGGGAAATTGGGCAGCTATAGTGAATGCACCAGGGGAGCAAGGAGACCTGTACTGTCCTACAAATTTGTCAAAATGCAAACACCATTTGGGTTGGTCTTTCACAGTCCAATCCACTTCCTGTGTAGCTTGGAAGAATTCGGTAACATGTGCTTCTGAGCATATGGTGAATGGTGAGTGGTGGCAACACTTGCAATCATGGTGAGTGGTGAGTGGTGGCAATACTTGCAATCAGCCCAACTCTTGTTTTAGGAGGGAGGAAGCAACAATATTAAGACAGTTGATATAGTTCAGATAGTTACTTTAAATATATTTGATTTACTTTGCAATTTTATTGAAGTTTCCTACAGTAAATCATTTTCTTTTGCTTCTGTTTCTGTGAATATGCAAAGTACAGCAACACTTTGCAAATTTACACTAAAAAACCTCCAAAAACAATTGTGAAATAATGGCACTGACTATTCTGCAGAATAGTCTCCAATGGACATGAGGAGTGTCTCAGTTTGCACAAAATAAAACAGTGGGAGATGAAATATACAGTATTCTTGCAAATTTCTAGGGGTGCTCTATGTTTTAATGGACCATGCCCACCTTTCCTTAAGTGGAGTAATTTAAGCACAGCAGGCTGAAAACATGCATCTTGGGCAGGCCAAATTTGTTTTTTCCAACAGCTAGATTCATTGCTTAAGTAGCAATATATTATAATCAGTCTGAGTTTACATCAAACTAAGCATGGGGGACTCAATGGAACCCTGCAGAACACCACAGGATAATTCCCATGGTGCTGAACAGTAGCCTCCCATAACTACTTTTTGGAAGTGGCTCTGGTGGTATGAGTGGAACCACTGAAGTACAGTGCCCCCAAACCCCATGTCCTCAAGACATTCCAGAAGGATACCATGGCAAACAGTATCAAAAACCGCTGCGAGCTCAAGGAGAATGAGCAGGGCATTCCCCCTATCTCTCTCCCAACAATGTCATCAATCAGGGCAACCAATTCAGTGCCATGGCCAAGCCTGAAGCCACACTGGAATGGACCCAAGTAATCAGTTTCCTTCAAGCATGCTTGAAGCTGGCCACCTGTCCTGTTCAGAGCAGGATTCACGAGGTTGAGACACAGGTGCAATCGAATCTTGTTTTATTAAAGTAATGGATACATCAAAAGCAGTACACTTCATAGAAATCTCTAAGCTAGCTCACTAGAAGTCCCAAACTGCACTCTGGACATGCTCTGCAATGCGTGAAGAAAGTTGACTCAGCAACTTAACCCAGAGAGCAGCAGTCTTAAGTAGGGAAAGTTTTAGATCATAATCTCTGGCTCCTCCGCAAGTCCTGCCTCTGTCCTGTCCGCTTCTCGCAGCGTCGAGAGCAGGGTGAAGGGGTGTGTGCTTCCAATGGCTCATTCGAAAGAACCATCTCCTTAGCAACCAGCTTGAGGTCAGGGGGCGGTGACGCACTCGAGGCATCCCGGGAACCGCTTGGTAAAGGGGGAGTCACCGCCCCCTTTGGGACATCTTCCAACGGCTCCTCCAACCTGTCAGGGGGCGGCACGCTCTCTGCTTCCGAGGCCGCACCATTCGTGGGAACTGGCCCAGAGTCAAACTCACTCCCCCTCCCAAGGTCTTGCTCAGACTCAACAATTCCTTGGTCTTCCGTGCCCTCTGACAGCTGGGAAACCTGGAACTTGTGTCTCCCCCCTCCCTGGCCCTCGTGGGGAAGCGGAGGCTCAACACCACCATCCTCTCAAGCAGCTTCCCCAAAAAGGGGATATTTGCCATGGGGCGATATTTGTTTAATACTTCTGGGTCCAGGGAGATCTTCTTAAGGAGAGGACACCTTCAAAGCAGATGGTACCTCCCCCTCCTCAAGCGAAGCATTAATTGCTTCCCGGACCCACCCTGTCAGTCCACTACAGCTAGTTCTCAGCAGTGAGGATGGGCAAGGATCAAGGGGGCAGGTGGTGCGCTGCTAAATCACTACATAAAAATCTGATCTGCAATGACAGAGAATAAGTGAATTAATGGAAAATTTGATACCAAATCTGAATTGGGCAGAATTCTAGCACATCCCTAAGTTTCACTCAAAATTGCCTCCTCTCTAGTATGCAGCAATGTTAATTATTGTCTATCTTCTTAAGATGCTGCTTCCATTTAGAAACAGACTGAAAACAGATGAAAGGCTGCTGGAGGTAGACCAGCATGCAGATAAAAGATGGAAACAGACTTTATGAATGCACAAAGCTGGATGACCTACACATTTGTCACAATCCTCTTTTTTTTAAAAAGTGTGAATGCATGTTACTTATGAAAGGGTAAACACACAAACTTGGACTGAATTGGAATTTGTTTGTGTTTAACATAATTAAACCTTAGGCTCCACTGATAACAAAGAATGTAACAGGATTGTTGGTGATACTTATTGCAATGATGTGACTGGATGCATAGGATGTTAATATTTTTTTTGCTCTCTTTTTTCATGTTGGCCTCAGGGAAGAAGTAATGGGGCTGTTGCATGATGTCACAGTGATCTGGCATCTCTGCTGCTTACCACAACGTATGGCAGAATTGGATTTCTACCTCTTTATTTACATGGTCTCGTTTTCATAAAACTGTGCCCTATAGATTCAAAAGAATGATTTAGAGCGGTTGTGAAATACTGAATTCCAAGCTTCATATAATTGCATGGTTCCATGAAAAGTATATAATTATCAGATAAAAGGCAGATGATGAAAATATGCCTGTTGTAAGAGCTACATTTTCCATTCTTTAGTTTCCCACATTTTTGCATCAATTTATCAATTAAGTCCTCATGAAAAACTTTCAGCATTTTAATGCAAATTTCTCCTAATATACACATTTTTGGAAGCAAGTTTTCCTAATATAATACATATTGTATGTTATTTCCCCTAATATATGCATTTTTATATACTTCCCCTAAATATGCATGTTTTTGTACACTTTTTTTGTCGGAGAATTGTATCACAAAATTTGGAAAATTGAAGTAATATTTTGAAGCAATTAATTGTGGCATGTGTTGTTTCAGGAAGTGTGATGTAGGTTCACATTAACATGCAAAGCCATCCAGATTTCTTCCCTGTTCCTGCAGTGAATGTATTAAGTACTTAAGAATTTGAGGCTTTTTAATTTGAGGGAAGAAAAACAACTAGTGGCTATACAGCAGAAAACAGATTTATAAATGTATGCAGTGCTTTTGGGGGGGTTAAAAAAATAAGGTACTGGTATTCATGCCTTGATAAAAGTGCCATGGGTGCCAGTACAAAATAGCTGTTATGGGCAACAAAAAAAGAGATACCGGTATCACCACAAAAAAGCACTAAATGTATGAATTGTTAGAGACAGCAATTAGCACTCCCTCCCCTCCACCAGAATGTGGGGACATCCAATGAAGCTGATTGGCACTGAATGAATTAGGACAGGCAAAAGGAAATGGTTCTTCATAAAGCACATGATTAACTTGCAGAACCACAAGATGTGGTGGTAGCCACTAAATTACATGGTTTTAAAAGAGGATTAAACAAATTCATAGGTTACTATGGATTGCTGCCGCTGCTTGCTTTGTTTGCCAACTCTGCCTACCATAATCAAAGTTCCCTCACCCTGCATGGATTTATATCTGTATTAAAAGAGCTATACTGGCTCCAAGTTTGCTTCCAAGTACAATTCAATGTGCTGTTTTAACCTTAGCCCTGACCGGTTTGGGACCTAGGTATTTGTCTGCTTGCCTCCCCACATTAGTCATGCCCATCACACGAGAGCCAGGGAAGAGATTCTGTTGCAAGTGCCTTTTATATCTGAAGCCCGACTGGCAAACACTTGCAACAGAGCCTTCTCTGTTGTGGCCCCTAGACTATGAAATGCCCTGTGAAGTAAGATCAGCCACCTCTTTCCCCATTTTTAGACAGCTGCTGAAGACTCATCTTGTTATTCAAGCATGTGGCTAAATTGCTAGCCCTGTGTTTTGACGTTTTTAAGGATTTTAAGGATTTTTGTGTGTTTTGTATTTTTAAAATTCTGTTTGGTTTTTATGGATATTTTGTATTTTTAATTTGTGTAATCCACCTCAGGACCTGCACTTCAGGTGAGAGGTGGACAATAAAATAAAATAAAATATTATTATTATTAATGGTCGCCAAAGCTACCCCACCCCACACAGGTCGCTAAAGCTCCCCCTTCCCACAGGGGTCACCAGAAATCCCCTCCCCCACGTGTCTACCCCACCCCCATTCATTGCCAGAGCTCCCTCTTTTGTGTATATGATGAAATGCTGTTAGTCACATAGTTAAATGAAACTTCAACATTCTGAATTACTGTACCACTTTGTACTAGATAAGGGCAAAACAAGAGGGAATGGCTATTCAGCTCATGCCTTCAGACACTGCTGAGACAGGATTAACTGATATGAGTCTATACAGGAATCAATATGCCTCTTACTTCTTAAAATCCTCAAACTGTGAGGAGCAGCTTATGATCACAATATGTACTAACCAGACATTTCTGACTGAACAATCAACCACATCCAGTTCATCATTAGGAATATAAATCTTGAGGCGTTCCAAATTAACACACACCATTTAGTTAAATTAGCTTTTCCTTTTCCCTTATCTTAGTGAACCAGTTTGCGTGCAAGGTCAAGGTACATGTAGGAACATGCCACCCTGGGTTCCTTCTGGGAGGAAGGGAGGGATATAAGTTTAATAAATAAATAAATAATAAACATAAACATTACCAATCCCCAAACTTCCTAGCCAGATGCAGGCATTAATAATGGGACTTAAATTACCATGCAAGGAGGACAGAGAATGCAGAAGCACAGTAGCCGCATCTCCACTCCCCTTCATGTGGTCAACGACAGTTGTCTGCAGCAGAGAAGCCTCTTGTGGTCCTGTGTGCTTTGGAACCCTGAGTGCAGGAAGCCTGCCAACAGCAGATAGTCACTCTTGAACATGCAAAGGTGATGAGAAAGAGGGAGCACAGATAGTGTTCTCATTCATGGTCTCTCCTCTTTGCATGTGAATTTAAGCGCTATTACATTTGATAAAGTGTTTGTATTCTCCTTATAATCAAGGACGGTTTCGATGTCCTGCTGTCTTGCTATTTTGCACAGCAGGAAGTGGGAGGAAGTTGTGATTGTGCTGGTGTGCCGTTTGGCTCTTGTGGGCTTGTGGTGCATTGGTGCACAGCAGATGCTAGCTACAGCCTCTTCATAAACATTGATGTCATTCTTCTCACTTCTACAGTTATTACACGATATTGGTGCCCAGACAGTAAGCATAAAGGTTTAATGTCAGTGAAATTCATATTTGAAATATTCACTCCCATGCTAGAGGATTATACATACATAATATATTATTGAGGACAATGCATGAAAAGGAGGATTTTGTTTCTTTTTAAAAAACAAAAACCCAGTTCTAAAAATATAAGGAAGATCATCAGTTCCATTCTGGATCTGAAGGGTAAACAGCACATTTGAGAACATATTAAGAGTTAATCCGAAATAAATCTGAATCCACACAGCTACTGCCCACAGAACCTTTCTACTGCTCAGCTGAGAGATAGCAGAGTGATAACAAAGATGAGCTTTTCATGACTGCTCCTCTCCTGAGATACAGGCTATGTTGCTGCATGCACAGAGGGGTGGAAGAGAATTTGATTGGATTCACATTTTAAAATGAAACTGACTTAATTTCCACCTTTCAGACTAAAACATGGACCATTACTTAATTATCCGTCAGATGTCACAGTTCTCTGAATATTATAGTACATTTTGTGGCTCAAAAAGGCACCAAAATTCATATATATACGTGTTAGAAAATATATGTTTAGAAATGTGTACATTGAGATAAAATACGGATTCAAAGATGTAGTTTGTGATAAAATATGCACTTAAATGCATATGAATTTATGCATATGTGGTCCCAGGCTATGGTCCAAAGGCACATAAGGCTACCTCTTTGCTGAAGCTAAGCAGGTCTGGGTCTGCTTAGTGCCTGGAGGAGGGATCACATGGGAACCACATGTATGCTGCCTTGGGTGCTATGATAAAGAAAGGCAGGGTATAAATGTGATAAAGAAATAATAAATAAATAAATAAATATGGATTTCTGTACATATTTTCTTTCTTAAAAAAAAAAAGAATTTGCAGATTGATGTGGAAACAGGACAGAGAGGAATTATGAATGAACACCTAGTGAAACTGGCCCAGGCTAGAAATAGATTGATCCGTCCATCCCTATGTGAACACGGAAGGAAGATTTCCTTTCAATGGGGGACACCTCCAAGGAGGATGAGACAAAAAGCAAATATATGAGAATGATCATCAAAGTAAGTGTAAACAGGTGACAGAAAAGCTTTCCTGGGAAATACCAGACACAAACAAAACAAATGGAGCAGTGTGGCACTTGCGTTCATGAAAGTCTGAGGGGAAGAACAGATTAAAGGACTCTCAAAAACAATAGGCTTCACATTTCAATCTGCAAACGTTTTTGTGTGAAGGTGATTCAGTGAAGAGCTGAACATGGAAGCAGGCAAACAGACATAATTTGGTGCAGCAGAATCATGGGTGCAAATCTGCTGCACCAGGAAATTCAGGGATAAAGGGTGATTGCCCTCTCCTGTAATATTACATTTACTAAATGTTTTAATGTATAAAAACAAAGAAGGTGAAGAATCTTACACACACAGTAGTCACTAGCAGCAACTTCTTAAGTTGCATTTATAGAATGGCATACATGCCAGCCTTATTCCTATCCTTTGTGGGAAGCAGGAGAAAATTGATTCAATTCGTATTCAGTTAATTCAGTTTGCACTTTCCAAAACAATGTATGAACCAAAACAGAGCTATCCTTCAAAATTCACAATTATCTGAATTTTGTGATGCAGTTCTCCAACCAATGTTTACAAAAATGCATATATTGGGAAAGTGGGCATAAAAATGAATATGTTAGTGAAGACAACATACAAAATGCATTATATTAAGGAAAATTGCCAGCAGAAATGTGTAAAGGTAAAGGTAAAGGTGTCCCCGCACTTATAGTGCGAGTCGTTTCCGACTCTTAGGGTGACATCTTGCAACGTTTACTAGGCAGACCATATATATGGGGTGGGATTGCCAGTTCCTTCCCCGGCCTTTCTTTACCCCCCAGCATATGCCAGGTACTCATTTTACCGACCATGGATGGATGGAAAGTGTTTCTTAGGAGAAAGTTGCACTAAAATGCTGATGAATTTTCATGATTTTTTTTAAATTGCAAATTGCTGCAGAAATGTGGAGAATTGAATTTAAGACTGGAAAAATAAGAAACAGAGAGAAGCAAAATTAACAGACCCTTCCATCCCTACTAATGGGAAGGTCTGAAGGGGGATTGTAAGTATGTTAGACTGAATGCAGGTACATTCCTTTCCTCAGTCAGAAACCGTGATTGCTTAGGATTCCCAATCTTGGGGAGGACTACTACAGTGTTCAGCTAAATGCAATAAAGATCAGGGGGCCCCTCCTCCATACAAAAGGGCTGTGGGTGGAGAAGATGGAACCAGAATGCTCTTAGCTGCCCGATGGCTGGTTTGTTAAAACCAGTAAGTCTGGAAATTTACAGGTCACTGGCAGTCCGTTTAGGCATATGGTTTCCTGAGTGCTGCTGATCAGAGAATTATGAACAGTTTTAAGGAGGGGACCAGGAAGTTGCTAAACAATCTTTTGATTTAGTGACAAGGATATGAACAACATCTGATTACCAGACAGTGCCCATAGATGTAGCCATATTAGTCTGTTGCAGCAAAAACAACAAAGAGACTTGTGGCACCTTGAAGACTAACATATTTATTGTGGCATATGATTTCACAAACTAAAGTTCACTCCATCAGCATCTGATGATGTGGGCTCCAGTCCATGAAAGCTCATGCCATAATAAATTTGGCTGCAATCCTATGTATGCTTCCTTGGGAATAAGTCTTTGTGACAGCTTGGAAGAAATTTATTATGCTAGCCTTGATCAGTTGCTGAACTAGTAGGTCTTTGCCCTTTTTTAATGTGTTCCTTCTCCCAAGTTGTGTTTTGGTTCAGTTGGCTCAACTTGGCTTTTGCAAATGGCTTCTTTTTCATCCCAGCTTTGATAGAAAGGCCAATCTGCATAAGATGGTGTGCCAACTAGGAGGTCTGTATCAGCTGAGGTGGTGGATAACAGGGCACTCACAAGGCTGGCATGACTCAAAAGTGGGGTTGATGTACAGGGTTGTGAAAGTAGGGTTCAACCAGCAGAGGGTTCATTGGCTCATACAGAGAACTTACTTCACAAGCGTCTTCCCAAAAGATAATGGGTTACTGCCACCCATCAGGGCTAGCTCAAGCTTAAGTTTAAATTCTGCCAAGGGGACATTGTGGATGGCCACCCTGCCATGAAAAGTTTTTCTTCATGAGTGTTAGCCAGTACTGAAGTATGTGTGCTTATAAATAGTAGTTGTGGGGAATCACTAGTTCTGGGGAGAGTGCTGTTGCGCTCCTGTCCTGATTGCTGGCTTCCCATAGGGAGCACTGTGTGATGTTCCTATATTAATGTATATATGGTAAGTGTTAGTTGTTTAGAAGATACATGGTAAGTGGAGTGAAAGAGGGGGAGTGAATGGGCAGTAGAATGCGAGATGATTGGCTGAGTGTTTAAAATGGCTGAATGTATAAAAGGAAGAGTGAGAGTGGAATCTGGGGGGTGGATGAGGTGAAACTGAGTGGGTTGCTTGGTGGGGTTTAGAGAGTTGTTTGCCAGGAGGGAGGTGGAGTTCGGATTAGTATTGAGTAAAACCATATGCTTATGTGCCTTAAGAAGAAATCTTGTTAATCTTGTTAGCTTTGTTATCTGTAATAAATACTTAATTTGGTTTACCAAAGGCCTGATCCTTGGCTGGGGTTTCACAGACCAGAAGGGAGGGTAAGGTAATGACCAAGGCTGAAGGGGAACTGTAACAAATGGTGGCAGCGGTGAAGAGAATAACAATACCAGTATTCAGAGTCTCTGGGAATACTAGTATTGGGACGTTACTGGTGGTTGCCTAGCAGGGGGATCTGTTGAGATCTGTGCTAGAGCGGGGAGAGAAACCATAAGAGAGAGCAGTCCGGACTGGTGGAGTCCCTGGTGGTGCCTAGTGACAGGCAGTAGCCACGCGCAGGTAGGAACCTGACAGGGAGAGCCAGGGAAGGACGCCTCACACACTGCATTGCCATAGGCAGCATTCCCATAGGCAGCACTCCCATTGGCCACTGCAAGAACAGTGTGCTGGCCTAGATGGGCCTTTAGTCTGATCCAGCAGGCCTCTTCATATGTTATACCCTCCACACTGGTCTTAGTTCTGTTCCATGTTCTTTCAATAAAGTTATAGCTCTTCATGCCTGCCTATTGCTTTCCCTTTCCCAAATGCAATTATTACACTTGTTAAAGTTCATCTTGATGGGAAATATTACATTAGCAAGCATTCCTACATCATGTCACTATTAGTCAGCTTTTTTGATAATCTGCTATAGATGGGAGGTTCTATTACTATTTTTTAAACTCAACTTCTGTTAAAATGTATATTCTATTGCTTACTTTTATTGAGCCATTAAACATTTCCAGAGGGAAATCATGCATAATAAAATATGGAGGTTCTTTCATATATCAGCCACGATTTTTCTTCCTTATTTTATACATTTCTAAATTCTGCATAATCCTTTTGAAAGTAATACTTTGAGACAACTTAAGTCAGATGTAGGGATGTGATATTTCCTGAATTCTCTTTTGACACATCTCTTAAAGTACAAGAACTGGATCAGGTACCCTTTATTCCTTTGATATTTTCTTCATGTCCTTTAACAAAATATGAAAAATCACTCTCAAATCCTTTTTAATACATGCTCCCTTTAGAATCCTGGAATGTAATTAATCTGCATGAGGTGTCTTGTCAAATTGTTTTATGTAACTGTGTATTTTGGCAAAATCATAAGACATCTGACATCTTCTGCAAGTGAACATATATTCCAGCCTTCCAGATGTAACCTTCCCTTTTTTATTTTTTAAGAAATACTGTACCATGAGGGACAAAAAATAATATGAGATCTCATCTGAGAATGCTACTCTTCTAGCATGAAACCAAACATCACAGTCTTCCTTTCCCCTATAACTGTCTCTTTTGTATAGTTTTCAATCTTTAAACTGAAGTAATTGCCATTTTCTTAAAATATTATGTGCATGGAATGTGCATGGAATTCACCAACAGCAGCAGCCAAACCCATGAATCTAGAGTTAGCAACCTCCTGAGATTGCCGTACCTCTCATGCTCCTTGAGCCTACAGAGTTGTGCTCCTGTTGCAGCAAACTCACAAAACATGTCTTTAGATTGGAGGAAGCTGTTAAAGGGCAGTTCCAAAAACCCCCATCTAATAGCTCTTCTGGCCAGCAAGCGGTGTCCCTCCACTGCCCAGAAGTGATTGATATATCTGCTTTCCTGTTGCTGATTGTACCCACACTTGGAATACCAACACAATACATTTGTTTTAGACTAACAACTTCTTTAATAAATATGTTTAAATATAACATAAGAAATCTGCAATGAATACTGTAAGCTGTGCAGGAACTGGCCAAGGCAGCATGTGCCTTGCAACTGCTTGCTTAATTGTGGCCGGTGCTATGCTGTGAAACCCTCTTCCAGGAGAGATTCAGCAGGCACCCTTACTTTTGACTTTTAGGCATCTCCTGGAGAGTTTTTATGCCAACAGCCTTTGCAACTGTTATTTTTTTAATTTTGTTATTAGCCAGTCGCTTTAACGATTATCTGTATTGTTTTAATGGTGTTTTTTGTTTTAATGTTGTACACTGCACTGATATATTATATGACGGTATAGAAATACTTTTCTAAATAAATAAAGGTGAACTTGATCCCGCCTTCAGCCAGAAGCAGTGTACTTTCTGCATCCTTCCCATTGGGCCATACCTTTCTAGGATTGAGGGAGGCTATTGTAAATCCCAACCCTCCCCAAGTTCCAAGCTTCTGGACATGTGATCCATGCAAGCCCCAAAGAGGCTGCTGCTTGAGGGATTTTGGTGTGAGATCCCATTTCAGTTCATGACTCTAAAGTGTAGCAATGACATATTGATCCAGAACAAGAGTAGTGCCTCCTGATTAGTAAACCATGGTTTGGCATGTAGGTATATACCACTGGAATCACCACTGTGACAAATGGGTTCACACATCCTCTATTACCATGAGGAAAGACACACTGCAAGACATCATTTATTCCTTAATCTAACTCAGAGCTGCCACCATCCATTATTTTAATAATCCCTGGCCTGAACATGTGGACTTGAACTTGTAGAGAAGAATAGGCCTGTTTGCAGAATTTCTTTTAAACTCCATGAAATTAAGTTAGCTTCTGCACCAAATTGCCTGAGGGGATAGTTAAACCAACCCAGAGTAAGCAAATAAGTTAATTAATTCAAAAGTTCCAATTAAGTATATTTATTTAAGAATCAAGACAGAGATTCAGAATGGGAAACAGCTTTTTAAAATAAAACAACACAGAGAATTAACTAGCTAGGGATAGACAAATCTGTCATTTTTAGTTTCTCTTAGCTTCTTATTTTTCCAGTCTTGAGTTCAGTACTCTACATTTCCACATCAATTTGTGATTTTTTTAAAAAAAGAGATCCTCATGAAAATTCATCAGTGTTTTAGTGCAAATTTCTCCTATGTATACAGTGTCGAAGAAAAACTCTTCACAATGAATTTAGGAGATTGGACAGATGTTTATTGCAATAGAAAGAAAGTACTGATAGTCATCAGGGAAGAGAGCCCAATGCCAGTTACCTGAACATGAAAAGGAAGTCTCTCTGCCTGTAGAATAGTTACACACAGTTTTATAGGGATGGCACACAAGCATCAAGGTTACTGTATTTGGAAGCAAAGTTATACATGAGGTAGAGTCTTCATATATTGGTTGGGGTACAAGTCACAAGTCATAAATATGTTTTCCAGCATAACCTGATGACTCCGCTTCTTACTGTAAAACTTTCCGCTATTGCAAATCTTTCTCTAACCACTTCTGCTTTCGGGTACACAGTGATTCTCAATTGTGCTGTTTGCCTACTTCCTCTTTATGTCCTAATTAACTGTAAGCCACTCCAAACATTATTATTATCATTATTACGAGATAAGCATTGATTACATGAAATTCAGGCATTTTCCATTGATCCCTGAGGAAGCCTGAGGCCAGGCTTACTCAACAGTTTTGCCTAATATGCAAATTTTTGCAACACAATTTTCAGTTTTCATATATTATTTTCATTAATATATGCATTTTTATCAATACTTTAGTATAGTCATTTTAGTACACATTACTTGGTTGGAGAACCAAACTGCAAAATTTGGGAAGTGCAAATTTCAAAGGATAGTTGTGTTTCAGTTTGTATATTGTTTCAGAAAGTGTGAATTGGGTAGGAATAGAATGGAAATGACGCCCCACTTGCCGCACAGCTGATGGGCGGGGCATAATTGCAGATGGGGGCGAAGCTGCTGCCTCCATCTGTAAACGGGGCAAAGTCGCGCGTCGCGCCTATGACGCAAGCACGACTTGGCAGAAGGGAGAGGCGAGGCAGGAGGGCTTATTTATCCAAATTTCAAAGGATAGTTGTGTTTCAGTTTGTATATTGTTTCAGAAAGTGTGAATTGGGTAGAATTGAATGGAATTAGTCCCCCACCCTAGTCCTGCATACACCTTAGTTAATAGTTTGGTTAGTCATGGGGGTAGGGGAATGGAAGGCCCACTTTTGAATATGGAATGATGCAGGCTTTGGTATCTATAGAAATCTGGGGCATGTCTAGGCATGTTGTTTGATCACAGGCTTGCTATAAGAAAGGAGGAGGGCAAATCTTTCAACATACATCCCCTCCTTTTTGGTGATAATTGTGGTCCCCAACATTTTTGCAAACTATGGTTAGTCCAAATCACAGTTTACAAATCCATTCCTGACCATATTATCTGCAAAACTAACCAGTGATTCCACATAGATTAGCAAAACCAGGCAGTGGTAACATATGCAACCATAAATTGTGTGTGGGAAATTTGTAATCCTGGAAACTGCTTATATGTGCTGTTAAGACATAGTGCACATGCTCCAAATTTGACAGTAAACTTCAGTTTGGAGATATTTTGCATAATTCTGTGATGAAGCATACTGTCAAAACAATATTATTAGGTTGGATAAAGGCACCATTTTTTAAGAAGCTAAAATCGATCTTAATTTATCTAGTCCATGACCCTTTCATTTCTTATGGGTAACCAATTCAAAAAAGATCAATTCCATTTCATCTTTAGACCCTGTGCCACTTAATGGCCTGAGTGAAGCCACAGTTTCCTAGTATGACATTCACAGAGAAAAGCACACAAACACCGATAATAAATGACTATTTGTGAATCAAAAATCACAACAAAAATACTAATTTTGGGAGTTGCAAACTTCTTTCTTCACCTGTCAATGTGGCTTATTACAGTTTTTAAATTTTGTCTGTTTTTGGATCGTAATTGTCTTCTAATCTCAACACAGTTGTAAGAATATCATAATTGAATTGCATTTCTTACATTTCTAAATTATATTTTTTAAATTTGACTCCATCTGCTTACTCTCAACTTCTTTCCTAATCTCAATTATTCAAATTTTTTTCTCCAAAAATCTCCT